>NC_139605.1:68875527-70318027 GCF_964270895.1 Podarcis filfolensis | reverse complement strand
CATTTAGTTCACAGTAAGTAAATACGATATGGGGTAAGAAAACAGAAATATTCAATGGGTGAATGAATGGAATGTGATCATTCAAGAGGAGGAAGTAAAGCAAATCACTTCTCAAGGGGCGGAGAGAGACACACAGCCATAGCAAGCAATTTTGTACATTTCTACCCTACCAATTAAGAGAGTCCTCAGATGACTCTTACCCCCACCCCCAGAGATTGTGGTTTGTTATGTTGCTAGGCATTATGAAACAAGGGAATACCCTATTTGCCAAGAAGCAGAGCTATCTTCATCATAGAAGTCTGAGACAGACATTCTACATATAACAACATTTCTCCAGCATTCGGTTCGTTTTAAAGCATGGCATTAAATGGGATTCATATTCCAATGAATGGGTGCATAGAGAGATGTGCAAAGGTTCAATGTAGCTTGAAAACAACAGGTGAAGAATCCTACATTTCTGACTTAAAACAAATTCTGCTAAATGTTTTATTAAAACTGTACTCGTACAGTTAAGTCCCAATTTCAGTGGGACTTATTTCCAAAGAAAATGTCCTTGGGAATTGGAACTTGTTCAGACATGACTTTCAGTTAACACTACACAATCATTGTTCATTGTCTGAGGCAACCATACCAATATAGCTGAATTGAATTGCTAATAATTAAGAACTCGTTTGGACATCAAATGGTGACATTGCATAAGGCCATTTTCATGAGAAGCTTCTCAATGAAATGCATATTTGCACTGATCAAAGTATATTGTGTGAATGGGAGTCAAAGTTCCAAAAAAACATCAAGGTTAAGTCAGGAATTGATACCATCTGTTCAAGGCCTCAGGAGGACCCACCTGTAATAGCATTCACTACCACCTGCCACCCCACTTCCCTCCATTGGCATGTGTGTTGCCACCTAGGGCAGGATTTCTTTTCCTCCCTCCCCTTACTTCTCTGCCAGAAAAGCAGATTTATCCACCAACTAATGTGTGAAAAGGAATGGAACTGCAACTTCCAACCAGCCCTGAGTGGCTGCGGCAACCCAGTCAGAAGGGTGGGGCATGAATAGAAGAAGAAGAAGAAGAAGAAGAAGAAGAAGAAGAAGAAGAAGAAGAAGAAGAAGAAGAAGAAGAAGTGGTTCTTGGAAATTACAAGCTGGCTAGTTTATTGTGGGAAAATGATGGAAAGCATTAATAAGAGAAATGACCAAGCATATAGCAGAAGGGGTCTTGCTGAAGGAGGAACAGCCTGGCTTCTGCAAGAATATGTCCTACCTAATTAACCTTTCAGTGTTCTTTGAGAGTAGCAATAACCATGTGGATAGATAGGGGGAATACGTGGACTTTCTAGTTTTTTTGATACAATCCCTCACCAAAGACTCCTGAGTAAGCTTAGCAGTCATAGGTACCCTTGTGGATCAGTAACTGGTTAAAGATGAGGAAGCAGAGAGTAAGAATACATTGACAGTTATCTCAGTGGAGTAATATAACAAGTGGGATCACCCAGATATCTGTATTGAGACTGATGCTTTTTGTTCATAAATGACCTGAAGTTAGAGACAAGCAGTGATGTAGTCAAGTTTTCTAATGCACCGAATTGTTCAGGGTGACAAAAGGGGACCACTAGGACCTGCAAAAGAGTCTCTCTCAAGTGTGTGAATAGGCAGTAAAATGGCAAACGCAGTTCGGTGCAAGCAAGTGTAAAGTGGTGCTCATTAAATCAAAAGACATTCTAACTTCGCAGATCAGGGTCCAATTTGATTATGACTGACTAGTAAAGAGATCTTGGCATAGCAGTGGATAGCTTGATGAAAAGTTTTGTGCAGCAGCAGTGAAAAGGGCACATTTCTTGTTAGTGGTCATCAGGAAAGAGATTGAAAATAAAACGGCCAATTATATGAATCTATGGTGTGACCACATTTGAAATACTGTGCAATCAAAATTATCAAGTGGTTGGAGCAATTTCCCCACAAGGAATGGTTACAACATTTTGGGATTTGGGGTTTAATGGGGGGAAACCAGGAAACGAGGGATATGATAAAGACGCATGAATTCGTTTAGGCTATGGAGAAAATTGGTACACGTTTTTCTGCCTCTCACATGATACTAGAACTCAGGGACATCCATGTTGAAAGATTCAGGACAGATAAAAATAAAATGCTTCTTCACACAGTGCAGTACTTGACTATGGACTTTGCTACCACACGATGTAGCGATAGATAGCTATCATCAACTTCAGCAGCTTTACAAAGGGGCTTAGACAAGTTCATAAGACTATCAGCGACTAGTCGACTAGTAGTAGTGATAAGCATTTATGACCTCCATCACAGGAGACAGTATGCCTTTGAATACCAGTCCCTGAGAATTACAGGTGGTGGGGAGGGGTTTTGCCTTCAGCTCCTTTTATTTTGAGCTCCCTGTAGGCTTTTGGTTGGCCACTGTGGGAGCAGAATGCTAGACTAGATGGGCCTAATGGCTGATCCAGCAGAGCTCTTATTATTTTCTCAGCTGCTGCTGCTGCTTTTCATCTCTACTGCAGTTCATTTGTTCACCTGGATGGGAAAACAAACAAACAGAAACAAGCAGGGTTGGAGGTTCACAGAAGGAATACTCTGAATCCCAACCATGGCTATATATATATGGTTATGAGTAAAAATAATAATAATGAATTAATGAAAATACCTATATTGCAACCCACCACTGACTTCGGTTTTAAATTAATTCCCCGCAGCATCCCAAGGTGATCTCTCTAATCACAGGGAGTCTTCTGCAATGTTAACTTCATAGGTGACAACAGTTAAACAGGCTATTATCATGTGATAACACAATGTCACAACGATGGCATTACTCTGGGAAAATGTGATCACAGCCAATATTCCTGGAGGAAATAATGACTGGCTGTCATTAAGAGCATAACAGCTGTCACAAGCTCTAGTGGGAAATTGCAGGCAAGCACAGGATGGGATTTCAAATTAATCTGTGGCCATTTGTACACGGATCCAAGTAATATTTCAAAACAGCACAAAAGCAAATACCCTTGGATGAGATGGATGAAGGTCAATTGCAGCTCTGAATGTAAGACTATTTTCATGTTCAAAGCACTTCTGTGGACAGAGAAACTAATGGATTCTAACAACACCCAAGTGAAACTGCATTATTCTCATTTTTTAAAATTGATGGAGGAACTTAGCTGAAGTCACATTCTGAAGAAAATTAGTCAGTAGCCGAAGCAGGATTAAAATCAAAGGACAGATCCTGTTTGATGGTGAATTGGATGAGTGCACGTCTACAGTTTTATGAAACTGAATTCAGAAGTAGCAATCTGACAATTGAATTGTCAGTCCCTCAATGAACGTATAATGATCAGGTTTCATGTACAGCAGCCGTGACTTTAAAGTGCTGTAAAGCCAATTTGTTTGTAGCATAGACAGGGACTGAGAATAGAGGTATTGTGTAAATGTGAGATTAAGCAGAGCAAATCCTGCCTTTCAAGTACCTCATGTTTTTCTTCTGGTTGATCATCAAAAAGAACAAATGAGTAATTTGGGGCTGTGATTTCCCAAATGGGCTGAGGACTGCAGTATAGCATGAGTTAATGTGGGCTTTTCACAGGAGCAACTTGCATGTTTTAACAGTATTCGGCAAAACTGAGTGCATTTCTTATCAAACAGATCTAGAAGAAGAGGACATCTGTGAGGAGATGGGTGGCAGCGAGAGAAGACGCCTCAATGTTGGTGGCACTTCAGTTATGGAAGATTCTCCCAACACCTACATTTTTTATCTTTCTGGCACCAGATAAGGAGCTTTTCTATTCTTCCTGACTTATTAATTAATTTTGAACCCTTGATGGAATTGTCCGCACCGATTTGTACTTGCTGTTTTTTTTACTCTTGATAGATAGATACAATATATTTATTTACTAAATTTATATCCCACCCTTCCTTCTTAAGGAGCTCAGGAGCCCAGGGGATCAAATATCTCAACAACATTAAACATTTTGAAACTTTGCATATAGATTAGAGGTAGATAAATATAGATAATACTGATCTCTATTAACTGCATTTTGTTTTGTTTTGTTTTGTTTTTTATTTCATTTCAAAGTTGTGTGGGGTATGATCCCCCCTGAAGAACAAGATTAAATGAAAAAAAACCTTAATGAACAATCACATAGTTATTGTTATTTTTCTTTCTTGTCTTTTTGTCCTATATTTAACTTGATTCATAGAGTGGTGGATGTCAGAGCTGGATGACAGCTGTGCATAGGCAGCATCAGGGAAGGAGTGGCGGGGGAGGGGGGAATGCCTCCCTCAAATGTCCTGTCTATCCATCTGCCAACTACGTCTGACAGTGCAGACTAATGCGTCTTCACTTAGAATGAAAACTCTGCACACATTTCTAGCTCAAAATGCAGCTAGGTTGCTGTTTTCGTCAATTTGGAACAAAGCTGGTTCAGGGGGGAAGCACATCAGAAGTCCATATTCCCCAAGAAACAATAGGATAGATACAGGATAGATATGGATTGTGGCTAACTCTGTGTATACATCAGCTCCCAAACCAGCAATGGGAGCACACTGGATGCAGAGTAAGCAGGCGTGTGTACACAGCCTAAGCCTCGTGGTCTTATCCCCAGGTAAGTGTGTTAGGCATTGCAGCTGGAATTAGAACTATAGAATGTGAAACACAAACCCTATTCAGGCACTGAGACACTCACCGCTTGCCTTGGTAAAAACAGCACAATTATCTGTAGCCAGAGTGTTTCCTCACATGACTATATGTGTGAAGGCTTCCATGCAACTCAGGGCCCTGTGTGATTTAGATTCTGGGTCATGTGGAATCCTTGGTGTGTATGCCTGGTTCCATCACTACAGATAGATGTAGATGAACACAGATAGATGTGTTCTTGTGTGAATGCCGGGAGCAGGACTGCTTGGTTCATCTTTGTTCCCTTCTTCCGTGGGAAGGAGGAACACATAAAGCTGCCTTAAACTGAGTTAAACCATTGGTCCATCAAGCTCAGCACTGTCTACACTGGCCAACAGCAAGTCTTCAAGGTTTCAGGTATGAATCTTTCCCAAGTCCTACCTGGAGATGCCAAGGGTCTGCCACTGGACTACAGCCCTTTCCAAAGGTTACTCACTCAGAGCTGGGGAGTGACCAGGCAGCAACAGCAAGCAAGGAAAGGGGAAGAGCAAAGGGCAGAAAGGCCTGCAGGTGCCCCAACTGGATGCCCACCCTGGATGCAAGCCCTGAATAATTCTCTCCATTTGATGAAGATTATAAAGAGGCTCCTAATTCTGTGCATATATCAACAGGAAGGTCAAATTGCGTACATTGGTCTAGTTAGATAATACATGTATCATCAGAGGAGTAATGCTTCATGTCAGCTCCTCGCACTTCTGGAAGAAAACATAGTAGCCTTGCGTAGGAGATAAATCTCTTCATACAAAATATTTAATTAATGGAGTGAAATTTCATTTCATGGATGCTTGCATTTCTACTATGATAAGTGTTAGCTGATGACCAGTACATTATCCAGTGCTGCCTAAGACAAAGCAATCATTTGTCTATATTGCAGTCAAGCATACAAAATAGCCGAGTACTATTTCTGCACAGCCCTGTAAAGGTTTGATGCATTAGCCCCCTACATGAATAATTTACAACAACAGGGTCCATCTCGTTGCCTTTATCCAAGCAAAAAGAACAGTTTCTGCTTGTTACTATCTCACTTGAGTTGGAAGTGGGGGTGGCGGGGAGAAAGAAGTTTTCATGTTGCGTCTCTAGTCACTGTTTATTGCAAAATTTCTAATAAAATGCAAAGAGAAAAGGAAGGGAGAGATCTATTTACAGAAAGCTAGGAAAGGTACATGCTTCGCAGTTAAAGCTGTTGAAGTTGTTTTGTTTTGTTTTGTTTTTTAGTTTCTCTCTCTCTAAAAAAAATAGAGGTTTCCAGTAATGAAGTTGCATGGAAAAGATTTTGGTTTTGATCTAGAGCAAGATAGTTGCAAGTACTTCTCATCAATGGGATTTAAACTAAAGTGTGATTGAACTTTTCCCATTGATTTCAAGGGGACCAAAGTTCAGCTAATTTAGGATGCAATTCTATACCCTCTCATCTGACAGTGAGCCGCATTGAATTCAGTGGGACTTACTTCTAAATAAAATTGCACTGAACTCAACTCTTTGTCTTCGCCTGCTTCACTATGTATGATTGGGGGAAACGGCATGCAATTAAAACTGGTGTAGTTGCTGTGACTTATGTAAGGGCCCAAGGGATGTTGCAGTTTGTAATGATGCTGGAACAAGCGCAATCAGTTACTTCCGAAATCTCCAGTTTCCAGGTTTCCTAAGGCAGAAGCCACAACAATCCAGCTTGAAAAAGTTTCTAGTGGAGATGAAACCTCAGAAAAGATTGTCTGGGGGTGGGGGGAGGAACACCACATTCCAGTTGAATTCAAATTGTTAGGTAGTTTCTGAAAAGCAACTGATAAGTGCCACACTTTACAATTTCTCAAAACCACGCAGAATTTTTGCCTGTCTGACCTCATTCTGAAGTCTACATTTTCTTCCTAAACCAGTCACAAAGAAAGATGAACATGCCATTCAGGGACCAAGGACGCACACATAAAGTGTGTTATTTATGGCACTAGACAATCTTTTGTAATGTTGGTTTCCAACCACATCATGCAAAGACTGCTTAACCCATGACGTTCTGATTTCTGACCTAGAAATGTATAATATAGCTGAGGATGAAATCGAAGACTTTTCACAACACTGCATTTAGAACACAGAAAATTGCCTTAAGCCAAGTCAGGCTATTGATCTATGTAGCGCAACACTGCCTACACTTACTGGCAGTGGCTTTGCAGGGTTTCAGGTGGGAGACATTCCCAACCATACCTGAAGATGCTGAGGACTGAAACTGGGACCTCCTTCGTTCTTATTTAATGCACAACATGAAGGTTGACTTCACAGCAGTCTCCCATAACCTGGGGATACAGAGCAATGCTGGATGGGGCTGAAGGGACTTGTGATCCAAAATATCTGGATGGCACCAGGTTAATAAAGGCTGCTCTAAATCTTGGCATACCTTGGACATAAGGTAAAAGTTTGTGTGAGAGAGAGGCTTACCAGTAATCTTCTTAAACATTAGGAAGATTTTTCTGGCAGCAAGAGGTCATTGACAGTTGAATAGACTGCCTTGGAAGGTGATGGACTCTCCGTTGGAGGTTTTTAAACACAGGTTAGATGGCCACCTGTCAGAGATTATTTAGCTGTGATTCCTGCATTTCAGGGGGGTTGAATCAGATGACCCTTAGGGTCCCTTCCAACCTGTAGTCTATAACTGTAGTGAGTGCAGAGTGAGTGCAGGTATCAATAGATTTTATAATTGGGCTCCATGGGTCAGTGAAGATCCTTTAGCGCATGCAACCTGACCTTTTCCCAAATCTCCTGGGCCCTTCCACATATGCACGTTCACTTGATGACAGCAACACAAAATGGCACTTCACATGTCTGCAATGTGCATGCTTCACATCACCAAATATCCTCAGCTCTTCTATTAATGAAGGCCTGAAAGCAAATAATATCTCTAACAAGGACCATTTATCACATTGCTCTGTTTATTCAACTTTTGAATACACTGTTGTTGTTGTTATTATTGTTATAGTATCATCATCATCATTGCCCATTCACAACTTTGATGAATGATGTGCAGGCATGATTTATCCCTGTCCTATGAAACAAAAATTTGCAAGCATTATATTATCATAATTAATCACACACTTGTCACGAAGACACACCATTTGTTGAATGGTCACCGGTGTAAATTTCTGCACAAATTAACAACAGAAGGTTAACACAAAGCTGGATTGACAGTGGAGAAGAACTGATTGGTTTTTCCCCCAGCTGTTAGCTGAAAAATAGTGGATATCCCATCAGCACTGGTATCCCAGGCAGTCCCCACATAAACCCAAAGAAAGCCCACTTTAAACAAACAATGTCATCATCTAGAATGTGTTCTTATACATCTTGTACAACCTATTCATTATCCATGACTTGCTACTTGTGCTTTCCCCAATTTTGGGTAACATACATAAAAATTATAGAAATATGGAATCTTTTGCCACCTGTTTCTTAGTGTAAGGTTCAAGCAGCTTTGTTTGATCTGATTCTATTCACGAGAAGCTGGAAATGATTAATGGTTTGAGAAGGTTCCTTTGTACCTCCTATCTAACTTTTTCTTTCTACCAAGAAGGCTCACATAGGCATTCAGCAGAGCAGATGCAACTCAATGCAAATTGGTTTCTGCAAATAACGCAAAGAAATGACTTTACATTTTCTAGCAGGCTGGGAATGCTCCCTCAGCTACCTTCCATCATTTCCATTAAGCCTATGAAACTGACATTTTTAAGAAAAATAGAAACTGAGTTTTAAAACATTTGGGAAAACCCATTAAGTAATTTATCATGCATCTGATGAAAATATAATTTAACACTGAAGCTCTAAACAGAATTAAAGCAAGCCCCATGTGTTCATATTAACAGTAAAATATTTGACACTGGAAGTTATTGAAACAGCAAACAGTGTTGTTCTCTGATTATGGTAATGCAATAGATCACCATTTGGGCAATCGTCCCAGAAGGAATCCCTTTGCATGCATATATCGAGGATATTTTATATCACTACTAAATGCTTGCTGTTGAGTGCTGTGTGTGCAAAAGAGAACACTCCCATGAGATAAATCAACCCTGCCTGCACTCAGAACAAACTCTTAATCCTGTACAACTTTTCCCTTTGGCTGCACATAGTGTGAGCATCAGTGCCGTATTTATGTACAGTGATACCTCGGGTTAAGAACTTAATTCGTTCTGGAGGTCCGTTCTTAACCTGAAACTGTTTTTAACCTGAAGCATCACTTTAGCTAATGGGGCCTCCCGCTGCTGCCATGCCGCTGGAGCATGATTTCTGTTCTCATTCTGAAGCAAAGTTCTTAACCCGAGGTCCTATTTCTGGGTTAGCGGAGTCTGTAACCTGAAGCGTATGTAACCTGAAGCATATGTAACCCGAGGTACCACTGTATAGGCTGAAGCCTAGGGCCACTGGTGCAATGGGGCTATTACCCTTCTCCTCCCCAGTACACCCCCCATGCACTCATGGGCCTCCATCAAGAGAACACACAGAACAGTGGGGTGCTGTGTGGGGCATGTGTGCAGAAATGCTTGTGATGACTGAATCATCTCTTAGTGCTACGCTGAATTCCACCCGGGTTGGGGGGGGTTCACCTGATGAGCCCAGTCAGAGCATGGGCCTCCACTTCTGAAATGGGGCTTTTCTCCCTCTCCCTCCCTCATGACCCCTCCCAAAATTGGCTCAGAGGAGGTTGGAGGAACCCCCATAACAATGTGTTATTTGTCATAGTGCCATACTGAGTGACGCCCTGTATTTATCCAGATCCTCCAGGCAATGGTGCAGAGTTGGAGTGGGGAACCATGCCACATGATGATACCAGGACATAATGTAAATTGTCCTGTATGTTCCCATAATCAAAGAGGAGGGCAACCAAGATGATCTAGAAACCAAGCCTTATGAGGAATGGTTGAAGGAGCTGGGTATGTTTAGCCTGGGAAAGAGGAGACTGAGAGGAGACATGATAGCTATCTTCAAATATCTAAAGGGCTGCCACATGGAAGATGGAGCAAGAGTGTTTTCTCCTGCTCTGGAGTGTAGAAACCAATGGCTTCAAGTTACAAGAAAGGAGATTGAGACTAAACACCAGGAAGAACTTTCTGACAGCAAGAGCTGTTCAACAGTAGATCAGACTCCCTTGGCCCAAAGTTGTTGAGCTCCTTGCCCCACGCAGCTGCGGGCAGGAAACACTCCCTAGATCATTTCCCACGTGCAACAGCATCAAGGGACGTTGCGCTCCAGCCAGCCAGCTGGTTGGCTGGAGGGCATCTTCCCCCATGCCACTGCGTGCGGGAAACAATCCAGGGAGTGCTTCCCATGTGCAGCGGCATCAGGGGATGCTGCGTGCCGTCAGCCAGCACCCCCAGATCGCTCCCCAAGCACAGCAGCATCTCCCCCCATGCCACTATCTGTGTTTTGGAACGATCCCAGTTTTCTGACATGATTTTTGTGTCAAAAAACTTCGCCCAATACACAGAAAAATACAGTAAGTTGCACAGTTAAGGTGGCCAGGGCTACTGCACTTTTAATATAGTGTAGAAGAAGGAATGTCAGCAGGTAAAATGTTTCTTCCAAACAACTATTAAAAGTGGAAGAGCCATGCCGACCTTTGCACTGGCTACCCCATGCTCAGCAGCTTCTCTTCCAGAACTCAAAGCAGATATTGGTATCAGTGATATATATACATTGGCATTAGTGATCACCAGTACAAATTACATAACTTCAGGTGCCAGGCAAAAACATTCCTCTTCTCCCAAGCCTTTGGCTAATAATTAATCAATATATGGCCTTTTAAACTCTATGTGTGTGGAGGGGTGGGCTATTGTTTTTGTGTGTTACCATGACATGCATTTTTTGTGTTTTTTATATTGTAAACCATCCTGTGATCATATGAAGGGTGGTATAGAAAAACAACAACAACAACAACAATAAAGCTCCCTAGACCTGAAAGAGTAGATGGAGTCAGTGGCGTAGCGTGGGTTGTCAGAACCCGGGGCAAGGCAAGTAATTTGCACCCCTAACCCGTGGATTTGCGCCCCCTAACCCTAACCCCCAGATGTTGCGCCCGGTGCGGCCGGCCCCCCTGCACCCCCCACGCTACGCCACTGGATGGAGTAGGTGGATTCAGGAGTATTATTAATGATCTTAGCTAGTGGACTAAAGATTCATTTGCTGGTATCTACTTGCTTTTGCTGAGTGAGCTCCTTTTTCCAAATAATTATAAAGTGATTTCTTGTTGCTCTTTGTTTTATTGGTTCATACTTTTTACTCACAGTGTGCCAATCACTATCTAATTGCAGGGCATGGTTTTGTGAGCACTCCAAACTGTTCCAACGTGCAATAAATTATAGAGCTGCTGTTACCCCAATTATGTAATCACCCAAGCATAAATATGCCCTGAAAAGGGAATTACATATTAATAAATGTCATAATAGTTGCTTAAGACTTGGAAAAGAAAAAGGGAGAAAATCAGACTACCCTCTTTGGAGATTACATGCTTTCCCTGGGGTTGTGTGTGTGTGTGGTATTAAACTGGTATTCCCTGAAGGAGAGGGAGGCTGTTAAATGTCCACTTTGAACCTTAGCAAGGCAGTGGATCAGTTTTCCAGATCCTGTCAAAGAACTTCTAATTGACCAGGGAGAAAATGCATGCTCTAAATTTGTTAAGATAAAATTGCTTTGCAGACTTCCTGCATGGTATCTTTCCTCTCACCTCCATTTCATTAAAACAAGGAACAGCGGTTTTCATTCAAGTCTTGCACACAGTCAGATTTCCCTATTATTCCATCTCCAATATTCTCAGTGTCTTTGCTCTATAAAATTAGTATACCGAACTACGGCCATGAATGGATATTAGGCACAGAGAGCCATTCATTTGCCAGATGTAGCCATCAAAATGTCAATAGGTGATGAGGTACAGGATAATGGCCAAGACATCACTGGAATGATCAAAGCAGTCAAGAAAACTGAGAAAACCCTTGCATTCCATAACCATATTTCAGTAAGAATGTAGGAGGTGCTGCAATGCTGAGTCATGCCATTGAATCATATGTTAAGTATTGTGTACAACGAGTAGCAACAGTTCTCCGGGGTTTCGGATGGGGTCCTTCCCAGTCCTGCCTAGAGATGCCAGGATTTAACCTGGGGCCTTTGGTATACAAAGCAGATTCTCCTCCACTAAGCTATGGTCCTTCCCATAACTCCTACAGGGCTGTTGATTAGATTACAATGAAAGCAGAGCTCTTGCCATTTATAATCATTTTACAAACCAGTGCTTTTTTCCTGGGGGTACTCCAGGGATGTGGGTGGCACTGTGGGTTAAACCACAGAGCCTAGGGCTTGCCGAACAGAAGGTCGGCGATTCGAATCCCCGCAATGGGATGAGCTCCCGTTGCTCGGTCCCTGCTCCTGCCAACCAAGCAGTTCGAAAGCAAATCAAAGTGCAAGTAGATAAATAGGTACCACTCTGGTGGGAAGGTAAACAGCGTTTCCATGTGCTGCTCTGGTTCGCCAGAAGCAGCTTAGTCATGCTGGCCACATGACCCGGAAGCTGTATATCAGCTCCCTTGGCCAGTAAAGCGAGATGAGTGCCGTAACCCCAGAGTCGTCCGCAACTGGACCTAATGGTCAGGGGTCCCTTTACCTTTTTTACTCCAGGGTATGCAGTACCAACACCTTTTTTCTAGAAGAAAAATGCTGGTTAAAAGTGTGGCACTCACTGTGACAACTTCATGGTGAGTACTGGCACCTTTTTTCCAGAAGAAAAGCACTGTTGAAAATGGAACACTGAAATACATTGGGAAGGGGGAGAAACCTTGAAGCCGTTCCTCCCTCGAGGAGCCCAGGGGACAAATCTGCTTTTGTTCTTCAACGTTACATGCGACGGTGACATTCTACAATTCCTGGTGTATTGCCAGCAAGCAAGATTCACTCAGAAGACTTCCAGAGAGTAGGAGGAAAGATGACATCTATTTCACAATGATATCACTATAAATACTATATGCCACCAAGAGAACAGAGCCACTCAAAACCCACAGTCAAAGTGCCAAGAGCAATTACTCAGCCTCTTTGATCTCGCTTTAAACTGAAGCAAGAAGGAAAGGGCTTTATTTTGATGTTGTGCTTGCTTCTTGGCAATATGTGCTTAAAGCGAACTACATTAATATACCCTTCCCACATTTCCTGTCATTTAAATATGTGTATGTGAGTGTGCGAGTGTGTGTGTGCGTGCACAGAACTGTTGCAGTACATTTGCATCTCAATTTGTGCTCAGACAGCATGGCAACTTTTTTGGGGGGGTAGGGGGTGGAATCACCATAATTGGCTAAGAAAACAGTTGAAGTACATCTAAAACCCCAGGGAGGCTTGAGGGGAGGGGAAAACTTGTTGAGAACAAGATCTCTTCTGTACCGGTGTCAATCTCACAATGACAGTCTCAGAAAAAGCACACCTGGGCATATCAGACTCAGCTGAAATGCTCGTGTTCTTCTTTATTGCATAATTACCAGAGTTCTGCACACTAGCAAGTATTTATAGATTCAGCACCGGAGATGGGGACAAAGTCCACTCATGGGTTTAGTCTTTAAGCAGACAGTGTTAACCATTGCTTGTGTGGCAAGGCCCCGAACCCTCCCCCTTTGTTGGAATAAAGACACTTGACACCAGTATTTTAGGTCAATGGGCTAAAAAAGACCACAACTTTATTGGTTACAGAATGTGAACCGAACCAACTATATCTGACTCCTGCCCGCCTGCAGGAAGTCTCAGAAGGGTTAACCACCAGTAGGGGGAGCCCTGTTGATGCACATCAACTAGGAACTCCCCCAGGGTCACTGATAGGGGTCGTGGCATGGCCCTAGCCCTTGCCTGGGCTTTGGACAGGGCCATGCCCCCTGGATTCCTTTAACGGAATACCCTTGAACCAGAAAACACTCAATGAATGTAACATGTGAATGTCCCTGTTGTACATGACAATGCAGTCTAAAAACCAGATGGTGAGCACTTTGTTGCATACACAATATGATATTTTGTTACATCTTTATTAAGCCTTTTCAAATTGCAGGTTTCAGGCTTGGCAGCCTTTTCGCAAAGCCATTTCCCTTCCCCGGGGAAATGGAGTTGCGGGCTGGACACAAGCCCACCCCATGAGCAGGGGTGTGGCTAGCCCCCGCATCATAGGGAGCCCCCTCCGCATCACGCCCTAAGCTGACCAATCCGGCCGGCCAGGGGGCGGGGCGTGCTCTATTTAAACAGCCTGCTGGCGGGAACTCAACCCTTTTCCCCATGTCTTCCTGTGCACACAGATAGTTGAGTTGTTTACTTGTACAATTATTCATATGTGGTGCTCAACAAATGTACAGTCTCTGTACCTGTGTACACCATAGCTGATCTGTACAAATCAACAAGTTTACACTCTTCCACACAAACACTTGCACATGTGTAGAGACAGTTTGTACCTGCATTCAGTATAATGTGTGAACAATTGGTTGGACACCCAGGAAGACTTAAAATAAGGAACTGTAAAGAAGCAGAGAAACAACCCAGAAACAACTCCAGTCCATTTATTATTCTCCATCCAAATGCTAGCTAGCAAATCAGTTCTAAAAACCCTTAGTACAAAACAAAAGCAAGAAAATGGCTAAAAGCTGATTCAAAAGAAAATAAGGTACGGGTCAACTTCAAATTGTAAAGAGGCATTCAGCATCATTTCATAATGGCAGTGCTTGTATGAAATGGATTATTATTTTGACCATGGATTTTGATGACTGGAGAATAAAAAGTATTAAATTCAGAGATGATACAATCAAAATCTGAAATTGGAGACTGGGCTGACGGTAGCAAAATAAAACTCACCCAAGACAAATGTAAACTGCTTTGCACAGAACAGAAGAGCCAACGCGTCGCAGTTATATGCAAGATGCAGCTCATCTTTAAAAGAATAAAGGCTTCTAGTGGATGAGAAAGGTTACATAAAAGTGATGGTTGAGCATAAAAAGACCAATGCCATTATACGATCTGTTACCAGGATTGTAGGTTTGTAAGACTAAGGACTGTTCATAACAGCACAATAGTTGCTCCTTGACTGAAGTATCAAGTGAAAAATTGCACATATGGATACTACATTGCCAGCTGAGAGTGTGTCACAATTTGGTCCAATCTGCATAGAAACAAGTTGCAAAAGTTACCAAATGTACTAAATCTGAGGACCCATTTCAGCCTGAGACTTCAGACTCAATGGCCCTCCTGGAGTCCCCTCTGACTGTCCCTGGGTGTGGCTGAGAGTAGCATGCCTTTTATCATTTCCACAAAGCATTTCTCCATTTTGTAGCCTCCCTGGCTGCCCACATTTTCTTATCTGAAAATACCTCATGGGCAGAGTTGCCTGATGACATCTTCTATGGGGCTTTAACTGAGGTGCAGGAAGTTGGGGGTGGTGGCTATCTAATTGAGACTGGTACATTTGCTGGTGTTATTTTTATATAAAGTTCTTCCTTTTACTTTTCTTTTTTTAAAAAAATAATAATTAAGGGCTGTTTTTTTTAAAAGTTTTTGAAAAGAAAAGGGGGGAAGACTTCACTTTTTAAAAAATGAACAATTAGAATTACAGCCTGTGTGTGTGTGTGTGTGTGTGTGTGTAGGCTAAAAAGATTCCTGCTATCTAGGATATACTATTTAAAGATCTGTTCCTACTAACAAATTTTAAATGTGATTGTTATAGCCTATCTTTATTAGAGCAGTATTTCATTTGATTAGTGCAACTGATAATGAAGTTATAGCTGAAGTTCAATTTGTTTACTATTTATTCAACTGTTCCAAAATGCCCAGGTTCACACACAATTGGTTCATCGAGTTAAACATTCAAACTAATTGAACTTTAACAACATTGGGAGGGAGGAGAATCATCCAATGAAATGATCCATCTGCAGCTTTCAGCAATGAACTGCAAACAGAAAAGGAACAAATATCCAAGAGTAAATATCTGATTATTTCATCAGTATCAAGAACTAAATAAATGGTAAATCTCCTGACACACAGAGAAATGGATATTATATGCCATGAAGAATGTAAAATTGAAATGGACGGAATTGAAACAGATTCCCCCCCCCCACCGCCCAATTACTGATTTAGCAAACTAGATATGGCGTGAGAATGAAATGCTTATAAAAAGTGTTCTGTAGTTCCCCACCCCCACCCACCTGCCCTAGTTCTGCATGTGATGCAGCTCCATTTTGGTTGAGTGAACTGGGTCATTTCTAATGGGTCACTTATTTTATTTGGGAAAGTGGGGAGAAATGCACGTTGCATGATAATGTAATGTGAAGTTTGGTTTGACTAGTCCAAGGCAGCTGGCTGATATCCTCCAGCACTGGCATACATGAACCACCAGACTCTTACCCACTTTACATGAATATACTCAAAGGCACAGATTTTTTTTGGGGGGGGGGATTAAGTTTCATCTAAAAGATGTTCTTGTTCCTTTGCTATTGTTGAATTGCTCAATCAGTTAATGCTTTAAAACTTGGGTAGGCCTCAGACCAGGGGTGATAACCTGTGGCCATCTAGATGTTGGACTACAACTCCCATCACCCCTGACCATTGGCTGTGCTGGTTGGGGCTGATGGGAGTCCAGCAACATGTGGAGGGGCACAGGTTTTCCTTCCCTTTGCTTTAAGGAAAACAAGTCTTGTGAGAGATAAACCATTTCTATATGAATTCTACTGCTCAATGCAATGCTTACTCAGGGAACATTGGCTATCCCCACAGTGGGCTGAGACCAAGAAAAACCCATTTGCCATTGCTGTTTCAGGCAAATAAAACATCAATTGCCAGTAGCAGAGGGAGGAGTAAAGAATACCCTCAACCGTCTGCTGACTAAGAGCATCCGCTGATAGTACCAGAGAAGAACTTTGCATGTGTGCAGCTTAACAGTTTGCTCTTATTCACATGTTGCACCAAACACAGGTTACAAACTGCCTCTGCACATGTACAAATGTTTGTGTGAATGAGTGTGCATTTGTTGATTTGTACAGTTCAGCTATTGCGGACACAGGTACATTTGTTGAACCTTACATGTGAGTAACCGCTCAACTATTTTCATAAACAGACATTGGACATGTGTACACAGATTGTAAACTCATGAAACAGAAGGTGTGAACATAGCCCAAAGACTATCTAAATTTGCCAGCACGGTAATGAATTGTCAAGGGCAAAAGACCATATTGAGGATGATCCATAGTTTAGTGGTAGACAAAGGCTTTCTGTTTGGATTGAGTCCCTGGCACCTCTGGTTAAGAGTGTCACAAAACAGATAGAGGTAAAGAAATCTACCAGAGAGTCCAGGGAAAGCAGAGACATTTTGCCGGAGTTCACAGTATTGGGCTAGAACAGGTGTGAGAAAGCTTTCAGACCAAGTGCATATTCCCTTCCGGGCAACCTTCTGAGAGCCACATGTTGGCCTAAATGGGCCATGGGTCTGCTCCAGTGGGCTCCTCTTATATTCCTCTTTTTCCAGCTTAGAAAATCAAGGAGGATCCAAAGCATGTCAGGAAGGGGGGATGGCCTAGGGAGAACCCCAGGGGTCAGACAAAGCGACCTGGAGGGCCATATTTGACCCTCAGACCTGAGGTTCCCTGTCACTAAATCAGATGGACAAAAAGTATTATATATAAGGTAGTTTGCTACAGTAATCTCTTTGTGCAACACTGATTTTGTAAGCAGGGGTGTTTGGGAAGCGTGCTGGGGAAAACGCATCCATTTCATTTAGCAACAGATTGTTTGCTAATTCACAGAATGCAAGTACAGATGCTACCCTTGGCTTCCCACCAAAGTCTTGTACTCCATGTTCTGTTGCAAAGGACCAAGACTGAACACAATCGCTGTCAAAAGAAATACCGCGTTCCAAGTCTTCTGTTCTGTCTTTATTTTCCAAAAATTGTTCTCGTTCTTTATGGTAATGTATAGCTCCCAAAACAAAGAATGTGCACATTGCCCAACTGCTCACAGTATCATATAGCAATGCTAAAAACTACTGGTAAATGTGTGTAGCATTGCTTTTAAAAAAAGCCTAAATGATCAGCCACACAGATATTTTATACCTTAAAAACAATAAAATGTAGGATACATCCATATTATGCAGTACTTATTATAAGCACTATTTTAATTAGCCCTATTAGAGCCCCTGTTGATAGAGGGAGGGCCAGAGTTACATATGCTAGCTCAGGGGTCAGCAAACTTTTTCAGCAGGGGACCGGTCCACTGACCCTCAGACCTTGTGGAGGGCTGGACTATATTTTGAGGGGGGAAATGAACGAATTTCTATGACCCACAAATGACCCAGAGAAGCACACATTCTACTCATGTAAAAACACACTGATTCCCGAACCGTCCATGGACCGGATTTAGAAGGCAATTGGGCCGGATCTGGCCTGTGGACCTTAGTTTGCCTACCCATGTGCTAGCTCAGTTCCCAGCATTCCACCCTTGCTGGTTACAATCTGAGACTCTTGTGCATGGAGCAGAAAGTTTGAAGGAAGAACCTTCACTCCCTTAGCTGAGCCTGCATTGAATTCTATCTAAGGGTCTTCAGCTACATGTTTGACTTGCTGGCTGCTATGTGGTCAGGGATGGGGTTCCCTCCCAGCTTTCCTTTAAAACCTGTCTGCCAGCTTCTGTCAGCAGAGAGGAGCCCTTCCCATTGGGGAAGGACTCTGCCACAGCAAGACACCAATGTTGCTCATTTGGCCATAGAATTCTTCAAGTGGCTATCATCACTAGAAAGTCTCTGGACACCCCAAAATGGCAGGGCTATGGATCCACCACTCTGCTCTGCCTCTCCTTGTCAGTTTTGATATTTTGGTACACCACAAAGCTGGTATTTTTCTATTCTCAATTCATACAAAAACAGGCTAATCATAATAATAATAATAATAATAATAATAATAATAATAATAATATATTATTATTATTATTATTATTATTATTATTATTATTATTATTATTATTATTATTTATACCCCGCCCATCTGGCTGGGTTTCCCCAGCCATTTTGGGCGGCTTCCAACAAAATATTAAACAAAGTATTAAAATACAATAGTAGCATGGTGGGGGCAGAGGTTAAGCCATTCTTATTTGAAGCAATTATAAAATCCCCTCCCTGAATGACAACATTTTTAAAATATTGCAACAGTATCAGGTTTTAGCATAAGTATTGCCATGTCCTTAATTAAGCTTCAGTGGAGGATTTCCCCACACACACACACACGCACAATCTATCTCTCCATCTATCTATCTATAGTCTGTTCCACCCCCATGAGTTTACTGTACTTCCCTCTCCGACTGAACTTCCTTTGAAAAACAATATGAAACAGTAGGGACTATTGCTTTGCTTCCACTGCATGTAAATTAAATCCTATCAAAAAAGTGCTAAGAGAACTACTCAGAGATCAATGTACTGGGGACAGGTTGCAGGAAATGTAGCATATGCAACTTAATTTTACAAAGGTTAAGGTTAAGTTCCTCCAATATTCATCCCAAAGAAGTCTATAACTTATAAAGGGTCTGTGCTACACAGAGCCATCTTGCAGAAGGGAACAGTTTCAATTTCTCAGTTAAATAGGGAGTTGACTAAGGCTGCACTGAGACATGGGGTTCATTGCATTAGTTTTCCTGGTTACGGTGCAGCACTTCTGTCCCAATTGCTAGCATTCCTGTTACACTGCAGTACGTGCTGCACTATGGTGCTCTGACGTTTTGATCAATGCACCACCATGTCGTGATAAATTTCATTCCCATTTGTGGTGTTGCCATGCCACAACCACAAATACTGTGGAAAACCTACAGTGATATTCTGGGTATCCATAGTAGCAGTTAGCTTTTCTTCTGGAAACAGTTAACATGGAAATGTGCTAAACTACCACTAGATTTCCAGAAGTGACTTTTATGTGGTGGGAAAGATGATGTAAAGCACAAAAATTAATAGTTAAGGAAATGACAGGAAGATGGAATCGCGTGCCATCTGATGCTAAGTTGGTTAAAAATGCGAATATTTTTGGTCAGACATAGGTTGACCTTATCAGTTCAGGATTTATTCAATCAAATTGATATACCATTTGATAGATAGCAGCCTTGTATCCATCATCAAGGAATTCTATGAAAACTGCCTCCATAAAGCCTGATTTGAGGAGGAAATGGAACTCGTGTCTACTGCCTACTCTTTCTCATCTCACCAACTAAGCCTCTTTGATCCAGCAGAACCCAGGTAGTTATAAGAAACCACACAGGGTTTTTCCACTGACATTTTATTTTATTTTATATTTTAACATTCTGTAGCAATTCAGTGCCTGTGTCTATTGTGCAGTCATCCAGAATTTATTATCACAGAGGGAAAAAAGAGGCATAAATAAATAAAAATAGTCCTTCCAGGGTTTCACCTCTGTGGATTAACATTTATGTGCCAGCCTTATTTGCACACTGTACCTAAGGAATAAAAATAAGTAAATCAATGGCAAAGTACAGAATGTTTAGTACTTTTGTAAGCTTTGCAAGCCACATACTAGGACAGCGATGTTTAAATCAATCCAGCATTTTATTGACACTGCTGAGATTCTCACCAAAGAGAAACATAAAAGAACTCTATGATTTGCCACCCAATCACAATAGAACAACAGCAACAAAGCACAAAGCACTGACAGTATCTTATTGGCAGGAAAGTGTCAGATTCTTCTCTAGCACAATTTTCTAGAGCATCCATTGGGCTCTAATAAACATGAGTTTAGTGTTCGACAAGCTTTGAGTGGCTATCTCATGTTAGATTCTTTACCATGGAAGCTACATCCAAACATTGTTGACTGGGGGAGTCAAGATGCCTTTTCTTTCAAACTTGGATGTGAGCATGGGGGTGCAGGAGACACCCCTCAATCTGAATGACTGATCTGGCATGTTTCACTCCAGTTACCGAGATAAGATCATGCAAAAACTGACCTCCAAACTTGGGATAAACTTCACCAAACTGAGATGAACTTTTCAGTGATTCCAAGTTCATTTTTCCATTTCATTTATCAGTGTCAACACAACCTGAATCCCTTCCAAGTCAAGAGATGAGGGTGAAATGTGGACTGATGTTAGCCAGCTGCTCCTAGAGTCTAATTTCCAACTTGGCTGCTAAGTTTAATGTGTGGTTATGAGCAAACAACTTTTAACTCTTTGTGGGGTATCAGGCCCCACGGGAGACTGTATACCAAGGGTAGGAAGCTGTGGGCCAAACCCTTCACAAGCTCTGCTCTGCGCCCTGTTATTTCCCATCACTCAGAGGTGATCTTGGACTGTCATAATGCCTTCTGCTTATCTGGCTAAAGTATGGAGGGGGGGTGTTTGGAAGGCTGGAATGTAACCTCCTGAAGAAAGGTGAAAGTTGCATCCTTTGCACTTTCTACTTTTGCCCCATTCATCGCTAGGGAAAGAAGGCTCTGTCAATGTCAGTTCTCTTAAGTTTCTATCCTCCCCCAATCTGAAATTCAGTTCTCCACATTTGTACAGCAATTTCTATTTTTAAAAAATCCTCACAAAACACTCCAGCATTTTAGTCAATTTTTTTCCTAGTAAGCACATTTCTGTATATAGCTTTGAGGAAAATTTCTCTTAATGTAATGCATTTTTGTGTGGTATATTCCCTAATATGCTTTGGATATGTGCTGAATGCGCTTTAAACGTATGCTCATAAGTTGGCAGGAACAGTGTTCAGGGATAATGGGAGTTGTAGTCCAAAAACATATGGTGACCCAAGGCTGAGAAAGGCTGCAATGATGCTGGGATTTATGTAACAAGAAACAAAAAAAAGGTGATGCCAGATTCCTATAGGTGTCTAGTTGGTCACTGTGAAAACAGGATGCTGGACTAGATGGGCCTTTGGTCTGACCCAGCAGCGTCTACTTTGTTCTTGTGTTCTAATGTATTCATTTTTATGCATACTTTCACATATTATATGCCTTTTTGTAAACATTGTTCAGTTGGAGAACTGCTCTGCAAAATTCAGATTGGCTGAATTTCAAAAGGCGGTTGTGTTTTGGTTTTCCTATTGTTTCAGAAAGTCAAGATTTGATACATTCGCCTTTAAATGTGAACTGAATTGAATTCCTCCTCCATTCCTCCTCATCACCGGCATATGGCCCCCTATATATTGCTCAGGAGGCAATGTGGCGCTCAGGCTGAAGAAAGGTTCTCTATCCCTACTGCATACAGTTCACCAGTGATTTTCAGCTGTTCTCCCTCACTTCCAGCAGTGACCATAACATTGCTTTTTCTCAAGAAGAAGGTTATAGCAGTTACAAAGCAGCCTTAAATAAACAAAAACATCACAACTTCATAGTTCATATGCCCTGCAACTCAGGTTACTGAGGGAAGCTGAATGCAGTCAGGGACAAATGTTGGGAAAGATTTTATAGCAAAACCTGGTTTCATGGGGTGCTTCTGAATCCAGGGCCAGGGAAGATAGCTTGGCTTTTGCATATAAAGGAAAAGACTGTCTCAACAGTTCATTTAAAAAAATATATATATATTTATTAAAGTTTCAAAGAAGTTACAAAAATGAAAAGAAGAAAAGAAAAATAAATAAATACAAAATACAGAAAAATAAAAACAATTAAAAAACAAATCAGTCTTTCCATGTCTTATCTTTCATTTGCTTGTTTCCCTGACCTCCTCACACCTCCCTTTTTTGTATTCTAGTTCAATAGTTGTTTCAGCAAGTCCTTACCATTTTTGCTTTTATCTTGATATTTTATCTTGATATATTGTAACTTTACATTTTTACCTGTTAACAATCCATTTTTACATACCACTTTATAACATTATTGCTAAAACCACATAACTTCATTCCAGCATCCTTCTAACATTCCTTAATTTTACAGTGTTTCTGTAGATAATTTTTAAATTTCTTCCAATCTTCTTCTACCGACTCTTCTCCCTGGTCTCGGATTCTGCCAGTCATTTCCGCCAGTTCCATATAGTCCATCAACTTCATCTGCCATTCTTCCCGGGTGGGTAAATCTTGTGTCTTCCAATACCTTGCGATGAGTATTCTTGCTGCTGTTGTTGCATACATAAAGAAAGTTCTATCCTTCTTTGGCACCAATTGGCCGACCATGCCCAGGAGAAAGGCCTTTGGTTTCTTCAGGAAGGTATATTTAAATACCTTTTTCATTTCATTATAGATCATCTCCCAGAAAGCCTTAGTCCTTGGGCATGTCCACCAAAGGTGAAAGAGTGTACCTTCATTTTCTTTACATTTCCAACATTTATTATCGGGCAAATGATAGATTTTTGCAAGCTTGACTGGTGTCATGTACCACCTGTATATCATTTTCATAATATTCTCTCTTAAGGCATTACATGCCATAAATTTCATACCTGTGGTCCATAACTGTTCCCAGTCAGCCAACATAATGTTATGTCCGACATCTTGTGCCCATTTAATCATAGCAGATTTCACCGTTTCATCCTGAGTATTCCATTTCAACAGCAAGTTATACATTCTTGATAATATCTTAGTTTTGGGATCTAACAGTTCTGTTTCCAATTTTGATTTTTCCACCTGGAAGCCAATTTTCTTGTCCAAATTGTAAGCCTCCCTTATTTGATAATAATGAAGCCAATCTCGCACTTTGTCTTTTAGTTTCTCAAAGCTCTGCAATTTCAATTTATCTCCTTCTTGTTCCAAAATCTCCCAATATTTCGGCCATTTGGCCTCCATATTGAGCTTTTTCTGAGCCTTTGCTTCCATCGGTGATAACCACCTTGGGGTTTTATTTTCAAGTGTGTCTTTATATCTAATCCAGACATTGAACAATGCTTTCCTGACAATATGGTTTTTAAATGCTTTATGTGCTTTGACCTTATCATACCACAAATATGCATGCCACCCAAATACAAGACTGTCTCAACAGTTCAGATCCATGTGTGTGGCGGGCAGGCGGTGGTTATATTCACAGCAAGATGTATCTTTGAAGTTTCTACCACAGCAGCTGACACAGATGAACTAGCTACTTGATTTTAAACTAAAAACTGGAAACTTCAAAGAGAGGCTGGCTGTCTTCAGGGTTCTGAGCTGCATGTGTTCAGAGTTTTGTGGGGTTGCAACCCATGCTCCGAGGTGTCTTTTTCAACACATAGGCTTTAGTTTTCACTCTCTGTATGTGTCCTGGATTCTCACCTTCAGTCTGCATCAATGCGCGCGCACGCACACACGCGCACACTCATACTGTGAATTATTCATACACTGATGAGAGACTTGTGACAATGAGAATTGCCTCACCAAGGACAATGCTGTCTTATGAGACAAGTGGAAATGAATATTTGCACCTAAACTTCTAGGAAATAGGTATAGACCATTTTGTGCTGCTTTTCAAAATTTATAAAATGGCCCTGTTTTATTTCTGGATGCTGTCTACAATGTATTATTTCCATAATATTTTACTAGCCTGAATTACAAACAGTGACAGTCAAACTGAATAGGGCACATACAAAATGCTTCATAACAAACTGGCAGTATATATAGAGGAAAAAAGACACAAATCAAAGTCTGCATTGTACAAGAACTCTGCCTCCCCTGATTATCACAGTATGGTATTCAAGAATCAACAAGTAGGTGCATTTTGTTTCCTTCTTCCTAACAGTGCCAAAATCTTGTGAAAATATCAATTAGATTAGTAGCATGTAATTTCACCTTCCTTAATGTGCCTACAGGTGCTTCTCGAAATACACCTGATTTAACTGTAGTCATATTGCAAAAGGTATTTATTTATTTATTCACAGCTTCTTAGGCATGAATGGGCATGAATATCTGAATGCACGTTCAAATATGTATGCAGTGCAGACAGGCAGCATTCACATTCACTTGCACATTTGGATATGGATATCAGATTTATGGCCCCTCCCCTAATTCAACAAGTGATATCCACATGGAAGCCTGCTTAAGCGTGCATATGATATCACCTTCACATATGGCAACCTTCTGACACATACATTTTCCCTTCACAGTCTGCTTGGTGGATGTTCAAGGTTCTAAATCAGAAGATCGGTCACTTTGTGTTTCACATGGCCACAGTATCAGTCACTGCTAATCCAGAAAGAGTAGCATATTAACCATAGCATGTAAACTTGATGGCAGCTCTTCTTAGGAAGCTCATACTGTTGGTCCATCTACCTTAAGGTAAAGGGACCCCTGACCATTAGGTCCAGTCGCGGACGACTCTGGGGTTGCGGCGCTCATCTCGCTTTACTGGCCGAGGGAGCCGGCATACAGCTTCCGGGTCATGTGGCCAGCATGACTAAGCCACTGCTGGCAAATCAGAGCAGCACACGGAAACGCTGTTTACCTTCCCGCCGGAGTGGTACCTATTTATCTACTTGCATTTCGAACTGCTAGGTTGGCAGGAGCAGGGACCGAGCAACAGGAGCTCACCCCATGGCAGGGATTCGAACCGCCAACCTTCTGATCGGCAAGCCCTAGGCTCTGTGGTTTAACCCACAGCGCCCCCCACGCCCCCCATCTAGAACTGGTGGCAGTTCTCCAGGGTTTCAGACAGAAGCTCTCCCCAGCCAGGGGCGATGGAAGGGGGTGCGGTAGAGGTGGGCTGCCCCAGGTGTCACCACTGAGGGGGGTGACAAAATGCCAGGCGGCACTCACCACAGGGCCTGCAGTGCACCCGAGTCACTCATCTCGCCTGGGAGTGGTGCGGTGGCTTGGGCACCCGCAGGCTCCGCTCTGCCCCAAAAGGTCTGCCCGTCAACTCCCCCTCAGCTGTAGGGCGGCTGAGTGGGAGGAGGCACGTACTCTTCGGAGGCCCCAAGGAGCATCCTGACCCGGCTTACCCCGCCCTGTGGGCAGCTGGCTCCACCCCCGTGGGTGGCTGGCCCTGCCTCTGGGTGCAGGGCACACGTGCCACCCCTGCTGCCCAAACAGCTTGCTCCTCCGCTGTCCCCAGCCTTACGTTGGAACACTAGGGGTGGAACCTGGGACTTCGTGCATCCAAAGTACATGCTCAACCACTGCGCTACCATCCTTCTCCAAAAATATTGTGAAGCAAAGCACCTGCTTCTAGAAGGTCCCATGTATAGGTCTAACTTTATACAGCTAAGTCTTCTTCAATGGATATATGCATACACAGGCAGGTCACTTTGTATCCCAGGCCTCTCTTTAGAAAACATGCTTGCCGCCTGCCTCCTCCCTTTTTTTGTTGTTCCACCCCAATATGAACACGCTAGAGTGCTGAAAATCTAAACTAAAGGTAAAGGTAAAGGGACCCCTGACCATTAGGTCCAGTCATGGCCAACTCTGGGGTTGCAGCGCTCATCCCGCTTTATTGGCCGAGGGAGCCGGCGTGCAGCTTCCGGGTCATGTGGCCAGCATGACTAAGCCGCTTCTGGCGATCCAGAGCAGCGCACGGAAACGCTGTTTACCTTCCCGCCGGAGCGGTACCTATTTATCTACTTGCACTTTGAGGTGCTTTCGAACTGCTAGGTTGGCAGGAGCAGGGACCGAGCAACGGGAGCTCACCCTGCCACGGGGATTCGAACCGCCGACCTTCTGATTGGCAAGCCCTAGGCTCTGTGGTTTAACTCACAGCGCCACATGCGTCCCGAATATCCAAACTATGAGGCGGTAAAAATACAGGACAAGAAGGAAAACCTTGCTTGAGAGCAAGCATTTGTTTGAGGAAAGCCCCATAACTGTTAGCAAAGGCAAAATATGAGCTACTGTATGGATAAAAAGGCTGTATTTCTGCTGTGCAGCCAAGGACTAAAAGCAGCCAGGTTTTTTTTCCCCCTATAAGCAAAAACGGCAGCATACATCACAACATGACGAACACCAGATGACACATTAACCCACTTCTTGGTGTCATAAAAACTTTAATAATTTCCATTTCTCATATTTTATAGAAGCATCATATACACAATATTGCATAAAGATTTAATTACAATTGGCTAATGAAACCATTTCGAGTTAATAAAAATCCAGGGCGAGTGCATGTAAACTCAACAAGGAACAATTTTGCATATAAATGAAATGCAAAGACAATGCATATACTCTAGGTAAAATGCTGAATGCCTTTTAAACCAAATTCATGCTGTTAATTAACTCCTACTCAAACAATTATTAAACTGTCTTTCTAAAATCCTCGCTCAGAGGTTGCAGAACAAATGGTTTTTGAGTTACAGTTCCTGCAGGCAGCTATTTTATTCTAACTTTTTTTTTAGTGTTGTGTTGGTATTTCTAAATAAGCAACATTTTGAAAGCAGACGCTGATGCATTACCTTTATTTTATTTTTAAGCAGTAATTGCATCCCAAACTGGCTCTACATGCTTGGTTATTTTATCTCTAACAATACGTTACACCAAGGATCCCCTGGGATTCTTTGCTTTTTTAATGGATAGTTTCCAGTCCTCCAGTATGGAGGCTGTTCTGAGGGGAAAGTTACATACTTTTGTTAGAAGATCAGCATTTTCATGTTCAAGAACTCAGGTGGATGCCATCCAGACTTGGTGATTCAACATTTTTTATCTTGTATTAGGCCTAGAACTTTGTCACTCATCACCCCCCACTCCCTTCCAGCAAAAGTTAGTTCAGGCACTGAGATCTGCCCTATATCTTCTGTTGTATAGACAGGTGCAAATAATTCATTCAGCTTCTCCACAATCTCCTTATCCTCCTTTAGCATACCTTTGATTCCCTCCTCATCCAAGGGTCCAACCACCTCAGTCTCCTGCTACTTATCCTGCAATACTGTAAAGCATCAAACATTCCAAAACTTGAGTAATTGCTGGTGCTAGAATTGTTTTAATTTACAGAACTTTCTACTTATTTTCATACAGACTGCAAATTTAAATCAAATTTGCACATGATCCCAGTCTGAAAGTTTGTTAGACCTGAATTTTCATTCAAATGTCCAGCTAAATATTCATCTTCTACTTCCAGTATCTAAAACCCTTTGAAACTCAGAACCATGAAGGAATCTGGTGTTGTTTCAGGTGCAACACTGCAAATTTGCCATCATACTCTGTGTGTGGTGAAATGAAAGCTGAGGTCCTAAGTGTGAAATGAAGTCACTGTGACGTTTTAAAATCAATGTATTCAAGATCATGCGACAAGGCTGATTTTTGCTAAAAGGAAATTCTGCTTTAAGCTTTGATCCTAGGATGTATATTTTTACATTGGTTGATTATTGATTATTTAATTTCTATACCACTTAATATATTTAAAATATCTCTAAGTGGTGCACAAAAAACTGAAGCAAAAAACCTAAATATTATTAAAAAAATACATAGTCACATATTAAAATGTTACATTAACACAAAGTTACTAATATAGAAAAATCAACATCAGTTCACTTTCCTGTTCATACACACACCCTCTCAACTGCCAGGGTCTCACCAAGGATCCAAACGAACTCTCAGCTCACCCACAAAAATCTCACAATGAGAAAAGTTCCTGGAATCAGCAGGCATCACCTTAGTCTCTCGCTCTAGATTTGCTTTTTATGGAACGATGTTGTAATGCTGCTGTGACTTTCTGGTTGCCTACTTGATCTGAGAGTTCACATTCCCCAAAACTTAGGAGAAATAGAAGGGATGGGTATATACCAGAAAGTTGGTTCCTAGGAAACGTGATGCCACCACAAAGGGAGCTAGGGTGCCCTTTTTCTTACTGGTTGAGGGAGTCCATTGATCTCATCCCAGAGGTCCACAAGCATAACATCTGGCATCAACAACCTCTGTTAATTCCCTGTTCATTCACTTGACTTGCTTGGAGATTGTTGACAATTCTATTCCCTTTGATTGTCTCAGCAATTCCACCTATAAAACTGATCTGCAGAACTCTTACCCTGATGCAAACTGCTGTGAGAACTCTGGCCCTAAATTCTATATGACTCTATAATAATTGAATCTGTGTTGGCGACCTTTTGAACCTAGAGAGCCCTCTCAGAAATATGTCTTGAGAATGGCCTTTACATTCTTAAAATATAGAAAAACCCCAAAATATTTTGCCCTGTCTAGCAAACATTTTAAACACTAAAGTTAATCATGAGGTTTGATTAATGAATTGAAATGGCTTATGAAATGATTGATTTATGAAGCTATGTTTATTTCCCCCATAAGTGTGAGGACTATATTCATCCAAACCTGGTATTCTCAAGAGTCTAAGTCAAGCTGTTTGAACCATACATTGCCCTTCAGGAACTAGAATGTTTAAATAACAATAACATTCATTCTGGGACAAGCTGTTATATTTTTACTCTGATTACTGGAGGATTAAATTTGTCGTTATTTTTCAAAATACTGAATTGTGGGTGGACATTAACAGGGGACAGTCAAGTGAAGGAACAACCGAAATATATTCAGAAGCAAAAGTGCAGAGCTCCAACTATGCAAGGCTTTGATAACTCATCTGGATGAAATATGACCTTGCGGGAATAACTTTAATGGAGGTTAGGCAAGCAGAGACAACAGAAAGAACAGACTTAATGAGTCTGGGAATAGAAGGAAAATAAGGTGATTACCATTCTGTAACAAAGGAGGTTGACTGTAGCCTCCCAAGAATCCCATTATATCCCGTGTACACATTTACATCTTCATAGAATAAATGAAACTTTTACAGGAAGCGCATGCATCTTTCACCCTTTTAGCATCTTCTAGTTCTCAAATGCACATCCCAAGCCTATACTAAAAATGTGTAGTATCTTCCAGAAGCAAAAGACTTCATGTAACTTCCATACTTTTAAAGCATCGCCAACACAATGATGGAGGTTTCTCACTGCTGCATGTATACAGTTCTATGTTTAGACCTGGTATTTTTTACTAGACTACTTCTCACATGCATGTTTTACCACCTATCACAAGCCTCACTTGGTCCCTAGACATGTTTATTGCAGGAATGGGGAACCTGTGGCACAGCTGTTGCTAGACCACAGCTCCTTATCACCCCTGAACACTGCACCATGCTTCTTGGGCATGATGGGAATTGGAATCCAACAACAGTTGGAACCAAAAACTGGGAACTCAACCGTGGTTCCTCTCCCTCTGCATCTCCTCTTGAGAGTTATGAAACACCATCGTCCCATCATTCCTCTGGGGAATTGGTATGTTGCTTTCAAAATACATTATGGCAAAGAGCCCCATGTGCTAGCTGCTCCAAACTGTGGGCAACTGGATCATAGAGGCCAATGAGACTTACTCCCAGGCAAGCAGGGACAGGATTTTCTCATATTATAAGTGCATAAGCACCTTGCATATTTGTATTGACAGACATGCCAGTCTCATGATAAGTTATCATTTGGACTACAGCAGTGGTTCAGGGCAAATTATAATTTGAACAGCATCTTGTTTGGAAAGTGCAGGAAGCAAACTATCATGAGAAACTGTAAGAAGAGCAATGCTACTGTCACATTTCAATGTAGCACAAAAGGAGTATAATAAACTACAATAATACATACCATTAGTGCAAGAATATTACTACCATAAGAATACAGATTACCAGCTATCAATCTGGAGAGGGTTTCTAAACCCTCGGGAAGGTTTTAAATTAAAACCCTAAAGCTGCAGGTTTCAGTGCGATGGGTGTTTTTCACAGTAGCTCTCAGCAAGATTTCTCTCTGCAATGATATGTACCATCCATTAAGATTTCTGAAATTGTCAATGCTCAGTTAGGAAACTGGGACGATCTGTAAAAACAAATCAAGTCCAGGGATAATTAGCAGCACAGGCAAATCTTGAGGAAGAAAAGGAAACTCTTAATTGAAAAAAGTAAATGGTGAGAGAGGATGTTTCTCCTTGCTTAATATTCTAAGGTAGTTCTGCATCATGCATTTCAGGAGCATATGGTGGTATGGCTCCTGTCAGCTCTTATTTTACATACAAGGCCTTATACCTGGGGAGGATTACCGTTTTATATATCAGAACACAGTGGCTAGGTGCAGAAATGTCAGCTGCAATGGTTCTGTCTAAATTACCAAGTCCCTTCTGGTACAATCTGTCCCTCTGAAGAGGTTCTACAGATTCAAAATGGGAAGATGCCAAATGAATGAACTACATAATAATTCCATGGTGCTGACAGGTCCTACTTAAGGGAAACATGCTGCAAATATCACCATATTCTTCTTATTAATATTAATTAAATTTGTGTTTTACCCTTCAAATCAGAGGTTCTCGGGGATTTCTACCTATTACTTCAAGAATGGATATCAGCCCGAGTGTCTTGAGTGAAAGTGAGCTTTAAATCAGGAAAAACAAAAGGACGTTTCAGGTTAGGCAAGTATGCATTTTGGTGTGTATTAGAAATTTCCTGACAATGAAGCGATACGTAAGTCTGTACATGACATTCCAAAATAGTTTCCAAATGAGCAGCTTAGAATGTTGGGTGAGGAGAAAAATGAATATTTGAATACTAACTGTGCCATCCTTTCACCTGCAAAAAAAAGTGAAGAACATGAGAGTGAGGAATATGGCCTACTCTGTTGTGGCAGCCATGTTACCATATTCTCTCCTAAGGAGGACCCTCCTGCGCCTGCTATTCTCTCTGATAAGTTCTCAGCTGCTGCTGAAGACTTTCCTCTGCAAGAAAGCCTTCCCTGAGCGCAGATGTGCGGAATGGATTTATATTTTGCTGTTATTCAGTAGGAATATATTTTAAGACCTTGAAGGGGGGGAATTATGCTCATCCACTTGTGCAATTGTGCTTCTCCTTCCTCTTCTCCCCCTTGCAGCCCTGGCCTGTAGTGGCCAGTGTAGTGGGGTGCAGTCCTTAAGCCAGTCACCTGATACAGTGGATGCTCAGGTTCCGAATGTGATCCATGCAGGAGGCACATTCGCAACCCACAGTGTTCGCAACCTGCAGCGCCATATCTGCACATGCGCAGGTCGCGATTTGGCGCTTCTGCTCATGCGCAAAGCATAATTTAGCGCTTTTGCACATGCGCGAGCACCAAAACCTGGAAGTAACCCGTTCTGGTACTTCCGGGTTCGGCGCAGTGCGCAACCTGAAAACGCGCAACCTGAAGCGTCTGTAACCCAAGGTATGACTGTACTGGCATTGCTACAGCTTATTTGAATGGCAGGCACAATGGCAGAGCATTAGCAGCCGGTATACCCATATGACCTGAACTTTGCCAAGTAAGCTGTATTGCGGATGGTGTTGTGGGGACAGGTCTGCTACTCTGCTTTTCCATGATGGAAGCTACTGGCCCAGGCATATGTACAAGATTCAGAAGAGAAAGAAAACAGATGCTTTAAAAAAACAAAAAACCGCTCATCAATACTATCGGTTACTTAGTTACTGCCCTCACTTTAATGTCAGAGCAAGCCAAACAAAATGTAGCTTACTCACATTCACAGACGATGAGAAAAGGGACTATCAAATTCAAATGACTGCATATTATTTATTATTGCCATTTTAGATTAACAAAATAATCCTCAAATAGTGAAGCAAATACAGTTACTGAGAAGTATGGCTAAATTAAAGTTCATATCATAATTAAGCATATAAGATTTTCCAGTCATATGGAATTTTATCTTTTGCTTCATTAAAATGTACATCTAACTGAAGTTGCCTTCGCATTTAATGAGCTGAAAGATGGAGTAGTTTATTCTTCCAGATCTAATTTTGCCAAATGAGACTGCAGTTCACAAGCGATGTGAACTGAAATAGCCCCCTAGAAATGACTGGGTCCGGTGGATAATGGGGAAGATGTTGTTTTGATGCGAATCATGATATTAGCGAGACAGACAGACAGACAGATGAATGACCTAAATTAAGGGTCAACAATTTGCAACCCTGGAAGAGTGTCATCGGACTCTTTAAGCCAGGCATGTCCAAAGTCCATTTTAATCCAGCCCCCGTGGCAGTTTATTTCCTTGGGTGAAATGCTAAAACAAGTTCAATCCTTAAGAAAGCTCAACAACTTTGGGGTAAAATCATAAAAAAGCTCAGCAACTTCAATCCAAAAGGTCAACAACTTTGGTTGGCCTTCTGGTCGGCCCTCACAGCCCTTCACTTCATCACATCTGGCCCTCTTTGCAAAAAGTTTGGACACCACTGCTTTAAACTGTCCTTAACATAATGACCATATCCTGTCATGCCCAGCCCAGCCCAGCCCAGCCCAGCCCAGCCCAGGAGGCTTCTTCTATGTATACCTAGCATGCCGTTGTTGTTGATGTTGTTATTGTTGGCAGGGGCTGAACCACCACCAGATAATCCCCAGTTTCCTTGGTGGTGATCTGTTAGGCGGTGTATGCTGGTGGTGGATGGGGTCAGAGCCAAGGTGGGTAGTTTGCAGCACTGCGTAGCTCTCTCACGGTCCTCCCCCCTACCCCATCTTTTCCCTCTCCATCCAGCCACCTGTTTCAGCATACACACCACCTCTGTTAGCTCAGGTCAGGAAGAACTTTCAGGTTTCCTCCCCTCCTTCCATCCTCCTCCAGACTGTCCAAAACAATAAACAAAAGTCAGAGGGGGAGTGGGCAAGGCTGCCATGTGCAAGGACAGTGTGCTTAAGGCTACTATGCATGGCTACTCCCTGTTGCTATTCCCTGTTCAGGCCTAACAGGTCTTTGGCCTCCCAGCCAACAGATGTCTGGCTTTTTTTCATCGACTACCTCAAAAATGTATCCAGTTGTTCTAAGCTGGAAATTAAACATTAACATTGATTTAATAACTGTAAATATATTAACAGAAACTTTGAGGCTTATTTTTTGACTTCCTTTCCAGCTTGCCCCTGAGTCTGGTGCTCTTTCCGTGCTCATCCAAGTTTCATCACTAGAAGTTTCAAGCACATTTTCCCAAACCTGCTTCTTTGTCATCCTTTCTCCCTCTGCCCCACCCCGCACCCCCCAGGAGCATAGAAAGTGGAATTAGAGAATGTTGCTAAGCACTGAATAGTGTTCTTGGAGCATGTTACAAAATGCATTTGTCCATTATTATCTAGGTCACGATGAGTGGGCAGAATGGCTTTTGCTACAAGTGCCTTCAATGCATTAATATGGATATGCTTAGAGAAGGGGAAAATATCCAGGACTTTATTTTTACAAGAAACATCCAATAAATTCTGGTTTGTCAATGCTTCCCCCCCCCCTTCTTCTTCTGCATTAACAAGCCAAGAGGATGGGAAATGGATGTTGTCTGCTTTCAATATGCTCTAAGGGAAAGGGAAAGTAGAGGAAGCCAAGAGAGCATGAACTATTTGCAATTGTCACTTTGGGACCTGGAAGACGTGCATTTTCAGCAGGCAGGTGATTACCACTCAAAGGAAGAAAGAGTGGCAAGAGGCAGATAATAAACAGCCTTGAGATTAAAGTGCATACTTGGGAATCAGCACTCAGGAAAGTTTGAGGGACCTGTGAGCTTGTAGCCTCGGTGTCCAGTTTTTCTTTTTTTAAAAAAATAGACCTTTACTAAAGTGCTAAAGAGTTGGATCCTGAATATGTTATTTTAGCTCAGTTGGGGAGATTTCAACCTCACACTAATTTGATTTGTGATATAAGCATTTCAGCTTGCCAGAAAGAATTATTAATTTGGGAGCCCTGAAGTGATATCACCCTCTTGGAATCAAGAAACATCTTTGGAGAGACATATTCCTGAAGTCCTCCCAGCTGTGAAAACTGCAATCAGGGCCTTGAATTGATTTTGAGGTGTCTCATCTGAGGAAGATTTTCAAAACAGGATCTTATCTGGAAGCCTGCCATTGCTGGCTGGTTTAGAGCATTCTTCAATACAAGAACAATTATTTTTGTGCTGGTTTCCCATAGACATCTGGTTGGCCACTATGAGAACAGGATGCCATTGGCCTGGTCCAGCAACCTCTTCTTATGTTTTGATACTATTAAATATGGTATCCTCTGGAACTGGTTTTGTGAAATGGGCTTTGGGGTACTGTTTTTTGTGGCTCTGGCCCTACCTCCAGGATTGGTTACAGAGAACAGCACTGGATGATGATTTCTAAGCCCCCTGGTGGTTCTGCTGTGGGATGCTACAGAGTACCACCCTGTCCCCAATGATATTTAACATCTACATGAAATCATCGGGAGCATTCTTTAGGAGATTTGGAGCCAGGTGCCACCAGTATGCTCATGATACCCAGCTCTATTTCTCCATCATATCTGAATCGGGAGAGGCCACACAAGCCCTGGACCTGTGTCTGGACTCAGTGGCAAGATGGGTGAGAGATAATAAACTCAGTCTGAACCCTATCAAGATACTGGTGACCTCAGTGGCTGGAACCTTTACTGGCTTCAAGTGGTAAGATAGCTATGGCCATTTCTAGACTGTATAGCTTGACCACTGCTGTCCATGGGCTGGCAACCTCTAGATTGGATTATTGAAGTGTGTGGTTGCCCTTGAGATTGGCCAAGAAGCTGCACTTAGTGCAAAATGCAGTCGCTATACTGCTCACTAGGGCAGAACTTTTATGCTGTTGCTGAAAGAATTGCACTGGCTGCCAATTAGTTAATGGACTAATTTAAAAGAGCTGGTATTGGTGTGCAAAGCCCTATGTAGCTTGGGACCAGGATACAGAAAAGATCATCTCATCCCATATCTATACTCAATTGATCACTGCATTCTGCAGGAGAGGGCATCCTGCGGATACCATCTTATCAGAAGGACTGCTCTGCACAATGTTGGAATCAAGCCTATCCTTTGGCACTCCCTCCCATTATATATCAGATGAGCACCATGTCTTGTCTTTCATCCACTTGTTGAAGACTTTCCTCTTTCAACAAGTCATCTATAAGGAGATTGTTTTGCTGGTTGGCATCTGTATGCATGTGTAATATGTGACCATCTTGGCTGTGAGACTTGGAAGACCTGCTCCCTGCCTTGCAGGCCTTTTCAATCTTTTCCTGGGAGGACAGTCCCCTGACTGATGCATGCTACAAAAACTGAGGCTCCTGAACAGAATCTTGGGCTGGGGTATTATCTGTTGCCGTTGCTGATGTTATATTTTTGTATCTTTATTTTGTATCTTATGATTTATGTGGAAATTGTTCAATTTGGTTGTGTATTTTTTGTTTATTGTTTATGGCTTTTTGTTATGTTTGTAGTTATGTATTTTTTAATATGTTGTAGGCCACCTTGAGCCACTTATAGATCTCCCCAAAAAAGAGGACAGAAAAGGACACAGGTCTGCATGAAATTTGCATATGCTGATTTATACACATAGATGCAACTTTTGAAACAATTGCTAATATATCTATATATCTCATTATAATAGGGAAAGACTCTGTTCAGGTGGCCTTGGTGTTCCACTGAGTTCAATCAGCCTTACTACAGTGTAACTGTAAGAAAATAGATCATAGATTATTATGACCTGCTAATTATGAAATCTGAAGACTGTCATAGTTTCTTTCCACTGCCTGCTAATGAGAAATAAAGAAGATAAACTGCTGTTGGGCAGGAATATGTTTAAAAAGCATTTTGAAATGTAACTAAAAATAAGCAGAACACTTTATGTACCTGAAAGAGATATGCAGATCCCTTTGTGTTCTAAATAGGATCTTACAGATGGGGGGATCTTACCATAAATATCTCTGGTTTTTGCTGACACTAGTAATACTGGTTGTATCAGAAGAATAAAGTGGTGTGTGTTTTTTGTAATACAGCATCTCATGCACATTTGGGCATGGTGGTAGGAGGCAATGGAGGGCCGGTGCTCGTTTTGAATTTCCAAGCTTTTAGCTCTTTAAGTTACACTTCCTATATTAAGAGTTATAAATCAAGGGCAACTGAGAGGACATTTCTTCCTTCCCAGGACTCAGAGTCCTGAGATGACGACACTACCCTCCATATACTGACAAAGGAGCAGGAAGAGCAAATATGAAATTTTACTTGCAAATACAGAATTCCAAACAAAATACCTATCACAATTCACATCACACCAAAGTTTGTGATTATTTGAATAACTCTCCTGTGCATTTTAATTATAAGTCTTAATTTTAAAATATTTCCTTTATTAACAATTATTATTAATAATTAATATTTTGGAATAATCAGGAATATTTTGACAGTTCATATGAGCATTATCTTTTTTAAAAAAGTATATTAAAGCAATTTTATCAAGCATTATCCTGTGTAATTAGCAATCACAATTCTGTCTTGCTTGTGGTACAGGAATAAAATCGGCAAGGCTTAATTACCATTCGTTCTATAGCCTAATGAGATGGACAGGATGTGGTTGTGTACTTCAGTCCATAATATAAATACGGCATTATTATTTTAATAAATGTCTTACCCAACACTGCAAATAACATATCCCAGAGTGGCTCACACAAAAACATTTCACAATAAAACCATCAGCATTATAAAATAGAATGCAACGGTTGGTACTCAACCAATGTTTAGACCCATTGAAATGAATGGCCATGACTTTGTTAGGTCTATTAATTTTACTGGGTCTACTCTGAGTAAAGCTTAGTTGAATACCACTCCATTTAACAACAAGCCCCGCTCATGTGTTATTTTTCATTTTTGTACAACACTCAGACATTGTACAATGTGAGCAGTCTATACATCATTCAAAATAAAAGAAAAAAGAAAGTGAAATGAATTGGGTTTAAACTTGTTGCTACTGCTTTGTCCCACAGATTTCAGGAACCTAAGTGCATTTTTTCCCTAGATGAGAGCGCTGGAATTATGTGGAATAAATTTGTCAAAATGGGAGTTTCAGACGGTCTAAAGCCCTCAATTTAGAAATGAAGCATTGAGGAATAGTCAAGTATGTCCACTGAAGCAACTGCTTGGTGTGCTGATTACATTTTGTTTTTCTTGAGGGGATGGAATTTGAAATGTTTAAGCTGCATCAGCCATTAATAAAAAGTGAATCAGCAAATGACAGAGGAATGGAGCATAACAATAGGTTGTTTTATCCATGTAAAAAACAAGCTAGATAATGAAAATCTGGGTTTACAGATATATGTTGCAGAAAATGATTCAAAATTGATTTGGAGCTATTCCTAGGATTATGTCAATCATTATTTGTGACTATTGTAGCCAGCCTTTGACGGATAAGACATGTTTTTTGCTAACTTTTACCACAGACTGCATACTAAAAACCTGATTTTCCTCATTTGCTGTGTGCCAGTTATCATCTGTCACCCAGGGAGCAGAAACAACAGACAGAGCCCAAACCCCAAGAAGAAATACCATCTTTTTAAGTAGAAGAAGAAGAAGAAGAGTTTGGATTTGATATCCCGCCTTTCACTCCCTTTAAGGAATCTCAAAGCGGCTAACATTCTCCTTTCCCTTCCTCCCCCACAACAAACACTCTGTGAGGTGAGTGGGGCTGAGAGACTTCAGAGAAGTGTGACTGGCCCAAGGTCACCCAGCAGCTGCATGTGGAGGAGCGGAGACGCGAACCCGGTTCCCTAGATTATGAGACTACCGCTCTTAACCACTACACCACACTGGCTCCAGTAATACAGTGGACAACTTTTGTACTGAATATAATGAACAAAAATAAGCAAAAGAATAAAATATTTAATTATCTCCCATCCCCAGTGTGTGTCGTACAGTCAGTCTCCTTCTATGAAAAACCCAGCATGGAATTTCAAGCCATTTGCAATCTCTAGCACCCATAGTTCAACTGATGGAAGTGAAGAATAAGATTGTCTACAACATCATCCTCTAGGCCTATTACCTTTAGGTGTGTGGCTGAGTCAAACAAGCCTCAAGCGAATTTCATTTCTCTTTCCCTTTCGTCAGGCAGGTCTATGGGATCTCCCCCTCAACTTCTCAATACCTCAGGGCAATCATCAAACTTTTCCTCACTTGTTCCCTTATGGAACTGAACCTTGAACCACGAACCATAGAGTTGGAAGGGGCCATAAGGATTGTCTAGTCCAAATCTCTGCAATGCAGGAATCTTTCACCCAATGTGGGGCTCAAACCCATGGCCCTGAGATTAAGAGTCTCCTGCTCTACTGACTGAGCCATCCCTCAAGGGACATATTTAAGCAGCAACCTGCCATGAAGGAGGAACCCCACTTCATTCAGTGTGGAATAGGCTGGGGGCAATTTTTATATACTGCCAATTCATACGCTATAACATGGTCATGTACAACAAGATAAACAATAAAATCCCAGCTCCTTTTCTTGGTCACTTAGAAAAGTAATGCCATACCAAGGAGGTGTGTAGGCAGTAGTGGTAACTGTAATGGAGGTATTGTTGGGAGTGCTGGAAGAGGGTTTCTTTTATCATTCATAGCAACTGTCAGAGCTTATGCATGCAACGGTTAAGGTCTTCCATACATATGGAGGGGAGGTGGTGCTGGTTCACAGGTTACTGTGTGAACAAGCCAAAACAAGCATTGAAATCAAAGCTATATTTTTACAAATGTCATGGTTTCAGGAGGGGGGGGTCCTGAAAAATGAGCCTGTGATCTCAGTTTATTCAGTCAGTACAACCAGTGACTTTGAATTATGACTGAAATCACAGAAACCAGGAATAGCCTGCAAATGACTACATTCATCATATTTAGGGGGCGGGGGTCTGTCAAATGTTACTAACTATTCCTAATGTGAGTAGTATATTTGTCCTTCTGCCATCCCCGTCTTCTTTCTTTGCACTGGGCTAAAAATCCCAGTGTTGGGCTAAAATCGTTTAGAGGAAAGCTGCATTGCTGAGAGGCAGTGATGTTTGAGGGGACAACATGTCATCAACTTGTACTCGGAAGAGCGGTCTTCTTTTCTAATTGAAGGATATGTAGGCTTGAGTCTAGATGTGTTCCAGCTCAGAAATACAATGGCAATGGCCTTGGGCATGAGCTTAAATCAAAAAAGTGTCAGAGGAGAGTGAGAGGCATGCTCAAATTGGCCTTCCAAATTCTTTGCTGTGAAGCTTAATACTCTACACTTGGTTTTCTTCTTTATAAGTTCTGACATTCACTTTGCAGGCATTAAAGCCATAACTGCTGCTAATCCTTTCAGTGACAAACATGACTATGACTTCTCTGCAGCAACCAATTTGTGACCTTGTTTTGTTTTTTTAAAAACTCCCAAAACATTGAGTTTGTTCTGGGTATTTGTGTTACCAGAATATAGATTAGACAGCAGTATATCAGGTATACATTACATGAAGAGTCAGCAAAGCAGCAAGTAGCAACAATTCATAATGTGTTTTTCTTCAGAGTGCAAGCAATTATTTTATTTTATTTTATTTAAGTGTGTGTGTGTGTTTTCAAAACTTGCTGTTCCTTTCCATTTGAGGTAGCTGTTGTTCTTTTTTTGAAACTCACCAATTAAAGAACACCATTTAAGTCATTTATGTTAGCTTCTCCTAGTAACATGTCACATTACATCACAGCATGTAATTTGGTGTACCTGACTGATGAGTCTCTGGATTCAGATATATTCAGTACTGTCTGTTGTTTTCAAAGTAGCTGAGCAAACTGACCCTAACAAGAATTCCACTCATCTTTGAGCTGACATCTCAAAATAGATATCATAATGAAAATACTTACTAACTTAAAACAAAACAAGGCAAAACTTCTGAAATTCAAATGCCACATTTATTCAAACCCAACAGTTTCTACTCTCAGTGGGCATGCTAAAAATATTTACGGCAGGGGCAAGATTTATACCAAGGACCAAAGGACTGAGCTCAAACTAACAGAATGAATTTCAATAGGAACAAATGTAAGGTTCTACACTTAGGCAGAAATAGCCAGCTGCACAAATATAGGATGGGGGACACCTGGCTTACTAGTAGTACATGTGAAAAGGATCTGTTGGTCTTAGCAGACCACAAGCTTAACATGAGTCAACAATGTGATGCTGAAGGAAAAAAAGCTAATGCTATTCTAGGCTGCATCAACAGAAGTATAGTGTCCCGATCAAGGGAAGTAATAGTACAACTCTATTCTGCCTTGGTCAGACAACACCTGGAATACTGTGTCCAGTTCTGGACATCACAATTTAAGAAGGATGTTGACAAGCTGGAACATATGCAGAGGAGGGCAACCAAGATGATCAAGGGTCTGGGAGCGAAGCCTTATGAGGAACAGTTGAAGGAGTTGGGTATGTTTAGCCTGGAGAAGTGGAGACTGAGAGGAGATATGATAATTATCTGTAAATAGCTAAAGGGCTGTCACATGAAAGATGGAGCAAGCTTGTTTTCTCCTGCTCTGGAGGGCAGGACTTGAAACAATGACTTCAAGTTGCAAGAAAGGAGATTCCGACTAAACATCAGGAAGACCTTTTTGACAGTGACAGCTTTTCAACAGTGAGTGGGCTTCCTTGGGAGGCTGTGGAAGTTTTTAATCAGAGCTTGGATGCTTTAGCTGAGATTCCTGCATTGTAGGGGGTTGGACTAGATGACCCTCAGGGTCCCTTCCAACTCTACAATTCAATGATTCAATGAGTGCTCTTAGATATATTCAACTGTAAATTGTAAAAAGAGATGTGTATTTTATGTACATTTGCTGTGGTCTTGAGGAACAATTACATGTGGTATGAAGGAAGGTTGTCTTACTATGTGATGCCCATGAGATGTGAAACAGCCATTCTCACACTTGGAAACTGTGAGGTGGATAATATCTGCCTGTAATATATTATGGGTGCAGACAGAAAGTCACATAAGGAAATGGCCACTTCTACAGCATCTCAGGTTCTTCATAAAACAAATCACCTGCCAGCACCAGTTTCAGTAGACCCTGACCTTGTACCATACAAGAGTATACTTCCATTAACAGCTCACCTCCCATTCAGCTTACACATCAGTGTCAAGAAGGGCCAAATATGACACATGCCAACCCTCTCCCCATGCACTTGAAAAATTGTGCACTGGTTTTACTGAAACACATAATGTGTTCCCATTTTATTCTTCAGCATGTGGATCAAATAACTGCTTGGTTTTTAATATTGAGTCTATATTTCAGTGATTTGCATTTAAATGCCTTGTCAGAGAACTTACAGAAATCTTTAATAAAACTACTGATTTGCATTTTGATGCACACTTTAAAAAATCATCAAGAACTCTTTTAATGGGAATACAGTATTATCAGTACAATGTTCACATTTTGAGGGAAAATGAGAACTGTCGATCTACAGAGAACAATTCAAACAAAATTAGCTTTCACAGATATCACCACATTATTGTATTGAGTTCAGAAACCCAAGTATTGTACTGAAGCTGCAAATCTTGAGAGAGAAGGAAACACACCACAAATTTATTAAGGTTTTTAGGCCACTCATCCGAAGGATTCAGAGTAGATAACAATATCTCTCTGAAAAGCTTACTAAAATACAAAACATTAAGCTAATACTTTCCTCTTCAAAATTGGCTTTACTTCAGCCCCAGAAGACAAATTGTTAACACTTCCAGAAATGGTTTTAGTTGGGTCTGAGGGAACACAAGTTTCATAACTGAGGAATAGTAGTCAAGAACGCTTTTCTTTTTATACAAGTTATGTCCTAAAAGTTATGACCTCAAAGTCTGCAGATGTGTATGAAAAAGGAGGAAATATCCGAGGTATGATTAGTCAAAGCTATTTACCATGCTCTAGTTGAAGAACAATGAATGAAATCCACCTTTGTGTAAACAGATTATACCCAACATTGTCTGCTCACATGCCATCTAGATGAACACTCTGGACTAGTTGCACAATGTGTTTTCTGGTGGCTGAAACATGACAATCAAGCTAACATGTTCAAAGAGTAAACAGGAACTTCACAAGTTGCCATTTCACTGCTCTGTCAAGTGTGAAGATTGCCCTGTCACAATCTGAATAACGAGATAAGCGTATCTGAAGATGTGTGCATGCACACGAAAGCTTATACCAAGAACAAACTTAGTTGGTCTCTAAGGCGCCACTGGACTTTTTTTAAATTTTTTAATATATTTCGACTGCATCAGACCAACACGGCTACCCACCTGAATCATAGCATGGAGTGCTGCAAAGTGTTCAGACAGAGATTAGCCACAGCACAGGGCTACTAGCCTCTGTTAGAAGAGGGTGCAGAACAACAACAACAACCAAAAAAAAGCAAAAAAAACCCCTCAATGACAGGTGTCACAACCATTGTTATTTCAGTCCCATCCAGATACAGCTTCAATAAGCTTGCTTTTATGCAACCCCTGACAGGCAGAGCAAGAAGAGTCAGAGCTGGAATTCTTTCTAATTCTTTGAATGATCATATCCAGATGTCTTATTTAGGGGGGGGGGTTATTATTGCTATATAGCAGCCTGACATCCTGCACAGTCTCAGTGATCTTTTTTGTGTTATGGTGCATTTCCTTTTCCATTATTACCCCTCTGACTGTGGTTCTCTGTTTTAAGGGCTGGTGTTCACCACAACGACACATTGCGGCTACCAAACAGAACCTGCTTCTCTGCATGTGGGGTTCCTCAATTAAGCCCCCAAGCCCTGATGCTTGGCATGGAAAACAATCACACAATCTGATAATCCAACAAGATGATATAAAATAAGGGACTATGTGATGAGGAGACTGAGAACAGCAAAGCAGTGTTTTGGGAGTAACTATGCTGCATTCACAAATTGAGCCTGGCCCATGTGCAGCTGGTGGAAACATCCTCTCTTGGGCCCACAGAGTTCCTCCTTTGTGCCCTACCTTCAATTACGCTTTGAACTGTAACATGGAAGACTTAAGACGAACATCCCATCACCATCTTTTGATCTTGACTGAAGAGATGACCTTCAGAAGCACCCTGGGGAGATATTCACACTATCTTCTGATATGTTCAGCATTACTAAAACGGCTTTATCACAGGCTTATTTATTGATTTAAGAAAAATTCTACTCTAAGATTTGCTCCCACAATTTCCTAACAAAAAAATACAGTGGAAAATATTAGAGAATGAAAACAAATGCAAGAAGTCACTAAGACAGCATCCTGAGAAGAGCATAAAAGCATGTATCTTATAGGTGGGTGGGTGCATGTGTGCGCACACGCGCAATGGCACAGGGGGAAATTAAATACACAAAACAAATTAAAATAACAAAGAAATAAAGAAGTTTTTGCCAACTTCTAAGCGAAACTGAAAAGAGAAGGAGAGCCAACCAAACTTCTCTAGGTGTTCCAGTAAGTGATGTGTTGCTGAGTTCAGCCTGCCTCTGCAAGTATCCTCATGTGGCGGTAGGTACACTTGTACTTTTTATTTTTCAATAAAGAATGTGTGTGTGTGTGTGTGTGTACACACACACACCTTTGTTGTTGTTTAGTCATTTAGTCGTGTCCGACTCTTTGTGATCCCATGGACCAGAGCACGCCAGGCACTTCTGTCTTCCACTGCCTCCTGCAGTTTGGTCAAACTCATGCTGGTAGCTTCGAGAACACTGTCCAACCATCTCATCCTCTGTTGTCCCCTTCTCCTTGTGCCCTCCATCTTTCACAACATCAGGGTCTTTTCCAGGGAGTCTTTTCTTCTCATGAGGTGGCCAAAGTATTGGAGTCTCAGCTTCAGGATCTGTCCTTCCAGTGAGCACTCAGGGCTGATTTCCTTCAGAATGGAAGTGGTTTGAATAACTCAGAGAAGCTATGAACTATGCCGAGCAGGGCACCCAAGATGGACAGGTCATAGTGGAGAGTTTTGACCAAACGTGATCCACCTGGAGCAGGAACCGGCAAGCCACTCCAGTATCCCTGCCAAGAAAACTCCATGGACAAAGACAACACACACACCTACAGGATACATATTGATTGTGTCTAAGGTCATGTGTCCTTGGCTTCAAACACCAGCAGTGGGAGGGCACTGGAGCCAAAGTGAATGGCAATTTGTACACAGTCAAAGTCTTCTCCCCACATTGTTTTCCTTGTTTTAAACTATCTCACGCTCTCTCACACATTGGTAGCTGCCTTTTTGTCCTGCTAACCAGTATTTCCCTTTACCTCCCACAAAAGAAAACCAGCGAGGCTAATAGCAGCAAGGAGGGATTTAAAGTGGGAAAAGTGCATGCACTGCTTGCCTCAATCAAATTTCAAAGCTGCCATGGCTGGGTTTTTTAAAAAAAAATTGTGGCTGCTTTAAAAGTAAAAATGTTAGGAGATCTGATAAAACGTTTTCTGCATAATGTGTCATTTAGTCAATGCATTAAAGGGCATGTTGCTGTAGTAAGAAACCCAGTCAGACTTCAGCTGTTCTACTAGATTCATGCAGCTGGCCAGCAGATGTAAATGGGTTTGTAGCCACCCTGCAGATGTCTGAAATTCCCTGTTTACATTCCTCCCCTTTCAAAGCAGCACAATGCTCCTGTGTTCTGCTATTATTATGCTAATCGCAAGCACATACAGTACTCTGTCTTTAAATAAAGAAAAACAATAATCTGTTCCTCTGATTATCAGCTTGACTTCACTATCAGGGCCTGCATGCAGTGGGCTTTGTGAGGAAACCCATTGTGAAAGCTGCAGTTTAATGCCCCAGCTGCCAGGGCTGGTGGAAGGGAGATGGCTTTGGCATCACATTTGGAATTTAGTTCAATGCAGGCACAACTGGGGGGAAAGGGCAACATGAAATAGTAATTCTGGAGGCTATTTAGGTTCTTTAAGCCTCCGGTGTGTGGGGAGTTGCTGTGAAAATGTGCCACATGGAAAGCAGCCCTCTGCACCTGTTACATCCATCATCATTTGATACATCATATATGCATAATGATTATCCTTTTAATGCCCCCCTCCCCCGTTATGCTATTTCACTCTACATAATATCAAGTTCTGCTGGACAAAAAACAAACCAAACAGATTTTGTCAACATTCCCCTCTCCCTCCACAGGCAATAATCCCTTTTTATTTCAAGGCGAGGGAGAATTGCCAGTGGAAAGGTATTTAGTATGTCATGCTGCTGAATCCTGATGTTACCTCAGCAAATAGGCTAAAGGATGGATCTGAAAGAGATACAATTAGAAACTCTGTGACAAGTACTCAGCTAATGAATGGTGACTAACAAAAGCCTGGAGAGGAAAAGATAGCCATCTTCCTGCCCTCATATCAATGTTTCTTGTCCAGATTATTTTCTCCAGAAGCAAGCGGCACCCATAGAATCAATCTGTTTGTTTACACTGAGCTTGCCCTTGAGAACCACTTGGAATTAAGCCAGAAATGTGTATTAGGTTTGGCTGGCTGCAGCTCCACCTAATGCAAAGCACCACCAATCTCCCCTCCCCCTGCCAAATTCGACTAACAAGTAAAGCTGAAATGAATGTTTACATCAGCAATGGGGAAGTTCAGGCCCAGGGACCAAATGCAGCCACCCAGACCTTTCTGTCTGGCCGCAGACCACACCCCTCACTGGGCCTGCTTTGCATCTTCCTTGAGTGTTTTTGCTTGGCTGGAATATGCCCTTGAACCCTGACGGTATTTCCTCCTTTCCTGGGCAGAGGCTAGAAAGGTCTGTGTGAAGAAACTAGTGTGTCTGTAGAAAGGTGAAGTTCACATTTGTCACTCTGCCCACTTTCACCTCTGACTCCACCTTCACTGTCACGTGGCCTACGGAAGGGAACGTGGTCCTTGGGTTGAAAATTGCCCCCCATTCCTTGGTTTACATGCATTTGGAATTTGGCAACCTTCTCAAGGTTTTTAACGTCATCTTTCAGAACTTCAAACATATTCCAATTTTGCTTTCAAAACTCTGGCAAGGGGCTCTAGGAAAGGTGTTCTCCCTTTCTTTTAGGACTGTAAGGCGAATGGAGGATGGAGCCCTAATTCTTTTAGAACCAGTTTAAAGGTGCTGGAGATTCCCAATTCCAAATCAGTGACACTTACAAAACTAGCATTACAAGATTCTCTTATTATTCCTACTCAGCAGCACTTTTTTGTTTTAACCTCAAAATGAAAAGCCCAAAGTGCACGTTGTGCTGATTGCAAAAGACAGAGAGATAGAGATAGAGATAGAGATAGAGATAGAGATAGAGATAGAGATAGAGATAGAGATAGAGATATAAACAGAGTTCCACAAAGTAGGCGGCATTGTCATCGGCTCGAGATCAATTCCTGCAGACTTCAAGAAGTTACGTGAAAGACAATGCCAGTGGGATACAGGGCAGAGGATAAATGTCTCTTGGTGCTAGACAAATGTGAGACAAAGCTGAAGCATTTATCAAAAATAAATGATGAGAGGAAGCCAAGGTGATTATTTTTAGAAAACTAGTCCCTCCCTGACAATGTTCCTTTCCTTCCACATTGCATCATTTAAACCAGCTGATTCATGCACTGAGCTTTTAAGCATGTCTCCACTACCTGATGTTGTAACTGTAGAAGGATGGCTACTAGCTGCATCAGTGATCATTGGCCTGCTGCATTCTGATTTGATAAAGTCTGCTGGATATATATTTGGAGATGGACAAAAACTCATAAGCTGAATTTGTGATACGTAAGCAAAAATCAACCCTGTGATAATAAACTCAAACTGTTTTCAAACTTCACTGAAAATGTAAAATTACTAAAATAAACTGTTAGCCTTCACCATTCTCCAGAAATACCAAAGAGCAAGAAAAAAATGCCTCTTACGTGTCAACTGTTATTTCCAGGGTATCTTTTAGCTCTGTATCAACTTAGTTGTCTTGCTACACGCTGTTGGTAGCATATATCATGCCAAGATATGGGGGGGGGGGTGCGCAATGAAAATGATTTTGCCTTTTATGTGCTTGGGAAATTGCAATTCCACCCCATATCCGCAAGTGAAACTCTCCTAGCACATCCAAATTTGGCCTTGAAGAACAATCCACAAGACCAAAAACAGAATGTCAGAAACTAGTTTCCATTTAACGGTACACATCCAGCTCTTGCAAATGCTTGAATCCTCCTTCATAGACACAGAATTTTGAAAATATGCTTTCTGGGAAGTACATAATGTGATCATTAATCCTAAATTCTGTGTCAACTGTGCTTGTCCTCTGGCACAGTACTTTTCCTCATCCTTTTTTTTTTACTAGGGAAGAAACTGTGTTTCCTGCTAGCTGCACCATGATACAAACAAGCTAGCAGAGCAGTTGCATAATATATAAACTCTGATTAATCCCATTTTTCTAGTTAAACATTTCCAAGCTATTGTTACTGTCTCTGTCTTGAAAGCTGCAAAATAAAAAGACACAGGAAGCTGTCTTTGATACTGGATTACATACTTATTCACTTGCAGGAGAGGAAGGCAAAAAGTTATCTGTGATCTACATTGTTTCTCTTTTTTTGGAAATGAGCTTGGCAAAATTGCAAATTAGTTTAGAAAAAAGGAGGAGAAGGGGTACATTAAAGAGGCGTGATAGATTATGTGTAACGTGGCAAATGTGGATAGAGAGTTTTTATCCCTCCTTCATAATACTAGAACCTAGGGCCATTCAAAGATGCTGAATGCTCGGAACAGACAAAAGGTATATACAGTATATAGTTACACAGTGGAATTTCTTCCCACAAGAAGTAATGAAGACTACCAACTTGAATGACTTTCAAAGAGGGTTAGACACACACATGGAGAATACAGGCTAACAGTGGTTACTGGCCAGGATGGCTACATCCCCCCTCCAGTCTCAGAAATATTATGCCTCTGAATATCAGTTGCTGGGGATCATAAGTGGGGGAAATGCTGCTACAACCAGATTCAGCTTGCAGGCTTCCCATAGGCATCTGGTTGATCCCTATGAGAATAGGATGCTGGGCTAGATGGGTCTTTGGCCTGATGCAGCGTGTTTTGGACTGCCTTGTCCTCCAACATCACCTTCTAAAACTATGCCAATCAATGCCGTTTCATTTTTTTTACTTCAATTGCTGAAGGCCAGCTGCACAGTCTACCTGACTCCTGGTATCTGAGGTAGCAGAAGATACCAAGCCATGCAGATAGGGGACAGCATTCTTCACACTTACTTGCACAACAAACATATTAGAGAAAGACATTGCAGTCTGCTCCCAGATTGGGGCAATATGCTGTCATCCAGCTTTAATGGTACTTCCAGACATTGCTTCTAGCATTTCACATAATCTGGGAAACGTTGTTTTGTGTTTTTTTTAAGCTTCAGTAAAATGGTATGGAAGTGAGAGCTGGACCATAAAGAAGGCTGATCGCTGAAGAATTGATGGTTTTGAATTATGGTGCTGGAGCAGACTCTTGAGAGTCCCATGGACTGCAAGAAGATCAAACCTCTCCATTCTTAAGGGAATCAGCCCTGAGTGCTCACTGGAAGGACAGATTGTGAAGCTGAGGCTCCAATACTTTGGCCACCTCATGAGAAGAGAAGACTCCCTGGAAAAGACCCTGATGTTGGGAAAGATGGAGGGCTCAAGGAGAAGGGAACGACAGAGGACACGATGGTTGGATAGTGTTCTCGAAGCTACCAGCATGAGTTTGACCGAACTGCGGAAGGCAGTGGAAGACAGAAGTGCCTGGCGTGCTCTGGTCCATGGGATCACGAAGAGTCGGACACGACTAAACGACTAAACAACAACAACAAAATGGTTATTTCCACTAGATAAAAAGGAGCTACTGTCAGGGATGGCTCTTTCCATTTCACTGCCTGAGGCAAAATGGGACGTTACCACCCTGTAGCAGCCTTGCAGCAGCCTTCTCCCCCCCATATCCCCACAGCCTCCTTTACCTGGGTTGTGTGGTGGCACCCGTGAAGTGGCAATGATGGTGGCAGATTCTAGCAAGATTTCACATAGTGCCCAAGATCTTATAGGATCTCACCAGAAATCAGCAGCAGCTAGGTGGGGCACCCACGAGGGTGCCACCTCTTGGAATTCTGCCACTTGAGGCAGCTGCCTCAGCCTATCTCATGGGCAAGCAGGCCCTGGCTACTATTGCTAAGGGTGGACAAGTTTGTCAATTTCCGCATCTCTGTTTCTCTGTTTCCACTTTCCAGTTCACCATACTTCTTCATCCATTTGCAATTTGAAAAATTCACCAGCATTTCAATGAGCAATTTTGCAAGCAAAGTTTACATGTTATTTTTCACTGATATATGAATGCCCATGCACACTTTCCCCTAATATGCACATCTTTGTACACATTTTTTGGGGGGTGGAGTGTTGCAGTGAGAACCACACTGCAGAATTTGTGAGCATTTTGGAGAAGTCAGGATAACTGAGTTTCAGTTTGCATATTGTTTCAGGAAGTATGTGGCAGGTAGGTTAGCAATAATGTGAGCCGAACTGAATCTCTCCCCTATCCATAACTGTCTCTGCTGTTGGAGTTTGGATACAAATGTAGGTATCTTGATCCTACTGATCTATCTGACGCAAAAGTGATAGGCCAAAAGACCAACACTTTAGTTTACTGGGACCATGGGGGAATAAAGCATTCTGGTCACACACAAAGCATGACATTTGAAAGCACCTGTGAACATTCTCTATCAAGAGGAGGTCAACCAGGTTCAAGTGTCCTTTGGGAGAAGGAGCGCAGAACATTTTCTTATCCAAGAATCATCATGGTGTATATGATGAGGTTAAGGTTTTCAGGCAGCTATATTAGACACAGTTTGCACTCAGATGGACATGTACTGAGCAGCTTAGTGAAAACTCATATAGCAAACACTCGAACAGCTTTTGGCAAACCATGTCCTTTTGAATTGCTTGAGCTTGATGCATCTTTGAGATGATGTTGTGTCACTAGAGGTTAAAGATAAAACAGTAAATTATGGAGTCCATTATGACAGGCCAACATACAGAGGATTATCTCAAATGTTGCTTAGGCTGCTTATTTGTCCTTTAAAGCAGAAAAAGGAACACAGGTTCCTTCAACCCTTCAAATGCATTAGCTAAATCATTAAATGAAACATAGAGCTAAGTGCAGCTGGTATGAAGGTATAACAGTAAATGCTCACATTGCTTTTAACCCTAAATAATTATTTCTACGTAGTAATGAAGCTGACCAATGGAATTTTGCTCTTCTGTGGTCCTCAGTTTGTTTTCTTTGGGGGAAACCACATGCTCTAAATGTAATTCAAAGCATGGTGTGGAGCTTAGGTTAAATATACTGTTTTTGCTATGAACTCACAGGGTATGGTCTCTGAAGGCCTACCAGCTTGCTGAAGGGAAGAAGGTCTGGATCTGGTCAGTGCCTGAATGGGTAACCACTTAAACACTGCCTTGGGTTCCATGACGGACTAAAGATTGAATATATCATTCTAACTAAGGAACTATCTCCACTGGATAGCTTTTAGTAAATTCCTATCATTTAGCCTATCTGACCTCATCAGCTTGATAAAATTAAATAATCCCATGCAAATCTCTTTGAGCTCCAAGGCTGAGATATAAATGACAAATGGATTTTAAAAATCTGCACAGTAGCTTCCAGGGCCAATCCTAGGGGTTAATTTAAAAGTGGTTTGTACTCAAATGCTGACTGAGAGATGATTTGCACTACCCTCAGCTTCAGTGTGCTGCCTCTTGGTGTGCAGTCCTGGCTCTTCACCACCCAGGCAACAGTGTTAAGAATTAGAATGCCAATCAAACACCTAGATAATCTTTTTTGGAAAGTAAATCAGAGACTTTTATACAAGTATTATTGTCATGAAGAACTGTAGCGGAAAAGAAGCTTTGCAGTTTATTAACTCTACCCTTAATATGCTCTTTTCAGCCATTTCATCTCTTGGGAAGAAGCATATTCAAACAATCAGAATCTCTCTAAAGAAGAAAATGCCCTATAATCCCATTGCAAGCAAGTTTTAAAATTCTTCTAGTATCGAGGCAAAAGTTACAGTATAATTGCAGATTTAATCTTTAAGATCACATTTGATGTAATAAGGTTGATCTTCTGAGTTCACTAAATCTCTTTTAACCATAGGATGGGCAAGTTATTATCCTTAACAATCTGGGAACCCACTGAATAAACTTCACCTCATTTTGTTTGCTTGTTTCAGAAAAATAAGCAGGTATAAACCCAGGTTCAACAGGAATGCGTGTGTGGGTTCTCTGTGGCCCCTCAAATGACTTAATTCAATTTTAGGTTGCATTAAATGAATCACTGAAAGGCTTGGGAAGAAACAGCATTTCTAAAATCTGATCTGGACTATGGGCATCACAGGTCAAGAACAATGTTAACCAAGGATTCGGAGTAGATTGATGAGGATGAGAGAGTGTCTGTGAGGCCAATTCTGTAAGGAAAGCCTGAAGGCAGTTTGTTTATGTAGTCAAGGGAATAGAAGGAAGCAGGTAGGTAGTTTTCAAATACTTAAAAGTCTATCCAAAATAAGGGAGGCTGCAAAAATAACAATTACATGTCTGACACATGACCACTTTAATAGAAGCAGCTATGACCCAGAAGGCCAGCTTCTGGAGTGCTGACTCTCAGGTAGGATGGGGCAAGTAATAAGGCCACAGATGCATTGAACTCCAAACAGTCTCAGTTTTTTAAAATGAATTAAAATTGTTACTAGGGTGTAAGAAAGTTATTTAAGCTACCAAGCTCCATTGAAATCCAATATTGTTTCAATTTTGTCTTAGGTTTGGCTTACTTCCTTTGGATTAGGGCCACTGGATTTTGTTACGGCAGAGGTTGTAGCCTATACCTTGAGAGGTGTAGGCGAACCCAACCTCCTCTTACCAACCAAACTGAGAACTTCCTCCATACCATTCTATTCAGTATAAAACATTGACCAGCAGTTGGTCCTATTAAGAGTGCTGAGGCCCTGGGAGCTGTCCATGAATGCTAGGTGCTGATGTCTGGCCTGGCCAACTTTATTCCAGCATTCCTAAATGGAAGGATGTTTTGGCTATTGGCTAAATAAGGATTAATCATTGCATAGATGTTGATAAAAAAATGAAACATTTTTTATCTATGAAGAACCACGCTCAAAAGTGGGAGGACCCAAAGCTTCAGATAAGTCACTTGAGTGGGTTGAGCAAATCCAAGCAGGGAGAGTTAACAAGTTCTCACTATCAAAATAGCGGTTTATATTATAATCAGTGGCAGTCAGGATCACTTCCAATTCTGCTAATCTCTCATTCTGTAGGCCTTTTATAAAGTTTACTGTAGCTGCACTTTTAGCCAAGGGAAATTCACAGATGGCTAATTAAGGCCTTCCTGTTGCTACTATTCTTTTTTTATTGCTTAACATTTTCATAGACCATGTGCTGAGTGGGGGATGCCTGTGGGTAATGACAGAAGCTAGGTGAGGCAAATGCCTCAAGTCAGCACCACTTATGCCCTGCTATTTCACAATTGGGTAATAAGCAAATGTAAAAGTCACATTGAGATGTTTGAACGTGGATCTGCCCAGAGGTACAACAGCTGTGCAAGGCAAGCTGGAGACACAGGACTAGGGAAGAGCACAACCCTTTCTCCTCCTCATGGTTTTCAAACCTGCCAGCTGTTCAGAGAAGCCACTGTTGCTGTGGACTTCCACAGGATTGACTTTTGACCTCTAATATTATTCATTGTGACACTTGGAGCACAGTTCATAAACAACCCCAGGAGAAAAACAGCAAGGATAGATTAAAATGTATTGAGTTTAGAAATGTTTATTAATGGCATTTAAAAGGTCAAGTGCCTTTGCATGAGAGAAATAAGTAGCAAGAGGTATTCTTTGCCTGATATCAATGCTCATGGGCAGATTCAACAGGCTTTGCTAAAGCAAGAGATGAATGCTAATTCCCACCAGACCCAGCCAGCATGGTCAGGAATTATGGAAGCTGTAGTTCAGCAACATCTGGCACATCACAGCTTGCCCATAGGGGAACAATAGTTTAATACTTTTAATACAGGGATGGGAAACCTGAGGCCCAGGATGGGTACAAATGCCCTTGACACCTCTCTGGAGACTCTGCCCAGGCCACATCCTTCATTGGCTCTGCTCTCCATCCTCCTCTAGTGTTTCTACCAGCCTTGAATGTGTCTTTGGACTGTGATAATACCTCTGACTTGCCTGGAAGAGAGATGGAAAGCCATGCGTGTCTTGGCTACACATAGTTTTGCCACACACACCACTGGTATTTGATTCCTGGAAGGTAACCCATGAGTGAAGGTTGTCCTTGTACTTTAAAAAAATTCCTCCACTTCCCTGCAATAACAGTTGCCTAGAAGAGGGGATTTAGGTTGATGCTGTTTGTCATGCAGAGATAAGGAAAGCCCCCTTTCAACAGAGTTGAAAGTCTGTTCAACTCAGTGTAACCTACTTCCAAATAGACTTGTATGGGCTTGTACTGCTAGAGGAGCAGAAGAACAGTCATCTTTTGCATCTCATCACCCCCTCTTTTTTAAAAAACAAAAAACCTAAACCAGAAGTTGAAGGAGGAGGAGGAGGAGGAGGAGGAGGAGGAGTTTGGACTTGATATCCTGCCTTTCACTCCCCTTAAGGATTCTCAAAGCAGCTAACAATCTCCTTTCCCTTCCTCACCCACAACAAACACTCTGTGAGGTAAGTGAGGCTGAGAGACTTCAGAGAAGTATGACTAGCCCAAGGTCACCCAGCAGCTGCATGTGGAGGAGCAGGGAAGCAATCCTGGTTCACCAGATTATGAGTCCACCGCTCTTAACCACGCTGGCTCCCACTCACCGCAAACTCCATTCATCTGTCCATAGAAAAGTTGTGAAACAATCAAGAATATTGGTACTTGGACTTGCACTTGAGGTTTTTCTTCCCCTGATAGTTGACACCAACAGTGTTTTGCCCAGGGCTAGATTTTATCAAACAACTGAAGTAGGCCCTAGCCTACGGCCTGTGATTTTCAAAATGTGTCACTGATGCAGTCTACTATTTCCTCCCTAAGCATTTACCATTCAAAGAGGTCCTCCTCAGCAGCCTGTCATAGGCTCCTGACTTTCATAATATGGCACTGGTTTTGACAGTGGAAAAAAGAAGCTTATTAGTTGGGCTATTGAGCCCCCCAACTATTTTCACATAGTCCATGAAGAAAACATTTGGAAGCTGCTGCCTTAAACAGACCAGCAGAGATTGCAGTGGTGATGTCATGGCTGTGATCCACCTTAGATTGTTGCTCAAGCCACTTACAGGTACCAGCCTTCCAGCTGAAGACCACTGGTGTAGAACAAGCTCAGGGAGGGACATTCATCATGCCAGTATAGCACCTCTGACACTGCTGAAGGATGGGGCGCAAGGTAAACCACTTTTATCTAAGCAGGTTATTTCTTAGCCAAGGAATGATGCAGTTATTTTAGCAGGATCTATAATTCATTTCAATCTACTTTGGGCATGTTTTATATGTTTTTAAAACTGCTGCAAGGCATCCCTTGAGCCTTAGGATTAAGACAGGTTAAAAATGAAAATCAAATCAATACACGAAATATTAAAGTTTGAATGGTAGGGAATTTTCAAACCAATGCATAAATGAAGCTGCAGCCATTGCTTCCAAGTGTAGATTGCCAATGATTGCATCTCCTGTATATCTGAGAAATAAATCACTCTTGTGCCAGAAGCCCTTTATGTTAACGTTTTACTGTTGGATTGCTACTGGACATACTTCAGTTTAGTACTTTCAGGAGGTTTTTCATCACTGCCTATTGATTCAATGCCTGCCAAAGGAGCAAGCAATGATAATACAAGCTTTCCCACAAATAGAGGGGATTCAATATTTCAACAGAAGTTTTCAAGCTTAAAGGGGAAAACAAGGGAAAACTCCATGAAGTGTAAAAACTAGTTTATCAAGTGGTGGCGTTTGACGGGGGGAGAGATGTCTAAAGGAGAATCCTCTCCTTCAAATGAGTGAACAAAGTAAGAAGGCTTGCCAAATTTTACTCCCATGACTATTTTGGGGACAGTCACCCATAAGGTGATGTTGCACATGACATGCATCTCACATGCATCTGCCAGACCAGAACAACAACTCCATGGGAACATCCCTCCAACATTTCTCCAATGAATAGAGGGACATCCTATTCCATCCCCTCCAGCATTTCTCAGAGCAAAAGAGGGACACCCAAAGGGAAAGCAGAACAGTATGGGATCAAATCAGAAACTGGGATGGCTTCTGTAACTCTAGGAATGTCCCTGGGAAATCAGGACACTTGGAGTCAGCAGTGGTAGCACACAACCTTCCTATGCATTGCAGTGAGGTCAGATTTTACTTGCAGCCATGGGTTGAGCCTCAGTCATATGGGAGCAATACTCAATGGCAGCCACACCACTGATAGAACATTTGAATTAGGGTAGTAGCTTAACAGTGTGTTATGATTTAGTGAGACAATGTTACTTCCCAAATTATGGGAATCATAACTGAAGAATATAATAGTAATTTGAACTGAGAGGTAATATGATATCTACCAGTAGCTGGATGGATGCTTCTCTGGCTCAACAGCTTCCTACTGTTCTTACTATGCAAGTAAGCTTTTACCTCAATTAGTCTCACAGTTTGTATGAGCACAATAATGTGTTCTGAACTAATAGTCTGCCACAAGACATTATTACCTCTATTTCCAATGGTCAGGGTGTGAGTGCCCTTATATATGCACTTAGCACCACATACATACACAGGTATCAGCAGACTTGTGGGTGGATCCCAGGTTTTACAAAAAGTACAAAAAGGGGGGAGGGGAGGGGAAGGGAGGGGAGGGGAATGGAATGGAAGCAATTGTAATCCTGAACAGGGAGTAGATAGAATCTACTCCAAAGTGCAGGAGGGGAAAAACCAAAAAGAAAATCAATCTAATCCAACAACAACAAATGCAAGAGAACAACCACCAAGTTCAGTGAGTGATATAAAAAAAAACCGGTTGCATCCAATTACGATTCCCCCAAGTAGACCCACTGGAATTAATGGACCTAAGCTACCCATGTCTATTAATTTCAGTGGGTCTACTCTTAATATGACTCACATGGGATACAAGCCAGTGGGAAAGATTCAGTGTTGCGCTAACATGATTTCTCCGTCAGTGCAAACGTGTTTGCTTGCCAGGTGGAACAATCTCCTATATCCTCCTCATCCTACCTATTCTGAAGATTCTCCTGACCCTCCCCCATCCAATTTCGGGTGGCAGGGACACATGGTGGGGAAGAGGGGAGAAAGTCCCATTGTGCCAGCAGGACTCTGTTTGTTGGCTTCTGCTAGTGCAACAACTCAGTTGAACCAAACCCAGTGAAATAAACAGAAATCAGTTAGGCATGTTTATGAATTCCAATGAGTTTACTTGAGTATGATTAATATCGGATACAACCCAAAGCATGTAACTTTGACCTTTCATGTTTATGTAACACAACTAATAGCCACAAAAGGGGGGGGGGCACCCAAATCAGATTGATGCATTGTTAAAACAAACATGTATTTCAACCATAAACTAGTCTTTAGTGGTCCAATAATATCATAATAATCAGAATTTCACATTGAAAAAATAAGACTCTGTCTTTTTGCCCAATATAGTAAAGCAATGGTCTTAATAGTGGTAACACCATTAAAAACACACACAAATACTCATACCATATCTTTTTTTTATATAAGATGTTTATTAGGATTTTACAAAAAGCAAAAATTAACAGAATAAAAAGAAGACAAGAAAAAAAAGAAAAAATACAAAAAATACAAAAATACATAGAAAAAAAATACAAAATACAAAAAAGAAATAGGTAGAAAAAGTTAAAAACAAATCCATTTTTTTTCATATCTTTAAGCTCGTTTGCTTGTTTCCTTGACCTCCTCACACCTCCCTTTTTTGTATTCCCGTTCACATAGTCAGTTCAGCAAATCCCTACCCTCTTTCGTTTATGTTAACTCTATATCTTAACATATTATAACTGTATATTTTCATCCATTATCAGTCCATTTTTACATATTCTTATTGGCCTTGTTGCTAATGCCACTTAATTTCGATCCAACATCATTTTAACATTCATTAATTTTACAATATTTCTGCAGATAGTCTTTAAATTTCTTCCAATCTTCTTCCACCGACTCTTCTCCCTGGTCTCGGATTCTGCCAGTCATTTCCGCCAGTTCCATATAGTCCATCACCTTCATCTGCCATTCTTCCAAGGTGGGTAAATCTTGTGTCTTCCAATACTTTGCAATAAGTATTCTTGCTGCTGTTGTAGCATACATAAAGAAAGTTCTATCCTTCTTTGGCACCAATTGGCCGACTATGCCCAGGAGAAAGGCCTCTGGTTTCTTCAGGAAGGTATATTTAAATACCTTTTTCATTTCATTATAGATCATCTCCCAGAAAGCCTTAATCCTTGGGCACGTCCACCAAAGGTGAAAGAATGTACCTTCATTTTCTTTACATTTCCAATATTTATTATTGAGCAGATGATAGATTTTTGCAAGCTTGACTGGTGTCATGTACCACCTATATATCATTTTCATAATATTCTCTCTTAGGGCATTACATGCCGTAAATTTCATACCTGTGGTCCACAACTGTTCCCAGTCAGCAAACATAATGTTATGTCCGACATCTTGTGCCCATTTAATCATAGCAGATTTAACCGTTTCATCCTGAGTATTCCATTTCAACAGCAAGTTATACATTCTTGAAAGTATCTTAGTTTTGGGATCTAACAGTTCTGTTTCCAATTTTGATTTTTCCACCTGGAAGCCAATTTTTTTGTCCAAATTGTAAGCCTCCTTATTTGATAATAGTGAAGCCAGTCTCGCACTTTATCTTTTAATTTCTCAAAACTCTGCAATTTCAATTTATCTCCTTTTCGTTCCAAAATCTCCCAATATTTCGGCCATTTGGCCTCCATATTGAGCTTTTTCTGAGCCTTCGCTTCCATTGGTTTTGTTTTCAAGTAAATCTTTATATCTTATCCAGACATTAAACAATGCTTTCCTGACAATATGGTTTTTAAATGCTTTGTGTGCTTTAACCTTGTCATACCACAGATATGCATGCCACCCAAAAACATTATTAAAGCCTTCTAAATCCAAAATGTCTGTGTTCTCAAGAAGCAGCCATTCTTTCAGCCAGCAAAATGCTGCTGATTCGTAATAGAGTTTAAGGTCTGGCAGAGCAAATCCACCTCTTTCCTTTACATTGGTTAGTATTTTAAATTTTATTCTGGGCTTCTTGCCCTGCCAGACAAATCTAGAAATGTCTCTCTGCCACTTCTTGAAACAGTCCATTTTGTCCAAAATTTGCAATGATTGAAACAAAAATAACATTCTTGGCAATACATTCATCTTTATAACAGCAATTCGACCCAACAAGGAAAGCTTCAAATTTGACCATATTTCTAAGTCCTTTTTTACTTCTGACCAACATTTCTCATAGTTGTCTTTAAATAGATTTAAGTTCTTAGCAGTCATATTAACCCCCAGGTATTTTACTTTCTTAACCAATGTTAAACCTGTCTCCTTCTGAAACCTCTCTTTCTCAAACGGTGTTAAGTTTTTCTCAAGAACTTTAGTTTTTAACTTGTTCAACTTAAATCCTGCCACATGACCAAATTCTTGAATCAATTCTAATACTCTTTTAGTACTAGATTCTGGCTCCTGTAACGTCAATACTAAGTCATCTGCAAAAGCTTTCAGTTTGTATTGTTTGGCTCCGACCTGTATACCTTTAATCAGACGGTCCCTTCTAATCATATTTAGCAAAACCTCCAGGACCGAAATAAAAAGCAATGGGGAAATTGGGCAGCCTTGTCGTGTACCTTTCTCTATCTTGAATTCCTCAGTCACCACGTTGTTAACTATTAGTTTAGCCTTTTGTTCTGAGTAGATTGCACTTATACCATTTTCAAACCCTTGACCAACCCCCATCCCCTGAAGATTTTTCTTCATAAAACTCCAAGAAATATTATCAAAGGCTTTCTCCGCGTCTACAAAGATTAAAACTGCTTTAGTATTGATGTTCACTTGCAACTTCTCCAAAATGTTAATTATATTCCTCGTGTTGTCAGACAAGTGTCTACCTGGGAGAAAGCCAGCTTGGTCTTTATGTATCTCTTCCACTAATACTTTTTTTAATCTTTTAGCCAAAATATCAGCAAATATTTTGTATTCCACATTGAGCAGGGATATGGGGCGGTAGTTCTTAAGTTGTGTCTTTTCAGACTCAATTTTCGGTATAAGCGTGATATAAGCTTCCTTCCACGACTCTGGCGCTTTTTCCCCCTCCAAAATTTCATTACAGACCTCCTTTAGTGGTTGAATTATCCAATCCTTCAAGGATCTATAATATTTTGAGGTTAAGCCATCCGGCCCTGGAGATTTGCCCAACTGCATATTCTGGATGGCACCTTCCACCTCCTGTTCTGTTATTTTATAGTTCAGCATTAACTTATTTTCTTGAGAATTTTTTTGTAATCCATTTGTTTTTAGAAATTGGTCTATATCAAACTCTTTCTGTGGCCCTTGTGTATATAACTGTTTAAAATACCTCTGGAAGCATTTTCTAATTTCCACTGGATTCTGAATATTCTTTCCTTCCACTTCCAAATTAGTAATAGTGTTGAGCTTTTGTCTTTTTTTCATTTGCCAAGCTAACAATTTTCCACATTTATTAGCCGATTCAAATGTCCTTTGTCTCATTTGTTTAATTTTCCATTCGATTTCCTGATTCATCATCCTCATGTATTGCACTTGATATAACTTTATTTCTCTCAGAATCTCTTATGACTTTGGTTTCGCTCTCAGTTTCTTCTCACCCTCTTTTATTTTTTCCAAAATTTTGTCTTTTTTCTCATTTTGAGCTCTCTTCTTTATTGCATTCTGTTGAATCAGAAACCCCCTCATAACTGCTTTGCTTGCGTCCCAGATTACTCTTTTTTCAATAGTGGTGTTCAGATTTATCTCAAAATAGTCTCTCAAGGTTTTTTGGGCCTTCTTGATAACCTCTTGATCTCTAAACAAGGTGTCATTCATCCTCCATCTGAAGGAACCGATTGGTGTTAATTTCATATCCATTTTCACAGCATTATGGTCGGAGCAAGTTTTAGGGCAAATTTCCACTTTTCAAGTCTTGGGTGCCAGTCCTCTAGTTATCCAGATTTGGTCAATTCTTGCCCATGTCATTTTGGCTTCAGAGAAGAAAGTTCCCTCTCTACCCAAGGGATTCTTAGTTCTCCAAATGTCAATCAAGTCCATATTGTCAGTCAATTCAAAAAAGGTTTTTGGTAGTCTGCCATCTTTAGTAACTACCTGTCTCTGCGACTTATCCATGTTTGTAGATACCACTCCATTCATATCTCCCATCATGATAATGTTGTAATCCATATAGTCTAACAATGTCTCATGCAACTTCTTAAAAAATTCAGATTTCCCCTCATTTGGTGCATATACTCCTACAATCAAAATTTTTTCTCCTTGTGCTTGAATTTCAATTGCCAAAAATCTTCCTTGATCATCTTTAAAAACAAATTTCGGTGATAGGCTCTCTTTCGCGTAAATCACTACTCCTCTCTTTTTAACCTTGTCCGATGAAATAAACTCTTGGCCCAATCTTTTATTAATCAATACCTTCCTATGAAACCTTATCACATGTGTTTCCTGTAAACAAATCAAGTCCAATTGTTCCTTTTTCAATAAATAAAAGACTTTTTTCCTTTTCTCCGGGGAGTTAAATCCATGAATATTCCAACTTAATAGTTGCAGAGACATGGTGTATTTATTTTGCTTTTCCTCCACCTGCTCCCAACAATTGTTCTTGTTCTGACGGTGGTATCACCTTCTCTAGCTTGTCCAATCCCAAAGGTAGTGGTACTATGTCTTGTGTTCCTGGTTTTAAAGCTCTTGGCTCTTCTTCAACTTCTTTTTGCAGGTCTTCTCCGTGTTCTCTCAGAAATTTTTCTTTATCTTCCACTGATCTTATTTTAAACTTTTTCCCTTTAAAGGTAAAAGATAGGCCTTGGTGGAATTCCCACCTAAAAATGGTTCTGTTTCCTCTTAATAGGGCCACCAGATCTCCGTAGTTGGACCTAAGGTCCAAAAGATGTTTCGGGATGTCTTTAAATATCTCCACTCTTGATTCGTTTATTTCCAAGGTCTTCTGGAAGTGCAGACTCAATATTCTGTCTCTCTCCTCTCTTGATCGGAGGGTAATCAAACAGTCTCTCACTCTGTTCTTTCCCCCCCTCTTCCAAGTCTAAAAGCGCTTATTATCTTGAAATCTAACCTGTCTAAGTCCAAGTTCCAAAAGTCTGCAAATTCCTGCGTAAGAAAGTCACTCAAACTATCTTTCTCAAGTTCAGGTACAGCCCTGATCCTTAGATTTGTCTGTTTTTCTTTTAATTCAATCATAGACAGCAATGACTTGTGGTCTTCAAGCTGCCTACATATCGGTGGTATCTTTTCCTCTACAGCCAATACTTTTTCCTTGGCTTCTTCAGCTGTTTTTCGGTTCAAAGTAGATTCCTGCAGCAGTTTCTCAATAGATTCTGTATTTGAGTTCACCTTCTGCCCCAAGTTATTGATGCTTGAAGCGTTTTGATCAATTTTAGTTGTCGCTTCAGCAACTTGTTTGCTTAATTTTTCCAGAGATTCAAAAATCTTATCTAATGCTGAAGCTAGACCCCCTTCAGATGCCATTCCTTTAGGTGCCGCCTGAGCTGGATCTTCCCCTGGTGGGGCAGAAGGGCCGGGTGCTGATGGTCTACGCTGCTGCAGTCTAATTTTACCCGATCTCGTTCTTTTTTCCTGAGTCAAATCTGCTTTAACACTTTATCTAAGGATCAAGGTCAGTCCCACGGTTACTTGTTTTGTAATGGAAAATTCCCCTGGCCAGTTTAGAGTGGAAAATTCCCTGGCCAACTGTAACAATTTCAAAGTTCTTCTAGGGGGACACAGTAACAGTCCAAACTTGTAACAATAAAGTAACTTTTCCAACTTTCAAAGATCCCCCTTTAACGAAAAAAAGCAACAGTTTCAGGTCTGGAGAGACCCTTCAGAGTCAAAGTATCTCTCTTACAGAGTTAGCTGTCAAAAAGTTGCATTATCCTTTAACAGCGCGATTAACAATACGGCAGTTCTATTGTCCCTTGACAGTCCGTTCCCAGGGATTAAGTGGTGGTCTTTGTTCCCTTTCTCTCTTCTTTTTTGCAGGCAAAAAAATACTTCCCCTTCTCCCTCCCCTCTCCTGCACCTCAGGGAGAGAGTTCTCTTTTTATTGATGTTAGGATTTGAGTCTTTTCAACGCGATTTTCAGGGTCTTAGCTTAGACAGTCTTTGCTTTGATCTATTTACAGAAAACGGAAGGTGGACTTCCTGTTTACACCTTCCCGCTTCAGTACCAAATTAGTCCTTTTTCCCCCTTAAATTCCCCAATCTTCAAACTTGACCTACTCACGGGTAGTTATTTAGTAGCCGAATTGTCACAGGAAAAAGGTCAGCGCTCTCCGGCAACAGCTGCGCGGCTTCACTCCACGGAAGAAGCAGTTGACTCTCAGCACCGCGCCAAACTCCCCGTTTCGCTCCAGAACTCTTTACAGGGTTCCCTCACAGATTGGGGGGGTGCTAAGGGTGCCCGCCGAGTCCCACGGTCACAGGCTTCTCCCGCCTGCGGTTTTCGAAGGGGTCCCCGCTTCGCCGTAGCAGCAAGACCCGAATTTCGCGGAGCTACTCCCTCAAGACTAGAGGGAATCCGCCATTGCTGATGGCGCCGCCTCCGGAAGTCTTCCACAAATACTCATACCATATCAAGGATAAAGATTACAAACAATACTGATCTTTGCTTGCCCACTCTTCCATAATACAAGGGCACTTCAGTAAGAGGTCAGACAGCTGTTGCCTACCAACTTCCCCCAGCTGGATTTGAGAGAGAAGATGGATTCCCTCTTTTCTTCCCATCCCACCCCATGGGTCCAGCTACTTCTATCTGAAAGTAACTGCCTAGTGACAGTCTCCTTAGGAGTCAGAATCTCTTGATTCCTGCTCTGAAGGGACTGGGACCCCTGAAAATGCAACAGGTAGTGAAGCATATACATTTTCTGGAACATTCACAAGAATAAGGATTAAGAAGTCAGTATACAGGAACAGCTACCATTAATCATCATAAAGTGGTCCTCCAGTTACTTGGATCAAATTTCTCCCTTACACTTATTAGACTCCCCTCAATACACGCTACAGTTGCTCATAAAATATTCCAGGGTTGTTGTTTTTTGCTACCTTACTTCAGAAGTAGTGTCACCATCACCCTGCTAAGAAAAGAAGCTGCAGTGAAATTGACCCAGGGGGTGAAAATTATTATTATATTGGAATGAAAGTAACATGCTTTTTGACAAGTTTGACAAGCTAACAAGCTGGTTACCATGATTTTTTTTTCCAGAGGCATGCAGTACCTTAAAGCAACTTATCATGTAACCCGTGGAGAAGGAAAAGCAGAGAGCATGGCAGCTTCAAATGTAGCGACTAACGGAGCAATTAACCTGCGGAGATAGCACAGTATGTGGAGCAGACTGCAATTAGCTCTCTTCTCAATTTAAAGGGGCTTTCACAATCTTATGCTAGTCATGGAATGTCTAACAAAATAAACCCAGGTGCAGTTATTTGAGAAAATAGTCTGTTGTTGACTGAGGGTGGGGGCGGTGGAGAGGAGAAATCAGCATAGTCCTTGGAATTTTAGACTTGAATGTGTCAGTTCTGGCATATTAATTGAAGCTCTAGAATTAATAAGATGTGGGGGGGACCCCCACATAAACAAAACCCAACTTCCATTTAATCAGGCTGCAGCAAAGAGAGTGACAGAGAGAATGGAAGTAGCCTCACTCCACCCGCTCTGCTGGGAGACCAGCCCCACTGGGCTTCTCCTCTCCTTGAAATGTTTCTGTTCCAGCTGGTCCTTATTGCAACCTTAAGAACTGATGCCTGAGCTGGCTTGTTTTTCTTTCCCATCGTCACCCCTCTTTTCCTTTTTTGTGTGTATGTGTTTCATGCCTTTATATTGAAAGCCTGTGGTCAGGGTCTTTTCTTAATGGTCTTCTGGGAGCCTTACAGAAGAGCAAGGTGGAATATCACACACACACACACACACACACACACACACAGCATACTTAGGAATTAAGCCCTGTTGAAAGTGACATTTACTTCCAATGAGAGAGAGCACTTGGCTGTACATTGCTTATTGTTCAAAGCAGAGCTACTAAATTCAAAGCAGAGCTACCTACGGTACATAGCACAGGACTATTTTAAGTAGGTAGGTGCTGTGTTCTGAGAACATCTGCCTTGTAAACAGTGTTGTGTTAACTAGGACAGAGGAAAAGTGTGTGATGAATGTACCGCCTGGTCACATTGAAGTGGATGCTTAAAACGAAAACTGCCCTAGGGGCATCTGCTTCCTAAGCCTGTCTTCCCACCTCCCCATGGATATTGCTGCACTTGCTCCTGCTCCCTCTCTCTCTCCTGCTTTCATGTCACGGCTGCCTCATGTTGCTTCTTCTTTGCTCACCTGTTCCCTAGGGACTCTCCTGCTTTGTTGTGCACTATCTTTCATTGTAAAGTGTAGCTTCATTTCCACTTCATGCTCCCATTCTTCCTCGTATCCCATTAGCTAGAAGTGTTGATGGTATCAAATAGAAGGAAGAGATAAATGAACCCTTCAGTTGCTACTACAGCCTGATGGAAATGATAGAAGGAGTCGTGCAAAATAAAAAAAAAAAAATGAGCAAGTATTGAGGAGTTCTTTACCAATATGATGGATCAATAGATTCACTCTCCTAAAGAATGGCTGCCCATGATGTATTTCGGTCAGCAAATTGATTGCTTTGGGGCCTGTTTTAGCCACAGCATTGTCCAGCAGAAACAGTGAAGAATCTGTGGGCTTTTAACACTGACAGCCTTCTGTGCTCACACCCTGCACCCCTATAGGATTTTTAGACATTTTCCAGACAAGCTACATGCAAATTAAAACGAAGAGCAAATGTTTATTTATACATTTCCTTCATTCCTTGTGGCCAGATACTATGGGGGCAGGTAGTCACATGAAACACAAATTCTGCAGCTACGGGTCAAAGTTCTTAAAGCACTTGTTCCTGTCCAGTCTTATTGACACCAATGTGGTTGTTTTCGTAAAAGGAGTAAGGTATAGCCAATAATACACAGCTAACATTAAACACACATACAAACAGAAAGGGAGAAATTGTCACAAAGGGAAGCTGAGGTCATCTTAGAATCCAACAGATAATACACTTTGCTTTCTTCTCACAGAAGAAAGCAAAGGAGATTAGCTGTGGGTTGCATCCAGTGTTTGCATTCTGCTCACACAATAAACTTCCGCTTGCACAAAGGTTCATTCTCCTTTTCTTTCCACACACATACACATACCCCGCACACCTTCAAAATCTGCTAAGAATTGGAGGACCCTCTGGAGCAGACTTTGGGGTCACTCAGGGCAAGGAGACACAACCTCCTTGGTCCCATGTAGTATCATGTAATAAACAGCCACCCTTCTATAAAATAAGAACTCTGGTTGTGCCAAAGTCATAGAGTGAGTTTCCATTTATCTGGATGAAAATAACTCTCACTCCTTTCACTGTATAATACTTTGCAGCAAATACACACCTGTCTTTCCTTGGTAAAAATGACTATATTATTTTTAAGTAGCAGGTTTCACTCTTGAAGGATTCATTTCATATTCTAACACTAAGTGCAGTGAGCTAGAAGTGCATCTACCTCAATACACTGCCTCTAATGCCCAACACATTTCGACAAGAAGAATACTGTGCTCCTTGGCTCAGGAAAATCAATAGGGTCATAGTCCCTCTACCCATCTCCTGGCACAAGTCATTAGCAACGGCAACCAAATAATTTCTTCTGAGAACTAGCCCAAAAAATGGATTAATAATAATATCTCTGGTCTAGGTGCACCGCCTTGTTCAGGATTTCTTAGAGTTGAGCAGCCACCAAGTTTTGTATGCCCCAAGAAATGAAAACTAAGGGCACATGTATAATATTAATCAAATATATCTGCCACACCCTCTTCACACAGGCATAAAAACCCATAAATTACAGGCATCCAGAGCTCTCGGCAACTTTAAACCACGTCAAATTAATTTAGCTTGATTGTGTAGATGATTCTTATATGAATTTTTGCAGCTTATGTGGCTTAAAAGTACCTACATAATAGTCTTCTAGTATTAAAAAATGCTATCAAGTGTTAAATCAAATCTCTTTCAAAATATATTTTCCTGTTTCACAGAGCAATGTGTTTGGTTTCAGTAGATACCCCTATCCTAGGATAAAGCATAGGAATTAATATTTCATAGCTACTTAATCCACTCATTCAGAAACAGAAATGCAGACTTTCAAATATTTATGCTTCAGAGGCAAAACATGGCACATTGAATTAGTGCATTGTGCTTTCTCCTCTGCCACTGACTTGTGATTCATTCCTGATCATGTAACTTTTTAAAAAAGGTGTTCTAAAAGGAAATGACAGTAAGACTGGGATATATATTGCTTTGTATGCAGCATTTTTTCCAGCAAGAAGTCTCTCATCATATCCTCATTCTTTAAACTTCACATTTAAAATATATGTAAACAGTTGCAATCCTCTACATATTTACTTAGTAAGTCCCATTGAATTTAATGGACCTTGCTTCCAGGTAAGTGGATATATGCTAGCAGTCAGGAGGAAGAGGAGGAGTAGGAGAAGAAGCAGCTCTAAAAAGCCACAGCAGAATAATTTAGGAGCAGAATCACAGTCGATCTGTTCATTCATTTAAATTGAGAATAGTCAACTCAATTTCCTAATGCAATCTATCTGTGACATTAAATAATATGGCTACCTTGAATACAAGTATACAAAACTAACTTTTCCACAGAGTTGTCCAGTGAAATTAATAGATCTAAGTTAACCATGCCCATTAATTTCAGTGGGCTGACTCTGGGTGTGACTAACATCAGATACAACCCAGTTACTGAGAGAAAAGAGCATCCCTTGTACAAAATTGATTAGTCCTGCTGTCGGACTCACAGCCATTTCTAAAACTTTACACAATCACAGTCATCGTGCGGCAAAGAAGAGCTCTGGGCAACTCTTATGACATACATTTAGAACTGCTAAAAACCAGCAAGGAAGAGGTTTATGGGTAGGGGAAGTACAAGGATTTGTCTTATTGCAATTCAGTGCAGTATTTTCATGACTGGCAAGCGGTTTCAAAACACACATCGCAAGGACAGATTCATCACAAACCTTGGAGACCCCCTGGAACTTGCATTCAACCAGCAAGTCGCTGGTGCTAAGCCAAGATGGCGTGTGCTAGTTATTCCAGATTGATTGAATATGTCACCCAGTTAAACAGTTGAAGAACAAGTATTTGGATAATGACTGGTTAGAATCCTGAAATGTTTGTCCCCTGTGCTCCCTTTGCACTTACATCTCTCACATTGTTCTCTGACCACCCAAAGAGAATAACTGATTGGGGCTTATGAATGACCCTTCCTGAAATAAAGTATATATTCCCTGAGGTTTCTCCACAAATGGCTTCCAGGTTGTCATCATCTTCAACTAAGCACACCTCTCTTAAAGTCACAATGTTCTGTAATGATCACTCTCTGACCACCGTTGCTCTCTGGATAAGCGTTCTGTAGCTATGGCTGAATTCACAACCGCCCAAACAGTTGGAAGTACGTTGTTTACCTAATTGCCTATTGTGTCAGATGAATAAAAAGGCCAATGATTTTCATTTTTAAAAATCTGAGTAAAAAGCCTACATTACCATTTAAATAGCTACTGTGGGGCTTTTAAAAAAAAAGGATGCTGATTATTTACTCAAATGGCCTTAACAGCCCATTAACAGAACAAATCCATATCTTAAGAAGTTTGGTCTTTAACCTGACAAACACTGTTGATCCCACGCAAGTTCATAAAGTTATATCATGTGAGTCAGAAGCTGTACATGACTGAATGGGAAAGGCAAAAGTTCGTACAAGACTGATGTGCTCAAAATCCAAGATGAGGCTCCATCCTTCTCTTTGCTTCCTCTCTCCAATGAAAGAATTCTTCTTCTTCTTCTTCGGCAATCACACATAGCCGAGTAAGATTGTATTCCATGAACACAGTCTTAACAGTGAGTCCGTAAGTGACTGTGGAGGCCAATTCTGGATCTACATGTCCTTTCACAGTGGGAACATAAGTTTCCGGGCGGGAGTTGATCAAGGTGAGGGTTTGCCAAGTGTGCCTTCCTCTTAGCATGTTTCTCCTTTTCGTCCTGAGTTCAAGCGTCTTCAAAGTCCATGACACCTTTGGTAAAGGCTGTTCTCCAAATGGAGTGCTTGCAGGCCAGTGTTTCTCAGCTGTTGGTGTTTATACTACATTTTTATTTTAATTTTAGATTTGCCTTGAGAGAGTCTTTAAACCTTTAAATACATACACATATGTGCTTAATTTCATAAGTATCAGGAACATGGGAGGCCACCTTGTACTGAATCAGACTACTGATCCATCTACCTTAGTACTGTCTACAGACTGGAGATCATTATCAGATCTGAATTCTTAAGGAAAGACTTGAACCTACCAAGCAGTTTAGAGCATGAAGAAACAACAAGTCAAAGCACAGCTTTTGGTACACATGGATCTGTTCCATTTCATATGTAAGGAAGTTATGAAGAATGCAATTGCCAATCTCCCTCAACACATGGACCTCTGTGGAAGGGTGCTCTTGGGTAACAGCGTAAGAAGTGAAAAACAATGTGAGAGCTGCATGGTGTGCAGAATCTCTTCCGTAGGCATCTGAGTGGGTATGTTTGGTGTTTTTGATCTTTAAAGATTCTTGTTATACACTTCCAATAAAGGAATAAAATTGGAGAGAAAGGTTTGTGAACATCAGAGCTGCCCCCCACCCCCACCCCAGTTTTCTTTGAGAGAAATTTGCACCATGTATCTTATGTTTGCCCTTATCTCCAGAGTTAGGCTGGATTTGCATGATTACATCAATGCCATAAAAGTAGCATGGAGGAGGGAGCCCTTATTTATAAAAACTGCTCTGTTTTTCAGCATTTGCTTTGGGCTACTGTATCCAGAAAATATTTCAAAATGCCTGGCAGGAGATTTTTTCTCTTTGGTGACAAAAAGGACAGTTTTTCCCAAGGGCATGTGAGTCTAAGCACAAGTTGTTGACACCACTGGGGAACAAAGCATCCATAATTGTATCAGGCAGGTTCTCCTCAGTAGTTATCACTGCAAGGGTTTCAAGGAGAAGTCCAGAACAAGACAGCTATGAAACTGAAAAAGGGGTTGTTGTTTTTCCGGGGGGGTGGGGTTAGATATTGTGAAAGAAACAGAGGGTGGGCGAGGAGGGTCAAGTTCAGGTTCATGTGTAGGGGAGTGGGTCATTTGAACACATTACAGGGAAAGGGGGATTATGAGAGTGACTGCCTGCCACAGATTGGCAAGAACAATGGCAAAAACAGTAATCGTAATTTATGTCCAACCTGCTTGAAATAAAAATAACAAGTACACAAGTTCAGCAGTTGGGCTAGCTGCATCTCAGAAGTGTTTAGTTTAAATCCTGACACCATCTGCTCAGCTAAAAATTTCCCCACTGTACTCAATATGCCAAATCACAATTATGTCAGTAAGGACAGAAGCCTCCTCGCTTACAAAATAACTTGCAACCCTGTTTGAATGAAACGAGGAACCGAAGGGTGGCCAACTTGGAGCACCAGAACTCGGCAAGCTTGCTGCTAGGACTGAGATGGAATAAACAGGGCACACATGCTGTCGATGGAGCCGAAGAAACTGGCATCCTTGCAGAAAGCGTGGAAAAAATGTCAACTGGCATTGCAAGCCCTAAAGACTGAGCAAAACAGGGGGCTTGGCGGTTGAAAGTGCAGCTCATTACGCATACCGTACATGGGCATAACAGTGGTGGGAGGGTGTAGGGAACTTCCCCCCTCCATCAGAGCAGAGTGGGAAGGAAATGCTCCCTCCCAGACGGACTGCCTGCTGGTGCCAAGTTTTTCTCTTCCATGCTCACGTGCCATGCCATTCACCCACTGAGGATTCATCACTGCAGTAAGAAGCAAGAGAAAGGGCTGCTTTCTGAACTAAAGTAGTGCTAGAGCCCATGATTTGAATGCAGAAGGTCCCGGGCAGGGCTTGGAAACTCAGAAAAGCCACTGTAGAAGGGCTATAACTCAGTGATAGAGCATCTGCTTTGCATGCAGAAAGTACCAGGTTCAAGCCATCCAGAGAGGGCTGGGTGGGAGTCCTGCCTGAAACCCCAAAGAGCCACTGCTAGTCAATGTAGACAACACTGAACCAAGTAGGCCAGTGGTCTGACACAGTATAAGGCAGCATCCTATGTCTCTCTGTAGGCTGTACCAAACTAGATGAACTAGTGGTTCATCTTAGCAGAAGGCAGCTTCCTGCGTCTTCCCTAATCCTGCCCCCAGAGATAAAGCACAGCCTTTGAGATCAGGCTCCCATCTGGTTCCCATGCATCAGTACTGTTTTCATGCCAAGATGCTGCATGGCTTCTTTAGAGATGATGGTAGACACAAACCAGAGGAAACCATACCAGGAACCTCCAGTGTGGTCACTGATTAGATGACTCTACCCATTTGGCATCCCAGGCAGATCACAAACTGCTAGTTTCCTCCTAAAATGGAAGGAGCGAGCAGCTAACTGCCAGATCAACATTTTCAGCAGCAAAGAGAGACGCCCAGCCATCATAGGTACAGGTGTAAGAAGTACCATTTTACCAACTGGGGTGGTGGTACAGGTAGAATGGCATGACCAAATTTTCAGGAACAAGGAAACATCCACAGCTCAGTGATAGAGCAGCAGCTTTAGAGGCACATGCCCCCAAGTTCAATCCCCATAATCTCCAGGTAGGACCCGAAATTCTGGGGAGCTGCCAGGCAGTGTTGTTAATGCTGAGCTAGGACAACCAGTGGTCTGATTCAGAAGGCACCTTCCTATGTTACTAAAGGACACTGGATCTGATGTGCTAGTTCTTACATCATGTTGCAAAAGAAATATGATTTGTGCCAGTCTCTAGAGATGATGCATTCCAGAATGGAGTAGCCAACACAGTGCCCTCCAGATGTTGTTTTACTCCATAACTCCCATTATCTCAGCCAGCCATGGACGATGACCAGGGGAGTTTCAAGCCAACTTCATCTAGAGACCACTAAGGTGGCTTCCTCTGTTCTACAAGGATGGGGTTAAATCTGGTATGGCAAAATGCTGCCAGACAAATTCAGAATATAGGGGGAAATGGGGCCCTGCATGTCAGCTGTGCTCCTGTCATCATGGGAAGAAGCTTCAGACCAGAAGAGAGAACCTATGAGTATTCAGCTGAACAAGATAGGAAGCCTCCCCACAATCACCAACCCTTCCTTATCAGGATTCCCAATCATGTACAAGATTTAAAGGATGATCAGCTGAACATGCACAAAAACCTACTTTAGATCTTGGTCAGAAGTAGATCCATCACACATGGAGACACTCAGGGACAGGCATGTCTACATACTCACCTTCCAGTTTAAGCCCTTATGTGTTCCACAAAACACCTGAATGGGCCTAAGGTTGTACGTTTTGCCCACATTGCAACCACACTTGGAAAAACACAAGTTGGAAGTGAGCTAAAATCTCAGTGGCAAGGCCACAGTTAGCAGGGGTTGTATCCCACAAAATCATTGTGCATGTGGAACAAGTTGCCACAAGTACAACAGAACTTGCCCTCCCTTTCCTCTCTTGTGCACCTCCCACACTGCCCCCAAATCTGCTCCAGAGTGTTGGGGGGACGGGACTCCACAGTAGATTTGGGGGGGGGTACAGCAAGAGGAGGGGGAGTGAAAGTTCAGTGGTGCTTGCAAAAGTCATGCCTTAAGTGCAATGATTTCATTGGATGCAACCCCAAGTCCTGTGGAGTTTTAATACAGCAAGGTATGAAGTTTTAGTTTAGTTATCCTACTTCTGTAACAATTCTTCCGCCTCATACACACAAGCAACCATATTTCCTGATGTGTGAAAAGGTCAAGGTTCCAATCAACTACTCTATGCTTTTTCATACCACAATGTTTCTGGAACCCCAGAGGCAAAGCACGAGGTCAAGAAGATCATGCATACTCATCCATATCTGCATGAGCTCACAGGCAGGTCACCGGAAAGTACACATAACAGCCATCCCATGTGACGAGCTTAGATCGTTAGGTGCAGAAACCCCTAAAACATCCCTGCAAGTACATTTATTCAGATTATTGGATGAGTATAAACAATCTCTAATTTAAATTCACTGCCTCAAGGAAACTGATGTATATGTTTTTCTGTAATTATTTATTTACTCTACATCAGCCAGTATTTTATCTTGTGGTCTGATGAGCTATTGCTAAATTTTCAAATCCATTAGTGCAGACAACATTAAGAAAACAAATCACTTTCAGAGGTTGAGCTCCCTCATTACTCAATTCCCCCTCCCTCTCTGTTAAAATCCATATTTTGAGAAAGATAACAGATTGAACAATTTTAATATGCTCATGCTGCCTTTAGACCAATAACACACAAAAAATTCTCAGTAACAATGAGAAAAGTTGCTTGCTTTTTTTTTAACCCAAAACACTTTGGATGCCAAGGGTTTTCTTTTTTTAATTTATTTGGAGAACTTCGCAATTTTAAGTTTTCACAACTTGTATTTCAAAAAAATGTATATGTTAAACTTCCTCCTAGATTGTCCTGCTTGTTTTGTGAGTTACATTGTTATGACCATCAGCTACAAATAATAAAAATATGATCAACTAATTGAACAAAATTCTAACATTGCCCATGGCAGTAGTACCATTCATTCTGAAATGTGGGCTACACTGAGACCTTGGGTTAGAAACTTCCTCCAGCAACAGAAAGATGCTCACCCTCTATAGATGCCTAACATATCACTGTCCCAGTGAAAAAGACTGAAGAGGAGCAAGGTGACTGCAAATTCCTGTCCAGGAGCTTTCCAGGATGTGTGAACTAGGTCACAATATGCAAGGGGTCACCAATCTAACCTTTGAAGGCTTCCAGCGGTGCTTCTGGGCAGGTGCCTTAGACTCCAGGCTTTCATTAAAAAAAAAAAGGAAGGTTCCCAAAATAATATATGGTGATATGTGAGGGTTTTTTCAAGCTGATTCCTGCATCTGTGCAGAATTTTAAGTTCTAACTATGAAATTTTTATCAATTCATTGCAATCTCAATGCTTGGTGCAATACAGCTGACTTTAGAATGTCCACTTTAGAATAGGTTACAACTTCTGGATGCTCAACAAGTGTCTGATGGATAGGGTAGTTTACTCAGAAGTAGGAAAGATCAGCTATTGATCTTGTACCTACAAATCAATCCTATAAAATGCATGGGGCAAACCACAGGGCAGATAAATAGGTTTGATATCCTATCTTCTGAAGAGGTCCTGAAAACTGTTATTCTGCAAAGGCGATAGGGAAATCTACCTAAGAAGATGGTCAACACCAGCACTTAACTACAAATCCAAGTATTTTGGAGGAAGAAAGTCATACAAAACTGCAGTATAGATAGGTCCATAATTATGAAGGGAAAAAAGGAGGAATCAATCTTTTCCCCCCCAAAGCACTTACATTGCATGGTTGTTAATTCACCACCTGCTTGAAATTAACATGAATAAAAATGCAAGAGATGGCAATGGAAAAGAAGAAACATCACAATTATTGGAGCTTTAGAGTCATTATAATGAATCATCATATACATAGTCTGGGGAAAGTCGTTTTTTTAAAAAATCCAGGAGATCAGCTAGCACTATTTTCTAGGCATGAGATTAAAAGATGACCAGTTTTTCTCAGTTGGATTGGCTGGTTTCCATTGGTTTCCATTGTGCAAGGATTTATTACAAGCCAATCAAACCAGTCAGCACAATTCTGCACCTGTTCATTTTGCTTTCGTTTACAAAGAACTGAAAAGCTTACTTGTTTGATATTCAGTCTCTACCTTCATTAGGAAAACCTGCAATGTATTAAAACTACAAGAAAATCAAAACACCCCATTTTTTTTCCTTTTACCTCCCTGGTATTTTGAGTGCAATCCAAGTAAGTCAGTGTGCAAATGGAATTACTTATGCTGATGAAACAGAACCTCTCTTCCTTCTCTCCCCACCTTCACTACTTCCATACTTCCCCCAATCTGCTCTGGTGGGTTGGAGGAGCAGATCTGGAGGTGCAGGAGCATGTGAGAGAGGGAGAAGAGGGCAAGGAAGTTCTGTTGAGTGAGCAGTTGTCCTGCTCAGGCAACTACTACCCTTTGTACATGCAGCAAGAGGTGGCGATTGGTTTGGGCTGTGGAATGTGGGAATGACACCTCCAAACACTCTGCATTCTCTGCACACACAATCTGCAGCCTGAACTGGCTCAGTTCAGGAAAAGCTTGACCATTTGATTCCGCTACATGTATAAACTAGCATTAACAGCACCATCCTAAGCATGTTTACTCAGAAATAAGGTTCCAGTGAATTCACTGTGAACGACTCTCAAGTAAGCATGCACAGAAGCCCTGTTGTGTTTATAAGATTGCAGCCTTACAGTGCCTGGTACTCTGGATTCCTCAGAAGGCAAGCTGCCTGAAGTTTGGGAAATGACTGCTATAAGAGCAACATGCTGCTATAGATCTACTGAAGCTCTGGCTTTCAACACGCAAGCAAAATGTGAGAGTAGCATAGCACAAAAGTATCAAGGTGTTCCAAGCGTAACATAACAACACATCTAACAGAGTGCAGATAATGGATGCTTTTTCACAAACACTTCTTGGCTTTGAAACTTTGCTCTGTTAAAAGCAACAAATGGTGGGGTGGGGAGGTGGGAACTGTATAGGGATTTGGATCCTGATACACATGCCACTATTGCTAGGTATTTCCAAGCAATTTGCAGCAAAACAGCAACAGCCTTGTGCACATTAAAGCATGAGTAGGCAAAGTAGAGCCCGGGGGCTGGATCTGGCCCAATCACCTTCTAAATCCAGCCTGCGGACAGTCCGGAAATCAGCATGTTTTTACATGAGTAGAATGTGTCCTTTTATTTAAAATGCATCTCTGGGTTATTTGTGGGGAATAGGAATTCGTTCATTTATTTTATTTTTCAAAATATAGTCCAGCCCCACAGAAGGTCTGAGGTATAGTGGACCGGCCCCCTGCTGAAAAAGTTTGCTGAGCCCTGCATTAAAGACTAAGGCATTTTGTATGGTATAAGCTTTTGTGGACTCGAGTCCATTTCAGCTTATGAACTTCTGCAGCTTCATAAATCATGTTGCTAAACTTGATGAAAATTGGTCCTCCCATGAACTGACAGTCACTTGAAAAAGGAAGGAGCAAATGAACAAGAAAACAATCAGTTATCATATGCATGACCATTTCCAATGTGCACACCACCAAATCACCAAGGAAGTTCAACATGCCTATTTTATAGTGTGCATTTATTAGGAAGCCATGGTTGGAACCAAGTTTTCACCACATGTGTATACAGACACAGAAATGCAATTGTTAATACATTATAGCAGACTTCCCTCCAGATTAATTTTTTTACTACAACTCCCAATGATGCCACTCAGCATGGCCAATGCTCTGGGATGATGGGAGCCAAAACATCTTGAGACAATCATGCTATCTTCAGATTCAAGGGGTTCAAGGCACGAAAAGCAATCCCAATCAAAGTGGGATAAAGTAGAGCTTTGTATGCCTTTTGTAACAAAAGCAATTTCTTCGTCATTTGAAAACATCGCAAAAATCATGCCTCTTTTTTCCACCCCCAATCCAAGCATCCTTTCTAAAGCTAGTCCTGAGAAGTTCACACAGCAAGACAAAAAGCTGTCCAGCTTTGATGAGGGATATAGTCCGTAATGAATTCCAGATGTGAGCATTTTCTCCTAAAGATGACACTGGTTTACAATGAGTCGCTTTTGAAAAGATTGTACAATGAGGGCAATCTGAAAAAGCCACCCATGGTCTCAGTTGCTCAGCTTGATCTTGCAGTGGCCTTTCAAAACCACAGCCCAAGCCGTCCTCTTCAGATTTGTGTGAAAATGGATCTGTTCATTTTGCAGTGGTTCTTTAGAAACTGCTTTCATTCAGTTTCCATCAAGGTTCACATGGACATCACACATTTAGAGCTGTGGAAAAAAACTCAAAACCTCACACCAAAATCCTGTTGCTCTCTCATCTGCTGCACATCTCATATCCACCAGCAGCCATGCATTTAATAACATGGAGCCAATTTTATGAAACTCCCTCCCAGTTGAGGTCAGGCAGAGCCCTTCTGTGTTGAACTTTTGGTGCTTAGTGAATACTCCCCCCCCCCTTTCTGGCAGGCTTTCTGAGTTTATTGTTTTAATTCATATTTAGTTTCTTTGTATTGAGCTCCCTGTACACAGCTTAGAGAAGTGTGTGATTAAATGATATATAAATCAATGAAATAAATAAAATAACAAATAAATAGTTTGGGAACCCTGGAATGCTCCCTCCCACTGAAAGACAGATCTTTTCAGCTGAACTTTCCAAAGTTGAGTTGCTGAAACCATTTCCGCTCTGCTGTCTCATCCATTTTGTGGGCTTAGGTTTCTCTTTGTGCCTTTAGTACACTGCTTTAGAAAAACAGTATTAAAATACATTACATAAAATAAATGCAACATGCTCTTAAAACCGAGAGCTTTAGAGAAGAGAATATCTAGCATATAAATCCCAAAAATGCAATTCTTATTTGCTGTGAATCTCCCTGACACAAGAAACTAAACTTGTACAGCAGAATAATGTCATAGAGTTGTGAAATCAAGATGAAGATTGCTATGTGCTATGCATTCATGAAAATACTCTGTGATGTCTTTTTTTGCTTTGAAAAATATTAAATGGTGGTACAGTGGTATCTTGGTTTGCAAACGCCTTAGTACTCAAACAACTTGGAACCCAAACACTGCAAACCCAGAAGTTTGCGAACATTTTTTGGAAGCCAAACATGCTCTGTTTTGAGTGTTATGCTTCCAATTTGAATGCCACACTTCCATTTTGAGTGTTACGCTGAGGTCTGTCTGTTTTTGCTATTTATTTTGCATTTTTGTTTTTGCGGCTTTTTTGTTTTGTTTTTGTGACTGTGTGGAACCCATTTCAGCTACTGATTGATTGACTGTGTGGCTGCAATACATTGTTTATTGCTTTCATTTTATGGATCAATGGTTTCATTAGATAGTAAAATTCATGTTAAATTGCTGTTTTAGGGGGTGTTTTTAAAAGTCTGGAATGGATTAATCCATTTTGCATTACTTTCTATGGGAAAGCAGGCCTTGGTTTTGGAACGCTTTGGTTTTGGAACGGACTTCCGGAACGGATTAAGTTTGAGAACCAAGATACCATTGTATCTCCATTTATGGTATAAGCTGACAAGCAACTTTTTAAAGAACTGGAGTGGAAGATGGTAAGTTGATGTTTATGATTACTTTTTAATTGCTTAATTCCCTGTATGCTTTATTTTCATGTACACCGCTTAGAAATGCTAGTGATTCAGTGGTATCTCGCAACAACGCACCAATAGTGGCTAATTCTAAATGAAAACTTCCCCTTTAAATGAAAGCTGAAATGGTGCTTGTGAAGTGATTGTACACCCTTTCTGCCTGCTGGATTCCATCCCAATGCCATTTGTCATGGCTTCCGCGCACCTCTCTGCTTTAAAAGCCAAGATGTACCTTGTAGTGCTAAGTGCTTTCTCCTCAGGAACTATGAAGTGGCAAAGAGACATCCATACACTCCACTGCCCTGAAGAAAGCACTGTATGAGTTCGTGGCTTCAGTCTGCTCCAAAAAGGGTCTCTCAAGTGCTGGGAGAGAGCTAAGTTCAACATTCAGTTCATCAGCTTGGCTACTCAGTCAGCTACTCCAGCCTTGCCACCCCCACCAACCATGCTAAGGGGTTATCAAAGTGCACTCAGTAAGTCATCGTAATATATACTGTATATATCCCCCACAGCTAATCAGTAAGTATCTAAAACTTGCCGACCATTTTGTATGATGGCAGATTCAGTCGAAGTCTTGGGGAGGGGGGAGATCCAGCATTAGTAGCATATGAACCAACCTCCTCAGGCTGTTTGTCAGCTATTGCTGTGCAGTTTTCACATCCATGTCAGGTTTAAAGTTTACACATGAAAAGCCACTTTATATGACTAACCCTCAGTGGTAAATTGCAAACAGGCTAGGAAAAGCACTCTAAAAGGATGGTTTGTATTCACAGGTACCTCAGCCGTTGGCTCTAACCAGCCACTGAAAACTTAAACTTGTTAGCATGTCATGAGAAGATGCGTTTAAGTTTTTAAAATATTTTATTATTAGAAAGCTAATGTGACTGTTACCTTTATGACTACCCAGGTTTGGGGCCAGGACTGAGTGGGCCCTTGGCATTAATGCCTCTGATGATTCTCTGTGGTGGAATTGCTGGCGTCCACACCCACTCACCCCACAAGCAATGAGTAGTGGTGCTGCTGTAGATCAGCAGCATTAAGGAAAATCTGCACAGCAGTATCCACATTGGGGGAGAGCCCAGTTAGGGTAGGCATCAGCACCAGTAGCCCATGCCAAGCGGTGCAGTCCTTGGCAGTTGCCTGAGTGTGCCGGCTGTTGACGCCAGCCAGGCATTTGGAACTGTAAAAGCAACAACATTTAGCACCTGCTACAGCACATTGCTGGAGATGAGCTTACAGCAGATCTAGACCCTGGTAGAGATTTGTTCTGCATGTCACCATGGCCAAAGGGAGAACTTGCAAGGCCTACAAGCACCCTTTTGAACACCAGTAGTCCGGAACACACCACCCCTGATCCTGTTCAGGGACTTTAATCTGGGCTGCATGCTGCCCAGGCTGCTCAGGATTGCTCTCTTTTGAAAGAAATGGGACTGTTGGAAATTTTGCTTTTTACAGAATGATCCATTTATTTTGATTTATTTTTTTTAATCCCATTTTTGTGCCACACTCACCTCCCTTTTCCTACTCCCTTCTAATTCCAGGACTCATTATAGGAATCAGGAAAACTGAAGACACGGAGGGTGGAAAAATTGACTGGCAACAGCTCTTTCTATTCCTTTTTGTAACCAATTTAGGAGGAGTGAGAAGACACAAGGAGGGCCATTTCTAGGTAACACCATCCTCATATTGTTCGATAACTGATAAGACAGGCCTGTGAGCAGGCTAGAGTCTTCGCATCTGCTTGTTTGGGTGGTGGACATAATGGCTTAGGGGGCAGAATGGAGACAGTAGAAGGGATGCAAATGACAAAAAGCTTGTGAAGGAAGACACATTTAAGGGTCTGTTGGCATTCTTCTAACCGTTCCTCATCACCTCCTACAATAATATCCATCAATTAAGTCACATGAAGTGGCTGCCTGGGCCAAAAAGAGCCCAGCCCAAATATCATATTGCCTTTAGCAAAGGCAAGAATGTGAATGGCTTGGCTGTTTTTAAGAAGAGCCTAAGATGAAATCCCAAAATAATCAATTCTGCTAGTGTAGGCATGTTGGAACATTTCTGCACTCTCAGTCTTCAAGAGCATTTTTGCACTCTTCAAGTCCATGTGTGTATTTGTGGTGTGTGTTATAGAACTAGAACAAGTAAAGGAAGATGTCGCTGGTGCTACTTTTGTGGCAGCAGCAAGTTCATAATAAGAACACCCATGTTCTCGTCCTCTGTTGTCCCCCTCAATTCCTCCCCCATTTTAATTCTTTTAAGCAGAACTGCACTAAACAAACTAACCTTTTATTTTTAAAAACCCTAAACTTATTAGACTAGAAAGAGCACCAAAGAACAGATGGTTGTTCAGCCTGAGGAGAACATGCAAAATGACAAGTCAATCAGTCAGCCATTCACCTGCATCTCTAATTTCCCTCAGCAAGATCTACTCAGAATGCCCAGTGTTAAGCCCCACTTAATACAAGTTTGCATAAAGGAGCTCTATAGTTACTCAAGTTGTAGCTCACTGATAGAACATCTCCTTTGTATGCAGAATGTCACTGATTTGGCTCCCACCATCTCCAGGCAGGCCTGAGAGACACTCTGCCAATCAGTGTGGATAATACTGACCTAAATGGACCCGTGGTTTTGCTCAGTACAGTGGTACCTTACATACGCTTCAGGTTACATACGCTTCAGGTTACACACTCCGCTAACCCAGAAACAGTGCTTCAGGTTAAGAACTTTGCTTCAGGATAAGAACAGAAATCGGGCTCCGGCGGCGCGGCAGCAGCAGGAGGCCCCATTAGCTTAAGTGGTGCTTCAGGTTAAGAACAGTTTCAGGTTAAGAATGGACCTTCGGAACGAATTAAGTACTTAACCCAAGGTACCACTGTATAAGACAGGCTGTTATACTATGCCACAGTCTGTTATTTGTAATTTGCATGAATTTTTAAATTTGATTCAATGGCACTCACAGAGTCCTCATCTTCATTGCATCCTGGTAAATCCCTGCTAACATCAAGCCTTATCCAATTAACAGTTAGAGGAGAGATTGTTTTTCTTTTTAGCTGCCAGTCAAGAAGGGATCTTCGTGGCATGCATATGATCCCCCAGTGATGGGGATCTTTTGGCCCTCCAGATGTTGTTGAACCACAACTCCCACCACACCTGACCATTGGCCATGCTGGCTGGGGCTCATGGGAGCTTGAGTCCAACAACACCTGGGGAGTGGCAGGTTCCCCACCCTTGAGAGAAAGCAATGTTTGGAAGAGCTGCTACGGAAAGAGAGTGTGCCTATTATCCTATTTATATTCTGCCATTGTCCCAAAGAAATAAGGATTATTAATATTTTATCAAATTTTAATGTCATCACAACCTGGTGAGATAGGTTACCTGAGAAACAGTGACTACTTAGAAAGCCTTATGGTTGATGAGGGATTTGAAGCCAGGTCTCCGTGGTCAAAATGCAACACTCTGTCCACTATATCACACTGACTTTCAGCTTAGAATCATAGCAGGGGTGGACTTGGGTCTTCCAAATTTCAACAGCGCCCTGTGCAAGACCAAAATTAGGCACCCCCACTTCTTGCCTTCCACTCTGCTCATGCATTATATAGTTGCTGTGCCCTGCAGCACCCCCCTCAGCTCTGCATTGGTGTGGTTTTTTTCCTCACCCCTCTTTGCAGCCCAAAGCAGAGGCAATGTTGTACACATGGTAGGGACACAGGAGAACTCCTGCCCTGCCACACATATATGGAGGACCCATTCCAGAGACTGTGTGAAGTGTGCCTGTGTCCCAGAAGCAAAAAGCAACTCCCCTGGAGAAAATGGCCAGCTCAAAGCTCCAAATGGCACAAACAACACAAATCACTAAGAAGGCAAAATACCCAGACCAGCCAGTCTGATCTTAGTGAACATTCCCTTCCATCTAGCACTTAATATGGATGTAAGAACATGGGAAATGAAGATTTCCTCTCTGCTTAAGGGAACATCTGCCCTCTATAAGGACAGTGTTTCGGTTCTATCCATCCCCATCCTGTTCACAGTCTGTCTTGCACTCGAGAACTGCATAAATCCAACAGTATTTGAACTTCCTCCCTCCCACTCTTCCTCCTACCCACTCTGCGTACTTCAGAACTCCAGCTCTCTTGAGAGATCATTAAATTTTGGAACAATCAGCAGTTCATTTTGTATATTTCATTGTGCAGTGCTGGAACTTTTTAAAATGTGCTTTGCCATTAAATAATACTGTGGCGCTATTAAGGAAGGGGCAGATCTTAAGACGCTTCTATCTGGGTGCTGAACAATGATGTAGTGACCTCCCCATGAGAACACTCCACATCAGAAACAATAATGAATATGAATGGTATTTTTCAAGATTTCACTGTGTGCAGAATGAACTAGGGATGGGGGAGAAATTAGATAAACCCAGTTTGCATTTAAAGATGAACCTACTGAATCTGAACTTTCCAAAACAACAGGCAAACAGGAACACAACCATCTTTCAGAATTCACACTTCTCTGATTTTTGCAGTGCGGTTCCCCAGCCATGTGATGTCTACAAAATTGCACATGCCAGGGTACATTTAAAACTGCACATAAAAATTCATGAAAATAACATACAAACAATTATTATATTAGGGGAAATTGCTTTGCAGAAATGTGTGTAACATGCAAATTTGCATACAAACATGTGTATATGAGGAAATATTCACACTAAAATGTGAATAACTTTTCAGGGGGACTTAAACAAAATTCAAAAACTGATGTTGAAATGTGGAGAAGTGAACTTAAGACTGTAAAAAGGGGGGAACTGAGAGAAACTGAAACTGACCAGTGCGAATAAATTGGCCAGTGAGCACTGAGTCCCACTGATGTCAACAGAAGCCAGTCATACATGGCTCAGTTCATGACATCTTGCTGCCTGAAGCAAAATGGCACTTCCCCCATTCCACATATAAGACAACTAGAGCAGCAGCTGAATATTACTTCAACAATGACAACAGGAAGTCTTTCAGGGGCCCTGAGGCCAGCATTCCAGTTTAGGGTATTTCGGGCAAACCAAGCACCACACATACCTCTGTACTCCAGGAGAGGGGAATGCTGCCCCCTTCCAGCATTTGCTGCCTGAGGCAGTTGCTTCACTGTGCCTAATAGTCAGGCCAGCCCAAGCCGCGTTCCCTGTCATTCCATGCTATATTGCTGCTTCACAGCACAGTGCTGGAGCCAAGGCAAGCATCCCCACACTGCAAGCAAAATGGATTGTTGTGGCTGTGACAACCACAGGCAAAGTCCAAAAAATATATGAGAGGATCAAGGAGGGATTTTTGTGTGTGTGCTTCTCCTGAAGCCTAATTTCACAGGGAAGATTTGTGTCAGCCATACACTGGCCTTGCTCTAGCTGGACTACATATTTACTTTGGGTAAATATGTGAGATAATGCTCTTCTGCAGTTAATGTATTTATGTATCCTTCTTGAGTAAATGAAAGTTCCCCTCAGAGCTGTTTGAGTTGTGCACCCTGGCTTTAATATATCACTGGGAATGAGACATATCTAATTGACTCAGGCCTGTAGTCTCTCTCTTATATTTTCCTTGCCTTTTAACTTTACTGGGCAATTACACATAGACAGACAGATAGTATTGAAGTATAACATACAACAATAAACAGTAAATTAAAACACTCCAGTCTGCATCTTTTACAAAAAAGTAAATGGTATTGATACAGTTATACAGTCCAGTCAGAAATACCACCTTCAAACCCATCTTTAATTCCACTATAATACGTGATGTCAGGTGAGTGACAATGGCAGAAAATGGTCATGGGGGTCAAACTGGTCTGCCTGACAGGCCTGATTTGACCCTTGGGCTGGAGGTTTCCCATCCTACACAATATCCATGCTTATTTTTTCCTACCAGTTTTCTAGGCATGTGTGTGATGAACCCATCTTGACCCTAGAAGCCCATGCCACAATCAATTTAAGGTGCCACGAGACTCTTTTGTCATTTCTCTCAGAGATCATGACATTATGCTGACAACGCAGCGATGCTGTTACTGTTACAAACAAACTCCACCTCAGCAAGCATTTTGTGGTGGGGGTGCCACATATTACCATTCTAGTCACACTGTATGTATATGAATTTAAAATGCACTTACTAATTAAATGCTGTCTCAGGCTTTGTTCAAATAGAAATGGTGACATGTTTTGGTTGGTTAAATTAATCTTAGGTAAAGTATGCCATCCGGATATACCCTTGGGATTTCCTTCGCATCTGTTGTTAAAAGGTCATAAATCTGAATTCTAAGTAGGCACCAATTATTGCACACATTTTCTCAAATACCAGCCCCTATCAAATAGCATACGTTCATTTAAACACGTATAATTTGATGAGTACCCCATAACTCTCTTAATATTCATAACAGACTTTAACAGCAGAATGAATAAACCAAACAGTGCTTTGTCAAAATGGTAAGGTGAAAAATCAGGCCACAACCCACAGGGAAAGCATAATGAATGAAAGCAGCCAATGACTCGAAGGCTCACAAAGCCTGTCAATTAATTTTCAGCCTACAGTCATTTTGCTATGGATGTCTCAAAGTTTCCTTTGAACATTACAGTTACCCAAGATGCTTTATATGTGTGGTTATGAAGGCAAGGCAAGCCTTAAGGAAATTTGCATAATACTCTCAAATTAAAAAAGAAGGAGGAAACTTTCATACTTGTTCAGACTTTGGAAAAATATATCTAAGAATAACGGGCACATTCATTTGGAGGTATATCTGAACACATTATGTAAATGGGTAATATTGGATCTAGCTCAGTACCTCCCAGCTGTCATTACCTTAATCTGGAGGGTTAATACCTCTACCCAGTCTTTTTTCCAGCCATTTCCCGACATCTATCATTTATATCTGTTTGCATAGTTTCATTCCCACTTTCCCGAGTGCTGCGAAATACAGAGTAGCCTAAAGCAACCTCTTTTTTGAGCAAAGATATGCATCACAACATTCAGAAAGCATGAAAGGCAATGGATAACTAAGGCTGCCAATCCAACCCACTTACCAGGGAGTAAACTCCATTGAATTCAGTAAGGCTGACATGGTTAGGGTGGTGGTGTAAAATGGGGCCATGAAAGATAAGCCACTGTTGAGCCAGCTATGCGCATTTATTGATTTCTTTATTTGTCACCCAAAGCCCAATGGTCTGCTTTATGGAAGGCAGCATTGCTTTAAAACTGCAGTGTTGCTACATCTTCATATAGCATTGCCACATTCCCCAAGGGAAAACACAGCATTTTCAATAAGTACATATGTATGCTACTTAATACAAAGGAAAACATATTTAATGTTCTACATAGTATACTGCTGCATTTGAGCGAAATAAAACAATTGGGTGGAGCTGAAAAAGGAAGACAGAGAGATGAAAGATGGAGAGCCTGTTTCATTCCATTTTAAAAGGGTCCAGTGTTGAAACAATACAAAATGTTTTCTTTCTAAGCATGGATGTCATGGCAGTATATTTGCCACATTTACAGAAAAAGTCAAAGAAGAAGCTGTGAAGTCTGAGGGCTGATCCATATGTTTCCAGGGCCTTTATGTAACTGTGCCTCACTCCGTTTGTATAACATTTGCAGATGCATAGTGTGGGTCAGACAAATGCTATAGGGTTTTATCCAAAGTTAGTCCTACTCAAAGCAGACCCATTGAAATTATTGGATTCAACTAACTTAGGCCCACTAATTTCAGAGGAAAGAATTCAACACTGTGCCAAGGGGATCAATCCATCAGGGCAAGTACTTTGGCTTGCCAGGCAGAACGATCAACCCTCTCCTTCCCCCATGCACTGTTCCAGGAGTTCTCCCATCCCACCCCCAGTCAATGGAGAGGTGCAGGGGGAGGGGGAAGGAGAGAGGGGAAGCCCCCTTGCACAAGCAGTGCTTCCACAGATGGTAATCATTATTTGAATCCTACCCAATGAGTCTACCCCGAGTAGAACTTATTTGGATACAGCCCATAATTATCTTCCATACCCAGGGTCAGCATCGGCACTTGCCATCCTTGAATAGCTGCCAGTTCCCCTTACTCCAATGGGGCCCACCACTATTGTCAGCCTGCCCACTTTTAATTCCCCACCCCACGGCTGCATCTGAGAAGCACCAGACAGCTTCTCTCATTAGCACTGTAATTTCCCCTAGTTCTCCCAATATAGTATCACTGCATTGTGGGAAATTAAGATTGTAACTGGACCCAGCTGTCCAGTGCTCTTCAGAGCATTGCTATGGACACTGTTACCAGAGCCATGTAAATCCATTGATGGAGCAAAGGCCACACCAGGGGACACTTTGAGCAGGGCCTCCTCATACCTGCACAACCATCATCGAGCCCCCAAGGACTGACTAAGGATTGGCCACTCAGGAAAATGGTTGGGAGCTGCCTAGTATCTGGTAAAGCCTACTTTGTCTTTCCTTCACACAGGACGGACCAGCTGAGGACTGACTATGGGGCAATGCAACAGTTGGCAGGGAATGGGTCGGGAAGGGACAGGACAACTAACAGAGGAAAGAGGGAGGTTGACCCAGCCACACATTCAGATTAACCACAGGGGACAGGGGAGGGGCACTTTGGGAAATCGCCACACCAACAGAATGCTGGAGCCTGTGTTCCATTTTGACTGGCAACTCGTCCTCTGAGCAGGCTTTTATTCCAACAGACACCACACAAAGAGCCTGTAATCCCTGGATCTGTTAAATAATGGACCCAGCATACACCAAGGCACACAGCTTGCTTCCAAATTCCCTCTTGTGCTGGCCTACTTTAAAGTTGGAGCACAGCCCAGCTGTGCTGAACACACGTTGTCATCCTAGTCTTTTGCTCTTCAGCTCCACTATCCCCACTCACCCAACAAAGCAGAAACAGTTTTGCTGTGTTGGCTGCCTTCGTTGGCTCCTGAAAGTGCAAAGTGAAAAATGAATCTCCCACTAGAATTTTGGATGCCTACATCTATCAGCCATTTTTTTTAAAGCCAGTATCAATCTATCTATGCCACTCATCTGAGATGCTGTTAAATACTCTGGCACTATTAAAACTGAATTAATCCACCTTTCCGTTGTATTTTCCTTTAATCCAACTGGATACTTTGAAATAGGTTGATAGAAGTGTGCAACATTGCTGGCTTTAAAAATAATAACATCACCAATGGCTTAATCAGCAAAGGATCTGAAATATAAGAATTACAGCAGCTTGTCTCACCGCCTTTTGAAATTATGAAATCTTTCCATCGGCTTGCCAAGCTCCCTGTGTTGTTGTTCTCTCTCTCTGTGTGTGTGTGTGTATGTATGTGTGTGTATGTATGTGTGTGTGTGTTTGTGTACAGGAGGTATTTAAGCTGATCAGCACAGAACATCTTTGCATGTAGCTAACTAGTTGCTTCAGAATACCTCCCACTGTTTCGGCCCATTAACCCCAGCACAACAGCTTGATGAATTAATGCTTATATAGGCACAGTTGGCAGCTTCTAATTAAATAATTATGGTTATACAGCTGCAAAGAAGCTGGAATGTCCCATCGGAAAACCAGCTGTCAAGTTTTATTGGTCCTGAGAGTTTTTGAAAAAGAGAATTTCAGGAATTTGATGTGAAGGATCTCTGACCACTCTAGACTCTCGGTGTGGGTTGCCAACATTCTCATATTAAAACATCCAAGAAAAGAGTGTGTGCATGCATCTATATAATTGCTGTCTCCCATCAGAGTCATACATTGTTACATAGCACGTATGATATAAATTATTGTCATCAGTACAGCAACTACTCAAATCACCTGCTGTTGCATAAGGCAAATTTGCATTTTGGATTTTGGCTAGCTGTTTCAAACTGGTAAATGCAATGAAGGAATGATCAGCATAATCAACATTCTTAAGACAAGGGCTTCCTTTTTTAAGAGCAAGGTATCACGACGCAATAGCCACTGAATACCACAAACAGTCATTATAATGACTCCCACAAGCATTTTGCCAGCTTTACCCTGGGAGAAGCAATCTGAGTGAATGTTAACATATGAATCCACAGAAAAGGTCCTGAACTGGGAGAGATGTTAGGTGTGGATTCAGCGCATCAACCACCACTGAGAACTGATCAGAGGAAGGAACTACTGCACTACAGGGAGGGGGACCCGGCAGCTTTTAAGATGTTGCTGGACTACAACTCCCACCATCCCTTATCATTGGCCATGCTAGCTAGGGCTGCCAACAAAGGTCCGTATAGTTAAAGCCATGGTTTTCCCAGTAGTGATGTATGGAAGTGAGAGCTGGACCATCAAGAAGGCTGATCGCCGAAGAATTGATGCTTTTGAATTATGGTGCTGGAGGAGACTCTTGAGAGTCCCATGGACTGCAAGAAGATCAAATGCATCCATTCTTAAGGAAATTAGCCCTGAGTGCTGACTGGAAGGACAGATCGTGAAGCTGAGGCTCCAATACTTTGGCCACCTCATGAGAAGAGAAGACTCCCTGGAAAAGACCCTGATGTTGGGAAAGATTGAGGGCACAAGGAGAAGGGGACGGCAGAGGACGAGATGGTTGGACAGTGTTCTCGAAGCTACAAACATGAGTCTGACCAAACTGTGGGAGGCAGTGGAAGACAGAAGTGCCTGGCATGCTCTGGTCCATGGGGTCACGAAGAGTCGGACACGACTAAACGACTAAACAACAACAACAACAACAACAACAAAGCTAGGGCTGCTGGGAGCTGGAGCTCAACAACATCTGGAGAGCCAAAGCTTCCCCATCTTTGAACTACAGGGTGCCCAGTTAGACCTCAAACCTTCAAGAAAATTATTGAGCAGTGATGGGATCAGGCCAGGTAATGTCTCAGTTCCCTGATCTTTACATTAAAAAAAAAATGAGTTCAAGCCTGTTGGTTTGGTCTCTGCCTCAGAGCCTTGCATTTGGTCACATCTCAGTCAGCTCCCGTCTTGCTTGCTGTATACGCTGTTGAGAAAGTGCCAGGAGATGTGAAGCAAGGAGACCAGCTCATGATGATGATATGGCACAAGGGGTGCTATCTCCCAGTTGGGGAGCTTTGAGGCTGGGTTCAGCAACTCTGTGGCTTGCACCAGTGGTCTTCCTCATCATGGTTGCTTTTTGAAGCCAGGATCTGACTTGTAAGGAGCCAGATCTATTAGTTAACAGCTACTGAGTTAAGAGCAGACCACCAGCTTGGATCCCCTGAATGGAGTGGACACAACTGTCCCCAGCATGCTGAATATAAGGAGCCCAACAGCTTTGCTGCTGATTTATTGAAGAAATGTCCTATCTGATTTTACCAATATTGTAAAGAGGCAAATGAACATAAGATTTCAGACATGGGTCAGAAAGAAAGGGAATCCCTGAATGTAGAGGAGGTGGGGGGGCTGTGTTCATGCGTGTACAAGATTTGTCAACTGAGGTACATCTAGTTTAAGCAAAGGTAATAGTCTCTCAAGGGACGCGGGTGGTGCTGTGGTGTAAACCACTGAACCTTGGGCTTGCCGATCGGAAGGTTGGCGGTTCAAATCCCTGAGATGAAGTGAGCTCCTGTTGCTCTGTCCCAGCTCCTGCCAACCTAGCAGTTCGAAAGCACGTCAGAGTGCAAGTAGATAAATAGGTACCGCCCCAGCAGGAAGGTAAACGGCATTTCTGGCTTTGCCAGAAGCAGCTTAGTCATGCTGGCCATATGACCTGGAAAAACTGTCTGCGGACAAACGTCAACTCCCTCGGCCAATAAAGTGAAATGAGCACTGCAACCCCATAGTCATACGAGACTGGACTTAACTGTCAGGGGTCCTTTACCTTTACCTTTAATAGTCTCTCATGCACCATAAAGAATGGGTGGTGGAGTTACAAGCCATCTGCATGGAATCTGGTAGCTTGCATATCACATCAAAACATTTTTAAAGCCTATCTGTCATATTGTGCATTTCCTTGCCACTTGGGTGAGCCATATCTACACCTTTAGATAGTGCCAAAACTTTCTTCAGAGCATCATAAAATGTAGTTTTTCAATTCAATTAAGGCAGACACAGAATTCCAATGGCTGATAAAAGCTAACAAAGTAGTCCCACCTGCTAACAAATAAAGAAAGTTGGCTGGCCATAGTTTGAAGATATCCAGTACAAAATATGGTCATCAAGAATGGTACACATAATGGGGAATCTATGCAGAAGATCTAGTAAATAGATTGAGCTGAAGGTTCAATCAAGGTATACAGGCTGGCAAATGAGACAAACTTTGGCTTATGAATAAGGCATGGGGTTAAAATATATATTGAAGGAGAGAGACCTTGGGGGAGTCAGCCAGTTAAGTAGGTCCATTAACACAAGGGCTTATGACTATGCAATGGAAGTTCCCCTACTTCTCCTCTCCCCACATGCCTCCCAAATCTTTGTGGGGGTTCTCCCAATCCTTTGGATAAATTTTCAAGAAGGTTGCAGAGGGCACAGAGGGAAAGGGGAGGGAGAAGTTCCATTGCACCTTCCAAAGTTCTTCCAGAATTGAACCAGTTTGTTGGGCACCACCCTTGGTTTTTCACTTGGTTCTAACCAGAAAGAATTAGAATAGCACCATCAGCAGTATGATAGCAGACAAATCATAAAGGCATCATCCATATCTTGGCTGTGTCACACTTCACCGTGAGACACAGTGATGGTTCAAGACGCCTTAGCTCTGGCAAACCCCAAGCCTCCTTGGATATCTAAGTCTACCCTACCTAACATTTATGCAACAATTTGAGCCCCAGCTGCCTCTTCTCGGATCAACAAGACACCATAAGCAAATGGAACCTGTTTGTGGGCTAGGAACTGTTGCAACTGTTCCCATCAATTATAGAAACACCATCAGGGTGTTTGGGTGTTTTGCTTTGTGTTAGCATGTTCAGTGGTTGGGCCAGCTCTCAGATCCAAGGATGGATGTGCCAGAGGTTTGCTCAGCTGCTTGCACTGAGCAAGTGAGAAGGGAAGGTAGAAAAACTCATCAGTGGATCATGAAAGGTGCTGCATTTCCCAAGAGAGAGTAGAGGGAAATTTCTTTGTGAGCTCTGCCTGATAAGCAGTATAAAATGCATTAAATAATTAAATTACATAGTCTCAAGAGCAGTTTTACATGTCATTTCCTCATATATCTTCAGGGGGGACTTCCTTTGCTGTATTTTATTTTCTTTCTGTTTCTCTTTTCTTTTATATCTGTCATATGACCATTGATTGTAACTTGGGAGTGTGTTGGGGTGGGGGTGGGGGAATTAACAAAAGTCCAAGAGAGAGAGAGAAAGTAGGGATTTAAGGTCAAGCCTTAATAATTTCTTCTTTCAACTTGTGCCTGCTTTTAAAAAGTTATTTCTTCATGACAACAAATATACAGACCAAAAGAAAAGTTAGGAACTAATGCACCGAGTATGAATTACATCAACTATGAAATACTAGTAATCTCTGATGTAATTTTAATCAGACTCTAACTTCAATCCTAAACTTTGGGCAAATAAGCAACTAAAAACTCCAGCAACTTTCTGGATCTTTATTTTGCCAAAGCAAAGCAGCTGTCGATAATAACAATCATACCAATTCCTTATTTCTCCCATTATTATTTTCAATAAGTCAGTGTTTCATTTTAGGAAGAATTGTTTTGAAATTAATTAATACCTGGGAATAGTAACGATTTCATTTATATCATAAACACAAGATACAGGCTCCTAACATATGCATCTCAGACTGGATGCTCACATAATGCCTTACATTTTAGTATTTGCACCTATTACTAAGCCTTCTCTCAATTTTCTGCACTACTTTTCAACATCAGCCCTCATAATCTTCTTCCCTAGCTAGTTATGCAAAGTGCAGCAAGTCAATTGGATAAGACACTTCTACTTCACATTTTTCTTCACAAAACACGTTTGCAGGGGACAGGAAAAACCTGGTTGTGATAATGAACCAATTGATCCTTCTCCTTTTTGAAGTAAAATCACAATAAAATACTGCAGCCACACACACTGAAGATCAGACAAGGCCTTTTATATAAGAATTTACGGAAGCAAAACTACCCTGGTGTGACCAGACAAAAGTGTTCCCTATACAATGCCAAAGCTTCAGATCTGAGTCCAGTCCTCTGATGAGATTCCAGGCAGCAGAGTAAAATTATCCAGTTAGGAGGAACATTTAAATCAGAGTTACTGTAGCAAGATGCAGTATACTCATTCTTAGGCATCTACTGTCTATTTCAATACATAGATCTTATCTATGAAAAAGACCCCTGTTGAAAAAGAGCTAGGATGAGTAGATTTCACTTTTCCTTCTATGCATGAAAGCATGTCAGCTTTGTTCCTAGATGGCTTGGCTGGCAGTGTGCGATTATTACCAAACACCTATTACCATTGTACAGTTTCTATCATTAAATCAGCAGCGCCTTTCTGCCTATATTGGATGAGCACTCAAAATGCACACAAGATAGTTAAACTGCTGGTTAACTATGGTGGGATAGATGCATCTCTGCATGTTTGTGTGAGTGTGTGAATGTCTGTCATAGGAGCAGAGAAGGGAGGAAATTCCAGCAGTCTGTGCTGCCCCCTAGCCAAGACCATACCACTGAATTCACCACCAGTGTGTGCTCAAAAGACTTGCACTAAATACCCCCTTTGCATCCCGATTCAGAATGAAATTTCAGTTAGCAGAAAGGACACGGAGGCTTGATCAAATCAGGATAACAACCCAGCTACCAAAGGAAACAGACTCCCAGCATGCATCAAACCCAAACAGTCGCCACAGCAGATGTACTTACGATAAAAGACGTATTCCGTGTAGCTGGACCAAACTTTGTCATCAGTGTATTGATTGACAAAAGAAGCCGTGACTGAAGAATTGCAGGCCACCATGTGGAATCCACATTCTGACAACATATCAAAAGCCCTTTCCAGGTGCCTGAACTTCAGGTAGAACCTGGAGGTGTATCTGTCGGGAGCCCGGTCTGGGTCCCTGCTCTCATTCAAACTTTCTCCAAAAACTTCTTTGACTAGAGCAATCCTGCCACAAACCAAAATCCGCGGGACCCTCCTGAACTTGGCATCTGCTTGGGTCTCCCGACCCATGGTGCACGACCCCCGGTAGCCAATGGTAATGAAGCCCCACTTTCGATCCGAGGGCATGAGTGACGACGGGGCACATATTCTTGTGTCACTGCTTTGGGAAACCTCCTCGTAATCACTATGGCAATAATCGTCGGGGCTCTGCTTGATCTCGTCCGGACTCAGAATTTTGACCAAGTCTGGCAGCTGAAAGTACTCGGCTTCCCTTTTGAGCCTCCCTCTTTCTGGAAAATGGTCAGGCAGGACCACTTGCTTGTCCCTGAGATAGTCCAAAATGTAGCGGAACAGGAAGCCATCTCTGTCGATGAATATCCTTCCCTTGGAATCTTTTGCAAGATCGTTGGCCGACTCTCTCTTGGAGGTGAACATTTTCCAAAGCAGGGTGTGGGGAATGCCTGTTAAAGTTGAGAGGCGAGTGAAATAAACCTGGCCGCCCACATTCAGCTCTATCACCTCTGGGTAGGATTGTGCAGCTGTTGCTTGCTCTCTGGGAGGGAGGTAAGTCCTGCAGTTTCCACTCAAGGCCATGATATTGTTCAACAAGCCAACCACAAGCTCTGGGGGAACTCGCACTCACATCCACGGTTTCAAGAAGGCTCCTTGTACCCACTCCCCCAGGGGTCTCCTAGCATTTAAGGAGACTGGGATGGGTGGGTGGGTGGGGAACAGGAAACAGAAATGAGGTTACAGGCTTTATTTCCCAATTGTCCAGAAATGGATGATCACAAAAACTGGCAAGGTGACTTGAACCTTACAAAAACAAAGAAATACGAGAATTGAAGAGGGCTCCCTTCACACAAGACAATCACATAACCAGATCTTCCATCAAAGCCCCAAACAGTAGGATCAAGCCACGTTTCCTTATCATTCACAAGCCTGTTGAATAAAAAGAAAATGAAAAAGAATTATTCCTCTATGCATGGGGGGAAAACCCACACTATTTTAAAAGAGTAAAAAGCAGTTGAGTTTTGAACGCTCAGCATACAACCTATTTAAGGGAATATTTTTCTTGCTCTATCATTTTTGTTTAGGTTAAAGAGAGGTTGAAAGAGGTTTAAAAAAAACACATTCCAGGTTTGCAGAAGCATCTCATTTAGATTATGCAAATGAGGGGATAGAAGCATTGAGCCTTACCTTGGTTACACAAATGCACAGTTCCTGCGAAGGGAAGCAACATTTCCTAAGCAACCCCCCCCCCAAAAAAAAATCAGCACTGAGGGTTGAATCTGGTATAGAAGCAAATCCAAAAGCAGGAAAGGGACTGGGGTTTGTGAGGAAGAGAGCAGCTCAGTTGGCAATATCCAGGCAGAACTTAACTGTTAAAACCCTTGCACAGGAAAGTTAACCAGGCTGGGCATCGGAGAGAAACGAAGCTGTGCAACAATAGCTGAGACCAAGAGAGAGAGAGGCAAAAGCAGCATAAATCCCAGGTCAGGACTCTTTAGGACAGGAGAGAATTTCAGGAGGAGGACCTTGCTTCAGATGACTTGCAGAAAGCCCAGATAACATGAAGAGCAGTGAAAGGCAGTTTCAGTGGCATCCCACAGTGGTACCCTCTCCATCAGGAAGGGCAGAGATCCTCCCATGTTCCCAGCCAGGTTGAGAGAGCACAAGCCTGCAGCAGTTTGAAGTGGAGTGGAGCGGGGGTGGGTGAGAGGAAAAGGATGCCCAGGGAAGCTGCTTGCTCTCTGCTTTCACTACCCAGGCTGCTGCCTCTGGTTGCTGGGCTGGGTGGTTCCACAGTTCCCAGTGCAGTTCGGATGCTGTTGTTTCAGCAGTGCAGGGAAGAAACCATCCAGGGAAATGACTATTACATCATCTTAAAGGAATATGGCTTTGAGAAAGCCGAGCAACCTGGAGGGGGTGGGACTCGCGCGCTAGTTCGTTTCCCCTCTTCTTCATTTTTTAACGAGTTGCAGGAGGAGAAGCACAACGTGACGCTGCCACAAGCAGCTCCCCTGAAGCAGCAGCGAAGCTCCAGGAAAGCTTATGCTGCTTCATCCACTGGGTGAAAAGGACCAGTTCCACATTTTGTCCCTTGCAGAGCTCTGTATTTGAGAGTATTTAAGTTCTCTCTTGTTCTAAACGCAGCTCTCTCTCTCTCTCTCTCTCTCTCTCTCTCTCTCTCTCTCTCTCTCTCTCTCACACACACACACACACACACACACACGTTCCTGTTGCACATTTTTCTGCCTTGATAAACTTGTGTCGCTCCGTGGTGCGATGCAAAATGAAACCTTATGGTTTGATTCTGCTCCCCCGAAGACACACAGTACAAATTAAATGACACAGTGGCGTAGCGTCGGTTGTCAGCACCCGGGGCAAGGCAAGTAATTTGCGCCCCCTAACCCGTGGATTTGCGCCCCCTAACCCATGGATTTGCCCTAACCCCAGATGTTGCGCCCGGTGCGGGCCCCCCCCTGCACCCCCCACGCTACGCCACTGAAATGACACAAATATTTAGATTTAGATAAATTTATTGTCATTGTCCGTATATACACAGTATACACAACAACGAAAATCAAACACCCCCCCAAAGACCGGGTTCACATACACATTTACACGTATCTCCAACACTCTCATCCTATTCAGACATAATCTATAAAACATAACATAATCCAGAATATAACATAACCTATTTAAAGGCATAACATAACCTAAAACCTATCTCATTCCTTCCTATATGCAAATCGGAGCTTTGATTTCCCCACACACATACACAGGGAAATGTCGCTCGTTCTACAACAAATTAACTCATCAGGATCTGTCAAGCAGAGCAACCAAAAAACAGGGGGTGGAATGGAAAGCAAACAGAAAGAGGCATCGTGCAGTAGTAATAATGGTCTCGAAAAGTTAAGGAAAGAGTCAAATGATAAAGCACCGTAACCAAGTTTCATTGTGAAGTCTGTAGGGTCCTAAAATGTGCTTTTAAAAGCAGTAGCGCCTGCACCAACTTAAGCGCAGAGAATCCAGCAATTCAACATAGATATTCAGGATTTTATATTCTGCACTTTTCAAGGATGAAGTCGTTGCTAATTCTGTTACTGCTGATGATGTTACAAGGATTGGATTAAGCTGCCAGGTAATTTGCTTAAAGGCTTTGGCATTTTCTGAACAAGGTCTATAAGCAGCTTCCAAAAACTTTATTACACAGTGTGTATTTGACATGTGTTAGCTAAACATTTGTTGTAAAAAGGGGGGGGGGATCACTCAAATCACACACTGGCTCAAAATGTTTGTATGGGCTCCAGAAAACACAGCAACAAAAGATAATTCATTAATTTTCTATCCCACCTTTTTGCCCAAATGAAACCAGGGTGGTAAACAACACCAAAGTGGTAAAACAATGTATTTATAAATAAGATGAGACACATTTAAAACATGTTAAAACAATTTCAAACATCTAAAAACATTTAACACAACTAAAAACATGTACAAAAGTCACATGCTCTCACGGATAATAGTTTCAAGGCTGCCAAGAACAGTTTCTTTCACCTATCAAACACTCAGGTAAACAGGAATGTTTTAAGTTCTCTCTGAAGCTCATAATGAGCAAGACAGACACACCTTCCTAGGAAGGTTATTCCAGAAACAGGAAAGCACCACCCAAAAGGCCCTGTGGTGGGTCAGTGCCAACCAGGTAGCATTCACTGGGTGTTCTGCTACAATATATATGGGTGCTTCAGCCTGGTTTATAGGGCTGAGATTTCAAACCTTTACAATCTTGACCAGGGACTTCAAAAACATAGATCTCTGTCCTAGCAAAACTGATAACCATATGGCTAAGAGTGATCAGCAAATTCTGGAAATTCAACACACATGTGCACGTACACACACACACACACACACACACACACACACAAACTTTTAGTTGCATTTAACTTCAGTCTTACTTTGGCCATAACATATTTATCTGCTGTTGCCTCTGTAATAATTTCGCTCCAGCAAAATAAAATAAAACCTTCTGCTGGTTTTATTTTGCATGTTTACAGCACCACCTCATGGCCAAATGAGATGATGGCAGACTTTTTAAGAACATACCTTCTAATATGTAACCTAAATTTGCTGGTCTGTGATTCAATCCCACCAAAAAATAGCAGCAGTCTAGAAGCAACCACTGTCTTCTGTGGTCATCTAGGATATGTTGGGCTCAAGCCAAAAAAAGAGCACGAGCCAGAGATAACAGTCATGTGCAAAAGAATATATCAGCGACATAGATTGAGAAAGCTTACCATGACTGAGCTTGCTTCACTTTGACCTAAATCTGATTCCCTAGAAACTCCAGGTTAAATCCATCCCAGTTCATAAGTCATTACACCTTGGCTTGTATCCAGAGCTGTGCTTCTGCTGTCAGAAAGCCTCTTTAGCTTGTGGAAAGGCTGATTCTGATCTAAAGTAAGAGTGCTGTGTGAGAGAAAAATGACCCCAAGTCTAATAATAATAATAATAATAATAATAATAATAATAATTTTATTTATACCCCACCCTCCCCAGCCAGGATCAGGCAGCTAACATCAAAGTATATGATACATTAAAAACATAAATCAAACAATCGATTAAAATACAGCTTAAAATCAAATTTTCAGCAGAATAAAATCAGATGGCAACCCACGGATTATAACTATAGGGGTTGGGAGCACTGAGTGCTCACCAGGCCCAACTGTTTGTGCTGGTCTTATATGAGCCAGTGGAAAGGGTTAGGGAGGCCACTTACATACAGGGTCTTATAAAAAAAATAGTAGTTATAGTACTAATAGTAGTAGCAGCAGCAGCAGTAGTAATAATAATAATAATAATAATAATAATAATAATAATAATAATTTTATTATACCCCACCCATCTGCTCAGCCACTGTGGCTGGCTTCCAACAAAATATAAAGGTACAAAATATCAAACATTAAAAGCTTCTCGAAGCAGGGCTGCCTTAATTGTTCAACACTGACATCTGATGGGAGGGTGTTCCAACAGGACAGGCTCCAGAGGGTTGGGGAAAACCCTAGATTTGGAGGGCATGTGTGGAGGAAACCTTTCCACTGACAAGATGCATTTGTTGGATACCACCCATTGTAACCAGTGCTACAGTTCTAACAATAACCTACTTCTGAGAAGCCCAATTGAGACCAACTGGACTTACTTCAAAGTATTTGTGCACAGGGCTGTACAAAATCAATCTAATCTTTTACACATGATTAGGGATGTGGGTGGTGCAGTGGTCTAAACCACTGAGCCTTGGGCTTGCTGATCAGAAGGTCAGCGGTTCGAATCCTCACGATGGGGTGAGCTCCCGTTGCTCGGTCCCTGCTCCTGCCAACTTAGCAGTTCAAAAGCACGTCAAAGTGCAAGTAGATAAATAGGTACCGCTCCAGTGGGGAGGTAAACGGTTTCGCCAGAAGCGGCTTAGTCATGCTGGCCACATGACCCAGAAAAACTGTCTGTGGACAAACGTCGGCTCCCTCGGCCAGTAAAGTGAGATGAGTGCTGCAACCCCAGAATCGTTTGCAACTGGACTTAACTGTCAAGGGTCCTTTACCTTTTCTCGTCTTTTAAAATGTCCAGTAAGTGATGCAGAACAACAGTGTCCTCCCCCCAAAAAGTGGCTAGAGAGTTTATATGCATGGTGTTTGCATGCATAAGAACGGCTCAGCTTTTTTGCATAGTTTGGCTACATAATTATCAGCGGTAGACATTTGAATGTGGTGTGTGTTCATAAGACTGAAACATAATTTATGCAAAGGCATGATTACTTGAAATTATTTATGCAGAGTTGTGCTTGCAGTTTACAGAGGCTAGCCCCTTTATTAAATTTAAATGAAACATCACAAGTAGTATAGCATTGTATCTTTAGGGGTGCGTTCCTTATTAACTTCAACAGGCTTTTTAAAAGACCAAAGAAGCTGCTAGGATGGAAGGAGATCGCGGTGTGACCTGTGGCACTGAGTCAGAGGGAGTTAATCCTTCCCTGTGTCATGCCATTTTACCAACTAATATCTGGCCCACTTGGAGCAACAGCAGCACAAGGAGGGGATGGTGAAAATCAGATTGGATTAATGTTGGATTCCTCTGTTGCATATCATTAAAACTCGCCTTTGCACTAGCAAACAGAGAATATAGCCCATAACGAAGAAAACACGTTAGATAAACAGACAGGCCTTTCTATCTAGCCCATCATCATTTCTTAATCCCAGCGGTTACAAGAGAGGAATAATGTCCATTAAGAATAACAACAAACTAAAAACAATTTAAAGGGTAAACAATTAAGTTCAAACCAATAAAACAATAGCAGAATACAACTTATATCTGTTCCCCACAAAAAGTCTAAGGGAATGAAATTTTTTTTAACTGGCGCCCGAAGATGAAGGATGGTGTCATTCGTATCTCAGGGGAAGAGAGTTCTGGAGCTGAGGTGTCACCGTTGAGAAGGCCCAATGCCAGGTGGGCTTGTCTCATTTGTGGGACCACAAGACAGTGTTCTCCACTGCTTAAGGCAGTGAGGGCCAAACTTAGGTCTCCAGCTGTTTTTGGACTACAACTCCCATCATCCCTAGCTAACAGGACCAGTGGTCAGGGATGATGGGAATTGTAGTCCCAAAACAGCTGAAGACCCAAATTTGGCCAATACTGGCTTAGGGTGTCAATTAAATGTTTTGAACATTTAAAACATTGATTTCCTTCCCAAAATATTAAAAGCCAGCACAACCCAAACTTACTCTAGTTGATACCATTTCTACAGGCCATAGCTTATCTCCAAAGGCCACAGAGAAAACTAGTTCAAGGCCCATTTAAATGTAGTGAGGAGTGGGTCTCTACCCCTTTTCAGTCTCCCTTCTGTTTCTCCCTCCTTTCTGTCCCCCCACCCCCGGTTAATATTATAAATTGGCAGACTGGATTTGTTCTTTTTAGCTCAACTAATATTGATGCAATTTGTCAAATAATATTTATTTTTTTATAGTGTAACTTATTATTGGATGTCATATTTCATAAAGTTCAATAAAATCATTTTAAAACAAAACCCGAGCTTACTTCTGAGAATAATTAATTGCAAGTAAGGCAAAGAAACAAAGAAACAATAAAATTACTCTGGGGAAACATTCTCAGAACATGCATCATGACCCTGAGGTTTGGGACCAGCCCCTTCTTCAGGGGATGAGGATGAGTACTAGGAGTTAGAGGGAGCAGCCCCAGCCCCAAAAACACTTCCCTGGTGCCACTGGCCCCTCCAGCCCAAGGATGCTGCATTGCTGTTCTCTGAATCAGAGAACTCCATTGCAGGAAGCCTAGGGAAACCAGAATCTCCCTGCTACCCCAGTGGAGTAAAAGACTGCTAGGCCCTTTTAGCTGAAGAAGCATCTTTCCATGAAGGTAGAGCTTGCAGCTGTGACAGATCTGCTGCTCTTAGATAGAGCTCAGCCTAAGACTGACTGGTGCTGAAGCAACAGCAGAGCCTTACTGTCTCACTGAAGAGGTTAGCTTGCACAACAGGAAAGCATACTCTATAGTCATTTCTATTTGAACATGAAATCTAGGAAACCACTGAATCAAGGAATTTAATGGATACTCAGAGTCTACAAGTAATACTTTCAATCAGGGGGGTGAATGCATCACTTTGATTTTAGCACAGTTGATTAGTGCCCATTTTACATCCACATTGCTATCCAAGTAAAAGCTGAATAAGTCAAATTTCAATTAAAGTTGTTCACCAGGAAACTCTTGAAAATCTAGCCAGGCATCTGCTCTAAATGTGTTATGCTACCATGGCACATATAGGCCTGATTCAGATATAAAATGGTGGAAACCATGGTTTCCTGCTACAACAAGTATTGGGTTTGTGCATGCTTCCTTTCCTTTCCTCCTCTTTTACATGCCAGAGGTGCAGACAGGAAGTATCTTTGTTTAAGAAATCACAATTTCCTGTGATGTCCAAACTCAAGGAATTGTGGCTTGTTGTAGTTCTAATTGAACAATCTAAAGCTAATAACCGAATTTGATCCTGGTTTGTTCTCACTAATTAGAGTTTAAGCAAACCACAGTACTCCAAGTTTAGACATCACAGGGAACTGTGGTTTGTTTAAAAACCTGGAAGCAAAAGTTTCTGATTTCACAGAGTCACTGCTGCTCATTCACATATCAGAAATCCATGGTTATTCAACATATTTGAACTAGGCCATAAGATGCAAGCTGCTTCATAGTACAGGGTGCTCCCCCCACCATCCCACTGCCTTTAATGTTATATGTTCCCAAGATCTGACAGACAAACTGTTAAGGGAGTGTGACAAAATGAAGTGAAAATTATCCACTGAAATAAGAGGTTATCTATTGACATAGTGGTAAGACTTACAAGTGGTAAATGTCTACTTAAATGCAGCTGAAATCCTAATAAAAACCTTTCACCACTTAATGGCAGGCTTTATCCCAAACCTGGCAGTCATCAATGTAAGAAGCTCGAGTGCCATAAAATATAATACATTCCAGCAATTTATAGTGTGATATTATACAACTTTGCCCCAGATGCCAAAGAAAAGAATGTCTTCCCCAGCTGTTCAGTGGGGGGGGAGAGAGCAAGAGAGCAAGAGCACGCAAGCAATTACAACACAGGGAAAAGAAAGAAGATAAAGCTTCTTCACATACCTTTGAAGCACATCTGAAGTATATCATTTTCATCCAAGAATTCTGGGCTCTGGAGTTTACCCTACACAGAGTTACAATTGCCGGCAACAGCTAACAAACTACAGCACCCAGAATTCTTTGAGAGGGGAGGTGTTTTAAATGGATAGTTTGTGCTCAGCCACAATGTTAATGAAAATGTGTAAACGTGGTTTTGCACAGAAAATTGCACATTTCATTTCTTTCACATCAACTGCCATTCTTAGGACCCAGACTCTCCGAAAAGGGAAGACATAGCCTGTATTGTATGTCAAGATGATATGCTGGTTTCGAATAGATGAATCTTTTGTTGGCAAAAGAAGAAGAAGCCTAGACAAGGGGTCAGCAAACTATGGCCCGGGGCCTGGATGCGGCCCAAAAGGGTCGCGAATCCAGCCCGCACTGCCATTTGAAAACACCCGCCAAGTGTCTGAGGCTGAAAGGCCGCGTCGGCATTTACCTCAATGCGGGGTGGGGCGGCAAGCATCTCCAATGCGGCTTTTCAGCAGCACAGGGACTGATTTGTCAGCCTCTGCGCAGCACTGAGGTAAACTCCGATGCAGCCTTTCATTCATAGAGCCGCCGCCAACATGCCTACCTCTCAGTGTTATTCTTTGGAGGTTCACGCCCAGCCTCAGTTAGACTCTGGGGTTGCGGCGCTCATCTCGCTTTATTGGCCAATGGAGCCAGCGTACAGCTTCCGGGTCATGTGGCCAGCATGACTAAGCCGCTTCTGGGGAACCAGAGCAGCGCACGTAAATGTCATTTACCTTCCCGCCGGAGCGGTACCTATTTATCTACTTGCACTTTGATGTGCTTTCAAACTGCTAGGTTGGCAGGAGCAGGGACTAAGCAACAGGAGCACTTTGGCGTGCTTTCGAACTGCTAGGTTGGCAGGAGCTGGGCCTGAGCAACGTGAGCTCACCCTGTTGCAGGGATTCGAACCACCGACCTTCTGATCAGCAAGCCCTAGGCTCTGTCGTTTAACCCACAGTGCCACCGACGTCCAGGTGTTTTGGCCAAGAACCCTGTACCCTCATCAAAGAGAAAAGCCTTTCACATTGACTTAACCATATTGAAACTCTGAAGTACTAATACTTTCCTGCTCCTCCACATTGAAAATGCTGTTAGTAATACAAGATGGAGGAAACTGGAGAGGCATGACAGTTCACCAAAGATCAAGAGCACTGTGTGGTAAGTTGCAAATGCCTCATAGAAAATTGAATTTGAAGCTGAGTTTAAAAACAGGTTGTTACGAAATGAGGTTCAGATGTTCATAGAAAAGTTGTCAAGAAATCCATCACGTGCAGACAAACCCTTGGACAAGTTTAAAGTAGTTAAAGAGGAAGGGCCACATGTCATTGTGGTTTTGCATGATGAAGGTCTAGGTCAATCACCAGCTTTTCCAAAGAGGGCTGGGAGAGACTGTTCTCTGAAATCCTGGAGAAACACTGCCAGTCAGTGTAGACAATAGTGAGCTAAATGAATCAATGATCGGATTGAGTATTACACAGCTTCCTGTGGATTCTATCTGTAAACATGCATGGCATTTTCAGCACAGTAAAGCCAGAGTAAAATTCAAATTGGGCAGTCCAGCAATAACAACAACAACAACAATTTATTATTTATACCCCGCCCATGTGGCTGGGTTTCCCCAGCCACTCTGGGTGGCTTCCAACAAGAGATTAAAAATACATTAAAACATCTGTAATTAAAAACTTCCTTAAACAGGGCTGCCTTCAGATGTCTTCTAAACGTCAGGTAGTTGTTTATTTCTTTGACATCTGATGCGAGGGCATTCCACAGCCCCCAATTTTGGAACACACCTCTCCAACAACAACAAAAATGCATACCAAACATCTCTTAGAGAAAAATGTGCAAAGAAATGTATGTTAGTGAAAAAAGTATACAGGAATGTATTTTTAAGGGGAAATTAATTGAGGAAATGTGTACTTTAGGCAAAATTGAATATGGAAATGCGTTAAGAATTTTTGTCCATACATAAAAAAAGAATTCCAATTAAATCAAGATTAGAAAATGAGAAACTGAAACAAAGATTAATAGATTCACTCATCCAGTGCACAAAGGATCTTCTATCATCTATGTTTAAGACAGCATCTTGCCTCAATTCCAAACATTTTAATACACTGAAAAAGCACAAGGGCCTCACAGTATCTGAATAAAATATATACAGATGGCAATTAGAATTGCTGGATATGCTCCGAATCCAAAGCAGTTTGGGTTTTTTCCATCCGTGATGGGAATACCGAACTCTCAAGCTTGGAGTAGGGATAAAATAAAATATGCCTTATTCTTGGCTACCCAATAGATTCCAACCTTTTAATGTTACTAGCCTTTACTTTACTTGCTTTGTGGATGGTTCAAGAAGACAAGAAAACTATGAATTATTCTGAAAACGGATAATAATGATAAGAAAGTTAACTGAACATCAACAACAGAAGCTTATGTCTCCTCCTTTAAAATAATGGCTGACGGAAGTATGGACACTCCCATAAATATTAAATCTCACCAGAGCAAAAAGTCCTTTTAAAGTTATTATTTCAACCTTTTTTACCTTGCAACATCCCAGAGTGCCGGGCAACACCATTAATGGCCTTCAAGAGCCTTAAAAACTCACTTGTTCCAGCTGGCCTTTAATTTGGATGGTTTTTAGGTTGGTGTTGTCTTATGCTATGGGTTTTGATCTTCCAGTTTTAGATTGTTTGGTTGTTTTATGTTGTAAAAAAATACTATGGTAAAAGCGTCCCCAAGCTGCATGGAGCTGTGAGATGGAGCTGAGCAAGGGAAGACTGGCCTGAGGCTGCTCTTGAAGGCTGTGTAATTTGCTGCCTGAAAATCAGGCAAAAGTGGTCATGTTAATTGGCCTCCATTTGGTCTCAAGTGTGTCACATGCCTGTTTTATCCACACTTTGGGAATGAGTCCTGCTCTTGTTACTTTCAGAATTTTGTGTCATTTTAGCAATATATAAGAAGGATTTAAACCACAATCTGGTGTGATCTCACTGAAGCCAATAAGACTGTTCTGGAGAAAGCTTGTGAGAGAAAGAATCTGATTTATAACATACACACACACACCCATCCAACAACAACTTTGCTTCCATAGTCACCTGTAATTAATAAATAATACAACAAAACGCCCCAGATAAGCTGAGAACAGCTATGGAAGCAGAAAGATATCTCAATGTAAATCCATACAATGACCTTTGATATTTTTGACATAAAAGCTTAAACTGAAGACTTTCTTACTTGTACTTGTACAACATTGGGTGAAATAAAAGTGTGTATCCCAATGAAAAAGAGTTACAGAGTTCAGTATAAATAAAAATAGTGCATCTGGCATTCTCTATAAGCAAGGCAGAAACACGGATGAGATTGAGCTTTGCAAGCCATAATAATAATAATGAATAATATGCTCACTAAGGGTGAAATTTGCATCACCTGAACGGGGCTGGGGTAAACTGACTTTGTAGAAACGAAAATGAGAAAGAAAGGCACTGGTAAGGTAAAACCAACTTTTGATCCATTGCCAATGTATAAGGCAGCTATACTTTCTTCAATATTTCATGTCGTCTCTTCCGAAAAAATTCAGTAGGAGAAACATGAAACATAGCCTTTTTTTCCTTGGGGGCACATCTGAATGTGTTCTCATGTACCATTCCTAATCATATGTTGAAGCTTGAATAGATGAAATTAATAATCTTTTCCAACACATGGGAACGCATAAGTAGGAAAAAGATATATATGTTTCCATGTTAGGAGCAGTGCAATGCTTTTTCTTTGCACGATCACTTTCAGTTTGAGAAAGATGCTTATCCATAGATGACTCCAAGCACCAAACGACTCACAGTCCTTTGTAGCTTACATAAATCCAGAGGTCTGTTTGGGTCACATCTTTGTGTTGTAACTGCACCTAGGGGTTCAATACCAACAGACAAGGGAATCTAAGAATTCAAAGACTTAGGGCGAGATTGCAGGAAGCCACAAGCAAAAAAGAATCACATATTCAAGTCATTTCTTGATCAAGAGCTCTAACAATGATTTGACAAAACAGATTCATTGGAAGAAACTGGTAAGCTTAAACTGTTGATATACAATGACTTTCTTTGATGATGAACCACAAAATAAAACGGCACTTGATAGACTTCAGTGGTTATGTTCACAAGGCATACTCAGACATGATGAGTCTAAGTATCCAGCAGATCATACCTGCACAGTTTTTGGACTATTGGCCAGGAGATAAATAAAGCTGTTGGTTTTCCTCTCTGTTTCAGTGGGTTCATAAGCACCTCACAGGCCAAAAGCTGATAGAGCTTATTCAGCTTGGAGGGTCACATCTTTTAAACTCTGGGTAGATACTATATGGGATGTGGGTGGCGCTGTGGTCTAAACCACTGAGCCTAGGGCTTACCAATCGGAAGGTCTGCGGTTCAAATCCCCATGACAGGGTGAGCTCACGTTGCTCAGTCCCAGCTCCTGCCAGCCTAGCAGTTTGAAAGCACGTCAGAGTGCAAGTAGATAAATAGGTACTGCTCTGGCGGGAAGGTAAACGCCGTTTCCGTGTGCTGCTCTGGTTTTGCCAGAAGCAGCTTAGTCATGCTGGCCACATGACCCAGAAAAACTGTCTGTGGACAAATGTCGGCTCCCTCAGCCAGTAAAGCGAGATGAGCGCTGCAACCCCAGATTCGTTCGCAACTGGACTTAACTGTCATGGGTCCTTTACTTTTTTAGATAATTTTGCCCCCTTTTAATATTCTTTTCATTTTAGAAAGTTTTTTTTAAAGGAAAATGGTCTAAAAAGCAAAGCTTTATTACTTCTTAATATGTTTCAAACCTTGGAGGAGCACATCTGTACTATACATTTAAAACATCATCATACCACTCTGAACATTCATGGCCTCCCCCGAAGAATAGCTTGTTAAGGGAGCTGAGCGTTGGGGGACCCCATTGCCCTTTACAAAGTTACAATTCCCAGAGTTCCCTGGAGAGAGAGATTGCTTTTTAAACCACTCAGTTTAACACATAGCAACCATATGGGTGGTGTCCCTTACAAGAGAGTGGGGGGGTCACTATGTGGTCATACAAATCTGTCTCTAGGCTGCTTTTAGAGCATGCAGAATGTTAAGAAGCTGACTTAAAAAAATATGATATCTATTTCTTGAAATTGAATTTCCCTCAAATCTTTGCAAATGTTATTTTCATAAATGTTCTCAGATACAGAGTGTGTCAAACTATAGTACTGCAACTCACAATAAAATAACAGTGTTTTAAAATAAATACGGTATATTCAAAAGCAGTATTTTGTCTGCAGACAAATTATGTGGATCAAGATAAAGTGCCTTGATACAGTTCTGATAGACTGAAGTGTAAAAAAGCTGAGGTTGCTCTGGTGTATAAATCATGGCAACCCTGAATCTAGAACTCATCCTTCTGACACACAAAGGAAGATTTAAGCATGTGGTAAAACCAAGCGAGACATATTGATCAAAGGATGCCCAGAAACATCCTTCATACAGGGGAAAAGGGAAAGAAATGATGGCCACAAATGTTTTCATAACCCTAGAAAGTTGTACAAGCTCAAATTCTAACAAACCCCTTATATCAAAGTATGATTAAATATCAGACAAGGACAGAGGGCTTCTCAAATACCAATAGCATGGCTCTCCTAAGTTCTCCACAAATGGCAGTGGTGGCGGCAGTGGAAAGGGGATGTTTCCTTCAGCCTGGCTTTGCAGAAGGGAGAAGCAGTGCAAGGGACTCTGACTTCTGTAAAAGTCCCACTTAGACCATACCAAGGGACATTTCATTGGATGCCAGCATTGGACACTCACCCACTCTTCTGTTCAAAACAGGAGAGATGTGGAAATAGCTTCTCTCTATAAGGGTGATGATATGAATGCTTTCTTTCCATTTAAAGGAAATGATGGGAGCCATGCTTGCATTTTTTCCCTGCTCTTTTAGATGTGAAACCCATTTTGTATTCTGTCAATCTTTCATGGCAACCATTTTGTGATTGGCACCCTCAACACTTTCTCAGGATTCCAAATATTGTCCCCACTGGCCCATAAAGGTTGGCAACTGCTGTTTTTATCATTGTGTTGATGTGCGGAGGAAAACATGAAGGAGCTTAACGCTGCTTTTTCACCTCCTTTGTACACACTCCTCTTCTCTGCAACAAATTGAGCATGCGCTACTTACTCTGCCTCCAAACACTCGTGTGCGTGTGTGTTTGGATTGCTTGCAATATACATACAGTGTGTGTGTGTGTGTGTGTGTGTGTGTGTGTGTATGCCAGTAAACATAAAAAATGGAACCAACATCCTGAAATAATCAGGGGCTTAGGCAGAAACAGAAATGGAAGCGAGGAAGAAAGTGGAAGTAGGTGGAGTTGAACCACCCCACACAGGAGATGCAAACCCCCACTTGTTCTTAGTTGCAATTTGCTCTGAATTTTCCCCTCCTTTCCAGATTATTGTCAGGTGAAGAAAATCTGGATAAGGGAAAGAAAAATGTGATAGCAATGATTCCTGGGGTATGTCAAACAGACATAGGACATTTTAAGGGTAGGACAAGAAATTTCTGATCCACTTTAAAGGAAGGTATGGAAGGGCCCCATGTCCTGCCTGAAACCTTGGAGAACCAATCCCAGTCAGTGTTGACAATCAATAGTCTTGGCCAGGTATCTTCAACTTTTTCAGACCCAGCACCCACTTTTAACCCATTTAGGGACCCATTTCTTAAACCTTTACCATATATTTGTGTGGTGTTAGTGCTCCTGTTGTGACCCTCCTTGGATCAGACTGTGACCCACTAATGGGTCCTAACTCACCAGCTGAATACCAGTGGTCTAGACTTAGCAGAAGGCAACAGCCAATGTTCCTAATCCTATAACACAATTATTGATGTTGATGCTATTTCTGTGGTTGATTTTGGTCTGTTTCATTTTGTATCTTTTTTTTTTTTAATGTATGAAATCTTTATATTCTACCGAACAGTCTCCTTCCTTCCATTGGTCCCCTCACCCTCCCCACCCACAGGTATTCTGATTTGTAGTCAGTTGAACAGTATTTTCATCTTTGATTTCAACGCTAACAGAATAACAATCCAACAATAATGCAATTCTGAAAATTGATTCCACACACAAAAAGGAATCATTATAAAATGACAGTTCTCTAACAATGCCTCCACTGTAAAGAAAAGCTTTTTGTATTCAATTATGAATATATATATGTAGGTGCAACCAATTTGTTGGCTTCATTTCCTTCAGTCAAAGTAACATAAAATTAATTTTGCTCCAGGGTTCTCGTTGTAGTTAAAATAATTCTTTGGGGGTTTTTTAAGGTAAAAAAAATGTAGAAAGGCATTTAAATCCAGCAGGCTTTAAGAAAAAAAATATCTCTATTAACTTTAATATGAAATTCTTCTTAGGAACTGACAAGCAGTTCATTGATCTATATGTCTCAAGCCACCTACAGAATTACATTTCTAAATTACTGAATATATCTAGCAGATAAATTCCTAAAGGCCACGTGTATAGCATGAAGCTTCAATAGATTATAGGAGACAAGAAGACCAGCACTAGGAGCCTTGTGGTATCTCCAAAGCCCATGCACTCAACAAAATGCTCCACTGCCAGCAGAAGACTGAGAAATTGTCCTTCCACCTGGAGCACAAGGACCAGGAGCATCATGGTGCCCTCAGTGGTGTTCCACCTACCTCCCATGAGCTGATACTTCAGCTATGGGAGCAGGTATGGAGGCCAGTGCTCTGTGACTGGTGGTGGCTCACAGGAGGTGTGGGCCGGGGATCAGGGAAGCTTGGCATGGGTAACCAAAGGAGAGTTGGCTGCACAACTGTGCCAAGGCTAATCACTTGCCAACAGCCCTTCTCACCCCATAGCAGCCATTACATCTGAGCTGAGCAGCTTACCACCACTGCATCAGGCAAGAGCCACCTTCTCATTGCAGGTCCTCAGCAGCAACTCTGAGGTAGTGGCAAGGCAGACCCCTTCTCCAGCAGTAACATCTGAGTTTGAAGAAGACAGAAATGAAGGAGAGCAGTCAGAGAAGAAGAGGAGAAGCTGAGGCAGCCCATGCCACATCACATCACACCATCAGCATCTACCCCGTCAATACTGAAGGAAGCCCTCTTACACCCAACCATTTTTCTTGCAGGAAATCCACTGCTTTGAACCAGGATGATGTTCCTGTAAATAGTACTTCTTCTTCTTTTTCTTCTTCTTCTTCTCCCTATTCTCAGTGTCTTACTTGGCATTCATGTTCAATGGGTTAAGCAGTTTTACTAAATATGAATCCACAAGGGGAAAGTTGAGAACAGGTGAAGTACTGGGAGACTGGCGGCGGGCAAATGTCATCTCCATGTTCAGAAAGAATTAGGGTCTGCGAAGTAAAGGCTTATGCAACTTACTGACTGGTCATCTTGATACCTAGAAAGCTCTAGAGCAGGTCAATAATTTTCAGTTTGTGAGCAATTTAGAAGATAATGCTATGATTACAAAGAGCCAGCTTTAAAACAAGACATACTAATCTAAGTAAGAGCTCAATAGATCAAGAGAATGCTGTGGATACAGCATATCTTTATTCCAGCAAGCCTTTCTACAGTTGGGTGGATTTCTGGCTGGTTGGTGGAGTCCTCCCCAACTTGGAAGAGAAGTGGCAAGTGTAGCACAGCAGGGAAATGCTGTGGCTTGGAATGTGGATTCCCCACGTCAGCAAGAGGTTGGGCTAAAATGGCCTTTGAGGCTTCAAACTTCTCTCTAATCCCATCTCCATATTTTCCCCAGTAAAATGAGACCAAGAGCATTCGGTAGACAAAAGAAAAGCGACACATAAAGAGAGCGCTACGTGTTACACACGGCGTCCAAAGACTGCTGGCAAAGCAGATCAGCGCGGTCTGTTCCGAGTTTTATAAGAACATGCGACGCCAGAGAACTAAGCCAGCATCCCAGCTGCACGAGGGGTTTCCTAAATAAATCCTCCTTATCGGAAATGCCTCATGCACAGAAGAGGGAAAGCGGGCCAGCGCGGAAAGGAGCAATGGGCGCCTTATCGCAGGTCAGCACCTGAGCCAGCAGCACTTAGGAGCACAATGCACATTAACCTCCCCTCAGAATATATATATATATATTTAAGGACGTTATCTTTAAAGCTCAAAAACTAGAAAGGATCATCGTAAGAAGCAGCTTTAAGGCAAGGCCCTCTATTTTCGAAGAGGCACAACAAGAAGAAGGGGTGGTTTCCCTTTATTTAACATATGCGTTTGTGTTCGTGTATTAACCGTCCAGGCCGCGAGACCCGCAGGCTCATTCCGCTCTGCGCATGCTCACGGGGCGCCAGAAGGCAGGCAGCCCCCGGCGAGACGCCCACGTTCACGCCGTTCGGGTTGCGGCGCGCGCTGGCGTACGTTCGCCCGTCCTCGCCTCGTCATAGAGACACGGGGAAAGACCGGCTTCCGCTGGAGGAGGTTGGGAGTGAAGACATCGGCTCTGCACTACGCATGCGCCTGTCGATCCGGAAGTGCTTCTCCTTGGGCGTCTGACACGTAGCGCCTGAGCGAGCGGAGGGGTGAGGGGTCTTCGCGGGGTTGCGGCCGCCGGACGTGCGCGTAGCGAAGGGGGTCTGGTGCCCGGGCCTGAAGGTGAGCTCGGGGGGCTCGTCACACCCGCCGCCCGCCCTCTCTTGGCAACCACAAGCGCCGTGGGAAAGGGAGGGAAGAGGCTGGGGGGGGGGGCAGGGATGCCGAGCTCCACTCAGCTTTAAATACACCTCCAGCAGGCAGTTCGTCGAGAGACGTGACCCACAATCGGGCGGCATCGCCTCCCCCTTTCTCTGTTGTGTAGCACGAAGGTCTGCAGTGCTGATCCCCCCCCCCCAACTGGGTCTGTTCCTAGTGGCTTCCAAGCACCCGCATCCCAATTTCATTGATGCCAGAGGTCGGAAGAAATGCTAAAATGATCCCGTTTAAAACGTGTTTTAGCGGAGGCAGATAACCTCGCTCAGAACGTCCTTTGCAGTAATGTCATGCAGCTTTGTGTGTAGTGGTGATGGTGGTTGTCTTTCTTGGATAAATTGAAATAAAAGGGGAGGCATACTGGATAAAACATGGTGGGTGATGGCTACATATGCCCTGGCATATTTCTCAGTGCGGTGATGGCAGTGTAGAACCTGCCAGGGGGCGGGATCTAGAGTGCTACAAATGCTCTGGGGTATAATTAACAACAAACTGGTTTAAAGAGGTTTTGTTTTAGAGAAGAGCGGTAGCTGAGTGGTAGAGCATATGCACTGCATGTACATGATTCCATATTCAGATCTAGTTTAAAGGTCTTTGAGTAGCAGGGCTAAACTAGCCTTCCCCAGCCTCGTGTCCAGCATGGCTAATGGGCGTTGTGAAACAGCTGGAGGAGAGCACCACATTGAGAATGGCTGGAGTTGACAGTGCAGAGCCAGATGTGTCAGTAGTCCTACTTGGATACAGAACCTGAGCCTATACTAAGTTAACAGACTTCTAGTATTTCACTTCTAGTATTTCACCATTTTTCAAGAGGTCCTGTATATGCCACTTACTATGTGATTTGGCAATACAGTAGTATCTTTTTGCACTTAATTGATTTCTTTTCTAAGAGCCTTTTTATATCTGTGATTGATTATAAGAACATGCAGTGCTAGAAACGGAGATATGAAAGCTAAGAACTAAATGACACATTAAACTTAGGTTTAATTATGGGTGCAACAACGGAATGTCTAGGCATGCTTTTAATAACAAGAATAGAAAGCTAAAAATGAATGAACTGCAGCTAAAATATTATGTTCATTTTTTCACATGGTCTAGTCCTTCCTATGCCCACCCCCCTAATATTCTTAAGAGGCTCTCTTCTCCAGTCTTCAAAGAGTAGCTAGAAGTGGGGAGACAGAAAAAGGTCCCCCTTTCCTTCCACTCTGCAGTTTTAATCTGAAATCTTAGGCCCAGAACTCAGAAACTGTTTGCACTAATGAAATTCTCTGTCGCAAAATGCACCTAGAACAATGGGGGTTTCGAACACTGAGAACATGTGTTTTTGTAGTGGTAGGGCTTTGCATTCTGCTTGAAGGAGCTTCAGAATTACCAGCTGCATCTTAGGAGTGAAGATATAATTAGCTGAATTGTGTTAACTTTTGAATACATTGAAATGTAATTTATTTTGCAGACAGATTGCAATGTCTGGGTTCGACAACTTCAATACAGATTTCTATCAAACAAGTTACAGCATTGATGATCAAGCACAGTCCTATGGAGGAGACTATGCAGGAGGAACATACAACAAGTAACTTGAGTTTCCTTTATTCTTTTAGTAATCATAATAAAAAATGAAAATGAAAAATGTAGAAATTATTTAATTCCTTAAGATAAACATAGGACATTGGTGCCATAAACATAGGACAGTTTTTATATGCAAGTAGAGTGTTTAAAAGTTGGATGCTTGTAAACATTCATTGTTACTAATAAAACTACAATGCTCTTTAATTACACTTTGCTCCAGTTCATAAAAATTCACATTTAGTCCAATACATTTTATACTGTTATAAGTAGCTCATATATAGGGAGCACTGTTTATGTATCAACTGTTCATTAATAGCAAGTTTTGTACATTGCTTACCAAAAACTGACTTTGTAAATAAGCCCATCAGTGTTACCAGCCTGCACATTATTCTGCTTACATTTTCTAGCTGGCTGCCATGGACAAGAAGTCTTCTTTTCAGCTACCATTGAAATGCAAGCTACTACATAAGCCATTAGTTTTTTAGTGGATTGGTTTTAAAAAAGGAAACGGGAGGGGGGGAGTCTACAGCCAAGCAGAGAAAGAGACTTTTGTTTTATTGTGGCTAGCACAGAAACCAAGGGAAAAGGGGACTTGGCAATCATGCCCTCTTCCACCAACCTACACTCACCTGCATGGAATTTCTTGTTGCCTGTGGCAGCCTGGCAGCCAGTCATTTTATTCAATGCAAGCCTGTCTTACAAGGTTTAAAGGGCAGTGAGCCTTAAAATGAATAAATACAATGCATCACTTAGAATGTGTCCTTAGAACCCAATTCTGGATAGGTTCTGCATTCTTGTCTGTGAAGAAGCTTGCTTAGAAATTAGGGGAAAGTACAAATACAAACAACCCAGAAGGCCAGTTGTGGTGGTTTGTGTCATAATGGGTAGCAGGTCATTGTGCATGTCACAGGTGTTAAAACAAATGCTACTATCCACATGATTCATTCAACTCTTTAGAATAGGAGAGTAAGGTGACTTAGCTTAGGTCCTCATTTAAGGTCCAGAAATATGTTGGACTACATTAAGAAACTTGTAACCAAGCCTTGACAACAATCTCAGTAATATAATCTGAGTATGCAGTTGGATTTGTCTGGAAGTGATCATTGAAGGGGATGGGGGCAAGGAGAGAAATTGTCAGGAACATTTGACAGGAGGCAAGCACTGTACAAATGATGGCTTAAAAAAAGAAAACAAGGTTTTAACAGGACTGATAGTTGTGAGGCATTCCAAACCATTGAATTCCAGATAAACAGTGGTAGAGTTCTTTCTGCTTCTCCTTTACATGTTGTCGGAATATATTCGTACAGCCATCTTCTAGAAATTACGTTCCAAGAATTCATGTCTGCAGTGTTGTATTCACTGATATTGTATAAAGGTAAAGGTACCCCTGACCATTAGGTCCAGTCGTGGACGACTCTGGGGTTGCGCACTCATCTTGCTCTATAGGCCGAGGGTGCCGGTGTTTGTCCACAAACAGCTTCCGGGTCATGTGGCGAGCATGACTAAACTGCTTCTGGTGAACCAGAGCAGTGCATGGAAATGCCGTTTACCTTCCCGCCAGAGCAGTACCTATTTATCTACTTGCACTTTGACATGGTTTTGAACTGCTAGGTGGGCAAGAGCAAGGACCGAGCAACGGGAGCTGCGGGGATTCGAACTGCCGACCTTCCGATCGGCAAGCCCTAGGCTCAGTGGTTTAGACCACAGCACCACCCGTGTCCTTGATATTGTATAGGGAATGTTTATATTGTATAGGGAATCTTTATATGGAAGTGTCTCTTGTGGAGTAGGTATATAAGGGCTTTGAAAGAGTTTCTAAAATTCCTGTGTTGTAAGCATTCATCTAATACTATTTTTTAAAATTGCTTTCTGCAGACAGTATGCTGGCTACGACTATTCTCAGCAAGGCGGATACGTCCCTCCAGAGATGATGCAGCCACAACAGCCTTACACTGGCCAGATTTTTCAGCCAACGCAAACATACACTCCATCCTCCCCACAGTCCTTCTATGGAAGCAATTTTGAAGATGAGCCACCCTTACTAGAAGGTATGGTTTTTATTTATTGCAGATCTATTTATATGCTAATATATTTGGGGGACGCTATAAAGGAGCACTGACAGCTGATTTCCAAAAGAATACATGCATATATTTTTTAATTTATCTTTACATAGTAAGACAACTGCTATTGAGTTTTGTTAGCAGTTTCTCTGGTCTCTGGTTTTATTCCATTAACTTGCCTCTTACAAACTGATCTTGTGTGTTTCAAGTGGAAATTAATTACAGGGCTGAGATAAGGTTGAATATGGCCCTACCCCATCCCCCCCCAAAAAACTTCTGGGTTTTTATTTTATTTTAAATATATTTCATGGTGGTGCTATGCTATCTTTTATAACACATTCATACCTTGCAAATATTTTTCCACAATTAATATTTCTTGTTACAGCATGTCTAATATCTCCTATCTAGTGATGCTTGTGACTCATTGTGCCAGTCCACAAACATATTACAAATCTGTTGATTTTTTTGCTTCCCTTCTTTCACCCTTACATAACTTGTAAGCTTTCCAATTTCTGCACATTCAGATACGATTTTTGATTTCCATTCTCTCACAGCAGGTACTTTCAAACTTTTCCCCAGTGTTTTGCATAGCAGAATTTTGCAGCTGCAACCATATCTTAGAGTTTGTTTGTTTTCTTTTGGGTCACTCCACGCCTTGCAAGTTAATACAGCAATCCCTGACTGCTTAAAACAACATGTTTCCACTGATGACAAATGTTAAAATACTGTTCTTTGTTTGATAATGCAGAACTAGGAATCAATTTTGACCACATCTGGCAGAAAACTCTTACAGTATTGCACCCGTTAAAAGCAGCAGATGGCAGCATAATGAATGAAACTGATATGGCAGGGCCCATGGTCTTCTGCCTAGCCTTTGGTGCCACATTATTGCTGGTAAGATGTCAGTGGTACGCATATGGGGGTGGGGGGCATCAATCTAAAATACGTTGGGCAAAAACAAAAGTTGCAAGTTAAGGCATTTCTAGTAGGTGTGGTTTCTTAAACGTATAAATACATAATGAGGCTGTTTGAAATGCAAAAGAAAAATACAAGAGTAATTTTTGTGTGTGCATACTTTAAAAATATAATAGCTTTACAGAGGCAATGTGGTGAATATGCATGAATGTGAAATATTTTGTTAGGACCTTGTTGGACAAGTTTCAGAGAAGCTAGATCTAGTTACACAGTTCTTCAGATGAAAAGGTGAATTGGGTGGCCTTTTATTTATTAAATTATTTCTATGCTTTTGATCAAAGATTTCATGTAAGTATTTAATTCTCAAAGACCAGCTGAAAAGTTTCTCACCCACCTTCAGAAAGTGAGCAAGGATAAGAAACTTCTCTAAGAAGATGATTCAGTAGTTTGTGAGGCTGCTACAGACAAGGACTGGCTCCTGGGGGAGACACATCATGAGCTGGGTCTCATATAAAGTTCTGCACCTGGAAAAGCCTTTTTATTAATTTACAGAAACTATATCTCCCCTACCCCATTACAGTGCTCTGGTGATGTATGGCTCAGTGCTTTTTGGTTTGGAAAGATGTGTAGATGACTGACCTGGCTCCTTGTGGTCCACACACTGTTGGGAGTATTTATCTCTTGTGTTGATACTCATCTGGTGCCTTGGACCCACCCCACCCGAAAAAACATGCACACACAGTTTTTTCTTGCAACATCTTCCCCATTCATCTTTTTAATAAATAAACAACCTAGAGTTTTAAAAACTATTGTAAACTTAGTAAGTAAAAATACCAAAACGGTAAAGAAAATGATTCTGCCTGTAATCCTTAATTTTCACTGTTAATAAAAAGTAATATTTTCTTTTTCTCCCTCTTTGATTTTACTCTATTTTCCCCATTCTCCAAATAGCTCTAATATACAAAACTCCTAATAAGACAATGTGGTTTGAACTTTTGATTTGGATTCTCTCCTTTCTAGGCTGGCAAAATTCAGTTTGGCTATGTGTATGGGATTAGTGCAATCGGATGCTTAGGAATGTTCTGTCTCCTGAATTTAATGAGCATGACGGGTGTTTCGTTTGGCTGTGTTGCCAGTGTGCTAGGATACTGTCTCCTTCCTATGATCATACTTTCCAGCTTTGCAGTTGTATTTTCTCTACAGTAAGTATTGCCGTCAAATATTATGTTACACTGATATACTGAATGTTACATCTATAAATTCTAGTGATGGGAAAATCTACAAAAGCAGCTTGTATTAACTTAGGGCTGTGCATTCACCTTGGAAACAAAGAGCCACACCTTGTAGATATTAGGATCAGATCAGGTTCCAGGCAATATGAGCTCACCTTGGAGCTTTGAGGGGGCTTCTAAGATTTTGTTTGCCATTTGCTATATTTTTGTAAAAGGGGGAAAAGATGCTCCCCATGAATACAATACACCAAGCAAAGAGGTAGGGGTGTAGTTCTATGACTGACAGCTCTGCTTTCCAATCAAGTGATTTACTTTGGTTCCTTTCTCTTCTGGTCATAGTGCTTTTATTTAGGTGGCAATCCTAGCCCATGTCTTGTTGTGACGGGACTTGTTAGAGCACCACAACCCACAGTGCCCTACAGAAAGGGAAGGGGGAAAATGTTCCTTCACTGTATCAGCTCCCAGGTTGGCACAGTGAAGAGACATGGATTAGGCCAAGCTTCCTCAACCTCGGCCCTCCAGATGTTTTTTGGCCTACAACTCCTATGATTCCTAGCTAGCAGGACTAGTGGTCAGGGATGATGGGAAATGTAGTCTCAAAACATCTGGAGGGCCGAGGTTGAGGAAGCCTGGATTAGGCTGTGTCTGTCACATAGTGGCGGCAGGATTTGCCAGCAAGCTTCCCTACTGATGGTGGAGCTTCCCCACTGATGTCAGAGCTCCCCGAAAAGCTGAGGCTGGTAGGGCTTGGGCAGAGGTGCACCTCCACCTCATCCAAAACCTGTCTGGCATGGCAGATGGGAAGTTTGGATTGCTCTGTTGGGTAAATTTGTATATTGCTTTTCAATTAAAAAAAAAAAATACAAGCCACACATTAAATGTATAGTAAAAAAAGCAAATACAAGCACCCCTAATATTTGAAAACAATATTTCAAAATATTACTAAAAGACAAGAGGATCAATACAGCAAAATCAAGTAAAAATCAGGGAGTTCTTCAACTTGGATTAAATTAGTTCCCAAAGGCAGTAGTTAAGATCTACATCTTTAATGCCTACTTAAAATCTGCAAGGGCTGTGTCTTATCTGATGCCCTGTAAAATTTCATTCCGCAATTGCGGGGTCACCGCTGAGAATGCCATTGTCCCTGTGTTAGCTGGTCTTTCTTTTATCCACAGTTATCTCTGTAGGGCTTCAGCAAGCCTTTCTTTTGGGAGGAACGTAGAAAGACTTCCTTCCTTCCTTCCTTCCTTCCTTCCTTCCTTCCTTCCTTCCATTCTTTCTTTACTAGTGGGCAGGCTTAATTGAGTGATATAGTTATATTTTGAAGCCCCAAATACTGGTGGTAGCATGCTTGAGAGTGCTGCTGGATACATTTTTTTATCCTTCCCCAAAATATGCTTAAAAGCCATAGTAACTGGAATACCTTTGAAGAATGCACAGGACTGTTTTGACATGTGCACAGTGATGCGAAGCTGTTACCCAACATTGTGTTTAAATCATTTTGTTTTTCAGGGGTATGATGGGAGTTATTCTTGCTGCTGGAATTATTGGATGGTGTAGCTTTTCAGCTTCCAAAATCTTCATTTCAGCCTTGGCAATGGAAGGACAACAACTTTTAGTAGCATATCCCTGTGCTTTATTATATGGAGTCTTTGCCCTCATTTCTGTGTTTTGAGCTGACTTATCCTTATTGTTGGACTTAAATGGGCCAAACTGAAAAAGCCTTCACTTTTGAGACACTTAAAACTGGGACCAGAAACCAGCTCTTAGTCACTATCATGCAAGGTTAATGCTTGAATTGTCGTCTGGAGCAACAAAAACAAACAAGCCTTTTGTGTTCCTTTTTATAGGACTCTTGAATACAGTTTTGAACTGTCCTGTAATGTCTATACCTTTAATACAGGTTCATGATTATACTGTTTAAAATGTAACATTTCTTTCCCAGTCCAACAGCCTCTGGCAAAATATTATTATTTTGAAAACTTTTGTAGTTCAGAAGTTTTTATAGATAAGAGGAAATGAAACCATGAACTTTACAGTTGCTTTCCCATGGCAGCATGCAACTACAATCCTAAACAAAAGATATACATTCCTTTTTTTTCTACCAGTTTAGCAAACTAGAAAACTATCTCAATAAAACCTAATCTTGAAGCAAAGCAGAATGAGTCCCACATATAACTTTTGAAGAGTTTACAGCACCAACTTAGATTATGTTTTTGTTTACAGTAAATGGTCCAAAAGGCTTTCCAGGCTCAAAGCTACTGCATTTATAAATGTTTCAGTTTGTATGTATTTTGTAAATAGCTCTGTCATAATTGTATAAATCTGAGGTGTTCACTTTCATACTAAAAAATCAAGAATAGACTTTCAAATGGTTCCCCAAAAACAACCTGTTTCAGAAAGCGGTTTGGATGAATGTTGTCCTACACCAATTAAATTGTCCCCAAATTGCTCTTTGAAAGTGTTTCAATTTGACCTTTAACAATATATCTTCCCAGTAATGTTGTCCAGCCTTGAATAACAAAAAAAAGCCTCATTTATTCAAAGGAAGATTTGTTCCTATTGAGCAAATGCTACATTTCAATCACGGCGTGCTTGTATCCAATGTGGTTTATCCAAAGACATCCCTGCATGAATGGAGCATAGCACAGGGCTTCGCCTTCCTCTCCTATCCCCTTGCACCCCCATGTGTGCTGTCAAAATCTGCTTCAGAGGTTTGGGGAACCCTTGAGCAGATTTTGGGGTCTCTGGGAGCTGCTGGAGAGGAAGGTGAAGTTGCTCATGCCAAATGTTGGATTGCACCAATGGCGTTTTATAATTAGGCTTCTTAATTGTAAAGCAAGTGTTGGAATCCTATCCAAAATGACAAACAAGTACTTACTTCACATGAAAAACTTGCATGTCTCTGAGAAAGTAATAATTTTGTCATCCTTTGTTGAGAAATGGAAGTAGCTAACAGTATCTCGCAAGTCTTAATTTTGTCATAGTGGTACAGATTTTGAGTATCCCATTGGATAATATCGGTGAACCAGTGTAACTTAACAAATCAGCCTCCTTGTCAGCAAATACCTGGTCATACACTAGTTTTTGCTCCTTTCCATGCCTCTGCACAATTCTCCATGTGATCTGTTTTCATGTAGCCCACAATTGTTGGCTAAACACTTTAAATAAATGTTGTGCAAGAAATTCAGATAACTTTGCACATTTAAATCTTGGGTATTTGCAAATTAAATTCTGTGCTTTGGCAGTTTTTCCTCTGAAATATATATACAGTGGTACCTCGAGTTACATACACTTCAGGTTACATACGCTTCAGGTTACAGACTCCGCTAATCCAGAAATAGTACCTCTGGTTAAGAACTTTGCTTCAGGATAAGAACAGAAATCGGGCTCCGGCGGCATGGCAGCAGCAGCAGCAGGAGGCCCCATTAGCTAAAGTGGTGCTTCAGGTTAAGAACAGTTTCAGGTTAAGAACGGATCTCCGGAACGAATTAAGTACTTAACCCGAGGTACCACTGTATTGATCTTTCATTAGTTCTATTTTAGCAGAGAATGGACGGGACAAATTTTTTTCAGAATTTGATCATGATAGGGGAGCAATCCTCAGATTCATACCCATTCTCCCCACATTGAAAAATAATCTACCTGTGGGTAGCAGGTTCAATGAGATGCATGGTAAAGATACATTTCCAGCGTCTTCCACTTATAGTTTAAAATTTGAGTCTCTAGTGCCTCATTCTTTCTTGTATTGAACACAGGTCTGCAATGAATGGTTTCTCTCTGTTTCTCTATTTTCTAACTTAAAAGATATCTAATTTTCATGTAATATTTCCTACCATTCTACTGAGTGATATCCAATGTAGCATACATCGAAAAATGTTTTTAAAAATCATTGGAAGATAAAATTAACCGAGGAAGGCTCTGCAACTAGAAATCTGCACAATAAGTAGGCTAGCTATTAATACTTTGGCATTGATTGTGGAGATTGCCTACTATGAGTAATCTGAGCTTCTGCACTTTTATAGTGTGCATATATTCCTGGCATTAGTATAGCATGCCCTTGGGAGCTCTGTAAGTATGCATTGTGTGAAGAATTCAGTCACCAAATTGTTCCTAATTACGTTTTGGGTAACCTATAAAAACTTTTAACTGCAATAGGCAAGCAGCTAATGATGGATTAGAACATTACCTGAGCACAACCTGAGACATAATTTAGGATGGTATAAATCAAGCTGTCTAACCCTTACAGTACTTCTGCAACTTGGAGTTAATTCATATCCAAAGAAGGACTCAAGGCCTTTCATCTATTTGCCACACATTCCCACCTGTTGTTGTTTTTTTTTTAAGTCAGGGTTGGGTAGCCAATGTGCTTCCTATATACTGCTGTACCTTTAGCTCCCATCATGTCCAGTAGGCATGGTCAAGGATGGCATTTGTAGCCCAGAAAAATCTGGAGAACACAACATTGACTACCCCTCCTACAAGATATGTGCAGATATGTGTACTTTCCGTCTCAAAATGCCCAGAATGCTGCTATGACAGCAGGCGAAACTAGTATAAAATGGGGGGAAGTGCACAAGGTGTCTTGTGTTTAACACAAAGGCAATCAGAGGAAGAAGGAAATGAGGACTGCACTCTTGCTGGAGTAACAACGTAGGTAAGTGAGGAGGGAGGTGTGAGCATGGCCTGGCAGGATTCGGATGCCCAGGACTTGGGTACATGCACTGACTAGTGAGGACTCATGATCTGAGTGTCAAAGTAGATATGACATATGTCACATAGCTTGTCCTTGCCTAGTGTGTGATTTGCTGGCATAGGTCTAAGCCGGACAGGGACCGTGATCTGGGAAAGGAGAGCTTTAACCCTTCCCCTCCCCTCAATGTCTGAATCGGAATTTGACACACGCCCAAATCAAAAAAAGTTACTGCCCGCAGCCAGAGGGAAGTTGCCATTCAGGGGTGTAGGAAAGGCACAACTGGGAGTTTCAGACAAAGTGTCTGCAAAAAGGACCGTTTCTGATACCTCACTGTACCTGTAATCCAGTGAAGTCTTAAAATTTCACAAGTTTCAGAGTATTAAGATGAATTACAGTCTTGGGAAGCTTCAGTTGGTGCTAGAATGGAAGTGAATTTTGAAATGAGCAAAAGAAGGATGAATGTTTATCTCACAAAAAGAAGCGAAGTGGGCAGTGACAAGAGCCTGGTATTTAAACGGCAAATGGCTTAAATTAGGGAGGGGAAATACACATGCAAGCCCCTTCCTCTATACCCCCCCAATATTTGCATATTCACCCCAAATATACGAAGAGGCGTTTTAAGCACATTCAGCTGAACACATTGAAAACACCTTGGGTTTCTGTGGTGCATGTGTGGACGTCTGAAGTGCATGCCTGGGGACATCAGGGCTGGGGTTTGCATGCCCTGTCACCCTTTCTCATTTAAACCCTTTTGTGTTCTCTCGAATGCCTTTGCAAGGTGCCTTATTGAGTCAGGACACGGAGAAAGTGTAGGTTTTACCAGTTCCAAGAGATCCTAGGCCAGTATACTGAAGAAAGGACAACACTCCTGATCTGTCTCAATGTAGGGTGGCGGCAGGAGTTCCAAATGCATTCTTCCCCAACTTGCTAGTATTTCCAGGCAGAATGGGAGACTTCTGAGCCAAGGTGATTAGGTAGAGGCCCAAAATGGAAACAACAGGGTATTGTCCAGGAGCCGCCTGCTTGGAAAACCCAGTGGTTTCTACCATAGTTGTTACTCTTTGTTGACTACAGTCATCATTCGGTTTCACTGCAGCATTTTGCACATCTGTGTATTTAGCATCTAAAAAGAAAAAGCATTTGAACCACAATTATGGGGATAGTGTTAGGACTGGTGGTGATGGAAATCCTTGGAAGTGATCCCTGAAGTCTTCTGGATCCTGTCCATAGGCAGCAGCAATACAGCACTTAGTTCCTTGAAATTAATCACAAGGGATTTCATAAGGCTCTTTTATTCATGACACTTGGACATTTCTGCTCATAGCCATCTTTTTAAATCTTACTATCTTACGTAAAGCATTCTGCCAAAAAAAAAAAGCCCTGTGTTGCAAAGGAATGCAGAAGCAGCTATTCTAAAAACGTTAATTTCAACTTTTGCTGATTAAGGTTTACCCATGTCCCTTTGATCTCTTAGTCATGCATCATGACAAACCTGATTATAATTTTAAAGAGTACTTTTTAACTAGAAATCGTATATTTTCATTGTATCCTGGTTATCACTGTACATCTGCCCCGGTGCACAAAGTTCTTACTCTGCTTTAATGAGGAACATTATCTGTTCATGGATCACAGTGTCCTGTTTCTGCGCAACTAAATTAAAATGATTACTTTTTCAAATGAGACCTAATTGTATTCCAAACTGTTCTGATAAATATGAAAGATCAAATTCTTCTCTGAGCACATCAAGTTCTAACACTAGGATATTGTATAAGGTTAGTATAGCTCACTTCAATTTTATTTTAAATTTGGACCTTTTATGGCAATTAGCTCTTAATTTTTCAGCTAGCTTGCATGGTGACGGACTAGCTGTTATGAACTTAATTTTCAATGGTGTTAGCTCTCTCTTTTCACATAGACGTGTTAATGCTTGGAAAAGAAATCTGATACTACTGGCGTTTGAATTTTCTGAAGCTGAATCTTTAGAATACCAATGTGGGTGGTTATTTTTAAAACCTCAACTGAAACATAATACTAGCATTATTATTTTTAAGGCAGCTTTGTTTGTCCATAAAGGGGTGGGGGGTCCACAGTTAGTGAATACTGTTGTGAGGATCAATTAAACTGCAAAATAGCATGCGATAATTTTGACTTCCCCAGAAATCTCTCAGGCACAACATTACACAAAGCTGTAATTTGGAGGATGGGAAACGGGTGTGAAACAGTAGAATGGGGGGGGGGTTGGGGGGGTTGTTTTGCTCATATTTGCTCATATTAAGATTGACACATGCATTATAATCATTGCATATAATGGAGTCATTGCATATAATGGAGTGGTTAGAGTGCTGGCCTGGGACTTGAAAGACCAGGGTTCAAATCCTGCCTTGATGCTCACTGGGTGATCTTGGGCCAAGTGCCTTCTCTCAGCCTAACTTATCTCACATGGTTACTGTGAGAATAAAATGGGGAGGGATAGAAGCATGAACACTACCCTTGAGCTCTTTGGAGGAAAGGTGGGATTTTAATGCAACAGTAAATTAGAAAATGCATCAGTTCTCAGAAATGTCAGTGGAAGTAAAAATGCAACACAAGCATGGGTGCAACAGAGAAATCTACCTAAAATGAAGATAGAAGCCACTTTCATGTTCAGATTCTAGAACGACGTGACTATAATTTTAGGATTCTATGAATTGTCAAGAATTGGAAGGGACCACCAGGGTCATCTAGTCCAACCCCTTGCAGTGCAAGGAATCTTTTTCTGCCCAACATGGGGCTTGAACCCACAACCCTGAGATTAAGAGTCTCAAACTCTACCAATTGAGCGATTCAGAAACCAAATATGAATAACCACAAAACCGTTGTGAGGACAGGTTTAAAAACAAAATCTGTGCAGTGAAAAGAACTTGGAGCTTTTCCTATGTATAGACACCCCATGAAGCATACATGTAGCTCTAGTGTACATATTGTCTTTTCCTTTCAACTTGATTGCAGTCCCAGCTGAGTAGGGGCATCTGCACATGCAAAGAGTTCCATGTGCACCCTGAGAGGCCCCGGAAGTTTCAAGCAGACCCAGCATTTCAAAAATCTGCAATATGTCCAGTGGTACCTCGGGTTACAAACACCTCAGGTTACAAACAATTCAGGTTACAGACTCCGCAAACCCTCCGCAAATCTGCAATATGTCCAGTGGTACCTCGGGTTACAAACACCTCAGGTTACAAACACTTCAGTTTAAAGACTCCGCAAACCCGGAAGTAGTACCTCAGGTTGAGAACTTTACCTCAGGATAAGAACAGAAATGGTGTGGCAGCAGCAGGAGGCCCCATTAGCTAAAGTGGTACCTCAGGTTAAGAACAGTTTCAGGTTAAGAATGGACCTCCAGAATGAATTAAGTTCATAACCAGAGGTACCACTGTAAACCAGAAAAGCTTCATACCATGACCGATAGTTGAAAGGCTGCCTCAGTGTTAATAATCTTTCCCCCCACTTTTTATTGGAATTTTATTTACAACATAACACAAACCCCCCAGCCCCCCAATACACAAATCCACACTCATTAAATGTGAACATAACATACAGTGAGCATAACATACAACAATACAAACAACCAAATAAAAGACTTCCTTTGTCCTGTATCTGTTTCCTTTATGAATAATTATTAAGATTTTTCTAATTACAACTTAAATATCCACTCCAGTGTTGATAATCATTCACATGTAGTTCTATCTCTGGCTTTTTTGTTCTGCACCATGCAGCTGTGAAGGATGCAAACTAAAGCAGAAGTTTGGTGCACAAGGGATGAGGAAGGATTTTTAAAAGCGATTTCCTCATTATTTTTTTTAATAATATTTTTATTTTTCCATATAGACACAATACAACAAACATAAACATACAAAAACAAAAACAAAACAAAAAACATGTATCATTTCATATCCTAATTTCATATCCTATCTTCCCCGACTTCCTCATGCCTCCCCTTTCTGTATTCCAAATTCTTATCGATTGTTCAGCAAATCTTCCCTTATTTTAATTTAAATTTAGACTATTATTCCTTATTCTCCTTATCATAACCATTGCTAATAGTAACCATTTACTTTCCAGTCCAACATCATTCTAACTTTCGTTAACTTTGTAATATTTCTTTAAATAGTCCTTAAATTTTTTCCATTCTTCTTGCGCTGCTTCTCTTCCCTGGTTTCGGATTCTGCTCGTCATTTCTGCCAGGCCCATATAGTCTATCACCTTCATCTGCCATTCTTCCAGTGTGGGTAGTTCTCGCGTCTTCCAGTACTTCGCAATAAGTATTCTAGCTGCTGTTGTAGCATACATAAAGAAAGTTATATCCAAAAGCGATTTCCTCAAACCATTTCACAATTAAAAAAATCACATAGCAAGCTGCTTTTTGCCCTGAACAGGGAACTGTACTATATTGTGTTAGTCAAGAATGGATGAGCACTGCTAATTGCCTGGTTTTTCCTTACACGGCTTGGATTTTCATGTTTCTGAGAACCTAATGTAACAATGAGTGCTAGTCGAGAATTTTATGTGGTTTATCTCTACGGCTCATGGCATTTGAACAACTGGCATGAACTTAATATAAAATACATCCCTTATGAATGAACTGTAACCCTGGTACGAGCACCTACATTATCTTCTTCTACATGATTTGGAAAGAACAGCTAGCACCCTGACCCTAATGGTTGCAGAAAAGATCAGAACACTAATCCTTGTATTTGCCAGGAAGGCCTGTTTACTGTTTATCAACCTCCTGTAAGCAGGAACCAGACTCCAAAAAGACAATGAAGATCTTTTTTAAAGATAAATTTATGATTTGGGAACTACAGAAATATCAATGTTGTCTTCCCAAAATTAAGGCCCTGTCCTCTTCAAGCTCATCTCACAAAACACAATAGTACACTAGAAGGAACTCATACCAAAGGATGGAGTTCTCTGTTATCCCTTCCCTCAGAATCCCTACCTCTCTTCTCCATAGAAATTAGGTAGAGTCAAAGTACACTTAAAACTTCAAGGTTTTCAATGGTTGGTTAGCTCACAGCTTTCCAATAATTATTTCTAGAAAAAAGCCCATGGCTCCCTCACAAATGTTTGCAACAGCAGGGAGCACAAATAGGCAAGAGGCAAGAATTTTTGGGTGGCCATGATTCCTTCAAGAATTGTGGGGTCTGGTTCAACCGTGGAAACAGGACAGTTATGTCTAGAGCACCATGCCCAACCTTCAGCCCTCCAGATGTTTTGGACTACAATTCCCATCATCCCTGACCACTGGTCCTGTTAGCTAGGGATGATGGGAGTTGTAGTCCCAAAACAGCTGGAGGGCCACAGGTTGGGGATGCCTAGTCTAGAAGGCTGCTTTCTATAAGGCTGATCAAGCTGTGCTCTCTGCCATACAGAGAAATGGGATGCCAAAGTAAGTTCACGTTTATTTTAATAACAGACTTTCCATTACAGATCCAGCAACAAACATTCCTGTGGGCTTGCTACACGAAGGCCAGATGATGAAAATAGTCTGGGGATCTCATTGTGTATGATTCCCTCAAAGAGTCCTGGGAGCTATGGTTCATTAAGGGTGCTAGGAATTGTAGCTGTGTGAAGGGTAAACCACAGTTCTGAGGAATGAATGAATGAATCTTTATTTGTGTCAGCCATCGGCCATAGCAATAAAACAACAATACAATATACAAAGAATAGAAATGAAAAGTCAATTATATAAAATATATTTTAGGGTTTTGAATCAATAGTCTGTTAGTGGATCTTATTCTGATTGCCCCAGCTAAAAACCTTGCAACCTTTGCTGTCACCTGCTCATCTTGATCTGCCAAGAGAAAGGACACTGTGGCAGTGGTTGGGTGACCCGGAATGGACAATAAAAGAGGGGTAATAAGAGGGGCAATGCATTCAATCTTGCGAGTAAAAGCACATCTGATCAGCATTTTCAGGATATTACCAGAGGGAACAGTACCCTTATCTTCAGACACCTATATAACTTTTCACCCTTTGAGGGATATATTTTGACTTGGCAGTAGGGAGCACTGCCCCACCTCATGTTTATTTGATCCCATGGGATTATTCTTCAACAGCGCCAACCTTTCTGCCCAGTTCTATAGTCCTAATCATTGAATGGCATCTGTTTTAAGCAGTGAAATGGGCTTAGGTACCAGCTATGCGTACCAAGAGCAAGATGAGTGCCCAGAGTCGTCCGCGACTGGACTTAACTGTCAGGGGTCCTTTACTTTTTATGCACACCAAAAGCACAAATCTATCTGCTTAAAAAGAAATAATTCTATTTCATGTTCAACCCTTTACAAAACCATCTAGTTTCATTCACTTCACTTCTCAGTTCAGTTTAAGTTCAGCTAGGGTTGCCATATTTTGAAGAGCAAAAAAGAGGATGTCCTGACGACTCTCATTTTAAAAAGCCCTACTATATGTAGTAGGGCGGTTCATAAAAAACTTTTTTTCTTTAATGCCTGCTCCAAAGGTCTTATCTTACTACACTAGGGATTATATAGCATATCAGTTAATATCTTGACACTGCTCCACTTACCGTATTTTTCGCACCATAGGACGCACCGGACAATAGGACGCACCTTCTTTTAGAGGGGGGAGAACAAGGGAAAAAAATTATTCCGCTCTCTGCCCAGCGCCCCTTCAGCGAAGTGGCAGGAGGCGCTGCGCAGAGAGTGGGAGAATTTTCCCCCTCTTGTTTTCCCGCTCTAAAACAAGGTGCCGTTTAAGGTGCGTTCAGGCGGCTACCTTGGAAGCCTGGAGAGCGAGAGGGGTCGGTGCGCACCGACCCCTCTCGCTCTCCAGGCTTCAGGTTCCTTTCGACCTGCTCTTTGGGGCTGGCGGGGGGAAGCCCACCACCAGCCCCAAAGAGCAGGTCGGGGAGCAGCGGAAAGGCGCAGCGGAGAGGCTGCTGCCATAGTCACGCGTCACTTCTCCAGCTGGGAGAGGGTCGCGGGGCTATGGCTTCTTTAGCCCCGCGCGCGCTCTCCCGGGTGGAGAGGTGACGCGCGCCTATGGAGGCTCCTGCCATAGGCGCGCGTCACCTCTCCAGCCGGGAGAGGGTCGCAGGGCTATGGCGTCTTCGCTCCATAGGACGCACACACATTTCCCCTTCATTTTTGAAGGGGAAAAAGTGCGTCCTATAGAGCGAAAAATACGGTAATTGAAATTTCAGCCTTCATGACATAGGAAAACGGCCAAGTAAACAGCTATTTTCATGGAGGAGGGTCAAGATATTAACTGATATGCATGAAATTTCAGATATAGCTATATAATCCCTAGTGTAGTAAGGTAAGACATTTGGAGCAGGCATTTTCAAAAAAAAGTTTTTTATGAACTGCCCTAATATGTAGGCTATAGAAGCTGTGATATATTGCTGAAGGGGGCAGGAAAAAAGAAGCGGAAAGCAAGTCTTTAACCACCAATTATGTCTATGTCTCATCTGGAAAGTATAGCCAGAGACATTTTCACAAATTTAAAAAATCCACCCAGACAGAAATTTTACCCCTGAAATAGAGGACATGTCCTGGAAAAAGAGGACACGTGGCAACCCTAGAAATGAGCCTCGGCAAAAAAATTCCTAGCATTCAGAATGTTGCATGGCACCATGTTGAAATATAAAGATTTTTTTGAAGACTAAGAAAACATCAAAACACGCACATAGTGGAATGCAAAGTGTGTGTGTGTGTGTGTGTGTGTGTATCTTTAAGCGTAAAGCCCAAAGTAGCATTCAGATGTAGTTAAGAGCTTTTTGAACTAATTCAGTGAACTTGCTTAAACCAAACTAGTTCATTCCAAGTACTGGCTTTATCCTATGGTTTCTCCATGTTATGCTTCAAAGTGCACAAGCGAAAGTCAGCAAAGGTTAGATATAATCTTAAACCTCAATAAGTAGTTTATGGAAAAAAAGCATTTTGCAGTGTTTACATTTTTACTTGTGTCATGTTCTAGTTCTCCACTGGGTGGGCCTATAGCATATCTCACAGAGTCTACTTTACAATTTACTCATTCACAGCTAAATCCAAAGCTGCCACAGCCGATACTTAGAAAAGATTTATATTCTTCTTTCATCCTAAATTCTATCCAGAGGAATTCACCAAGCGAGTTGCTAAATTCACCACTTTAGCAATTCAGGCCTCTGTTTCCTGAAAAACACAAGGGATTTGTTTTAATCATGGCCTTTCAAATTAGCACAGATGCTGTTGCAAGCCTGAGTGAGCTGGGTAACCCTGGTGATGGGTGAGAAAGCATTGCTACTTCATGGTATGCTTAACGCTCCAGTTCTGCAGTTTAAGCCAATCCTCTCTCCCTCTCTCTCGTAAAATCAGCTTTTTTCCATTCCAAAAAGAATTCTCTTGCCTTCCTCCGTTCAAAGTTTTCTTTTCTGCATAATTTCAAAGTTATTCTCATTTTCCTTTGACAGTATTATTAAGAGGGATGGAGGGGTTGCGTTTGTTTTTTGTGGGTAATAATTTTATTTATATTGAGCTCCCACCCCAACACAAAGAGTTATTACATAAATTTGTGTTAAGCTATCCTTCATGCAGCACAGAGAGCTAGGATTCTCTCACTAAGCCTATGTCAGCCTTTCAGTCCACACCCTAGTCTCTGCTCCTCAACTAGAGTAAATCCTCTTTCCAACACTATAAAAATAAAGAAGCTTCCTCTCCACATATGCTCACAGTCTGATACACACACACACACACAGTAGTGTAGCTTTCTTTTATAGAGCCCATTAGCAAGCACCAAAGAGCATTTGTGACTTGTGTTATTTTCAGTGCATCATGTGCGCTCTGAACAATTTCTCACCTGAGGAATTAGAAGGAGTAACTTACACAAAAGTGAAGAACAGAAATCTTACTTACATTTTTGTAAGCTTAACATTCAAAAAGATTGGTAATAAAAAAAGACAGATCTATTCTTTTGTTTTTCACGCTAATGCAGAAACAGTTTCAGCTGCTTGTTGTGGTCACAGCATTCATATCTCCCTCTTTGCTCACGTCACTTCCAACAAGAGAAATCTTTGGTTTTTTGGTAGAAACAAGGACATACTCCGATAAACACTGAGCTTGATGTTCTTTAGCTATTGTTGCACATAAGTTTAAGAATCATTAGCAATGGAAATCTACCAAATTAACAGGGAAAGATTATCTCTGAGATGCACTTCTGAGGTGAACAGACACATTGGAACACATATCATGTGGGAAATTGTACCAAATAATTTTTCCAATAGACAATTTCAACCTGACATTTTCACCACACTTTGACAGTCATTTTTATCACTGGAAAACTTGCCAATGTTTTTTTATTTTTAATTTAAGGGAAAGTAATACATTTGCTGTCATTAAAAACAAATACAATGGTACCTCAGGTTACAAACACCTGGGGTTACAAACACTTCGGGTTACAAACTCCGCTAACCCGAAAGTAGTAACTTGGGTTAAGAACTTTGCCCCAGGATGGGAATAGAAATTGCATGTCGGTGGCGCGGCGGCAGTGGGAGGCCCCATTAGCTAAAGTGGTACCTCAGGTTAAGAACAGTTTCAGGTTAAGAGTGGTCCTCCGGAATGAATTAAGTTCGTAACCAGAGGTACCACTGTATAGCACTCCTCATTTCACAGGTAAGGAAAGCCATAAGTCAAACATCACATAACGGCACATTACTAATCACTCCAAGGTAGCAATATATGATTTGATCCAAACATGTTAAAAGTTCCATTGGTTTTAGTAAATATGTGCACGTTGGATTGTCAGAATACAGAATATCAGGCATTGCCCACCATACCACTCAAAAACAACCCCTATGTAGCATTACAACTCAGTGCAAATTACATTCTCACAAACACATTTTTACAAATGAAGTCAAGGTCAGGACTGAAAAAGCCCCATTCAGAAAGTGCTACCATTTTCAGCCTTTCACATTGTGTTGAATCTTGCTCAGGTCTGAGAAAGCAGGATTTGTTTCCCACCCTGCATTGAGAAGTGGGGTTAGAAAAGGACCAGCGAATGCAAAGCCCTGTGGCCTTCTGCATCCCCTCCCCTCTCCACAGCAGCCCACCAAAGTGGGAATGCTAATGGTTGGTTATATTGCCAGTCACAGTCAGATTGCAGTGTGGATTACCAGTAAACTATGGAACCTAGCAGTTTGAAAGCACGTCAGAGTGCAAGCAGATAAATAGGTATCGCTTCGGCAGGAAGGTAAACGGTGTTTCTGTGCGCTGCTCTGGTTCGCCAGAAGCGGCTTAGTCATGCTGGCCACATGACCCGGAAGCTGTACGCCGGCTCCCTCGGCCAATAAAGCGAGATGAGCGCTGCAACCCCAGAGTCGTCCGCGACTGGACCTAATGGTCAGGGGTCCCTTTATCTTTACCTTTATGGAGACAAATACTAAACATTTGTTGGATGGCCCATGATAACTTTAATGGACTCAATCAATGCCTTTTGCTTTGATGACTTAATTTTTGCTTTATTAAAACGAGGCCATCAGCTGATTTCACCCTCCGTTATTGCTTCAAATGTTAATTATCAACAGGAGAAGTTAATCTAGCATCTTGGCAACGATATGTGGCAACTATGGCATCTTTATTGGATCACAGCTGGCAATATTTAAATTCAGTATAATTTTCTTGTTCTGAGGCTATTTGTCCTAATTAGAAGTTCTTGGTTCAGACAAGGTTAGGAGATGCAACGTATAGACTCTACAGAGAGCCATACTTAGCCACAGTCAGTGACAGATGTCAGATTTCCCTCCCCTCACATCCTTGTGGCTCTCTTCCCAGATTCACTTTACAGCATTTAGGCAAGCAACTAATTTGGTTTCTGTTTATAGGAGCCCCAAGCTGGCTCTTGAAGGTTCCAAATGTAGATATATTCCCCCATAGGGCACTGTGATATCAACACGTACAGTCACCCCATTTCCCTGATCCTTCTATAAACCCGGATCTCATTCGCGTAAATAGCATAGCGAAGAAAATGAATGATGAAAAAACTGGATTGTATGCAACAAAGTTATCCTGTTCTCACAAGGACTTCTCCTTGCACAGCAGAACTTACCTTTCCTCTCCTCCCACCGCCAAACACCCCACATCTCTTTCTGCAGGTCCCCAGCAACTCCCTAGAGCAAACCTTGTTAGAGGATTACAGGGATAAGAGAGGGAGGGGAATGTTAAAAGAGGGAAGAAGAAGAAGAAGAGGAGGAGGAGTTTGGATTTGATATCCCGCTTTATCACTACCCTAAGGAGTCTCAAAGCAGCTAACATTCTCCTTTCCCTTCCTCCCCCACAACAAACACTCTGTGAGGTGAATGGGGCTGAGAGACTTCAGAGAAGTGCGACTAGCCCAAGGTCACCCAGCAGCTGCATGTGGAGGAGCGGAGACGCAAACCCAGTTCCCCAGATTACAAGTCCACCGCTCTTAACCACTACACCACGCTGGCTCTGCTTGGTCCCCTCCTCCTCTATCAGCCAGCTGGCAGCCACAGCAGTCCACTCAACGTCATTTTAACTTTTCCCAGCGGGTGCAGTGCTGCTGGAGCAAAGCTCCAATTAGTTGTATACATTCTCTTCAGTCCTCTGAGGTACTCAGTTCTCCAAGTGGGGTCCAAAAGCAAGGAACTAAAGGTGGAGAGGTGGGCTTTCAAAGCTTCACTCTGACAGTGGCACATCCACTGTGAAAAATAAAAAGAAAGATGTTGTGGAAACTGCGACTATGACAGTATTGTTGGGAAGGGAAGGGCTACAAGCCTTTAAAGGCCTTAAGGTGATCATACTTGCACCCAGCAGTCTAGCCCTAGCACAGGCATCCCCAAACTTGGCCTTCCAGCTGTTTTGAGACTACAATTCCCATCATCCCTGACCACCAGTCCTGTTAGCTAGGGATGATGGGTGTTGTAGTCCCAAAACAGCTGGAGGGCCGAGTTTGGGAATGCCTGCCCTAGCAGCACCACTATTGATGTAAAGTGATGAGACATATAAAGCACACCTCTCCAGAAGACACGCTGTGTCACCATGGACCCTTCTGTCATTTTCTCTAAGAATTCTGCCAGCAGTTCCATTCTTCATGTGTACACAGATGTATATAATAATAAGCGGTGGTCAATGTTTCACATGAGTTTGTGTTAAAGCTATTAGTTTACATCAAAAGGACAAGAACTGACCATTACAAAGTGATAGCATCCTAAATATTTAGAAAGGAGACAATTTGTTACCTCTCAAGGAGAACTATAGTTCAGAATTAATGCTAGATCGGCTATGCTGTGTGTCCTGTTGCATGGAACATATAATTAGGAAAGGCCAATCAGTGGTTTTCCAGCTCGTGACATTTTTGTATGAGTCTGCCATCTTGGTTCCACCTTAATCTGCTAGGTTCATGGAAAAGTCACATTTGAATACATATTTCTAAACCTATGTTCTCTCAAACTAGGCATGTATTTTTCCTCAGACCTTATTTTTACGCATAGTCTGATATGTTTAAACTACTGAGACTACTATCACAACATTCAGGATGTACAAAGCGCAGTAGTAGCAAGGTAAGTTCCAAAAAGAACATGTGACCAACAATCCTTAAGCTTCCCAGCACAACAGAGTCCGTTAGCTAAAGTGACCTTTTAAATGACATCAAAAGAGGTTTAGAATTAACTGCAATCCATATTAATTTTCTTAAGCACAGAACTTCTTGTTGCACACCACCCATGTTCAGGTACACTGCAGCAATGCCAGTCTGGTTCCACAGCTCTGCTATGGAATGATGCTACTTCTTCTCAAATGAAGGTTTTCTTGGTGTCAGTGGGTAAGAATGTTATACTTTATAAAACCAGCTTGGACAGCTTTTATATTCCAGTACATTGACTGAGAAATAATACATTAGAGCTTGCAATATCCTTAGATCATTCAGTAACTTACACAGGAGAACCCATAATTCTATGCATGTTTACTCATAATGTAAGTCTCATTGGATTCAATAGGACATACTCTCAAGTGTGTTTAGGATTGTAGCTTTGAATTTTTGAAAGTTATTAATACTAGGAAATGCTTTTAACATGCCTTTGGGGAGGCAGCTAAGATGACTATGAGTCCCTCCAGAAGTCATTTTTATTGTGCATTCAGGATGATTTGTGGCCTTAACAGTGTTGGGGTGGTCACTGTGATGGCCTGGGGCTCAGGCTCAGACTCAGAACCAGAGGAGTCTCAGTTTGCGCTGGATCCTTTGCCTCAGGCATCATCTGAACCAAGTCTGGGGCCTGATCCTGAAGAGTCCCAGTCTGCACAGGTTCCCCTGCAACAAACACCAGCTGGGCCGAGTCAGGGGCCTGAGCCTGCCCTGGCTCCAGATGTGGGGATTACCTTGTTGCCTCCAGCTGGGCCATCACTTACAGCTGCTCCACTACCGGTTTGGTAAGGGGAGGCTGAGGTGGCCCCTGAGTCTAGTAACCCACCGACGTCTTCCGAGCTGCAGAGACTAAGGTTTGAGCAAAGGAGAGACCTGACTACTCGCAGGAGGAGTGCTCATCTCTGGGCAAAACAGGGAGGTGAGTCTCCGGGGGATTAGGACCGGCCATTACCCTGAAAAAGATAAAAGGCTGTCGGACCCTGCCCTAGATTGCGGGAGCAACATTGCTGTATGCCAGATCCTGCCTGAGATCCTGTACGTGTCCTTGCCTGGTTTCTTGCCTTGTGTCCTGCCTTGGCCCTGTCGGACTGACTCCTAGCAGAGCCTTTGGATTCTGGACCGGACTTGGACCATGTTTCTCGGGTTACCCCCGGGCCCAGCACAGTCACATGGCATAAGTAGAACTCTCTGTGTGTGGTCCATAGCTTCCAGCAAATATCCCCCAAAAAATATACCAGAAATGCTGCAGTGTTGTTTTCTGCCACCACCTTTGATGCATTATGGCGCCACGGCATTGTGCTGTGTTGAAGTTGCTTCTTCATGACATTGCTTCTTGATGGGAATGACAGGGCACAGTCTGAAGGCCATGATGTAACCACCTTTCTGAAGCTAAATAGGTTTGGCCTTGGTCGGTACCTGGATGGGAGACCGGGGAACCCCATGTATATTGTCTTAGGTTCCATGGTGGGGGAAAGGTGAGATAGAAAGCTATGGAAACAAGTCATTCTGATCAGCAGAGCCTTCAGATAGGAACTGGTTGCATAAAATCTAACAGGCAGAAGCCCATTTCAGCCTGACAGTATCCCTGATGAAGCCCAGGAACAGACTGACTGATCTAAGCCCATGCACACTGGATTGGTGCATATAGGCCATATATTGAAAGTTGCACCCTTGTGCAGCTGTCCAGGAACATTGGAGACCGAGCAAATGCACCAGGCGGGCTGGTGCACTCTTGCTACTCATAATAAGCATGGTATCAAACCAGGGAAAAGCATTGTCTGATCTGGTCAATTACAACTTTGGGTTCATTTTGATGCAGTGGTTTCTTATTTATGTCAGAAATACATATACAGTGGTCCCTCAGCTTAAGTACTTAATTCGTTCTGGAGGTCCGTACTTAACCTGAAACTGTTCTTAACCTGAAGCACCATTTTAGCTAAAGGGGCCTCCTGCTGCTGCCATGCCGCCGGAGCACGATTTCTGTTCTTATCCTGAAGCAAAGTTCTTAACCCGAGGTACTGTTTCTGAGTTAGCGGAGTCTGTAACCATAAGTGTATGTAACCTGAAGCGTATGTAACCCGAGGTACCACTGTATGTAGATCTTTATCCTGGTTTTATGTTAACATTAATATAAATGGTACAAAACATGCAGACCCTCCAAGTGTTCCTATTTTCAACTTGATCCTGGAATGTCCCGCTTTTCCTTAGGATGGCCCTATTTTCATTGGATAAATGTTGGAGGGTATGGAGTTATGTGACCCCTTGAGCCAAGCAGATAAGTAACCATACAACCTTAGAAGACATATGAAGGCAGCCCTGAATAGAGAAGTTTTTTTAATGTTTAATGTTTTATTGTGTTTTTATATATGTTGGAAGCTGCCCAGAGTGGCTAGGGCAACCCTGTCAGATGGCTGGGGTATAAATAATAAAATTATTATTATCATGGAATAGGGTGTCTTTTTTTTATTGGAGAAATGTTGGAGGCTATGAACACGTGGTTCCAACTGATTAAACTGGACCGGTTCATACATTAAAAAAATGGAACATTAAAAAAGAGAGAAAATGTTAATCTTGGAAATCTTTCTGTGTTCTTGGTGGTCATTATTACTTTCTGGTATGGGAACATCTGACATGTTCATACAGGAGGTGCAGAATTTCATTGTAGCGACTGACACAGCTGAATAAAATATGAATTGGACTGTATCATAACTCAGAGGACATCTTTCACCCTTTACCCAGCTTTTCCCCTTTTTACTGCTATCATATTTCACTGCAAACTGCCTAAACTTATGGAAACATATGGATAAAGAGAACAGTTTGCAGATGTGCTTTTAAAAAAAACCTGTTGCATGTCTGCATTGATTTTCTTGTGGAATTTCTTGTGGGAAGGAGCCTCAGAAAGGTCTCCAAGTTTCATAATGAGGTAAACAGCATTTCATAGCGTTTAGTTAATAAAAATTAAAAACAAAGACAAAGGAAAAAAAGAAAAACAATTCCCAATGCATTGTCTGGATCAGATGTTCCAGTATTTAGTCAGAGAATGCACTTCAGGAGGGAATAAATTTCCTTGGCTTTCCTACACATTGATAAATCACTATATACTGTATAGAATGAACCAAGGATATGTCAGTAAGTTAATTCACTGGAGACACTTTTTCCATGGCAACATTTTGTCCCAGAACCATATAGGCAAACAGGCTTATTCCTGCATATTAAATAGCTGTGGGATGGAAATAAATAGAGTGTTCAGATTCAAACAGCAAACATGAACATTTAATTAAGTGGCTTAATTGTCTAAAAAGTGTTGCCAATTATTTATGAATCTAATCATATAGAACTTGCATCTGCAGACATAGTGTGTTGGTTTTTTCACATTGTAATATTTCAACACTATCATCATCATCATCTTCTTCAACTGTTTGATTACTGTTTCATCTTTGAGTGTCTAGTAATACTTAACAACCATCTTAATGGTGGTGTCACTGTTTTCATGTTCACATTCAAGTTTGCTAGATGTTACCACACCTAGAAATTGGCTAGAGTTATTCCAAGTTACAACGGCCTAGGGTGGTTCAGATGGAATAATTTGAAGACACTATAAGCCCTCATAAAGTGGGGAGGAAATGGGTGTTTCCAGGTGAAGGGAGAGGAAAATTGGGGGAGTTGCCAACTTTGGCTGGCTCCTATCTTCCCCCAGGGCTAAGTTCCACCATCCCACCAGCATACATTTTATGACAGCAAAAGAGCTGTCCACAGATGAAGTGATTCAACGGGAAACCCCAGAAAGTTGCCCTGCATACTCCTCCCATTCCAGCCAAATTCAGCATAGTATAGAAAAACCTGACAGGAAAACTATAGCTCAGAAGAAGCCATGTGGTTGGTATGGGGTTGTCACCGACGTGCATTTCATTTGATCCTTGCATTGCAAGGGGTTGGATTAGATGACCCTTAGTGGCCATTCCAACTTTACAATTCTATGATTCTGCCATTTTCTGCTGAGTCTATCCATAGGGGAACTTCGATGGCAGGTACGATCATGAGAGGGCTCTTGGCACACAAAGGGAGAACTCTGTCTGGCTTCAGAACAAATACAGGAAGCATATATTGCTGGTTTTCTCCTCAGAACACTTAACGTAGCCTGCCTCAGAAGTCCACACAGTTGGGGATGAAGAGACAAAACACCCCTCAGATGTAAGCAATTAATTGCCATAATTGATTGCCATAAGAGGCTGTATGGAATCACCGGGTGGAGCTGTTCAACATTGCAACTGGGGATCGTGGGGAATCATCAGTTCTGCAGAACTGTCAAGCTTTGCAGCTGGGAAATGTTTTCATCGCCAGGTGAAAATGCCTTTATTTGTCCAGTACTTTTAGCTTGAGTTTTTATATAGTGTTTGGGTTTGTTTGTTTGTTTGTTTGTTTGTTTGTTTGTTTGTTTGTTTCAAACCTCGCTCATTGGTTCATTCTGCTGCTGTTTCACCCTGTCCTTAAAAAAAAGAAGGTGGTGATATTCTACTGAACTTTATTAAAAAACAGACCTACTGAAATTAATGGACAGACTGTAACTTAGTCAAGTGCATTAATTTCAATGGGTCTACTCTGAGTAAAACTTAGTTGAATACCCCACCCCACCCCAAAAACATCTTGTGTTTTTAGTTCTGCTTGTTTCGCTTCTGTTAGCTATGCTGGGAGGTACTTTACCTGACCGATGTGATGTATGTTTTAAATAAGACAAGCATTCCCTCTGGTGCATGTCTTTGACGGTTCTTCCTCTGTTTTCTCCCTTAAGCAATTTGTTTTCTGCTGTCTGAGGAAAAAGAGGGCAGCAAGAAGAAGGGGGGGGCGAATCCTGGATACAGCTGGCTTCCGGATAGCAAGAAGTGGCAGAGTGCTGGCAAAAGCCTTTCCATTTTCTGTACTTAAGATCACCCTACTGAATCTCAAAGCACTGCTTTCAGGTTTTTTTACTCCACGTAGTAAGGCAGCAGGAAGGAGGTTTTACGAGAATATTTTCCATGGAAACTGACAGCGTAATCCTGCACATAGCTCTTTCCGTTATAATATATACAGGCTTGGTGTTTGGATACCAAGCAACTGTGTCAGCTTGGTTGCTATGGCCATGTTTTCTGTTTTCTCCCCAGCTTTGATTAAAACAACAGCAGTGAAGAAAACATTTGGGCAAGTGTGATTCCAGTATCTGAAGCCGACATCCAGACTATGCTAGCAAGCTAATGACAGGCTTGACACAGACGGGCCGGTTTGTACATTTGAGCACTTAGCAGTTTTGGGCCTCGTACGTGCTTGTTGTCATTTGAGTCCTGTGCTGTCACACAGCTCTGGCAAAAGCATCTTAACAGTTGATTTTCAGTCCTGCTATGTATAATATTTTCCCACACACACTTTTAAGTCTACAGTAAGTTTGCTCAAAGATGTCAATTAGAAGTCCTCAAATATTCTATGTGACTGCAAGTGTTGCCATTCCAAGTTTCCTTGCCAGTGCACATGGCACGTGTACAATGCTGGAGTTCTTCCACAAGTTCCTTCCACACATCATTAAAATTCACTTCATACAGAAGTGGCTGACCTTTTCTGGCCCCAAGGCTGCATTTACCCTTGGCCAACCCCTCAAGGGCCACGAGGGTGTGACCACCCCCCTCTCTTACACTCAGATTCTCTCTCACACACAAACTGAGCTGTGCTATCTAATGACCAGGGAGGGGGACATTTACATCCCCCATCAGAGTGCCCCAGTGCTCCATCTACTTTAATTTCATTTTTCTTTTTGTCACTGCTGCCAAAATTGGTGGGGTCTTGCAGAGAGAAGAAATATTGGGGCCCAGTTCCAGGTTAGCCACCCTGACTTTAAAATTTAATACATCTTTACTATCTCTGAGAATATCTGTATTGGAATCTCAGAGATGAACTTGTATATTGTAAAAATAAATAAAAATGCAACTAGGAAACTAATCTCTGAAGGCTGGTGACAGAGGATATATAGCACTTTATTCCATGGAACTGTTATTTCAGTGAATGAACGAATTGAAAATTCAAGCATGAAATGGTATATTTGAATAATATCTCAAATAGAAGGTGATGAAACCTGATTGAGGAAGGGGAGACAGAATTATGAGGCTCTGAAATAAATGGCATGAAAATGCAGAGTGCATCTGCTTCTCCAGTAATAAATCTCTGGATTTAATTGAGGAGATTTCACCCCTCCCATATCCAAGAATCTCCTGATGAGTCTGCTGATTCTCCAGAGAGGAGGAGCAGTGTTCTGCTCTCTACTTATTCCACTCCAGCACCACATCAAACAGTCAGTCAGTCAGTCAGTGTGTCGGAGAGAGAGAGACTGAGTGTTAGAGATCGTGTGTATAGATAAGGTTGCTGCTAAGAGCAGCTGCAGACACTCAGTGCAGTTTAGCATTCTTTATGCTTAGACCTCATTTAGCTCTGTATATAGTTGTATTATAGTTGTAGATAGAATAAAGAAGATATTCTACAGAGCTGCTCTCCGAGTCGTTTATATACTCTGCTAGACTCTGCTATACTCTGCTGTGTGACGACTGTCTACTTGTGGAAGTGAATCCGGTGCTCACAACTCTTAAGCTGTGAGTCCACAGCACTTTGACCTGTTCCTGTGCAGAAGGTGGTCTCTGGAAGTGCTACCCAGCTCGCCTAGCCCAGTCAGGGCTGAAGTGGATGAGTCCAGTTAGTGGCACTGGCTCAAGGGCGATGCTGACATCAATATGAACTTTCCACAACAGTAATGGCAACCTGAAATATAAACTCTTTGGACTGTATCCAGTGTAGTCCTGCTCAGAGTAGACCAATTGAAATGAATGAAGATCACTAGCTGAGTGATAGCTGAGTGATGTAGAGAAATTACTGGCCAGAGAACAGGGGATTCACAGAAATGCCTCCCTGAGCCACATTCAAACGGATTATAGAAAGGTGTGTGGGATAGAAAAGAGTGTGGGTTTGAGATTTTGGAGGGAAACTTTAAAAATAATTGCTTGATATTTGGTTTAGTAGGGCTAAAGTATGGTTACCCTGATGAACAAGCCTCCACTAACTTTAATCAGGGATTACAGAAGAAATGAAACGGCATAACACACCAAAATACTAGAATTCAGCAATGGCAAGTCACTGTTTCTAGTCACACCTCAAAGGTATCTTCTCAAATTTACTAAGGACTTGGGAGGCCCTTAGCAGCTGCCCTTATTAGATGCTTACTCTGCATGCTTATAAATCCACCACTGCTGTCTGCCACATCTAAACATGCCACTCTCCACTCTGTTTGAAGACCCTCAACTCTCTGGAGCCAATTTTTGAGAGTGCTACAGGGAGGGGAATCAGCAAAAAATTGCCTCCTGTCTTCTTTCATGGGCCGAGGTATCCAGTGAAGATGCAATGACACCAACTGGATTCCTCACTTGGTATGCGCAGGCTTGCAAAGAATCTGATCCTTCATTGTGGGGAGTTAAGTTTCTGTACAAGAACTTAAAAAAATGCACTGGAAGTGAATGGCAGCAAAGCAGCAGAAGACAGTTGACAAGCTGGTTGGTTACGTATTTGGCATCAGGTATGCAATAAACGACAAAGAACACCCTTCCTAGCCCTAAGCCCTAAAGTTTATAGTATGGGAATACTTTATATGTCTGAATCAGATTCTGATCAGGCCAGTTCAGCATGCTTTCTGTAGTTACATGTTTGTTGGTTTGTAGAGAGATGACAGAGTGGCCTTCACCCACCCCAGCACACCAGGCACCTGTCCTTTTAAACAGCTGCTGATAAATTCAACAAGTGCAGCTCTTCCCAGTGTGGAGATGATACAGTGATAGGAAATTCATGTACTGAATTTCTGCCTCTCAGGCAGCTGTAAGCAACAGGACTCGAGGGAGAGGGACAGCCCACACACAAACAGTTTGGCTTGCACTTAAAGGAGGAAAACTTTATATTTCTCCCAACTAGAATAACTTGGATTTATTTTATTTCAAAAGAAAATATTAGAAAAGAGAACTTGAAAATGGCATAACAGCTACTGAAAGTAAATACCTCATAGTTTTGTCAATAAATACATGTACAGCTATTTAATTGCTTCACTTACCACTAGGGGCTGCTTTTGCACGAAAGTTTGCTGGAAATTACTATCACTGGAATATATAAATGGAGGGGTGGATGGAGAGGACTGGGTGTGGGAGACAGCCTTGTTATGTCAGGATTTGGGTTGCAGCTGCAGTCCTCTTATAAATTGTAATTAAATTCCCATGGCTGGAGAGTAGTGGTGTTCATGAATGCAACAGTTGATGAGGACAGACTCTCTTCAGCTGTATTAATGTAATTCACCAGGGAAGATAGTGAAAAAGGCATTCAGAAATATCAATTCAGCACTGCAAAAAGAAAAAAGAAAAAAGGACAGAAAAGTTGCTTGTTGTGCCATCATCTCAAAGTGAATTTCAACCTTCTAGCATGCAAGCTGTACAGCCCAACTCTAGATAAGTTGACTCTGAAATAAATCCCAGTGTGATGACACTTCATCCCAAGTTAGCATACATATAAGGCTACAGGTTTAATTGGTAGCTAGTTCAACCAAGGTTTCTGTTTTGATGAATAAGTGGAGGCAGTTTTAAAGAGGGTGAGTTTTAATTGTGGGGCTAAGAAGTAAAGGCTGCCTTGAGGTTATTTCGATTCTGGTGTGCTACTGAAACAGGAAACAAAATAAATTGCTAAAGGTGCCTTTCCTTTTGACAGTTAACTCTGACTTATTATGTTGTAAATTCTTCCTCTTTCTTCAGAATTTCAAAGGCACCAATGATAAGGTTTTGACAGTCATCATCCCAATCACCTTCTGACTCATTGAAGGAAGCCTCTTGAAGCGGGGAGCCTTCGTAAAGGTTGCCTTTCATGAGTTGGAAGGTTACCAGAATGGTGACACATTCATGTTTATGCCTCCTGCATGTGTTTAGCTTACAAGCTTCAGAATAATATGTCTTATTTTTTAATTTGGAATTTACATGACAGACATAGGGCATGAAGGGACGTGGGTGGCGCTGTGGTCTAAACCACTGAGCCTAGGACTTGCCGATCAGAAGGTCGGTGGTTCAAATCCCCGTGACCTGGTGAGCTCCCGTTGCTCGGTCCCTGCTCTTGCCAACCTAGCAGTTCAAAAGCATGTCAAAGTGCACGTAGATAAATAGGTACCGCTCCAGCGGGAAGGTAAAAGGCATTTCCGTGCACTGCTCTGGTTCGCCAGAAGCGGCTTAGTCATGCTGGCCACATGACTCCCTCAGCCAGTAAAGCGAGATGAGCACCGCAACCCTAGAGTCGGTCACGACTGGACCTAATGGTCAGGGGTCCCTTTACCTTTACCTTTACATTGGGCATAGGTTCTGGTGCAGCAGCAGTTGTGCCCAATCCATATTAGGACACCACCAAGGGTAACACCATCCTTGATGAAACAGCGCTGCGTGGAGACCTGTGTGCCTTTGCAAAGAGCACAAAACAAAGGGGTGCAAGATGTAGTCCCATGCAGAAATGACCCTCCATTTTACATCACTGTATAAGCAAAATGTTCCAGGGGCTTAGGGTGTGTGGCTTTTTGATTTATAGTGTGCAAGGATGAGGGCTGAATAAAACTGTGGGTGCTCATTTGCAGACTAGCACTGTCTGTCTACATCCCGCTCTCAACCTGCATCTTTGTAACTAAACAGATATAAATAAAACACCATAAATAAAGCACCATACATCTCCAACACTTTCTTCTCACAAGGGATGCTGCCCCTGTAAAAAATAATGATGATGAATCGGGGTAATTCAAGACTGCCACCTGAGATGTAGAGAAAGACTAGGAAAACATTGTTCAATTCCAAGATGCAAGTTCAAATGATGAACAAGATCGGCATATGTTATTGCTAGGAAAATTATTTGCCCCTTTCCCACTGATGTTGCTGAGCTTTTCAGGATGTGGTGAGTTTTGTGAGAGGGTTCTGTGGAAATTTGAAAGCTGGGTGGGGGAACGGCTACTCTTTTCAATTAGCTGGAACAGAAACTCCCCACAGACATCTCAAAATATATTCTAGGAATTTCCCATTCTTTTCCTGCTGAGCTGCAAGTCATATTAGGTGTTCCCACAGCAAAATTACAAATTGGGTCTCTGTACATCCTAGAATTTCAGGGGTTGAACTGTTCTTAACACTCTCTTCCTCATGACAAGTTAAAACAGAAGGTCAGGTCACAGCCAACTGATAGTACAATGAATTTTCAAGAGTTTCTCTCCCACTTGGGTGCCAGTTTAGTATTGCTTGTCATATGAATCAGCAGGTGGGGATTACAGATAGGCACATTTCAGATGAAATGCATATTGCTGCCTTTATGCAATGAGACAGGGTTCTGTTTTCTGCTGAGAATGGTCAAAGAAATAGATTGCAAAACTGCAAATTTTATTTCTTTTCAGCACATCTCTCCAAATTAGCTCCTGAAACTCCTTTGTAGTATTCTTTTGTCAGTGCCAAATTGAACAAGGAAGAATGTCTGTCAAGACTTGTTCGTCTACTTTAAAAAACAAAAACAAAAAACCACCTGCTGAATGTTACCCTTTATTGTTGTTGTTGTTGTTTAGTCGTTTAGTCGTCTCCGACTCTTCGTGACTCCATGGACCAGTGCATGCCAGGCACTTCTGTCTTCCACTGCCTCTTGCAGTTTGGTCAAATACCCTCTATTACCCCAAAGCAATTTACCACAAGTGTCAGTACAGACCTAGTGACAAGGAAACTGTAGGTGTTAGTTGCATGGGGGACAGGGGGGGTGAGAGTCCCCATCCCATCTCATAAGGGCTTTGATAACTGGAAGGAAATTGTTTGCTGATTTTCAACCAGTGGGAGTGGGAAGCTAAGCAGTTCAGAAAAACTTGATGTAAATCTTTTCCACTGAAATATACCATCAGGATAATTTTAACTAAATTTTTTTCCCCAAATAGAGCTTTCTCAGTGCTCTGTTGTTTTCAATCGTTATTTATTTCGGTTTCTGTGATTATGGTTCCCCCACCCCCTGGGGAAAGGGATGAAAAGCTAAAACAGAAAATGTTAGCATGAAATTGGGAAGGGAGAGAATTTTAAAATCAATATATTGTTTTTTTTTAAAAAAGGATGTCAAATTTGAAAATAAATTAGGTGGAAATGCTGTTGTTGCTGCTGCATTGTTCATGAACAATCTCCATTGTTCATGCTGCCTCTAAGGCAGCTTCAGGAGACCAACACATTACACAACGGAAAAACACTGAAATGACTATTTCTTTCAACCAGTTGCACCCACATTAACCTTTCTGGTAGCATATAGCTTCCATACAAAACCACAAGCCTAATTCTTGCTACTTGTAAAAAAGGCCAAACAGTCAATTATGTCAGCAGCAGAGGCGCTGGGTGGCTAAATTTAAACAGGTGAATTTCCAAAGCATCTGATGCTATAGAACGCAACAAAGACTTAATGCGAAAATGGTGTTCTTCGACTTTCACAACACAGGTGTGAAAGAGACCGAGAACATCATCATTCTGGAAGAAAAATAAAAGCTTGTCACTTTCAGTAACCGTCCAAGCTAGGAATCTGTAGTAAACAGAGCTCCCTTTCTAAAGCAGTAGAGGCTGGCTCATTAAGGTGAATGGGGCTCTGCCTAACACCAACCTGTCTCCCTTCTACCTGCCAGTCTCCACCTGCCTGCCTTCTTCCTTAGAAACAGCTCCAGGGGTGGCACTGGCTGTCAGTTACTTCCTCCTCCTTAGTCCCTAAACAACTCAAGGGGGAGGAGGATGGGGCAAAACTAGAATTGGTTGTCTGTGCCTGCCCTCAGCTCTGCCTCTATAGGCCTGCTTGCCTTCGCCTTACAGCCCCCATGTACACCACCCGCCACTGTTCTGAATTTAGTCCAGTCACTGGAGGCCCAAACTCAGTAAAAAAGGGGGGGACCATATATGGAAAGAGTGCAGAGTAGCCTTGTGCACAGTCATGTATGTGGGAACCTGTGACATTCAAAGCTCTCTTCAGGTTTTTGGAATCTGTAGCCATGGAGAGAGTATGCTGCTATGTGAGCCTGCCCTCTCCACCACCCAGACCTTCAATGTTTAGTAAGAATTTTTGAAGGGGGATTATATCTGCATCTAGCTGAACTTGTATGCAGTCTTCCCCATGCTCAGGAACTCTATGCTATCAGGGTTCCAAAGTGTGGGGTGAATTGTGTTGACAACCCGCCTCTAGACCTTCCAGCTCATCGTATGAAGATTGGGAGTGGAGGGAATGGGGCTGGCTTCACAGATACAAGGATGTCACTGCAGTGCTAAAATCATAATATAAACAAAGCTTTCTTCTTCCTAGGTCAGTGTGGGATGATGGAGAGCAGTCCTGTGCTGTAAGGGAATATTCAAGTTGCTCAGTTCTGCAGGTACACTTCATCTCTGAATGTTCTCTCCTTCCTTGTCTCTGTTGGAGGAGAAGGATGTGTCTTAAAGCTCCTTTGCTTGAGCTCAGAAATTTACTGTCAGTAATACTTTAACTGCAATGGAAGACAGGGAGCTGAGGAGGTGAGAGAAGAGGCTCTGTCTGGTTCATGATCTTCTCCTTCCTGGGGTCCTGCTAACTTCAGGAGTCCTATATACCCAAAGTCCATGCCAATGTGGGAGCAGCCAACTCACCAATCTCCTGTCAATCAGATTCAGCTAAAAGACAGGACTTGGTGCCCTGCCAATGATGTCTTCCAATAGAAAAAGCAAGCCAATCCCACTTGACTACTTTCTCGTTTGACTGCAGCTGAAGCGCAGCTCATTTGTTCTGAAATGAGGCAAAGTCTCACACAGTAACTTTACTTTGCAATTTTCATGTGGCAGGAATGCTCTCATATAAAGTCCCATGTGGAAAGATGGAAAAATAGCACATCATCACAGAAGTGTTTTGTTGTCATTGCTCCAGATGTTGTAACCAAGGTCACATCCACACAATACATTTATCAGTAGTTTTAGATTTCCTATTGTAAGCACCACAGCCAAATAATTCTGATCTACCACAGCCCCCACAGAGGTCTTGGCCCATGCAACCATAGTTGCCATTTGAATTAAGCTAGTTAGTACACCTAGATGACTGCCACCTAGTTGAGTCTCATCAGCTGTAATAGTAGGAATTGTAAGGGACCCAGCATTGATCTCACTGTACTGATTGCTGGTGCTGTTGCTGGGCCTGATGCAAGAGCTGAATCTTTTATGGTACTAGCAATCGTCACTCCCAAGTTGAAAGAACCCAAACAGGAGACGCAAGAGTGATCATGTCGCAGGGAGTTAGAAATTCTGTTCCTTAGGCAGAAGATGCTGTTTGAAAATCTCCAGAGGAAAACACCACATAAAACTTTGTAAACTCCATAACTGATTTTAAAGACAGAAATACAAAATAATGCCTCAATAACCAGTTAAACTGATTCCTCGTCTGGGACATATTTGTTAGGGTGAAGGGTTTGACTGATATCAAGTCTGGCTTGACAATAACTGTTAGCAGCTTTTAAAAATGTACGTCTTCCTGACAGCATTAGACAAAACAAAGGAGTGAAATCCGATCAAGGCAGCCTCTGACCTGGCAGATCTATCAAGTTATGTGTTCAAGCAGAAAAAATAAATGCCACAGCCTGTTTTGCAGGTGGGAGGTACGGACAAGGTACAGGAATATTAAGATTCATTGAGGTAACACGACCCAAGTTAGAGGAGGTACTATAAGCTTTCCTATTGATTTACAGCCAGGACTTGTATGTCAATGCTGCACTGGAATTATATAACCCAGGGATGGATTACCTGTGTCCCTCCAGATGTTGCTGGATTCACGTTGTTCCTGACCATTAATTAATTAATTAATGATTAATTAATCAATTAATTTTTCATACATGTATATACTGCAATTTGTTAAAAAACAATATCAGACTACTGTGAGACAATTAGGCAATTGACACTTAGGCAGGGTTTTTGTTTCCTTCAGTCTCTGTTGTGCCATTATGAAATATGAAATATTCACACATATTTACACCGAGTCTACTGTTGAGGAAGTTCCCAGCATTCACACTTCAAGAGTGGCTTGCTTCCTGCAGGAGCGCAGCATTGGATTCAAAGGCATCCCAAGCGACCTCTCTGTGTCTCTCCTCCAGCTTGCCTCTGCCAGCCTGCCCAAAGTTCTCCTCATGCCCCCCTTTCCAAACCTCTTTTAAAAAATACCACATTTTTTTCCTTCAGCCCATGTCACCACACACTGCCCACCTGGAACTCCCCCCTCCCAGCTTACATTATCGAACACTGAAACCCTAAACTGGCCCACTCAGCAGCCATTTCACTCTCTGCTCTGGTTAGATTTGCTTCCTTCGTGAAAAGAGGTTTTATGAATTGGTTTATTGGGTCTGTATATAGTGGGCATTGTACAGTGGTACCTCAGTTTACGAACTTAACCCGTTCCAGAAGCCCGTTCTTAAACCAAAACTGTTCTCAAACCGAGGCGCCCTTTCCCTAATGAAGCCTCCCGCTGCCGGTGCCCTTCCACCGTTCAGCTTCTGTTCTTGGACCGAGGTAAAGTTCTCAAACCGGTACACAACTTCCGGTTTTGCGGAGTTCGTAAACCAAATTGTTTGTAAACAGGACTATACTTAAACCGAGGTACCACTGTAGTAAGAAATGGCTAAGGTTCTCTACACATAGTTACCCACACAGGCAGAGTCTCTCTTCATAAGGTATTTTGTTGTATCATCCATCTAGGACCGCCAAGGGCATAGACTGAAAGCATAGTTCTGTGAAGGCGACTCTTAATGCGCCAGGTGGAAGATTTGTCAAATATCTGGCTCGAAAGTGCATCTTTTTAGTAAGCAGAAACCATAGTGAACACTTAGAAGAAGTGATCATAATTAAGTCTCTTTCTGCTTCAGTCCTATAAAGGCAGTCCCTTAAATGCCTCTTAGGCCTTTGTTTCTGCTCCCCATCCCCTCAGGGAGGGAGGGGCTCACACTCTCTGTTGCCCCCCCCCCATGCACAGGATAACAGTTTGTGTCAATCACCCATTATCTTCCTTTGTACTACATGATGGTTCTTCTCCCCAGGCGATTCCTGGCCAGGAAACTGATTCAGCCTGCAGTTTTACACTGCTAAGCTGTCTCTCACCTGGGTGAAGGCTTCAAGCATTTTGTAATCTCCTGCATTTACTAAATTATGGGGGTGGGATATGTCCCTCCCCTACAAACTCATAACAACACAATAAAAACCCCATTTTTAAAAAGCGCAGATCAACGGGCTGTTACAGAAATAATTTCTCTTAATTGCCTGCTTACAGGGTGCTCCTCAAATTCCTACTTAGCCCAGCAAAACAGTGACTAGCCATTCCCATGCTCCCTCTTTAAGGAGGGGTTGGGTGTGCTGCCTCTCGGAGAAATGGCCTGAGCTGCTGGAGATGGAACAAGCCTTTTAAGGAGTAGACAGGCTGACTCCCACTGGTTGTGGCTTCCCACTCTTCTGGGTTAACATGTCCACTGAGGGTCCACTGAGGGTCAGTGAAAAACTGCTCCCTCAGTGGAGGATTGAGGGAGGCACACTAGATTTAGAATAGTGGGTACCAGGAAGAAGGCTTTCCATTGCTGATGAATGCTCTTCCTCGGGGGCTCTGCAAAGCTCTTTCTTTGTTGCATGTGGGGCAAAGTTTTTATTCTATAAAGGCCTTTCCCTTTTTGGAATGATCTGGTTTTATGAATTTTACAGCTGTATTTTCACTTCAGCTGTTGTTGTTGTTTTTGGTGAGCCACCTAGAAAGTATTGGTATTCTTAAAGACAGGATAGAAACTAGGTATCAAATTAATATTATCAGTGAGAACCTTCTGACCTGTGCAGAGCACTGGCTTGGAAATTGTTAGATCTTTTTACATTACTTTCTGGGGATCTTATATTGAATGGTGTCAATTCAAAGGAACAGTGTCATATCTGAGAAGTAAGCAATTCTGGATTTTCCTAGCAGAAAAACCACATTTGGTGGTTTCTGCTCTTGCTTAAACATACTAAATATGTCCAAACACTTCCAAGAAATGTTTCAGGTACAGTAAGATGTTTGCTTTGACTGATGAGTTGTACTTTTTTGAACTCTTCGGCTATTTCCACACACTTCCTGATTGATGTTCTTTGAGTGATTGCTGCATGGGAATCACTTAGTTGGTTAATTGTTTTCCTTCCTGAGCAAAAGGGTTCTGAATGCGGTCACCTGGAGTGGAAATTGCAAATAAATGGTCTTGTCATTATTTTTTAAAGGTCTTGTCATTGTTATTTTTTAAAGGTCTCTCATGAGCTAATGCCCCAGCTCCCGTGCTGAATGGGCAGTTTTAGTGCTTGACAAAATTTTGGGCTAATCACAAAGTGATGCTCTCTGATCTGACAAATCTAACAAAGAAGTAAACTGACCCACAGAATGACAATGCTGGGGGAACATTGATTATCAACCCCAGTTAGGTGTCTTATGCAATGAACAGTCTATGTATCCCATTCTCTGCTCTTATGAAATCTCAAGTCATCTGGGGCTGTAGAAAGATGCAAGCCCATTATGGGAAACGCAGCACTACCCCACCAGCCTTAGTCTGCCCTCAGCATGCCACCTTCTGACTTCCTTCCTACTTAGGGGGTGGAACTGCCTCTCAGCTACTGTCTCCTTAGTCTCAGTGTTGTCCTCATAGAACTTAGCATGGACAAGTATGAGAATAAAACCAGAATCAGTTGGCTGCACTTGTCTCTGTCTATTGTTGGTCTCCCTGCCTTCCACTGCACCAGTCCCAATGGGCACCAGCACTACTGGAGTAGGAGCTGGGGGGAGGATCTCCATTCAAAGGATGTTTTGTCAGCTCAAGGACAACTTAGTAAAACAAAACAGATAGCTCCAGCAAGTGGGGAAGGCTCCACCTTCTAGAACAGGCATGAATACAATTCAAATCATGATTCATCAAACCATGAATACAGTCGTACATTGGAAGTCAAATGGAATCTGTTCCGGAAGTCTGTTCGACTTCCAAAACTTTCAGAAACCAAATCATGGCTTCTGATAGGCTGCAGGAAGCTCCTGCAGCCAATCAGAAGCAACAGAAGTCCTGTCGGACGTTCAGCTTCCAAAAATAGTTGGCAAACCAGAACAGTCACTTTTGGGTTTGTGGCGTTCAGGAGCCAAAACGTTCAAGAATAAGCTGTTTGAAAACCAAGGTACGACTGTATGCACAGCAGCTTATTGGTGGCAGTGAACCATTAGCACATAGGTTTCTCAATCTGTGGTCCACAGACCTTTGGTGATTGGGAAGCTTCATGCAGGTGGTCCACCGTGTGTTTGTAAAAATACAATTAAAAATAATTAATGTCTACTGCAACAGGCAGGAAAGGTATTAAGTGGTCCTCCAAGACTCTCAGCAATTTTCAGGTGATCGGTGGTGGAGGAGGATTTGTGAGCCAGTGCACTAAGGGGTTGGAAAACCTCCTGGTTTTATTGGTTTAGCTGCCTGATTGAGGAGGGTTCAGGCACAATGCATAGCTGGTGGATTGCGTCCAATGTGGTGGGTCCCAAGCTGTGCAGGTCTGCACAGAAAAGGGCAAAAAGAACCTCCAGGTCCCTAGATAGATTGATTTCACTGAGTTAAAAGCATTTCCCCTGACCCTTGCTTCCCAAGATAGCACAAAGACTATTTGATATCCACATTCTACAGTAGCATCATCTTTTATGTACCAACCATATGAGGGCAACTGGAGACCCATAAAGAAATATGGAATAAAGTTATTAGCTATTAACTTGGCCAATTTGGGACCAGTACAGAGAGCCACTCTTTTCATTTTGCTCCTACTCACTGCAGATGAGTCATCTAAGTAATTTGCCACAAGCAGAACCTGGTGTGAAAAACTGCAGTCTTTGTGACGAATGTTTAGCCTCTGAATGGAGAAGAGAAGACTAGATTTTTTGGTCACTTTCACATAGCTCTGGTGTACTTCTGAAATGTAATGGTGGTGGTTTGATTTTCAGATTCCTTTACTTTATTATGCATTATGTGTTTTCGTGCCATAGTCCCTCTGTGATTGGTTTTAATCAAGAGCAAGTTATAAATCACCTAAATAAATACATACATAACTAAATAGGTGGTATGCTATCACATAGAGCTGGCGTGTGACACTTCTTTTCAGTCCTAGGGCCGCATTCTCATAAGAACAACTTTCCTAGGGGCCACTTTCCAGTGGTGGGTGAGGCCCGAGGGGAAAATAGGTGGAGAAATGGGTGTGGCTACACATGTACAGTGGGCTACATTTCAACCACAGTGTGTTCTATAGTCACACATCTCTCTCCATCCTCCAGCTAGGCAAGTAAAAGGCAGCATCACAGTTCAGTCAGGCAAAAGTAGTCGAGGAGAGTGTGGAGCAGAATTGGTGAGGAGTGTAGTCCAGAGAGCAGGAATGTGGTCTGGGGATGGGTGTAGCTTTGGGGATGGTTCCAATAGATAGAGAGGGCTGGAGGGCCACAATCAGCCCCAGCCCTGACATAGATGATGAAATGAAATTGTTTCCTGTTGCTCCAAAAGGTAGGACTTAAACCATCAGTCAAACTTCCAAGAGAAAGGAATGAGACTAAACATTAGGAAGTAGCATAAGCAGTTCAGCAGTGGAACACTGTTGCCTTGGAAGACAGTGGGCTTTTCTTCATTAGGGATTTTAAGCAGAGGTTGGATGGCCGCCTCTCAGGGACGCTGTAGTCCTGTATTTTCCCAGATCAGCAGCAGGTTGAGCTAGAGGGCCTTTGATGTCACTCCCAACTCTGTGATTCTAATTATTCTGATAACAGAAAGCAGAGGGTAAAAAAAAATTAATAATCTGAGTAGTCTTCTGCATTGACTGACTTTAGGATTAGCTTAATAAAAGGCAAGTTTGGTTAACTCTAGCAGTTGTACATTGATATTTGGAAGCCCATCTTTATCTAATTTATTCCCTGGTCTGCATACTGATTGAAATGACCAGGTTATGACCTTACTCTGCTAAGTGCAAAGCAAGCCTGCAAATCTCGCTGAAGCAATGAGAACAGCTCGCATTGTGATCCATTTAGTTAATCATATAGCTCATTATTGCAAAGAATATTATCATTGTTTTCTTTTTGTCACAGCATTTTGATCTGAGAGATCACATTTTTATTTGAGAGAACCAAAATAGCCTCTGAACTGACATAATTAAAGTATTCTGAAGAGAAAAGAGTCATATTGTCTAACCCCTATAAAAAAAGGTTTGTGACATAATGTAAAAATGTCACACTTCACACCAAGCACACTTAATTAGCAGTCACTCTTCCCAGACCTTCTTTTTTATCACAGTGCTGCCATTGAAATGGCATTTTCTCTCTGGATTCCCACCCCGCATTGCTGATTTCTTTAGTTTTGTCAGTCAAACCAAGGAACTTCTGTACCAAGTCCAAAACATAATTCATTCTGGGCAGAGATGCCCCGAATAAAAGAACAGCACTGCTTGTGACAATATGTTGTTTAACGCACGTGTGAAAAAGCAAGCAACATAGCATGTGGATGGGCCAGAGCCTGCAAAACAAACAAACAAACAAACAAAAGACTCACCCAATCTTATTCCGAAAGAGCCAAGCTTTTGAAACTTCAAAAAGGAGCTGTGAAACTTGTCCATCAGCTCCATCGCATCTGAGATAAGCCAACTCATAATTCAGCTCAAATCAAATGACACTTGAAATGATTGCAGGAACAGAGGTAGAGGGGAAGAGGAGGAGCCATAAACTGAGGTCTTATTAACATACTAGTAGCTTAGTGCTGTGGTCTAAACCACTGAGCCTCTTGGGCTTGCCGATCGGAAGGTTGGCGGTTTGAATCCCCACGGCAGGGTGAGCTCCCGTTGCTCTGTCCCAGCTCCTGCCAACCTAGCAGTTCGAAAGTACATCAAAGTGCAAGTAGATAAATAGGTACTGCTGCTGTGGGAAGAAAAACGGCATTTCCATGCACTCTGGTTTCCATCACGGTGCCCTGTTGTGCCAGAAGTGGTTTAGTCATGCTGGCCACATGACCCGGAAAGCTGTCTGTGGACAAACGCCAGCTCCCTCAGCCTGAAAGCGAGATGAGTGCCACAACCATAGCTGTCAACTTTTCCCTTTTCTTGCAAGGAATCCTATTCAGAATAAGGGAATTTCCCTTAAAGAAAGGGAAACGTTGACAGCTTTGGCCGCAACCCCATAGTCACCTTTGACTGGACTTAACCATCCAGGGGCCCTTTATTTTTACCTTTTACCTACACAGGGTTGTCTCTAGCAGCCAAACAAAAAGGAACATTTACCTGCATGTGAGCTATGCGGATGGTTGTTGAAAGAGGCAGAAATTCATGTCTGTAGGCACCATTGTACACATATGTATGATGGATGTGCATAGTCAGGCAAGACATTTAAGGAAACAAATTTGAGACAAAAGAAAAGAAAGAGTCCTCTGCAGATTATGAGCAAAGAATACAGTGGCAATTGCAGAAAGGAACAGTGAGCTTCTGTTTCTGTTAAATATGTGAAGTAAGGTGACTACGTGAAAAAGGGGACAGTGTAATGTTCTCAGGCCATGAGCCACACCATCAGGCTCAGAGTCAGACTAGGAAGAACAGTAAGCATCCCCTGGTTAGCAATCATCCACCACTCTGAAACCATCTAGGAGATGGCCTTGCTTGAGTGCTCTGGCTCATATGACACCCTTCCAGTGCAGCAGTCCTCAGTGGTTCTGCAGCAGCAGCCAAAGTATCTTTTCAGCCATTATAAGGCCTCATAAAGCTTCAGCATGTAGTTGAAGCAACAGCTTTCCCTGAGAGGTGTAGGACCACAGGGAGCTCTCCAGGGTACTGTCCACCTCTCCTGTTCATCTGGCAGCACCTATCTGTATTGAACTGGACTTGCCCTGTCTTTTGAGATGTGGCACCTTCAATCCAGTCTCCCTGGGACGTCGGTATAGGAGAAGACAATACAGGTACGAATCCTAGGTGCTTAATAATTGTCTAGAAGAGGAACGTCAGAGGAAGTGCAATGCAAGTTAAACCTATTAAAATTTCCTCTTCTACACAATTGTTAAAGATGTGGGAGCACTGCCTGGTTTTTCATCTAGCCACCTACAAAGAGAAGCAGAGAGCTAGACTTCTGAAGGGGCATCATGCTATGAAAAAGCAGCTATTTCCAGTGTGTGTGTGTGTGTGTGTGTGCATGCACACACCCACACAGTAGGAAGTAACTCCATACTGAAAATTGAGGACATTCAACTTCAGAAATGCATGAATCTCAGCCCTTGAGGCTGCAATTCAATGTTTAGTTTCCTTTTATATATATATAAATTATATAACAAGGAGCACAGGATGTTTATGCAGTGATTTGTAGAAGAGAACAACATTTTCCCACAGTATTCCAGCAGGCCCTGTTACATCAAAGGGCAGTTCATTGTTGCTCATCAGATTCTGTATTATTGACTTTTGCGAATATAAGACTGCATGTACACTGGAGGTTATATGTATTTACGTATTATGAAAAAAAGATCTTGCCATTAATCTACTTCATTAGAAAATAGAGAATGGCTTTTATTTTATTTTTTAAATTTTTATTAACTGACCAATCAAATCAAATCACATAAATTCCGAATTACAAAGCCGAATTTTAAATTTTTTGTTGGGGGGACCCATATTTCAAGTTCAGAAGGGGATTCCAATCATCTTCTTGCTGCTGCGTTAATATCCACAAATCTGTCCAAATAATGTTCATAATTCTATCCAATCCTATCTTGCTGTTCCCACATCTCATTCGTATATTTTTCTTTTTTTCTTTATGATCTCTTCTGATAATCTCCTTAAACAGGTAAACACCAGTTATAATCCTGTGTGAATTTTTCCGTTCGTCCAATCATCATGTCGAGATGGTTTCCATATATCATCACTTTCCTAAATAAAAGCACTCTTTCCGTCATTAGTCTCGCAAATCTGTCGCCTTCTTTAGTCCCTCTGAGGAGGCGCACCCACAATATGAAAACAGATCTGTTCCTCCTCCCAGACATCAGTCTTTCGAGAGAACTTGCCAAAATGGTGGCGCTATTTTTTGCTGCGTCATTCCAAAGCTCTTATACTTCCCACGGTCTCCTTAAAACATGCTTTGGTTAGAAAATTATCTCCACACAGTCTTAAATCCTCAGCTTAAGTCATTTAAACAGCATTTCTGACTTGTGACTTGTGGGGGGGATTCTTGGTTAATCACATAAAAAAAAGAAAGGAAAGTCCCCCCCCCATCCAGTCTCGTTGCCAAACATACCGAACCTTGGTGTGTCTTCTCATGATTTATTCCTGTTCCTCCGACCCGTCTTGTTTCTCAGAGATCTCTTCGGTTAGCAGTCTTTACTCCCCCTTCTTCCTTGAAATATGTGCATTAGCTTCCTCCTAATTGTTTATTTTGAAGTTGCTGCAGCTAGAGGCGCGAATCAGAGACAGCCTCCAGGAGCGCCGAAGTCCGCACAAGGGCTTTCTGCCTAGTGCCCCCACCCCCTCAAGTTCGGGGGTGGTATAGGGCACAGCAGACAAGGGCAGTCCCCCCACATGCTTGGGGGGGCGGGAGGCTGTTTACTCCCATCACAGCCTCTTAATTACCTCGTGTGGGTCGGAGAGATGTTATTGTCAGCCATCTTCCAATGCGCCCCTAGTGGCCCGCCCCCCAATGTTTAGTTTCCTGGGAGTAAATTGCCATTGAACACAGTGCATTTCTGTGTAAACATATGGAGGAGCAGGCCTCAGATGTTGACCTGACTTGAATGTGTGAGTAGCCACATTCATGAAAAAGAAGTCTTTTCTATATCCTAGTCCCCGATTATATAACCTTAAAACTGCCTAGAGTTGTGCATGTGACTTTTCTTAAAGTGTCAAGATTAATCACAGTACAAGCCATATAAGGCCTCATAAAGGGAAATGATTGCTAAGGAACCATTCAAGTTAAACCAATAATGAAATTAACTCTAATTACCAAGTATATTTAGGCACTGAACTCAGACATTATGACAATTTCTTGAAGAGACTCCAAAGCTTTTAGAGGATAAAAAGGCTGAAGACAAAGGATAGGCCCCATGGGCACTATTACCACAAAGATATTGGGCAAAATGGTTAAATTAGAGATGAATGGCCAAAATACATTCAATTAATGGTGAGATTTGGGCAACTGGAGAAACGGAAAATGACTAAGTAACCGATTAGTCGTTGTGAAGGAGATCACATTTCAGTAATCAAAAACTTCTCAGCCTCTGTGACAAAATTGAAATCTGCATAGACAATCATTGCCCTGATCTCCTGACCTAAATCTCCCATTTAAAACACTGCTTTCAATGTTGTGCAAGGACTTGTTTTTAATGGACATTTTAACTGTGGGTGTATATTTTAATGTTTTGATGAGATGGTTTTATTATGTATTTTAATTATGTGGATGATCGATTTGATACTTGCAAACCACTTAGAAGGCACATTGGCAATTAAGCAGTATATTAATTAATAATCAGTGCAATATTTCAGTTTTGATTTGCCTGATGGCTTTATTATTACTACCATCTTTAAATAGTTTTTAAAAACAACAACAACAACAACAACAACACCATGCTTCATGCTCTTTAGTCAACATTTGCTCATTTTTAACATGTCTCTTTCACAATGATGTCCTCTTTTAACTATATACTATGCAAAAAAGTACTTTCTTTTGCCTGGCCTGACTCTCCCAATGTTATTTATTAATATTATTTATTAACTGATATATAATTTACATGCAAAAATGGCCATTCCATTCAGCGTCATTGGACGGCTCCAAGTTCTAGCACTATGAGAGAGGAAGAAAAACACCTCTTACAAATGTTTTGCAGCAGGCCTGAGGGAAAAGTACATCCACCACTACATCAGAGGGTGCTTGGGTATTTTACTTTATTTTTTGCAAAGCAAGCACTCACCTTAAAAATATTCTAAGGATAATTTGTGAAATGTTCATATTTGCAAAGCTCCCACAATTCATCTCCATAAATACTTTGTGAAATAAGTTTTGTTTCAAGGATCCATACAGTTGGACAAACTAGACCACTCCCATCAAACCTTACAAAACAACAAACTACCTGAATTAAAGGTATGGGTTTGGATTTTACAATCTCAGCCCAGAGATGAAAAACAATTATGCCTCGATATGGCAAAGCATTCAACTTTCTCAGTCTTACGTCTGGCTGTACTGTATTTCAATGAAGCACTGGGAAGAGCTTGTCCTGACCTGTTTCTCCTAACCTTATATGTCTTAGTTACTTCCAGAGAGACTGATGAAGCACCAACGGAGTCTGGACCCTGCTTGAGACCTTCGTAAACAGAACACACACAAAAACTCCTTGTCTCCGCCATCCCTTGGTCACAGCGACATATGTGTGTGCCCTGAGAAGGACAGGAAAGCACACTACACTGAAAGCTCAATGTGCTCAAGCATATCTAAACAATTCAGCTACAAATGAGCCCTGATTCATGGAAAAGAAATTACTCAGCCTATCACCTGTGAGTCGAAATCATGTTCTTTGTAAAAGGATAAATTGTTTGGTAGCATGAGTCAGGACTGGTAGCATCTATTTTATTCTCTTGAAATGTCCACTCTATACTTAAAGGCACCATAGTTCAGTGATTCCTTCATGGGGACCACTGTAGGTCTGTGGTTGAGAGCACACTTTTGCATGCAAAAAGTCTCCAGTTTCAATCCCTGGCATCTTCCATTTAAATGATCAGGTAGCAGGTGACGTCGGGGGGTGGGGGACACTATGCCTCAGACCTTGGAGAGGTCTAGTAGAAACAATTGCAGGAGGAGCCAGTTTGCCTGGGCGATGGTGCACACATGGCCTCCTGGTGGGGGAAGTTGAGCACTGTGCAGGTGGAACTGGTGGGTCAATCTGGTGGGTCACAGCTGCTGCCTTGCCCCTCTCTCCCTCCCAGTAAGACTCAGCAGCACCAGAGCCAAGAGGCCAGGCAAACACCGCCAGCTAGTCCTGCCGTACTGGACTAGACAGACAAAAGGCACAAGGCATTGCTTCCTGTGTTCCTTAAATCAATCTAGGAGCATTGTATGCTTATTTTCAATGTCCTATGGATCTGAATATTTGGATATGTCATCTTTAGTGCCTGCTTGCTTACTGAGACCCCACCCCAAAAGATGCTCCAACTATCTCACACAGTGGTACCTTGGTTCTCAGACTTCATCCATTCTGGAAGTCTGTTCCAAAACCAAAGCATTCCAAAACCAAGGTGCGCTTTCCCATAGAAAGTAATGCAAAAAGGCGAAGATGATGGACTTTGCAGAACAGGCCAGACTGACTTGCAGGATTCGAGATCAGGAAGATCAAAAATGCCAAAGGGTCTGGAGTAAATTTATTGTATATTTGAATAATAATTGCAAAAATCTGAAGACACTAGCAGGACTGAAATAAATCCTACAATGTGGATAATAGGTTAAAGATCGAAATTGTGAGACTGGATTTGAAAGTGGAAAACCTGCTGAAGGGAAGGAGGGAAGTTGCATGCTCGGCAGAGCAGAAAGTTTTTGGTATTGTATTGTTGAAAATATTGTTCAAGGAGGAAAATAATAAAAATATTTTTAAAAAGAAAGTAATGCAAAAAGGATTAATCCATTCCAGACTTTTAAAAACAACCCCTAAAACAGCAATTTAACATGGATTTTACTATCTAATGAGACCATTGAACCATAAAATGAAAGCAATAATCAATGTACTGCACTATAAAATAAATAAGACAGTATTGTAGATGATAAAAATTAAAATTATTTTTTTTTCTTAGCTGCATTGATGATAGTCATTGTTTGGTTGGGGGGCTTTTATCCATTTCCGCAGTCACACAATCAATCAATCAATCAGTAGCTGAACTGGGTTCCACCGAAAAAGTATCAAAAACAAAAACATAAAATAAATAGCAAAAACAAAAGCGCCAAACTTAATCTATTCCGGAAGTCTGTTTGACTTCTGAAATGTTCAAAAACCAAGGTGCAGCTTCTGATTGGTGCAGACACACCAGAAACAATAACCAACAGTCACATCGGACATTCGGCTTCCGAAAAGCGTTCGAAAACTGGAACACTTACTTCCGGGTTTTCGGCGTTTGGGAACCAAGGCATTTGAGTATAAGCTACCACTGTAAGTACAAATATATCATCATCGTCATCGTCATCGTCATCGTCATCGTCATCATCATCGTCATTAATATATTAACCACCCTTCACCCTAAGGTCCCAGGGTGGGTCACAACATTAAAACAAGACGTTGCAACATTAAATGTTTTGATTCCCTCCCTTTCACTGTTTGAGTCTTGTGCCCTCACATCCATTCATAGATGCCACTTTTTAACCAGGTCTTTGCTTAGCCTGGATAACAGGTGTTTTGCTTTCCAGCTAATCTCTTGCCTCCATTATCCACTCCAGTTAATTCCTCTGAGAGCTGTTCTGTATATACTGGGTCTTGACATAAGGATTACATTTAATTTTTATTTTTATTATCCAAAGCCTAAGGCACCTTGGTAACAGTTTCAATCCACCCTACTACCAGACTGTTAAAGTCTTTGAAATGATTACACAGTAGAACACCACAAGAGCTGAAAATGAAAACCACATGTTCCAAACGTCTGTGTTCCTGCGCGTACGCCATAACTTCAGGCCGCGTTTCCCCAGCTGTAAGCCTCATGGAGAAGAAAGAAAGAAAGAAAGAAAGAAAGAAAGAAAGGCAGGCAGCAAGGAAGAAAACGCGCAGGCCAACTGCTGACGGCAGGTTTGGACATTTTCTTTTCCCTTGTATCGCTGACTGTCTGCAACTTCAACGGTCTGCAGGAAACCAGACCAGAACTGTCTGGACATTTGTGGCATTCACCACCTATAAGTAATATTCCAATTTTGCTTGTAGATAATAGTTCTAATTCAGGGATTTTCATGTGCAGCTCTGAACACCTCCTGCCAGTGCTCCCCCCCCCTTTTTAAAAAAATAAAAATGTTTAGGGGTACTCTCATTTTGACTCAAGAAAATCACCATTTTATAGTTCAAATCGGGGGAAATAAATACAGTAAATGGACAAAAGTGCAAAGATCCTGCATTACCCGTATGAAAATACTGCCCCTCAATGAGACCACACTTTCATCAGTAAAACACCACACACCCACATTCCACACTGCTTCACACATAAAATGCTCACTTCCGTCTGAGACTCAGGAAACACCGGGAAAGGAAAGGAAGTTGCCATTGGAGGTGGTAACAACAAAACTGACCAATCACTGTGTTATTCAACAGAACTGATGATTCAGCGTGCTAGAGAAGAAATTAATATTTATTTATTTTTATTTTTGTTTCTTCACCCGTTAGATTCACGAAATGTTCAGGGGTATGTGTACCCCCCCCCCCCGGAAAAAAGCACTGCCTCCTGCTATGTGCAAATAATAGAGGGAATGCCATCTGCAGAATGCCATATCTGTTATCACCAACCACTCCAATAGATGGGACATCAGGCAAGCCTATCCAGATTCCAGACATGTAGAAGATGCATATATTTTATTTCTTTTTAGCTACTGGTGATTATAAAATCTTTTTTTGCAATATTTTTAAATACATGTTTTAAACCTTTTTTTTTTTTTTTGCAAACCATTTAAAGATATTTTTTTCTTTTTTAAAAACATTCAAGTGGCATATACATTTTGCAACCAAGCAATACCATATATCAACTAATTACTTGCATTTTATGATGTGGCATATTACAATGTTTTGTATTATTTCTTGCAAAGCTGCCCTAAATCCTGACAAAGAAAGCTGGCATATACTTTTTTGAAAAAGAAATAAATATTTAAAATAAATCCATGATAACATTCACTGCCATTCGATGTATTGAGAGCATCACATACTGGTCCTTTCCCACCTGTGAAAGGGACCTGTGGAGGGTTCACCCCTTCTGGATCCAGCCCACCGGCTGGATCCAATTCCCCACCGCTTATCTAGTGTGTGCTTCCTTGAAAATGACTGGGGAGAACTACAGGTATAAAAGCATAAATGTGTACAGGGCTGACTAAAGACATTTTGCTATCCGAGGCAAAGCAGCAAATGGTGTCCCCAAGGTGATTTTTGAACAGCAAATAGTGTTTCCCCATGCTGACCAAATTATTTTTGTTCCTGAGGCAGAAAATCCCACAAGCATCTCCTCCCCTCCCTAGATGTAAAAATATTGCAATAATAAATTATATAACAAGGAGCTTTCTGCTGCCTTTTTTGACTGATAATGAGCTGCTTGAGGTAATAATAATAATAGTAGTAGTAGTAGTAGTAGTAATAATAATAATAATAATAATAATAATAATAATAATAATAATTTATTACTTATACCCCGCCCATCTGGCCGGGCCTCCCCAGCAACTCTGGGTGGCTTCCAAGAGGATATCAAAAGCACAATAAAACATCAAACATTTTTTTAAAAAAAATACCTAACAGCGGAAGTGACCCTGAATACATCAATAAAATTTCTTGGCAATCATAGAATGCTAGACTTTCCCCATATTAAAAATACTGTGATGAGGAAGGTGGGACATAGATGCTAGAAAATAAAATAATATCCTCTATCATCTTCACTATGGGAGACATTTATGGAAGCAGTTCCCTAGAAAGCTGAATGGCCTGAAAGTAAACAAATACACTCAAAGGAGATTAGAGTAAAATGACCCAGATTCCCTTCTTGTCTGCTGTTGGTCACCACATGGCTAAACCAGAAAATGTGGCTGGTATTAACTGCATGTTCAACTCGAAGAAAGTTTCAGCATATTTCTCAATTAAAGCCAATGAAAATTATACACTGGAAATTATGCATCTTCTAGGGATAAACAATGCAACTATGGCAAGGATGTCGGAAGGAGGACGATTGTATTTCCTTTGCCAAGTCATTGTGAGCACCAACATGGCAGTAAGTTTCCCTGCATGCTGCCTTCGTTTGGAGGAGCAACGACATGTGCTGCAGGCAAGCAGATCCAAGGCACAATGGTTTCTTCATTAAAGAACGAGTCTCCAAGAGAGCAAACAACTGGAGATCTGGGAAATGGCTCTGCCTATTGTTATGTAATGCGGCGGCTCTTAATTATTATTATGTCGCTTTTTAACTGAGTCATTAAGCAGTTGCTGGACACAGCAAGGAAACATGACAAATCAATGCCATTCAGAGTGCATCTGAATAAATTGCCAATACAGTGGTACCTCAGGTTACATACGCTTCAGGTTAAAGACTCCGCTAACCCAGAAATAGTGCTTCAGGTTAAGAACTTTGCTTCAGGATGAGAACAGAAATCGTGCTCCGGCGGCGCGGCAGCAGCAGTAGGCCCCATTAGCTAAAGTGGTGCTTCAGGTTAAGAACAGTTTCAGGTTAAGTAAGGACCTCCGGAACGAATTAAGTACTTAACCTGAGGTACCACTGTAGTCTAGTCAACACAGCAGTTGCCAGAGAAGGGGTTCGTGGTGCAAAGGCAGAGAGCCTCTGATGTGCTATTATTTGTGGCTACAAGAGCATGCTAAGGAAATTCATTACAGTGAGGAGACGACCAGTGAGAGGAAGATCGAGTTACAAACTGTCGTAGCGGAGGCAGGGAGGAATAAGTCCAGTGGTCTCTTGGGTGGCTCTGGGAATCTAAACGCAGGACTCAGCTATTCAGCTGCCAATAAAATGTTTTAAGTGCAATATACCATGTGCCACTAGTTGGCAATGGGGAGCCTTATGGAAAATTCAATGTATTTTTTAAAAAAACACACACCAAAAAAAGCATTTTTAGAACCTTTTTGTGTATGTTTGTAGATTCCACCACAGTGATAGATAGCACTGGATTCCGTGATCTCTGCCAGAAACCAATATTACACTGTAAGAATGGGAGGGAATGCTTATTTGTGTATTCTGCACTCAGCAATGGATCACAGCCTGTTCAAAAGTGGTTCATAGCAGCAGCACAACCACCATACAAATGTATGGTGAGAGAAAGAAAGAAATGGAACCCCAAATGCAAGTTTGGGTGGGTCCTGACGTAGAAGAGGTTGAAGACTACTGGTCTAGACCACAGCAGTGCTACTCATCTGGAAAGACTGATCAACAGAAAAATTCAGGGAACTAGCAATAAATAAATATAACAGCCACAGATGCAACATTGTGCAATATCTTTCCCCCCTGCCATTTAAAAAATAAACATTGCTGTATGGATATGATAAACGTAGCAGCCACAATCTAGCCACAGAACTAGTCATGCTTTGACCCATTGAAATAAATCCCCTTGGCTATGCTTAACATTCTGTTGGACTATGGCCAACATGTCTATAATTTCAGAAGGAATTGCATTTGAGTAATTCAGTCATTGTCAGGCTGTTATTTTTAATGGTGTCTTCTTGATACGTTTCCATTGGCTTCTATGATTCATGTGTAGTTGTTGTTTTTTATAGTAGTTGGCTCAAGGAAAAAAGCTCCATGCCAGAACTAGAAGTGATTTATATCCATGAGTTTTCAGTAATTCTCATGTTTTGAGAGCAACCGGTGAGCGTTTTTAGACAGTTCCTTGTTTTCCATTTAAAGGCACAAAGAATCAGGCCTGGCTTACGGTGAAATCCTAATACTTGGAAAACTGCAGACAATGGGGGTTATTCCCTAATACGTGCGCATAGAATTGAACTCAATTTGCAAAACGTTTTGTAAAGGTCCTCCACTCTCCCCACCAATGTATCCGATTTAATGTTTGGAATCTTGTGCAATATTTGTGACACACTTGTGAATATGTAATTTTCAACAGTATGGTGGTGGTGGGAAGATCAAATATTTTTCTTGCTTTCTGCAGCATTTCTAACACCAATCCTTTTCTTGATGCTAAATGTTTAGTCAACATACAAGGTTTCGTGCCCCCATTTGTTCTAGAATTTTTAAAGATTAAAAAAAATAAAGTTGAAATTCAGCCAGAAAGAGAATATTCATTTCAAATGCTGATTCCTCAGTAAAACTGTGAAACTTTAGATCAAGGCCTGTGTGGAAATGCAGGTGGTGGGTGGAATCAAGAGATCTGTGCTATTATGCTAGGATGAAAACATGTAGTAGGCACACATAAAAACATCTAGATTAAATTCACACATTGGTAGGTTAGCAAATGAGGATTGCAAATATCTGTATTGCTTGGAACACGTAAAATGTCTAAGGGCTAAGCATCAATATTCATTTGATAGTAAAGGTAAAGGGACCCCTGACCATTAGGTCCAGCCGTGGCCGACTCTGGGGTTGCGACGCTCATCTTGCTTTATTGGCCGAGGGAGCCGGCGTACAGCTTCCAGGTCATGTGGCCAGCATGACTAAGCCGCTTCTGGTGAACCAGAGCAGTGCACGGAAACGCCGTTTACCTTCCCGCCACAGCGGTACCTATTTATCTACTTGCACTTTGACGTGCTTTCGAACTGCTAGGTTGGCAGGAGCAGGGACTGAGCAACGGGAGCTCACCCTGTCGCGGGGATTTGAACCACCGACCTTCTGATCAGCAAGCCCTAGGCTCTGTGGTTTAACCCACAGTGCCACCCGTATCCCTTTATTCATTTGATACTCCATTGCAAAAACAAGAAGCATAGTCTGCATTGCTGAAAAGCTTGTGAAAGCCACAAAGACAAAAAACTGTGTACATCCACCATTGCTCCATTGGCAGCATTTCTTTTCTAACACTTGCAACATGTCTACATGCCCCTTGAAGAAAAGTTAATGGAACTCACCGAGTTCTTTCACGATGACATGGCAGAGAAATATTAAATCTCTTCTACATACAAATTTTGGTGTCAATGCAACATTAATTAAAAATAGAGAGGAGTACATTTTGTCCATGCAGGTTCTGTTGTTTTGAGTGCTCTTTCAGTAAAACACGTCCACCTGAATATTCATAGTCATTCAGAATGCAAGCTGACTCCACAAGCTCAACAAATAATTTCTACTGAAACCCAACTTCTGCCCTCATTAAAACTTCACCATCATTTTACATTAGGCTAGGAAGCAGTTTAAAAAGAAAAAGAGAAAGCCAGATGGGGTGAACTGTTTCAAATAAGCCATTCGTAAATCAAAGTTGCTTAGGGTTACACCATCCCCACCAGCGTCCTTCTACAATGGAGAATATGATTATAAGATCGTTTCAAATCTGCATTGTTAATCTGCAACTGATGAATTAAGCAATCTATCCGTTAATGATTTCATCCAAGTTCTTAGAGGCCATATTAACCTACACTCTCATTTTTAAACAATTATGTTCTCCTGCTCTATTTACACAAATTTAATTTTCTATAACTTTCCAGTGATGGGCATATTGAAGCAAATGTTGCATACTGATAATATTTTATTCCATCCTTAACTACTGGGCCCGTGCATACCTCTACATTTATTTTAGTTTAGTTTAGTTTAGTTCCTTCCACTATAAGCTTGCCCTTTGTTGTTTAGTGATACCAGGGCTGCTGCTTCTTCATATTGTAGCAAGAGAGGTAGAGGGATCAATGTTTGCAGCCAGTGTTAACTTTTTTCTGCACTGAAAGATATTAACATAGTGACGCAACTCCCAATTTCAAAGAAGAAAGTATTATTTTTAAAAAGCAATTTCTTATTCTGGAGCAGGACCCAAATGCAAGAGTTAAGGATTGACTTTCAGGCTGCCATTCAGATCTGGGCTGGTTCTTAAGCGCATTTGGGCATTTGAGAAGGGAAAAAATTCAGTTCTGTCAGGGAGGCAAATAATGTGGGTGGGGAGCAAAATAAAGAATGATGTCTTGTGTTAAAAGAAGAGGGAAGATGGCTCTTTGGCAAATATATTGAGATAAATTATGCCTTCGGTTACAATTCCCTCAAACCAACTGAAGATTCATATGTAACCAAGAAAACTTTGGCCCAAGGTATTGATATCAAGTCTAGAAAGAGACCAGAATGAATAACCTGTGTTGTCCTACAGCTGCAAAAACAATAAAGCATTTGAGTTTGAAATAAATAACTTGATAATGTCTTTCCCCCTCTAGGAGAGTTTAGCAGGGAACAGATGGTGCTAAGATGCTGTTGCATCTCAATGTCACCTCAGATAATCCTTCTAAAAGTTTTCAGATACCTCAGAAATATCCTCTTGCCAACTTGATCGGCTAATGCAGAGATTAAATTCTAGTTCAGCATGAGAAATTTTGACAGAAGAAATAAAATCAATTCTCTTTATGATTCTTTTTTTACGCTAACAAAAAGCATTGGACAGCTGCTCAAGGTTAGGTGGTTATTAAAAATGAACATTCAAATAGCCTTGGAAGGAATATAAGATTACATTCTTGTGGCACCGGACAAAGATATTATTTTTAATTGTGCATGGGATGTTGTAGTCAATCCAATCACAGCAGTATAGGAAAAGAGACCATTCTTCTATTTTCCTCCTATCGACCAATTCTTAATCATAATCATAAATAATTAGGCTAGACTGCTATTCAACAAAAGTGTTCACAATGCAGTTTACAAAACAAGAAATATAACCCAAGATGAACCAGAATAAAATCAAGCCAAATCAACTTTGGTGCAATCCAAACCTAAGATTCCCCAGGATGAGAGAGTTTGAATTTGATGAATGATGGGCTTTTACCAGCTGAGCCCCATGAAGTCTCAGCCAGCTGAGCTGAAGCTGGCAGAATTTATGCTGGCATAAATCCCCCCCCCCCAAAAAAAATAGGGTGTGGATCAGGTGTGAAAGTACAAGAAGAGAGAACTGAAAAGGGTGTGGAATAACTGGAACTCTCTCCTTGCCTTTTCACATCCCAGCCACACCCAATTTTGGGATTAGGGAGTTACAGCCAGTAAAATACCATGATCCATCAAATTTGAACTGCGCTGTGAGTTTGACTTACAGTGGTACCTCGGGTTACATACGCTTCAGGTTACAGACTCCACTAACCCAGAAATATTGCTTCAGGTTAAGAACTTTGCTTCAGGATGAGAACAGAAATTGTGCTCTGGCAGCGCGGCAGCAGCAGGAGGCCCCATTAGCTAAAGTGGTGCTTCAGGTTAAGAACAGTTTCAGGTTAAGTACGGACCTCTGGAACGAATTGAGTACTTAACCCGAGGTACCACTGTACTTACATCACCTTTTGCCAGCTAGGTTTCACTGGGCTGATGTAAGCAAAATTTATCCTGAATAGTTTGGAAAAGGAGTAATTTAAGCCAGTGTTGATTGTACCAGAAGTGTGCAAAAAAGTAAGAAACTGGTAGAATCCAAAATTGACAATTCATCCTTAGTCATGACTGACAAGTACATATATTTTATTGGCCATACTCTGAGTTTGACTTAGCTGGACACTTACATTTTTTATTAACTTTAAGTGCTAATAGAGTAATCCTAACTATAGACTTGCCGAGGAAGTACATTTCACAGCTTCAGAGTCACCACAAAAAGGTCCTTGCCATTGTAGATGGCAACCTTATCTCCAGGGCTTATTTTCAGTGAAACTCAGTTCTGACACCTCTCAGTAGGAGCCATTGCCACAATAAGAGAACAAAGGAGGCATTCATGGTGAGTTCCAGCACCACTTTTTCTAGAAAAATATCACTGTTTATCTCCCAAAGTCATGGAAGCTAAAGCAGAGCTTCATCAACATATATTTAAGCTATGAAGGCAATAGATGAACCAGAAATCAAAAGCTTGTCTCCACCCTCCTGGTGGAAGATGCAGTATGGAACCCAAGGAGCATAGCTTCTATTAATTGAAAACTCAAGACAATTTACAAAAAGCTTACTATTGTAGTTATAGGAACACCTGTAAAATTGACAGCTAAGTCTCCTCCAGACTGTCATATTTTGCAGCAGGAATACTGCAAACTATGAACTAAGAATTTAGATTTGTTTGTGTAAGGTGGAGTAAAGTGCTCTGCCATTCTGTCACAACAAATCCACTCTTAAAAAAAAAACTGTTTGCAGTTAGGAAAGTGATGTGGAAATTCACTAACAAGTGTGGGATAATGATTGCTTGATATTTAACCTTCACATAAGCACAAACAGTGCTTTTTTCTGGGGAGACGCAGGGGTGCACTTACCCCTAAACATTTTGTGAATCTAAGTTTGGCCTCATTGAGGGGCAGTATTTCAATATGAGTAGGAAAATGAGAATACCCCTAAACATTTTTTAGAAGGAAAATAAAGCACCACACACAAATCATTCTGAATGTTCATTCTTATATAACCTCCCAGCAAACAAACCAGAACAAATGCTCTGTAAAAAGCAGACATTATATATCCTCCATGTAAATTTTGCACAAGCAGATCAGGATGAATGCTCAATAAATGTGTAATCTGGAACATCCTTTCTTTAGACTATAAAGCAAAAAGAAAGATGAATCAATGGTACCAACATGCACATTTGCCCCTTGGAAAGGGGGGTAGGTTGGGTATCTGGTTGAAACAAACTTCAGAGACAGCCTTATATGTAATTGTTGTTTTTGTTGTTTAGTTGTTTAGTCGTGTCCGACTCTTCATGACCCCATGGACCAGAGCACGCCAGGCACTCCTGTCTTCCACTGCCTCCCGCAGTTTGGTCAAACTCATGTTCATAGCTTCGAGAACACTGTCCAACCATCTCGTCCTCTGTCGTCCCCTTCTCCTTGTGCCCTCAATCTTTCCCAGCATCAGGGTCTTTTCCAGGGAGTCTTCTCTTCTCATGAAGTGGCCAAAGTATTGGAGCCTCAGCTTCAATCAGGGCTGATTTCCTTAAGAATGGATAGGTTTGATCTTCTTGCAGTCCATGGGACTCTCAAGAGTCTCCTCCAGCACCATAATTCAAAAGCATCAATTCTTTGGCGATCAGCCTACTTTATGGTCCAGGTCTCACTTCCATACATCACTATTGAGAAAACCATAGCTTTAACTACAATGACTTAATTTGTTTCATCCCCAATCCATGACAGCTAGAAAGCCTCAAAATCTGACAGCCACACGGGATTATAACATTTCTTAGAAATCAAATGCAGGGATTTCAGTGTAGTACTGACTCTGTTTTGTTTTGTTTGTTTGTTTTTTGTTTTGGAACTGTTTGTCTAGAATCCTGAAAGCAGAGGCTTTTCAGAAGAGACTGGAGGAGGATCATCATTATTGTGTTTGATAATGGCACCTGCTCTAATCATTCACTTGTACTGACTGCAGTCTTCAGTCTATTCCTTCTTAACCTGCAAATATACAAAGTCCTTCTCTTTCTGCTAATTTCCACTAATCCATCAAGATTACAGTCCTTCCATCTTGAAAGGAAATTTATTATAAAAAGGCAAAAGTGCAAAATCACGATTACAGAGGAAATGCTTATTGGGGGCAAGATGTGGCAGCCGCCTCAGGCAGCAGCCGCTCTTGGGCAGCAATGAGGTGCTGGAGGCAGAGGTGTGCGATCTGTCTGTCCAACACTCCCCCAAACTAGCTTGTTGTTCTAAAGTGCATTGAAGGACGTAGTCCTGTGGCAAGTGTTGAAGTAATATTTAGTTGCCATTCCAGTCAGCCTCTGTATGTGGGATGAGGCAGGGTATCATTTTGTCTTTTGCATCAGGTGGCAAAATGCCTTTGGCCAGACCAGTCTGTAGGCATGGAGACCCTTCTTCTCGTTGACTACTTGCTGAGCTCTGCAGAAGAACTGCAACTGCAAATCATACATTCATTCTGAAAAGCTGAGAAAGTTGGATGTGCTTTTACAGTTCAACAATCTCCTTAATATATCAGCTTCAACAGAAAATATAACTCAGTAGCCATAAAACTGCCAATTTCACTGACTGCAGATCACTTTTTCATACACCCCTCATGGCTGGAGTGCCATCTGCCATTAATCAGGTATATGAGGAAAGATACCAAAAATATTAAAGAATCATTTTCTTATTGCTACACTGATCCCTTATCTATGTAAATTAGGTTTCTTTGGACAACAGAAAAAGTAATCAATCACACCCCCACACACACCTAGTTGTCAGATCTGAGCAAGTACCTGTATTTAATTAATACATCATTCATAAAGAATTTAGAATCAATTGGTGAAGTGACCTACCTCATGGTATTTTAGTGTTTCATCAGTGTTGTGATGCATGCATTCATAATCTCTTGCCATCCTTTTTGGCAGATGACAATAATTGCTGTATGTAATTTGTAATGCTTTCCCCAATTTGTGAAACATCCTGGAAGAGTAAGGGACCCAGCAACTCTTTCAGATGAAAGTGAGCACCCAAGATGGATCCATTTCACTGATGTTGTTGGTGCTGCTCAAAAGGCAAAGATAGGCAATGAAAATATAAGACAAGGGTCCCCAACTTACCTGAGATCCCTTTTGCAGACTGGCAGGCTAGCAAGGAGTAGAGAGGAATCTACCAGTGACAGTTCTACCTGTTCACACATTTGGCGGGTCAAGAAGGATCTCTATGCCGGTGGAGTCACACTGGCACCACTCAACAGGCAGGCTGACAGGGCTAAGTGAAGAAATGGCTCCACCCAATCCAACACATTCCTCAAGAAAGGATTTAGATGGATCTGAAAGTCTCTAATGATGACTGCAATCCTAATGGTAAAGAAGTCCCATGGACTTCTCAGAAGGCAGTGGACTCTCCTTCCTTGGAGGTTTTCAAACAGAGGTTGGGTGGTCATCTGTCATGGATTCTTTAGTTGAGATTCCTGCAGTGTTCCCTTCCAACGCTACAATTCTGTGATCCTGTCTTTCTAATATTGCTTAGAATCTGGCTGTTAAGTCTTATTAAAATCAACAGAATTTGACTCTGTAACTATGTGCCGGATTACAATTCTGATTTATTTATATATTTGCCACTGGAATTTTGGTTTTGCCACCAGTCAAATATAATTTGTGAAACTGCCTGTGTCCATTTACTGTGTGTGACGGATACCATAGCACCAGAAACAGGATACATTGTTTAGTTTTTGTCAACTCGGTTAAAGCAAACCAGGTGACATCACCATTGCCAAAGTCAACTGCTGAAATAAAAACAAAAGCCCAAACTCTCAGAGTGTAAATTCTAATCTGAACACTTATCAAAGAGGGGCGAGCAATCTAATATGATTTGTGAATGTAAAAAGTCCTGTTTCTCTAAGCTCCAGTCAAACAAGAACAGAAACAGCATTAAATACACATTACCTTTAACACATTTATTTCTCAAATGACACATTGGAATCCAAAGTGTCGACTGTTTTTTTAAAGTCTCTTTTTCAGTGATCTCCAAAACTCCAAACGGTGCCAGTAGCCTTTATGGAAGTGGTCATAGCAGGATGTGGTTATTAGCTGGAAAATCTTCAGAAAATTAATTGCATGGTCAACATGAATTTTCTAGCAAGATGCCATTATTTACTTCGATGCTATCTTAAATCATTCCCAAAAGGGTATCCAGGAAACTGCATCATGTAGTTTCAGATAAAATATAGGCAGTGCTGGGAGGCAGCCAATGCTGTTTCCCATGAACAGAAGGGAGCCTCCATTCATGGAACAAGAGTCGTGTTCACAGAAGGGATGCTTCTGTGATTGGAAAGGGTCTTTCCATGAATGGAAGCTCCTTCCGTTTATGGAGCAACAACACTGCATGCTGTTCTCTATGTATAACCGACAACGAAATGAGACACTTAGTAATTTGCAGTAACAACAGCATTCTGTGTGGGGTAAAGTAAATACTTATCCCTTCTTGCCAGCTGAGGTTCTACCATATATTGAGTGTAAATGAGATAGTGGGGAAGCATACAGGCTTTGTGCGTGTGAATGGGTGACGATCGCTGAGTGCTTTTGGGCTCTCTCATGCAAAGCACCATCATGTCCAAATTATTACTGCTGTTGTATCGTCGTCGTCGTCGTCATTATGTGCTCGGAGAACTGGGTATTTTAAAGGGGGGAATCCAGCATCCTATCAACGTATGCCATAAGCAGCATGTATCAAAATCAAAGCACATAAAAAACAGTCTTAGAGTTCAGTTTCAGACCATAACCCTTTGCAAAATGATGAGAATGCCTTTACAAAGCATGCCCAGGACTTTATTTCTGCTGCTGCTGTCACTGTATCTGTGTTCTGACAGGGTATTTTGAACATCAAGGTCAGGGCTTGGAGAAAGAAGGTCGCGTAAGTGGTACTTTCATGTCACAAAACTCATTAGGAGAGCCATTTGCAATCTGTCATAATGTAATGAAGGATTTGTTGGCATCTCTCTGTCTCAAGAGACAATGGAGTGTGCTTCTGGGGGTGAGATCAAACCGCTGCATTAGCAGCACCAAAGTGACCTCTTCAAGCCTGGGCAGTGTGTATTACGGTCCTGGGCTGCCCAGATGACAAGACACGCCCCCCCCTCTTGGCTTTGCTGATGTGGTCCAAAGGAAATCAGATCAACTTGTTTGGTACCAGTTGCCAGAAGGAGGCGTACAAGGCACTATCTAACCACCTTACAAACTCCACTCTGGATTAGTGTAGAGTTTACTCCTTAGCCTTTTCTTCCCCCAAAGATGTTCTGCAAGGCAGTGGAGGTTTAGGATCAGAGTTTTCCTTCTCCTAGATGGGCTACTATATTTCCATATCTGTTGATGAAAAATTCAGAAAAAAATCATTAGTATCATAGTGTGCATTTCTCATGATATAAACCGTTTTGTATGCAACTGTGCCAAATATAGTGAATTTTTCTATGTTGCTTTTGCTAACGTGTGCATTTTTGTACACATTTTGTGGCTGAGGGCTGCATTGCAAAATTTGGAGAAGTGCAAATTTCAAAAAAAAAAAAAAGGTACCGTATTTTTTGCTCTATAAGACTCACTTTTTCCCTCCTAAAAAGTAAGGGGAAATGTGTGTGTGTCTTATGGAGCGAATGCTGGCTGTGCAGCTATCCCAGAAGCCAGAACAGCGAGAGGGATTGCTGCTTTCACTGCGTAGTGATCCCTCTTGCTGTTCTGGCTTCTGAGATGCAGAAAAAAAAATTTTCTTGTTTTCCTCCTCCAAAAACTAGGTGCGTCTTGTGGTCTGGTGCGTCTTATAGAGCGAAAAATACGGTATGTTTTGGTTCATGTACTGTTTCAGAAAATGAAAATGAAGTAGGCTTTCTTTAAAAGGCAAACAAAACCATATTCTACTCCCATCCCTACCTTTAATATACACATCAAAATGCACTCAGATATTGTAAATATGGAAAGTATGAGAACAATGACAAACAGCAACAACAAAAACACTGTAATTCAGAATGTTGCATGTCTGACCAGGCTGACTTTGAGTAGGATGGTTTTAAAATATTTTTATTTGGTTAGAATTGCTAAGCTTATATATATATATATCTATATATATCTATGTATATATATATAATATTCATAGGGAACCTATATGTATTTGTATACATGGATACATGTTCACATCTGCATAAAGATGCTGTCTAGGCTTACACATCTGGAAGGCTACCTCTTCTGTTATTTGAGCAAATCTACCATGATCTTTAAAACAGGAAGCATTTGCTAATATCTTCATTGTCATTTCTGCTGTCAAATCCTTAGCAGGAAACTGATTAGCACATTGCACTCTGCCATTATGTGAGCAAGGTTTCAACAGGAAACCAGTCAGTGTTAGTCCTCTCTTGGAACCTAATGCCACATTTGGAAGATTATCTGTGGATTTATTAATCATTGTCCATGAAGTTGCGGACCAGTGCAGTGACTGTGTGGTCTCCCCTCACACACCCCTTCCCATTCTGGTTCAGCTTCAGCTTTAAGATCCTGATTTGCATTAAGGGCTTCCCATTACACCCAAACTAGGGGATGTCGACTTGAATCAGTTTTTTTAAAAAAGGGGTAAGCTGGCAGAACCTTATATCCTGGCTCATTGCCCTATTTTGTTAACCATCATAACACTGGATTTCCCTTGTTTGGATGCAAGAGGGAAGTATGAGTTAATGCAGGCCGGGATCTTTGTGCTGAAGCAGATATGCAATCAAAGGAAAAGAGGAGTTCACAGATTCATATATGATTGTCCAAGTGCAGCCTTAGGATGCCATACTTAGGTCAACATCTGAGAAAATAAGACTGGCTGAGCAGAACAGTTTTTGTAACATAATAATAATAATATTGAAAGTATGTTTTCCTTAAACCTTACACTTATACTCATTGATAGGGTGCTATGGTTTTTTTCATGTTTCTGCCTATCATTGGAATAGGGCTGTCTTAAGCATATGCAGTGCCAGGGTGCAAAGATCCACCCAGTACACACACACCCCAGGTTGCCCAGTCCCAGGTGCGCAGGAGGGCAGAGTCGGCTGGCCGCCTCAGCGTCTCGCTGGCTTGGTCGCCCCCAAACTTGCGGCACAGAGCCACCCACAGCAGAAGAGCCAGCCGCGGCGCTCCGACCAACGGGCGCGCTCTTCCCTGGACTCAACTCTCGGGCCCCGGACTCTCGGCCTGACACCCCTGAGAGCCCGGAGCCCAGGTGCCCCACACCCCTAGCGTCTATGGCTAAGATGGCCCTGCGTTGGAAGTAAAATAAATGCTCTTTGCAGCATTAAAACATAATTTTGTAGCTTCTCACATATGCTCACTATGCATATGCTACTCTTTAATGTTGTGCAAAATTATTAATAGTCTATCCATCTTGGACCCATGTCATATAACTGTGATGAAAATAGCCCAAGAAAACTGACTCTTCCTGTTGAATCCTATACATGTCTACTCAGTCCTAGTGGGGCTTTTTACCCAGCAAGTGGATATAGGAATAGGATGGCAACCTGGTCTCATGAGCATTGACAATCTTCCAAAAATTAAAGAAGGAACGTGGAGAAAGAACAATGACAGCTAATTTCAGGTTTTTGCAGTTTCAATGTAAGTAGCAACTAGTAAAGAACATTCACCAGGTAACTGATGGCAAAGGAAGATCATAGATTCATAAGTCTTGCTATGTCTTACCCCTTAGAAGATGGCCCTTCTGTCTGCTCTGGACTAGCATCACTCCAGGGTACCATCATGTGGACGGTGCACATTTTCTCAAATCTACAGTAAGCTTTGGTTCAAGTGAAACCTACAGTAAAATGTTGCAGTGCATTTCCCTTCCTAACAGAAGTGTTCCTATTCATCATTTCAGCCCACTCTTCCCTACAAGCAGGATTCTCCTCTACCACCACCACCTCCTGTTTCTCTTTCTCACCTGACACTCAGCATTCAGAAGCTACAGAACATGTGAAATCCTCTCGGATTTGTTTTGAGGTGTGCTCCTTTGTCCTTTTGCTTTAAAACAAGCAAACAAATTGTACATCTACAAACCTCAGGGTTCCCTCTTTCTTGCTTCTAGGTGCCTCATTTTGGCTTAACTTCAATCAACATTCACCCGCTCAGTTTGCAATTAGATCGTAGGATTCAGCAAATAGCTCCTTTCCCAATAATCCTCCTCCTTTCCGATGCCCACTCATCATCCCATGGCCAATTTGATGCCATTAATGCTGTCAGGTTACAGATTTTAATTCTGGTGCAGTGTTAGGCCTAGGCCAGTCCCAGAGACATCTGGGCCTTATTTTTCTCACTGGAACTTCTGAGAGAGGAGATATGCTGCTATACTTGCAAACGCTGCACAAGACACTTGCTATAGTTTAACATAAAATGGTGGGCTCTTAATACATGCATGAATTCTAAAATATGGCTCCTGCTAGAAGGTGTTAAAGGCATCAGACTGAATAATCACTCTTCTTCTGTGCATATAGGAAAATTGTCACCACTTTCACAAGAAAGAACGTATTCACCTCTCCCCAAGATGTGTGACTGCAGCAGAGGAGCAATAAACCTCCCGATGTGACGCACAAGATAGCTTACCCATTTGATAAGCATGAATCATCTCCTGTGTTTATTACAACAGAGGAGAAAGGAATTGTGCACTTTCTCCCAGGGCTGGAGCAATCTCCAGTGGTTATGAATGAGGCAGAAGCAACAAACATCAGAGAGCCTTCATGCTAACATTAGAGGGAGCACTTAAACCTTGGCAGGGCGAAGTTTATCAGCTATTCCAGAAACGCATACTTTCTAGAAATGTAGTATCAGCTTCCTTGCTCCTGTGTTATGTTACACTGCATTGCAGTTTTAAATGAAAAGCCTTTCCAGTGTATTAATGCTAGCTCTCATTATTATGCCAGTCACAGCACTGGCGATTCATGTGGTTATATATTACACTGCAATGCAACAGTTTCCAGCAATGGTTCGCTGTGAGGCCTTTTGCCCCTGTGTACTGTTGCATGAGAAAAGGGAGTGCAACACATTACTGGAAGTTGTTGCAGGGAAGCGGGGAACAGTGGTGGAAAGATGGGAGTTGCTAGCTCAGCACTGTGCTGATATGCAGCTGTTGAGTGGCTGGGAATGTCAAAAGAACTGCTGGCATATGCAATGACATCAGCAGTTAGCGTTGGACACTCAATAGCCATGCACCTTCACATTACTAAGGGTATCAGCTTCTTCCTACAGCAGGCGTGGAGAACCTCCTGCCTAATTAGGCCCACCAGGCTGCTTTGGCCAAGGCCTACATCTGACAACATATATAACATCAGGTGTGGGGCAGGTAAAGATACAACTAGGCCAAAGGGAGTTTGCAGGCACCTCTGATTGACAGGAATTGCAAAGCTCTTGAAAGCCAATGTGGTGTAATGGTTAGAATGTCCGACTAGGACCTGGGAATCAGGGTTCAAATCCTCACAGCCATGAAGCTCTCTGGGTGACCTTGGGCCAGTCGCTGCCTCTCAGTTTCACCTACCTCACAGTATTGTTGTGGGGATTAAATGAGGAGGAGGAGATTGGCCGCTCACCTCTTTCTCAGGTGGGCAGCAGTTACGGCCTTTTGAGAGCTTCCAGAGGTGGCCTTTGGATGGCTATCTTAGTAGATCAGCATTGTGGGGAGGCCATAATCCTTGGCATGACCTTCAAGCAGTTTCAGCCCTCCAGCAAGAAACTGGAATGGATATACACCCAATGCCTGAGCCAAAAACCCACCTACATGTGCAATCAATAAAGTTGTGGCCATTTAAAAAATCCATATCATTTTCTGCTTGAGTTTATTTTATCACACCCCACTTTAGTCACTGCCAGGGGAGGGTGGCACTGCAACTGGGACTACTACCATGTATGTCCCCTTGAGCTCCTTGAAGGAAAAGGTGGGATATAATATAGCATAACAACATAAAACATAACATAAACAAATCTGGGCCTAGTGGCAGAAGCTGGGAGTAAACAGCCTCATGAGGCACTCCTGTTGACGGCCGCTTCAAAAATATTGGTGTTTTTCCTGGGTTTTTTTCTTTTACGTTACTGTGGCGACCTGACAAATACCTATCTATTTATCTGATTTGAAAAACATAGCTTCAAATCCCAGAGGCGTGCATTTCATCAACCACATTACAGAGATGGTGAACTCTGCTGCAAAGAACCGACGCATCTATTAAGGCTGCTCTCCATTTCGGCAAATGGATGACATGGGGAATGTACACTCACTTCTCCCCTGTTTCTTCACGCTGGGGACTACATGGTGATGCTTATCTGCTCCCCTGATATGAGAACAGCTGAGCAATTCAAATCTCATTCTACTCCAGTTTGTTGCATAGTTCTGACAGTCCACATTTTAAGTCCAGAGCTGCATAAAACCTGACATTTCTGCTAGTTTTATTGAAATCCTTGGTTTCCTTCACTTACTTACTTTCTTTCTTTTTAAAGGAAGAACTGTGGAACTTCAAAATTCATTTTAAATGTTGTTTAGGTAAAATCTGGTGGGGGGGGACGGCTTAATGCTTTTTCACATGCACTTTTTTGTTAGTCTTTTATCATGCTAGGTTTTGTTGCAAAAAAACAACAACAGAACACTGTTTGCCCAGAAAGGTGCTCTTTGTCTGTTACAGTGCCTTTTCGATCAAGAGTCTAGGGAGGGGGGCTCCCTTTGTCATCAACTCCCCCCTCCCCACTGAATCCAAAATACTTCTCAAATGAGTCCGAAATACTTCTGAAACACCAGCTATGTCACGATCCATTTGGCTCTCAGTATACAAGAGTTGGTGCTACTTCTTTCTGTATTTGTCTAGGTTGTTATCCCCACGCATCTCCCTTACGTAGGGTTTGTCACAGTGAGACTAAGAATGCTACTCTGCTCAAAATAACAAGTCTGACTTTTTTTAAATACCTAAGCAGGCATTGTGGCTTTATCTGCGGGCTTATTTATCAATGCCTTAGATGCATATGCATGTGTTATCGAACAGTTAAACCACAGGAATCAGTATCATGGAAACAGTTGCTGCTATTATGTGCAAACATTTCAGATCATCCCTGGCCTAGGCACTTGGTTTCACATGCTAGAGGTCTGCTATTTTCAGCTTTAGCAGTAGCAGATTAAGGACACAGCAGAGAATGAGTGCAGCTTTGTCTTAAAACAGAGATATATTCTATCCCAAAGCTGTTGTAAAAGCTCTTCTAAAACCTATCAGCGACTAAGGTGCATTTAAAACAACTATGAGTGAACTGGCTCGACATTACCCAGCATGAACACTCAGTTGTATAACTGTGTTTGGTGAAATGAAATAATTAACATTGTCTAGCACTTCATGAATATGAAAAATAATGGTCCTCATTTCAAAAGGAGACGTTTTATTACAAATAAATACAAATAGGGAATTTTAAAACTGGTTAAATTGACCTGGGTAAAACTGCAGCATAGCTCCTGTGAAGTCCTGTGCCGTGGAACATATTTATAAATCATTGGAAGCTATTCATAAGCAATCAATATTTTGTGTTAAGCTTTGTTTCTTTATGACTATATAAATAAATATTTGGGGGGCCACTAGGTGGCGCATCGGAAGATGGCTGACAATAACATCTCTCCGACCCACACAAGGTAATTTGGAGGCTATGATGGGGGTAATTAGCCTCCTTAACCCCCCCAGGATTGTGGGGGGGATGGCCCTTGCCTGCTGTGCCCTATACCACCCCCGAATTTGTGGGGGTGGGGGCACCAGGCACAAAGCCCTCCTGTGGGATTCCGGCACTCCTGGACGCCGTCCCTGATTCGCGCCGCTAGTTGCAAGCATCTTCAAAAGAAACAATTTGGACGAGATAAATTGCACATGCTTCAAGGAAAAAAGGGAGTAAAGACTGCTGACAGAAGAGATCTCTGATAACAAGACAAGAATAAAATATGAGAAGATACGTCAAGATACGGTATGACTGAGGGGGGAGGGGGGAAAAACCTGCCTTCCTTTTTCTTATGTGATTTAACAAGAATCCCCTCCCCTAATGAGTCAGAAACTAAAGACTTAAGCTGTGGATTTAAGGCTGTGTGGAGATAAACTTTCCAACCAAAGCAATGTTTCAAGATGAAGCTGGAAAGCTAAGAGTTTTGGAATGACGCAGTTAAAAATGCCGTCGCCATTTTGGGAGGCATTGTTGGAGCTCTTGGGTCTGGGAGGAGAAAGAGAGAAATAGAGTTGTTTACATATCGTGGATCAACTTCTCGGTGGGACTTAAGAACGACAAATGCCAAATTTATGATGGAAAGAGCGATGTTATCTACGAAGGAGATATATGGAAACCATCTGGACTTAGTGGAGGAACGGGAAATCCACACAGGATTATTATTTTGCTTATCGGCTTAAGGAGACTAACAGAAGAGATCGTAAAGGAAAAATAGAAATTATATGAACAAGATATGATGTGGAAACACCAAGATAAGACTGGATAGAATTATGAATTTTGTTTGGACTGATTGGGACTGATTTGGACATTAACGCAGCAATAAGAAGATGATCTGAATCCCCCTTTGGATCTTGAAGTATGGGTTCCCTCAACAAAATTTAAAAATTTGGCTTTGTAATTTGGAATTTATGTGATGTGATTTAATTTGATGTGATTGGCCAGTTAATAAAAATTATTTTTAAAATATATATATATATATATATATATATATATATAAATATTTGCCAAATGTGTTATTTTTGTCTTAAAATATACAAGAAAACAAATAATTATTATCTGTCATCATTGCAATTAGTGTAAAAATGTTTTTCCTTCGTATGTACTGCAAATTCTAGATAAATGCTTGCATTAATTCTTATCTGCCAAAAAAAAACCCCTACCCTCTTGGTTAAATTCTGCATTCGCTACAGCATTTGGTAACCAACTAATTACAAATATCTAATTTCTCATTCAGCACTCAATTCTCCAAATGAAATAAATGATCTGTTTGCATGCATCACTAGACCATCTGGTTTCATATGAGAATTCAACAAAGAATCTATTAATTGCCAGTCATGTTTATTCAGCAGCCTTAATTCATAATTCCTATAAATGATTAAATCAGAGGGCTCTTAGCAAACAACCACCTTCTTGAGGATTCAACTTCCATAATTGAAAGGCAGGAGCATCTGACTAAATACAGGGTATTTTCATACCAGGGACAGAGAACATTGTCTAGCCCAAGGGCCACATCCTATTCTGGGCAACTTTCCAGGGGTCTCATGCCAGGGATGGTGGGACCAGAGGAAAGGGGGGTAGAGCAGTGGATATAAACATTAGCTTTGTACAGTAGGCTAGATTCAACACACATGCCTCTCTGTTCTCCATTCAGGCCACTAGAGGCATTATCAGAGTTCAAGAGCGCATTTCAGCCAGGTAAAAACACTCAAGCAGGGTGTGAAGCAAAGCCTATGAGGGATGTGGCTGAGGAATGAGTATGACTAGGGGAGGCTCCCAAGGTCCAGATAGCAAGGTCCAGAGGGCCACACTAGTAGTTGATTACAGAGCATCACAGAACCAAAGAATTGTAGAGTTGGAAGGGACACTGAGAGTCATCCAGTCCAATTCTCTGCAATGCAGGAATCTCAACTAAAACATCCATGACACATGTCCATCCAACCTCTGCTTAAAAAACTCTAATGAAGGAGAGTCCACCACCATCCGAGGGAGTCTGTTCCATTGTTGAACAGCTTTAACTGCCAGAATGTTCTTTATTTAATGATTTAAAAATAGACGTCATGAAAATCCATCTTTGACTGGCAGGAGCCAATACACACATTTTTGCAAAGCGAGTTTTCTTAATATAATGCATTTTTGTACCCTGTACAATATATGCATTTTTAGACATGTTTTATTTTATTTATCTACTTGTTAAGTTTCTATGCCGCCCCCTTCATCCGAGAATCATAGAGTGGTTTATGCATTTTTATTTTTTTGCAGACTTTGCATGGCTACATTGCAAAATTCAGACAGTGCGAACCCTGAAGGATCCCTGCATTTCAGTTCACATATTGGAAAATGCAAAATAGGTGGGTTCAAGCAAACTGAACAGAGTTTCTCCCCCACCCTTAGTTCCAGGACTCACTGTTGGAGTGGAAAAGCAGTAAAATGGATCCAAGCCTGGCTCAAAAATGAATTCCTGCTCTCAATAACTAACTGCGTTAGGCAAAACTGAGCCTAAGCAGAATGCAAGGGAAGCAATGGCCTGCTGGGTCCCTACTTACCCTTGCCTTCATTTCCCTCCCATTGGTCTCCACCCCCTGCTACTACCCCGTGATGAATTTTAATTTGTAAGCTCCTCAGGGCAGGGACCTGACATCATGTACTCTGTATAGCGCCATACACACAGAGATGATATAAAAGTAAAATCTTAAAATAATAAATCAGCTAAATAAACAAAAACCACACAGCGTACATCTTACGGGAAATGGGATGATTGTTCACACCATAAGTAAAACCTGACTCCATTCTCAGTCACTCCCCACAGTTTCTTTCTGAAAGGAATTAGGATTGTCTAGTGCTCCCACCCTTCCCTCACGCTTCTCATTACAAGTTCTAACTGTGAGAAAGGCACAAGTGCTCTCCCCCCACCCCACCCCTTTCCCATGCCTTAGGGGGGGAAATGCTGTTAACAGTTCTGGAGACATTAGGCTTGAAGGAACCATGGAGCTGAGTTTATAGACCACAAGAAGATTGATACAGCTGCTGGTAACTAGTATGCACATGCTTGCAATTATCGTTCATCCATACATTTGCTGGCGTCGAATTCTTCATCCCCTGAGTGGTGTCTTTATTCCATATTGCAGTACTTAATTCCCTTTACCTTTAGAAACTCGGTGTGTCTGTCAAATAAAAGGAGCAGGCGAAAGAGGTGGAATCAATTCATCTGGACAACATAAGACTGCATTTTTTGTCTCGATTAAGTTGAAACGTTACTGAATGATTTCATCACCATTAAGGGAAATAATGGAAAATACCCATTTCCCAAGGCTGCTTGTAAAAGATGCGGGCATATTTAAAAAAACCTCGTTCCCTACTTCCTTTGCACGTCTCATTAAATGTGTATATATTTTAATAAAAATAATCAGTCATGCATAGTAGCCAGTTACATGTATGTGTTCTCAGGAGGACGGCTGCCTAGAGAAACACATGGCGCAGCTGTATCCTAAGCAAAGGTTGATAGATTACAAATATAAGGAAAATTAGGAGAGTCAGTTTAGTGCCAAGTGAAATACCAAAAATATATGTAATTGGTGTTAAAAGCTAAAGGAATTAATGTCAAACAAAAATTAGACTAATCAGGGGTGGTGTGTTGTTTAGTGATGACTCTATCTGGGAGAACATTTCCAAAAGAAAATCTGCATTATTATATTAAACCATATGAGAGGAGAATTGGTTTAATATTGTATGTGTGCATGCTATAAATATCAAGGTCTTTAGCATATTAGCATTGTTTATATTGTTAGCATAACTAAGACAAACAACACAAATATATGCTTACAAAGTGCCAAAGGTGTGGAAAAGCATATTACAGTATTACTACTATTACTAATATTTGCGCTTATTAGCTGCATTTTCTATTTAAAAGAAACTCAAAGTGACCTACAAAACATTGCAAACTATAAAAATCAAAACAGAATTAAAACCTAAAATACATCCATATGTATAAAATCAAGGTCAAACACATTCCACCCACTGAAATCGGACATGGAATATCAAAAACCCTCCAGTTAATGACCAAAGAAAAATGTTTTTGTCTGGTGTCTAAAGTAGATAGTGATGTTGCCAAGCATACCTCTCTGAGGAGAGCATTCCATAAGTGGGGGAGCCACCACTGAAAAGGCTGTTCATATGTCGTCATCCTACTGTACCAGCCGCAGGTTTAAAACCATCTTCAAATGTAGGCCCACATAATGAATTGCAGTAATCTAGCCTGGAGGCTACCAGAACGTATGCACTGAAGTTTGGCTGTCCCTGTCAAGATATGGGTGCAGCTAGATGTCAGGGACCATGCTGAAGACGGCTGCACTGAGGAGGAATGGTGGAAACCGCCCCCTCCCCCTCCCTCTGCTCCTGCTCCTGAATCTGCCCAGGAGCAGGAGGACAGTATAGATGTGGAACAGTGGTTTGCAGAGGGACATAGTTCAGAAGGCAGAAGCTGGGAAATACTGGATGGGGAACGGCTAGGAGAAGAAACACTGGAAGAGAGAGGGTTAACAGATTCACAGTCTCTGGATAGCACCCACCCCCCTTATCCAAAGTCACAGAGAGCTCAGAAAGTGTCAAAAGTGAACAGAAAGCACAGAGGCTACAAACTCAGATTACAAGACATAGGAGTGAGGTAGATTAATAGGGAAGGAGGAGGGAGTTTCTCTTAATTGGGAGCACTGCCATTTCTAGGAGGGGCCTTCTTTGTTCTCTCGCTGTGATTATTAAGGATTCTAACTGGTGAGGCGTTGCTTTCATTTGATCTCTTATCTACTGCCACCGGGGTGGTGGTGGAAGCAGATTCCCTGAAGCCTGACACTAGGCAACCAATCAAAGCTGATGAACGTTAGTGCGTCCTATCAAAGTCACTCGGTTCACAAGTGACAGCACTGGATCCCATGCCATCCCACTTTTCCAGAGCCCGAATCAGGACATGCATCTTCTGAGGCATACTTCCTGGTAAGTGACTTGGTCCATGCTCTCAATCAAAAAAAGTGCCTTTTCAGGGTGAGATCTTGTGCGGTGCTCCAAAACATGCTCCTGAAAAAGAGCTTTTTCAAGGCAAGCACATGGGGCAAGAGAGCGAGAGAGTGCAACGCCCAAAATGGCCACTCCACTTTTTCTGGGGCACTTGGGAGGGTATGGGATCCAGAAGGACTCATGTTGAAGATCCATTCTGGTTCTTTCACAAAAGGCAGCTTTTTAGTAGTGAGGATAAAAGGCGGGGCATTTTTAGTGCATTATTCCAGACTGCTAGCTGAATCACGATGACGCCGTGAGACATCATGCCAAAACGTTCTTTAAAACAGGGCTGCCATACATCCGGATTTTCCCAGACACATCTGGGAATCGGTCTGCAAAAATGGAGTCCAGGCGGATTTTTGCTGAATCGGCAAAATGTCCAGGGACACCCAGGCGTACGGCAAGTAGGGCAATTAGAAAAAAAAAGAAAAAACTCAACAACTTTGTCCAGATTTTCACTTTTTGGGAATCTGGCAACTCTAATTTAAAACTCAGCAACTGTACTACTGTAGTGCAGAATGGCCCCATAACTTTGGTAGGATTTGACAGGGCGATGTAAATCGTTGTAGTAACTAATAAATATTATTTTGGTGTAAATAAAAAAAAAAATTGGGAAATTTATCAAACCTTGTACGGGGGGGAGGATCAGCTCCAGTCACCAATTCCCCCTCTCCCTGGATGTGGTTTCTCCCAAAAACCTTTACATTGCTATAGTACAGGCACAATTGCTGCTGCTGCTGATTCCTTGACATTATTCTCTACTGAAATTCAGACGGGGGCAGGCAGGGGAGGAGAAGCCCAAAGCAAATGTTCTTGGCGTTTACCCTCCCAGAGAAACTGGCTTTATTGACTTTCTATCGGAGGAAGTAAAGCGAACCCAAACATGCCTCAGCATACATTATGAAGGCGTATAACTTTGGGGGGGGGAAACCTTTTCAAAATGTGTATCAAAGCATCAAAACCAAACAAAAATGACTGATTAATTGTTGAGCAATTTTCTTTCTGACAGCCAGAAGACGACGACGACGACAGGAAATGGTCTGTGGTTCACAAAATGAATAGATGGCCTTCTTACAAGATTGGCCTTCGAAACATTTTTTTTAAAAAAAACTATAAACCAAATGGGGGCTTTATTGACCACATCACACTGGAAAGTTCCATTTTTAAAAAATAAAAAAAATCCAGAGCTGGAAAATACTGAAGAGTATAAGGTAATGTGCAGAGCAGGTTTTGTTTGTGCACAGCTGATTCCAAGAACAGCAGCTGCTAAGGTCCTCTAAACATATTCTAGAAGCCATGTAAACATTTCCTGCAAGTTTTGTTGTCTAATTTAGCATTAGACTCATACTGAAAATTCCATTCTCTGCCTTATCTTTCCATGTGGTTGTCTCCATTCCAAGTGCTGATTTTGATTACATTACAGCTTCATTTTTTTTTTCTAATCTAGTGACAATCCAAGATTTATTTATCTTTTAAAACTCTTGCCTGGCATGATAAACTGTGTCTTAAAATATACCCCAAACAGGGAACGTATCCAGATTTTCTAATATGTACATCCTCAAATGAACTTTTTTCTGGTTACTTCAAACTGGTGCATAGGAACATCTGGTGTTGCATATATAATTATGGACGTCATCTTTATTAGAGATGAGTTACTTACAAGAATGCTGGAATATCGACTCCTTTTGTGTCGAGGTAACTTTAAGGCTAGAGCCCCAAACACACTTACCTACTTCAGAGTAGACATGCATATGCTTGCATGCAAGGCATCTTCATGCTTCTATGTTATTTACTTGCCTTAAGAAGCTGATAAGGTAAACATTACATTCTGGAAAGAGAAGGGCTTTGTGCTCATTTGTTCCTCTACCCAGCTGCTAAAAGACTTGTCCCCAGAAACTGAGCAAAAGGAGACAGTAGAATTCCCTTACTTTAGTTCTTCAAAGGGGATTAATTAGATACTGCTGGGATCTTCCATTTAAACTAATTATATTTTTCAAAGGCCAAGCTGTATCTGTAAGAGCTCTGAAAGCAGCAGCAGGGACATGGAAATTTAAGGACTTAAGGTAAGTTTAAACTGTAAGAATACCTTATTAAATGGGTGAGGCGTATCTTTGTCTTGAAGGCTGTATGTTTTGAATGGAGATTTCGAATAGAGATGCCTTTTGTTTGATTAAACTTTGTACCTTAGAAAAACAGAATAATTTTGTATATTCTACAGATGCCTCTTAGATGGAACAGATTTTACTGATTATGTAATAACGACACAAATATTTCCCAAACACACACCCCTAAACTTATAGCATTGCCATTTTATTTTGCTTTTAGCGACCTTTTTAGTATTATTAATAATAATAATAATAATAATAATAATAATAATAATAATACTATTACTAAAAATTCAGTAATGACAACTTCACACCATACACTGGCTTTCCCCAACCTGTAGGAATGAGAGTAGCTCAGATAGTGGAGCATGAGACTCTTATCCCCAGGGATTAAGCCCTCTGGGATCTCCTGGGCTCTGCATTCATCCAGTGTGATTCAGAGTGGGGCCCTTTCCCCTCTTCAATGGCATTTGATTCCCACTTTAATTAGGGTTGCTTTTTAAAGGAAAATTGTTAAGTTGTGGGTGAACATATCAGACGACACAGTGATTCTTCAAACAGCTCTTGTTTATTCACAGGCCAGAACAGAACTGGGCTAAAGGGTTCAGCCAACCTGCTTATATTAGAGCTCAACTACAAGGCAACAGTAACAACTTTCTGTGACTATCCAATCACTGAACGTTACTTTCAATTCCTTATTTGCATATGTGGACCTGAGTGAAAACTTTCAATTCCTTATTTGCATATGTGGACCTGAGTGAAAACTATCTACAGTATCCCCCTGCTGGCCCAGGGTGAGAACTTCAGTACATAATAAAAACTCCAAAATCCCCATACATCAATTTCGCCTTTGAAACCCCAGTAATGTCTGGGAAAATCCGGACCTATGGCAGCCCTACTTTTACTGTTGGGTAAGGTTGATTTGATTCACCCCCCCCCCCTTGTTCCTCATGTACATAGGTCTTTATTCCCCCCTTATTCCTGATGTAAATTATCATTCATCCCTTCTTCCCTGGCAGGGAGTCGCATTTTGTGGTTTGCCTCAGGTGGCAAAATGTCTTGGGCTGGCCCTGTTTCCTGGTATTAGGTTCTTCAAAATTACACACACACACACACAGAGAGAGAGAGAGAGAGAGAGAGAGAGAGAGAGAGAGAGAGAATATGTTTCTCTAGATATTTCATATTGTAGTGGCCTCTCAAACATTTCAAACATCTTTACATTCCATAGAGGTGGTATCTGTTTGTTTTGTAAAAGGCGAAAGATTTATACGATCTGAGGAGAAGCCAGAGTATAGGTATCTGTTTGTTTTGTAGGCAACTTGAAGTTTTCCAGTTCAAAGCTGTTCAAACACATTAAGTTAACTTTTGAAAAAGACAAATAAAAGTAATTGCCTATCTGATTAAGGCAGTGATGCTGTTATAAAAAATCCTTTTCACAACATGAAAGCTGAATGTGATCGTTATGATTAATATTATTACAATAAATGTCACAGGAGCGAATAATAGGTAGGTTCCCCCCCCCCAACCATTGCAGAGTCTATAAAAAATAACGATTCTTTTCAGAGAAAACAATTCCACATGAACACACATAAAAAATTGGGGGAATTCCACTAATTATACCAACATACTTAAGACTGCTTCCTCCCTTGGGCTCCATTATGATCTCTGAGAACCATCAAAGACTCATGTATTGTTGCGGAGCCAGATGTTTTCCCTCATATTAGCAATTTTTCAATGAGGTTATCAGGTTCTCCCAATACTCAAATCATGATTATTATTATTCTTGTCACTGAGAGATTACAGCATCCTACACACCCCATCATGCTAACACATCCCTGCAATTTGGATAGTTTGTGGGATCCAGATGAACAAATGTCATGGACAACTATCAGATACTGTCTACAACAATGCTAGGGACAGACCACAAATCTCTCTTTTCTTCACCATGATGTGGGTTTTTTGCCCAAACAAAAGTATTTGACTGTTGGTATACTTAAGATGGTACTTGAATGTGCTTCCTTAGGTCATACCGCCCCACTATTGTCTAAACCCCAGACACTAAAGCTGCAGTTTGTGCGCACCCTTACTTGAAAGTAAGATGCATTTAACCAGTGGCATATGTTCTGGAGAAAACATGCTTAGATCTTAGTGGTCTGTTTCTGGCATAATGCTGAACTATGGTTTAGCATTACTTGAATTTGCCTTTCGCTTAGGTACTTTCTTTACCAGCATGCCATGAGGAAGAGATTGGCAGCTTTGGCTTCCATTTTCAAATTACCATGGTTTATTGTTATGTCTGAACCCCAAATTTGATTACTCTTAACCAGTGCTTTTTTCTAAAAAAATAAATAAATGTTTAGGGATATTCTCATTGTGACTCAAGAAAATGACCATTTTTACAGTTCAAATCAGAAAAAATAAATACAGTAAATGGACAAAATGGACAAAAGTACAAAGAACATGCATTACCTCATACAGTGGTACCTCTAGTTACAAACTTAATTCGTTCTGGAGGTCCGTTCTTAACCTGAAACTGTTCTTAACTAGAGGTGTGCTTTCACTAATGGGGCCTCTTGCTGCTGCTGCGCTGCCGGCACACGATTTCCGTTCTCATCTTGAAGTAACTCTTCCAGGTTAGCGGAGTTTGTAACCTGAAGTGTTTGTAACCTGTGGTGTTTCTAACTCGAGGTACCACTGTATTACATAGCTGACAGCTCACAGTAACTTCCACATTGGCATGAGGTTGTGTGCACTAACATCTTCCCGATTCCTCTGCTTGCTGTTGGTGTCCGTCATCATCAGTAAAAAACCAAACACCCACATTCCACACTGCTTCATACACTGAACGCTCACTTCTGCCTGAGACTCAGGAAACATCATGACAAGAAATGAGGCCACCATTGGGGGTTGCAACGGAACTGACGATTCACCGAGCTAGAGAAGAAACTTAAAAAAATCAATTTTTTTTGTTTCTTCTCCTGTTAAAGATTCACAAAATGTTTAGGGGTATGGCGTACCCCTGCGTCCGCCCCCCCTCTGAAAAAAACCCACTGCTCTTAACTATGGTTTAAATCCATAGTTAAATCCATAATCACTCCTGGGAGTGACGCGGTGGCTTGGCCACCCGCAGACTCCACGCTGCCCCAAACAGTCCGCCCGCCGCCTCCCCCTCAGCTGTAGGGCGGCTGAGAGGGAGGAGGCAGCCAGACTCCTTGGAGGCCCCGCACGGTATCCTGCCCCAGCTCACCCTGCCCCATGGGCAACTGGCCCCACCCCTGCAGGTGTCTGGCACCGTTCCTGGATGCAGGGCACACGCGCTGCCTCAGGCGCCTGATCGGCTTGCTCCACTGCTGTTGGTGCATCCAGTGCTTTTTCAAGGGTATGCAATAGTGGCACCTTTTTTTTCCAAGAAGAAAAGCACTGGGTGCATCTCTCACACACCAGAGATTCTACCCCTCCCCTAACACCCCATTTTGGGTGAAATGCCCATATGAGTGAAATAACATACAGAAATGAAATATGTATTATTATTTATAAAAATATCTGCATACCCCTGTGTCATAAAAAATATGTCAAGGCAGTTTACAGCAATAAAACCATAAATAAAAACCTTTAAAAGGTTAAAAGCAGACATTAATTCACCATTGTGGAAGGGTGTGCTCTTAATTGCTTGGCGGGATAGAAAGGTTTTCAGCAGGTGTTTAAAAGCTGGCTGAATCTAGACAAACCACAAACTTTATTTTATTGCTTTGTTTACTTACAGTATTTATACACTGCTTAATAACAAGGTTTCTCTGGGTGGTCTACAAATAAAATATAAAATAAAATAACTATATTAAAATAGAACAAAAACATGAAATCTGAAACACGATAAAATGATAAACAAAGAACGACATCTGTAAAAATGATGACTCCATCTTTCAAGTATGCCATAAAAAAACCCCCAAGCTCACCAGGAGAGATATTTGATTAATCTGCATCTGAAGTGTGTGTGAAATAATGCAATAAAGTTTAACAGGGCTACCTCACTAGGAAGTTTAAAATCACTTGGGGTGCCTGCCATCCCATAAGGGTTTTTGTTTAATTTTTACAAGCTAATTATTTTTCTCATGATTTTCTAAAGCAAGAAGATGTTGCTGGTGACGAAACTTGTTTCTTAACCACAGGGTGAGGTGAGGACTTGGTGGCTGAATGTCATTGGGAGTAGCCTGACAAATATGCAGAATCTGCATTTTACTGGCGATGATCTAACTAGGCTGCAGACTACCTGCAGCATCTTGACAGCACATTTTTAACCCTGGGTACACTGGTACTCTTTAGTCTTTAGCTTGGTCATTTTACCAATGCATGCATGAAAACTGCCTTTACTGAACTGAACAGCCCGGATATCTGAGCCAGTGGCGTGGGGCTTCTGATTAAACTGAACTCTTCTGTTTCCTTGAAGAAGGTGAGCATTTTACTATCCACCAAATGGAAGAGAAAACTTATTGAAATAGAAATGCTCATCTAATCACATACTCCTAGATAAGCCCGCTGACTTCAGTAACATTGCAGTCCAATTTGTGTTTACCTGGAAGTCCTATTATGTCCAATAGATCTTACTCCCTGGTCCGTAGAACAGCAGCTGGCCAGAGCAATCCTAAACTGGGCTTCAGAAGGATCAAAGTGATGGAATCACCACTACATCCTAAGCCGTGCTTGTATGGGTCAGGGTGGAATGGTGTGTTTGTATATGTGTGAATTTCTTGCCCCCTTTCTTTTTTCTAGCTTGGTTGGTTTTGCCACGCACTCAAGAGCCATACATCTGCAGAGCAATTAGAGCTCCAAACATGTGAGTGTGTTGAACTGCCCCAAACAAAAAGCTGTGTGTGTGTGTGTGTGTGTGTGTGTGTGTGTATCTGGAAGGAAGGTGCATCAGTGGTCCCCACAGTGTGTTGACTATGCTGCACACATTTGTAGATATGTGGCTGCCACATCACTAGACCAATTTCCTGGGTGGCTGTGATATGAGGCCAGAATGACATTCCAGATTCACACACACACGTAGCTTTTTGTGTGGTTCTCTGCAGGAGGGTGATGAATGGGTAGGACAGACTTGGATTAGGCCTGACCATGTGTCACACATATAGTGGTACCTCGGGCTAAGAACTTAAATCATTCCAGAGGTCCGTTCTTAACCTGAAACTGTTCTTAACCTGAAGCACCACTTTAGCTAATGGGGCCTCCTGCTGCCGCCACACTATTTCTGTTCTCATCCTGAAGCGAAAGTTCTTAACCCGAGGTACTATTTCTGGGTTAGCGGAGTCTGTAACCTGAAGGGTCTGTAACCTGAGGTACCGCTGTATTCTGTAGTCACGTTGGGTTGCGGGTGTGCATGAAGTGGGCATGATCTCATTGTGCACATTGTGCAAATAATAAGTTATTTTGTTACCCCACTGATCTTTGGTTCAGCCATCTACCGGTAATTCATTTGCAAAGCCCATGCAGTTCCAGCAGGCTCCATCAACCTCAAGTGTATTTTCATAGCCCTGAGTCTTGGGATGAGTCAAGCAGACATTTGGGAGTGGCTTTGATATTCAAAGCACACATTGTTGTCCCCTCTTTGAAGTGAGCACAAACTATGTTTCCTGTGTTTAACAGGCTAATTTCCAAACATCCCTTTAATTAAATTAGCATGAAGGAAAGGGTTTGCTCTCATCAGCTGGTGCAAGACCAAATGCCAGCACTTTCAGATGACAAGGTAGAATTGTATTAGGATAGAATTGTATTAGGGAAACAGGTTACCAGAGTTAATGTCTTGTTAGATTATTTTTGTAGCAGATCTTTGGCAAGGAGGGGAGGGACACACGCTGCACAAGATTTGAAGCACAAAACTATTGTTTATTTTTACATCCTTCCCTACAGGCCATGCCCATTTCCTTCCTCCACCTCTTCCCCTGTGTCCCCTTTCTGTCTAAGAAGAGTGGGAAATCCAGTCCTGAGGATTAGATTGACAGACACTCTATGGGTTGTATCCAACAAAGCAGTTCTGTTAAGTGGAACAACTTCCACTTGTGCAATGAACTTCCCTCTCCTTTTCTTTCCCACATGCACCCCCCGCCACACACCCACACCCCACACGTGGTTCCCCCAGGCCCTTTGAGCAGATTTGGAGAGACACTGGGAACATGACGGGGGGAGGGCAGAGAGGAGAACTCCATTGTGCAAGCAGAAGTCATTTTGTGCATGCAACCACAACTTTGTTGGATTCAGCACTGAGAGTCCAAGTCTGCTCAGAAACATGGGGTTCAATGGAGCTTACTCCCAGGTAAGTGTTTAGGATTGCAGCCTAAAGGGACACACTTCCAACCACAAACAGGGAAACAAAGTGAAGCTGGAATTAACTATGTTCCAGTTTGCTGGGGTGGGAGAAGGGGGAGAAGAAAGCATGTCTTGACTATGCCAAGTTTAATAGCTCTACAGAGCAAAGAAGAATCCATTGTTGCCTGTGTTTTGGTATGCAGCTAAGAACGCTACTTTGGCAATGAGAGAGGAAATATCATTAGCATCAAAACATAGCAGGAAAAATGCTGACTGTTTTCTTAACATAAAGGCTGAGGGAAAATAAAGCGCACCATCCAGTATTTCTTATTTCAGAAAGAAATGTAATTGGATATGCAAATACAGGAGTGACTTAGAAGCAAAGCAAATGCCAAAGATAAAATGAATTATAGGCTTTCTTTTGCAAAGGAAGCACGGACTTGTGAATGGCATGGAACAGGGGATGCCAATCTCTTTGGGTCAATGGGCACATATTACACTTTGAGAGAGTGCTGGAGTTCAACCACAAAATGGCTGCCATGGGGGCGTGGCATGACACAAAATTAAAGAGACAGGTACCCCTGACAAGCTTATTCTTACCACAGGAAGGCAACCATGTGCTACTTGTCCTGATTTGTGGTATATCACACAATATTGCTTTTACACACACCTACATGCATGCACACCCACTGGTGCTGTTGCTGTCTAATGGCAACAGGGAGAATTCTGCAGTACCAGGGAAAATGTGGAAGGTGGCTGCACCATACTTGCATTTCACAGAAATCAGTTATGTGTAGTAGCACTAGTCACACACACACACACACACACACACACACACATCCATGTGCCCCCCCACATACCATTACCAAATCTGGTCTGGAGGGTTGGGGAAAACCCCAATACAGATTTAGGGGGCACATGGGTGGAGGAAGAGTAGAACATTCCATTACACAGGGAAAAATCCTTGTATGGGTGGTGTGTTCACTGTAGTGCTAAGTTGAAGACAACCCATTGGCTGACCATGGTGAAGTTCCATTCATGATGCAGATAGGCATTTAGCTTTATAAAGGGAAGGAACATATTGTGTTTCAATCTTCAGAGCCCTGGTGTGGATGGGAGACGTTAGTAGTGTTTCTTGTGGTCCTCTAACAGCCCTTTGCTGTTTGCAGAATTTGGATGATGGTGATGATTTTTTTGCCATGCATTCCAATGTTACCTTTTGAGAAACTGGAAATTCTTATTTGACCTCATGAGAATAGCTGGATTGACTCTGCATGTGGCTTCCAATATTTCTAAAATCACTGACACAATCATTCTTGTGTGAGGTCTCTTTAGCTTGTTCTTGAGTTTGTTTGGGTTTATTTTTTTCTCATTTAAGGATTTAAAAATCTTGCAGATTTCCTCTTGAGCCTGCTAAATCATTTTATTGCTCCTGCTTTTTATGATGTTAATACTTTATTCCATTTAATAACTTCATCAAACTTGTTTTAGGAACCTTTGATCAAAGAAGGATATGTTGACCAAACTGCAGTCTTGACTACAGTTTAAAAGGACAATACTTTGCAATTGGGTGCTACAAAATCAGCCATTTTCCCCACAGAAAAAGCATGGGCCGTGCTATTTCTGCCTTCATAAGGCTGTTGGGATGAAATATAGTTTGAAATACTTTTTAACATTGTGGTGTGCTTAAATTCTTTCCAGATTATGTAAGTATGGCACAAGCTGAAGTTCTGACTGGCGTGCTACAGTGGTATCTAATGAAACAAATTTTGCTGGCAGATTAGCTTAGCCAGGTTTAATATCGCAATCAAGACACCAGCATGAGAGAATAAGACTACACCATGAGTCTGATCTGCCAGCTAAAGTTAATTCACATACCTCCATGGGAGAGCACTGCATGCAAAGGGGTAGCCATTCAGTCGCTAGCATTTCCAGTTAAGCACTGAAAGGACATCCCGCCTCAGTGCTGTAGTGCTGCTAGCCTGTGTAGATACAGAGCTGGAAGAACCAGTGACATTAAATGTTCTTCTAGGAGAAAGATGCAAAAAATGGTAGTGAACACTCCCCAGGCCCGGCAGACCTCATTATCTGGGAAGGCCTTTGAGGAAGGGGCATAACTCAGCGCTAGAGCATCTGGTTCAGTCCCCAGCATCTCCAAGTTGGGCTGGGAGAGATTCCTTGTTGGAAACCCATGGGAATCTGCTGCTAGTCAATATACATTTTATTCTATTCTATTTTTATTTATTATTTATTTGTATACCACCTTTCATTCAAATACGTCAAGGCAGTTAGCAGCATAGAAATGCAAAATAAAAACACAAAATATATAATAGAAAGCAATACCTTCTTACACACAAACACATTTAAAAGGGTATAGGATGTTAATGATCCAAAGACATGGTTGAAGAGAAACGTTTTTGCCAGGCACCTAAAGATGTCAGGCGAGCCTCCTTGGGGAGAGCATTCCACCAATAGGGAGCACCGAAGTGACTTCCCTGGGGCACAAGCCTGAGCAGTGTGAATAATAATAATAATAATAATAATAATAATAATAATAATAATACTTATTTTTATTATTATTTTATTTATACCCTGCCCATCTGGCTGGGTTTCCCCAGCCACTCTGAGCAGCTTCCAACAAAATATTAAAAATACAACAAAACATCAAACATTAAAAGCTTCCCAAAACAGGGCTGCCTTCAAATGTCTTCTAAAAGTCTGGTAGTTCTTTTTCTCTTTGACATCTGGTGGGAGGGCGTTCCACAGGATGGGCGCCACTACCGAGAAGGCTCTTTGCTTTGTTCCCTGTAACTTTGCTTTTCATGGTGAGGGAACCGCCAGAAGGCCCTTGGAGCTGGACCTCAGTGTCCGGGCAGAACGATGGGGGTGGAGATGCTCCTTCAGGTATATGGAGGTCTTTGGCTGCCCAGATGACAAGACCCCCCTCTCAGCCTTGCTGGTGTAGTCCAAAGCAGAGCAGATCAATATGTTAGGTACTAGCTCAGCCGCGGGAGTTGCCAGAAGGAGTAATACAAGGAGCCAATCCAACTTTGAAAAGAAATGTGGAAAGGGGCTTGGGGCTGCCACACATAGGCACTGATATTCCTTCCAACATTTCTCCGATGAAATGTCCCATTCCATAATGATAATTTTACTATTTATACCCCACACATCTTCCTGGGTTGCCCCAGCCACTCTGGGCAGCTTCCAACATATATAAAAACATAATAAAACATGAAACATTAAAAAAAAGCCTTCCCTATACAGGATTGCCTTCAGATAGCTCAGGGGTCAGATAACTCCATACCCTCCAAGATTTCTCCAGTAAAAATAAGGACAGCCAAAGGAAAATTGGGACATTCTGGGGTCAAATCAGAAACTGGAATGGCTTCTCTAAATCAGGGGCATCCCTGGAAAATAGGGATGCTTGGAGGGTCTGCACTGATAATGTGTGTGGGATTGTCCATGCTGGGAGGGACTCTAGTTCAATGAGGGTTTCTCCTTGTGTGAAAGCGCTACACACATATATATCAGTACATGAGCAGAGTTCCTTCTGATATGCATGGAGCATAATAGTGGCACATGGTGGTGGGCTGCAGGGCTGCCCACATGGTCCTGCAAACTCCCTCCACTCACACACCTCCTTTCACCATTTGGAGGAGGTTGTGTGAATCCTTCCTATAGTGACATCATGATGGAATGTAAATTTTGCTAGAAGTTGCATGTGTCAAGGTTGAAGGTGAATAGCGTCTGTTTTCTGCAGTGGCTCCCATTTCTCATAACATCTACTTTGCCTTTTAAAGCTTTTAAGACCGTAACTACAAATTTCTTAACTGTATAAGTTAAAAACAAACCTATACATATACTGACATTACAATAGAACATAATATCTGACTGTAACAGTTTCATTGTTTTAAAATGAAAACCTGCATGTGAAATTAACTAAAATAGATTCTCCATTATTGTTAGTGCAATTCCTATTAGTAGTAATTAAAACACACTTACTCGTTATAGAGTGGTATGAGAGTGCTTCATTAAAATACATTCAAAAATGGAACAAATAGCAAGACACCTGTGTTTGTTTTGTTATTGCTGTTATTCTTTATTGTACCATTTAGATTGTACAAAACTCAATAAGATACATGTATGAAAAAGAGTGCATATTTGTTTTAAATACTGCTTAAATGTGTGTTTGAACTGAGGCTCCCACAACTCATTGAAAAGTTGCAAAAAACCCCAAAAAAACTTTCATTTGAGAAGGTATATATCATACTATCATGGGCAAACTTCACAGGAGTTTTTGGAAACTGTAGCCAGGCTATATATAAGAAAATCACACTGGCACTGTGCCAGACCTCACAATCCTTATTCTGTTTTTTGTTATTTGCAAGAGGTGTGGGCAAACACTGATCTAAGAGAAAGGGGACGGCACTTTGTGAGCCTTTTCTTTGTCATTAGTTCCATTCATTTTCAAACTGAGAGCAGTCTATTGCTTGCTGATCCCTCCTCCTCCTCCCCTCCACCACAATATATTGGCAAATCATTGTTTTTCTCTTTCTCCTTCTTCAGCTCTTTCAAAATGCTATTCATTGTTAGGGTCTTCAGTATAAAACTTACCGTGGAAATTGGCATAGCATATTACACCATCAGGAAATCCAGCGCAGATGGCTTGAAATGCAGGATTTGGCTACAGGGTGCTGGAACTTAACACCACTGTGTCATGTAGCCTGGTGGGAAGGCTCTGCATTCTCAAGAAGCAGGGTGGCTAAAGCCCTTGAAACAATCTCCCATTTCCTAAACATTAGACAGAATGCCTTGATACTCTGAGCAGTTTGACAGCAGCACCAGTTACCAAGAGTGGTGGTGTTCTCTCTGTCACTGGAGGAAGTGTTCAGCCAGTGATGGCCAAACTTGGCTCTATAGCTGTTTTGGAACTACAATTCCCATCATCCTTGACCACTGGTCCTGTTAGGTAGGGAGGATGGGAGTTGTAGTCCCAAAACAGCTGGAGGGCCATGTTTGGCCATCACTGATTAGACCTTAGACCCCTGCCTATTAGGGATGTTCAGACCATCCAGGTGCCCCTATTTTCCAGAGACAGCCCCGGATTTACAGAAGCTGCCCCAGTTTCCAATTTGATCCTGGAATGTCCCACTTTTCCTTAGGGCATCGGAGAAATGTTGGAGGATGTGGAGTTATGCAGTCCCCGAGCCATCTAAAGGCAGCCCAGTATAGGGAAGGGGTTTTGGGGGGTTTTATGTTTAATGTTTTATTATGTTTTTATATATGTTGGAAGCAGCTCAGAGTGGCTGGGGAAAGCCTTTCAGATGGGCAGGGTATAAACAGTAAAATTATTACCACTACTATGGAATAGGACGTCCCTATTTTCATCAGAGAAATGTTGAAGGGGGTGTGTTCTAGTGCACCAATCAGAGAGTTGGACTAGGTGGGCCACAAGGCCCTCTCCAACTCTCTCATTTTGTGAAGGGAACAGAGTGCACCTTTCTCAGGCTCCGCTGCCAGGCACGTCTCTCCTCAGGCTGGACGAAATGGGAGATGGCCCCAGGGTCTCCAGTTGGTGGTGGCCCTGTGCCAGGCCCTGAGCGTTGGCAGGTACCTGATCAGGCTGATCATTGATCCCAGGCCTGGGATGTTACTGATAACTTATGAGAAGAGCTCGTGCAGCTCTCCTTTGTGGCCTTACTGGCAGAAACACAAGCGGGTGGTTTCAGGATACTTTCAGGCGTTTAGAGACATGGAGGAGACAATGGAAAAATATTACTTAAAAATGTGTCTGGTTCTAATCTAGCCTAAACAATATAATCATTGTAGAGTGGCCTAAAAGAGTATGTATTTCGAAATGTGTGATGATGCCTCGTTTTTCTTGAGGATAGGTTTCGGAAGATTTCTTTATAAAGAACCAACATGTTCTGCGGGAGGCATGCAAGTACGGATGCTTTAAAATGCCATTTAAAATGCAATCTGGCCCAAACAAAGCATCTTGATTTCAATGGGGAACATAAGCATATACTTAAATCTCTTCTGCATTTGCAAGATGAGGAGCTACTAGGGAAGCAATGCTTTAAAGGGCACTATTAAGTAATTTTCGAGCCCATAAGCTCTTATCTCATTTTTACATCTGGGATTAATAAATGTAAAAGTATATGGGGGAAATATGAAATCACATCATGTTTAAAGATTCACTGAAAACAGCAAAGCAATGCAAGAAGCAATTGCAAGGGGGGAAAGATAGCCAAATGTTACAGTTTTCTCTCCAGTTGCTCCAGACGCTCTCAAAGTGGGGAGCAGGGTTCCCTAAAAATGCTCAAGCTGTTACCCAGAAAGGCACCTTCTTACCAGATATACAATTCTCTTATCCACATGCTCTCCCTTCACTGCCAATTTGGGGAAGAGGCTTTTGCCAGCCCTCAACCAGGATCAGAAATCTCTTGATCCGTGGGGGAGAAAAGTGGTCAAAATCTTAACCTTTGACCTAGGGGTCAGGCATTTTACATGGGGACTGTAGTCTCCCATAGTCCTTTGCTGCTTGGAGACTGGGGTGCGCACAGCTGTTTTTTAGGTTTACCAGATGAACCGCTTCAAGCACTGCGATAACGTAGATCCTCCAACTTGTTGCCTGTGGTGTCAATAGTTCAACTCTGGGAGACTGAAATGTGTTTTAGTCTCATTGGTTAATTCACAGCTGGCACAACTACTATGTTGAGTGAGGTAGTCACCTTAGGCAGTGGGTGCTGGGGACAGGAGACAGCGAGTGCCAATGAAGACTTGGATGCCAGAGCTGTATTTGCCACACAACCTGCCTTTTATCCCCTAAGCTAGCCTGCTCCCCTCAGGTCAAAGGTGGGCAGTTTCAATTCACCTACCCATCTGGTCAGCTTCTGTATGTGGAATTTGGGTATGGGGGCAGGGGACAATCTTGCCTTCACCTCAAGCAGCAAAATGTCTTGGAACAGACCTGGGTGAACAATTCTTATCTTACTTCACCTCTGTAAGATTGGTTGGGCTTGGTGGCTGATGCAGGAGGCCAGGAGGCAGTCTCTTTTGCAGCTGGATTCTCTGTCAGTTATGCTAAACACCAGGGCATTTTTTTTCCAGCTGGAACTCACCGGAACTCAGGAATAGCTTGCCTGACCAGGCAAAGGCAGTCTATGAAAGTCTCCTGTTGGCAGTGTCTCTTCCTGGGAGGGGGAAGAGCAGGACAGGACAGCAGAGAGGTCAGGGCTGTGCAAGCACACTGGCACAGCACATCCAGTGTCCCCCCGGTCTACCCATGCAGCCACGACCCTGCTGCCACCTCTGCAACACTGCTTTTGGGGAGCTATTGTTATGGCTCTGCTGCACTGGACGTGCCACTCCTGCCCTCTCCCCCCCATTGGAATTTGAGCAAAGGCAGAGAGGCTAATGCAGAAATCTTTGATAGCAGTCTCCATGGCAAACTATGCTACAGGAATAAGATTCTACTGGGGGCAATCCAAGCAAAGAACAATCTGCTTGTACTTGCCCTTTTGCTGCATGTAGGATGAGAAAGATCTCGAGTCAAGCACACCCAGAGGGCTCATCAGGACTGGGTGGAAGTGTCTTTGCAGGCGCATGCAAGCCTGACTGCTTTCTGCTTGAGAATGCCATTTGGGCTGAAGGAAGAAGGGACAGGGAACAGCCATCCAGAGGAGGTTGTGTGAACAGGTCCCTAACTAATGACTCAGTTCAGCAAGTTCTGTAAATCAGGCACCCTTGTCAAGGCAAGGTAATTTTCAGGTCCACCAACCTTGAAAATGTCCTTTTAATTTATGAATGGAATACATATGCCTATAATGACTGGGAGATATATAAGTTGTACTCTCGCCAGCACTTGGAAAGACTCTATTCATCTTCTGGTGATGTTTATTCATTAATATTAGCAGAGTTTATTGTAGGGGCCCTACCCCATTTCCCATTTTTCAGATGAGGATACTTTCAAATGTAAAAAATTCAGCACCTTAAACATAATAAAATAAAAAGTGGTGCCAATTTATTTGAAGGCGTTTCCTAGAAGTTTGACTTTGAGGTCACTTTTTGTAACTTGTTGAAGATTGGAGGGCTCCACATGAGCTTATTAATGAGTTTGTTATGGAGAGAGATAGTTTCCCCTTCCTCATTCATAATTTTTGGACACCCTGTTAAACTGACAGCAGACCAAAGAAAGCACCTCTTCACGCATCTTATGGAATTCACCGCCACAACTTGGACAATGGCTTTTAGATGGCTTTGAAAATGTTAGGCAAAGTAATGGAACAAAGTTCTATGGAGTGGTTCTGAGCCCTCTCTGGTTCGAGTCTGCCTTGACTCCCAACACATCAGTCAGAAAGAAAGGCAGGTAAGACGCTAGCAGTGCATGCTGGTAGCAGCTAAAGGGTGCCTTGAGCAGGCAGTTTGAAGGCAAGCACTGTCAGCTTAAGCAGGCAGCAGCTAAGAGGTAGCTTAAGGTGGCATGAGATGGCAGTGTGTAGTATGGGACCACGGAATCAGCCTCTGAAGCCTGCCTTCTCCATTATCACCTTTTCACCAGTGCTTTTGGTGATCTCATGTGGTGCTGAAAACCACAGTCCTGTGGCCCACACGTCCCCCACTCCATCTCTTCTGTTGTTGTCTGCCTAAGGGTTTGAGGGATGGGAGACTGAGAGCTAGCAGAGGACTCAGTTCTTGCTCCTGCATTCACCAGCCTGACTGCTGAGGCCTGGATGCCTGTCCTCCAATCAGGACAGACTGTGTTGTCTGTTTAAGGGCAGGATCAGGCGGCTGAACCACAGCATACAGGGACAGTATTTTCCAGCGCTAAAAGTAGACCACACCCATTAGGCGGCTGAGTGCACAGGAAAACCACCACAAATAGCATCTTGCTTAAACATCGCTAGTTACCTCTAGGGCACAATTCAAATTAGCAAATCTGCTATGGTTATAAAATTATAAGGGTGATACAGTATGTTAAATAGCCATCATTTAAAAATAATGATGCAATGCATTCTATTACAACAATCAGTTCTGTTCTAACACAGGGCACAGAATTCTGCATCAGATGATAATATGAATACTGCTGCCCAGGGTTCTATGACTAGAGCACCAAAACAAAACACCTTGCCATTTCTTAATCAGCCTCTCTTTTGTCATTATGATGTTCTGTTGCTATGTTAATAATGGAAAGAGGCAATATTTTGCAGATTCAAGTATTTTTTCTGGGCAAATGACATTTATTTCAGACAATCAGTGGCTCAGACATAATTGGCTTTGATCTTAATTAGCTAATTATGTTGTTTAGCAATGATCAAAGTATTTGAGAAAGCAAAGGAATCCAAAATAGCAACATTTTAATTAACATGCTGGGCTATGCCACTTCCATTCTTTTTAGCCACTTTGCAATAAGATTAATTCACTTATTGATTTTTCATTCGCTCCGTAAGCAAATGCCTGTGAGCAATTAAATAGCAGCCCTGAAAGGAAAAGTCTATATGTGCAACATTGCTCACATACTTTTATTACTTTGTTATATTCACTGGCATGCTCTCCTTGCAAATGTGAATGCCTAACCAATCTATTTTTGTTGGAGATGGTTGTGTGTTTTCTGGTAGGGTTAGGTTTTCCTATAATTTAGGGCCCTTCCAGGTGTACCACCTCCAGTGCTAAAACTGGATTTCTTTTAACCAGATTTTTCCGCATGCTTCTACACATGCCCACCTGGGTATTCTTTTCCACATGTATTATCCAATGAATGGGAATGTGTGGGATGCTGGCACTATTCAAATGCAAAAGCTGCAATAATGGTTGCAGAGTTTGTGAGTGGAGGAGAGAAGCCATCCCACGAGTCCTAGGTAGGCAGCCAGCACCACCTACGCTGCAAATTTCAGTACATCAAGGGCATTCCATAATGTACCAAGCTGTCACCTTTGTGTGAACTAGTGACCTTCCTCCTGTTGCCTTTGTTGGTCTCGCTAATTGCATTTCCATTTCATGTTATAAAGCGACTGAAGGCAAATATATCAAGTACTTTACCTACCTACCTACCTACCTATCTGTCCATATTCTTTCCTTGAAAATGATGGAGGCAAAGGGGGGTGTCTCACAAACATAAGTGTAGAATTGCAAGGATTAAAATAGGCCACGCGCAGCCACTCTCTCCACCAATGGAATGCTAAAGAAGTAAAATCCAGCCAAATACAGTAGAAAAATATGCATCCATCTTACCTACGTAAATATATTATCTACAGACTTGAGTCCACAAAATCTGTGACCATAATAAATTAGTTAGTCTTTAAGTAATCAAGGTATCTTGCATCCATACTAGTTTTCCTGCTAATGTGTGAGTATTTTAACCATGTACCAGTAATGTTAACATCTGGAGGTACCTATTTATATCCTTATCTTGCTCCCTAGTTGAAAACCCCCTTCTCATTTTCCTGTTCCGAGGGAATGTTACAAAAATGTCTTGTTGCCTGGACTTTCCACCCCTTAGAATCTAGTGCATTCTTACTGATGCTCCTCAAATCTGCAGCTATTTCCAAATGCCTTGCCAACCCTCTGTGATGGATGTCTCTGAGATTTATTGGCAGCATGAGGTAATTCAACATATAAAAACTCAGCAAACTGTGAACACCATTATTTATCGGTGCAAAACTGGGGGTTAATTTGAGCGGAGGCCTCGATACTCCCAGCTTGCTTGCTTTGTTTTGTTTTTAACGCATTGCATGTAATAGTTTTGAATATTGCTGTGCAATGAAAATAAAAGCCTAAATGAAAATTAGCAGGGACAGAGAAAGGTTAAAAATGAAATCAATATCTCATTTCAGCTGTTGCAGGGGGTGGGGGTGGGGGAGAAGAGTATTTAAACCTGTCTTTTTAATCGAATAGCAAAAGCCTATAATTAGTCTGTTGGAAAGAAGTCAGATAAAAGGTCAAACACACGGCTTGCTTGCTTTGATAATACTTCTGGTAATGCAAGGTGGAACATTCTAATCACTTTGTCAGTCTCCTTATCTTCCACCCCAGATCTTCGGAGACATCATCTTCTCTCATAAACTCTGTTCGGTTCAGCAGCACCCCAGCAGCACCAAGCTTTTAAAGAGGAGTGTGCCTGGATTAATAATGCATAATGACAGATTATGATTTAAGAACAAAAGGTCACATGTAAAGATGTAATGAATTTTCCACAGGCTGGTTTAACATAATCCGTTTCACCCAGATCATTTGAATATGGCAAAAGTGGTATCTTTTCCAACACAATGCGTTTCATTTTAAACGCGGTATCAGGTGCCTTTCCACAGTGAGTCATGGGAAGCCAATCTAAAAATAAGATATTGGGTAGAAAGTCAAAGAAAAGGACATGGGTGAGGTAGAAAGGGAATACTTCCATGGGGTATCCAAATGGTTACGTGCCCTAGTAACATTCAGGCTTGACTACTGCATTCTGTTATTTGTTGGGCCTGTACTTGAACACCCAGAAACTCTAGCTGGGTCAAGTCAAAATGCAACTATGGGGTTTCAAAAAGGCTTCACCTCCTTCCCATGACTTTATAAGCACAATTTAATATGCTAATATGAATATATAAAACTCTGGCTTGGGACCAGTGTCTGAATGACAGCTTGCTCTCAAACAAATTTGCTCATGTCATGTGACAATCTGGCAAATCATTCAAACAAACAAACAAAGAAACAAGCACCTACGTTCTACATGCTTGCTGAGAAAAAAGTGTTAGTAAAGTCACCTAAATAACACCGATTCCCAAGAGAAAACTCTTGATAACACTTTACTGAGAAAACTGAGCAACAATTAGGAGAAATGAACAAAGAGTTCTTGTCTTTCTTAGCTCAGGCCTTCAACAAAGCGGAAAAAGGTTCAGCCAAACATTCAGAGAAAAGCTCCTTCAGAACTAGTGTTGTAGCCATAATACTGTTAGCACATTTGCAAAGCTAAGGGTTCGGTATGGTTTCAAACTGGATGGAGGACTGCATGTTGAGATTTCTGCATTGCAGGGGTCGGACTAGATGACCCTCAAGGTCCCTTCCAACTCTACGATTCTGTGATTCTGTGATTCTATACACAGCCAATCAGAGCACGTGTTACCTCCGTGAAAATCATGCCACCCTACCTAGTTGCTAAGCAAAACCACCACCACCACTTTCAACACAATCAAGTTGACGAAGCAGCAATTCCCTTTGGAGAAGCCATACTGATTCTGCCTCAGCAACGCTTGTTCTTCTACACATTCCATAATACTGGTTTTAATTATGCTTTCTACCAATTTATGAGTCAGGGATAATAGGCCAGTAATTTTTTGCCGCCTTCCGATAAGGTGGCTGATTTAACAATGCTCATATTTTTTAAATATTAACAATTTCCCCATTTTCCCAGGGTTATACCATCCAGACCCTGTGCTTTTTACATGTTTAACTTATTTTAATACCAGTTACAGATAGGTAGCCATGTTGGTCTGCCATAGTCAAAACAAAAAAAAAAAAAATTCCTTCCAGTAGCACCTTAAAGACCAACTAAGTTAGTTCTTGGTATGAGCTTTCGTGTGCATGCACATTTCTTCAGATACACTGAAACAGAAGTTGCCAGATCCTTCTATATAGTGAGAAGGTGGGGAGGGGTATTACTCAGAAGGGTGGTGGGAATGAGTGAATTGCAACTCATTACCAAACTTAAAACCATGGAGAGACCTGGTCTGAACAAAGACATTGGATTCTTATCTCATTATACATGACAAAGCCATTTTTCACCTTCTCACCCCTTGCTTTTTCCTGTAAGACCTATTGCAGTCGTTAAGAGTCGTCAACAGGCTCATCACAGCTATCTGCCAATCACCCATTCCCACCACCCTTCTGAGTAATACCCCTCCCCACCTTCTCACTATATAGAAGGATCTGGCAACTTCTGTTTCAGTGTATCTGAAGAAGTGTGCATGCACATGAAAGCTCATACCAAGAACTAACTTAGTTGGTCTTTAAGGTGCTACTGGAAGGGAAAAATTTTTTTTTTGTTTTATTTTAATACCCTGGAATTTAATCTCTGGTCACCTTTCAGATGCCCCTTTCCCCCAAAATGCCTCAGATATGGGTAACTGTCCACCATTTTTTCCTGCGGTATTAATTCAGCTTCTGTACTAGAATCTATTTAAGTTTCTGGTTGTTGAATCCAATTAATATTTGATATTGAGAATTGTAACCACCAATGATAATATTTTGAAATAAATGTTATCTGTTGTGTATTTTTCTTCTATATGCACAGAAGGAGTTTTTTTATGCCTCCCACATTCATTTTTTTAAAGAGCCATCAAAATGATTCATGAAAAGAAAAAACCAGAAAAAAACCCATTGCTGCCATTGGGACCAGGAGAAATCAAGTCGCATGGGCAGCATAGTGAAAATTTAATAGCTTGCCAGCATGGTGGAGAAAGGTGCTGTCAGAAACCAAAAACTATATATGCATTGGAAATATATGCCTGCATTGTGTGTGATGAGTGGTTGCTAGCTACTCTGAAAGAAATTAAACTAGTATTTCACTGTCATGCTTTATATGGGGCACTCTGAAGGCCATGCATAAATCATTTTCCACATTGATCTGTTGATCCATAAATGCAGAACAAATTTAATTAATGATTAATGACAAATTGGAGCGCTCTCCACATACAGTAGTAGTGGAACAAAGTTGCACACCCAAGCCCTGGAAACATAGACAATCAGGCTAATTTCATGGGCTGCAGTAGCTCTTATTATGATTGGTCTGCTTTTGCCTATCAAGATCAGTTAGACAAAAGAATTTCAACCCCCCACGTTTGCTGAAATATGCAACAGAGACAATGAATTGACAGAGGGAGAGGGAGAGAGAAAGAAAGAGAAAGAAAGAGCTCCTAAATACTCAGTTTCGATAGGAGGCATATTATAGTCTGTTGATGTGAAGTGATACTTATGTGATGATCATAAAGTGATGCTGTGCTGCTGGCTGTGTCCTCACGAATCATTGCATCCCCTTTAATAACAGCATATTCAAAAGTAAAGACGTTTACATTTCAGCACTGTGATATGAAATACACTTTTCTGTAGCTTCGTCTCATGGCCCTGCAGTAGCAGAAGTCATGGAACTGTCCTGAAATGTACGGCTGAAGGGCAGCATGCAAATTTAATAAATACCATACAGTGGCGTAGCGTGGGGGGTGCAGGAGGGGCGGGTCGCACCGGGCGCAACATCTGGGGTTAGGGCAAATCCATGGGTTAGGGGGCGCAAATCCACGGGTTAGGGGCGCAAATCCACGGGTTAGGGGGCGCAAATTACTGGCCTTGCCCCGGGTGCTGACAACCCACGCTACGCCACTGATACCATATCAGCCTGAATATAAGTTGCACCCGAATATAAGCTGCACTTTAAAATTCGGGGGGGCGGGGAAGACAATACCCGAATATATGCTACTCCCTTAAAATTCCACAGGCACTCACACCCATTCTGTTTTACCGTATGTCTGTTTCAGCAGCGCTATCATAAAAGCCAATTTTTGTAAGGTCACAAATTTAAGCCACGCTTGAACTTTTCACGGTTGGAATTTGGGAGGGGGGAAGTGAGGCTTATATTCAGGACAATACGGTAATAATAATAAAGAACCACATGGACAGGACCAGTTATGCTGCTCTTTCCTACATGTTCATCGCTCTAGCTCCAAGCCAGGTGACAAGTCAGTGAGCAACCCATGTGACTGATGTTCTCCCATGGGATGAAATCATGCGGGGGAACCTGCCATACCACTGCAGCAACATCTGACGAGTATATTATATCCCAGGGGAAATGAATGTAGTAAGGTATATTGGCATTCATCACGTCATATGCCAACTCATTCAACCCTCCTTCGGTAAACACCAACAAAATATTAAAAGTGAAGAGAGATTTAATCATCTGAACTATATTTACAAAAGTGCTTTCAAGCTTCTTACACTTGCCGGTTTGAGTTGTAACCATTGGCTTATACTATATAGACACAGTTTAATTAACTAATCTTCAAGTGCTTTTATGAATATAGTCTAATTTTCCTAAGGGTATTTATTTTGGCTTTTAATTTTGCATGCTCACTGGCAGAATTAGAATACACAGCAGCCATATTTGGTCATTCGGTTACTCACTCAATAAGGGGAGGAGTGAGACTGTGCTTGCCCATTACATCCTCCCCACACCTGGTTCTATTACTCCCTATGTGTTGGAGGAAGGAGATTTGCAGAGGAGAATCTGCCATACATACGTAGACTCCCCACACAATGTAGAACTCCACGTGATTGTCCAGGTTTCTAAATCACAAAGAGAGACTACATCCATAGAGCAGCCCTCCCCCCCCCCAATTCAGACCTTTCCCCTCCAATACATGAAGGGTAACGGAACCAGTCATGAATGTCAAAGAGATGGCAGGGCCAGTGAGAATGAACCGCCTTCCCCCCTCTTGTGTTTGAAATTGTGTGAGGGTGAGCACTCAAGCTAGCGTCCCATGTCATGTGGATGCTCACCACCAAGAAATCTTTAAATACAAATCATAGATACGCATGTTACAATATGGCACTATTTTAAATCTATTATTATATGAGACACACAAGGACTGCTCGTGCTTGGATTCTATCCTGTCTTGAAAAAATCCTGCAGCAACCTGTTTCTTCACATCGTGCCAGTTTACATGGAAATATTGTCATCAGTTAGGCCTCATCTGCACTGTAAATTTAAAGCAGTATCATACCACTTGATATGGGGCAAGCCATGGCTTCCCCCAAAGAATTTCAGGAAACATAGTTTGTTAAGGGTGCTGGGAGTTGTTAGGAGACCTCCTCTAGTTCCCTCACTTTCCAGAGTCGTTTATTCTGTCTTCACAGGCAACACATTTTACAAGAACAGGCAAAGAATACATTACACTTTTATTATGGGGGAATTCTTGAAGCTGCAGGCCATAACTGAAATCACATTGCAACATTGTAAAAGATGGATAGATGAGTTACTGTGCTTCAGGGAACAGACTTAGACTCGCCCGGGACTTATGTTGATATGGCTCAAAAGTTTCCAAATGGAAGGTGGGTGGACTCACACAGAGAGAGAGAACAAGAGCATGAAATCTTTAACAAGAGTATTGATTAAATAATTGTGCCAATACTACAGTGAAAGAGGGAGGGAAAGGAAGAGAACGATAACCGCTGAAATTCAGAAGGACCATGAAAAATTTATATGCTAAGCATTCCTGATAACATAAATGGAACTCAGCTAACTGTTGATGCTTCCTGTTAATGATTTCACATATTAGTTTTGCTATTCATATATTGGTCTGCAACCCCGCCCCCTCTTTTTAAAAGGGTATTTCATAGATTTATAATTGAATAGGCTCGTGAATGGCTGGCTCCAGCAAGCTTCCTTGTGGTTTAGAACTGTACTGATTATTCCCATAGTGACTGCTTTATATCTGTACCTCAAGTTTCCTTCAATTCCTGCTTAGTTCCCACTATCACAGTTTCACCAGTAGTAGCAGTACTGCTGCACCATCAGATTGTATATGATGATGTAACTTGGTGTTTCTTGTCATTTCTCAAGACAGAATCTGAGCTAATGTGAAACCACCCCTCATTGGTGAGACAATGAAAATTCACCAGCTTTTAGTGCTCATTTCTCATAATTAACACATTTTTGCAAGCCCTTTACCATAATCTAATGCATGATATGTACATTGTTTTCCTCCTAATATATGCAGTTTTGTACACTTTTTTCTGGCTTTTTTCTGAATTTTGCATCACAAAATTCAGAGAAGTGCAAAGTTCAGAGGACAGCTGCCTTTTGGTTCCCACATTGTTTCATGAAGTGCAGATTAGGTTAGATTTGTTTTTAAAATATTGACCAAACTGAATTTCTCTTCCCATTCCTATTCTGCAGAACGCCACTCTATGTTATGTCATATTGTTGTTTAGTCGTTTAGTCGTGTCCGACTCTTCGTGACCCCATGGACCACAGCATGCCAGGCACTTCTGTCTTCCACTGCCTCCCGCAGTTTGGTCAAACTCATGTTTGTAGCTTCGAGAACACTATCCAACCATCTCATCCTCTGTCGTCCCCTTCTCCTTGTACCCTCCATCTTTCCCAACATCAGGGTCTTTTCCAGGGAGTCTTCTCTTCTCATGAGGTGGCCAAAGTATTGGAGCCTCAGCTTCAGGATCTGTCCTTCCAGTGAGCACTCAGGGCTGATTTCCTTCAGAATGGATACGTTTGATCTTCTTGTAGTCAAACTACCTAATGACCCCTCCTCCTGCTTCTTATTTATTATTTATTTGTTTCACTCCATTTATGAACCACTTCCCATAAAACATCCCAAAGTAATTTCTCAGTGCAAGCATCAACAACAGCAACAACAATTTAAAAAAAAAAACAGCAATAGGAGATGCTACAGATGGCTTTTAAAAGAGGCAAAACCACCCCTGGACAGGACTCTCCCTTGCTGTTACTCTCATTGTGTTTGTTAGGCTTACATTCTTAAACCCCCTGGCTGGTTGCAGTGAGCATAGTAATTCTATGCGGGTTTATAATCCCTATTGCTATCTAGAACTAGGCAACCAGGAAGATTGCACAAGAAACAGCATGACAAAGGGTAGGGGGAGGAAGACAGGGAAAAGGAAAACTCGCAAATGCATGAGCCTACAATGAATTCTTTTTAAGAAAAGGAAAGCTAGCTGGAGCCGATACATGCCTTGTGCATAGCTGGAAGCGTGATGTGAATGGCAGTGCAATATGACTTCATCCTTTTAGCGACCTCAGCAAAAAAAAAAAAAGGAAAAAAATTGCTCAAGTTTAACTCTGCAAGTGCTTTCTCTAATGCATCCTTTCCCGAACTATGGGGTTAAGATTGTATTAACGTCTCTTATCTACCCTTATCGGTGTAGGGACCACATTTTAAAAGGAAATGGGAGAAATGGGTTTAAAGATCTTTCAGCCCAGGCATGCAACTAAAAATATCCCACAATTAGATAATTTCAAGGACTGGGAGATACAGCCAATTTGACATCAGAATGAACAAAGCCTGCATTCTCCTGCACTCATATCCAACTGTTTAACATTATGGACAAAGATCTTTTCTCCATCCCACCCCCCCCCCCCCTTCTTTCCCCATTTCATCATTCAGCCTTTTAAAACATTTTATTCATGAGAGCTCTGGCTCTGATCATTCCAGTAATGAAGGACTTCAAAAATGAAAAAAGAATAATCCATAAAGTCACAATGAGGATTCAGATGTGGTTTTTATCTTTATCTACTTTGGTTTTTGTGAAGTCCTGCTCTGAGAAAACAGAGGGTGAGGGAAAACATTGCTATCTCCCTTAGTTAGGAATAGATACCAGACTTTTTTTTTAAGTGTGATCAATCAGGGGTATTGTCAAATGAGGACTCAGGGGGCCTGAACCCCAGGCTTTTGTGGTGGCCTCCTATCTCCTGCCCCTTCCACCATTTCTCAATTTAAAAAAAAACAAAAGCAAAAAGCTTTCCTTCAGGGACAGCTAGGTTCACTGCAAAGCCCAGTACTGGTGAGATCCCAGCTACTCACCACCTTAATTTCCCAGAGGCCTCTCTTTGTATATATATTGGTAACAGAAAAAAAACAACACTATGATTCTAGTAAACAACTGCTTTCAAATACAAATGTGCTCTGCAGGGGAAATTGCAGTTCACTGGTGTCTTGGACAATCGCAGAAGATGACTGCAGGCACTCTTGTGTGACAAACGAGTCGGCTGCAGGGATATTGTTGCAGTTGCCCAAGGTTAAGGAATATGCTTAGTATGCACAGAAGATGATTGAGGTCTTACCAATATTCCAATTTCAAGCAGCTGAGGGTATTGCTTTGCCTGTGCAATAAATGCAAAGGGTATACTCTCAGTCACGTCTGAGGAACAGCTTTCTCCGTGAATAACTTTCATTTGTTAGTTTTCCTTTATATAAATAAATATGAAAATGAGCTGTTAAAAAAATTGGGCACATACCATCCTCTTCCACTCACACACACCACTATGCACATGGGGAAGATCCCCAGCTATCTGGGGACTCGTTGGAGGCCTTAAAATCCCTCTCCACCACTGGCCCTTACTGGTTCTTACCGAAAATCAGAGCATGCCTCTCATAGTAGCATCCAGAGGTCATGTCCCATTCTTGGATCACAAGTAGTCTGCATACATGCTTTAAGGTGGCTGGATCAGTCTAGCCACACATGGACCTTGCATTGTGCTTGTAGAAACACATATACACCTATACATATATAGAAACACATATACACCTGAGGACCGGAGCTCTTCCTGTATGCATGGCAGGGTAGTCACTTATACAGGTCCAAAAAATAAGAAATGCATCCCATAAAAAAAAATATCAATTTGCATAAAAATTGCACGTTTTATTTTATATGTAGAAATTCAATTGTAGAAATAACTACTATAATTTAAATAGACATACAATATTTTGCCCAATTGGGGAAGACTTTCCAGATGCTCACTACTGAGAGGTGACTTCAAGGACCCCATTCTCCCTCCTCATGGTTCTTTCTCTTTAATCTGGCCTTGGAATGGATAACTCTCCAGTATAGGACTCCTTCCAACAGAAGGCTGTCTTTCGTACACATGGCCAGTGCACAGGCAAAAATGGAGCATGTCAATAATTTCAAAATAAGAAGCAATTTAAAGCCTGTTTCTGAACAATGTTGTGTACAGTCATCTTAGGCTTAGATATTTGAGTCACTATAAATTATTCTCAACTTTAAAATTATTTCTTTCTCCCTCAAGCCTAAGGATACCTTATAAGGGAAAGAAACTGCGCAGCTGAGATTAAAAGAGTTCAGCAGTGGATACGGCAAATATTGCTGGAGTTCATCAGATGATAGCTCCTTTAAAGCCTATTGATGAATACAGAAAATGCTTACTCTGTGTTGATTAATTCTCAGTGACATATCACTTTCTCTTTGCCAGACTTGGGATTTCATTAGAGTCTCACTGAGTTTCCCTGAGAATGGAATTTAGGAGAAATGTCACTTTACATACATCAAGGAGCCACAGCCTTTCCAGCAGGCTACATTATTGAAACCAAATTTGACTTTGTGTGAATGCAAAACATGGCTCTGATTACAATACTAGGTGTCCCCCCTCCCATTGTGAGTTTTACTTTGTGTCTCCTACATTGTTCAAAAGCTTCAGTACTTCTTGAGACATTCTGAGACCATGCTTGGGATGGGGGTGGGGTCAAGCCCTACATTGACCTTAAGGAACCTCCAGACACTTATTTCTTCATATCTTTTAGGCAAGTCATGGAGCTCAAAAATCTGGTCTCATATATAGAAATGCTTTAAAACACGAGTGATATATTGTTAATGTTTTTAGCATCCGAAGACCATACGCATGACCAAACACTAAAATGGAAGTGTTAAAGCGTTGGGAAGAAGAGAAGAATAAAGTAACCAGGAGCAGCCTATGAGGGTGAGGGCTGCCGCTTGCCTGCTCCCAACCCCAAAACTTGTCAAACTGTTACAAGCAGCCACTGCTACTTACCGGGAGGCGAAGGGCAAGGCAGAAGAGGTCAGCGCCTTATGAGAGCATTGGTGGGAGCAATGGAGTTGGACAGCGCCAGCCTCCCTCCTGGTTAGTGGCAGCAGCTGCTTTGCCAAGAGGCCAGATACACAAGGCTGCCCCTCATCAACCACTCTTCAGAGGAACATATACAACCCACACAATTAGGTTTATGTCTAATATATCCACTGGGACATCTTCAGGAGAAGAAAAGGCTAAGGAGCAAAGCCTAAACAAATTTGGATTGGAGTCCCTAAGATGGTTGGATGGAGTTTGTATTGTTCTGCTTTCCTTTGGACCACATCTTGTCATCTGGGCAGCCTCAGACCTCTGGCTTGTTTCTTAAAGAGGCTACTTCATGCTGCTAATGGAGCACAAGGAGAAGGGGACGACAGAGGAAGAGATGGTTGGACAGTGTTATAGAAGCGACCAACATGAATTTGATGAAACTCCAGGAGACAGTGGAAGACAGGAGTGCCTGGCGTGCTCTGGTCCATGGTGTCACAAAGAGTCAGAAACGACTAAACAACAACAACAACAAATGCAGCAAAGACAACGAAGGAGGAAGCAGTTATGAGTTACTGGCATTTGCAGCCACATCAACCACTGTAATTCTCCAGTGGTTTAATTTTATCCCTGGTGGTGCACTCCACTGTCTTTTGAGACAGATGAATGCCAACAAAAAAAAAGCAATATTCCATGAAAATAACCATATTTTTATGACATAGCAAAATTAATTGGCCGTCCTGCAGCACCTTATGGCTCCATACTGCATATATATATATATATATATATATATATATATATATATATAATCTTCCTAGAACCCGCTTTTTGTCAGATTCATGAAAGGTTATACATGAAGAGATGTAGAAGGGACTCTCTACCATAAGTGTAGTGTGCACGCTCAGTGGGTATATAATTGTGAGTGAGAGAAAGAGAACAAACTATGGAGAGGCAATAAAGACTCACCTTTTTGCCACTTCCTTTGAGTTTCATGATGAAAAAGAGGGCCATTGACATACCTGGACCAGCAGAGCCCTAAGAGTAATCCATTCACAGTAACAGTTTCTCCCTACCTAACTCTACTATGCCAATTTAATAGTAGCAGTAGCAAATAAATGCACAAATCTTTTATTTCCAAACTGAAAATGACTGAATGTCCTGATAGGTTTCAGTGCAGCAATTATACCCAGGAACCTCTGCTCTGGGTGAAACCATGACTTATGGTAGGAGTCTACATTTGAAAGTCTTACAGCTCCTCATAATCTGTTTCTTTGCTAAGAAGTATGAAGAGAGGTTGAAACAATTGCCAAGAAAACAATGCACATACACCTTCCATGCATAATTTCTAAAAACAAGACATTGAGCCTACCAGAATTCATAGCCTTTAGCCTGGGAGTCTTGGCTGTCCCTAATCATAGGGTATTTGGGAAATATACTCTGCATATATTCAGAAGCTCCCTCATTTTACTATTACTCTTGTGTTTCAAGCATGCATAAAAGGCCTGGCTCACACTTAGGAAGACTCCCCTGGGAATAGATTGCATTTTACCTTTGGTAAAACTAATTTGGACAAAACGTTCCTGGAATACTGGTTTATTTACAGCAGGGGTAAATTTTTGACGTAAGGTCCACATTTCTTTCTGGGCAGCCTTCCTGGGCCTACCTTCCAGTGATGGATGGGGCCAGAGGGAAAAGTGGGCAGAGCAACAAACGTAAATTTTACCTTTGCACAAGAGGCTAGTTTCTACACGTACACAAACCCCACTCTCTATCATCCATCCAGACAAGCAAGAAGTGTTATCAGACTTGAAGAACACATTCCCGGCAGGCAAAAACACTTGGGGTGGGAAGCAGGGTCGGAGAGAACCTGGGAAGAATTTGTTGGAATTCTTCCAGATAAAGAAGCCCAAAGGCCCCTATTCAAACCTCAGGTGTGAGGTTCCTCATCAATATGTCTACATTTTTTCACCTTTCCATGTTACATATGACAGAGACACCCCAAATGGCAGCGTATTTCATGATTTGAAGTGTGGGGCTTTAAGGTTTGCATAAAGCTATAGTTTTAAGTTTCTGGCATAGAATGACCTTGACACTTTGTTGGAATCAGAAGCCACACAAATAAAGTGTCCACGAAGTCAATATTTTGTATCAGATACACTGAACAAAACTTGTAAAGCTGTTACAAGCAGTCATTAAACCAAACTCCCTTGCGCAAGAGGCCCTAAACACCTACAATAAAACGGATTGCATGTGGTTCTGCTAACTCGTTCCATTTGTGTGAGGGAGCATTGCCTCTTGTTCTGCATAGTACTGTGGCTAATGCGATGCAGGGGCTAGAGGGTTTGTTTTGAGGAGCTCTTTAGATGGAAGCAGGCAGAAAGAACACCCTTGTGTTCTAAAAATGCATCTGTGCAATGGCACTGAATGTTGTGGTCATGTGTTTGCAAAGTTTTTAGAGCGGACGAGATACAAAATGATCAAAGCAAGACTGGATCTTCCAAAAGGGGCGAGAAACCCTTGAAGTGTTTCCTTTTAGAAATAGTCGTTTCATTTCCTTGCCTGGCTGCCCCAGACTTGAGCAACATGTGATCCGCCAAGCTGTATGCAATTTAACAGCCATGTATTATGGCTTGCCAGATGCTTGACAACCCCTCTGTGTTTGCAGTTCTCAGCACGCAGCAAAAACAGAAAGCGTATTGATCCTGTAGCCCACTACCATATATGGCTGGGAGGCCGTGCTTTATTGTGAGAGTTCGCAAGCTCTGAAGGCTTCCTTCAGACTGTCCCTACAGAAGTTATATAAAACCTTAGCAACAGTTTCACAATGAAATTTAAGGAGGTAACTCACTCTCCCCCACTCACCCACCCCATTTTAAACGTAATAAATATAATTTAATTGATAAAGTTTAAAAGGGACAGCTGCAGCTTTCCCCCACTTGATTACGTAAGACTTCCCATCGAGTAAGGGTGGGAACCTCAGGGATTTACTGGCATTGCACAACCAAAAGAGGTCAGAATCTAGGGCTTCGATGTGACAAGCATTTATATTTGTGGGGCTTGGGCCAGAAAGGCAAAGAAATTCAGTTTGATGAGCATTTTGATGTGAACTTCCCTAATTCACACTTCCTGAAGCAACATGTAGACCGAAACTTAGCTATCCCTTTTAACTTTACACTTCTCCGAATTTTGCGATGCAACTCTCCAACAAAACAAAAGTGTACAAAAAAATGTGTATATTAGGGGAACATGTGCATTAAGAAAATAATATATTGGTGGAAATAACATTGGATTGCGTTAGAGGTGACTGCTTGCAAGAATGTGCAAATTAGGCCAAAATGCATCCAAAAATGTCTATATTACAACTGTGCGTTAAGACGCTGGATAACTTTCATGCTTATGTTTATATAGGAAAGAGACAGATGCCTGAAAAGAAACACATACCTGCCATGTGCTATCACCTTATCTTCTTTGATTCTGACAACTAAGATTTACCATAGTCCTCCAGATATTGTTGGACTACAACACCCATCATCCCTGATCTTTGAGCATGGTGGCTAGGGCTGATGGAGTGCAACAACCTCTGGAGGGCCACAAGTTCCCCATCCTTGCCTGAGTGAAAACAAGGTCATCACTAAGTCCATTTTGGAATGAAATATTTATTGATATATACTTATGGTAAGCCGTCTTTGCTAAGCCAAGGAGACAGCAGCAAGAGTCGAAAGACTGTGGAAATGTAAAGAAAAACAAGGTACCTTTTATCATATGTGGTGGACCTGCCCCAAGGTGAAAGACTCCTGGGAGATTATTTATAATGAATTGGGGAAAAAATGTTGAAATATACATTTATTAAGAAACCAGAGGCCTTCTTCTTGGAATAATAGGTTTGGAATTGCCCAAGAAAGATGTTAGATTGTTTTTGTATGCCACAACTGCTGCTAGGATTTTGTTGGCCAAAAATTGGAAAACACAAGAAGTGCCAACAGTGGAGGAATGGCAGATGAAGATGATGGACTTTTGGGAGCTAGCCGACCTGACCGGAAGAGTCCGCGACCAGAAGGAGAAGTACCAGGAGGAATGGATGAAATTTAAAGACTATTTAGCTAAATATGCTAAGATAACTTAAATACTTGCAAATACCAGATTGGCTTAGGAGGATTTAAATATGTGGTGTTATAGAATAATATGTCTAAAGTAATATAAAAAGAAAAAAAGATGTTAACTGACTAAGTAAATTTTATGAGAAATTAGTTTTGGAAAACTTTTACAATGATATACACTGAAACTCAGCCAGGGGGATTCGAGGAAGTCACCTAACAATGTTAATAATAGTGGAACAATTATAGTTAGGTTTTATGTTTGTTTGTTTGTTTGTTTGTTTGTTTGTTTGTTTGTTTATAAATTTGGAAAACCAATAAAAAAATTGGGGGAAAAACAAGAGTCGAAAGACTGGTGTGAATTTTCTCTAAAAGGTTAACATAACTGCTGGAGGAAGTAAAAGCAGCCGTTGATTAATATTTCTGTTTCTGAAGCACATACTCACATTGCCTAACCTAACCTGTTTTTTCTCCTTCCCCCAAACAGACTGGAAATAAAAACATAAGAAGAGCCGGATGGATGAGGTCATGGGCCCTTCTAGTCCAGCATCCTGTTCTCACAGTGGCCAACCAGATGCCTGTGGGAAATCCACAAGCATGATATGAACACAAGAACACACTTCTCTCTCCCCATGGTTTAAAAAAAAAACACCCCTGGTATTCAGAAGTATTACTGCCTCTGAACAGATATAAGAAAGAGAATACCAGGTGTGACAGCACCCTTTCACATGTTTTAAGAATGGATTCATGTTTCTTTAAAGGCAAGCTGTATTTCTATTCTGTAAAATAGCTTCTTTCCAGTGTCATCTCAAAACTTATTTCTTTATCCTTTAAAAACGCAAGCTGCACCTACTAGTATTTTGTAAAATTGTTTATTGCATGGTAAACTTTGCATAATTCATAAAACACCATGCGAATAGTAACTATGCAGACAGAATTCTATAAAGACAACGTTTGCAACAAATTATATATTTAGTGCTTGAGAGATTGGTGCAGCCTCATATTTTAATAGCCTAGAATACACCCAAAACATATAATTAAGATAATCAGGTGTTTTGGATAAATTGCTCTGTATAAAAGGTTGTGAGGAGCATGCAAAATGAGAAAGCTAGATCTGTAAAACAGGAACAGGGCTACAGCAGTTAGTTGTAAATGCACATGTAAATGCACACACATCTATGCATGTGCGTGCGTGCACACACACACACACACACGGAACTGATATAACACAACATTGATCCTGAATATAATTCTCTATATAGGCTTTACAATAATATACCTCCTTATGTACCTTTGACAGTCATGCCTTTATATTTTATTCCATTGTTTTAATCATTGGCTTAACTATTTGGGGCTTTACATTTTTAAAGTAAATACAGGGGAGGTCATATGTGGGAGGAAATGCTTTTGTATGACTGCAGCCCATTTCCATTTGTATCATGCTTTCTGAAAGTGAAAAGGAATATACCCGTTACACAAATAGAATTTAAAGAAGGCAACAATCTAGTGCTCTGGTTGCATTTTTTAATGCTAGGGCCAGACTATATTTGACATTTATCACATCATTCATTCTTGTTTAGCTTACTTTTTAATAGTAAATAGGTGGCTCAGGCAGACCAAGCCAGATTGGGCATGGGGGAAGGATCTTAACTACAGATGAGGAAGCTGTAGCCCTCTAGATGTTGTCAGACTACAACTCCCATGAGCCATGATCATCGGTCATGTTGTGTAGGATAGATAAGAAACTGAGGCCAAGAATAGTTTGCCCATCCCTGGATTTTTTTCATTTGCCCCACCATGGAAGGCTTCTATTTGCATTGAAAGTAATTGTGAAAAGTTGGCATGCAGAAGGGTAGGCATGTTAAAGAGAACAGAATCATTTTGCTCATTTAAACAGAAAATTCATTAGCAATCTGTGAAGGAAATGCTTCATTTTTACAGATTACGTAGGCCCCATGAAGCCTTAACTGACCTTTTAGAAATCAATACTGTACTGCTCATCCAAGTTTGCCCTTTGTAAACTACATGTATACATCTATTAGACTCAAATAACCAAAGAAAGAAAAGTCATTTCCCCAATCTCCATTCTCTCTCTCTCTCCCTCTCTCTCCCTCTCTCTCTCTCTCTCTCTCTCTCTCTCTCTCTCACACACACACACACACACACACATTCCTTATTCAATCAGCACATCACATTAACTGAACTAAAGCTGAGGTAAAAGGAACTTGCTTCCCTATATTTTCCTTTGTGAATTATGAAGCTCAATATTACCCCAGATGTTCTCTGGGTTCTCAGATAGCACTGCAATAGCTGTTGGGTGCCTGTAATAAAACACGCACTGACCCTGGATTCTGGTATTTTGTAGTATTTGATACTTAGAACTCAGCCACATTGGCAAAAAAAAGGCGCTTTATATGCATTGCTTATGCATTATAACACTGTGACACCAGTTGGCGCTGTGGAGTTCTGTTTTTGCCAACCCAATTTCTCATACAAAGTTTGCAACGTGTTTAACTGAAATGCTTCTTTGATGTGTCTAGATCCAGCCTTGATGTCTAATGGCCAACAGTACAGTGGTACCTCAGGTTAAGAACTTAATTCGTTCTGGAGGTCCATTCTTAACCTGAAACTGTTCTTAACCTGAGGTACCACTTTAGCTAATAGGGCCTCCCGCTGCCACCGTGCCACCGCCACACAATTTCTGTTCTCATCCTGAAGCAAAGTTCTTAACCCGAGGTACTATTTCTGGGTTAGCGGAGTCTGTAACCTGAAGCGTCTGTAACCCGAGCTACCACTGTACTGGTAGCCAATATATAATGATGTATTTTAAACGTAAAATAAAAGCAAAAAAACTTTCTATCTGTCAGAAACATTTCCCAGCCAAACACTTCCATGTCCGACACAGAATCTGTTACAGATGGTACTGGGGGAACATCTAGGTTGCACACCCACAGTTCACACCATTGTCCATTTGTGAATGGACGGTGTGTCCTAGAATATCAAGGCCAAGACATTGCCTCCCTTGTCAGGTGTGGCTAAAGGTTCTAGAGGTCATAGGCTAAATGTCCTCTCTTGGTGAGCCATGATGGGCTTACCTAACAGAAGTGGCAAGCAGTAGCACCCCAGGCAGCAACAGGTAGCTGATGACCATCCTTTTCATTTCCTGCAATGCATCAGAGCATCACTACATCTGTGGCATTGTGGGGAAATTACATGGCAACTGGACCCAATGGCCCAATACTACTTAGAGCATTAGGCAGGGGATTAAGCAGGTGCTAGCAGCCGCCCCTGCCAGGATATTGGTGTCCTGGCAGTTGCCCAAGAATACCTGATGCTGCTGACACCGGTCCAGGGCCTTGCAGCTTGTCATAACAGGTGACGAGCTGCCATGACCTCACCCTGCGCTTTATTACAAGCTCTGTTGAGCTATTGAAGTAACTAAAGTTATTCAGCTGAAGAAATGAGCACAGAATGGCATGCGGTTGAAGTGATTTACAGATCAGGGAGTTGGCTAGACAGGCAGGAATTGAGTTGGGATGCCTTCATAAACAGAATAAAACTATTTATAGGCACTTCCTAACACCACTGCCAATTTTATTTTTAACAAGTTTCCTTGCCACCTTTGCAACATATCCCCCTTCAACCTCGATCCATTCTAGGGAAGGTTGTCGTTTTTAGACATCTGCATTTATGACTACTCTTCTCACGAAGAACTCTTTTTGTACAGACTTAACTGTAATATTATGGATGTAATTTTTGGGTCCTTGTTCGTTCTGTTGCCCATGGGTAATAAATATGTATGTAGTCTACATTGTCGCAAGGGCAGAAACCTGTCCATCACATACATGACTGGGCTTACATAATCAAACTGTGATACTATGTAGTGGAGTAAAGATTTTCTGCAGGGGCGAGGGGAGAGGTGGTGGTTCTATGTAAGTGGTACACCTGCTAAACCAATTTACAGACATCTTAAGGTAAATTCAGGGATTATTTGATTCTATTATTATTTGAGAAGAAAAGCTCCCCACGGAGCATAAAATATGTTTTGCATATCCCATGATTTCATTTGTAGGGATGCACTATCAGGCATTTGTCTAATAATGCATAGGATAATTTGATGTAGTAAATTTGCATACTTTGATTGTAAATACTATGGTAAAAGTGGTGGGGTTTTTTCCCCAATTTAAATGTACCTTCAACTGGTAAGAGATTGTGTAAATGTATGAACCACATAAAAAGTAATGTGATTATGTGAACCTCTGGCAATACTTTGGAAAGGTTTGATTTCCCTCTTCTGAGGTTGTTGTTGTTGTTTAGCAAGCTTTTTGATTTCCTTCCTTTTTTGCTTTCCACGCAGTCTGCTTCCTCCCTTTTCTCTTCCCATGTTTGTTTTCCAAGATAAAAACCATTATAAGTTAAATCATGTTTATTCAGAAGTAAGTCTTAATGCAGAGGGCCTTCTTGGTAGTGGCCCTGTGGAACACCCTCCCATCAGATGTCAAGGAAATAAACAACTATCCAACTTTTCGAAGACATCTGAAGGCAGCCCTACTTAGGGAAGTTTTTAATGCTTGAAGTTTTATTCTGTTTTTAATGTTCTGTTGAAAGCCGCCCAGAGTGGCTGGGGAAACCCACCCAGATGGGCGGGGTAGAAATAAATTATTCTTCTTCTTCTTCTTCTTCTTCTTCTTCTTCTTCTTCTTCTTCTTCTTCTTCTTCTTCTTCTTCAGTGGGCTTCACTTCCAAGGATGTTTAAGAATGGAGGATTGGAGTGGAAGCTTGCCCTACGCCAAAGTTTAGTCCCAGACTAGCCAAACAGTTTGCCCTGTAGTTAAACCAATCTTCCCCAGCTGGTGCTTTCCAGATGTTTTGGATCACAGCTTTCCCCCAGACCCATCCAGCATGGGTAGTGGTCAGGATTTATGCAAGTTGTAATCCAAAAGATCTGAAGGGCCCCCATTTGTGGAAGACTGGGTTATCCTTGCTCCGGATAGAGTAGAGACTCAAATGCTTCAATGTCAGCAATTAATAATTATCATGATGATAGAAACTGCACAAAGAACTGTGATCTTTGGGTGAAGGTGATTTTCTTCTCCCCAATACATGTAGGCATTTTTTACAAGGATTCTCCATTTGCAGTCTGAAATGTGACATTCTTTATGATAAACTCCCGTTCTGAGTGTTTAACAAGGAACTCAGCAAGTTCGTGGGAAAGACCCAGCAATCAAAAGTGTGTGTGTGTGTGTGTGTGTGTGTGTGTGTGTGTGTGTGTTGTAAGGAATCTCTTGATTATTTGTAGCTGTCATTGGCCATCAAGGAATTGCATTCTGTACAAGTCATACAATTTATTGTTGCAAGCTTATTGCAGCTCTAGTGCAAAAGACAGGATACTGTGGTCATTTGTATGCAGTGTTTGGAAGAAGGGAGCTTCAAACACTACAGGGAAGAGGAAGGTGAACTTGGCCAAAAATAGGAGGACTAGGATTTCCTTTGTTTCTGACAGCACAAATGCAATGGCTGAGGCTTGTAATACTTGAAAACTCTTGTAGCCAGAAAAAAGTTTCCTGCATTTATAATTTTGCTTCCTTTTCCAGTGGTAGCTGTGTTGCAGGCACTGATGGATACATCCTCCTTGCATAGAAATTGAACCTGAGGTCATATTTTGCCACTGCTGATTGCTCAGATGGATCCTTGGCCCATTCTAAAGTGTGTAGTTTCCCCACTACCTCACCGTAAATACACTTCATAAGATACAGCTGGAGGACAGTGATCATTAAACATTACGCCTTTGCTTGCTAGGCAGATGGTCTGTGCCCACAAAAACCAAACGTTTGGATTTTTCCATATTTCTTGAATGGATATTTCTTGATCCGCAAAATCACATTTTTCCAAAAAGCAATGCCTTTGCTTCCTCATACATAAGGCAGCAATTTTACTAATAGCAAGCATGTACTCTGCTTTTTAAACTGAGGAAACATGTCTCTTTGCAACAACCGGCTTGCTTTGATTGCAGCCTTCTCCATTTCTTGGCTTGGCAGAGACTATGTCATCCAGTGGAGTTTTGCACTGGACGTGCAAGTTCGGCAGCAGGGCAAGGAGGCCAGGACACACCACACTGCCCGTCCTTTCTGTGACCTATAGAAAACTGAAGCTCTCAATAAAGTTCCTTAAATGCCAGAAACAGGTAGAATGCCAGCAAAAGGGGGGGGGAGTTGTTTGCTTTCCAGTGTTTTGCATTGTGTGTCACCTGTATGATAATCTCCCTGCTGGACAGAAGTCATGGGTGTGTCTGCGGTGCAAAGAGTTCCTAGCTTTTTCGGAACAAGTTCATTCCCTTGAGGCCTATGTAAACAAGTGTAAAGTGATGCATGATGGGGCAAAAGTTAATCTTAATTTCAAATCTACTCTAATGGGGGACTGAACTGGCAGTGACTGACCAGAAATGAGACTTTGGGGTTGCAGTAGATGAAGATGTTGACCCAGTGTGCAGCAGCTGTGAAAAGGGGATCATTAGAAAAGAAACTAAAAAGAAAAAAGGTTCAGAAAGGGGCAACCCAAATGATCAAGGGAATGGGTGTGACTCTGCAATGAGAAAAGGTTTTAGCATTTGGGGACTTTTTAGTTTAGAGAAAAGACATGGTAAGAAGCGCAGGGCTTTTGTTCAGTTGGAACTCACCGGAACTGTGTTCCGGCACCTCTCAGCTGAGCCCCAGAAATGGGGGAGAGACCCGGCCAGCCTCAGCAAAGACCCACTGCATCTCCAGCTTGCAACGAGACGCTCCTCAAACCCCAAAAAGGCTCTGCAGAGGGTCAGCTAACAGATGATGTGTGGGAAAGCCATGCCTCAGCTGGGCAAGCTCCCACGCTGTTCCAGTTCATGCCAGCACGAGAGGCGAGGGGGCAGGGGGCTCATTAAGCTGCGCAGCTGAGGTGCAGAAGGCTCCCCTTGCCTCAGCGGAGCACCTTCAAGAAGACTGTGGCACAAAGAGATCTTCTTTGGGCTCTGGGTTGGGTCTTCTGAGGGAAGTACATTCCGGCACCTTTTTTGCTCGGAAAAAAGCACTGAGAAAGCGTATAGAGAAAAGTGTTTCTCGCATGCTCATGACATGACTTCTTCACACAGCAAAGGGTCCCACTATGGAATTCGCTTTCCACTGGAGGCAGTGATGGCCACCAACATGGATGGCCTGAGAAGAGGATTGGACAAATTCATGGACAATAACTACTCACCACAATGACTGTGTTCCACCTCCCCTGTCAGAGGCATCATGAGTCTGAATGTCCGTCACTGAGAACTGCAGGTAGGCGGAGTCTTGCTCTTATGTTATTAATTTAGCAGGCAGAGTTAATTTTATAGAGTTGTATTAAAACTTCCTTAAGTGCCATCTGTTGAATTCCATGGTCTCTGCTAGATCATTAGTGACTGATTCTAATCTTTACTAAACTCAGAATACCAGATAACAAATACAGTCGAGGAAGCACTAGACTTTGTGAGAGAGAGCTGACAAGGCTGTATTTCAAATCCTAGATTCTGAACTTTGTTACTTATTCCAAAATAGGATGGTTGAATTGTCAGTAGAGAACTACAGGGAAGGGCATACCTCAGTAGCAGAGCTCATGCTTTGCGTGCAAAATGTCCCTTTATTCAATCCCTGGTGTCTCCAGGGAAAGACTAAATCAGGCTTCCTCAAACTTGGCCCTCCAGATGTTTTTGGCCTAAAACTCCAATGATCCCTAACTAGCAGGATCAGTGGTCAGGGATGATGGGAATTGTAGTCTCAAAACATCTGGAGGGCCGAGTTTGAGGAAGCCTGGACTAAACCTTGCAGAGCTGTTGCCGGCCAGTGTCAGCAATACTAAGCTAGAGAGACCAATGTTCTGACTTGGTATAAAGCGGCTGCTTACATTCCTGTGCTCTATTTAAAACCATTTGTGCAAACCAGAGGCTCGATACTCACCTTAAAGTAGCTGCACTGAAGTCCCAGTGCAAACATTTGTTTAAGAGGTCTGGCATAAACTCTGGCCCTTTGAAGATGGGCATTCCTCCGGCTTCAAGCAAGGGTGGGTTTGTCCCACCCCATGACTGGAATGAAACACTGCTGGAAGTGGGGGTGGCACAACACACGGGTGTCAGCAGGAAGCAGGCCTGCACAATCAAAAGCATTATGCCTGTGCATTTGTGCTGATATCTATTTTATCTGATTTGCTATTTTGCTGCATTGTTTTATTTGTGTTCTAATTTTTGTCGATCAAATTGCTCTGTGTCACATGGAGATCTTGGTTACTAAGCAACCAATGAATGCTGTTGTTGAACTTTAATGCTTTTACTGGTCTTTGGGTGCTTGATACCTTCGAGAGCATGTGCTCCCACACTGACCTTCTGCACCCCAAGTTTAGCAGACGATTCTCTGTTCTGTGATCCATGTTCTACAGTTGTAAAATCTGTAACGTTCCAGCACAGGACTGTTTGAGCCGAGATGTCCTTCCTTTGTATTATTTGCTTAGGGAACCTGAAGTGCCTCCCTTTTTACAGTTTTTCCTTGCAGCTCAAGCCTACTTTTTATTTTCATAAGCCTTTACTGGTTATTGCTTAGTCCTGGCTTTTGAGGTTTTCTGCTAGTGATTATAATTTTTATTTGTTGGCCAGCAGTTTTAAGGATTCTTCTACTCAGTGTTTTTTTTTTACAGAGGTACGCATACCCCTAAACATTTTGGGAATCTTTGTACTTTTGTCCAATTACTGTATTTATCTTTCCCAATTTGAAGTATAAAATGGTGATTTTCTTGAGTCAAAATGAGAGTACCCCTAAACATTTTTAAAGAAAAAAAGCACTGTTTTTACTATATAATCCTAATTTGTATGTCGCTTTGACATACAAATTCTGCTTCTTTTATTCCACATAATTCAAATTGTAAGTGTTCTTTGCAGGCATGCTGCTTGCCTCCTGAATGAAGCTCTTGAATCTCTGGTTGTGTGTGGAACAGCAGTTTGGGAACTGCTGTTCTAGAGATTTCTCATCACTGTTCCCCCATCCGCCTCAGCACTATTCCTTATCTATAGCTGCAAATCAATTACTTAGTTTTGAGTAAAACTGCCTTGTCTAGGTTGCTTAGTCATCTACCTTAAAGAACTAAGAGTTCTAAGATGGTGTCTTAAGATTACTAATGCTGTGACATAAGGGAAGCTAGAAGTATTCAGAAAAGTTGTGTCCAGTAGAGGCAGAAGTTCCATTGCTTAGAATAATAGAATCATAGAATTTTAATGTTTGGAAGGGGCCCTGATTGAGATTCATCTAGTTCAACCCCCTGCCATGCAGAAATCTCAATGCATGGTCTGTTGCTTCTTCCTGTTCTGAAAATTTCATTAAGAAAACATGTAGCACAGAGGATGTAGACACAAGTGCTAATATTACTTAAATATGACAGAGCAGATAGTTGCCTTTTTAATGCTATTATAAAAGCATGCATAAAATAAGTATATTTGTTACAAAGAATAACTCTAATTTCTAATGTTAGTTTACTTAACATTAAAAAAACAGCAAAAAGACAGTTAAAGTCTCTGTAGTTTTCTAGTCACTCCTGGGAGATGTTTGTTGCAGACTCTCTCCTCCCTCATAGAAAAGCATTTTGGAACTTACTGAATATGGAAATCAAAAGCCTGAAACGTGGCAATCAAAAGTTTTAAACATAGCTATAGTTGGCAGAAAAAAAATAGTAACCCAAAATTTCACAGTTTGTTGAGATGATGAAACCTTCAACATTCTGCACAAGAACTGATATAGTGCTGGCGTAACTTTATTTGCTAAACAACAGATGGCTGCAGCGCAATTCTGGCTTCTGACTGTTTTATGTGATGTGATGGCAAAGCATCTTGCTTCCATTTTGACTGAACCTTTGGCCTTGATTGAAATCACTATTTCTTTTACGAATTTATTTCCTCTCTTTGGATTTTCCTGGCTTAGGATGGTGGAAATAAGAAATCTACTCCCTGCACACTGCCATTTCTGTTGTCATTTACCACTTAGTAACACTGGAGCCATTCTCACTGTGCGTTTATCAAAGAATTTCTGCACAACTGTATGTTGATCTGTCCATATGGATTTTCCTTTCTTTTTTCACTCCCCTGTAGTAGGGTCGCTTTCCATTTCCATGTTGTATCTTATAAGGAGATTTTTTGGTCTCTTTTTTTTTTTACAAATCTAGGTTTGCAAAATAACTACATCTCCAATATTTACTAGTTATTTTGCAATCTAGGTTTGCAAAATAACTACATCTCCAATAATTAAAATATTCTAGATGGAGTAAGATCCAAACTAATTGATTCCCACATTATAGAAACAAGCACTTGACTCACCTTAAATTCTGTCCAAAGAATAAGGAGATGAAAAAGCTGAGATAAAACCAATTCTTTTGCTTTTGTTTTTAACATAGATGCTTTCACAGTTCCATACATATGAAAGACCCATTGATTGCTCAAGACTTGCTTAGGTCAGCAAGAGCTGAAACCATTGAGAGCCATGATTATCAATAACACATTCTATATCTGCATTTCATTTCCCCCAGCCTTTTTTAAAAAAACAATTTCTCCATCCAATCATGTATATATACTTCACTTCATTTGCATCTGATGAAGTGGACTGTAGTCCATGAAAGCTGGTGACATAATACATTTGTTAGTCTTTAAGGCTCCACAAGACTCTTCCTTGTTTTCGATGCAGAAGACTAGCACAGCTATTCCTCTGGGGAAACATTTCTACCCAGGTGACAAGAGAAGTTCTAACCATTTCCTTATACCTTTCCTCTTTCGCTCAACTGTAATAACAACAGGCTCTTTGTACATTTCACAATTCCAGATGTGTGTTAAATGCAGGCAAAAACTAAATCTGTGAGCTGCTTCTGATTTAGCAACAGGGGCGAATTTTATTTGCCTCTCGGGAACTGTTCTCACCACTCCTTGTGGTTGTTCCCTCCACTGAGTTACAGTAAGGTCATGGAGCAAACTACTCAGCTATCCAACTTGAAAGGCTAGTACGTGACTCTTCAGAGCTTGAAATTCAGTGGAGAATCTTGCTCTTCAGGTTATAGTAAGCAGCTTTTGTCAGCTGAATCTGATCTATTAGCTTTTCCGTGGCCCACGTGGCCTTAAACTGCAACAAGGTTTAAGGACTAGATAAGAAGCCTTCCTTGCTCCGTAGAAAAGAAAGGATTTTAATTACATTTTTGTTGTATCGTTTTAGTGGTTTCATATTCAGCACTCATTTAAGGATTTTAAAGGCTTTTGTCTCTCTTCTTTCATGTCTGAATTTAATCCCACATTAGAATCTGAAAAGTCAAGGATTAGCTTTTAGGAGCAATCTACCAAACACCCTGCTATCTCTGTTGATTCCAGTAGGGACTGCTATGTAAACTACATTCATTTCAGTAGGCTGCCTGCCAAGAAGCCACATGGGCTTGATCAAAATATCATCTCTCAAAAACTGGGGAGACAAATCTGAGTGATGCTTTTTTTTTTTTTTTTTTAAATAATATTTATTGAAGTTTCCAAAATACAGAAAGAGAAGAAAAGAAATTATGAAGATACATTCAGAACCTTATTTTCAAACATCCACTTTCTGGGACTCCCCCCTTCCCCCACCCCTACCGTATTCCCCTTTCATATTGTTGTTTCCACAAGTTCTGTTTCTGATTTAAAGCACAATTTATATACCCCATTGTTCAAATTTAAATTTATACAAACCTTATGCAACACCCTTGATAAAAAAAAGCAAAAGATCTCTCCCCATAGCCCGCCCCCTTTTCTTTCCACAATGTCCCCCTTTTTTCCCATTAAAGTAAAAGCACACAGAATAAAAGTATAAAAAAAATAAGAAATATATTAGAAAAAAGAAAACCAATTCAGAAAATAGTTGCAAGCCTTTGGATTCTAATTCTCCCTCCCCTTCCCCGGTTTAATTTCCCTTATCCTCCAATCTATGTTTCCAGCCTGGAAGTCTTAAGTCCATCAATCCCATTTTTCCCCCAACTCCTTGCAGAATTATTTCCCATTTTTAGGATTACTTTTTAAAAATTAATTCCTAAATCTTTAAAAATGTCAAATTATAAAATTCCCCCCATTGTTCTTTCAAGGTTATAGTCCAGCTTCCTCTTGTTCCGCTGCTAAAACTTTCTTATTCAGAAGTTTAGTAACTCTACATGGGTTGTTGTTATTCAGGAACAAAAACTTGCGTTCAGTCCCTTCCTTCTTCAGTAAAGTATTCTGTTGTCTCCTTTTAGTCTAAACACCCTGTAGACGAGATTCAGTTTCAGTTTTGCAGCTTTCCCAGGAGATAACCAGTTCTGTGAAATTCCGAAGTGTTGTATTTTTCCCGGCTTACGCCCATCTTTGTAATGTCCCGAAGCTCCTCTAGGGGGGTTGTTGTAACTTTGTTTCCAAAAATCCGATTGTTCTCCGTATTTTCGCCATTTTGTATTCAAGTCTTAACAAATTATATCAAGTTGTAACAAATTTGACCAGCAAGGTCCTTGTAATAAAATCCTCTTTAAAATTCCGACTTTGACAGCTACTTTGACAGCTGTCAAAATCACCGGCTCTTTTCACCAGGCTCACTCCTCAATCGCCCCGGTTCCCAGGGAGGGGGGTGCATTTTCCTTCTCCTTCAATTCTTCCTCCAGCACAATTCTTGTACTTTCCCATCATGGAATTCTTGATTTTAGCAACGATACCGTTCTTTTTGGGCCTTGGCTTCCCAATCCTTGTTTTAAAATGTCTACAATAGGGAGGGGGACTGACTTCCTTTTTAGATCCCCCCCCGCTCGTCTCAAATCCAAAAAATTTTTCTTCTTTTAAACCCGATTTCCAATTTACTCACGGGTTGTTGTTAAAAGTCCAAATTCTCAATGGAAAAAGTCAGCGCTCTCCGCCGGATGGCATGCGGCTTCGCTCGGCAGGGGTGGCAGAGGACTCAAAGCACCACGCTTCTCCCCGGCACCCGATCCGTAGCCTTTAAAAAGGCTCCTTCACGAGTCGGGAGGGCGCTAGCGGTGCTAGCCGAGTCTCCAAGTCCACGGCCCCCGTGGCCGTGGTTTCTAAGGGTCCCCGCATCGCCGGTGCGGTAGAACCCAGCCCCTGCCGAGCCGGCTCCCTCCGGAGCTCGGAGGGAGTCCGCCATTCGGCGATGGCGCCAACCCGGAAGTCCTGAGTGATGCTTAAGTAGCTTGTAAGGATCAGAAATAAATTTCTGACTTCCAGACTTCCAATCTTAAAGAACCACATCAGAAAGCTACTTCTTAAAAACATTGCTAGTTTATCCATCAGTGATTCAGAAACTTTCCACACAATCTCATTTTTGTCTGCCCTAGTTATTTACTCTGATACGGGAACTTTTATTTCCACTTACTAAAAATCTGGAACATTATATTCAACTAAAACCGAAAATAGCAAATAGGCATTTCTGAGACACATATCATCATAATGTTGGGCACTTTCTTTCCCTGTGTACGATGCATGTGCATAAATGCATACATACCCATGCTTTCTATGACATGGCTATAGCTCCAGCAAAGCACACTAAGCATGGAGTAGTTTACATTTCTACAACTCCTCTCTTGCTAATCAGTAGTTTGGAGGCAGGGAAAGGGGAGAGCGTTAGTTAAGGAAAAAGAGAAGTTCTTTCCTCTGTAGCCCTCGCAGAAATTGAGGAAGAATGGAGTGTGGTCGAGGAAAGGTCTCAGGGGCCAGACTGGAATTCCCTGAGGATCATGTCCAGTTCATCAGCCAGAAGGTTCTTTATTCCAAGAACAGTGCATTTGTGATTATGATAACCTTTGCAATAATTCATAGTTACCTTCACACTGAGTAAGCAGTGTACGTTCAGATTGTGACAAAGAAGCAGCTTTTCTAGATAGGATAAATGACTGTCCCCTAGAACAATGCATACTGCAGATGATGATGATTACCGTATTTTTCCGTCTATAAGACACCCCCATGTATAAGACATCCCCTATTTTGGGGGACTCAGATTTCAGAAAATGTGGGGAGATGGCCCTGTGTATGACGCTCCCTATTTTTTGACATTCTTTTTTAGGAAAAAAAACCTAGTCTTATATATGGAAAAATACGATAATTTCCAGCTCTTGATTTAGTCTTGAGTGGTATTCAAGATCTTGTATGAGATACTTTGCTATTGGCATCTGTCTGTCTCAGGAGACAATGGAGGCAGAGGCAGATTTAGGGGAACGCGACCAGTTCATTCTCACTGGGTGTGGAGCCTTGGGAGCATTGCAGGAGGCACCACAACTGTAATGTACAATGGAAGATGAGAGGTGGGGGTGCTGAATTTTGGCATCACACAGGTTGTTGCTGAAATTTGAGACCCCAAGGCCCGCCACTGATGGAGGACTGCACCTTTGGGGGCGAAGGCAAACCACTGAAGAGTTGCAGCACCTGCTGTGCCTATGGAGACCGACACAGGAGAAACACGTTTTATTGTAGGCGGAGCAGATGAAGGCATTCAGTTTTGCTGCTACAGGTGCACCATGGCATTTCTTCTCTCTGTGTGCCTCCCAGTGGTCATTCCTCCTCTGGTCACTGCTGTGGATACGTGACCTGACTGTTTCTCCAGGCACTGTGGTGATCTGCAAGGGATTCCCACAAGGTGGGGTTTATGTTGCCAGCCTTCATGTCTCATTTGCAAGTGTTGTCAAACCAGCAGTAAAGCGAGATCACAGTACTATCAAATTCAACACATGGAATAAGTAAAAAGTTGCCCATAGAGTCCAATCTGGTCTCATTTAATTACAAAAAGATGAAATATCTAAAAAAAATGAGGGGATTGCAGAAGAGGAGATTAGATCTGTTCAGGATGTTTTGGGGTTTTTAAACCATTCTAGCAGACACTTAGATAGAATGCATCCATAACACTAAGAGTGTTTAAAACAAGTGTGAGAGAATGCCAGAATGCTAAACAAAACCATAAAGAGTGAGAAGGCTTCTCAAAGGCATCAGGTTGTAACCCTAGTTGTAAGCAAAATGCTAAACTAGATGGATCTTTGGTAATAAATAAATAAGTAAACAGTGTAACTTGCCATATTTTTTGCTCTATAAGACTCACTTTTTCCTTCCTAAAAAGTAAGGGGAAATGTGTGTGCGTCTTATGGAGCGAATGCAGGCTGCGCAGCTATCCCAGAAGCCAGAACAGCAAGAGGGATTGCTGCGTTCACTGCGTAGCGATCCCTCTTGCTGTTCTGGCTTCTGAGATTCAGAATATTTTTTTTCTTGTTTTCCTCCTCCCAAAACTAGGTGCGTCTTGTGGTCTGGTGCGTCTTATAGAGCGAAAAATACGGCATTATTCATTTGGTCCTTTATTCATAAAAGTATTTATATGCCACCATTTCAAAAAAATGTCAGGGGGATTTATGTCTCCAATTGAAGCATCATTTAAAACAAACCAGTGCAAATAAATAATAATTTAAACAATTGTTTTCTGAATGGATGTTTTAAACTCCAACTTTCCAGCATTTGAGAGGACACTTAGCATACCATAGAAGAGGAGAGCTCTCCTGCTGTGTGCTAATCAGCACAAGGGGTGGTTTACATTGGAAAGCAGTTGCCAAGGGCAGGGGCAGAGCACATTGCCAGCCACCTCAACCCAGCAGCTGGCCTGTGTCCTCTGCAGTGTTTCCTGTGTTGAAGGCTAACATTTTGCAGGTGGACAAGAAAGGAAGGAAGGAAGGAAGGAAGGAAGGAAGGAAGGAAGTCTCAATTCTATTTTTCTTCCAGATAAGCCCATGGAGCTTGCAGTTTCACTCCACTCTGCTTTAATTTAATGTAAACTGACTGGTTGAAGCATTTCCTTCTCTCTCTTTTTTTGTGAGAGCAATATTAAAGGGATATTATGTGACAAGCAATGCTTTATGTTCATGCCAGGGGAGGGGGAAACAGAGGAGTGGGTGGTTCTGATCTGAGCTGCAACTTCTCTTAAGGCAACACCTCCCTTCAGGTATGGTTTTGCAGCTCAGTTCTTGTAAACAATGGAGCTGGATCGTAGACTGTGATCCTCTGAGCTGGAAAGCTAGGGAGCCCTGAATGCACCCTTTATCTCTTGTCATTCTGATGCAAGAGTTTTAAAGCCTGATTTGTCTGTTCTGAAAAAAGAAGAAAGCTGCTAGAGTGAAAACACAAATAAAACTTGCCAGACTATGCAACTGCTAACATGCAGAGGCTCTATTTGTTTTTATACCACCCTCCATCAAAATGGATCCCAGGCCAGTTTACAAGGTTAACAGTCAATGTATATGGTTCTTGGACACATTTTTTATTCTACTCTTCTGCTCAACAGTTTGCAGTAATGACCATGCCACCATCCTGCAGCAAGCCTCAGAGAAGAATTAGGTTAAATGTTATATTTCCAATTTGTTTTTACTTCATTTGACATCCGAGCATCACATCACCCCAAATCACCTCAGGACAGTGTCTAATATTCTAGGGTGCTCTCTTTGTATTAGGTATTAAGAGGTCAAAAATGTGGAGACATGGGGTAATATGAACATCCCCTTAATGAGTGTACAGGTTGCAACAAGGAATCATCATCCTGCTCAACTCCTGTTTAGAGTTCCCCAAGCTGAGTGTGGGCACCAGAACAGTACAGAGAATGGCAGATCCAATCTTCCTTCTCTGTGTGTAATAATAATAATAATAATAATAATAATAATAATAATAATAATACAGTGGTACCTCGGGTTAAGAACTTAATTCGTTCTGGAGGTCCATTCTTAACCTGAAAATGTTCTTAACCTGAAGTACCACTTTAGCTAATAGGGCCTCCCCCTGCCACCACCCCGCCACTGCGCGATTTCTGTTCTCATCCTGAAATAAAGTTCTTAACCTGAGGTACTATTTCTGTACCCGAGGTACCACTGTATATTATTATTATTTATACCCTGCCCATCTGTCTGGCTTTCCCCAACCACTCTTGGCAGCTCCCAACAGAATATGAAAAACACGATAAAACATCAAACATTAAAAACTTCCCTAAACAGGGCTGCCTTCTGTTTATATGTGTCCATCAATTTCCCTTTGTCCAACAAACAGAGCTTGTTGTCTCCCACCTCACTGCCCCTGACCAGCATTTCCTGGTAACACCTTCAGCATAATATGAGCAACCTGACATTCTTCTTTCCCTTAAGTGAGCTTTCCAAGCTTTTCATGTTGGTGACACACTTTTTAGACAAGTATCATTTCATGACACAGTAATTCAGTTTTACTAGCAAACCAGAGGTTAAACTAACCCCTTTCCAGCCCTGGGAGGAGCATAGGAAACATTTGAAAGCCATAACTACACACTGCAGTCGACACAGAAATGTGTCGCGACACACAGTTTGGTAAGCACTGTCTTAAGTGTTTTATCTGTTTCTTAATCATGAGTGAACACTACAAATGCAAGTGGAGATGACTGCCATGACATATAATTACTTGGCTCATGTTTTTCATTAACTGAACAAAGAAAAAAATCTTTTTCTTCTTTTCGTTTTTGTTATCTATGACCCAGGAGTGGGGGTGGGGATCTGTTTTGCAACAAGAATTCTAACTTAGTCTGGAAACTGTCCAAAAATTGCCAATGCACTTAAATTTTATTCTTGGAGACCATTTACGCCTTGTACCATTACAGCATTTGAGGAGGGGGGGCGGAATCAATGCAGCCATTAATCTAGGTATATTTCATTTTCGAAATGATGTAAATTGAAGGCTAATCATTAAAAAGACTTTTTAACTAATCATCTCAGAAAAGGAGTGAGTATTAAACTTTTCTGCTTGCCTGACCATTATTCAGTGGCAGTTTGTGACAGGTTTTTAAAATAATTATTAAGAAGCCACAGACACTTTTCAATAACACAGTTCTCTTATTGGCTGTGAGCAGTTGGGCTGTATTAGCTTCACACCCCAACATAACGCTGGTTGGTCTAACATGAGAAAATATTAACAGCAGATTTATGCTGCTTTCTGAACTGATTTTTCTGATACTCTTTGTAGCACACACATTTGCAATTCAGCTTCAAGAATGATAGGCTAACTTTTTCCAGGGTTCAGCAACTGCTTGTATGCATTTCCGAATTGTATGGTACATGGGAAATTCAATTCAATTTTTAACTTGGTGTTTGGAGGCCCACAACCAGTGCATGAGCGGCAATCAGCTTAGGGATTAACACTGTCTTCATGTGGCTTGTAGCAGCTAGGCAAGCTGAATCAGTGCCCGGCACTTGAAACATTTCAATTAGAAATGCTCCAAAAGGGATTCTTAGAACTTGATCCTGTGCATGTTCAATCCCACAGCAAATCCCACAGTGTTTAATGAGGTTTACTCCCAACTTGGTTTGTGTGATATCAGAGCCAACCATGAAAACACGAGTTGCCCCTGACAGCCAAAAGAAGAAGAAAAACACCATGTGCTAGAAGCAGGATTTATTCAAGGTCTGATGTATTGCATTTTAAAAAATCTGATCTGTTTCTGAGTCACTCTTGTACTCTTTACTCCGATCTGAGCAATTCTGTGTGCTCAAAGCTCTGTGTTCCTCATTCACTTTAACAGGAAATCTGAAAATAGCTATAACGTTCCCCCCCCCCCATTTGGGCCAAAGTGGATGAAATTTATGGGCACAGAGACCCCTCCAGAGTGAAACAAACATATCAAATCACAGGTAAATAGGTCTAGGGGCTTTTGTGGAGGAACCTTCTTCCATAATCCATAGGAATTCAGTGGGTCATAAGCTACACAGGCCTGCTCTAGAATCTGTTTTCCTAAAGGCAGGTGCCAATACCTATTTCCTTCAGAATGGGACATTTTTTTCAGTATCATAACTGTTTAAAGCAGTATGGGTTCACTTCCCTTTACCCAAAAAGCCAATTACTGATCATTCTGAGGAAACACTACAGCCATTTATCACTAAAGCATTTTGTAAAGGAACGGCTGTTGCCTTTTAATGGGCATGATGATCTTCCTTGATTGCCCAATTGTATGTCTCCCGGAAAAGTCCCCCCCAAAAAACTCGTAAAAGGAGCAATTTGCGCATGAGAAGCCTCCTCCACCCTTCGGCTAGGGAGGGAGATGGAAAGCTAAGCAATTAATTGTATCAATGTTGAAGAAAAAAAATGGATAGGTACTCCTTAGCTTCTTTCTGCTAAAAATCAAGCAAGATTTATAGTGTGTAGTGAGCTGTTATCTATTAGTCCCAGCTGTGGCTTCCACACAATTAAAGGTGCTCTCCTAATATAATGAATGAAATTCGTTGAAGCAGTGCAGTGACTGTAGCATGTTTTTTCTGTGGGTGTGAGATCTGTAATTGTTCTGTGTTCCTCATGTTTATTTGTTTATTGTTTATTTTAGATATTGATTCAGTATTGATTGTAGTTGGAACATGTTTTAGGAAAGAAAGAGGAGGAGAAGGCTAGACTAGAGATCAGGGATGTCCCTGGATGATTTGCTGTGACTGAACATCATCTTTTATACTTCCACATAAGAAAAGAATATTCTAGCATGTATACCCTCAAAGACCTCAGCTCAGTCTTTAGGGTCAGTACAAGAACGCTTCTGAATTAGGTCTAGGGGCTGAAAGATAATCTGCTGCCCAAGGACACCCAGTGAGCTTCACAGCTAAGATAAGGTTTGAACCTGGATTGCCAAAATCCAAGTCCAATGTTTGATCACTGCACTTTGCTAGCTTCAGCTGGTATGATGATAATATGCAAATTGCAGTTTGCCTGTAACCCTAAACCATGGTTTAGTACAACCATGCTGAGATTCAGTAAGCCTGAGCAAAGCACTGGGCTTGCATACTTCCCTGCTCCCTTCTCCTCTTCCTGGGTGCGCTGGGAGAACTTCTGCTAAGGTTATTTTCAATTTCAAAAAATCTCAGGTTGGAATCCCAGTTTTAAACAATGATTAGTTAAAGGCCAACTTCATAACCACAGTTTGATTGACTTGTTTAGCAATTGACCATAGTTTGTTTAAAATAAGGATTCCTGGTTTGCATGTCATCTCAACTGAAATATTTTTTGAAAGTGAGAGTAGTCTTGGCACAAATTCCTTCTTTTGGGCACAGGAGAGAAGGGAGGAGGGACAAGCACACAAGCCCATTCAGTAATACCTTCTGAGATACAACCGGCACCAATTGCTGTCCATTTTAATTTCCAGCTGAAGGCCTACTTATTCGCCTAGGCTTTTTGCAGGATACCAGTTTCTTGAAGAACCGTTGTGAAAAGTGGTATTCTTTACTTTAACAAGCAAGCAGGTGAAAGGTATTTTATAAATAAATAAATAAACAAACTAGTCAATTGAATCTGAACCTTACAATGTTATCATCATCATCATCATCATCATCATCATCAAACATCATCATTTATACCCCACACATCTGGCTGGGTTTTCCCAGTCACTCTGGGCAGCTTATGGCATATTAGAAATTGATTGTCAAAGAGATAAAAACTAAACTACCTGTTCTAGGCATGGTCAATCCATCTTTCTTTCTTAGAATGCAATCTCCCTTTCATAAGTCCTGTAAGAAACATTACTGCACTACAATTACTTCATGGTATCTAGGACACATTGAAGGCAGCTCTCTTTTTCTACATTTCTTTTTGCCCAATGGGTACATCTCCATTCACCTTTGTCTCTCAGTTATTTTAACAGAGCTTTAGCTTTCAGATGAGGGATTAACTGAAGGCCATACAATTAAGTCTCAGAACTGTTCCCAGAGTACTCATTATGATATAAGCTTATGATCCACTGCACAGTGGGTGTCTCTTTTTTAATACATAACTTTAGGTAAAATTTGATTTTTACATTTGCTCATCCATGGTGCCTTGGGTTTTTGTTTTGTTACAGTGACATGCGGGGGGGGCACCACTGGGCAGAAGAGAGCTTCAAATTACAGTGATTTAACTCACAGTGTCATCTTCTTCAGAAAATCATGTTCTTCAACCTGTGCATTGTTCATGGATTTTTACATTCTAAGGAGTCATATATTATTTCAGTGCTGTCTCACTTTTTATTCTGAGCTGGATCGCAGCAGGTATCTTAAGAAAGACGTGCCATTAGAAAATAAGTATGATCATTCTCAACATTCTCTGCAGCAGGACAACTCCCAATCCGTCTTAAAAACAGAATTAGATGTGTTCATCCAGTCAGCAGCAGCAGCCTTCATCTTCTTCGTCATTTTCTACTATCACAACAAAGTGACTTTATACTACCTCCATCTGTTCAAATGTTTTGGACTTCAGCTCTTATCAGTCCCAACCGGAATGGCCAGTTGCCAGGGAAGATGGGAGTTCTAGTTCAAACATCTGGCTGGAGCCAGATGTTGGCTCTCCCTGCAAATATCTGGAAACAATTCTTCAGTTTTTCAGCCTGTGATATGCTGAAATCCACCTCTTAAATATATCAGTGCAGGATGAGACAGCCCCTCCTCCTCCTTTTAATGATGAGCTCATTGTGGCAGCAGTGGCTGTGGCAATAGCAGAGATGGTTCTGTTCTTGGTGGCCAAGCCACCAGGAGCTGAACTGTGTCATTACTGCTGCTGCCACTAAAATAACAAGTGAAGAAGATGTCTCAGCAATTGCTGAGAAAAGCCCCAAAGTACCACACACAAAATAAAATTCACTCATCTCTGCTCAGGGATCAGCATTTGTCCCCAGCCCATGAAATTTGGGTTGATCTTCATTCTAAGGCTCACTGAATCCAATGGGCTCAACCCCCCACTAAATATTGATGGAACTGCAGCCTAATGACCTATTATACTGGAATAACCCAGTTAAAACTTCCAGACCTATACTTTTAATCTTTTGGATGTTTCTGAAGGCATTTGTCCAGCATTATATAGTATTTTAAGCTTGGATGCAAACAAAATTTCATGAACCCTGCTGTGCCAGCATTCCCTTTCCCCACCCAACGGATAAAGGGCTTTTTATTGCTAAAGTGCTCTCTGAAACAGCTTGGAAGACTCCATGCTGCCCTAATGTCAACATCTACCGCAGTCAAGAAGCTCCATGCCAGTAGGGTTAACCCAGGGCTTGGGCCAAATATCTCCATGCCCGAGTGAGAGTTATAATGAGGCTGAAGCAATTATAGCTCAATCAAGTTTAGAATGTGAAATGAATAAAATGACTCACTATGTAATGCCTGAGGATGCTGTCTGGAGAGTGGCTTTTGGCAGACACATGGATGAACCAGCAAGCAAAAAGAAAACAAGAATGCATACTAATTTTGACATTTAAACAACCTCTAACAACACATCACTACAACCATTTAAAAAGGGGATTTCAAAAAAAAAGTTTTAAAAGCTCAACCTATTGAATCATCCGATGAATCTTGCATCTCCAAGACAGCTGTATTGGCAACACTGTGGCCAGCAATGGCATGATGAATTTGGAATAGACACTGCTCACTTTCATCTTCCTACGTCGTCTTAAGCCAGTTAGCCCAACACAATCAATCACAGCCTGCTTCTTTTCATTGCTGTGGCAGGCAATGTGATTCAGCCTAAGAAAGTGGAATTGGATTTTCAGCTCGGCCTAGCAGCATCACAACTTGAATTGCAAACCATTGGCTGCTTATCTTGCTTGCATGACACACCTTCAGTTTCTATAATGATGGTGCTGATTTGGTTAGAGGCTTCCTCTCATATTGATACAATAAAATTAATTAAACAACCCAAATAACTAATTGAGCTAGAATGCAGAAACTCACATGGGATGCATGCAAATAAACCACAAACTAGTCTTTTACTCTTTAATAAAACAAAGAGCCTTGTGTTTGGCCCTTGTTGTTGTTTAGTCGTTAAGTCATGTCCGACTCTTCGTGACCCCATGGACCAGAGCACGCCAGGCATTCCTGTCTTCCACTGCCTCCCGCAGTTTGGTCAAACTCATGTTAATAGCTTTGAGAACAGTGTCCAAACATCTCGTCCTCTGTTGTCCCCTTCTTCTTGTGCCCTCAATCTTTCCCAACATTAGGGTCTTTTCCAGGGAGTCTTCTCTTCTCATGAGGTGGCCAAAGTACTGGAGCCTCAGCTCCATAATAATCAAATCTACAGTGTCGTGAGTTGTCATAGGCAAGAGCCTACATTACCATATGCATGAAGAAAATAAAAGAAAAAGATGCTGGAAATATACAATTAGAGGATTAATATGAATAAGATCTAGATGCAATATGAGGGTGGTGAAGGGGACACTGAGATTTTTTAAAAAATGAATAAACACAGGCTGAAAGAAGAGATTCATTTGCAAGAGGTGAACAAGTCCACGAGAACAAATCTTTTCTTAATGTGATTTTCACTGGCTGTCAATCTGCTACTGGGCCAAGTTCAAGGTTGTGGTACTAGCATATAAGGCACTACACAGCTCAAGACCAGACTAGTGAAGAGACCTCCTTATCCTTATATACCCAGTAGGTCACTGCATCCTGCAGGAGAGTTTCTCCCTAAAGTCTCCAAAATATTAGAAGCTGCAGGACTTCCGGAGGCGGCGCGACCGGTAATGGCTGCCTTCTCCGAGTAAGGAGAAGGGAGCTCCGCTGTAAACGGGTCGTCCGCTACGGCGAAGCGGAGACCCACTTAGGAAAACCACAGGTGGCAGAAGCCTGTGGTCTCGGGACCCGGCGGGCGCCAGAAGCAGCCCCCAAAACGTTGAAGGGACCCCGTAAGGGGCTCCGGATCGCGGAGGGGGTAGCGGCGCTGTGGGTCGTTGCGCAAACAGCGAAGTGAAGCCGCATTGCTGTTGCCGGTCAGCGCTGTCCTTTCTTCCTGCAACTTTTCTGAACTTTGGAAACTACAACCCGTGAGTAAATTTGGACATTGAAAACTTTCTGAAACTTTTGTCAACTTTCTGAAACTTTTTGAGAACTTTATGAAACTTTTAAAACTTTTTTAAAAAGTTGAAATCTGGCTGAAAACGGAGTGAGGATAAGCAGGAAGCCCATCTCCCGCTATACTGAACTTTAAGCAAAGAGCAGGAGGAGTGGAGACAAAAAGTTATGCGTTAACTAAATGCTGGCACCCTGTTAAAGCAGTTTTCTGAGTGAAAGACTTTGAGCTATTGACTTTTGCTGGTCATATTCGGGGTGCACTGATATCCTTCTTCTGTGGCACCAGTGGATTATAAAATAAATAAGAATCTCTGGTGCTGGAGCTGCCTGGATGAGCACCAGTTTGCAACTTTGGATACATTGAATTCAGGTTTTGAAACATTCTGAGTTGGAACTGGATACTTTGAAACTGTTGCAGTCAAGGCACTGTAAGAAACACTGTTTTGCTTTAAGTTTTACTCTGCTAAAAATAATACATTGTGGAGGCGATAGACATGGATTTAAATTTATAAGTTTAACTTGGATTTGATCTTTTCCCTGAAGACGTATTAAGCTCCCTCTAGAGGATTTTGGACTTACAGCAGTGACTTTGTTTTACTTTCCCTTTCCCGGCTTCTGTTTGACTATTGCATCTGGGACTCTGCTTTCTCATGGGAACAACTTGGATTGACCTTGGATTACAGATAACTTTGGAATGAGTGGCGCAAGGAGAAGAGGAAGGACTAAACAAACAACTCTAACTTTATCTGCAGCCTCACAGCGTAGATCTTCTGTGCCGGCCTTGCCTTCCACTTTGCCTCCAGACATAGAGGCGGCCTCCCTAATACAGGCAGGGGAGGGTGAGACAGAGGAGCTGCACCTGGGAGATATGGCTTCAGGGACAAGTAGCTCTGTCTTGGAGAAAATTTTGGAGAAACTGGAGGCTCTGGACAAGAAGGCTGATTTGCATACAGCTAAAATTGAACAGAACACAGAAAGCTTGAATAAGCTGACTGGACAAGTTGCACAGAATGCCCAGTCTATTGGAGAATTAAAGGAGGCTGTAGGTGAAAATCGTAAACTGGCTGAAGATACTAGTCAAAGATTGGAAGAACTTGAGAAAGAAGTAAGACCACTCAGCAAACAAGTTGGAGAACATCAGATTTACTTTTTGATGACAGAACTGCGAAACAGGGAGACCAACTTGAGGATACGGTCAATACCAGAGGTGGAAGAAGATAATTTTATTGAATTTCTAACTAAGGAATTTGCCAAGTTTTGGAAGTTAGAGGAAAAAGACTTTAAAATTGTATCTGCTTTCAGGCTTGGCAGAGTCAGAAGGACAGAGAAGCCCAGAGATTGTTTGATAACACTGAGATCAAAGGAGGAAAGGGACAAGATTTTGGGCCTGCACTACGAAAAGTCACTAGACATTTTGGGCAAGAGAATTGAAATCTACAAGGACATTCCTAAGCAGTTGCTCGACCTTAGATCTAACTACACGGAATTGGCAAGACTGTTGAGAAGCAACGCAATTATCTTCAGGTGGGAGTTTCCACAAGGATTATCCTTTACCTACAGAGGGAGAAAGATCAAAATCAAAACAGTGGAAGATAGAGACAAGTTTTTGGGAGCACACGGAGAAGACCTCCACAAAGGACTTGGATTGCCAGCGCCAGAACTTCCAGGGGAGCCCGCCCCCTCGGATCCTCAAGGACCGGAGAACAAGGTACCACCCCAGAAAGAATAACCAGACCTATCCAGGATGTCTCTGCAGCTTTTGAGTTGGAACATAAATGGCTGTAACAGTCCCGAAAAAAGGTCTAAAATTTTTCATATTTTAAAAAAGGAACAATTGGACATTATATGCTTACAAGAAACACATGTGATTAGGCTCCATAGAAAGGTGTTAATAAATAAAAGGCTTGGTCAAGAATTTATATCATCGGATACAGTTAAAAAGAGAGGTGTAGTGATCTATGCAAAAGAGAGCCTTTCACCAAAATTTCTCTTTAAAGATGAAAGTGGAAGAATCCTCGCAATAGAAGTACAGTATCAAGGAGAAAAAATTTTGATATTAGGAATTTATGCTCCAAATGAAGGAAAATCGGATTTTTATAAGAAGTTGCACGAGATCATGCTGGATTATCTGGATTACAACAACGTCATCATGATGGGGGACATGAACGGGGTCGTATCAACAAATATGGATAAGTCACAGAACCAGAACATTACTAAAGAGGGAAGACTACCTAAGACCTTTTTTGAAATGACTGACAATATGGACTGGGTTGACATCTGGAGAGTTAGAAACCCCCTGGGAAGAGAAGGAACATTCTTTTCTGAAGCTCAACTGACTTGGACACGAATCGACCAAATATGGATAACTAGAAGTCTGGCACCTAAGGTGAGGAAGGTGGAAATCTGCCCCAAAACATGCTCCGACCATAACGCCTTGAGAATGGATATGACATTGATCCCAATCGGCTCCTTTAGATGGAAGATGAATGATGGCCTGTTTAGAGATCAAAGAATTGTAAAGAAGGCCCAAAAAACCTTAAAGGACTATTTTGAGATTAATTTGAACACTACGGTGGAAAAAAGAACTATCTGGGATGCAAGTAAAGCTGTGATGAGAGGGTTCTTGATTCAACAGAATTCCTTAAAGAAAAGACTGCAAAATGAAAAGAAAGATAAAATTCTGGAAAGTATCAAAGAGTTGGAGAAGAAGTTAAGATCTAACCCGAAGTCCCAACCGATTCTGAGAGAAATCAAACTTTATCAGGCGCAATATTCCAAGCTGATAAATCAGGAAATAGAATGGAAGATTAAAACAATGAAACAAAAAACTTTTGAATCGGCAAATAAATGTGGGAAACTGCTAGCTTGGCAGTTGAAAAGGAGACAAAGATTAAATACAGTAACAAACTTAGAGGTTGAAGGAAGGAACATTCAGAACCCGGGAGAGATTAGAAAGTGCTTCCAGAGGTATTTTAAAAAGTTATATACTCAAGGGCCACAAGATGAAATAGAGATTACACAATTTTTGGAGAGAAATGGATTAGCAAAGCTGTCAGAAGAAAATAGAACAATTTTAAATGGCAAAATAACACGACAAGAGATTGAACAGGCCATCCTGAGTCTGAAACAGGGCAAATCACCAGGGCCAGATGGACTGACCTCTAACTACTATAAGACATTGAAGGATTATTTGATACAACCTTTGTTGGAGGTCAGTAATGAAATAATGGAGGGGAAGAAGGCGCCTGAATCGTGGAAAGAAGCATTTATCACATTGATTCCAAAGTCAGAAACTGAAAAGACACAACTTAAGAATTACCGTCCCATCTCCCTTTTAAATGTGGATTACAAAATATTTGCAGATGTTTTGGCACGAAGATTTAAGAAAGTTTTAAGTGAGATAATCCATAAAGACCAGGCAGGCTTTCTCCCGGGCAGACATATGTTTACTAACACAAGGAACATCATAGACATATTGGAACTTTTACAAACAAACATAAACACTAAAGCAGTTTTAATTTTTATAGACGCGGAGAAAGCCTTTGACAACATTTCTTGGAAATTTATGAAGGGGAATTTAAAAGAAATGGGAGTGGGACGGGGGTTTGAGAACGGGATTGAGGCAATATATTCAGAACAAAAGGCTAAACTGATAGTTAACAATGTGGTTACAGAAGAGTTTAAAATTGAAAAAGGTACACGACAAGGCTGCCCGATTTCCCCATTACTGTTTATTTCGGTTCTGGAAGTGCTCCTGAATATGATTAGGGGGGACCGGTTGGTGGAAGGGATTCAGGTCGGAGCGAAACAATATAAACTTAAAGCTTTTGCAGATGACCTAGTTCTGACATTACAGGAGCCGGAGTCTAGTTTGAAAAGAGTACTACAATTGATTCAAAACTTTGGTCGAGTGGCAGGATTTAAGTTAAATAAGCAAAAAACTAAAGTTTTGGGGAAAAACATGACAGATATTGAGTTGGAACAGCTTCAGAAAGAGACAGAACTAAATGTGGTTAAAAAAGTTAAATACCTAGGGGTAAACATAACAGCAAAAAATCTGAGTTTATTTAAAGATAATTATGAAAAATGTTGGTCAGAGATTAAGAGAGACTTGGATAGTTGGTCAAGACTAAAACTTTCTTTGTTAGGCCGAATAGCTGCCATCAAGATGAATGTATTGCCAAAAATGTTATTTTTGTTTCAGACACTGCAGATTGTAGACAAGACAGAGTGCTTCCGGAAGTGGCAGAAAGATATTTCTAAATTTGTCTGGCAGGGCAAAAAGCCCAGAATCAAATTTAAAATATTAACAGATGCGAAAGAAAGAGGGGGCTTTGCCCTGCCAGATTTAAAGTTGTATTATGAAGCTGCAGCTTTCTGCTGGTTAAAAGATTGGTTACTTCTTGAAGATACGGATGTCTTGGATTTGGAAGGTTTTAATAATGCGTTTGGATGGCATGCATATTTATGGTATGATAAAGCTAAGATAAATAAGGCCTTCAAGAACCATATTGTCAGAAAATCAGTTTTTAATGTCTGGACAAAATATAAAGACTTACTGGAGAATAAAACTCCGAGGTGGCTGTCACCCCTGGAGGCTAAGGCTCGGAAAAGAGCCAATATGGAGGCCAACTGGCCAAAATATTGGGAGATAATAGAAAAGGATGGTGACAACTGGAAATTGCAGAGTTTAGAAAAGATGAGAGACAAAGTGCGAGACTGGTTACACTATGCTCAGATTAAAGAAGTGTTTAAAAATGACAAAAAGCTAGGATTCCAAGTGGAAAAGTCAAAGTTAGAAACTGAACTGTTAGAACCTAAGACTAAGGTACTTTCAAGAATGTATAACTTGCTGCTGAAATGGAACACACATGACGAAATGGTAAAATCAACAATGATAAAATGGGCGCAGGATATTGGGTATAATATTATGTTTGAAGATTGGGAAAGGTTGTGGACCTCTGGGCTGAACTTCACTGCATGTAATGCGTTGAAGGAAAATGTGATGAAAATGATGTATAGATGGTACATGACCCCTGTTAAACTGGCTAAAATATACCATTCGTCCGATAGCAAATGTTGGAAATGTAAGGAAAATGAAGGAACATTTTTTCACCTCTGGTGGACCTGCCCTAGAGTGAAGGCCTTTTGGGAGAAGATATATAATGAATTAAAAAAGGTGTTTAAATACACCTTTACTAAGAAATCAGAGGCCTTTCTCCTGGGTATTGTCGGCCAGAGTGTGTTAAAAGAGGACAGAACATTCTTTTTGTACGCAACAACAGCAGCAAGAATATTAATTGCCAAGAATTGGAAAACTCAGGAGCTACCCACTGTGGAAGAATGGCAGATGCAACTGATGGACTATATGCAATTAGCCGAGATGACCGGCAGAATTCGAGACCAGGGAGAAGAAAGGATGGAAGAAGACTGGAGGAAATTTAAGATTTATTTACAAAAATATTGTAATTTGGCTGAGTGCTGAATTGGATGCCAGTGCAGACAATTGTCTACCATTAAATTAGATTTAAGGCTGAATTATATGTCAAACCAAATTAAGATTATTAATTAAGATGAGTTAAATGATAATTTGTTTGAAATTAATTTAATAATGATGTAAGTGTATGCGGGAGGTGTGGGGGAGTCCCATGTAACAATTGAGAGATGTTAAATGGACAATGATAAGTGCTTATCTAATATATGCTTTATTTGAAAACTTTAATAAATATATTATAAAAAAAAAACAAAAAAAAAAAAAAACAAAATATTAGAAGCTGCAGTAACCCAGCTTTCAGTGTGGCTGCTCCTATTCTGTGGAACATCATGAGATGCAGCAGGTGTTCCTGACCTGTAACTTTTGGTACAGCTTTTCTGGCTGGATAAAATGTCTCTGTCTTAGGAGTTCATTTTGTATTGTTTGAAAGCTAATTTCTTTCTTTTTTGTATTACTTTTAAGATTGTTTTGAGCTGTTTGAATTATGTGTTTGTAAATCATATTAAGGCATATGTAAGAGGTAATAACAATACATAATAAGCCTTTCTGTTTGAGCTTTAGACCTCACATGAGTTCAGCTATGCTTGGGGAGAGCAGGGGCACACTGACCATGGCCTTCCCCCACATCCCTTTCTGGTCTTGTGAGGGAGGGAGCAACCTGAAGTAGGGAGCTGGCTATATGCACACAGGCACCACACATGATTTAGGCTCTATTGCAGATGTTAATGTCGCACAGCTTAAAGCAATGGGATGCATAAAAACTGACTTCGCTTGAAATGAAAATTGTCCAGTCCACATTCCTTTTGCCTCTAGATCTACAGTTCCTAGCACCCTTAACATACTACATTCCCCAGGGTGCTTTGGAGGAATGAATGTGCTCTAAGTGTGCATTGTGTGCAGTCAGGCTTGCTAATGACTTGCTGCTACTGGATGGTTGCCATATGCCATAGAGTTGACTATTAGCAGTCTCCTCTCTAGTTAACACTTTTAGGTAATGGTACAGTGGTGCCCCGCAAGACGAAATTAATTTGTTCTGCGAGTTTTTTCGTCTTGTGAATTTTTCGTCTTGCGAAGCACGGAACTGCACCTCTTCAAGCAATGCACCCTGGGTATTAACGGTTTTAAGAAAAAGGAAACAAACTCGCAAGACGTTTTCGTCTTGTGAAGCAAGCCCATAGGGAAATTCATCTTGCGAAGCAACTCTAAAAACGAAAAACTCTTTCGTCTTGCGAGTTTTTCGTCTTACGAGGCATTTGTCTTGCGAGGTACCACTGTATCTGCTTCCCAAGTTCAAGGGAATGAAACTACAATGTTGATATTGCTCAGGTTGATACTTTCTGTTCAGGCATAATGCTGCAATGTAGCGCCCCTCTCTCTCTCTCTCTCTCTCTCTCCCCCCCCCCAAATGACATTTTACTTGTTATGCCATAATCTCTAATGGGCAGTTATATCTTTCAAGGCTGCTCCAAGCCTTTTAAGAGAATCTGTGGCATTCAGCTGAATCAAAAGCAAAAGGAGAAGAAGTTTCACCTGGGTTTTGTTCAAAGCTAAGTCAAATATTTAAAAAGCACTCCTTATTGCCTAAAATGGATTTGATATCACATCAAAACAACACATTGTACATTAAGGGGAAGTGAGATGTTACACAACAAGAATCCAATAAACATACACAGACAATACATGCTCGGGACACGTCATTAGAATAGCTAAACCAGGTGTGGGGAAACCTTTAACCCTTCAGATGTTGCTGGTTCTGAACTGCAACTCACACAATTCCTGGCCATTGGCCATGCTTGCTAGGGCTGATGGGAATTGTAGTTAAGCAACATCTGGAGAGCCAGAAGGTTAATGTTAAGGTAAAAAGTGAAGTCACAAGGATGCCCTCCCCCCTCCCCTTTTTAAACTTGCAATGTGTCATGGAGAATTAGAGGTCAAAATACGCCAGGGAAAATAACATGAAGATGAATGAAGCTACCGAGATTTGGACACAAAGTTCTCAAATAGTGTTATATGAATTCAAAATGACCTAATTTTCAAATGTTATTTATTATTGGGGAAAGCCCTATTTGTTTTGGCAATAGCTTTGTTACAAAAAAAAAAAATTGTGTACGGTTCCATTGACTCCACTGCCTTGGCAGTATCAATCTCATGCCTGGCCAACACGTTCTCCTTTGGAAGTTGACTTCATTTTTCTGGGCAATTTATGTACACTTGCTATTTTGGGATGGCACGTATTTAATCTTTTGAAAAAAAAATAACCAAATGATCAACTAATTCCCCTCCTGATTTCAATTCCACTGGATTTCTTGGTGACAACTATGAGTCATAAAAAAAATTAAGTGCGTTCGGTGTCTTTCTTTGATTATCTGGCCACACTCCATTGCTATACCATCAAAACTGGAACAATGCACTTGCATCCTACTTCCATCTGAGAAAGAAGCAAGTCCAAGCAGCTGGGTCCCACCCACCCCCTTTAATACATTTTGAAGCAGAGTCGCAGCTGTTACTCTCTCTCTCTCTCAGCTATTTTGTGTTACAATATTTGCTTTCTGTATAAATGTAGACTTTATACTTGCTTAAGCGTTGCCTTTATACCCTTACTGACAGACTGAGCTGGAATGATTCCTTCTATTTCAGTTAAAAGGGAGAGAAAGAGAGAAGACTCTTTCAGGCTGCAGTACAAGGACACTGACAAGAGAATAAGCTCTGTTGTTGTTGTTGTTTCTCGCCTTTTATTTTTGTCAGTAAAAAAAAAAAGAGTGGGTTCTACAATATATATACATATATATATATATATATATATATATATATATATATATATCACACTCAGTGTCAAAAGCCTGGATAAAGAAGTACATCTTCAGCCTGCAACAAAACCAAATTATGAAGAAGCCAGAGGCACCTCTGTTTGGAGGGCATTCCACAGCTTAGGGGCTGCCACAGAGTAGGCCCTCTCACAAGCCTCCACACCCCTCCCCAACCTTCTGAGGGCAGTGAAATTACAAAGAGCCCATCTCTGCCCATCTTAACACTTGACAGAGGCTGTAAGGAAGGAGGACTCAGTTTGTGTAGGACTTAAGTTTGTTCCAGGGCTGAATTTTAAATTGCATTTTAAGCTGTATTTTAAATTGGGGTGTCCCCTCCCCCATTATGTTTTTACTGTAATTTTTACTGGTGTTAGCCGCCCTGAGCCCGGCTCTGGCCGGGGAGGGCGGGGTATAAATAAAATTATTATTATTATTATTATTATTATTATTATTATTATGCAGGGTGGGATACTGAATCAAAAGCTAGACTTGAACCAAGGAGAGCCTTGTAAGAAGCACAGGGTACACATGTGAAAATGTGGGATTTTTGTGTTTCATTTATATATTAAAAAAATTATCCAATTCCCCTTTCTGCCAAGAATGGTGGACCACACACCCAGTCAATCAAATCCTAACAACAATAAATTAACGTGGCAAAATCTGAAACTGCTAAGAATCACACAGAGTTATCATGTGGCAAGTTCAAGGATCATAAAAGGACTTGCTTGAAGAGATTCATTTTCATAAGTCAACTAAAACCAACACTATCAATCAGCATTCTAAAGCAGGGCGGTTTTTGTGATCCATAATAGTGATGTGTCTAATCTCTTAGCTGAAGTGTCATCATGTGTCTGAGTCCTGGAAGTCCAGCTTCCTGCCTTGTAGGCCTTTTTCCACCTAGCTTAGGAGGGCGGAGCCCTGACTGACTCCAGCTACAAAAACTGAGTCTGCTGAAGATAATCTTGGGCAGGCTACTGTTAGGGGTGGGGTTGCTGCTGTTGATGATTTTTAAAGGTTTTTTGGGGGAGGGTTTCATGATTGTTCGGTTTGGTTGTGAACATTTGATATTTTGTTTATTGCTTATGCCTTTTTGTTATATTTGTGGGTATGTAATTTTTTATATACTGTAAGCTACTTTGAGCATGGTTTTAGCTTTGGAAAGGCGGCATACAAATAAAATGATTGATTGATTGATTGATTTAAATGAATCTAATCACATTCTAGTTCGACCTTCCCTTCCCCTGTAATGTAGGATTGACATTTTTTTGCATTTGACTCCTATTAGGAAACTGGTCTTTTGTAAATAAAGAAATCATTCAGGTAGTAATTTATAAAACCAAAGAAACCCACTCTCACATCACATTAATGAAGTTAATATTCTTCTGGCAGACTAACATCTTGTTATTGTGATATGCATGTCACCAGTACAAAGAAAGGTGACTAATCCATTTGAAACAGTGCTACACAGGATACTTCAATGTACTCTTCCTTAGCAACTGAACATTTTATCTTTTTAATCCTTAAAGAATTACAGGCCCACATCTCCCATTTTAAAGTCATGAATAATATTCAAAGCCTTTATTAATAGGCATAATAATTTTACAGCTCGGGGTTGAATTGCACCATCTATTATTCACCTTTCATGCATAGGATATCTAAAGTGGGTTGTCAACATCTAATGGCCTCAAGCATTTTGAACTTCATGTTAAAAGGATGAATAAAGTTCCTAATGAGCATTCCTGTCTTCTTGGTTGACACACAATCATATCACCTGGCTTAAATATCACTAATAAATCCTCCTAATATTTTGAATTACAGCTCCCATCACTCCTTACCAGTGGTCATGGCATCTGAGTATGATGAGAGTTGTAGTCCAAAATATCTGGTGGGCACCAGATGGGAAAGGCTGATCTTTGGAAAACCTTCCCTTCTCCCTGACCCTATTGAAAATGGTATGGGAGATCAAGCTGGGATCTGAACCAAAAATGTCATTCTTAATATATACACAATACACATGAGCTTTCATTCCTCTATCTTAGTCTTCAACTCACATGAATGGCATCATGCTGTACTTATTCTCTGGCTGCCTTGATAATGGGTACCAGAGACAAGCTTGGGCTCATACATAAAACATAAAGTGTTGTCCTAAATACACACACCAACGTTTATTCTGAGATCTCAAATCTCCAAGGCAAATATTGCATTGTAAGATCTTGTATCTCTTTCTTGGTCTTCTCAAGAGTGAATGTGGGGCTCCAGCTTGTTTTTTGAACTTTAAAATAAGAATCATCAGCACACCAACGTTCATTCTAATATCTCAGTGTTTGAGGGACAGATCATGTCCCAACATTTGCTGTGTTTTAATCCCCTTTTCTAAAAAAAATGGATGCAAACACCATGCTGGTATTTGGACATAGAACGGTGTCCTGTTTTCTGATATCAAAATGTTCGACCAAGGCTTTTCAATGAATTCATTAACTTCCTTCCAAGTATTTGTGTCCTGCTTTCCCACTTTGGGGTTTTCAGACCAACGGACAGAATGCCAAATAAGTGTGTGAAACCAAATGGGTAGTTTGACAGGACATCATCATCATCATCATCAACATTATCATTATTTTAGTGCAGTCAGTGGTGAAATGATCAGCATTTAATTTTGTATCTTTAAAGTGATTTTCTGGGATCAGTTCTTTGGAAACTCCTTCCTCTTGAAATAGGCCAGGTGCATATACAGTCATACCTTGGGTTGAATGTGCTTCAGGAGGAGTGCGTTCAAGTTGCTCTCCGCGGCAACCCGGAAGTAACGGAGCGCGTTACTTCCGGGTTTCACCACTTGCGCATGCACAGATGCTCAAAATGACGTCACGCGTATGCGCAGAAGCGGCGAAAAGCGACGCGCACGTGCACAGACGTGCCGTCGCTGGTTACGTTTGCTTCTAGATGCGAGCGGGGCTCCGGAACGAAGATCTTATTTTCACTGAGACTTTCTCAGCATAGTATTTTGATTATAAATTTGTCCCAAAGAAGTCTGTGTTCACATGCAAAATGGGGTTGCTTTCCCTTTCTTAATTCAGCAGCAGCACTTCACATGGCATCCAAGGCTGCTTCTGATGTTCACCAACATTGGGAGTAGGAATGTATTGGGGTGGTTTCTAGAAGAAGGCGGTCACATCGGAACACATATAAAAATCCTTTGAAAAGACTCAGCCTTCAAACAACCAATGACTGCAGTTTGGGACAAGCTGCCATTTTTAATTATTGTTGAAGTATAGCAATAGTTTTTCTATTCCTCTCAATCCAGATTGAACTGCATGACCAGACCTCTCAAACAAGCATCCATTAGTGAGCATGTCCTCTGTTATGGGTCAATCCTCCCAATGACTTATTGGAAATGTTGTATGTATCTGTTGTCCTCCAGCCACATCTAACCCCCTTCTTTGTATATAGGTTTCAGGAAAGTGGTGGTGATTGATATTCAAGGTGTGCTCTGTCGTGACTGTGGTCTAGAACTACAATTCCAAAGATGAAATACATTAAGGGGTGCCCATACGGCACCATCAACAATATGAGCCTCTGAAAAAATAGATGGTTTTGGTCTCATCATTCCAGGGGAGAGTTTGTTACCTGTGAACACAATTTCATATCACAGCAAGGGGAGTTTTCCCATCACTAGTTTCTTCTCCCATTTGTCAGGGGGCAAGGGAAAAATGTGATATAGAATTGAATTTTTAAAAATCAAGGAATGTCATACTTAAAAGGAACACACACAAAATGCATATTCCACACATTTGAGGTTGCTGCTTAACTTTTTTATGCTTCAGATAAACTAAAATGATTTGCCTTTTCATCATTATTCTTCATTACTAGCTGGCCTCAAATTTTTATCCGTGAAGGAGGACTGGCTGTTCTCCCTCCAATCATTTATTTAAGCCAAGTTTGAAACATCTGGTCATTATTACAAGGTTTCTTGAATCTTCTAGCTAGAGGTTCAGCTCACAGGATTAAACAATAGTCTAGGGATAATATACTGCTACCCTGATTGCATTCAGAGCACAAGAAGCAGCCTCAAATGCTAATGTTTTTATTTAACCAATGGTTGTCTTTTTATTATTTTATTTTATTTTAATCCCCAGTGTGACATTCCAAATTTCCCAACTTTTCATAATTTTATCAAAATCACCAGGGCAACATACAGACCTTTATCTACCTTTTCAAACAAAACAGCCTGTGCATCAGAAAGTGAAGAGGTGTTGGCAAAAAACAACAACCCCTATTGTTGAAGCCCATGGTCATCGGCTTTTTGGATCCCTCAGGACTCTGTCTTCTCCCCAGTAGTTTTTAATACTGACATGGAGAGAGCATCTGGATTAGGAGTTGGGCACCCAGCTCTCTCTCATTTCAGCTGATCACAAGGAGGCTGTGGAGATCTTCAACCAGCTTCTGGGTGCTGTGGTGGACTAGATGTGAGCTAACAAGCTAGCACTTAACTGATACAAGATAGAAGTCCTATCAGCCATAAAAATGGATTGAAAGTACAAGTTATTCTGGGTGGGACTGCACAGCCTCTGAAAAACTAGGCTGTCGGTGTGTGGGAGCTCCAGGCTCCAGGACTGGTCTTTGATGGCCAGGTGACCATTGTGCCTAGGAGTGCCTTTGACCAGTTTCAATTGGTGTGGCAGCTACACTCCCTTCTAAAGAAAGCAGATCTGCCCACAATTACAGATTCATTCACGCACTTTATATTAGATTGTTGCATTGTGTGAAAATTCCCTTGAAATGTGTCTGAAAGCTGCAGCTGGTAAAAAAAAGGGCTGTGACCAGAATGATTTTTGGTGCTTATTTTTCAGACCATATGTCACCAGTCACATGAGAATTGCACTTACTTCCAGTTTGTTTTCAGTCCATCTCAAAGTGCTAGTTATTACCTAGAAAGCTATAGAAGGCTGGTGAGCAGGACTATTTGAAAAACCACCTCTTCCCAAATGAATCTACCTGTCGGTTGGGTTCATCTCCAAAGCCCTGCTCTGCATTCCATCACCAGCTAGGAATGTGACTATGACACATGTCTGAAAGCGGAGTGGGGTTGGGGGGAGGCAAAGGACCAGACCTTTTGTGACTGAGGAACTCATTTTCAAGGGAGATTAGAATGACCCTTTTTCTGTTGTCCTTTAGACAAGGGGTTGAAATGCTTTCTCTTCCTCCAGACTTTTACCGAGCTATGCTTTTCCTCACCTGTTTAATTTTTGCTTTGATTCCTTTTTTTAAAATGGTTGATATTTAATTGTTGTAAAGTGCCTTTTTAAGAGCCCGAGGATGATATAAAAATGTTTTGCTAACAAATACCATGTATGATAGAGGGAAACAGCATAAGAAATAAGAAAAGCCTTGTTGGATCAGGCCCAAAGTCCAGTCAGCATCCTGTTCTGACTGAAGACAACCAGATGCCCATGGGAAGCCCAGAAGCAGGAATGGAACGATCTGTCACGTTTCGTCTTCGCAGCTTCTCAGTCTTAAATTCATTTATCCGCATTTCTGCAGCAATTTACAACTTAAGAAGCAAAACTCATAAGAATTCTTCAACATTTAAGTGCAACTTTCTCTTAAGAATCCATCCCCAAGCCTTGATAGCAATGCCATCAGCACCAGTCAATTTTGCTCACAAGTGAATTTGAAGGGGAGGCTGGGAGCTTCCTTACACCATTGCATTCTCTTGTGAGTGGATTTACCAACCCAGGAGGGAGGAATCTTGTGGAGACTGAGAAAGACACAGAAAGAGAAGCTAAGTTTCACAAGGTGTCTGGGGCTTTGTAACCCCAGCAGTAAGCCAGAAGGGGACGAGAAGAAGGAAGCAGCTAAGGGACAGTGGGGGGAGATTACACCCTCAATCTGTAGAATCAAGCCATAGCCACACCATACATTTAAAGGATATGGGTTCACCCAAAGAATCCTGAAAACTGTAGTTTACCCCTCACAGAATTATAATTCCCAGCACCCTTAACAAACTACAGTTCTCAAGATCCCTTGCATTCTCTAAATGGAGCCTCTCTTTTCATCCGCTTCTCTCTGAAGCCTACACTGCCTACACTGACAGTTTATTCAAATTCTACTTAAGATAAGGCGATTTACTTTATGTTCAACACTTACATTAGTTAGCTGCTGTTTTACTTATTGCCTAAGTTCTGCCTTTCTGAATTTAAGATCCCAATTACATTCTCGCAAGGTCTCACAGTGATTTGGATATATCCATTTTAAAATTCAGTACAAAATGGTTGAATGACTCAACAGTCCTCAAGACCACCTTTCTTACAGGTTACAATGGTACCTCGGGTTGCATACGCTTCAGGTTACAGACTCCGCTAACAGTTTCAGGTTAAGAACAGACCTCTGGAACGAATTAAATACTTAACCTGAGGTACCACTGTATTGTAAATTTCTAGTATCTTAAAGTAAAAAGGGGAGCAGCACATTAAAGATGCTTCCTTGCAAAGTTCCAGTGGTGTGACCAGACTAAGAGATTACGTATTAGATGTAGAGTAGTAGACATAAAAGCAGTTAAGCAGGCAGCTCCTCCTCAGAGGAAGTGGGAAAGGGGCCCATTGAAATTCAGCCTGAATGATCTTTCATACAGGCAATTAAAGAATGCAAATATTTTCACATTTATTGTCCCCTTGAATAAGCTGCATGCCAACACTATTATTCTCCAATAAAAGCTGGATAAATCTTGTTAATTAAATCATTTAATTTTGGCTACTGCTAAATTAGAAGATATAGTAAGGCTTTTTGGGGAGTGAGGTGGAAAGAGTAAGATGTTTTCTTTAGAGAACACCAGCTAGCACCAGCCTTCGGCAAGGCGAGTTGATTGGATCTGCATTTAGCCCAGAGTCCAAAGACACATTAGCAGAGATGTATTTATTTTATTTATTTAAAATATTTTATCCCCCCCCCATCACAATGTGATCTTGGGGAGGTATACAGAAAAAGAAAGCTAAACCTGACTCTATAATCAATAAAAACACAATTACAGGTATGAAGGTGAAATCCACAAATAATCAATTTGCAGCAGTTATGGTGTTGGAGGAGACTCGTGAGAGTCCCATGTACTACAAGAAGATCAAACCTTTCCATTCTTAAGGAAATCAGCCCTGAGTGCTCACTGGAAGGACAGATCCTGAAGCTGAGGCTCCAATACTTTGGCCACCTCATGAGAAGAGAAGACTCCCTGGAAAAGACCCTGATGTTGGGAAAGATTGAGGGCACAAGGAGAAGGGGACGACAGAGGACGAGATGGTTGGACAGTGTTCTCGAAGCTACCAGCATGAGTGTGACCAAACTGCGGGAGTCAGTGGAAGACAGAAGTGCCTGGCATGCTCTGGTCCATGGGGTCACGAAGAGTCGGACACAACTAAACGACTAAACAACAACAACAAAATGGTTAAAAATGTGGCCAAGGTATTTAAACCCCCTTAAAAGCCCAATGGACTAGGAGAGTTTTCATCTGGCACCAAAACCTCATCAGAGCCAACACAATTGTACAGCAGGAGGGGCATTCTTAAAGTGGGATGCCATCTCTCCCTGATTGTCACATAACAGAACAACCAACTGATCACAATACACAGGCAGGTTGGTATGGAAGGAAGGACTCTTTCAGATGCCTAGGTCCCAAGTTGTTCAGGGATTTTTAAGCAGCAAATTGGCTTGGCAGCAAACTGGCAGGCAGTGCAATAGTCTCAGGATTGGTGCAATAGGATCCATAGCAGCTGAACCAGTCAAGAACCTAGTTGCTGCATTTTGCAATAGCTAAAGCTTCTGAACCATCTCCAAGGGCAACACCACATAAAGGACATGACCTAAATAATTCAATCAAATAAATAATCCATAAAGTAATCCAGTGTGGAGGTTGGATAACAACTGTTAGCCTACCCTCTCCTGAAATATCCATAGCTAAGGAACCAACCAATTTTTTGAAAAGGCAGTCCACACCAAAGAGGCTGAAAAGCTGGTGTCAATATTAAAAAACAGCCTAGGATTAAAGAGAATCAGAGAATTGTAGAGTTGGAAGGGGCCCTTGAGAGTCATCCAGTCCAAGCCCCTGCAATGCAGGAATCCTGCCACAGCCATCCCTGGGTGGGCTTGAATCACCAGCCAGCCAGATGCACTGACCAATTGTGCCACAGCATTTGAGGAGAAAGGACAGAACTTAAAGAGTTAGCCCATTTATACTGCAGTAGTGAGATGGTGAACGAGGTGGCTGCTGCTGGACTACGCATAACACACTGGTGGAAAGGAGAAACAGATATTCATAGATATTTATTTAATTTGTGGTGCTTAGAAATCTGGTTCTAAATAAGCTTGCTAGGGAGCAAGAAGTCAGTGGGACATATATTGCTGGGGAAACATGCAAAATAATGCCCTGTTGAGAACCCCATCACGGAAGCCTAAGGACTGCTGCACCAGTCCCTATGAATGAAATTCCACCGATGCTGGAGTGCTCTACACCCTCTGTGGGCTCTTGGCTTGTTCCTTTCTTAGTCTGGTCAACAAGCAAGGGTTTATAGAGTCAGCTGCATCACCCTTGTGATTTCAGTACAGGCAAGAGAGTTTCCAGTCGCTTGACTCAGGCTGCCTCCCTGGTTGTTTTGTATGCTAAAATTAGGGGCTAATGTCTGGCTGAGCTGTATAAATGGATCATTTTGTGACATTAATGTGTGAAAAATGCTAATATTAGCCTAAGAGAATGCCACTTTGCTCCCGTTAAACGTTACTCTTTTATCATCCATTTTGATCTGCTGTTGGAATGACCTGTTTCATTCTTTTCCGAGACGGGCTGCTTTTTTAAGACACAAGGCTCCCCATAAATCACCACCACAATTTTCAGACCCGTTGCTACAAAGCTGATGCAATGCGGCCATCGTTCTGTTTTGTTTTTCCTCTCAGTTATTCATCCATCTCCTCTGTATTTTTATTACGCACAGGCCAGCGTACAAATACACGCCATGGACAAGCCCTGCCAAAATACCTACAGAGTGAGACATTCAGTCTTCCATGTGCCAAAAGAAAGTGTTTGGCTGAAGCGGAGTTCCTGTAAATATTCCCACTGGCCTGAATGAGCCAATTCATCTGAACCGAGGAACTAGCCAAGGTGTAAGGAGGTTTTCATACAATTTGATCTAGATGTACTGCACCTCCCAAATTTAAACACCATTTGGGCTTTCTTAGGGGCAAAGAGTGGTGTTAAAGTCAGACCTCCTGTAGGACAGTAGGAACTGCTGGAGTAGCAACTACTCAATTAGATCAGCTTCAATTCACACTTGAAAAATTTCCCCAAATAAACAGAAAATCTGCTGTAATGTATCAAAGAATAAAGAACATTTCTTCATTTTAGTAAGGATTGTACATGAGAACTGTCAGCGTTGCTATGTCAGCTTTGTGCATTGACAGTGTAATTGGCTGTTTCTCTCTCTAGTCCATACCCAGTTGTTTTGGTTTTGTTTGATTTGTTAAAGATGTATGTGTAGAATGGTTGTTTTCTGACTGAGTAATTGCAGCCAGCCCCCACAAATGTGGGATTAAGAAGGCAGGTGTCTAATTCACATGAATTCTGGATTCTCCCCCGCCCTCCCCCATATCACACTTTGGAATCCTACTTTGATTGATTATTTGATATAAAGGAAGCTTATATGCCCTTCAGAAATACTTATAAGGTGGTTTACCAAACACAGGATCTTCCACAGGGTAATTTGTCTCAGCACAAGGACACACATTTCTGATAAGCACAAAGAAGGACCATGGCTCTGGACTTGGCTATTCTACCCTTCAGTGCTGGCTCCAGATTTTGGAGATTTTGGAGTCCCTCCATGGACTTCCCTCCCTCGGGGAGTCTGCCTCCTTAGTGCCATTATCAAAAGCTTTTGGTCTTCCTCTTACTCAGCATTGCTACCAACTTGGCAGAGAGCCAATGAACAAGGAAGCAGTAGCATCTATTGCTGCTCCTTCTTACCACAACTGCTGTCTTGGCCGGAGCAACAGATGGGTGCATAAACAGGCAACAATGGTGAATAGGAGGAGCAAGTCAGGATGCGGGCGCTGTCCATGGTACCCTGTTAGGGTGTGGACCTTTAGCAGGTGGCTGACCATGCTGACCCTTGATGCAAACCCTTCCACCATTGATCAAAGCATCATCCTTAAGGAACTTCTGATAAGTCAGAGCTTTCCAAACTGTGTGTCGCAACACGTTAGTGTGTCAGCTGCAGAGTGTAGGTGTCATGTGAACGCTCCCCGCACTCCTCCCAGGGCTGGAAGGGGGTTGGTTTAACCTCCGGTCTGCTAGTAAAACTGAATTACTGAATCATGAAATGATGCTTGTCTAAAAAGTGTGTCACCAACATGAAAAGTTGGGAAAGCTCTGTGATGAGACATCTGTAATTCAACAGAATGCCGTGCTGTTGCAATCTGATTAAGTGGACCTATGCTCCAAGTCACTGACAGAAATGCACAGAAATATTTCCAGTAAGCCCACAACTTACATGAGGGTTACATTCTGGGGATTGTGCCTAAAGCCAAAATCATGTACAGTGGTACCTCGGGTTACATACGCTTCAGGTTATATATGCTTCAGGTTACAGACTCCGCTAACCCAGGAATATTACCTCGGGTTAAGAACTTTGCTTCAGGATGAGAACAGAAATTGTGCTCTGGTGGCACGGCGGCAGCAGGAGGCCCCATTAGCTAAAGTGGTGCTTCAAGTTAAGAACAGTTTCAGGTTAAGAATGGACCTCGGGAACGAATTAAGTACTTAACCCAAGGCACCACTGTATAGTCAAAAAACATTGGTTGGGGTGGCAGGTGGGATTTCCAAAGTCTTTTTTCCCAGACGGCCACCCCCTTTCTGCACCCTTCTTTATTTTTTATTTTTTAATTGCCAAGCATGTAAAACAGAATGTGCACAAGTTAAATGTACGTAAGTTGCAGGCTTACTGTAGTCAAGTCAACAGCAAAACAAAACAGAGTGTAGTCGGTTCTCTATTTCTCTGGAAGCATGGTCTCTCAGTGAGATTGACTAGAGTAAGCATTGATAATTCAGTTGGAGAGAAAGCTGCTAAATACTATCTTGTTCACATGTTGTGATGGTTCTGCTAGCTCAGTGCTGTCCCACCCCCATTACTATATGGTTTGTTATGAAAAATGACACTTATTCAAGCCATCAGCTAGCCATAACTGTTGCTAGAGCATCACTAGAGATGGACTATTTAGCAATTCATACTACTGAGATTTCAGCTGGCTGATTAATATTAAAACAAAAAGTCAATGAAATGCAAATCCTGCTTGCTACAGGTAAAGGAAAGTACTAAGGATTTGTTTTGTTATTTTTGTAATAGCAAAAACAAAGCAACGCTATCAGTACAATTACTGAGAAAAGAGGAGGGCATGAGATCCAGTAATATTAGCATGGCATGGGTCATTAGTTGAATCCCACCCTTCCCATTCTAAGTTGTTACTTGCACAGAACAAAGTCTGCCTATGCAAGGGAGATCCCCACTCTCCTCCCCTGTGTGATGTCTGTGCCCCATAAATCTGCTCTGGTGGGCTGAAGGAACACCAAAAACAGGTTTAGGGTGGGCATGGGAGGAAAGTCTCATTGTACAAGCAGACCTCTTTCCATGCATGCATACCCCACTTAGCATTATGTTGAGTTTCACTTGAAGTATCATGCAGGGGTAGGGAAGCTGTGCTGGACCACAAGTTAACATCCCTGCCCATTGACCCTGCTGCACACCAGCAGGAAGCAAGCCCTTCTTGAGATGTGAATGCTCTGAACTCTCTCCACAGTAGACTCAGGTTTATAGGCGTGTAAATAAAACCAACTATATTAAAGACACTACCATCCCCATGTGCCTCATTTTCCCAAAGGAAACACAAGACTCACACTGCTCAGCAGAGACTGGAGTGGCTCGTAACAGTGTTGTGGAACACTAGGAAAGCAAGTATCTAACCCAAGTATCTTTAATAAAGAACTGGAAAAGGAACCAGGAAATTGTAAACAAGTAAGGTTTATCTGTTGGTGGGCTCAAAATTATACAGCCTTAATAAGAGATGAGGTCACACAACCTCCTAGTGAGCCTAAAATGATTTTTAAAAGGGAAGTTTTCCCCAAAAAGGTGTTAAAACCTGATAAATCTGTGTAGATTTCTAACAGGTGGAAAAAGGAGGCGAGGGGAAGCCTGAGAAAATAGATGTTTCTTTTTAAGATAAACAAGAATCTAAAGGCATTGTACTCAATGGGCAGTCTTGCATAATTCTGTTAAAATATACTAAGTTTGTGCTAGTACTATTCTTGAAACCTACATTTTAAAGAGAACAAGTTCTAGTGTTATGACATCCCAAGCATCACACACACTGCTCAACTACCTTCAAGCTTGGATTGATGTATCCATGCTGCTGGGGGATGTGCCCTAACAAAGGAGGAGGGAGAGAGAAATGTGCTTTCAGTTATGGATTGTTGTAGTCAGGCTGAAGTTCTATTTTTCTTATTATTTTATTTTTACCTGTGAAATGCCAGGTGTTGCTGGATTACAACTCCCATCACGCCTGACCATTGGCCATGCTGGCTAGGGCTGATGGGAACTGGAGACAAACTACCATTGGAAGACCACAGGACTGCCACTTTTGTTGTATAGGCTGCTGTTGAGGTTTTCTTCTGTGTGCAGACAGTTTTATTGTCATCTGAACTGCATGTTTATTTCATTGCACACTTTTCTAATGAAAACACTTTTTTTAGTTTTGCCCAAAGTTGTTGAGTTTGGGTGTTGTTGTTTTTTTGCAAAATCTCAAAAAACGAAGATTTTGAGCTATTTTTAAGGAAAATCACCCAAAAATGACACTGCCGTTGCCAAATGTTTGGATTTTCCCAGACGTTTCAGCAATTTCCACCCAGACACAGCTTCCAACGGCTGGTTGCCAGCTATGTCCAGGAAATTTAGATGTATGGCAACCCTTTGCAGTTTGGAGAGACAGCTGAGAAACATCTAGAATAAAAATAAGTAAATTTTTAAAATATCTTACTGGTAGGGGTTTCTTGTTCTGGTGATCTGGGAGAAGGTGGCTCATACAAACAGTTTTCGCAATATTTATTTCTTATCTTTGAGGCGAACTTGACCATTCAAAACATTTTAGCCATTCACACCCTCTAAAATGCCATCTCATGAAATTAATGTACTAATCAATGTTTGCCTTTAAGGCTGAATCAGAGTAAGGCAGCACAGCAAAATGTCTTATTTTACAGAGGCAGCTTCTTTCTGTAAATGGCTGTTTAAATTTTCATTGGGTTGTGAAAGTAAGGACTGGTGGGGAAGGGGACAACAGACTGGATAATCTGCCAGGTCCAGTGTAGAAGGAGAGGGCAATATTTTACCCAGTGTAAAAATAACAATAAACAGATGTTAAGGGCCCCTCCAGTGGTGCTTTCTCATGGGTGTGTTCTGCAACATGTCAAAGATGCAATAATAGTGCACTTGTGGTGAATTAACGCTGGATTGATGGCATATCATTCTGCCTTATTAGTTGTTCTGCCATGTTTATGGAACAATACCATATTACTTGCCTCTGGAGAGGCAGATTTGCAGAATAGTGCCATGAAGTTGGACCAAAGAAACATCTGTGGTATGAGAAGTTGCACAATTTTAGCGGGAAGCTATGGGAGATACACTCATGGGAAATAAACCCCAAAACTGTTGAAAACGTGGGAGGATCTGCCACCCAAATCATAAATGCTTGGTTGCTAGAGAGTCACAAACAGGTGGTGGTGTGGTATCATGTCCTTCACATTTAATTGTTTAAAAATAGAGACATAGCTATTAGCCACGAAATGGGACACCCTATATTCACTAGCAACATATCCATTGAGTCCTGAGAGATAATAGGAGAGGGCTAATGTGGACTTCCAGAGGCCTAAGGCTGGCCTCGCATGGATGGAAACAAAATGGACTTTTACTGGGAATCCCACAGAACAGTTCTTCCTTTCATAAATGCAGCCTAATGGTAATGCTAATACTCACCTCAAAGACTCTGCTTCAGTGAATTCTGAGGTAGGTTTTGATTCTGAGATGTGTTTGGCCATGAACACACATCCCCTGTGCTGTCAAGTGTCCATCTTTTCCTTCCTCCTTCCTCTTCTCCTCCTCCTCATTGTTTTTCCTTTCCTGCAACCACTGTCTGTCACATAGTTGTGAGCCACCATCTTCTGTGGGCTGAAAAAGAGAGAAAGAGAGAAACCTACAATATTTTATCCATAGATAAAAATACAGACATTCTTATCTGATTTTAGAAAATGCACACACTAAAAACAAAATGCATGGTGTATGGACAATTGTTCAACTAGACATTTAATTAAATCATAAATGTTGAGAAAGGGAAACATTTTATATCTAAAAAAACCCAAAAACCATTTCTATGTTTGACCAGCTGTACCTCCAGCTTTGCTAGTAACTCAGTTTCACACTGATTCCTCCCACTGTTTCTTATGGGCAACCTCTGGCTGAGGGGCACTGAATGCAGCAAATGATTCATGCCCCTGACACATTTTCTTATTCTTCCCATTGCTCAGCCTTTATCACTTTTCTGTTCTGGAGAAGCAATTTCCACCAATATTATTTGGCTTTTTATCTTTTTGCCATCTGCTACTTGTCCACATGCAACTTACTCCAAGAAAAAGAGGAAGAAGTGAATCATTATCAGACTTTTAAAAGGTTTTTTAAAAAGTGTTGGCATTCTGAAAAGCTTCTTTCCCTTGCCAGATCTTGACATTGTAGTTGGTTGCCTAACTGAAAATGTTTCCTCTCCTGTACAGGGATGACACCTACAAAGCAGGGTTCACAACGGTTGTCTCCTATGGCATCTCTCCACTTGCCAAACAGGCAAATAAACATTTACCAGGGTGAGGGGGCTCCGCTGTCCCTTCTGCACCTAGTCTTTACATACTGAAGTTATGAAACCCAGCATTTTGTGTGTGTCCTGTTTTCTAATCAACCCCAAGCAAATGAAAGCTTGCTTCCATCTATCTGTAAAGTGTACTTATCAATGCAAATACGTTTAGTCACGGCATGTCAATAATGGCTGAATAACAAAATGGTTCAAGTAGCAAAAGCAGAAATAAAATAAATAAAATATAAAATAAAATAAAATAAAATAAAATAAAATAAAATAAAATAAAATAAAATAAAATAAAATAAAGCAGTGCAGTAACCAGCTGACCCTCTAAGGTTGTCAATAAATTATACTAAAATAAGTATTTTTGGCCTCCTAAAACAGATTCTCAATTATGGAACTATTGTGATAACTTGATGGTTTGACACTTATTTTGCCTGTAACAACTGTGTCTAATAGTTCCTAGGAAAGCTTTTGAAAAAGAATCGAGAGGCATTAATGACTTACAAATAACCCAGTTATTATCACTGATGTAAGTAAAGAAAGTCATAAGTTGCCTACTATGCCTTTTAAGTTTCTCAAGTGGTGACCCTGTATACTACAGGAGACATGGAGGGAGCATTGCTTTGCAATCCTGACTTAATGCAGGTGACACTGGTGGAGCTCCCTTTGCTGTTCACTGATTTTCTTTGAGTGCACTCTTAACAAATATTCCTGAGACCTCAGGATCAGTGGATGATGCTGAATGCTACTTTGGTTACTGTCTTCGACAGATTTTGGGCTATTGGTGCCACTGCTGCTAATGCTACAGCCACCACACAGCTGATCTGCAGCCAGAGAATGACGATGTCCTAGCCAGCAATGCCATCACCGGACTCCTGGTGAGAATCCTGGCTCCCAAAGTTGTGGATCTGTATGATATGCATGCAACAATCCTGATTTTGTCATATTCAAACTTTATATTTTTATGTGTGTACATAGAGTGGTATGCACCCCTAAAAAGCTTGTGAAGCAGCCCACAGAGGGAACATAACCTGGAAAGGAAGGGCACAAAGTCATAGTCTGTTTTACCAACCAAAGCATGGCTAGGCAAACTAAGGCCCGGGGCCCGGATCTGACCCAATCGCCTTCTCAATCCGGCTCACGGATGGTCCAGGAATCAGTGTGTTTTTACATGAGTAGAATGTGTGCTTTTATTTAAAATGCATCTCTGGGTTATTGGTGGGGCATAGGAATTCATTCATTCCCCCCCAAAAAATATAGTCTGACCCTCCACAAGGTCTGAGGTACAGTGGACCGGCCCCCTGCTGAAAAAGTTTGCTGACCCCTGAACCAAAGGATTGCTCTCTAGGCACTTCTGAAGGAGCTATTAAAAAAAGAAGCACTAACAGCATCATATCCACAGTTTGATATATTTCTGAGCATCTCAGTTCTGTAATTCTACTCACAATTGCACATGATGATAAGCCTCACTATACAGAGCAACCTAAAAAATATTGACATGGCTTATCTATGATTAGCAGTGCAATTCTATGCATGTCAACCCAGAAGGTCAATGGGACTTACTCCCCAGTAAAAGATTACAGCCGAATTTATAGCAGGAATGGGAAACCTGTGGCTATCTACATATTTGTTAGACTACAATTCCCATCATCCCTGACCACTGGCCATGCTGGCTGAAACTGGTGAGTTCAACAACATCTGGAGGATCACAGCTTCCAACTCACTGATTTATAGGCAACACAAATCCCCCAGTACTTTATGCAATACATATATTTAGCTATCTCAACGTAAGGGCCTGTGATAAACAGGTGGCTGACCCTGTCTTCATAATCTCTAGAGTCAACAAATATTAGCTAAGAATATCTGGCTAAGGGCGTACCTCTATATATACATACACGGCTCTGAAATCATCTTTAGCAAAGCAATAGCTTACAACTTACAACATGTTGCTGTGTTATGGTCATACTGCATTTTTGCTTGAGGGAAGGGGAGGTGGGGTGGTTTGAGAGCTCTCTGAAATGTGCATGAGGAAACCTTGCAGCAACTTGTTAGGAGAGAAAGTCACTTGAGAGTTTCGAAGCTGGGGAAGCCAGGCCTGTCCCAACTTGCTTTCCAGCAAAAGACCCTCATCAGCTCCCAGAGCACACCTCAGTATGAAAGAGAACAAATTTGCTTAAGGCTGATTGAGGGCTGGCTTGGAGTAATGTCTACAGGTATGCAGTCATCAGCCAACAAACACAAAGCATCCATCAGCCCCAGGGCTCTCCCATTCTCTCTCCCCCATAAGAGACAGTGTTGTGGAAAGTCTCCGCTTCTCTGGCCTCATGGGGAGGGATTGGTGGGGGTGGCCCTCCTGCATCTTGTCTAATTGTTTTACAAGTGGTTTCCAACAGATGTAGCTGTGTTTCACAGATGAGTTACTTAGTGCAGTTAGAATGGGAAAACCCTTACAATCCAATGATAAAGCTACTACAGGGGAAAATGTCATCACGGCATCCCTCAGAAAAGCACACCAAGTTTAAGAGGTGAAAATGATCAAAAAAAGAGAAGAACATTCTAGAGAGGTAGTGATGGTGAGCAGTTCTATTATCATGTGCCCCATCCTTAAGTGAGTAACTGTACAGGAAATCATAACTATGGATTATATTTAATAAATACTGTGAATGCAAATTAGCTGGCTGCCCAAAGACCTTTAGACTTCAGTCAAAAGATCTGACTACCACTCTAGGTCCAATTAAATCCAGTGTGGCTTATATTTGTGGGATATTTACAATGCAGTCAAACCAAAGACACATGTCTGCTAGATAGGCACATGACAGGAGCTGAAGCTCGCAGAGTTTTCCTGTAAGTTTGCTAGAGAGAACTCTGAGAGCCTCTCCCACCTGCCCTGACAGGGGGAGGGCGTATCCATATATAATCTCACCTGGCCAGGCACTTCCTCTTTGTTCTTTGCTCTTTGACCTTTACCTTTCACCTCATTTTAGCAATTTAGAACATCTGCATGTCTGAGCTCCTTTGCTCAGACACCATCTTAAACTAGATGTAAGCATGTTTGTGTAACAGAATGACCATTTTAAGCCTGCTTGAAGAAAGCTGCTGTTATCTGTTATTCTTCAAGAAGAAATACTGAGTGAGTAAATGTTATTTTTATCTTTTACAAGACATTTCATGTGATTGTTGTTTTAAGGGGGGGAAGGGGGAAATACTAGGAAAATCCAGTCTGCGTTAAAGCATCTGAATTACTTAAAGTAAAAGGATGAAACTGGTCTATCGAAGCATCCTTTTAAGCTGCAAAGGAATGCACTCTGCTGAACTCACAAATGTGAGGAAGGAAGGATGATACCCAATAAATATATCCTTTCCTAGCATCTATACACAACCCTACAATATTGACACACTCTATTTAAGAGCTTAGCATTCTTCTTCAAGGGCTATATTAGATGCTATCTGAGAATAAAACTCCAATACCACTGAGCTCTCTTTCCAAATGTAACAGTAGGTGTACCTGCATCTAGGTGGTCTTCAGTCGACTTTGTTGATAACCTGCATAGATTCTGTATTGCGATGTATCAGCTTTCCCCCAAATGTTTCAGACTACAGTGTCAGCCCCAGCAAACATGTCTATTTTGGGGGATAATGAGAGTTGCCGCTGGAAACATTTGGAGGGCACTTGCTTGTGGAAGGCTGCTCTGTATAGACACAAATTATGCAGCTACCTGTCTAGTATTCAAGGCATAATATTGTTATGACTTTGGGTGTTAGTCTGTGTGCCAGACTAACGCTTGTATCCAGCAAGTGTTAACATCTAATCAAAGCTTCTAATTTTTGGAATAGCCAGGCTAGCCTTCTAGGGAGGTTGTAAGGAGAACAAAGGAGGGGGCTCCATGGGAGATAGCAAATCGGTGGCAACTCGCAGATAATGAGAAGGACAAAAGTCTTGAGAATTGAGAGTTGGCAGTGATGTGACCTAGGAAGGAAAGCTGCAAGCTGGAGTAAGAGAGGGAGAGCAATGCTAGAGAGCAATGTTTGATTTCTAATGGAATCTGAGGCTGTGGCTATGGGAAAAGCGAGACCATTTGGGGGTGCTAATGCTGCGAGCCCCTCCATTCTAGGCTCAGGTTATATATGTGTGTAAATAAACCATATATCCTAAAGACACCACAGTCTCTGCTATGCATCATTCCAAAAGGAAACACAAACCCTGGGTGAGCAACTAGAACCCCAAAATCTCACTCCACTTAGCGATTGGGGTGGTGTGCAACAATATAGTCTCATAAGGAGATTTATTCCTTGAGTCAAGCATTTTGCCTGTTTGTCATTATAAAAATGGGAGTATAACTGTTTTAAACAAACTATAAACAAACTATAGTTTGTTTTAAACAAACTATAAAAGTAGCTTATAAAATAACAAACATAAACAATAAAATCCAGATAAAGCTATTTAAAAGCCAATCAAAGTTTGCTATCCAATTTAAAAGAAATAACAGTCTCAATAGGGCTGTAATAAGAAAACAATCATCCATTAAGTACCGGGGGGGGGGGGGCGGACACCTTTGACTTGGAAGCACAATCCTGTCCACATCTACTCAGAAGTAAGTGCCACAGAGTGTCCTGTGGAGCTCACTCCCTAGTAAGTGGGGAAAGGATTGCAGTCTAAAAGACACCAATGACTATTTCTAGGAAAGGTGTTGTGAAATGGGGTGCTGCTCCCCTAATTTCCAAAGGCAGGACCTCTGAAAACGATTTTTTAAAACTAGGCAGGTTCATGCAGGACAAGGCGATCTTTCAGATCCCTGGTTCCAAGCCATCTAGCGATTTAGAGGAATTCTGCCTTCAGGCATCAGAAGGAAAAGGAACATGGCTCGGCTGTATGTAAGGTTGGTCTGAGGTTGCCAGGAATCCCATTATAAGTGGTTCTTTCATTCCTTATTTTTGAATAGCCCTGATGCATGGAACAGACACCTTAGTTCATACATATGATTTATTCTGTTAGCCATTTGTTGACCTGAAAAGCATAAATAAGTTACAACACCTGCACAAAAGCCCAGCTTATTTCTACCTCCAAGTGTTCTCAGGTACCCCTCATAGCATATTCTGATCCTCAAATTTTGATTTTCTTCATGAAAACAACATTTTAGAGCTACTTTATTTCTCTTACAGTTAGAGATTTCTCCAACACTATTCTCTCATTCATCTTATTCCCAATCCAATAGCTCGTCCCCATCTCTAAATTGTGATTTATTTATTTTTACAAATTAAAATCATCATTATGGGTTCTGTTTCATTTTTTGGTTCATTGACATTAGCCTTGTTCCAGCAGGAGGAAACATACACCAAAGTGGATGCTACGTGTAGGCTTCCCAGGGCTGAAAAGGGTGGTCCAAGGGCTGGGGCAAGATAACAGCAGAATTAAAGTGTGGGAATTTAGGAAGCTGCCTTATATTGAGTCAGCATCCATGTAGTTCAGTATCTTCTAGCACAGCAGCAGCTGTCCAGGTTTGAGTCAGGGTTCTCTCCCAGCCCAACCAGGAGATGCTGGAGATTGAACCTTTGCATGCAAAGCAACTGCTCTGCCACTGAACTTTGGCTCTTCCCTAAGCTCTTCTCCTCCTAACTTCTCATCTCTACCAATGGCCCGACATTAGTAACTGTCTATCCTCATCTCCCTTTGGATGTTGCCAGAAAGGTGAAGTTGCCACTGCTCTGTGTCTTTTTCCTGATAATGCATAGTTGTGTAACACAATGCATAATGTGACGTCTTCTTGCGTGATTCTCTGTCCCTGTTCCCAGCAATGATGTGCTCTTTAGGCAGGGAAACAGCATGGGGAAACACAGTGGCTCTTAATATTGAATGAATATCCACAGGGCCATGTACAAGAATCTTGGCAGGGGTGGACTTTGGTAATATGGTGTTCTGAGCAAGGAAAAAATTTGGCACGCTCCCCCTCTCCAAATATTTCTTATTTTCACAAGAATTCATTTAGGTACAGTTGCCCCTTTTTTTGCCCTTCTCAGTAAGTACCCATATAAATATAGGTTTTATTATGACGACGATGATGATGATTTTGTGCACCCTCGGCTCTGTGCTCTGGGCAGTTGAACCACCCGCAACACCCTAAATCTGGTGCTCACCCAGGTTACACAAGGTTCCCAAGGATGCGGAGTGCCTCTGAGTGTATGTGCTGCTGTCAGACTTTCAGAAGTCAGGGACAGGACGCATGGGGCACGGCAACATCAAGGATTGAGGCAATGATCATGGTCCTGCTTTGTTGTGACGTAGGAGCAAGTTGGAGATTAGTGATCAGATAGCAACATGAGAACATAAGAAGAGCCATTCTGGATCAGACTAGTGGTCCATTTAGTCCAGCATCCTGTTCTCGCAGTGACCAACCAGAATCCTTGGGGAAGGCAGCAATCAGAATCCAAGTGCGGACCACCCTCCCCACTTGTGACCCCCAATGACTAGTATTCAGAGGGAAGTAAGAGCCTTCCACTGTAGCCATTGATTTCCCAACATTTTCCTTTTTAAAAAAAAACAAAAACCATGGGGAGAGACACAATTTGGATCTGGATGATTAAGACCTGTACAGCAGCCATACACATACCCCTGCTACAAGTTCCTTCCTTTAAAAGAAAAGGGGAAATGAGAGATCAGACCACAGATATCCTACATCTTTTCTGTTTGGTTCCAGCTGGATTGTGGCCTATGCGATTGGAAAGTATAGAGTACTCGGGGTCAGTTTGTCCTTCCCTTTTCTGAAAAATTAAGAGCATGCTGTAGTTAGTTCATACAGAGAGCATGGTGGTTTCTGGAGAGGGACTCCTGGGTTCTGCAGTGAACAGAAGATGGTGTCTCACATACAAGCGTTCCTGAATATACATGATGAAGAAGAAAGCCAATATCTAAGCTAGGATTAATGGTAAAAGGTTTGATTAAAAACAAAACAGCAGGTAATCTCTTTCAATTACCTTAGTAGCGGAGAAAATGTAGGTAAACATCCCTTCTACTCCCCAATACAAATGCAACACACACACACATATATATATATATATATATATATATATATATATATATATATATATATATATGTTCCCTTTCCACCGTGATGAGTCACTTAAGCAGTTGGCTGAAAAATAAATTACTGAGATCTAGAAGTAGTGTAAAATTAGGGACTGCAGATGCATGGCTGACGTAAGCAAACTAACAATGATAGGCAAAGAACTTAATAGGAACACGGGAATTGACTGTATAGCTCTACAAACAAGCTTACAGCAACCAGTCGGCTGCTGCTCCTTGGTTATTGACAAGTTCCGCTTTTTCCAGAGGGTGATGGGGTGCATCGCTAAAGCAACAGGATTGCTTAGTTACTATTTTGAGTCACGTTTTGCTGTGCGCCACCCAGATCCACATTCAAAGCTTATTGAAGAGAAAATTGCTGTTTCTGCCTAAAAGTTATAAACTTGTTAGATGTGGATGTCTTTTGTTTTGTGTATAACTATCAGGCAGTGAGAGATTTTACTTTCTTGGGCTCCATGATCACTGCAGATGGTGACAGCAGTCATGAAATTAAAAGATGCCTGCTTCTTGGGAGAAAAGCGATGACAAACCTTGATAGCATCTTAAAAAGGAGAGACATCACCTTGCAGACAAAGGTCTGTATAGTTTGATGCTTTTGAATTATGGCACCGGAGGAGACTCTTGAGAGTCCCATGGACTGCAAGAAGATCAAACCTATCCATTCTGAAGGAAATCAGCCCTGAATACTCACTGGAAGGACAGATCGTGAAGCTGAGGCTCCAATACTTTGGCCACCTCATGAGCAGAGAAGACGCCCTGGAAAAGACCCTGATGTTGGGAAAGATGGAGGGCACAAGGAGAAGGGGGCGACAGAAGATGAGATGATTGGACAGTGTTCTCAAAGCTACGAACATGAGTTTGACCAAACTGCGGGAGGCAGTGGAAGACAGGCATGCCTGGCGTGCTCTGGTCCATGGGGTCATGAAGAGTCGGACACGACTAAATGACTAAACAACAACAACATTACTATCAGGACCTCCCAATATATTTTGCTGTCTGAGGCAACACATACACACTCACTGGACAGGTAGCTGTAGTATTTTAATGGCTAGATTAGTGTCATTCAGTCAGTATGTTGCTGCCTTTGGGTTGGGTTTGGATGTTGCAGTTAGTGCCTGGACTTTGAGGTCATTGGGAGATTCCCTTCTGATTTCTCAGTTTTGTAGGATACAGTACATGATGACTCTTGAGAGGGCATTCTAAAAAATGGCGCCCTGACTCTGAAATGTCCTCCCCTCTCAAGTAGGTGTGAGCAGTATCAGTACTGATGGAGTTTTGTTGCTAAGTAAAACTGTAGGCAATTCACCTAAACATTTTACTAAAGTGGCCCCGCTCACTTGAATGATACACTTTTGTTGTTAGTATATTGTTGTTAGTATATTGTCCATTCTGTATTTAAATGAAATATTGTTTTAATGTTGTTTCTCACTTTGGGGTTGTGTGAACCATGGAGAGTGGGTTATAAATAAATGAATAAAATGCAATAATAAATATGTACATGTTATTGTTAATAATAGTAATCATAATTTGATTTCTTACCTGGCCTTCACCATAAGGTCCCAGTGCAGTTTACATGTAAAAATGCAATATTAAAAACAGTTTAAAACAAATTAGTCACCAGAATATGGCAGAACTTATGAAAGACACACATAAGATTAAATTAAAGTTAAAGGACCCCTGACAGTTAAGTCCAGTCGCTGACGACTTTGGGGTTGCGGCTCTCATCTCGCTTTACAGGCCAAGGGAGCCAGCGTTTGTCCACAGACAGTTTTTCTGGGTCATGTGGCCAGCATGTCTAAGCCGCTTCTGGTGTAACAGAACACTGAAGCCAGGGCAGCGCACAGAAACACTGTTTACCTTCCCGGCGGAGTGGTGCCTATTTATCTACTTGCACTTTTTGACGTGCTTTCGAACTGCTAGGTTGGCAGGAGCTGGGACCGAGCAACGGGAGCTCACCCCATTGCGGGGATTCGAACCACCAACCTTCTGATTGGCAAGCCCAAGAGACTCAGTGGTATAGACCACAGCGCCACCTGCGTACAGGACTGCAAACAGTTCATGTGTGTACTGTTAATATTGGTCACTGTCATCCCCTGTTGTCTCTAAACTCCATTTTAAGCAACAAACATTTGAATTGTTTCATTTCAATCCAATGTTTGTCAGGTGAAGAATACAAGAAGATAGTGGTTTAGAAGATGATTCATAAATTGTAATACAGTAATAATATCTATTTTGATCATAAAACTTGATTTTTCTGATTAGTGCTAAAAAGCTTATTTTATTAATAAATGCATTGAAGGAACAATCTTTTTAGTGCCAAGTTGAATTCTACCTGATGTTGGCAAATGCCAAACCTTCCACTCCAACCATTGCCACTGCTCACCAAACACTCAGGAGTGATTTTGCCATGCAGGATCACATCCTGCATGCATTGCAGCAGAACAACTGTTCCTGTGCACATTGCATTCCACTGCAATTGCCAAGGGGAAGGAGATGGGGATGTTCACAGTCCCTGCAGCCAGTGAGACTGAGGCCTGACCATTAACTCAGAATTCAGGTAGCACCAATCTAGACACTTCAGGAAATCTCATGATAGTTTAATGCTATTGGCGGTTATTATTTGTCATATGCAATTGCTCTCCCAAAGTTTTAGCATTTGGAGCTGAGCAACTGTTTGGTACAGACAGCTGGTTATCAAGAATGAAAGATGCCATTTTTCAAACCTGTTGGATGGTGAAGATTATGTAGCCCTAGATGTTGCAAGCAGGACCAGTGGTTGGGGACTATGGGAGCTGTAGTACACCAACCACTGTCCCCCCCCCCCAGCCACACACACTTTATAACCTGCAGCCTTTAGTGGCTTGTGCCTTGTGTCATGGACACCTAAATTCCAGCCAGCCCAAGACATTTTGGCACTTGAAGCAAACCAGATAAGAGTGCCTCCTCCTCCACCTGCCTGCCCTCGCCAGGAAAGAAAGAGTAGGTGAAGATCTACACCAGGAACAAGGGGTGAAGACAGACAGACATCAGGATCTGCTCTCCCTGTGGATCCTTTCACTAGAGGTGCTCGCCTCACCTGGCCTCATGGATTGGCTGGTCCTGCATTGAAATAAGCTATTAAATATTTGGAAGGTATTTAGAAAGTAAAAGGCAGATGAAATGTTGACTATCTCTCTAAAATGGTCCCCAAAGACCTCCATCTGAGCCATCAATAGTAAGGGCTAATATGATTCATGAGAACCGGCTTGCATTTTGCCTTCATCAAGTGATCTGATAGTATCCGCAATTTTTATCCTGAGTACATAAAATGGGCTTAATTTTATATAAAGATTCCCTGTTACACAAATAATTTATGTTGGTTCCCTTCCCAGATATGTTAATGATAACCTCAATATGCACATGCAGTATTTGCATTTCCCCTTCTAATTATGTGTTTCTAAGAGGAGCTCTAGAATTGCAGCAGCACATTAGTCAATTCATGGAACTTGGCTTTTCCCAGACTCGCTTGGCTATCTTTTAGGAGCACTTCAAAGAGTCCTTAAACAAACTTTCCTTTCCGAGTTTGGCAGCATGAATTAAATTTGTCAATATAGCTGGCTGTCTTCTGTCTGCTTTAAGCTACATTACTAAAATCTGCATTTCATTGGAGGATTTCAACTGCTTCCACAATGCAGTCAATATTTCTGTGAATATTACCAGCTGATACGTTCATCTTTCCTTTAGATAAAGAAGAAATGGCCCCATTTTAACTTTACCGAGCACAACCCATTCACAACATTCCAGATGAAATAACTTTTGTCTTCACTGGGAATTTTGCAACCATTCATCTATTTTCAAATGATAAATAGGGATAGCAGCCATACATGTTTAGCTACAGCAATCCAACAAAAAGTGGATCCTCATACAGGTATCTGTTTGGAATAATCATACACCTGCTTGCACATTGGCCCTAAAGACAATACATTTATATGAGAGCTACTTTCACGTACTAGCCTTGATCCAACTAAAGTTAATTGGACTTAATTGCCAGGAAATCAACAATGGGGTTTAAGTTAAGTTGTTCGATTTGCGAAGGCAGCTAACTTTAGCAGGACTGGATATCCTAGTTTCAGGACAGAGTACATGTCTGTACTGAAATCCATTACAGTGGACACTCGAACGTGATTCGTGCGGGAGGCATGTCTGCGCACACACAGGTCGCGATTTGGCGCTTCGGCGCATGCGCCAAGCACAATTTAGTGCTTCTGCGCATGGGCGAGTGCCGAAACCCAGAAGTAACCCGTTCCAGTACTTCCGGGCTCGGCGTGGTGTGCAACCCGAAAACGTGCAACCTGAAGCATCTGTAACCCGAGGTATGACTGTATTTGCACTCTCAAGTAAGAACCAAACTACACATTACATCCATCTGAATGTGAGGAGAGTCTAAACCCCTCCCTCTTTTTCCTTTGTTTCTTTTTTGACTTGGAAAAGCACTTCACAATTGGAGAGGAGGTGGCAGAGGAAATGCTTGAGTCTTTCCTGTCTACCCCTGCTCCTGTACTACCTATTTCTCATTGTTTTCTACTCCAGTGTGCCATCTGATTTAGTATTATGCCTAAGTTGCACTTATATTTATTTACAGTCACTCGGACAGCCAACCTTACCCCATATGATCCTTGATACACCAAGGTGCCAAAATAGGCAATCTCAGAAGGATGCTAGTGGGGGGGAGGTCCCTGTAAAGAAAGATATGTAAATGAATGTCTGAGAACTGTGGTTAAATGTGGTGTATTTTCACCTGAATACACTGAATAAGTTACATTTGCAGCATTGTTGGCTCTCTAGAGGGCCTTCTAACGTCGTGGTTTGTATGTATTACACTCCTGCATAACTAGTTGTCTGTGTGCCTGGAACATTTTTTCCCCTTATAAATGAAAAGATTTTAATTTCGCACCATAGTTGTCTTGCTATTCCAATCTTCTGAGACTGATTTAATCAAATGACAACAGTTGTGGCGTTAGCTTAGCCTGCTCATCCCAAAGTTCATCCTTTTAAATTCCAGTTCCACGGGAATAATACACAGCGAGTTTTTGCCCTACGATGATTTGCCTGTTGCTCAAGTCGGTGACCCTTTGCATGAATGTATTTAGGGCTCCAATGATCAGGCAGAGATAAAGGAGAAGCAGGAAATGTAGCGCTCCAAGAGACATTTATACGGAGACAGTTTTTGATTAATAAAACCATTCTGCTGCTGGCTCGTTATAATTATTTATGGAGCATCTTGAGTATACATAGCACGTTACGCAACTTGTAAGAAGACTGAGTTCATGCCCTGAGTAGCTTTCAGTCTAATGGAAACACAATACAGTACTCAAGGTAATTGATAAAACACAAGAGTGGTGTTGAGATCATCCAGATTTACAAGGGTAGGCCATAGGCACACCATGCAGCTAACAATGGTGGGTGACAGGGAGGACACCATTATCTTGAAATCGGCCAGCAACACAACTTACTGTATTGGAATACTCTAAATGCAGACCTCTCTGAGATCTGGATCTCACAACTTTGGAACTTAATTTTAACGGACAGGAAACCTGACAACCCATGTCCAAGGGAGTCAAACAGACAAGAAAACCAGTTCTTTTCAATCAACCTGGCATAGTTTTATCACATAAGCAACATCAGTGGAACATGGTTATAATAGGCCTCCGAGAACACATGGCAACTTGCAGGATGAGACCTTCATTTCAAAACCAAAATGACCAAAGTGATATGTAATTTAATAGATATTTGGTGTTTCTGCTGGGAGAGGGTGGGGTTGTTGAATATGGGTGGCTGCTTCTTGTATAAATAAGTGAAAACAATGAAATATGTGGGGAGATTGGGATGTTGCTAGAACAGCAGTGTATGGAATATATGGAGCTGGTGGGATAACTGGAACAGAAATCTGCATAGGCCTACCAAGTATGAATTTATTCCTCCAGAAGATGCATAGCTTCTAGTGGGTTTTAAAGTATAGAGCAGCTGGACGAGCGAGGTTGTTTAAGTAGCATGCTTCAGCCAAGAAAACAACACACATCCAAAGAAAAGAATCCCACTGCAATTCATTCTCGAGTGCAGAGGTTAAACAGGGAAATATTCCAACGTTCACTAGAGGAGGTTTGCTTGAAAGGGGTCACTCGAAGAGCCAGCTTTGTGCTGTCAAACATAACCGCAACATGGGAAGTAGTGAATCTAACGTCGGGGTCAACAACTGGAAGTCTCCTAGTGACCCTGAACCATTCATTTCCATTGAGGGCCAATGCATGCTTCCGACTGCTGGCTGCCTGGGATAAATGATAGCACTGCATCGTTCTTAGAGCATGTCTTGCCTGTGAATGTCCAAGGTCATCACTGGAGATAGATTGCTGTGCTCGATGGATCTTCCTTTTCTAACTCAGCAGCCTAGTTACTGTGCATTTACTAATACGCTTGACAATGTAGCAGTTCCCTAATCTGGGACTAGGGATGGAAGCAAAACTCAATTCGACCCACATTTAAGGGGAAATTTACCTAGTTTGTACTTTCTGAAACAACAAATGAACTGAAACACAGCCATCCTTCAAAATATGCACTTCTCCGAACTTCACAGTGCAGTTCTCCAACCAAGTAGTGTGTACAAAATGAGTGTGCCTATAAATGCATTATTGGTTTAAATAGCATGCAGAAATGCTTCACATTAGGGAAAATATGCTTTGTAAGGATGTGTATTTTAGGCAAAACTGCACACAATAAAAGTGTGTTTTAGGGAAAATTTACACAAAAATGCTGAATTTTCATGAGGCTTTTTTTTTTAATAAAAAAAAAACTGATGTGGAAGTATGGAGAACTCCATTGCTATATTTGGCTCCATTGTCAAATCCTGGAAGACATTCAGTCTTAATAATCTGGATTGCTGGTACTCCAGCATCATAAACTAAAAGTATCTAAACAGCAAAGCTCAAATGACCACTTTTGTGCTATATGACATTATTTTATTTCTTATACAAATATTGAGGCACACAGTCACTCAGTGTCACCAGTATATGCAAACGTCTGGTTCATCTAAGATTTTATAAACCTTTATTTTCAATAATGATGGAACTCACAGGCAGAGAATACTTATTTTTAAATACCTTTGTTATTTTAAAGGGAATCCTTGTATCAGTTGGTACTATATTATTCCTGTGGAGTTGCACTGGTTGACATATTCAATTTTTCATTTTCTTTCCTTTTGTTACATTTTCACTTCTCAACATGAAATTCAATAAAAACTATTTGGAGGGGGAGGAAGGAAATCTAAAGAAGTAAACTTAAGATTGGAAAAAATGAGAAACTGAGAGAAACCAACAGTCTCCCATCCAGATTGAAGACTAATGTTTTTGCCTACGGGATCCAGCCCTATCATGAGAGAGTGTGAGGCAGCTGCTTCAGGCGGCCAATTCTGAGAAGTGGAGAATGAACAGAGTTGTGTCTGCCCACCAGAACTAGTTTATATGTCTCGGTTGCAGTGGAGGAGGCTGTCCTGTCACCAGTGTCAAAGCCAGATTTAGCTGCTAACCTGGCTGAATTTTGCCTATAGAAGGAAGGTGGGTAGCATCATTTGCTTCAGGCAACAAAATGTCTTGGGCTGGTCCTGTTGCACACCTGAAATTTTTTACTCCTCTACTAGCCAATTGGCTCAAAATGGCTAGTTTCTATTAATAAATACTCGGGCATCTGAATCAGCTAAATTATCTTTGGCGTTTGCTTTAGACAAATAAAGACCTTCCCATCTATCAGGGGCACATGCCAACTGCAGGTGTAATTCCCAGGCTTCTCATTAGCTTGAAGGCTTTATCTCAAATTGTGTCATTTCAGAGAGCATATTAAAAGCTAACTGGGTGTGCAATTGCTGAAGAAACATTTGCAAAGTTGTGCAAGACCAGGGTCTTATGCAAGTTCTTCCCCCTCACGGCCTCTTTCTTCCACCTTTGTTTGGTCAGAGAAGTCAAACCTCTATTCTGACCTGTAACTGTTTCCTTGTTGCCTTGAATAAATAAAATTACTCCCAAATTGACTTCATCTTTTAGCAAAATGCAGATGTGCATGCATGTGCTCCCACACACTTTCATTCTCATATCTCTCCCACAAACGCTCATAAAGATTTGACCTTCAGAAGCAGCCTGAGCTTCCAGAGGCAAGCAGATTTCAGCCTTAGCCTCACAGACAGCTGCACAATTGAGGCAAAGGTCAAGTCAATGCTATGTGAAACAATATGAGGATTCTCACAGCATCAGTAAAGCTAAACAAAAGCAGAAGGGATGTTAAAAAAAAAGAGGAAAGAGAAAGGGCCACAAACAGGAAGAAATTAATAAAAACAAACAACAAAATAAAAGGAGACACAGCAAAACAGAGGTCCTTTTTCCTCCTCCCTGCCCCCTTTATATCAGAGACATCACCTTGAAAAATTGCCAGTGGCATCACTCACTCATACATCCTATGTATAGGACTAACCATCCAAACCTGTGTATAGTAAATCACTTATTTCACAGTAGTTTCATGTTTTGGTCAAGAGAGGCTGCTTTTGAAATATGCAACTGCGTTTCCTTTAATTTTCATGGAATTATTCGTAATGCGCCTTGCCTCCATTGCTTCACATGGAGATCCATATCACAGACTTTATATGGAAGAAGAAGGTCCCATCGGTGAGACTTATGAACTCGATAACTCACTGAGCATCCCAGCACATGACTGTGAATTTACTGAGTGAGATTTCTTCAAACTAATGGGCAGGGCAATCCGACAGCGAGGGGAAACTTGAGGCTGAGGAACTGCCATATCCAGAGCTCTGCCAGCCTCATGGGGGCAGAGCAGGGATGTGTTTTCCCTTTGCCTCACTACCCCCATTTTGGGGACATGTTGCAGGAAAGGGTATGTTTTGGGTTCAGATATCAGCTGCAGAACACCCCTTTCTCTCCCTCTCTTCACCATTGGAGCACCAACAGCAGAGAAGCAAGGACTGCAAGGTGATGGAACTTGACGCTGTTCTATTGTTCTCTGGGGGAAGAACATGTCTAGCCTTCTGGTTATAGTCATAATTATTTTTCCATGCAATTCCCTCTGAGAACAATGGAGCATCATCAAGCTCCACTGCTCACAGGGGAACTTGCTGTGTTTGCACTCAGAGCAAATGCGCCAGCTGCTGCAGAATGTGGTCAATTGGGTGTCCTGTTCTGAAAAGGAATTGAGGCAGCACATAACCCTCAGACCATCTCTTCAGTACTTATTTTTTAAAAAATAAAAAGCATGCATCTGAATGGATTTTATAGGATCTTCCATGAAAGATCTGCCGAGAAATGGAATGGGACAGACTTAGTTCCCTGTATAGCACTGGGACAGCCTAGATTTTAACAGATCCATCTACTGAGCACCTTAGTTAAATGTCCTTGATTTGTCACTTCACAGGGTTTGTATATTTTGTTTGTTATTTGTGTTTATTAAGAAAATCATGTTTTTAATGTCCTTGATTCACCCTTTGTTTCCATATACTTTCGACTGAATACACAAACATCCCCTTGCCTCATAGTTCTGCAACATGATGCTGTACTAAAGCACCATAGAAACTGAGTGGAAATCACACTTTGGGTACAACCCTTAAACCACTAGTTCCAGAGAAAAATTGAATTAACTGATAGTTTAGGTCAATGCATCTCAAACAGCGTAAAAAGACTGGGGTTCATGGACTCTATTAGATGTATTTGCTTCATTGAGATACTTTACCCCCATTGACACAGCGCTCCTTTTCAATAACGGTAGATCTTTCCGTGAAGAAGAATATTCAGGATTTTTTAACCATGCGCTATAGTCTATTTTAATTGTTTGTCAGAACAGTTTGTACTCTGTAAACAAGAAGAATTGCATAATCACCAGCAGGAAAGAAACAATGCATAAATAGGTCCAGCAATGAAAGGTGCAGGTCTTTAGCCAGAGAAACAGCATGAAAATACATGGTGTGCCCTTTCTCCTACACAACCGTCTCAATGTACACGGACAGCATAATAAATCTGGTGCTTTGGGATAATTCTCCATGTCAGCTGCTGAAGGGACTTTGATCTACAGTTGAACCAACACACGATCTGTTAATCAGAAGAAAAGCAGCTGTTGAAAGTATTGAGTTGGAGTATGTATGAAATCAGGCTATAATGCACCACTGTGCAGGGGATGAAAACAGATTGAGCCTAGGAAGTGAAGATGACGTTTTGCTGAAACAAAGGCCTTATCGTGGACTGGTGTCATCATTCCACCTGCGACTGCTTTTCACACAGAGAAGGAGCAAAAAGGGTAGAGATTCGGATCCTTTTCTAATTTATTTATTTCATAAAATTTAGACACTGCTTGATTGTAAAAAAGGGGGGAGAACCTCAAAGCAGCTTACAACAACAAAAAACAAAAAAAATGGTAGAAATTAAAAATGATAAGAATTAAAATCAGCAATGAATCAAAAGCAGATTAAAACACAAATCAGCGTTCTACACATATCTGGGTGCACTTGTCTAAGCAAAAATGTTTTTAGCAGGTGCCTAAAAGTTGTGGTCTAAACCACAGAGCTAAGGCTTGCCGATCAGAAGGTTGGCTCTTTGAATCTCCGCGACGGGTGAGCTCCCATTCCTTGGTCCCTGCTCCTGCCAACCTAGCAGTTTGAAAGCACTTCAAAGTGCAAGTAGATAAATAGGTACCGCTCTGGCGGGAAGGTGAACGGCGTTTCCGTGCACTGCTCTGGTTCGCCAGAAGCAGCTTAGTCATGCTGGCCACATGACCCGGAAGCTGTACGCCGGCTCCCTCGGCCAGTAAAGCGAGATGAGTGCCGCAACCCCAGAATCGTCTGCGACTGGACCTAACGGTCAGGGGTCCCTTTACCTTTAAAAAAGTACATACAGTGAAGGCACCTGCCTGATGTCACAGAATCCAATTGAACCTCAAATCTTTATTGGCATATATGTCCCAGAATTACAGAATTGTAGAATTGGATGGGATTCCGAGGCGCATCTAGGTCTATGTTTGGGAACTGGATGCTTAACCGGTTACAGGGCAGGCAGCTGTTATAGCCCATCACTCCAAATACCTACCCCCTGGGAGCAATGCCTGGGTTAGGTGGTCGGCTGTTGGGAAGCTCCTAGGCCGGCTCCTGGGGAGTGGCGGGCTTTGAATCCTGGCCGGACCAAGTGCACGGGGCTTGGGATCCAATAAAGGCCATCTGCATTTATATATTTTTCTAAATAAAAGAGTAGGTTTGTGTTAGGGAAATGGTCCTGATTGAATCTTCCGCGAAGGAGCAGGTGTTCATTTCTCGGTGCTCATTCTGTAATATATATTCATTACATTACACACTGGTGAAACTTAAATTTGAGCTCCTTGGGACAGATTTCTCATTAGGAATAATACATAATATCAAAACTCCCCATGAAAGTTTAGAGACTGTGATATTTCTCACAGCATAAGCTTTGGTAGGCAAGGACCTGTTCTGCCAGATGTAAGCTAGATATTTCAGCAACTGATGGCGTAGGTGCTTGCTTACTGAAGCTCATGTCACACAAAACAATTCATAGCCTCTTAAGGTACCCAAGGATTCCCTGTTGTTCTTTGCGTCTTGCAACATAGCAACATCCTTCTGGAACTGTTTTCCTCATTGAGTCTTGCCACTTACCAGCGCAAATCAAGGGATGTGTGGTCTTTCAGAATGTAAAATGTGATATTTCAAAATGTAAAAGGATACTCCCACACAAATCAGAAGGACTCGTTACTCTTGCAAAGCAAACTCTGAGAGAGCCGGTCCTATTGTACGTATTTGGAGTGAAATGCATCTAGGTGAAATTAAAGCCACTTGTCATTGTTTCGTGTCTGTTATAAACAGCCACTCTTGTGACATAATTTGAATAACTTCAAAAAAAAAAAAAAAAAGATGGTCCTAGCTTCTCAGTTAGAAATATTAATGAGATCTTCCCGCAATGTGCTTGTGATTGCAAAAGTCCAGCACTATTCCCTTTCTTTTCTTGATTTGGTTAGGGATGATAAAAACACTGGAGAAGGAGCCAAATTTCACTCAGCCACATAAACTGTATGAATGATTCATAAGCTCTGTCCTTAGTCTTGTACACGGCCACTCTATTTATATGATATGATAATATTATATAAATACCCTGCCCTGTTAATCATACATCTGTATGCATTTCAGCTTAATCAGAGGAACAGCAATTATTCCCCTCTTGCAGAGATCTCTTTAAAGACCTCCTAATGTGCCAGAGATAAATTACTCAATAAACAAATGTTTAAATACGCTGGCACTGTCCAAGAGCATATTACATTATGTTGATCCTCTCATAGCTCTCCTCTGCTTCGGCTGCTGCTGCCACCACCGTAAGGCAGAATGTGGATGCTCTCCAATAGGCTAGTATGCTGATAACAGAAAATATGCTAAAGATTAAGGTGTGTGTGTGCACATTTGTGCATGCATGTAACATAAGAAGATCTGGTCACATAAGAAGACATTTTTCATTTCCTAGCCAATTTAATAGATTAAAAAGAAAGTATTTCTTTGGGCATTTAATGTGCTTCTATTTGTTTTATACTGTTTTGTATTTGGCTTATTGGTCTTAGTGACCCTTTCAATGGAAAGGAGGGATAAGAAATACCTTAAATAAACAAGAGATTTCACAGTGATGTACTTGCTTAATGCTGTATTGGTACTCATAAGAGCATGAGAAGAACCTGTTGGACCAGGCCAATGGCCAAGCTAGTCTGGCAGGCTGTTCTCACAGTGGCCAGCCAGATTCCAATGGGAGACACACAAGCAAGGACCTTAGTACAACACCACCCTCGCCTTCAGAAGCATGCTGCCTCCAACCTTGAAGGCAGAGTATAGCTATTGTGGCTAGTAGCCACTGACAGCCTTTACCTTCTTCAAAGCCACCCAGATTGGTGGCCATCACTGTTCTAAGCCTGGTGACTGTCAGGCACCAGGGGTGTGGTGCTTACTGTCAGGGAGGAGTTGCAGGTAGCAGCTCAAGATGAACCATGAGGCAAGAACTAGAAGTTGAGCAAGGAGCTCCAGGCGAGGGAACAAGTCTGGACTCAGAGCCAAGGTTGCAATTAGACATCAGAGCTGAAGGAAAGGTAGGGGTCAGTGTCAAACAGCAGTCCAGCAGACCAAGAAGGAAGAATAGGGGACAAACCACAGAAATGCACCAGATCTCAGGAAGATATTGTTGCTTAAGCAAAGCTTGACCCACAAAATGCCCATTTGTGCACCTCCATTTTTTTACACTGTGGTCATGGGGGTAGTATTTTTACTTTTATTCCTTGTCATTCTTGTATACTACCTTTTCTTTAATGCTAATGTGTTCCATTTTTCATCTGAATATTCCATATCACTCATTTTTCTTTGTTTTTTTTTTTTCATTTCATGTCAGCCTTTTGGCCAATAAATGGAGTCTTTCCAATCTGAACTCTCTAGAAAACCCTTCCTGGACCTGATGCCCTCACATCAACTCACATCAGCCCCAACCGACATTGCCAATCGTCAAGGAAGATGGGAGTTGTAGTCCGAAACATCTGTATGGTACTAGGTAGGAAAAGACTGCTTTAGGATAGTACAAAGAACCTTGGCACTTTATTCTTAGCTCTCTTTTTTTCCACACATTGCCCTAAGAATTCATCTACAAGGACCTCAGTCCTTGTAGGACTTTACAGTCAAAGTTATGTATAAGGTTAGGCTACTGAAGAACTAAATCTTCATATTAAGCATGCACTTAAATCTCTCTAGCTGGAATCAATGGGCCTTAAAAGTGCTTCAGCAGATTGTGTCCTAAATTATCCATTAGTAATTGAATGTACCTCAGAAATGTTACGATAGCATATTCATGTGTACAGACGTTAACACCTTTGTGAGCATGTCTTTTAAGGCTGTGTGTATGTGTATGTGCAGATGTACATGAACATACTGGTGAGCGACATGTAAGAAAACAGATTTCTCCCCCACAACATTCCAGAAACAATTTAAAGCAATGGGGGGAATGCAGTATTTACAAGAAACAGACAGCAAAGTCCATCACTCCATTTGAGTAATCTCAGTATTTATTTATGGCCTTTACATGAATTTATCCTTTCCCTGCTACTGACTTACCTACAAACACATACATCTTTAAGTCATTAGAAAAGCTCTAGCAGCAATATTTATTTTCCAGGAATCTTCGGCTGGGTTGACATGTCTAAACAAAATACTAAAATGGTATCATTGTACAGAGAAAAAACAACTGCAGGGTGACTTTAAAAAAAACACACACACACACTGAAGGCCCTGCTTCTGTTTTGGGTGGCACTTCAAAGAGACACACTTGACACCTACACAAAATCCTGCCTGTATGTTTACTGCGTTGCTAACAGGATCAGTATGCTTCTGTCGAGAGTATAAACTCACCACAAATGTTATTCTGATCATATGCGATTCTACTGTTTTTGCTTGCATTGGCTGAAATCCTGCATAAGGGTGCCTACACATAACTGCCATTGATTTCGGTAGAAACTACATGCAGAGCTGTTTTCATTGATTTGTTGTTGTTGGTTTTCTTCAGCTGTCTCTTATGAATTTACATAATCTGAATGCCATATCTTCATAGCACAGAGCTTCATAATCTTCACCCAAGCAGCCATGGCTGACAGGTACTATGGGAAAGAAAAAAATCCCCTTTCTCTTGCCACTGTCATGCTCCCTGACTCCACATGTTTTGTGATGTTTAAGGGTCTCTGTTATCCCCAGGGCTTTTTTTTAAGCCAGAACTCAGGTGGGCACCATTGCCATGATAAGAGAACAAGAGAAGTGTTCATCGTGAGTTTTCTGTAAAATTAGCACTGGTTATGTTCCAAGTAGAGTGTGGTCTACTAGTCTACATCTCCTTTGTGCTGAGCAAGGCAGATGGGTTGCGCACATCCAGAATGTTAGCAGAGAGTCCACCAGAGCTGGGTGGAAATATGTGTTGGAAGCAGTGGTAGTTATCTTCTTGGAAAAGGAAAGCTTCCTCAACTGATTTAAAGGTACTGGGACCATTTCCTATCTTCTCTTTTCTGAACCTCCTTGTCTACAGTTCCATAGTTTAATTCTTCCATTGTCCGTCTTTTCGGCTGAAAATATTGATGAGGATCAAGGTGCATGTGTTCTTGGAGTACAGACAGTTGTGCCAATACTGGGTGGGGCAGAGGAGGTTCTCAGCAAGAATACATTAGTTTCCCACTAGGCATTCTGGGACACCATAAACACCAAAAGATTTACTGTGGTACCAGCAGGTTTTCTTTATTTATGGCTATACAAGGTGCTAGCAGCCTTTTCGAGAACACATGAATCACATGACGTTGCCAGCAAGCACAGCTGACCAAAGCAGTAAAAGATGCTGGTCCAATGGTGCCCTACCAGAGGCCAGGAGTCACTGCTCCCGTCTTCAGCTTGCTGCCTTCACTTGCCCCAAGGTAAACTTCTTCCTCTTAGGGCAAGTGCAGCAGTTTGAAAGATCAAGGCAGGCACAGTTCTGCTTTCAGCAGGCTGCAACCAGCCCTAATCCCACTCACACATATATTTGTGTTCAAGTTTTATTAATGATGAAGTTTTCATTTCTGTATTGCTACTTTTTTCTTTTTCTTTCTCAGTATGGACCTCAGTGGTAAATCCTGGCATGCTGCCTTAAACCCTAGAGAGTTACTGCCAGTCAATGTAGACTGAGTTACAGTAAGCAAACCAGTACTTTGACTCAGTATAAGTTCTTATAGAATGTATTTTTTATTATGGCCTGTGGACAATGCATCTCCACTCAATTTATCATCTATCTCAGTATAAGTAACTGTAGAGCATCAAAGATGTACACCACTAGCACCCCCTCAATGTAACCTGATTGTTTTAAAATAGCTTGGTTCTGGCATCAGAACAGTTTATCTGCTAATGGACCATTTCGAGCAAATGCCTACTGGATATCCACAGAGTACAAATGCAAAGAGATGTTCGAGTTCACGGTGTACAGGGGAAGCAATAATATTTGCACAAAATCTCCTCAGTGGATATTCAACATGTGGAACGAGAATGGAATGTCTACCAAAGTTTCCAAAGAAATAAAAAAATGTTGCTTTATCCTGAAAAGTCCTGTAATACTGAGGTGACTGTCCATTAAACAGTTGAAAACAATAGACTTCAGATAGGGCAGCTAGATATCACAGCTCATTTGATAGTGTGTTCAATTTTCTGAAGGACTGTGATGGAGCTACAATGCAATAGGACAGCAAAGTTTCCGAATCAGCTCTGTTCCCTTTCCCTGCTCTATGAGGTTACAGCTGTCACTGCTGTCTTGTTTGTGTCTTACAGCTCTGTTCAGGTAATAGAAGCCACAGTAAACCAGGGCTCCTGCTCTTAGGGAGGTTTCCAAGCTTATGCAGTTAATGTGCTATGAAGCCCTCTTCAAATCTTTGCACTAATACCAAATAGATTTGAAGAGCAGCCCGCTAGTGTGTGTGTGTGTGTGCCCTTCCCTCAGCTTCAGTTTTACTTGTCATGTGTTTAGGCAACTGCTGAACAACACCATAGATTACTCGAAATGCAGAGCGCTGAATGAACTATAGTAATTTCCAGTTCCAATAACTCATTATAGATAGATAACTCGGCATTGCTAATTGTAGTGCAGGGTGGAGTGAAGCAATTTTCATTGAATTCATGCTTGTGGAGGGATGGCATAAAACTTCCCTCCCCACACTCACTGGTCCCAGTGAAAATCACGTGTCCATCCTTATTATTAAATAAATAGATGTGATTGCTTGTAACACATTTGGTAGACTGTGCAAATGATCTGTCCGAATCTCAAACCAAATTGAGACGATTTGTGCCAAATCTGGATGAGGTCAAGGCAGCTACAAATTGCTATCAGGTGGAAAGAATGTCTCCCAAGTGTTGCATCACAGAAAGAGAACGCCAGGGTGGGGAGAAGAGGGGCAGGGGAACTAGATTTTGCTCATTGAGAGCTCTGCCTTCCAATCCAGAGCCAGAATCTCACCCAACATTCTCTACTATGTTTGGGGTGGGGGGGGGGGAGATGGTCTTAAAATGCAGGAAGGTCCCATCGCTTTCACTATTCTATATGTGCTGTTTCTTAGAAACTGTTTGGTGGGGTTTGTGGCATTTGTTCAGTATGCATTCCGCTTCCTTCACAGTACCCTACCCAGATTTATACCTGTTCATTTGCCATCATTATGGTGCTGGAGGAGACTCTTGAGAGTCCCATGGACTGCAAGAAGATTAAACCTATCCATTCTGAAGGAAATCAGCCCTGAGTTCTCACTGGAAGGACAGATCCTGAAGCTGAGGCTCCAATACTTTGGCCACCTCATGAGAAGAGAAGACTCCCTGGAAAAGACCCTGATGCTGGGAAAGATGGAGGGCACAAGGAGAAGGGGACGACAGAGGACGAGATGGTTGGACAGTGTTCTCGAAGCTGCTAACATGAGTTTGACCAAACTACGGGAGGCAGTGGAAGACAGGAGTGCCTGGCGTGCTCTGGTTCATGGGGTCACGAAGAGTCGGACACGACTAAATGACTAAACAACAACAAAAAATTTCCATCCTATTCCAGTTGATCCCAGCCCCATCCTTATATTTAAAAATAAAATAAAAACAAAAAATGTTATTCCTGTTTTGGTTTCCCATTGCAAGTGAATGCAGATACAGTATTCTGATTTATATGTCAGGTTGGGACCTGATCCAGACTGTTGAATTGGGCTCCAAATTGGATCAGGTGGGGGATTGCACAGCCCAATATTTAGCACTACGAAGATATTGTTGTTGTTGCTTTAATTTCCTGTGATGAAGAGGGAGGTTTATATGTTTATTTTGTGCATTGAGAATTTAGATTGGACTATTGGGGTTTTTCTATTGTTATATGTTCAGCAATTTCAAGTAAACCCATTTCTTACTACTATGAATGGTAAACGGAATCACAAATAACAATGGCAGGACAATGACTTTTGCAAATTTTGGATGCAAATGTCCAAATTAAGATCTTTCCCGAATGTCCATTGTACAAATAGATTCATGAAAATTGTGGACGCGGAGAAAGCCTTTGACAATATTTCTTGGAGTTTTATGAAGAAAAATTTACAGGGGATGGGGGTTGGTCAAGGTTTTGAAAATGGTATAGGTGCAATTTATTCAGAACAAAAGGCTAAATTAATTGTGAACAATGTAGTGACGGAAGAATTTAAGATAGAGAAAGGAACACGACGAGGTTGCCCAATCTCTCCATTGCTTTTTATATCGGTCTTGGAGGTTCTTTTAAACATGATTAGAAGGGACCAAACAGTTAAAGGTATACAGGTTGGAGCTAAACAGTACAAACTGAAAGCATTTGCTGACGATTTGGTATTGACATTACAGGAGCCAGAATCTAGTACTAAAAGAGTACTGGAACTGATCCAAGAATTTGGACAAGTAGCGGGATTTAAGTTGAATAAGATGAAAACTAAGGTTTTAGAGAAAAATTTAACAGTGACGGAGAGAGAAAGGTTTCAGAAGGAGACAGGATTAACACTGGTTAAGAAAGTGAAATACCTAGGGGTTAACATGACTGCTAAGAATGTGAATTTATTTAAGGATAACTATGAAAAATGTTGGATGGAAGTGAAAAAGGATTTAGAAATATGGTCAAACCTGAAGCTATCATTGCTAGGCCGAATTGCTGCGATAAAAATGAATGTATTGCCAAGGATGCTGTTTTTGTTTCAAACATTGCAAATTTTGGATAAAATGGAGTGTTTCAAGAAGTGGCAGAGAGATATCTCTAGATTTGTCTGGCAGGGCAAGAAGCCTCGAATAAAATTCAAGATATTAACTGATGCTAAAGAAAGAGGTGGATTTGCCCTGCCAGACTTATAACTTTATTATGAATCAGCCACTTTTTGCTGGCTGAGAGAATGGATGCTTCTTGAGAACACTGACGTGCTGGATTTAGAAGGCTTCAACAATGTTTTTGGATGGCATGCATATTTGTGGTATGATAAGGTCAAAGCACATAAAGCGTTTAAAAACCATATTGTCAGAAAAGCACTGTTTAATGTTTGGATAAGATATAAGGACTTGCTTGAAAATAAAACCCCAAGGTGGTTGTCACCAATGGAAGCGAAGGCTCAGAAAAAGCTCAATATGGAGGCCAAATGGCCGAAATATTGGGAAATTTTGGAACAAGAGGGAGACAGATTAAAACTGCAGAGTTTTGAAAAATTAAAAAATAGAGTGCGAGATTGGCTTCATTATTACCAGATAATGGAGGCATATAACTTGGATAAAAAAATAGGCTTCCAGGTGGAAAAATCAAAATTGGAAACAGAACTGCTAGATCCTAAAATTAAGAATTTGTCAAGAATGTATAACTGCCTGTTGAAATGGAATACTCAGGATGAAACGGTGAAATCTGCTATGATAAAATGGGCACAAGATGTTGGACATAATATTATGATGGCTGACTGGGAACAGTTATGGACCACAGGTATGAAGTTCACGGCATGCAATGCCTTAAGAGAGAATTTAATGAAAGTGATATACAGATGGTACATGACACCAGTCAAGCTTGCAAAAATCTATCATTTGCCCGATAATAAATGTTGAAAATCTAAAGAGACCGAAGGTACATTCTTTCACCTTTGGTGGACGTGCCCAAGGATAAAGGCTTTCTGGGAGATGATCTATAATGAAATGAAAAAGGTATTTAAATATATGAATGCTAAAACTGTGCTTGGATTGGTCATAAGTGGTAATTAGTGATAAAAGTTAATAAGATTATGCAAAAAAAAGGCATTGATGATTGGCTGAAAATATTGATATAGAATGTGTTATGGTATAAAGTTTAAATATTTGAAAAAGGGTAAGAATTTGCTGAACCAAATATCTAAACGGGAATACAAAAGGGGGGAGGCGTGAGGAGGTCAAGAACATAAGCATATGAATTTGAGGTCATTGGGAATAATGGATTTGTTTTTATTTTTTGTTCTTTGTTTAAATTTAATTTTTCTTAATTAGTTGTGATTTTTTTCTTGTATCTCTATGTGGTTTTTTTTCTGTAACCTATGGTTTTTTTTATTTTGAGAATCTCTACTCTTTTCTGTAAAACTTTAATAAAAATTTATTTTAAAAAAAAATAAAGGATGTGGGAAAAACTGACTGTTAATTGGTGAAAGGAGGGGAAGTAAAGCTACATTATACTAAGATAAATTACAGGACTAAAATTTGAAAAGATGGAAAGGATTTGCTGAAATAGATAATTGATCTAGAATACAAAAAAGGGAGGTGTGAGGAGGTCAAGGAAATAAGCTAATGAAAGATAAGTAATGGGAAGATTTGTTGTATTTTTCTTTGTTTTTTCTTTATTGTTTAATGGATTTTATTTTTCTGTTTTTTCCTTTGTATTTTATCCTTTTTTCTTTACCTATTGTGATGTGTTGTATTGTTCTTTGTTTAAAATGAAGTTTTTTACTTTTTCTTTTTGTACCCCTTAAAACTTTAATAAATATTATTTTTTTAAAAAACAAATAAATAGATTCATGAAAAGTGAGGGCAAGTTGAATGTGATAAAAGGTTCTGAGGTAGCAGGTAGCCACTACCAGTCAGAGAAGGCAATATTAGGCTAAAGAGACAAACAGTCTAACATGATATTTGGCAGCTTCCCATGTAGAATCATGTATGGTGCGCGCATGTGTAAGCCAGCCTCAGCAGATGTTCAAGAAGGAGTCAAGGAGGTACTTTCCAAAATTGTTTACTTCTGAAACAAGAATATTTGCTTAGCTCTCTCAGCCAATCAAGAATAGCACTGTCTGCTTAGTGATTTAGGTTGCATCTACGGATACAGTGGTACCTTGGTTCTCAAACTTAATCTGGAAGTCCATTCCAAAACCAAAGCGTTCTAAAACTAAGGTGCACTTTCCCATAGAAAGTAATGCAAAACAGATTAATCTGTTCCAGACTTTTAAAAACAACCCAAAACAGCAATTTAACATGAATTTAACTATCTAATTAGACCATTGATCCTTAAAATGAAAGCAATAATCAATGTACTGTACTATAAAATAAATAGTATTGTACATGATAAAAATAAAAAAAATATTATTTTTTCTTAGCTGCACTGATGATAGTCATTGTTTCGATGGGGGGCTTTTATCCATTTCCTCAGTCACACAGTCAACCAATCAGTAGCTGAACTGGGTTCCACACAGTCACAAAAACAAATTAACCGAAAAAGCCTCAAAAACGCAAAATAAATAGCAAAAACAAAAGCACCAAACTTAATCTGTTCCGGAAGTCCGTTTGACTTCTGAAATGTTTGAAAACCAAGGCGCAGATTCTGATTGGTGCAGGCGCCCCAGAAACAATAACCGGCAGCTGCATGGGACGTTCGGGTTTCGAAAAACGTTTGAAAACCAGAACACTTCTGGGTTTTTAGCATTTGGGAACCAAGGCATTTGAGAACCAAGGAACCACTGTACTGTGTTCTGTTTTGGCTCTTTTTTGCTTTCACTCTTTCAATCCACCTCCTCTCAAAAAAAACCTAATTGACATTCCCCCCCCCCCATTAAAAACCCTTCCAATGACCTTTCAAAGCAGAATGATGCATTGTGGTGTAAGGTTGCCATGGCAAAACACACTTGCGCACAAACATATGTAATTTCAAAGGAAACGTGTGCATAAAGAAGCATGTAAGCCACCAATTCATGACTTATTGCTATTTCAAGAGACAATGGCCTCTTCTCTTTGCAGATAAGACTTTGTCATTCCTTTAAGTGGAAAAGTCATTTTTGATTATGCACTAAATCTAGACATGGCTCTTTAGAAGTGATTCTCTTTACTTGCTGTTTTAAAAAACAAAATGTTTTCCACTTAACAGCAAAGGAAGGCATATATTTACATATTACCCCCAGTTAATATTTGGATTAGTCTCTTATATGAACTGTGGACAATTTTAAAGAGCTGCGCAACTGTTTTTCTACTATAGTTCATGAGCCTCTTCCATTTGGTGCTTCTGTATAAATCTCCTTAATCTGCTTACCTAATTTTACTCTAACAGCAGTGAATTGTTTTGCCAGAGGTCTAAGCTGTCATGACTTACTTGCAGATTTGCTGTATTTAAAAATTCCTTAACCCTTTGCAACCTTCTCTTGCAGCTGGTTTTTCAAAAGGAGCATCTTTCAAAATATTCAATTTAGTGCAGTCGTCAAAATGTAACTTCCTGGTTGCTTTCAGTTACAATCCTAAAAACATCTACTTGAGAGTAAGCCCCAGTGAAATCAATGGGACTTCTTTCTGACAAAAAATATTACCTCCAAACTACATTTGTGCTAAAATTTTGACAGACTGTAAAAACTGTAATAAGTTCAAATATCCATTTACGGTTTTACCTGCAGCGTTTTAATAAAAATTCAGTACATCATATGGATGGTGAACAGAATGGATATATACAGGATGAGTCTTTTAAAAGAGGCCTCGTGGAACATGTGTACTCTTTATCCACGGGGCCTCTTTTAAAGGACTCACCCTGTATATACTCTCAAAACAAGGAGACTCATTCTTTCTCATATATGCACATACATATATGTGCTCCCTATCTGCCACATCCCTCCAAAATCTTTCTTTGTGCATCCAGCTGCCCACTTGCTTTAATATATATAGATATATAATATATTATTGCATGTTATATAACTGTTGCTAGCTTTGCCACATAGTTTGCATGGCTTTAAATTCGATGTTACTGCAGTGGAAGTATGAGATTCAACTAGAGGACCCTGTGCAAGGATAGGAATTCACTTAGCACAATTGGGTGCAATTCCCCCAGCTTGATCCGATAAGCGGAGCTGTACTTGTATAGCCTTCTGAAGGCCACAGAACCCGCCAGTTAGCTGTTGGCGTGGGTGGGGGATGAGAGATGAGAGCACCACAATTCCATCTATTCCCTTTCTATTCAGAAGCAAGTCCCATTGAGCCCTGGTTGCTTTAGTTCCCCTTTTTTGGACCAGAGGAATAAATACAGTAGGCTAGAAGAGAAGCTGTATATGTGGTTGGCATATATGGCATTAGTGTTTTTCACTCATATAAAAAAAAAAATCTGTTTCTTAAGAATCCAGACTATGGAATTTCCCATGAATGGCAGGAAGACAGGAATCTTGCTCTGTCCGTTAACTTCAAAATACAAAAGAAAACGCATGTATTAGGGTAAAGTGTGCGTAAAATGTATATGTTCATGAAAACAACATGTTACGAAAATATTATATTGGTGGAAACTATCTTGCAAAAATGTGTATACAGTAGTACCTCGGGTTAAGAACTTAATTCGTTCTAGAGGTCCGTTCTTAACCTGAAACTGTTCTTAACCTGAGGTACCACTTTAGCTAATGGGGCCTCCCGCTGCCACTGCACGATTTCTGTTCTCACCCTGAAGCAAAGTTTTTAACCTGAGGTACTGTTTCTGAGTTAGCAGAGTCTGTAACCTGAAGTGTCTGTAACCTGAAGCATCTGTAACCTGAAGCGTCTGTAACCTGAAGCATCTGTAACCTGAGGTATTTTTTTAGAAACAGGGAAAATAAAAACGCCCCCGCCGCTGCTGCTGTAGCATCTTAAATGATGGGGAAGTGTTCTTCCACTGCATTGAAAAGAATTTTAGATAACTGGGTGATCTGGGTGGCCAAGGTTCAGAAGATAGTGTTTTTCAAAATAAGATGCAACTTCAAATTCGGCTTATACAAAATACACGAAAGGACATCAGAGGATGCACATTGTATCTTCTACCCTGCGAATTTTGCTTGTATGTCCATTGAATCTAAATATTTATTTATCTATTTATTTCCCACCCTTCACCTTAAGAGCCCATTAACTTTAAGGTCCCATTAACACAAACCTTTTCCCACTCTAGAATTTAGACATGGAACGCCAACTTTTCCGATACCCCCTGTAGTAAAAGCCTTTACATTTGGCTGCTGCTCTCTATGCATATAAAAATGGTGACCGGCTTTGCATGCAATTACTGCATGTTTCATCATTGTCCTTTTATAGATCCAGCAATGTCTGCAGGTCACTGGCTGTATTGCTTATTCAAGATAACCTATTTTTAGCTTACCTGAAGTTTGTTGCACACAGCATTCTCCTTAACAAGGTTTGGTAACTTTATTTCTCCTGCTTCATCATCAGTTCTAAACCTGCATCGACTTCTTTTGTGGGGCATGTTTTCAGTAATTACGTTCCATAGATATTAAGCCAACAGATTGCTTATTCTGCCATTTTTGTTTCTGTTTCAGTGCTTAGAAAGTTATACACCCTCTATCTAACTGCTTATAAAGTTTTAGTTATGCTCAGCTGAACAAATGACTTCCCAGTTAATGAAACACGTTGTAAGTTCTCGTATCTCCGTAATAAAATACTGTTCAATTATTTTACTGTCCTGTGATATGCATATCACATTTCCAGTTTTTAGCAATTAGTGTCACCGAAACAAAACCAAAAATTGCAGCTATATCTTCCACCTGGTGCCTTCTTCACACACAGTTTTTCATTTGTTAGAAGAAAGATTACTTGTCCTTGTCTTTGCTTTCCCAAATTTACCAATTTACTGATGTAAAAATTCCTCTTAAAGTTACCCTTTCTGTCAAAGAGTCTTATCTTCTTGGCCATTGTGGCATTCCATTTGTCAGTACAGTGGTACCTCAGGTTACATACGATTCAGGTTACAGACTCCACTAATACAGAAATAGTGCTTCAGGATGAGAACAGAAATTGGGCTCCGGCGGCGCAGCAGCAGCTGGAGGCCCCATTAGCTAAAGTGGTGCATCAGGTTAAAAACAGTTTCAGGTTAAGTACGGACCTCCGGAACGAATTAAGTACTTAACCTGAGGTACCACTGTACAGGCTGAGTGTTGAGACTGTTTATTTCTGAGGCTATATTAGTTCTGTTATGTTACAGCTGTATGGAATAATGAAGAAAAACATTTAAATGGCTGTACCCAAATGACTGTTAACTTGAAATTTCACAAAATGATGGAAGAGACAAATGTTATGTCATATTACAATTCATCAAATGGGCGTCTTTATTGAGGCCAATGAAGTTGCAGACTGTAACGCGTTACTTCAAAAGAGGAAACGTCTCGAAAATGAGGGGATTGGTAAAAAGAATTTAAAAAGAAAACCAAAAGAGGTCAAATCTCTTCAGAACACTCAAGGGTGATTTAAAACCACAAGGTTAGAAGCTCAGCTAGAATGCATTCCAGTGAGGAAATATACCACCAAGTAAAAAGTGGTTGTCAGTCTGGTTAAGAAGCAGTATCATGAAAGCTATTGAAGGAGGGGGGGGGATAGAGACTTTGGAAATTGTAGGTCTTGCCCAAATGAGAACAAAAAGGAACACAAACTCGTACAAAAGGAATGCAAGGAGACAATAAGGGATGCAAAAAAAAGGACTTTAAAGAGCCTATCACTAAACACATTAAGATCAACTATACACAGAGAGAAAGAGAGAGAGAGAGAAGCAAGAAACCAGTTTATGAAGTGGTTGGACTACTGGATGACAAGGGAGTAAAAGGTATGCTAGGAAAGAAACAAAGATTACAAAGAAGACGGTGCATCTGTTTTCACTGTAGATGTAGGAACTAACTTTCTCAGGATGGGAGTCTGAGGAACTGAGGTTAATAGCCAGGAGAAGAGAGATAAAGTTTTATTTTTATTATTGTTTATTAAATTTATACCCTTCCTCCCCCCCATTTCTAGATCTTAGTGACAAATTGAAAGAACACCAACATTCAGCATCACTGGACAAGTTTTGGTGTAGTGAGGGAGGGAAGAAAGCTTTTCTCTATCCATTTTCTCCACACCACACATAATTTTGGACATCTCTTTCTTGTCTCCTCTTACTCACCTTTTCCCTAAACAGAAAAGCCTCTGTTATGAAATAATTTGTAAGTAGTAGTAGTAGTAGTAGTAGTAATAATAATAATAATAATAATAATAATAATAATAATAATAATAATTTATTTGTACCCCACCCATCTGGCTGGGCTTCCCCAGCCACCCTGGGCGGTTTTCAACAAAATATTAAAATACAGTAATGCATCAAACATTAAAAGCTTCCCTAAACAGTGCTGCCTTCAGATGTCTTCTAAAAGTAAGTGTTCTCATCTATCCATAGTAAATGTCACAAGGCAAAATGGACTGGTGGTTGCAGCTGTATGGTAAATCCTTAGCTTGCTGGAGGTGAGCTGAGGCTTATGAAGCAAGTATACTTTCCTTAAGGGCCATCCTAGCAACAACAACAACAAAATCAGCCTACATAATGGTTGCATTGCTTCATGACTTTCTTCTGGAAGCTACATTCCAGTAGTTCATTCATAATATACATGGTGGCAGATGAACAGAGTTTGGAGTGGGACAAGAACTGATCTGTCTCAGGTGTTTCAAACACCATTCCAGATACTACTAAGCGTTCAAAAGTACTGTGAATAGTTGATTACCTTTGAGTAATAACATTACATTCCTGACTGTAAAAGGGGCCCTCAAGGTTGCCTGTATGTTTTCTTGTATTCTTCGCCTTTGTTGCAAGGACCTTACAATAAATCTAAATGGTATACATTATTTCTCTTCAGATCTGTGCGCTTCAGAGTGGCTGTGCCCAGACAGTATATCATTATTTTGTCTTAAATCTCCCTTAGCTCACAGTGGCTACTAAAAGGATTTAGGCATTTTCTGTAAACAATGCCATCTATTCATAAACCACCAGAAAGCAAATTAGTTGGTTTTGGCTGTGGACCAATGGCATTACATTGGATGACTGAGAGGAATTATATTGGCTCAACTATTCCACTTATCTTATTTGTCTTTGGAATAACACTAAAGTTTTGCAGCTCAGGTTGTCTAATCCTTATTTTGGAAAAGTTTCCCTGACTGTTGTGGGAACAAAGAGCACTGCTGGTTCCGAGATGCAGAGCACAGCACAAAGTTTTGTGGCGCTCCAGTGCGCACTTGGGAGAATAAATAAATAAATTGGGATTTATTGCCAAAGCAAAAGGATCCAAACACCAACAGTGTATATGGACAAAATATCAGCAATATAAACAGATATAACTCACAAAGTTGGTAAGGCTCACTTGCTAACAAGAAACTGAGCCCTTGTGGTCATCGGCCCAGTCCTGTGGAATAATCTGAAAATAGAGATGCAGTAGGTGCCTTCGCCCCTTCATGGATCACTGCCTTGCCATGGCGAAGGGGCTTGAAGAACTCAGAGAAGCTATGAACTATGCCGAGCAGGGCACCCAAGATGAACAGGTCATAGTGGAGAGTTTTGACCAAACGTGATCCACCTGGAGGAGGAACCGGCAAGCCACTCCAGTATCCCTGCCAAGAAAACTCCATGGACAAAGACAACAGGCATATAAAAGTTATGACGCTGGAAGATGAGCCCCTCAGGTCGGAAGGCGTCCAACATGCTACTGGGGAAGAGCGGAGGACAAGTACAAGTAGATCCAGAGCTGATGAAGCGGCTGGGCTAAAGCCGAAAGGACGTTCAGTTGCGGATATGCCTGGAAGCGAAAGGAAAGTCCAATGCTGTAAAGAAAAATATTGCATAGGAACCTGGAATGTAAGAACCATGAACCTGGGTAAGTTGGATGTGGTCAAAAATGAGATGGCAAGAATAAATATTGACATCCTGGGCATCAGTGAACTAAAATGGACAGGAATGGGCGAATTCAGTTCGGATGACCATCATATCTACTACTGTGGGCAAGAAACCCGGAAAAGAAATGGAGTGGCCCTCATAGTCAACAAAAGAGTGGCGAAAGCTGTACTGGGATGCAATCTCAAAAATGATAGAATGATCTCGATACGAATCCAAGGCAGACCTTTTAACATAACAGTAATCCAAGTTTATGCACCAACTACTGGTGCTGAAGAAACTGAAATTGACCAATTCTATGAAGACTTACAACACCTTATAGAAGCGACACCAAAGAAGGATGTTCTTCTCATTATAGGGGATTGGAATGCTAAAGTAGGGAATCAAGAGATAAAAGGAACAACGGGCAAGTTTGGCCTTGGAGAGCAAAATGAAGCAGGGCAAAGGCTAATAGAGTTCTGTCAAGAGAACAAGCTGGTCATCACAAACACGCTTTTCCAACAACACAAGAGACGACTCTACACGTGGACATCACCAGATGGGCAGCATCGAAATCAGATTGATTATATTCTCTGCAGCCAAAGATGGAGAAGCTCAATACAGTCAGCAAAAACAAGACCTGGAGCTGACTGTGGCTCGGATCATCAGCTTCTTATAGCAAAATTCAAGCTTAAACTGAAGAAAGTAGGAAAAACCACTGGGCCGGTAAGATACAATCTAAATCAAATCCCTTATGAATACACAGTGGAAGTGAGGAACAGGTTTAAGGATTTAGATTTGCTAGACAGAGTGCCTGAAGAACTATGGATGGAGGCTCGCAACATTATACAGGAGGCAGCAACGAAAACCATCCCAATGAAAAGGAAATGCAAGAAAGCAAAGTGGCTGTCCAATGAGGCCTTACAAATAGCGGGGGAGAGAAGGCAAGCAAAATGCGAGGGAGATAGAGAAAGATACAGGAAATTGAATGCAGATTTCCAAAAAATAGCAAGGAGAGATAAGAAGGCCTTCTTAAACGAGCAATGCAAAGAAATAGAGGAAAACAACAGAATGGGAAGAACCAGAGATCTGTTCAAGAAAATTGGAGATATGAAAGGAACATTTCGTTCAAAGATTGCCATAATAAAGGACAAAAGTGGTAAGGACCTAACAGAAGCAGAAGACATCAAGAAGAGGTGGCAAGAATACACAGAGGAATTATACCAGAAAGAAATGGATGCCTCGTACACCCCAGGTAATGGGGTTGCTGACCTTGAGCCAGACATCCTGGAGAGTGAAGTCAAATGGGCCTTAGAAAGCACTGCAAATAACAAGGCCAGTGGAAGTGATGGTATTCCAGCTGAACTATTTAAAATTTTAAAAGATGATGCTGTTAAGGTGCTACACTCAATATGCCAGCAAGTTTGGAAAACTCAGCAGTGGCCAGAGGATTGGAGAAGATCAGTCTACATCCCAATCCCAAAGAAGGGCAGTGCTAAAGAATGCTCCAACTACCGCACAATTGCACTTATTTCACACGCTAGCAAGGTTATGCTTAAAATTCTACAAGGAAGGCTCAAGCAGTATGTGGACCGAGAACTCCCAGAAGTGCAAGCTGGATTTAGAAGAGGCAGAGGAACCAGAGACCAAATTGCAAACATGCGCTGGATTATGGAGAAAGCCAGAGAGTTCCAGAAAGACATCTACTTCTGCTTCATTGACTATGCAAAAGCCTTTGACTGTGTTGACCACAGCAAACTATGGCAAGTTCTTAAAGAAATGGGAGTGCCTGATCACCTCATCTGTCTCCTGAGAAATCTCTATGTGGGACAAGAAGCTACAGTTAGAACTGGATATGGAACAACTGATTGGTTCAAAATTGGGAAAGGAGTACGACAAGGCTGTATATTGTCTCCCTGGTTATTTAACTTATATGCAGAATTCATCATGCGAAAGGCTGGGCTGGATGAATCCCTAGCCGGAATTAAGATTGCTGGAAGAAATATCAACAACCTCAGATATGCAGATGACACAACCTTGATGGCAGAAAGTGAGGAGGAATTAAAGAACCTTTTATTGAGGGTAAAAGAGGAGAGCGCAAAATATGGTCTGAAGCTCAACATCAAAAAAACGAAGATCATGGCCACTGGTCCCATCACCTCCTGGCAAATAGAAGGAGAAGAAATGGAGGCAGTGAGAAATTTTACTTTCTTGGGTTCCATGATCACTGCAGATGGTGACAGCAGCCACGAAATTAAGAGACGCCTGCTTCTTGGGAGGAAAGCAATGACCAACCTAGACAGCATCTTAAAAAGTAGAGACATCACCTTGCCAACAAAAGTCCGTATAGTTAAAGCCATGGTTTTCCCAGTAGTGATGTATGGAAGTGAGAGCTGGACCATAAAGAAGGCTGATCGTCGAAGAATTGATGCTTTTGAATTATGGTGCTGGAGGAGACTCTTGAGAGTCCCATGGGCTGCAAGAAGATCAAACCTATCCATTCTTAAGGAAATCAGCCCTGAGTGCTCACTGGAAGGACAGATCGTGAAGCTGAGGCTCCAATACTTTGGCCACCTCATGAGAAAAGAAGACTCCCTGGAAAAGACCCTGATGTTGGGAAAGATGGAGGGCACAAGGAGAAGGGGACGACAGAGGACGAGATGGTTGGATAGTGTCTTCGAAGCTACAAACATGAGTCTGACTAAACTGCGGGAGGCAGTGGAAGACAGAAGTGTCTGGCGTGCTCTGGTCCATGGGGTCACGAAGAGTCGGACACGACTAAACGACTAAACAACAACAGGTGCCTTCTGTTTCAACTTTTAAATGTCTGTTGAAAAAATTTCTATTCTGCCAGGTCTGTGCAGGTAATTAAGTGTACACCCAATTAACAATGGTTAATTGATATCTGTTTTTAACTTTTTTGTATGGTTTGAATTCTTGTTGTAAGCTACTTGGATTTTTTAAAATGCTTTTTGACCTTGGTCTTCCTCAGTGATCGCTGTATTATGTACATAAAAGCAGATGTGAATTTAACAAACAATAAGCCAAGTTTTATATATGCAAATCGAAAGTAACACCACTAATTGGGGCTACTAATACTTACCTAGCCTTTGAGTGCCACACACAAATATATTAATGTATCCAGTCAAGTAGGCTCTCAAAGAATGCCTGCCGTCCCAGATGGAGCAAGTATCTTAAATTAGTTCAACTAGTGAGCCCTCAAATATTGCTGTATAGTCTTGGACTCCTATCTGGCTCCTAATCCTCTTTGTTCATAACACCATCATTGTACACTCAAAGTTCCATATATGTATCAGAGTCCCTGGCTGCATACACAGTGCTGTTGTTTGTAGCAAGAGTAGGATACATGGATGAAGGATTGGGGACCAAGTGTATAAAAAATTGCCTGCTTCCATGTTGGCCTAAGACCTATCTCAGAGGCCCATGTCCAGGTATCCCCACCACTAGAAGGGAGGCAGAAGGTGAATGGAGAGAGGGGGCCTTTTTGAGAATACATTCCCTGAAACGGCTTGCTTTAGTTTGATCTGAGAAGCACAAACCAGTGCATGTCTACTCAGAATCAAATCCCACTGAGATCAATGGGGCTTTCCGCCAGCTGGTTATAGAATTTCAACTATGGCACTAGGCTATGGGGGCGGGGGGCACAGAGCAGGAATAAAATAAAATAAAAACACACACACAAAAAAAACCACTTGGCTATTGAGTAAAAAGATAGAATAAGCAGGTGGCCGCTACTGGATAACTGTGTTCTAATAATTCCTAAAGTTGTTTCCCACAGTATACATAGGTAAGTATTTTAATATGTCTTAATATACCAATCCACTCTCTTCCGGTCTTCTAACATGGAGGTCTGTGATTACCCAGTTGAAGAATATTATTACCGTACCAAATGTAACAGCAGCAATTAAGAAAAGTCTTATCATTTCCATATCTGACATGTATATGAATGAGAAAACAGTTTTTATAATGGGTCTGCTGGTAGGTCGTGGCCTGTTTTGAGTTTAATTTTCTTCAGAAAATGATTATGAGCAGAAATTATGCATATAAGTGTTTCATACACTGCACCTCCAGCCAAGATTGTTTGCTCCACTTTATATACAGTTAAGCTTTACAGGTGTCACATGGCAGTGAAATATTAATATCAAAGGTATTCAATTTTTTTCTTTATGTTTTATATCCACAGTCTGCTGTGGGATATGTTGTCATACCCAGTTCCATACTTCTAAGGGCACCAGGCTTTTTTATTTGTCCAGGTTTGTGGTATTTAATCTGATATGGTTGTGTCTTGTGACCTTATCTATTGTTTTTATTGTTGTTGCTTTTACTGCTTAGCTTCTGCTTTCATTGTTTTAGCGCTGACTTTAGAAAGCCATTTAAATTTTGGTAGGGAATCACCTTGAAAATTCTCTGTATTAGGATTAAAATAAAATAAATCTTAATATTTGCATGCTGTCATCTAAGTTGTGCTCTGTTTGAATCCAGGCGCTAAGAGCTTGTTGAAACTGGGCGGGGGACTAATGGGAAATGTGAACTTGTCCCCCAATAAAAAATTTCTATCAGGGGATTTGACAGATGGCTTTTGCTCATGCTTGGATTGTTGTAATTGCATTGGCTACACAAGAGATTTACTGGAAAATCTTGTGATGGCCAGGAATCGTGCTGAATGACAGTACTCTGGTGAAATTGAAGGCATTCAGTATAAACCCAAAAGGAAAAATGATTGGACTATTTGCTCATGATTACATTTCGATGATGCTTTTGTTAAATGTGTGCCCAGGGTGAGAAGGAGTTTCAAAGCAGGATGCCTCTGCTTTTCTTTAGGTAAATAGAAAATGAGCCTATAGACAGAGTATGGAAATGGGAAATAAAAGTACAGTGGTACCTCAGGTCACAGACTCTTCAGGTTACAGACGCTTCAGGTTATAGACTCCACTAACCCAGAAATAGTACCCCAGGTTAAGAACTTTGCTTCAGGATGAGAACAGAAATTGCGGCGTGGCGGCAGCGGGCGGCCCGATTAGCTAAAGTGGTACCTCAGGTTAAGAACAGTTTCAGGTTAAGAACAGACCTCCAGAACGAATTACGTTCTTAACCCACGGTACCACTGTAGTATAAAATAAAGTAAAGGGGGATGCTTACAATGAGTTTTTCAAAATAAAAACAAAACAGTATGTAGGGTAGGCAGGCAAATCAATCAGTCTTTTAAAAGAAGGCTCAAGGAATCAGGCTTTTTTTTTTAAAAAAAGAAGTACTCAGACTGAATCTTTTGTTATGAGAAAATTATTGTTATAAGAAAATTATAGGTTGCCTTTGTTTTTGAATGAATGTGCATAAAGAAAACGAGTTGATTTATCTAAGTTATAGCGGGAGCTGCCAGTTGTTTTGATATTGCTCTGTTTTCAGTGTTAACCTGTTTTCCTTTCCCTCAATCTGATAAGAATGTATTTGGGGACACTGATTTAAAATGCCCAGATTTTAATACACTCAGTAGGCATCCAGAGCTGGGGAGATTTTCAAAATCATTTTGGAAAAATGTCAAGCATTCAGAGGCTCCAAACCAATAACTGATTATCATTCATCCGTTGTAAAGAAATCAGGCTGCCATCCTAGAATACACATACCTGAGAATGAACTCAGATGAATTTACTTCTGAACTGGCCTCCACAAGATTGAACTATAAAGGAGTGGGGTCTCAGAAGAGTAACAGATTTGGTTCAAAATTAGACATAATTGATTTGCTTTCTGTAGAGAAGCATGCAAGTGAACTCAGCTTCGCCAAAGTGATATTCTAATATGGGGACCTGTAGTTTTCTCTTTTAAAAATCTTAGGAAACTTCTTATCATTACACAATCGTTAAAATAGCACTATATTTCCCAGCTAACTGTGATATTTGATTGCAATCCAGTACAAATCTGTAAATTCCCATCTCTCCATGATTCTCATTTTTCCAATCTAAAGTTTGGTTTTCCACACTACCACATCAGTTTGTGAGCTTTATTTCAAAAAGTTGTGATGAAAATTCATCAGCATTTTAGTATGAAGTTATCCTAATAGACACATTTTTGTGTGTATTTTTGCACACAAAATAATGCATTTTATATGTTATTTTCACTAATATATGCATTTTTAGACATGTTACCCCAGTATATGTGGACATTTTTAGACATGTTACCCCAGGCCTGAGTGGAGAAGCATGTGGTTGTCTGGAGATAAGTGCCAGGAAGGAAGATGAAGTGGGAAAGCTGGAGTGGCCAGGGCCCCTTCAGTTATGCACAGAGGACTTAAAATATAGCAAGGAGCTAGGGAGGCTGTTAGGACTCAGGAGGAACATACTTTGCAGGGCACAAAGTTTGCTCTGCTCTGCTGCAGAAAAGGCTTCTAGAAGGACCCTTGTTTAGGACTTCTGGATCTGGAGGTTCTGCCAAGTTATTTCCTCTGAATGGAAGGGTTAACCCACAGGATATTTTCCACTGCCTCTCTCTGTTGTAATGCTGACCTGAGCTGTAAATCCTCCCATTAAGCTGAGGCAAGCCTTTCATGCACAGTTTCTTGAGCAAATCATTGTGCCGTTTTCTATGGGAGTGGTTGACCCCCCACCACCACACTGCGGTTCAGCCAGCGTGCGACTTGATCATTAACAATTGAGCCAACTTGAAAGGATTGTGGGCGTGATGGCATTTGCTGCACGTTGGACTGCCCCTTTGCGTCTCTCTGTTCCCTCCCTCTCCCAACATGAATGGATCCCCGATCACAGAAAGCTGGATTAGAAATGCAAAACCGAGCCATTCCTGCCAGCAGAGAAGCAGTGCAGTGCAATTGTTTGCGTGTTTGCTCAGACATTAACCTCGTTCAGTTCAGTGGAACTCCGTTCTGTATGCCGGGGATCACAGCCTCAAACTATGCACTGTAGCCCTGAGTTAGCAGAACTGGTAGTAAATCAATCACTTAAATGCTCTCAAATCAGTTTAAACAGATGCATGGCTTGAAACTCTATATGTGTCTGCATGCAAGTGCAGTGTGACTGACTGACTGACTGACTGAGTGTGTGTGTGTGTGTGTGCGCGCGGGGCCGCATATACACTGCACATTTAAAGCACATCATTGCATGCCCAGGTGGAGACACCCCCCCCCCCGACCCCAAGAGACCACCAGAAGGCATAATAACTTGTGACAACATGTTATGGAATTAAAATTGGCCACAACTTTATTATACCTTTCAGATGTAGGAAGAACTTGGCTTAGACATTGGGCGTGTATCCCTCCCAGTCCCGCAGCCGGGCAACTGGGGCTCCTTGGAGTTAATGGGATAGGGGAAGGCGCACTGCAAGACGCCTGTGTATGCAGGCAGCCCACCCCATTTCCACGCAACGCAGGGGAGTTCACTGACAACCTTTCAGTGTATGGCCAGTGTCTCCCTTTTCACAAAACCCCTTTAATGGGGAACCCTGGAATCGCTCCCCCCCCCCAAATAGACTAAAGGACCGCCCAAGTTGTGACAATTGCTATGGGGAAGGCAAAACCTGCAGAGCAGGGAAGTTCCTTCCTGGCTCTTTAACAGAAAAAGACCTTAGCAACGTTTGCTGACCTGAAAGGAAAATAGTTAAATGGTTAACCTGCAATCAAGCATTAGACAAAGGGAGGGTTGGGTCGGTGAAGCTCCAGAGCCGACTGCATGCTTGCTGCCGGCTCCGCCGTGCATATATACATCTCAAGTGGACCAGAGGGAAGCCCGCCCATACACGGTCCGCTCGGCTGGCCCTGCCTCTGAGTAAGCCGCTGATTGGATAGTTTAAACTCCCCACAACAGGGAGGTGGGCCAGCCCAACCAGCTGGTAAGTCCCATGTGGTTCGGGGGTGCTGTGTGTGGTCCCGCAAAGGGAGCCCACAAAGGGAGGTGAGAGCGTTCATTACCCCCAAAGAATCCTGGGAGCTGTAGTTTACCCCTCATGGATGTACAATTCCCAGCACCCTTAACAAACTACATCTTGAATCCTGGTGCTGTCTGCTTCCTGCAGTGAGCAGAAGACAAGTGTAGCCAAAAAGACTCGTGGAGCAAGGGTTAGTGCAATATACTTAGGAGGCCCAGTCAAAACCAGGACCACAATGGGAGCAAAGATCTAAACCCTCCTTTTCCCCATGCCAGAGTCTGATCCAGATCAGGGACTCCATATTGGCTATTTCTAAAAGAATAATCCTGTGTCTGGAGTGCCAGTGAATTGCACTGCAAATGCAATGGGGGTTGGTCTGAATGATTTCCTCCTGCCCTGACCCTGTAACATTGGTTGTAAAAAGAGCCTAGCTGAGTGTGTCAAACCAGTTGAACAAGAGTAACTTCGCCGGTCCTGCTGTGTTGAGGGGATTGGCACCAAAGGGCTTCAGTGGCTGGCCTTTGCAGAAGGGATATGTCTTTCCACTCCGATCTCCCATCCTCCAGGGCAGATGGCGTCATCCAGCTGTGTCTGTGGGACAGTTTTGGGGTCGGATTGAATTAGTCAAGGAGGAAAAGGAGAAAGAGAAAGAGAAGGAGAGAGTTGTTCTTTGTAAGAACCTGCTGGTGGTTTCCCTTGGACTCTGATGAGTAATAGTGAATTTGGGGCATCTGTTAGATTTAAGCTGTATCTTCACTAGGGATGGAGGAGAAATTCAATTCACATTTAATTTGCACTTAGCAAAACACAGCTATCCTTCAAGATTAGCACTTCTCTGAATCTTGTCAGCCAAGTAATTTGTAGAGAAATGCATATACTGCGGTAATATAAATGCATATGTCAGCAACAATAACATACAAAAGTGTATTCTATTAGGGGAAGTTGCATTGCAAAATAGGGGGTATATTATGCAAAATTGCATATGGAAATGTACATTTAAGGATAAATTTATACTAAACTGTTAATGAATTTTCTTGAGAGCTTTTTAAAAAACAAAACAAAAATGCAGATCGATGTGGAGAAAAAATGAGGCAGTGAAATTAACAGATTCACCCATCCCTAAATTCAACCATATAATCGCAAAAATGCCATAAGCCTCCAGTGACCTCATTTAAAAAGCAACTGCACCTGGGTAAACACTGGAGTGCTCACCTGGGGCACATGTCACAGTATTGTGCTATGGCTAGATTTCAGACATTCCATGAAATCTAATTTCACTGACATTCAGGAAAGGCTGGATACCTCACTTCCTTATGTCTTCTTTGGAAATGCATGCCTTGCTAAATACAGAGAGTCTGGGCTGCTTACTTTCCAGGGAGGGAAAGAAACTAGCTACTAGTTTCTCTCTCTCTCCATTTCTCGCACTTCCACAAAGTTTGTTTCAGTTGTGCATTCCCTAGCAGTGAAGACCACATAGCCCATAAGTTGGGTTTTTAAAAATGCCCTTTTTAGAGCTAGCACAGCTTATGTATGCAGTTCTGTGTTTTCTTCCATTTGTGCTTGTCACTGATTAAGGCAAGTGGCAGATGGAAATTATGTATTTCAGTTGGGAAGCAGAGTTGTTTTATCTGGATTCATAATAGAACATATTTTCTTGAACATTAAACATATTCCAGCTTCATTTAAGTCCACAGAGCAGCCTCTTTGACAACTCAGTCAGCTACAGCACAGCTGTGACCAACAAGAATATACACTATATCTTCACAAAATGGGAAGAGGCAGAAAATAATGTTCTTCTTTATTAAAAGAGATGGGAAAAGATTTACACGAGCGATTTTATGTGATTACAAATTTTATTGTGTATAAGCAGTTCAGGAAATATGCAATGATTTGGCATTCAGACAAGTTAGCAACATTGTCAACTAGAGGAAGAAAGATTTCTTGAGATGTATGTAAATGGTTACATCAACACTCATATGTTCATGTATCTGTGAGAATGATGAAAGATTCAAATGTACAATGCTGAACCATGAGCTAACTAGAGTTCTCTATTATGTATAAACTTGGGGAACTCGATTTCATTTTAACTGTGGTTAATGAACAAGTCAGGATCACTTGTTCCTGGTTTGTTTTAACAAATCACAGTTTAAACTAAGCAGAATTCAAGCGTAACCGGAAACACTGTTTAGTTTGAAGCGGCAAAGCCAACATGGTACCCACCATATGTTTTGAACTACTGTTCTTTTAATCCATGACCATTAGCTATGCTAGCTAGGACTGATGGGAGTTTTAGTCCAGAGCATCTAATAGTTGCTCTTTGACTATTCCTGCTCTAGACCTTATTTTTTAGAGTTATGCCAAAACAATTGGAATTGCGGCAGGTGGTCACGTCACATCTGAGGATGAGAATTGGGAGGGGCGAAGGAAGGAGTCAGAGCAATAAAGAGCCAGGTGGTTTATCACTGGATGGTAGGGATAAAAGAATTAATAATTTTTACAAGAAAGAGCTGAGGCTGCCATCTGTTCACAGTTATTATGTACAGTTAATATTCTGGGAGATCTGTCCATAATAAGCAGCAAAGATTATAAATAGTATTTTGACCATATTTTCTGTGATAACAGAATTTGTTTTCCTGAAACAAATTGAAACAAACTTCACTTAGTGCTATGTTTGGTTTCAAAAATGTGTGTGTGTGTGGCAGAAAGGGGGGGTCTGAGAAAGCTAAGAACAACAGCAAATATGTTTCTTCTTTTTTAAAAAAAAGAAAAGGATGTGAGTTGTTTGCATAAATATAGTTCTTTTTTATGTTGTTTGTCCCTCACAATCTGAAATTTCTGTGTGTGTGGAAGTAAAGCAGCAATCCTACAGCCATTTCCTTAGAAGTAAGCTGAAATGAGCTCTGAGTATACACAGATAGGACTGTACTGTAAAAGGCTCCAATGACTATTAGGGACCTGGCCCTACCGTTAGGCAGAATGAGACAACAGCCTCAGATGCTGATGGATGTGGGCAGAGTTGTATGTGCTAGCTAGCCTGCAGTGAAGGGCACTGTCCTTTTGCCAGTACTGAAATACAATTCAAGAGGAAATCTGGGTGACTTCTGGATGTAGATGGGGAGGTGCCACCTTGTCTTTTGCCTCAGGTAGGAAAATGTCTGGGATTACTGACAGCTCATTTCAAAAGCTGGAAGATTCAGGACTTACCAGCAGCTGGAGTTAAAAGGAATAAACCCAGCTACTGACATGCCATATCTAGTGCTCTCTGCTAATATTATTTTCCTCCAATTCCTTACCAAATTCCACTACAATGCCCCACTTCACATGTAATGCGAATCCCAACCATGGCTTAGCATTAATGTGTGGACTCATTAATGCTTTGTTCCTCAGTCCTGCTGCTAATGTGCTTCATGGTTTGATTTACTGTATTATCCAAACCCAGACCCATGGTTTGTCTCACTCCAGACAAACCATGAACTGTAGCTAAGGTTTGCTCTATGGCTTACTGCTTGTGGTTTGTCTGCAGGCAATAAACCCTAAGCCTGGGTTTGGATGACATGCTAAGCCAAACAATAGTTTAGCTCACAGTGGCACAGCAGCAGCAGAACAGAAGGATGAGCAAAGTGGACATGAAGCTCACACATTTGTGCTAAGTCATAGTTTGGCTTTGTGTGTTGTGCAAACCATGTCAACACAAGTTGTGGGTTCACCAGATTTGGTCATTAATGGAGGGTCAGATATGTTGTCTTGAAGTGATCCTGTCCAGCTTCTTTTCTTCAGCCTTTGATAGAGGTGAATAAATAGGATTACCACAAACAGATAGCAATGGAAATAGCATACAAGAGCTGGGGAATATGCAGCCCTCCAATTTTGTGGGACTCCAACTCTCATCAGCCCCAGCTAGGATGGCCAACAGTCAGGGATAATGGGAGTCAGAGCCCAACAGCAGCTCCCCATTCCTACTATACAGTACATGTCTACTCGTAAGTCTCATTAAATTCAATGAGGCTTACCACCAGGAAAATCTAAATATCGGGGGGATTAAAGTTTGTTGGCCTGAGGCCCACATTCACTCTTGGCCAACCCTCCAGGGGCTACATGTCTGGGGGTGGCCAGCCCACACTCTCTCACACTATTTCATATGTGCACACACAGAGAGAGACATACAAATAGGCTTTGTGCCTCTCCTCCTTAGCTCACCCATGCAAATCAGCGGAGGAGAGAGGTTACTGCTCCCACTCATCAAATGACTGATGTGATTACCAGGAAGGTGTGACATTGGGGCACTGGGCTCCACTTATTTCAATGTTGTGTCTATTTTTAACGTATTTTTGCCACAGTCACTGACAAAATAAGTGGCCTACTGTGAAGGATTTGCTGGGAAGGGGCAGATTAGGCCTGTGAACTGGGGGTTAGCCCACCATTGGAATATCGGATTGCAGCCTAAGTGTGGTATAAAACTAAATTTCATTGTTTAACGTGATTTCCTAGCAAATACTGCAATCCGCTAAGAAGGGAAATAAACAATTATCCTATCGTTCAGCTAAGTGATGCCTGGGGAACACTGGTCATTAATGGAGGGCCACATCTTATTTGGCGTTTTGTACACAAGATAAGAAGTTGCCTTCAACTGAGCCAAACCGTTGGTCCATCTAGTTCAGAACTGTCAGCACTGACTGGCAGTGACCCTCCAGCATTTCAGGCAAAGGGCACACCCAGCTCAACCTGGAGAAGCCAGGGATTGAACCTGGGACCATCTGCATGGAAAGCAGAAGCTCTGCCACCGAGCTGCATACATTAAGACAAATACATATGACTCTTATGTCAGCAGTTCTAGTTCTGGTTTGATGCCAATGAGCTTGCGTGCTCTTTGCCAGGATGGGCTGGCCGACTGCCTTGTGCTGCTGGTCTGGAAAGTTGTTTCTATTCTTAAATACATGTCACCTGACTGGACTGGACTGACTTAAACTGTGTGTTAGGCTGATACAGAAACATCAGAGAGCACAAGAAAAAAACGTCCCATGCCAAATCTTCCAAAAAGCAGTTTTGGGATGTAAGTACCCATTTTTGTACACAAGCAGAGAAATTTCAAGTGGTTTGGTGGCTGTAGAGGTGTTAGCTGTGGCTGAGGTAGACTGGCTGAGCTGTGGCTCAAGACATTTTACTGCCCGAGGCAAAAAAAACAAGATGGTGCCCCTCCACTCCAATTTCACAAACAGAAGACAATTCAACCAGCAGCTGTATCTTATTCCAGCAACAGCAATGGGACAGTGTCATCCACGATACCTCAGGGCAATGGAAGAACAGGGCATCTAAGAAGTATGCACAATTCTGTTTTCCAAATTCTCCCATTTCTCCCCAACCCAAGCATGCCTTATCTAAGGCACTTCTTAAGCTTGGCTAATGGTACTCAGAGTAGAGATAAGAGTTGTTGGAGAATACTGACAAAAACAAAAATGGGGGTGGGAGGCCGGGATTGCTGATTTTCACTTGTTCCTCCCCTGACCAGAATGGAAATCAATCCATTCCACTATGTGAATATGATCAGTATTCACTGCTGTTGTTGCTTTCAGTCCACAAACAATACACAATTGATTGCATTCCCACCACCACTATTTGCATTGAGTTTACTTTGCACTGAAATGAATGGAGTGGAATAATGTAATGACAATGTAGCCTACATAATGTACATAATTTATGTAATTAATTATGTAAATTGCGTAATTTTGCCACAGCAGTCAGTTATTTCAGCAAAAGATGAACTGCAGCAGAACAGAAACAGGGCGGCATGCAACCAATAGAAGGCATAATGAAAAGCAATGGTTTCTTACCTCTCTAGTAGAAGTAGAGTACCACAGTGAGTAGAGCCGCTTTTGCTTCCTGCTTGAGTTGTGAAAGGCTATCATCCTGATCAGTCACTCCTGGAAATACAACAAAGCATTTGAGGTTATTCTTCTTTAACCTCCTGTTTCCTCTCTCACTGTTTCTCCTTCACTCACTCTCATATTTCTGGCTCCTGCCTCTCCTCTGGTCCTGTTGCTGCTAATGTCATTATTCCTATTCTGCATTTTGCTGACAGGGTTAGAGGAATGCCTGTTTTGCAGGCCTAGTAACCTGCCCACCAGCTTACCAGCAAATCTCATGTTCCCAAGGAGGTAAAGGGAAGCAACAGACCTACCCAAACAGCTTCTGAAACAGCTGCTTTATATGTGCTGCTGTTCTATGCACTCCAAATGTGTGCATATATTTTAAGCAGATGTGCACTGAGTTGAAAAAGCAGAAATAAAAATCATTGTTCAGGGTCGGCTGCAAATGCGAGGGTGGGGTGTAATAAATCTCTTTGCCATTTCATACTGCTTTCTTTCCCTCTGGTGTTTTTCCAATTAACATGCAGCATGTTATAGCACATACTGCACCTTCTCCCCCACCCATCCCATGTCCCTTCTCATTTGGATCCGTGAATATTGTTACACGCCACCACAATCTCTAGGAAATTCCAGGGGTTGCAAGCGCTTACCAAAGTCTGTGTTCCCTTTTGAGACAATGAGGCACAGCAGAGTCTGTGGTGTCTTTATGATACAGTATACGGTTTATTTATACATATATACAATCTGCATCTAGATGGAGAGAGTGCAAAGCATTCACATGCCAATAGGGCCCTGCTCCTTCCATTGCTGCTGCTTCCATTTCCAAGAAACCCCCTAAACATCATGCCTGACCCTCTCTGCAGCATAAAGCAGGCTGCCCCGCTCATGCTCTGGCCCTACCTTCTCTGCTTTCAAAACTGACACTTTTTTCCTGTTTTCTTACATCATCCACCCTGAAATCTTAAACTCCTTTGGTCTCACAGCTGGAGGATGGCAGTCTTCACTCTCTCTTGATGCTTTCCTTGGTGGGCCATCACCAATCTTGGTTTCTTAATAATTTACACATCTAGCCAGGCTACTCTGGCTTATTAGCTGAGAGTTCTCCAACCCAAAACAATGACAATCACTGGCTTGCTCCGAGTTGCAAATATTTTCACTTCCCACAATGAGGAAATATGAAGCAGGGTCTGATCTGACGACCACAACTAGAGGTGCATCAAGGGAGACATGGTCCTGCCCTATGCCTGTGATGGGCTTTCAAGGTAGGGCTTGCAGCAGCTGTTGTCTGAAAACCTGGTGAGCTCTCACAAGTCAGAGTCAACAATACTGGTGGACCAAAGATCTGAGCACATAACAAGTTCCTGAGGTTATGAAAGCATAGATCAGCCTCATGGGATACCTACTCTAACAAAGGGCAGAGTCTGGTTAACATGCAGCTAATGAAAGGCACTCCTGGCCAACACTGCTACCTCTATATACAGGAATAAAGTTACCGGTAAATGTGCTAATTTTCTGGCATTCCTTTTCATTGATTGCAAATCCTTCTTTCACTATTTTGCCAAGTAAGACACAGACATTCTTTTTCATAAGCCATTCGTCTTCCTGTCTTAGCCAAACTGTTTTCATTAACCTCCAGCTTTCCATATTTAACCTTGGTGGCACAATCTAGAATGGATAGCATTATCTTTTCTATTCATACATCTTACTATGTTTAAAGACAGAGCTGCCTTTAAATCTGATTATACCTCTCGATTTCACTTAAATTATATTTGAAATCAAGATCAGAAAATTTAGGGGCCAGTTCAGTAATTTGGATGATAATATTATTTTGCCTCTGTAATTCGATAAGTGCATTGATTATGTTTCTGCACTGCTGGGCAGCAATTATTGTTTTTAGGCTGTTAGTATCACACAAGGGGTGGGGAAAATCCTATGCCAAGTGGGGGTTTTTAAAGCTCCAGAGATGGCAGCTGAATGCTTTCCACTGGTTTATGAAGCTACTGAATTACAGCCTTATTAATCTTCCCCACTCAGCAGTCTGCCTAGGGATAGATCATATCCTTCAACAATCAATATAGTCCATGTTTGGATAGTGTTGTCGTGCAAGCTGTCAGTAGTGGAACGATGCACACCACATGATGTGATTTGCAAGCATTCTTATCTATGTAGCCTAAGCCTCTTTTGCCCCATGATGTTGACGTAATTTATATTTCTTATCTTAATCTTAAATCCACAGCCCAATTTTGTTTGATGCCAGTATGTGGACACTACTGTTGTTAGTGCAGAATGATTCCTGAAACAGAGTCTATCAAACCTGAAAGTGAAGGTAAGGGGTAGCCTATGGCCTCACCAGTGGCAGAATCTTGTTTGTGTCCTGCGGTCCGTATTGTCATCTGCTTAGTTTCTGCTTTGTTCCTAAGGGCTATTCAAGGTGATGAGTTTAATCTATAAAGCCCTGCACGGTTTGGAACATGGTAACCTTAGGTCCCCTCTCCCACCATGCATCTTAACAGTGTCCAAAGTCTGTATGTTCAGAACACAGGGAATCCCCTTCCACCAGGACACCAAGAAGTGAATTATGTCATCACACTCAGAATGATCAGGGACACCCACTGGCCTGAGTATTTTGCCTTCTAAAACAATCCTCCCAGTTCAATGTGTTTAATTGAAGCTCTTTCTGCTATAATAGGGGTGGCTTGGGTCTTACCCCCTTGTTTCATACAGACAGCAAAAAAAATTATTAGTTCTCTGCTTGATTTATTTAACTGTGGTTATCACTGAGGCAATCTGTAGCTTCAGAACTCACTTTCTTAAGGAGGGCTAGCTATTTCTGAAGCCAGTGCTCCTGCAGCACCCTCTATTTCTTCTTGCTCCCCTCTGCTTCCCCCTCCTGCCATGCTTGATGCTGCTAAATAGGCTGTCCTCAGCCAATCAGGTTTTAAAGCAGTTCTCACACACTGGGTGCCCTGTGACCTACCCAGTCCAGCATTTTGATTGGGGGGGTGCTGTCCTCTTTGAGGACAGCATTTTAATTGGCATGGCATGAAGTTATCTGATTATGCTGCTACCAGCATTGCCCATAGCTACCACAACCACCCCACTCGGCATGTTTTGATTAGATCCAGACCCTCACTGTGACCCAAAACATGGCTGCTGACCAACAAATATACATACAATGCTAAAGAGCAGTTTCCTTTTAATTTCAAGCTGCCGCTTTCAGCAAGAGCTGAATTCTATAAACCCTGTGACCACTGTAGTTTTCGCAGTGCTCCAATCCAATTTCTATCAATGTATCTTTGTAAATTGAGCTTCAAAATGCAAAGGTATCTTTCAAGAGATTCCTTACTTTCAACAGCTAAACTTGACCTCTTTCGAACGTGTTAATTACTGCAGTTTAGCACAGAGGATGAAGGGGAATCTATCTTATTAGAGCTGAAGGCTTTAATGAGCAATAGACAGTCTTTGCAAGCTATAGTTAGAAACTAGGAGGGATAATCTATTTTGCCATCCCCGGGTCTCTAATTTTCTTGCCTCTCATCCGTCCATACTATTAAAGGGCTGTCTTAAAATGATGCTCTGGTAAGAAACTCTTTGGTGAATGGCCGACTGTTTTCATTTGCAGCTTGGCTCAAACCTTGTGCCCCATTACATGGTTACAAGGCAGGAGTGTTCTGACTTGTCAAGAAAGCATGAAATGTCCATCTGTGGCCAAATACTCAAATCTGAAATACCACTGTTTTCTTAAGGCCTCTGCATAAAAATTAGAATTAATGTTCCACTTTCCCCCCTAGCTATTCCTTTCTTCATCTTGGGGCAATTCAAAGAAAAATTCCACAGGAAGCTTTTAATTTTGCCTTACTCATTATTCATTATCATTAAGTTTGTCATATGTCTTTGGATGCCAGAGCGGTTAGTGAAATGTAATTAATAGAGACAAGTCAAAATACTGCAAAAGTAGCTATTCTCCCCTTTTTTTCCCCTGTGTAAGGTATTGAATACAGTAATGGTTATCGTTGCTATTAGTATTATATTACGTATTTACAGGCTACCTTACAGAGTTTCCCCTCTCAAGGCAGCTCCTAACATGTTAAAGAACCAACTATAACATTACAAATCATAGTATAACCTAAAAACACAACAACACAATCTAAAAATCATCACAGAGAGTGAAAACTAGAAGATCAGCAACAGAAAAGTACCAGCATAAGTGCCAATGGGGGCTGCTAACAGATTATGGGGCAGGTGGCAATAGGGCTGGGCAGGCCAGTAAACAGGACCTCAGGTACACACTCTCCTAAATGGAAAAAAGAAGAAGACTTCTATGGTTCTATGAAAACCATGGAAACATTTAAAATCAGAGATCAACTAACCATCACAGCCCTAGTCAGCTTACCATTATGGACCTGCTGCCATAGTGCCAAGTGTCAGGGCTAACGTGTGTCATTTTGTGTACACAAATACAGTCACAAAATAATACATAATCAACAAGCCATAAAACAACAGCAAATATATATATATAGTGCCTTTCTCATTTGGGGCATGCATGGAATACCCAAATGTTTCCACAGTGAAGGGTTTCAACCTTACTCAGGTGCAAAGGATTCCATAGAGGAAATGCTTAAGAACCCTGCACACGAGACGTATGTGCTGGTGTCTATGGAAGGGGAACAAATGTTTGGGACACATGGGTAAGGAAGAATGGAAACTACAACAGGAAAGAATACGGCGAGCTGGCTCTGAGGAAACATAGGAGGAAGCAGAAGATATAAGCAGGAGCAGCCAACAAGGTGGGGTGATGCCCTGCCACACTGGCATCACTCCTGCTTACTGGGATAGGGCAGGATGGCAGTGACATCAGGTACACCGGCAGGAGCACTGGATTGGATTCGCTGGTGCATCCATGCAGCCCTGACCTCACCCTGCCCCACACCCTCCTGGTAAGCAGTTACAATGAGAGTGTTGGGAAGACAACCTTGCAGCAGCAGCACCCTGCCGTGGCAGTTGCTCCTGAATATTGGTCTGGGTTCCTCTGTGGGAGAGAGAAAAATATCAAGCCCACCAGGGCCGTCTTTAGCAGATGCAGCGCCGGGGTGCAAATATCTGCCCAGCGCCCCCAAATTACTATGGATAGGAGGGGCAAAGCTGCACATTACGAGCCATCGGGGTGGGTGCAACTCTCCCCCATGCCACTGCTGGAGAGCACTCCCCACAGAGGCTTGGGAGGGAAGCTGAGCGCCTGCCAGCCATATAGTTGGTGGGGCGTAGCTTCCATCCTAAGCCTCTGCAGGGATTGCTCTCCTCCTAAGGAGGCTTAGGAGGCAAGTTGCACGCACTCCAGCCATATGGTTGGCGGGGCGCAGCTGGGGGGCGTGCAGGTAAAGGGGAGGCCGCTGGCAAAGCCGCGCAGCTCCCCCATTCGCTGGGGCGCCCCTGAGAGGCCAGGGCCCTGGCTCAACACACCACTAAGCCCTATGGGAAAGATGACTCTGAAGCCCACCAAGCAAAGCTAACCATTTAAGTATCATTCAGGGTCCCCAAAGCAGCAGTTTGGGATGGGGAAGCTGGCAAAAGGTTGAGCAGGATGGATGCCTCTTGAATTCAGTCACAATAAAAGGCCAGCATGCAACAGTTATTCCATGCTATGTGGAGCAACACTACAGCTACAAGAGAGAAAGAAGAAAGGCTCATGGTGGAGCCTTGGTAGTCTCACAGGGATGAGGCATGTGGCATGCTCACTTCCCTGCCCCATGCAACGTACCCAGGGATTCCAGACATATAGTCAAATTATCTCTGTGGCTCAGCAGATACAGGCTTAGCATATACAGTGGTACCAGAGCTCTGTTCACATCCTGAACAGAACGTATGATGCTTCTGCACGTGCACGGTTCACGTTTCGCTGCTTCTGCGCATGCGCGTGACGTCATTTTGACCGTCTGCGCATGCACGAGCAGCGAAACCCGGAAGTAACGCGCTCCATTACTTCCAGGTCACCGCAGAGCACAACCCAAAAATACCCTGAAGCGTATTTATCCCGAGGTATGACTGTACAAGATCCCACATGGAGTCTCTATCCAAAGGCTGCCTGGGGAAAGAGTTTCATATGCATCTCTGTGCAAGAGTGCAAGACGGGTGAGTGGCGTACAGATCAATAGCTTCCTCACTCGGGTAACTGCCCTGCTGCAGGTTGCCTTTAATTTTGATCAGCCAACATCTCAGGCAGAAACTCCATGTTCAAGAGAAAGATTGCCTGCTGGTTATTCTCCCAGCACATCTTACTATCCACCTTCCCTCCAACCCTCCATTTCATGAAGCCCAACTGCTGGGTTCCTTTTATACTTGCGGTAACCATCAGAGAGTCAGGAGGCCACTGAGCTGCTGAGACCCTCTTCCCTCATATTTGCCACTGCTCCAGTAGCAGGTCAAGAAGCAAAACTCTCCCACCATGGCAGGGTGTTGTGGTGCGGCGAAACCCAGTGCCACCTCCCCCCCCTGCTTCCCAACGTATATGGCCCACTATGGACACCTGTGATCTTTGCAAAACAGCAATTTGCGTATAGAAGCTGTTTGCAATCATTTTCTGCAATAACAAATCTAGACCTTTTCCCTGCTGTTGTGAGCCTCATAAATCATTCCCTAGCATTCCTTACAACTTAGTGTATTGCAAGTGCAATTGAGCAACCTCACCTTACACGCAAATCAACCTATCTGCTTCACACAAAACAGGATGAACAATGGCACACAATTTTCCTTTCCAGGAAAAGACTCCCCCCGCTCTCTTTAGTGAACCACCAAAACAATTCTGCAGTTCAGGCTGCATACAGATAAATTGTTTAGGCGTACAGTAGGAAGAAGAGCATACCCCTTATTACCAAGACACTAGCCCTGAGCTTGTGGGGGTTGCTGATGGGGGCTCCATTTGCCTAATTCCAGTTGCCTTCTCAAATCCTATACAAGTTAAATGGAAGAGGTGATGCTCTCAAGGCTAGCTTGCAGTTACTTTATTATCTAGTGAGTCAATTTCATTCCTTAAGGGGTACTGGAAAAGGAATATCCATTCTGTTGAATGAAAAACAGCTCTTTAAAAAGTAAGAAAATGTTCTGGAAATGACTGGTTGTTGCTGGAGGGGGGGGAGCATTGCTTTTTGAAGAACCAAGCACTCAAGTGGAGTGCACTCCCACGGGGATCTTGAAGCATGCTGCTTTTATAGGATGGGAAGGTTGGTCTGGATGATATCAGTGGGTTGCTTCCAGGCCTGTGGTTCTGTATCCATAAGGCTTAGAATGTAGCAGAAGAAGCTGGTCAAAGCAGTTCCTCTTTGAGGCTAATGGCTTTAGGCAGCCCAGCAAAGTGCCATCATCAGCATTTGAAAGAGTGAGATGTGTTGCCATAGTGACAGCTGAAGATGCTTCCAGCAAGAGAGGGTGGTCCTTTCCCCACCTCCTTTGGCTGGATGCCACATCTTCCTCTAGGAAGGGAAGCAATGGGCTAGTGGGGCAAGTTTTGTGTGTGAGTTTTGGCTGATCCTGGGAGCTGAAAGGAGGCACAGAACCCTGGGTAAGCTCAGGAACCCCTGGAATCTCCCTTCACTCAGAGATAAGGGCATGAACAATATCATTTTCCTGTTGCTATATTATTTTAAGATGTCACTGCCTTTGACAACAACTCATTCTGTGCAACAACGTGTTTGAGGTTTGCTTCTGTACTTAACTGGCAGTGAGAACTGAAAGCTATGTTAAGACAGTGTTATCACATACAATTAAGTCAATGATCTCTTTTGGGGTGTACATCCAGGGCTGTGCTTTGTGTGCTGTGTGTTTTACAAATTCTGATGATAAATAGGATTCTGATGTTGCGATGTATGTTCTTCCCCAAGCAGGGATAGACTGACTGTGTTTACTTAGAACTGTTTCTTTTTTAGTGCATTAGTATGGTAGTAGAAATATCCAAAAATACAACATATGTGGGAAGCTTTAATTTCTTGACCTCCTTACTTACATCTGACTCTCATTCACAGTTTTGAAGTATGATGGTAAATTTTAAAAGTACACTGACTCTAGAAACTGTAAACTGTACTAGAAAACATCTGCTACAGCTGAAGAATAGTACAGAATTAAACTAAGGCTGCAATCCTGTGACTGAGAGAAATTGTTAAGTGTTGGCATGGGTAGGAAAACCATAGCTTTTTAGATGGGTGTATTCTCCTGTGTAATTTTCATTTGCTCTTATGATGGGATAGCTCAGTCAGTAGAGCATGAGACTCTTAATCTCAAGGTCCTGGGTTCAAGCCCTACATTGGGCAAAAGATTCTTGCGTTCCAGGGGGCTGTACTTAGATGACCCTTATGGTCCCTTCCAACTCTACAATTTTATGATTCTATGATAAAACTGTTAGAAATGTTTTAAAATTAGGGTAACCTCACTGCATAGTATTTTCTCAATAAATATTTACACTGTGGAAGCTAAGTTTGTTTTGGTTTAACAATCTGAGGCCCCACGGCCAATTGCCTTACCACCCTAGTCAGCACAAAGTGTCAGCTCAACCAGAAAGTAGGTTAAAAGGCTGTTTAGTTGGGTGTTATGTACTAAGCTTGGACCCTAGAATAATAGGGAGGTAGGATCCTAGAATGCAACAACCTGATTGGCCTGCAGGAGCAGCCCAATCAGGCTCCAGGAGGGAAGCAGAATCAGCCAATCAGATGGGACTCATTGCGTAAATAATGTATATAAAGCCTGAGGTTTGGGGGGAAATTCATTCACTGTTTTACAAGCTGCGATAAAGAGCATGAAATCACTACACGACTCCAAGTATATTTCATGGAGGCAGGCAGGGAATTGTCTTAGGGCCAGTGGTGAGAGCCAAAGATGGGGTTGGATAGTTTAGTTGGCACATCTTGCCTCCTTCTCCTTCTCACAGTGTAGTCTGCTGCACCACACTGCCCTTTTTTGGTTGCTTCGCTGGTGTAATCATTCCTTTCCTGGTCCATTGTCATGGATGGATCATTCCCTAATGTGGTTCAAGCTGAACATTGCTACTTCATGCTGCAGTGGTTAGGTCCAGTTGCGGACGACTCGGGGGTTGTGGCGCTCATCACATTCTATAGGCCGAGGGAGCCGGTGTTTGTCCGCAGACAGCTTCCGGATCATGTGGCCAGCATAACTAAGCCGCTTCTGGTGAACCAGAGCAGCACACAGAAACGCCGTATACCTTCCCGCCGGAGCAGTACCTATTTATCTACTTGCACTTGACGTGCTTTTGAACTGCCAGGTGGGCAGAAGCTGGGACCGAACAATGGGAACTCACCCCATCATGGGGATTCAAACCACCAACCTTCTGATCGGCAAGCGCTAGGCTCTGTGGTTTAGACTACAGCACCACCCGCGTCCATTGTCATGGATGGATCATTCCCTAGTGTGGTTCAAGCTGAACATTGCTACTTCATGCTGCAGTGGTAGGGGACCTATTAAGATGGAGACCATGGAATCCGATAGATTCACAAATGATTCGGTGGCTGTTCTCCTTGACATGGCTAGCACTTCTGTAAAGGCTCTCATGAGATGTGTAGAGCTGTTGAGACGATCGCTCCTGAGTGCCCTCACTGTGGAGTGGCAGAGTAGGTAGGCCAGGAGAGGGCCTTCTCTGTGGCAGCCCCTAGGTTGTGGAATACCCTTCCCGCTGAGGTGTGGCTGGAACTTTAATCATACAATTATTAGCTTCTCTTTCCTATTGTATTGGTTTGAGTGGCCTTAGAATGAATTTGGTTGCATAAAAAATGAAGAAGTTAATTGCCTCTGAAAGGAGAAGAATAAATCATAGGTTGTTAGTGGCCCAATGAATGATATTCCTGAGAGAATTTCAGCATGAAAAGAAGGATAATTGGGGAGGGTAATATTGGTCTTATATATATACAAGTATTTCCTAACAGATATTACATCCGCATATCACTGGAGATTTTCATCTTTATTATTCAGTGCATTGTTCCAAGAATCTGCCTTCTGCAGAACATCCCTTCAAGGTTAGTTATACATCATTGTATGTAGCATATTCACTGGCCTATACTGAGCCTTGATAAAATGTTTTCATATCAATTCATATGAATCATATGGTATTATGAAAGGCCTTTTTGACAGCCAACCTACCCTAGCCCAGTGCCACCATATAACTCTGTAAAGCATATGTTGCTACCATGTGTGTTACTACCATGGACTGGCAAAGCTGGCAACTTTGGTTTCTCAGTTTCTCATTCTGTCTCCCCAGTTTTGTTCTGTTTTGTTTGTTTATTTGTAAAATTTGTATGCTGCCTTTCATCCGCAGATCTCAGGGGAGTTCACAACATAAGTATTGGACTTGGACCCCAATATTTCCCCAACAGAATCACACTAGAGGGGTCTTGGTCATGGCTTCTACTCAGGCTCATGTCACCTCTCCCTGGGAGCTGGTGGTACTGGCACATCTCTCTCACAGGGTCTTCTCCTTACACACAATGCCAACACAACTACACAGTTGGCAGGGCCTGGGTAATCGTTTAGGTTCATTTCTCCACATTTCCACATCAGTTTGCCCTTTAAAAAAAGTCACTATGATAATTCATCAGCATTTTTGTAGGAAATTCTTTAAATAGGCGCGTTTTGAATACAGTGGTACCTTGGGTTACATACGCTTCAGGTTACAGACTCCGCTAACCCAGAAATAGTGCTTCAGGTTAAGAACTTTGCTTCAGGATGAGAACAGAAATCGTGCTCCGGCGGCACGGCGGCAGCAGGAGGCCCCATTAGCCAAAGTGGTGCTTCAGGTTAAGAACAGTTTCAGGTTAAGAACGGACCTCAGGAACAAATTAAGTACTTAACCTGAGGTACCACTATATACTTTTACCTAATATAAACATTTTTGACAAATTATCCTAGGAATATGCATGTTGCGTGTTATTTTCCCAGATAAATGCATGTTTACACATACTTTATATGCATTTTTCTGCACATTCCCTGTGTACTGCATTGTGAAGTTTGATAAAAGGAGAATTTTTGAAAGATGGCTGTGTTTTGGTTTGCATACTGAACTGCAAAGTGCAAATGAGGTAGGTTCACCTTTAAATGCTGCATCAATTTCCACCCCCATCCCACATTGTTACAGCAATAGAATACATGCAGTGTGGGGGGCACATTGCATTCAGAAGGAAGGCGAGGCTGTTGAAGATGTCTCCTTCCTTGATTTGGCAAAGAGGCATTGGAGCAGTGCTGGAGCATGTAGTATAATATGCCTCTGGATCACAGCATATGTTGGAAACAGAGAGGGTTTTTTAGAAACCGTTCCAGACTGAATTGCTGTGCCATGGGTACCCAACACTGACCCCTCATAGCCCATAAAAACCTCTTCTAAATCACCTCGCCTTACTCTTTCAAGGCCACCTTTACCATAATTCTGCACACTGAGCCATTTATAAACTGAAACAGCAGTCTGAGCATATTAAATGGAAACTATGTTTGACTCTGGGGTGAGGGACAATGAAACTGTGCCTTTCTCCCTTTCTTAATGTCTTATGTAAACTTTCAGTTACATCATGCATCAACCATAATTACATTGTCAGAGATTGTACTTTTTGCATTTCATTGCCATTTAATTCCAACTTTTTCACACACATCCTCTCCTTTTACACTCCTGTACATACCTGCCAACTGAATCACTGGGCTGAGATACAGTCCATCCATCTGATGAAGTAGACTCTGGTGCACAAAAGCTTGTGCGTTTCTGCTGCAACAATACAATGACTTCCCCTCTGGAAACTGCTTCCCATGGTGTACACTCAGACTGCTTTTGTTCTTTTGTCACCTCTGATCAAATAGCCTTTGTAGGCTTTTGAAAGAAGTACAAAAACCTGTTTTCAAGAGGTGAAAGTGAGATGACTGTACACACCATGATGATCGCTTTTTCAAAAGCATTTTCAGCCTTCATATTCAGCTCTATTTACAACCTGTCAATGTTAGTCTTGGCTATGTCTGCTATCACACAGACCTGTATTTCTATTCTCCATCTTTGTGAGGCAGCGTTACAGTGGCTGGATCTTAGGCAGGAAGTCATTAGTACAGGAATTCCTTGGCTTTTCCTGATATCTGCACTAGTAATATAAGTTGGTCAAGGTGAGGCAAGATCAAAGAGAAGCCCAGCAATATATGATACCCAAATAGACGAACAGCAGGATCTCTGTCTTGAATACACTGAACTGAGGATGCATGTCCTTGCCAAGATCTTTATCGCCTTCAAATTTGTATTCTGATCTGCAGCTTTGGTTATAAATCACCACTGGGTAATGTAATGTGCTTGGACAATAAAGCCGTGTAAACAAGTTCAGGAAATCTCACAGTTACACTGAAGGCCAGATGTATGAAGGACCCACAGACCTTAGGTTGCTCTTCACATTAAAGGAAGCAAGTCACTCTGGAATACTTGTAAGTTCAGTACATCTTGTAAATCACATATATGTTTTGGCATAGTAAAGGAATGAAGGATGGTAAGATACCCATGACTTGTATATATCTGGGACACATCTTGGTGACACTAGATCAGGCTTCCTCAGATGTTTTTGGCCTACAACTCCCATGATCCCTAGCTAGCAGGCCTAGTGGTCAATTATGATGTGAATTGTAGTCTCAAAACATCTGGAAGGCCGAGGTTGAGGAAGCCTGCACTAGACCAATGAAGACTTGAACTGAATAATTAACCTAATAATTTGTTCATAACCCATTCAGCCTAATCTACCTGTGGGGTAAATTAGGCTGAGCTTCATGGCTGAGTGGGGATTCAGACCCTATTCTCCCAGCTCCTAGTCTGATGCTCTCACCACTAAACCACACTGGCTCTGTCAGTGACATACCTTAATTTAATCTAGTATATAGGATGGTCAATAAATTGAGGAATTGACACAGAGTGTACTGCTAGGATGTTTTATGATCATTTAAGACTTGGATATTAATTTGGACTCATATTTACTGTTGAGCAATTTGTATAGAAAAATGCCTCTAATATTTGGCATGCATCATAATTATACAAAAAAAAGTCCCCCTTTTCACTAGGGATGAATATGTTGATTTTGATTTCTCTCATTTTCTCATTTTTCCAATCTTGTATTCCGTTCTTCATATTTCAATATCTGTTTGTGATTTCTTTTCTTTTCTAAAGTCCTCATGAAACTTAAGTATTTTACTGCAAAATTCTCCTAATAAACATGTTTGCATGCAAAGTTGTCTATTATACACATTTTTTGCAAAGCAAGTTATCCTAACATAATGCATTTTTGAAGGCTATTTTTTGCTGATATAGGCATTTATATGCACACTTTATATGCACAAACTTGGGCTTCCAGCTGTTTTTGGACTCCAGTTCCCATCATCCCTGACCACTAGCCCTGCTAGCTAGGGATGATGGGAGTTGTAGTCCAAAAACACCTGGAGGCCCAAGTTTGGGAAACCCTGTGCTAGCACACAAATTTCTATATATACTGGAGAATTGCATTGCATTGCAAAATTTGGAGAAGTGACTTTTGGAGTGTGGCTATGTCTCAGTTCATATCTTGTTTTGGAAAGTGTGAATTAGCTAAATTCGCCTTTAAATGTAAACTGAATCAAATTTCTCTGTCATCCCATCTTCCCACTGGCAGAACTATACATGTAATTGCTATTGGAGGGACTACACACACACACACAGAGAGAGAGAGAGAGAGAGAGAGAGAGAGAGAGAGAGAGAGAGAGAGAGAAACTGCTGAGGTTTCAATTTGTAGCAGAAGACCAGAGCAGGAGGAGTAGAGCTTCTTAACTATTTCCTCTCATGCTGTTTTCCTGCTGAAAATTGCCTTCTCTAAGCTGCTTTGACCTCCAGTGGGGGAAAGATACAAGTTATTATGAAGGACTACCACTGAAACAACCACTCTAATCCTTTCTAACATTTTAAAACCTTTCCATTGTAATGAACAGAAACAGAACAACTCTGGCGATGTGGTGACAGCTGCTTTTGAATTCAGTTTTTCCCTTCGATAACAGTGCTCTCTTATAATACTCTAGAAACTAGTAAAAGAGCAAAATTAAAATATCACCTCTACCTTTGTTTAGCAGTTTTGTTGCACATGGAAGATGCGAGGCAGGAACGAAGAGGTTTTAAGTGGGTCAAGGGTTAAAGGAGAGATACAAGGAATGTAGGGTGTCGTCAGAGGAGAGATAGCAGAAGACTGCATCAGCGTTGCACTGTGAATATCATACAGATAAGGCTTGTACGTCCAGGTACCTGCATAAGAATTTGGCTGCATAAATAACAGGAGAGGGAAACAGGAGAGGGTAACGTATGCTGTTCTTTTCTTCCTAAAGAACGTTGTAAATAGATAAGTAAACACCATCAAGGTTCTCCTGTTCTTGAAGCACAGCTCCCAAAGATTCAAGGTGCATGGGTTTTAATTGTATAAATTGCCTCCGTTAAACATGTAGCCAGATCTCTCTGACCACTCCTTCAGCCTGACAGTATCTGAGACTGTTTGTGGACAGGACACAGAGGCTAAAGACAGACCATAGCTTTTTTCACAAAGCCAAATGTGATAGAACAGAGCTAGAGTTGCCTGTGGTACGTGTTTCTTCTACCTCACAAAATAATAATAATAATAATAATAATAATAATAATAATAATAATAATAATTTATTTATTTATACCCTGCCCATCTGGCTGGGCTTCCCCAGCCACTCTGGGCAGCTTCCAACAAAATATTAAAATACAGTAATGCATCAAACATTAAAAGCTTCCCTAAACAGAGCTGCCTTCTAAAAGTCTGGTAGTAAAGCTTTCAGTTAAAACAAATTTTGCAATGCTTCACAAACCTGCAATGTCTGTTTGACAAGAGAAGATGCTGGGATGAGGCAAATGGGTATGTACCACAGGCCCAACCTTGATGCTGCCCTGCGCTGCCCCTGCAGCAACCCTGGTTTCATGAGGACAGCTCCACAACTCTGCCTCACCAAGCCAGCCACTACTAACCATGGACCATTTGTCTGACTCCAGACATCATCATCCCTTAACATGGATTTAACTTTGAACCTAACTGCACCCTGAATGAATTGTGTGGACTGCAGTCACATAAGGAGATTGAAACTATATAAAGTTAAGTGCAGGGTGATGATTTCCCACAGGATTACAGTGCATGGGCAGCATTGGTGGGGTCAACCCTGCACCCCAATAGTGATCCTGATGGAAATCTCTCTCCCCCCCCCCACGGCTGCTGAAAATTGCAAATGGAACTAAAGCTCCCATTGGCACCACAAATAGTGTTTGAAATCCTTTGAATTTGGATAATTCATGAGTATGTGCTATAGTGATCCAAAATTCCTAATATCCAGAGTTCTTCCTTTCTTGTGCATTAGAAAACCATTGTTGTTCTTTCGTTATAAATTCTGAATTTTGTAAAAATGCTGCATGTGAATACAATTTGCCACATCTTTCTCTTCATCACACCCTTCCCCCCCTTTACATTAACTGTGAGCATGTGCTGATGGAGTCAAGCATGTGATTGTATCAATATTCTGTTTGCACTGTGTTCTATAGATGCACGTGTGATACGCATATTGATAAAATGCAGCAAAAATGCAACCCTAGTATGACCAGTTGCATAAATACCCCTTTAGTGTGGTATTTTATCATTGCATCCCATGTGCATGTGCGCATCAGTAAAACACCCCACGAAAGGAATCACATCAGTATTTATTTTCACAGTGTTTTATCAGTCTGCATTTGTGAACTGGTAACATACAGGGCAGAAAATATTGAAATGAACTGAAGGAACTGAAAGCTGCAGCAAATTTTGCACATTCCAATTCCAGAATTAATTTTACAACTTGACCTAGTTAGATTGGAATTCGGCTGGAGTGGATTGCAGGGCAGCGTGACCTTACCAAACAATAAAGAAATGGAACTGAAAAACATGCTCATGCTTATAGTTTTTATTATTTATTATTCTTTCAATGTATATACTGCCCTTTATTCAAGTATCTCAAGGGAGTGCACAACATTATAAACATAATTTATATAGCATAATAATAATAAAAATACAACAATCACAGGGGGGAAATCACAACGATAGACATAGAATCATTGAATTGTAGAGTTGGAAGGGATCCTGTGGATCATCTAGTCCGACTTCCTGCAATGCAGGAATATGCAGCTGTTCCATATGGGATTGAACCTGCAACCTTGCCAAAGGCCTGGGTAAAGAGGAAAGTTTTCTCCTGGTGTCTAAAGACATGTAATGGTGGTGCCAGGTGAGCCTTTCTGGGGAGAGCATTCCACAGATGGAGAAGCACTGCAGAAAAGGCCCATTCTCGTGCTGTCATCCTCAGAAGCTCTTGGGCAGAGTGGACATAGAGAAGGGCCTTCGATGACAAGTGCAGGTTCCAGGTGGGTTCATATGGGGAAAGGTGGTCCTTAAGGTATTGTGGTCCTGAGCCGTGTAAAACTTTATAGGTCAGCACCAGCACTTTGAATTGGGCCTGGAAACTAACTGGCAGCCAGCGCAGTTAAGCCAAGATTGGTGTTAAATTCTTAACTCGTCTTGCCCTGGTGAGCAATCTGGCCATCGAATTTTGCTTTAGTTGCTTAGACTTTAGCCACTAGATAGAAATGGCACGGCATGTGGATTGACTCCCCTAAAAGTTAGTGCAGACCTGAAAATATTTGTGTCTAGAGCTCTTAATATCTCCAGTTATTGACGTTTGCAACCTTGGTCACTGGGGTAGTGGCAACTATGCTTGCTGACTGTCTCCAGCAGGAAATGGTTGTACCTATCCCACCAGGAGCCTCTCCTTGAGTCTCAGGATCTGAACCTCAGGAACCTAGCATCTCGCCCAAAGAGGGGTGAGGTGACAGAGAGGGAAAGATGACCTTCTCTGACCCAAGACTACACTAAACACAATGGAAGGACCATCAGTGAGTGCTGTCTGCCAAAATGGGATCCACCACATTCTGTCTTCACTAGCTTGAGCTTTAAGGTCCAAGAAGAGATAAAGCCTATTCTATAGGGAAAATAAAATTGTGGGAAGCAGAAGAACAAGGAAGTCACAGATACATTTCCACTGGCAACCCAATTTTCTTTTTTCTATACTTCTCCAATAGCACTCCTGAAACAAACTCTAAGGCACCTCTCCAATATGAATACTCATGAGAGGCACAAGACAAGAGGCTATGTTATGTGACCCCTGACGTTTCCTCATTCAATCTTTCCCCCCTTTTTAAAAAAAAAATACCAATTCCAGCACTATACATTATTCCCCTTGCTAACCAAAAGAGCAGAAATGGCAGAGGGTATAATCTGCAGTGACTTTGAGAGGATCAACTGCTTGCCACAGAACAAATTGCCTTCTACACATTATTTTCCACTGACTGGTTTTTATGCATTACTTGCTGTGCTATCTTTGCGATGGGAAAGGGGTGAGAAACTATATTTGATCTTCTTGTTCTTTCTCCCCCTGAAGAACAAGGAGACTGAGAAAGAAAAGATAGTGCATTCTTACATGTTCTGCACTAAGTTTCTGTGTCTCACAAAACTCCCTACGTTGCTGTTTGAGGGTGAGGCCATAGGCTCTGAAACATTCCTATCTCTTTCTTAACTTGCCATTCTCTCTGTCCTCCTGCCCACTGCATGAATATACAGTATATGCTTACTTTAGCACAGAGAGGAAGACCTTGTTCCTGCACCTACATGAATTGAAGTATTGCTGGGTCTGTGACGCAGGCATCCCTCAATATTGCACTCTGTATCTTGTCTTTTTGGCTGGGCACAACGACGGTGATCTTGAAATCAGCCCCTTGTCATTGTCTTCCTGCTGAGCTTTAGGCTTTCAGCACCTTTTCCCTTCTGCAGAGACAGGGGACCTATTAGGATGGTCCACCCTCGAAGGCTGATGGATCTGAATGGTTTCCAGACAGCTCTGGGGGGTTTTCCAGCTGATATGACTGGCACTCCTGTTGAAGCCCTGATGATCTCCAAAAAGCAAGCTGGGAGGCAGCTTGAATGCAAGTGGAGGAAAACTCCAGTTGAATAGAACCAAAGTGCGCCTTTTCAAGCTTACTCAGTGGCAGTGGAGGCAGCAAAGAAGGCATAGGTTACTACCTCCATTGCATCCTCACTATGCCATCCAGCACATCTTTTCCGGGTAGTGTGGCGCCTTTTGCAGACTGGTCCAAAAGAGGTGGTAGAATCAATGGTAGCTTGCTGCAAATTGTTTGCCAAGCATTTTGAGAATAAAATCACTTGCATTCATCGGGACCTTGACTCTGCAGTTATAGTGGTTGAATCTCAAGAGATGTGCAGGGCACTGTCTGGTCCTGTTTTGTTGGATGAATTTCAGTTGATGCAGCTCAAGGATGTGGACAAGGCAGTTACATCAGTCTGGGTGACTACCTGCACTCTGGACCCTTACCCTTCTGATAAAAACCCAGCAGGGAAGAGCCAGCTGCCTGTAGTTCATCTCCTGACAGTTCCTGCCTGTTTGAAGGAGGCAGTGATAAGGCAGTTCCTTAAGAAACCATCCCTAGATTCTGAGAATCTTAGTAATAATCTGTGGCCTGTTAAATGTGGTGGATGGACTGTGTTAGTATGATTATTATGCTCTGTATTATTATTATTTTCATTATGCTGCGAAAATTATGTTCTTAATGTTCTACACCACCCTGATATCTTTAGCTAAAGATATCAAGGTGGTGTACAACATTAGGAACATACAGGCAGTATAAAAACAAACAAAAATAAAAACAAAAAAACTCTTAAACCCCCATTTTGTGAATGCAGTTCATGATCAAGGAATTTTCCTTTCTGGAGGCACTAAAAAAAGTTTCTCCAAAGCTGCATGTTGCTGCCAGATGTTTCCACAAGACTTCAAAACATTGAAGTTATTTGTGTGCTTTGGCATACATGACTTCATCCCTAAAGACTATTTCAGGAGGCTCCTCCTCCTTAATTAAGCTAATTAGCACTCTGCTGTGTCCTTTGTAAAGCTATTCTATTGTCTTCCTCCTCATAGCATTTCAACTACTCATGAATCTTACAGTGTTTTGAAAGGTTCTCTTCAATGAAGCTTAGCACCTTTGAGCATGATCTCACTCTGACCCTCTGGAAAGGTCTTGGTTTTTCTGCAGAAGAAGTACAGAAACCTGCAGTGTTTTGACAGCACAGATCTAGCAACTTGGGACTGGTGTCACCAAAGGAAAATGTTCAAGGGTTTCCGTTGGCACTACATTAAAGGAAGAGTGGGAGATATCCTAGGCAGACTGACTCTTCAGGGTAATCTTCAGATATTATAGCATCCATATCAACTGTGGGTCTGTCCTAGATAACAGGATGTAGAAGATCTGATGAAACCTAATTGTAAGGAACAGATTTTAATCTGATGTTAGGCATTTGTCTCAATGCAAATTGGACCAGCGGGATGTGAGACACAGTCGGCTCTTCTTTCGTTGCACTCTCTTCAGCAATCCTGAGAGCTGTATGGATTCCAGAGGTGGTAGCCAATGCCAGTCCTACTCAGAGTATGGCCACTGGAATCAATGAGCACAACAAACTTAGGTTCATTAATTAGAATGGATTTAACTGGATGCAACCCAGGTATTTTTTATCATCACAAACAGCATACCTGCAAAATTAATACACATATTCTCAGGTTTAAACCATTTAACTTCTAAAATTAGTTACTGGCTTTCACAATTTTTGCATTACATCGTTTAGATCCAACTATCTTGTGTATACATTACAATAGTGAGCACAACTTACTGCTTTTCAACGCCTCTCTTGCTTTTAAGAATGACTAAGGTTCAAGAGGGACACGGGTGGCGCTGTGGGTTAAACCACAGAGCCTAGGACTTGCAGATCAGAAGGTCGGAGGGTCGAATCCCCGCGACGGGGTGAGCTTCCGTTGCTCAGTCCCTGCTCCTGCCAACCTAGCAGTTTGAAAGCACATCAAAGTGCCAGTAGATAAATAGGTACCGCTCCGGCGGGAAGGTAAACGGCGTTTCCGTGCACTGCTCTGGTTCGCCAGAAGAGGCTTAGTCATGCTGGCCACATGACCTGGAAGCTGTACGCTGGCACCCTCGGCCAATAAAGCGAGATGAGCACTGCAACCCCAGAGTTGGTCACGACTGGACTTAATGGTCAGGGGTCCCTTTACCTTTACCTAAGGTTCAAGAAACAGTCTCACTTTTGCCAACATAACAGTGCCCTGGCTCTTCCTGTCCAATGAAACTCACAACTCCAGTTTTGCCAAAAGCTTTGCAGGCAAGGCAGGTGGGGGACTGGGTAAACAAACAGGCACTCCTTCTGGTGGGCTGGCTAGTTGAGATCCATGTGCAATGGCATTGCCATGTTCTTGGCAATGAATGTGGGGTGGGTGCCACTTTTGTGTTTTTGTAATGTTATGTTTAAGTTTGTTTGTTGCTTCTGTTTCCTGCACACTGCTTAGATATATTTTTTAATATATTAAGTGGTATAGAAATTAAATAATCATAATCAACCATTCTGTTCAGCATCAGATTTACTTCTGGCTCCAGAAGCGGGAAGCCTGGTATGACAGTGAAAATATTTGCCTTTAGTTTGTTCTTTTGGTGCTCATTTTCATCTTGCCTGTATGCAGCTTCAAAACAGTTACTATCATCAACTGGGGAGCTGAGGTTAAGAGATGTCTGAAATGGGGTTTCAACTAGATCTCTCAGGATTAGGTCTGTCAGTCTACTGAAGCACATTGGCCAACATCCAGAAGTCACAGACTCATGCTTTTAATGAGGTTCTTCAGATTTTCTGCATTTGCCCATCACTCTTAAAATTTTATAGTTATGTATTTACACAATTTATTATGTATTGCCTGTCGTCCGTCAAGCTATCAATGATGCAGTTTCCCACCTGTGATAGTTCAGAATTAATTCTATGTATGACTTTCACAGCATCAGCCAAATAAATAATTAGAACAGGAGTCTTTGAAGCATCATCCAATCACCAGAATACCTGTGCCCAGTGCTTTTTTTTCCTTAAAAAATGCTTAGGGGTATTCTCATTTTGACTCAAGAAAATCACCATTTTATAGTTCAAATCGGGGAAAATAAATACAGTAAATGGACAAAAGTACAAAGATTCCCAAAATATTTAGGGGTATACATACCCCTGCGTACCCCCAGAAAAAGCACTGCCTGTGCCTCTCTAATGAAGTTGTAAAACTTTGTTTCCAACCTACACATCTAAAAGAGGGGTACCTAAACTGTGGTCTTCTTGACACTGTTTGGCTCCAACACCCACTAGCCCCAGCCAGCATGGCCAGTAGCCATTGATTATGGGATTTGGAGCACAACAACCTCTGGAGAGTCACAGGTTCTCCATCTCTGACATAAAACACAAAGCAAGTTATTTTGTGGAGTGAGTTAGTTATGAGCAGGGCTTTTATTCAGCCGGAACTCACCGGAACTCAGTTCTGGCACCTCTCAGGTGGGCGCCATTGCCATTATAAGAGAACAAGGGAGGAGTTCATGGTGAGTTCTGGGACTGCTTTTTCTAGAAAAATAGCACTGGTTATGACACTTATAAACTTTCATTTGCTCAAAGGTTCCAGGGCAAGTTACAAACAATTAAAAAAAAATCTGTATGAAAGCATGCAATCTAAAATAAGAATAAAAATCATACTAAAAGCAGCAGCAGCAGCATGATATAGTAGAGGGAGGAGCACCAGCTAAAAATATCTCACCTCACCCCTTCACAAGCCTGAGCAAATATCATATGTCATCTGATTTTTACCTTTGCTAGTTTTTCCCCAAACCTCAAAATGTACCCTTCAAATGGCTTATCTAAAAGAAGAAAACAGGAAGGAAGGACACACACAAACACATGCAAAAGATGGTAATTACTGATTTGCAGTTTTCTAGTGAACTGTGAGCTAAGCGAGCAATGCCTTTAACAAAGGACACATTTTTAATAGATTAAAAAGTAGGACACTGGGCAGATATGCAGAGCTTTGGGGCCCGTTTTGGCTTTGTTTTAATGTCTGCAGCCTTCACACAGAATATGACTTCAGCTGGCTGTGTCATCTCTGGTCCGTTTTCAAAGCCTCTCACGTGCTGTCCTTTCCTGGTCACTACAGGTAAGAGGCTGCAATGATGTCCCAAAATATAAGCATAGGAGAGTTGGTGATGAAGGCTCATACTGCAAAGGCAGAAACTCCTATAAAACAAAATTCTCCTATTGTGGAAAAAGTATGCTAGGCTGACTGCTACCTCACCAGGAAAGGGCGGTGGGAACCCTGAGTCAGCTTCAGGTTCTCATATCAGTATAAACAGTAGCATCAGGTGCCAGAGAAACTGTAATAAAAGCAGGATGGGTTGGGTGTTTCTCCCCCCACTTTTTTGTGAGTGTCTTTTTCCACATGTCCCTGGTAAGATTGCCAGACAAGAAGAAAAAAATTCTGGCAGTCATTGTGGCTGTGAAGTAAATAAATATGGTCAATCAGACCTTAGAATAATTCGTCGGCACTACCAATGGAAATAATTTTGGATACAGTCTACCAAGTAGAGCTCCTTCCCAAAATCCACTGAAATGTAGCACAGTTTTGTGGGATCTGTGGGGAAGCTGTTCCGCCTCATTCTACAGTTCCTCTTTATCCAGGCTTAGAACATGCTAGCCTAGGAAAATGCACAATCCCACAAAAACTATTGCCCCATGTGTGTTTCACAACTACCCTGCCATGATGCTTTTCAGCATTTTTTTATTTGCATTGCCTTCAGATATCCAAAATGTGAAAATAAATTTTGCACCTGAAAAATATCAGCAATATTTTCCTTACAGACAACTGCAATGTGATGTCCATGCTTCAACACCTGCTCTGGCTGCTACCTTGTTTCTGGGCACAATTCACTGTGCTGGCTATAACTCAGAATACAATACATGATTTGGGATTGGTTTACCCGAAAGACCATGCCCTTTCATTTGAGTCTGTTCACCCCAACATCTGAAGCATGTTAGGTAGGTGCCTGAGACAGGGCCTTCTCAGTGGCTGCTCCCACACTCTGGAGCTCCTTGCCAAGACAGGCCCACCTAGCCTCATCCCTGATAATAATCTACTGGCAAGTGAATGCATTTTTATTCAGTGAGACTTTTGGTCTCATGTTTGGTTTACTGTAAATGTTGCCATTTGATCACCTGACTGTTCTTATTGGCTTTGTTAATGTTTTGCCTGTTTTTATGTTTTCATTTTTACTTTGTATTTTACTTGAGCATCATTTGCTTAGAATATGGGGTGCAAATTTAATAAATAATTGTGTGGCCATTGCTTTAGAACCTTTGGCCTTCCAAATGTTACTCCTATCATCACTGGTCATTGAACGTGCTAGATAGGGCTGGACTCTTAACATCAGTGGAAATACTTGAAACAGTCATCTTAAAATATCAACACAGGTAAGGGCAAAAAGAGCAATTGCTATAGAATTCATACTCTTCATTTATAATTCTTTGGCCAGTCACAGCAAATCTAAGGCTCTGCATTCAGTTGTTGTCTGCATTCAGTTGTTGTTTTCAGAAAAGTAAAGACCAGAAAAGAACTTATTTAGTCTTGGAATATTGGTAACTGTAGTTTCATGAGTGGAATGAACACGAGTCCCCTTCATACAGCTAGATTTTAGAACAGAAGCAGTAAGGAAATCATCACAGTTCTAGCACACATGTGGTAAAGCATGTTAAGGATGTTTTCTTTTTTAAAGGCCTAGGTGAATTCCAAGCATTTGCTATCTGTCTATCTGTTTGGGGTTTCTTTCTATTAAGATCGAATAATCACTCAAAACTGGGTACAGAAGAATGCTTGGATCACAAGAAAAAATGCTGGAAGACTCCAATGAAAGTGGAAACAGGAACAAGAACTGCTGATGCTCATTTATTTGTCCCATCTCCGGAAATCAATCCAGCAAATCAGATCAGTATTCACTATTGTTGCCGCTTTCATTCAGCAAATGATACACAGTTTCCACCTATTTGCATTGCGTCTCCTTTGTATGGAAATGAATGGGGTGGAATAAAGCAATGTCAATGTAATTATGCAATTTCACCAACAGCAGAAAGACAAATAATGTAGTTTGGGGCAGAAGACAAACTGCTGTGGAGTGCAAGCAATGCTGCATGCAACAAATAAGCAGAATGGAAAATGGTGCCTGATCACAAGATGGTGTACCCTGATCACAAGAGACCTGTTCTCATTGAGATAGTAAACCACTGTCTTGGCTGTACTGTTTCAGTTTGTAGGTGAGGGCTTGTATGTCTGAATGTTCTTACATACAAATAAATAAATATCCTCCCACAAAATAAATGTTTCAGCCTCAAGGATTTAAACACAAAATAAATATGGGAAAGCATTTAACCATGTGAACCACCACCTGCAGTCTGAAATGGTACAGACCAGACACATCAGCATTGCTTCTCACCTCTGAGGAAGAGTGCATTTGGCACCAGTTTTCTAACCTGCTGTTAGCCAGTTAACCTGTGTCTGAGATACCCTCAGTGTGAGAAATGAGCAGAGAACAGAAACCTTGTTTGCTGTTGCTACAATCAAGGGATCCTATTCCCCTTCAGTTGTGGGGAGCACCTTCCTGCGGGCAGTACATGAAGGGGTTTTTCATAGTTAAAATTCTAACAAATGTTTTTCGGTTTTCTTTTTAAATGTATTTTTTAATTAAACATTTTCTTTTCTGTGAAGTCAAGTGATGTGGCCCTATTGAATGAATAGAATTAACAGCAGCCCTCAAAACTGTTTTGAGTTGTGCTCTCCTGGAAGCACATTGTATAAGCAATCTTATTGAAATACACACATATCCAGCAAAGCAGGCAAAAAGTAATGTATGTAACGCTACACAACCCCAGATATTAGACTTAAGACCCCAGAAGTTTGGGATGAAGCACGTAAGGCTTCCTTTCCATTTATCTCCATTTGATGAAGTTCCTCTTGATTCTGGAGCTTCAGCTAAAAACTTTCCATGTTGCTACCATGCTAAGAGAAGCTTGACAGAAACTTCGCCAATCTGCACTGAACTTTGAAGTTCTCAAAATGTGGATACTTTGGGGATATATGTTGTGACAATGCCAGGTGCTACTCCTTAAGTGCGAACCATAGGCACTTTTCTATAAAGTAAATCCCACTATCTTCCAATAGGGCCTTCTCCTGATTAAAATGTGCCTAGGGTGGCAGCCTTTGCCTTTACTAAATGTGAAAGTGTTTTCTAAGCTGCAGGAAAATATAATTTGGACCACTTCCCATTATCTTTGGTCATAATTTCCCACAGGATCTCCCTGGAAAGTGGAATTTGGCTTGCTCCTCACAAAACTGGGCAACCCTCCTTCACTTCTCCTAAAGGAAGACCTATCCTACACAGGGTGGACCTATATCTATTTATATATACAGTATTATATGTACACATCGCACTGTGCTGAATGAGATTTGCTTCCAAGTTGAAACCTGCCGTCTGGCTGCCACCCAGCGCAGTTACATGGGAGTAAACCCCGCCAAAACGAGAGGGCCTTACTTCCGAGTAAACACGCCTGGAAAGGAGCGCGTCGCAAAACAAGCGCCACTTTTTCCTTCCTATTTTTTCCCCCCCTCCGCCAAACGCGGGGATAGCAAGCACAGGAAGGGTCGAGCAAAGGAAAAGAGCAAGAAAAGTATTGGTAGGTAAATGGAGGGTGGAAGAGAGAAAGCAAGCGAGCGAGCAAGCCAGCCGCCGTGGCTAAAAAGGATTGCGAAAAGCAGGAGACTGAGGCGGCGGCGAAAAGGAGGCCATTGTTCGGGGCTGCAGTTGCCGCTCTCAGTCAACAGGTTGCACCGTTCCCCCTCGGCTGCCCCGCAATGCGCGCGCTCTCCCTCCCTGGACACGCGCTCTCTGCTATGCTGCGCCCGCGAGCGGCCGAGCGGGCGCGAGCGCCGCTTCCCTTTCGTCTCTCTCTCTCTCGCTCGCGCTCTTTGCATGTCTGCGGGGCGGGGGAGGGGGAGGGGACGGAGCGAGCGAGGGAGAGAGAAGGGGAAGGAGGCAGCAGTCTCTGCTGCTAGAGCCGCCGTCCTCCATTTTGTGGCTGGGGCAAAGCCGTAGAGGGGAGCGCGGACGGTGCGGCGGCTGGGAGGAGAGGAGGGGAAGGGAGGAGAAGGAGAAGGGGGAGGGCGGGACGCTGGGTGGGTGTGAAGTGCAGAAGGGGGAAGGCGGGGATGCAGAGGGGGCTGAGGCTGGAGGAGAGGCAGCGGGGCGCGCCAAGTGGGGCTTTAATTAATTGAGGGGGGACAGGAGAGAGTGTGTGTGACAGACAGACAGAGAGAGAAGGGGGGGAAGAAGAGGAGCAGGTGAGGGGGGCGCCTCTGCTGCTGCTTCTGGCGCCTGTGTGCGTGTGTGGGGCGAAGGGAGGGGGGCGGCTGCATTCTCATCTGCAAAGGGGCGGCAGCTTTCGCCGCCGCCCCACACCCAATCCCGTCGCCCCGTAACTCTCCTTCCTTCCAGTCTCTTTCCCCCCCCCCAACCTCCGCCCCGCGCCTTCCAAGTTGTTTATTCGCTTGGCTCTGTGGTGCCGGAGCCATGGAAGTTGGCGGCTAGAGGAGTCCCAGCGCCCCCACTGGATAAGGTAAGGGGTGGCTTCTTCTCCATGTCCGTCTGCCTGGCTGGCTGTCGAGACGCGGCGGGGGCGGGTGGGGGCCGAGGAATGGCTTCTACTTTTAGGATTCTCGAAGGGAGGCGGAGGGCGGGAGAAGGCGGCGGCGGCGGCCTGCTCCCCCCCCCCCCGTAGAGGTCACCCCCCTCCGTCCCTTCCTCAGTAATGTCTGCCCGTTTCGGCTTCTCCTTCCCGCCCTCCCTCCTTCGACCCGCTTCCCACCGCCGTTAAGACCAGGCGATTTGTTGCTGAGGCGTGAGGCCAGATATATTCTTTTAGGGGGGGGGGTTGGAGAGAGATGAGGAAGATGGGGGGAGGGAGAAGCGCTGCTCCTCGTCTCAACTTTAAAGTCGTCCACGTTAAATTTGGACGTCAGAGAAGGGGTGTGCGTGTGTATGTGTGTCTCCCTCTCGCACACACAATATGCGTGTGCGTGCGTGGGATGGGAGGAGGGGGTGCGGAAACTGGTTCGCTATCCTATTTCACAACCTTCTCTGGCCAATTTCAATCCCAAAAGGATAATATGCCCAATATAGTATCTATTTTCTGAGAAATGAAATTTTGTTTAATGATAAAAAGTGCTATAATTTATTGCCCTCCTCGCCCAACTTGCTTCCAGTTGATTTGTGTGTGTGTGTTAAAAAATGAACATCTGTTGTTGAGAATCGGGTTTTGGGGTTGTTTTTTTTAATTTTGAAAGGCGCTCAAAGCCCCACCACCACCGTCGTGCTTTTTTGTTTTTTTGTTTAGTTGACGGGGCCCCAAGGGTTTGGAAACCAAGAAGTCGTCGAAAACTCGGAGTTGGAGTTTTTGAAGCAAAGGGCTGGTGGGCGTGCCAGGCAAAATGCTCAACAGGTCCCAACACATTTTTCTTTTCTTTTCGAAATCTGCTTTTTGAAAAGGAGAATTTCAACTCAGAAAGAAGGTGCTTAGATATATTTCCTCGGGGGCGGAGAGGAGCTGTATCGTGATAGATTTTCCCCCTTTGGCGTTGCCTATCATTTAATGGCTTTTGCGTCTGTGCAAGAGAAACCTGTGAAAATGTGGTAACTCCAGTTGTTCCCCTTGTCCTTCCCTTTTTCCCCTCAAAACTATGCAACTGTGTGCTTTTTTTTAATTACATGATGGCCCTTTTTTTTTAAGTATCTCGTGCAACTTTTGACAAGAGTAGGCTGTTTCTCTTTTGCATTATGCCTTTTTGTTTTGGCTTGGGAGGGAGCTGTTAGGAAAGCTTCCTACCCTTTTAGCACCTTTTACAGTTTTCAGTGTTTTGGGGAAATCTATGCAATGCCCTGAAAAGGAGAACTTAAAAGAAACTAAAAACACATTGTTAAATTTCTCTGTTACTTTAAGAGTAAACTTTTTTTCCATGTTGGCTTCAATGTCCTTTTGACACCTGGTCATTTTTGTCCTAATTTGACCTCCTGATCAATAATTGATGGGAATGCAATTATTTCTACACAAGCATCAGCAGTTTTTAGATACATCAACATATGCCGACTTTAGCTTTTTCTCCATGCAAGTTGGTACAAGATATGGAAGGTTTAAAATTTAAAAGGAAACTGTCTGTCTCATTTCTTGTAAGGATTTCACTACAAATGGGTTACTTTTTATTTTGCGTTCTCCGGGAATAATATGAAATGTAGAGGATTAAATGTGTGTGCTCTTCTCCACACACTTATTTTTAAATACACATGTCTACATTTTACAATCTACTACTTGGAAACTGACCATGGCCTTGGACTAAAGTGGAACAACATATTTCTAAAATTGTATTTTTACAAAAACCTGGTGAAAGTGGAGGAGAGAGAGAGAGAGATTTGGAAAGTCACTGGTATCACCTGGGAATTTTTCCCCCTAGGCTAAGTTGGTACATTAGGCAGTATTGAAAAACCTGGGTGGTGTGTTAAGTGAATGGGAATGGAAGTTGTCACATAGATTTTTTGCAAGTATGTATGCAGCAGTAAACAATATTTATTGCATCAGTGACAAATATTACTGGTATGTTCCAGTTGTGATGAGTTGATGTTATTTTTATTAGTTTAATATGCTTTTACTATAACCTAGATTGGGAAAAGCTTGGAAAAATTCCAGCCCTTTGGATGGATTGGGTTAGAAATTCATTCCAGTATTGGAAAGTGTTAATCTAATGTCTACCGTTTTCTTGAATATGTGTCTGTTCTTTCAGTGTTGGAGCTTCAAGGGCTTTGGATTTGCACTATTCAAGTTTTATGCTAATGGTGAATATTTCTCTTTCTTTATAACCAGTATTAAAATAATGGAGCCCAAAGAATCACTGAAGTCCTCTGGAGGGGAGGAAGCAGGGAAAAGTGCTCACTTCCGTGACAAAGGAGGAATTGTGATGGACTTCCATCCATCCTTTAGGGGAGGAGCTACTGCCAAGACTTCTGCAGCTACGTCTCCCTTGCCTACCCCTTCTCAGTCTGATTCCAAGCAACCGCCTGCTGTGTCTGACTTGTCAAAGGGATTGGGAAGCAATGTGCCGCAGCCAGATCTGTCTAAAGCAGTGTCGCTCTCCATGGGACTGTATATGGGGGAGACAGAGGCAAAAGTGATGGGAAACGAACTTGGATTTCCTCAGCAGGGCCAAATCAGTCTCTCTTCGGCAGAAACGGATTTTAGGCTCCTGGAAGAAAGCATTGCAAGTTTGAATAAATCCTCTAGTCAGGCAGAAGGCTCAAAGGGTACTGCATCTGTGGATGTGCCTCTAGAACAAGAGTTCCCAAGCATGGCTAGTCATGATCTCACTTTAGGGCAAGGGGCTTTAGCGCAAAGCCAGGTTGGCACTAATGGTGGCAACTTGAAGCTGTTTCCTGAAGACCAAAGCACCTTTGATATTTTGCAGGATTTTGATTTGCCACCAGTGTCTCCAGGAAAAGAAACAAATGGGAGCCCTTGGAGAATGGACCCCATGCTGGATGATAGCAGCTTGCTTTCACCTCTTGGTGATGAGAGTTTTATCCTGGAGGGAACTGAAATGGAGGACTGCAAGCCTCTGATTTTACCAGATACTAAGCCTAAAATTAATGAGTGTGGGGATCTGTTGCACAGCTCCACAGTGAAGTTGCCACAAGTGAAGACTGAAAAAGAAGATTTTATTGAACTGTGCACCCCTGGGGTAATAAAGCAAGAGAAAATAGGCACAGTTTATTGTCAGGCTAACTTCTCTGGGTCAAATATGCTTGGAAGTAAGACATCTGCTATTTCGGTTCATGGTGTCAGCACGTCTGGAGGACAAATCTACCACTATGACTTGAACACAGCATCTGTCACTCAACAGCAGGATCAGAAACCAGTTTTCAATGCCATTCCATCTCATCCTGCTGGTTCAGAAAATTGGAATAGGTGCCAGGGATCTGGGGATGATGCTCTTACGTCAATGGGGGCTTTGAATTATTCTGGCAGACCTGTCTTCTCTAATGGGTTTTCAAGGTAAGAGATGTTTTTGTTCTAAACTTATTACAAGGATAGTTATTTCAGCAATGTTCATTTTGTCTCTTCCTGTAGTTAGAAATAGAATAATAATTTCTCGTGCTTGTGTGCATGAATTAACACATTGCAATGAAATTACTTTTATTAAATAAAACGACCATCAGCAGTAAAGGATGAATCATGATTTAAAATATATGTCAGGGAAATGTTAAAATAGGAATGTTAAGCACAAATAGATCTTAAATCCAAATAGTTCATGCAGAAGGCTTTCTACAACTAGCAGAACAGTTGACATTTCATTAAAATGGTGTGTGCAACATGCACAGCTTGGTGAATTCCCATCATGTTGTGTGGTGCCTGCTTTGGTATAGTAACTACAGCCTACAAATCTAGTGTTCAAAGTAGGATTCCCCTCCGCCTTCCCCTTGATCAACAGTATTTAAAAGAGAAAAGATAATACATTATGTTTCAATCTACATTTTGGTTACCATTGAGAAATGAATCATAGGAAGACTTTATTGTGTTGATAAAAAACATGGAGTAGTCTTTCTTGATAATGCTAAATGTGGAAAATATTTGGAGCAGAAGTTTTTTAAAAGTATGTTTTCATTCCAAGTCTGTATGAACAAAAAATTTATCCAGAACCTAGAAATATGAAATGTGGTGATAACAACTTACATTTTTTTCCTTGTTGCCTCTCTCACTTTTATTTTAAACTTTCATTCATGCTTTTGTTTCAAACGATTTAAAGCCTGCACCTTGCTTAAAAAAGTTATCCTACATATTGAAATTGCGTTAAGGCTTATCTGAAAATCTTGATTTGTTCTGCATGCGTACTTAACAAAATGGTATACAGGTTTTTATTTTGCAATTGATCTGGGACTTCCCTTATTACACCTGGATGTGCATATGCTGGTATGTATGGAGTGGTAAGACATTCTAGGAATTCTGGGGCATGCACCGAGCTCCTGTTCCTTATACTGTCCTATTTTCATTCTTGCCCATCGATTCACGCTGCAGGGATGGATAGGGAATCTCATTGCTCATGGGAATCTCATTGTGAATACCATACTGTACCCCTTCACATGGAATGTTTGCAACTAGTATGTTTTGTTTTATGATATTATAATGAGCAACAGTTTGTACTGCATGTTTTTGGAACATTTTTGAGGAATTTCTGCTGAAGAAGAGGGGACTTGTTGCTAGGCTGCTTTTTATCATCAAGTTACTTATACAGTTATTTCAGTAAATGTCACTCAGGAAACACAGTGAGAAACTCATGAGACTTAAATACTGTAGATACTGTGATTTGAGTTATTCCTTTTGATAAGAATATGGGGGGAGAATTAGATACATTTTACTAATATATTTTAACATTAATGCAATGTAAAATCTATAATATATGCATTAAATGGTAAACTTATACCTAGGAGTTGGGGGGCAGTGTTTAGTGGTAATATTTATCCAACTGATGGCATTGCCTGGCATATCTGAAATTCTTGCTTGTGAAATACTATGCTTTGAAATATGAAAGCTAATGATTGCTGACTCCTTTTTTATGCCACCCCAATCTATTTCTGATATTTAATTTAAACAGTGTATTTAGAAGTTGCTTTTATTTCAGATTGTTCTGCAGTTTATTTATAGGAAAGTAACACTAATATATACATAGTTCAAGCAACAAATACATTTTTCAGAAAATGCTAAACTGCTTTTGCAAGCTCCTCATGTCTCCATAGCGCTCCTTCTTCCTTCCTTCCTTTCCTGCATGGAATAGGAAATGAACCAAAGACTGGCTTATATATGTGAACCAGCACTCATTGTTTGTTTCTCTCCTAACAAACCATGATAGTGATTCAAGTATGAACATTGGTTCACCATCAGTTTGCTAGGAAAAAAGGGTGCGTAATGACAGCGCAGCCTCTAGTTTGTTTCCTCTTCCACGTGGTGGTGGAGCACCATGGTACTTTTGAGCAGCGTACACCAGCACACTACATGCTTGCTTCAGTCCTAATGATTTAAAGTGACATGCAAACCAGGCCAAAGATCCTCATGGCACTTTAAAGGCTGACTAATTTAGGACGGCAGGAGTGTTTCTAGGCTGGAATATATTTCATCATCCAGAAACTTTGACTAAGATTTGCTCATGACATGGCCATCTAACTCAGATAAAATTGACATAGCTAACAATAGTTATACTTTTTAATGCTGCACAGCTGAACTCTTGACTAATACAACCTTTAGAACAAAGTGAAAATTAATTATGTAAAATTATGAAAATGTTTCTTTTGTAGGACATTGTTGAAACAGTGAATGTACTTGACTGTTTGACATTTATTCCAATTAGTAGTTTATTCCAATTGGTAGAAGAACTAAAGAGCTCTACAAAATCAATAGCAGTGTTTTGATGAATAACTTGTTTTTCAAGTGGGACATGCATATTGAGCTAGTAACTCATACTTTCACGTTTTTCAGCGTGATACAGTTGCAATCCAAGTCCTAATTACCTGGGAATAAATCACATTAAATTTAATAGAATATCCTTTTGAGTATAGGCTTACATGGTTAGGAATATAGTCTACTGGAGTGGCAGTCTTTAACTAACTGCTCACACATTTTCATTGGCAAGGCTGTAAGTTAGGGGCACAGTTTGATTTGATATTTGGTGGAGAGCTATTTTGTTTGTGTTATAATACTATATTAGGAAATTTAAAAAGAAAATATTAAATATGGTTTTATTCCTAAGAGCTTACAGAGCATTTTATTGGTTTAAATGTAAACACTTCAGACATCATGCCTACCCCTCATTAAGGGGGCTGTAGTTATGGTTTGGTGTGATGTCCAGACTAACAACTGTTTTAACAGTAAGCCTGCCTTTAAAGGCAGTTCCACTACAGAAAAGGGACACTAAGCAAATGGAAAGAGAAAACCTATAGTAGCTCTAGACCAGGGGTAGCCAACATGGAGCCTTGTAGATGACGCAGGAGTTGAACTTCCATTATGCTAGACCATTCACCATGTTGACTGGGACTAATGGAAGTAAGGAGTCCCAACAATATCTGAAAGGCACCAGTTGGGTACTGCTAATTTAGACTAAGCTGTGGCCTTTATTTTAAACAACAGTTGCTGCAAACAGTGGTTTAGCATCTTTTTTAACTGAATTTCAGCAGAAATATGAATGCCTAGGGGGCAATAGAGGGGCTGTTATTTTCCAGTTTCCCCTCTTTCCTATTCTGAAGTGTCTCAGGTTTAAGTAATTGTATTTCATCTCTGTGTGTATTGTTGCAAGGATGATATTAAAGGTTTTAGTCTGTTGAAATGGGAAAGCCATACGGTAGGATTACAAACCAAATAAAAAACCATGGCTTGCAAAATAATGGCAAAATTTAGTTTGTACTAAAGGGGAAGCAAATAATTGAAATGGGGAAAGAATAAGCCTTCAAATGGTGGGTTGACATTGTGCGTGAATGAGATTCTGCAGCAAGGATAGTGCTCTCCAGAGTTTGTTGGAGTACAGTTCTCATCACCTGGAGTAAGGATGGCTAGTAGTCAGAGATGATAGAAGCTATAGTTCATATGAACACCACAGATTGCCCATTTCTGATCTATCCAGCAAATACTAATGATTGTATATGCATTTTGGAACATACCTAGGCCAGTCTGCTGAAAGAATAAACCAGTATCATTGTGGAAGTATATAGCTAATCTGTCTATTATTAAATATACTTTTTAAAAATTTCAAATACAGCTTTCACTTTAAAAGATTTCTGAAGGTACTTCCAACTTGCTAATTGCTAGTTGTGTAGATTTCTGCCACATGTGATGTATTATTTAGACTTAACATTTCATGATTTGATATCTGCTCTTATATCTCGCCTGCTTCTCCATGTATTGTTTAATTTTTTAAAAATAGTTATTCTAGTCTGTCATTATGCTTCTCACTTCCTATCCAAGCACATCTGATTTCTCTTGTAAAAGTCACTTTGACAGATTCATTTTGGAGCCCTTGTGAAACCTGATCAGATGTGGCTGGGGAAACTCAGCCAGATCGGCGGGGTATAAATAATAAATTATTAAATTATTATTATGCATGCTTTCTCAGAGGTAAGACTGGGCCAGTTCAGGCAGAAACAAACCGCAACAACCTTTAGGGTCTCACACTCTCTCTTATCTCTTTCAGTGCAGCTGTGATGAGACTGAGAGCTGCAGTATGTTTTTTTGATTAACTGAAGTTTAATATTCAGTTTAAACCCTAAAATGTGTTTTACACTATGGTTAAAAACTATGGTTAATCTTAACCTAATGTCTGACATTGACTTGTTTCGTACAAACCATAGTTTCATCATGTTGGTTTTGCACAAAACAACAAATAGCAGTTAATTAAAACTGGGACACAAGCTTCCAGTGCCCTCTTTGCAGGTGTACTGGAGGGGGAGGAAACATGCATGAGCCTGAGAGTTGCTGGAGCTTTTCCTACCACGATACACATCTTACTGAATTAAGTCTTGCTCCCAAATAAAAGTGCAGCCATAACTAAATCTAAATGAAGACCCTTGCGGCACCTTAAAGCCTAAAAAAAATTATTACATAAATTTCATGGACTGTGTGCATGCTACAATAAATCTGTTAGCAAAAACAACAGTCTTTTGATACTGCAAAGGCTATGACAGAGATGAGTGCCCTATGAGAAATTGTTACATAGTTTGTAGGTAAAGCAACAAGAGTAACTGCTATAGTAGGTTTCATGACAGTTGTTAGCCATTTGAACTCTTTTAAGAGTTGTTGGTGTTATACCCATGTTGCCCCATGGCATGATAAAGCCTGAAGCGGGCTGTATAGAACACTCAAATTCAAGATGCATTTCCATTCCAGTGTCATTCAGATGTTGTTTAACCACAACTTCCATCAGCCTCAGTAGTTAATAATAATAATAATTTATTTGTTGTTTCTGCTGTTGTTATTCCCCGACCATCTGGCTGGGTTTCCCCGGCCACTCTGGGCAGCTAAATAACTGAAGAGCACCAGGGTTGGGAGAAGAATATTCAGTACCACTTAGAAAGAGTTAGGAAGAATAAGCAAGTGTATGTGTGCGTGCGTCCGTTTATATTCAAAACAGTATCATTAATATCCATTTAATACCCGAAGCTTAATACCAGATTGGTATTGCCTAGTTTTAGCAGGTGAAAATCATTTCATGGAAGTCCTAGGATGTACAGATTTGCATTTAGCCTTTTATTTGTGTTGTATTCTAGATGTGCTACTTTGTTTGCCAGGAATTCACAAAAGGATAAGGGAATGCAGAGAGACAAAGTAGTGCCGATGGAATGTGCACTGCTATGTGAAAGGGGCACAAAGTTTTCCCAAGTTAGTATTCTATGCATGACAACTGCCTGAAAATGGCTTCAACTAATCTGAAAGTTTGTAGTGGATACTAGAGTGGTTCCTGTGTAAAGACAAACTAAAACAATTTGTTCTACTATGGGGAGCACCATTCTGGTATTTGGAGATCGGGAGGAATACTCATTTTGCCTGTCAAAACTAAGCATTTAATAATTTTCATTTGGAGATTGTGACTGGATTTTCCAAATCCATTTAATCAGACACTTATACAGTGGTACCTCTGGTTACGAACTTAATTCGTTCTGGAGGTCCGTTCTTAACCTGAAACCGTTCTTAACCTGAGGTACCACTTTAGCTAATGGGGCCTCCCACTACTGCCACACTGCCAGCACACAATTGCCATTCTCAACCTTGGGCAAAGTTCTTAACCTGGGGTACTACTTCTGGGTTAGCGGAGTTTGTAACCTGAAGCGTCTGTAACCCGAGGTGTTTGTAACCTGGGTTCCACTGTACTTAATCCTGTAGGCTCTACCATGGCTCTACCTTTGAAATAAGTGAGGTATGTGTTATATGTAGGAGCTGGCTACAGTATAATTTTGGGTTATTTTTGTTTGTTCTGATGACAACTAATAGAAAACACTGCCTCTTTTTATCAGCAGTCTACTAATCTGTTTCTCTGAAGCATAGGTATGTGAGCAATTGCAAGGGTGCATCAATACATTCAGGAGGGTAGAGTGTTGGTTCACCCAGAGTTAGGTATAAATTTGGTCAACAGTTTTTTCCCTCTGCTATTTTTTAACAATGATGTGAGAAGTTGGTACATGTTTCATGACGCTAGCCATTGATTTATTGACTTTCAGGCATGTTTCTCATACACTGAGAACAAAATTCTCATTTACTAATTTTACATTAAACCAGGTGAGAGTAGCCGATGGGTCTCAAACCCCTGCATGCTCCAGCAGATTGTGGGGGTGATACCAATAGTGGGTTGAATAGCCAAGAAGACGTTTCTGCACATGCTGTAGAGCAGGCATGTTCAAAGTCCATTTCGGGGTCTAGTTCGGCCCCTGTGGCAGTTTATTTCCTGGGGTAAACTCCTAAAAAACCCTCAACAAAACAATTTCAATCCTAAAAGAAGCTCAACAACTCTACCCCTTAAAGCTCAACAACTTCAATCCTTAGAAAGGGTCAGCAACTTTGGCCGGCCCCCACGGCCCTTCACTTCATCAAATCAGGCCCTCTTTGAAAAAGTTTGGACACCACTGCGAGGGAAGTGAGGGGCAAATGGGTAGCCCATCTAGGAGAAGGAAAAAACTGATCCTAAACTTCTGCTGGCTTGTGAGATATCTTCAGGAGAATATAAGGCTAAGAAGTAAAGCCTACACAAATCTGCAGTGGAGTCCCTAAGATGGTTGGATGGCGCCTTGTATGTCTCTGTAGCAGACTCAGCCCTGTAACTACCCTCAAATTAAATATAGTGGACCCACCACACAGTTCACCAATACAGCCAATTTATACAATTTACCACAGGCTATCTTGTGGGAGGGAAACTTCGATTCAGGGAGTCTCAGGAGGAGTATTATTTACAAAAGTGGAACAAAGTTGGGTCAGGAGATGCATTCTTTCAGGTAGAAATCAGTTTATTACTTAAACCAAATATAAAGATGTCACAGGCTTAAACACAGTAGTATATGCACAGCTTTTCTTAAACTTCAGTAGCTATAAATCAGTTTTTAAACTTCAGGTAGATGTTCAGGTTTCTAGAATAGGTGGTAAAATGCTTAACTCAATTTCTGTTACTTCACTCTCATTCCTTTACTTAGTTATTATGACAGGGGTTACAGTTAAATACTTCTGACGCAGCACAGCTTACTTCCCATCTTAATACTTTGGTTTATGAGCAAGGGGCACTTTTTGTCAGTTACCCACTCTCTTGAAAATCCCACTCCTGAAGTATTTCAATTAGTATAACAGACCATTAGTAGATCGTTTCTTTAGAGAAGTTGTTCATCTCAAATCAGAACCAATTCTCTCAGACAAACCCTATTGTAATCACACTGTCTCCCATCTCAAATCAAGCCTTATCTCTCAAACTAAACTCTAACTCCAGCTCTTTCCCTTTTCTATCCCTATCTAAAAACTGCTTCTCTTTTTCTCCCTCTCCAAAGTGTTGCTCCACCCCCTCTAGCCAGCTGTCTTGGGAGCCAATCAGAGCTAGGCTCCAGCACTCTGGTGAGATTTTGAGGAATTTCATCACCAGACTCTGGTCTGGCTCTGCTGTCCATCACAGCCTCCTTCTGGCAGCTCCTGCAGCTGAGCTCCTGCCAAATGTATTGCTCTGCTTTCCTTTGGACCACATCAGCAAGGCCAAGAGGGAGGGGGGGCTTGTCGTCTGAGTAGCCCAGGACCTTCATACACACTGCCAATGCGTATGTGCTGGGGAGGTCACTTTGATACTGCTAACACAGTGGTTTGACTTCACCCCCAGAGTGCTTACTGCATTGCCTCTGGAGCAGACAGGTGCCAACAACATTTCTAGCCTTGAGTTATGCTTCTTGTGGGTGACATGGGCCACTTGCATAGGGAGAAACTTCAGAGGTGTACAAAAATAGTATGGTTGGAAATGCTTTGAGATTTGAAGGAAATCTCCTGCAAGGTGTGAAGCAAAATGCCAGTCACCTAGGTAGAGATTGGAAAATTCTTCTGTTGCCCATTGCCTTGGTATGTTTAAGCACTGAGAAGGATAAGAAACGTTTCTGCAGGAAGGAGGAAGAAATCAGTGACATTGAGTACAAGCCAGCAAAATTTTGACTGACTCATAGTCAAGGCAATGGAATGGGGCATAGCTGCAGTTGACCGTTCGAATTGATTGAGGCAATTAATGAGTAACATTTTGCTAGATTATGCACACTTGTTTTAATTCTCAGAATTTCAAACCCATTCTGTTGGCAAATGTGCCAGTTAAACTGCCAAGCAATTTCTAAGGGAGAAAGTTTGCAACTAAGCCTATGTCTTCTGGTCATTCTTTCATAGCTAATATCCATACTTCAAAGTTAAAAACTTCTTAAATTTTGAGATGATACTGGTGTAAAGCTTACATTCTTCATGTTGTAGCAAAAACATATCTCAAAGTGATCAAAGAAGCTCTGTGTTTGAGGGGATGTGAAAATTCTATATGTAGCATGAGACAACATATTGGCTCATTCGCCCACAAAAGTTATTATTTGCTGACAGCATCATCAAGTACAGAGTATGTGTGAGACAATCTTCTACTACTCCTCTGTGTTTCATTTCACTATTTAGATCTTGATCCGTTCACCTACTACAGTATATTGCATAGATTTGAATTAACTGATCGGCATTACCATCCTGCATAAAATGCAAGTGGTGAAGATTCCCCAAATATATTGTTTGTTTTCTGCTTCATACAGGCAGGGTTGTTCCAGAAGAGTTACACTCATTACTCACTGTTACCACACTTACTCGGAACATGTGTCTACACATCTGCGAACTATTTCTCTGCGTTTAGGGAATAAGCCATTCCAAAATATGAATAGTTTGAGAGAATTTAGCTCAGATATGCTAGAGGAGCAGTTTCTCACTCCAGTCCTGGCTTTCATTTACAGCAGAGTAACTTCAGATTGTTTAGTCGAAGTAGCAAAATGCCTTCACAAGATACACTGCAGAGCAAGAGAGATGCAGTCACAGCCATTTCAGAAATTGAGGTTTATTGAGAAAGTACATTACAGTCATACCTCGGGTGAAATGTGCTTCAGGTTGAGCATTTTCAGGTTACGCTCCGCGGCGACCCAGAAGTAATGGAGCGCATGCGCAGACGCTCAAAATGACGTCACGCTCATCCGCAGAAGTGGTGAACGCGCAGTTGTGGGTTGCATTCGCTTCAAGATGCAAACAGGGTTTAGTAGTTAACTGTTAAGGCTGTTCCAGAGATTGGGGGGGGGGGAGCAGAGGATTAGTAAGATGGCTGCCAGCCACAGAGGCTGTGTAGTGAAATGCTTGGCTTCGGAAGCAATCTGAAGTATAAGACACAGAACGTTTCTTCCTTACATGCTGTGTGAAACACTGGAAGTGGGAATGAAGATTCCTAACATTGGAGTAATATCCAGAAAGAAGGTAAAAATAATAGATTTTCCTCAGCCACGCCAATACTTTACTAGACATAATCCAGAGTAGGGATGTGGACAAAGAACAGTCAGATGGGAGACCAGGGTTAGTCAGGTTGAGTCTGTCTTTGCAGGGTGTACATTTAGAACCACCTGGAATTAAGGGATTCAGAGATTTAAGAATGGACATCTAGCCAGGGTCTATAAATGTATAGTTTTGCTGGCAGACACTGTGGCTAACAAAAAACGAGCAGGGGAAATCCTGGGAAGGACAAGTGTGACTTTGATATTCTGGCATCCCACTTAGTTTTGGGGCAATTACAAAGATTCACAAAAGAGTAGTGTGGTCATGAAACTGAGATTTCTAGGTGCACAAAAAATCCTATGGTCCTGGTTTCTGCTTATCAAAAAGAATTAGGCCCACTGCTTCTAATTTGGCCCACCCAAATCATGCCCACCTTCCAAACACATCAGGGTGTAGGACAGATGCAGACACAGATACACAGGAACAATCCGGAGCTAATCAGCACTGACAGAACCCTGCTGGGATCAGGTGCACTAGGGTATTCCTTATAACCACCAGTTGCTTTCACCATTAATCAGCTGCTGCTGTCATCATGACATGAGGTGGGTGGTCCAGCACAAATATTGGCTGGTGGGGATATTTGGAATCCCGTCCTGGTATGGAAGGGGGTGGAGTCTTCTTTGTCCATTTCAATAGATGCGTTTTGTGGGAAACTTCCAAGGCACCTTTGTCCTGGTTTGCCAGACCTTTACTAGCTCACCTTTTCAAACAAAATGTAATGTTACAATCCAAGGTGTTCATGAGACACACACAATTGTTGAATATCATACTGGCAATATCATACTGTTTAAAATTGAGGTGGGGAGGTGAGGGACGGATAGGACATTTTTTCCCATCTATAGTACCTACCTTGTTTATACAAAGAAAATTACATCCTTTTATTTGACTGAGGTTTAAACAAGTTAAAAAGTACTGTTTCCAGTACAGATTCGTGGACCTAACTGATTACATCCCTCCATTGTGAGAACAATGTTCGCACAGTTCTTCTACTCTCCTTCCTGTTCTTCTCTTACTCTATTACTCATAAGTTTGTGTAGGAGTCTTTGGTAAGAGACTTTGTCAAATGCTTTTTGAAAGTCCAAATAAACAGCATCTACTGGATCACCCCATCACCATGCCTGGCAGCACGCGCAAAAATTCTAAAGGTTTCATGAGATAGGACCTGCGTTTGCAGAAGCAATGTTGATTATTCCTCAGCTTAATCAGTGCTTTGCACCAATTTACCTGGAACAGGCTTTCAGCCAATCTGCCTGTAATCTCCTTGAATCTCTCTGTATCCTTTTTTTTTTAAAAAAAAGGTGTTACACCAGTCACTTCTCAAAGGCCAGTCTTAGGACATACTGATCAATAAAGTTGAGTCAGCCACAGGAAACTGTCCTACATCAAATCATCTAGAACAGTTTTCTTCTATATATATGAGTGCATTGTCATGGGCATAAACATCTCTAAATTTGCATCTTCATTTTGAAAGTGTGTATCGCTTCAGAGAGTCTGAGGCATACTAAAACATACCTTTTTTTAGTCTGTGATGTTTTCTTCAGTTCTGCATGAAAACGGCTGTTCTGAGGAATAGAATTTTGTCACGACATACCGGTTTTTGTTTGGTTTGATTAACAATGATAAAAGTGCCTGGTTAAGGAGCATAAGAGTATAAGAAAAGCCCTGGTGGTTCAGGCCAGTGACCCAGTTCAAAATCGCAACCCTTTTTTTCTTCCCCTTCCAACCAGGTAAGAGAATTTATAGTTTCATCAATGCAAGCAATGAGGGTATGGTCTGCTATGGTTAGACATTGTGGATTAGCAAATGGGATAATAGTAACAAGCACTGTCTACAAATTTGTTCTGTGAACAACACATTTTGGAAATTCATATGACCCTTACTTCAGATTGATCAGATTATAAAAGAAAGGTGGTGGCATCTGCTTTCCCTGTTCTGTCCATCTTTGCTGTTTTTGTTCTAGCCAAGAGCAAACAACATGCATAACAACACCTGCCATTAAATTTCTACTTTAATATAAAGTTAGTTTTGCAAGCATATGGGAATCGGATAAGATCTTTTACAGATGTGAGTTAATTCCTCAGCCCTTTAATTTTCTTCAGCCAAGTAACTTTTGCACATGGATAACTTTTATTAAAGTTCTTGTGTTTCAATAGTGTACTGTTCAGAACATGACAGCAATTTGCTCAACATCGTAGAGGGTCTGCATATGTTCACTTTCTAGCAAACTGTGACATTCTGCTTCTTAGTGCTTTAATTTTTAGAAAGTCAAAATAATTTCCCGACTCATTAAAATGAGTGGCTTTTACACGCCGTAGAATCTTGGACATGTAGTTTGTGGATCCATCGCTGGACAGCAAGTGAACTTGTAAATAAGATTTGTGCCAGCTGGCATGCAACTATCCTGAAACTTGTGACTTGTACTTTGGGTTAGAAAAATGTCTTTGTCTTTTTTTTAACCTAGTCTTTAAGGTGGTTCCAAGAAAGAAGCTCTTTTGCTTTGGTTATAGTTGCTTTGTCATGGATGCAAAAATCTCAATTACAGTTAAATGTATCAATTATATAGTGTATGCTCTGATAATTTGCTATTTTAAGTCAAAACTCTTGATCTGCTACACCTTTAAAAGTATACCTTACCCTGGTGCTACATATTTTGTTTGCTAAAAAAAAAACTTTCTCTTTCCCCTACCCTCCCTCTGGATCATGGTTTCTTAAAATAAAAAAACTTACTCAGTCTCCTCCTACAGTTCCAGTTATGACATAAGAAAATATTTTTATTTTATAAATTTACTGAACCACTTTTTAATTAAAAAAACCTCTTAAATGACAAACATAAACAACTATACTAAAAACCAACCACAAAAATATATCCCACACTTAAAAAACAACAACAGATTATTCGTTTGTTCATTAAATTTAATCCCACCTTTTCTTCCAAAGGAAGAAAGGCAACAAACAACAACAGGGCAGCAAACAACAAAGCAGCAAAACAATATGAGTAAAACAGTATAAGTAAAAATACAATAAAACATATATAAAACATTTAAAATCAGTTTATATTTTGCTTAAATCAGGATGTAATTTTAAGATTTCATCATAATTATTATGTATGTGTGCAGAAAATATGTGAGCATCCATTCCATTTAATGTGACAGTTTAGTCAATTACAAGTCCATTAAATGTGAGAAATGTTTCTCAAATTCTGTTTGCTATAACAGTATATTATATATTGTTGCATACAGAAATGATAATATATCTTGTATTTTGAGTTATGTGTTCAGATGCACACATACCTGCCATTATCAACGTCATGTTTTTTGCAATGTGTGTCAAGTCTACCATACATGTGGATGTGATTAGTTTATTTTCAGATAATCAGTTTCATAGAAACACTTGTGAATATCACACCACCAAAATGTGTAGGTTAGTAGCATGGCCTCTTCTTTATACTGTATACCAACCAAGCATGTGGAAATGATAACAATGATGCTGTGTACGTAGTTGGTGTACCTATGACTTTACTTTCACTTTTTTACATGACTTGCCATGTCATGTGATAAGCAACCAACTTTCAAATTCCAAAGTGGGATAAGAATTTTCCTAGCAGTTACGCAGCAGCCCATACCTTCTCTCCAGCTTGGACGAAAACTTGGGAGGTGGTTCAGTAACCGCAAGGCCAAGGCGCCTGGAGAACCTTCACCATAATAGCACTAAATGGTAAGGAGCTTCTTAAGTTGCTCCTTGACAAAAGGGGTGCTATTAACCCCCTCTTTGAGCATCAGACAAGCTAGAAGGGGCAGGAACCTAGAGATAGTTTTGACCTGCAGCTTAGGCTAGCCAGAAATTGTGCATTTGTGTTTAGAAGGATGTAAGAGTTGACTTTCTTGAACATACTAAAACTTGAATGCAGTAGGGCTGTATGCAGGGGGTTTTCACACACACCCTTCTAGTTACAGTCCCAACCCTCACCCCTGACTCTGAAACATTGCACCCAAGAGTTAGAGAACACCAGTTCCAGATGCCAGGGACAAACAATGGGGAATGGCCTTCATCTTTTTTTGCATCCTGTTTGTGAGTTTCTCCAGTGGTATTGGACTGCTGTTGGAATCAGAATGCTGGACTATGTGAACCATAGTTTAATCCAGCAAGAAAATCCTTACATTTTGAGGACTTTGTCTTTTTGAATTTCAATTAGTTACATATTTTGTCTGGATGATGACATAACAGACTTTGAAAAACAAAACAAAACTGTGGCACATGGTTGAGGTTACTTAAGCAGCAATTGTGGTACAAGTACTATTTTTCGATTCTCAAAACATTAGTTCGGAGCAGCATAAGGTACGTTTGGTCCACAGGAAATTGGTAAATTGGCAATAAAATTGACTCCATAAAATTCTTTGAGGTTTGTTTCTTTCTCTTTTTACAAATAAGCAGTGCATAAATCTTATGAAATAAATAAGGCTTGGGACCTAAGTATCTGAAGGATTAGCTTTAGGAAGGATGTGCCCAAGTGTTATATTCCTTATGACCTTCTCTGTGTTGTCGTCATCCTCCACCACCTTCAAAAGTTGGGGTGACCAGAGAAAAAACCTTCTTAGTTGGAACACTCCATATGCCAATTGATGTTCCCAGGGAGGCTGGCCTGGTATTAGCTTTGGCTTTTCAGCACCAGAATATAGACCAGACTTCTTCAACCTTGGCCCTCCAGATGTTTTTTGAGACTACAATTCCCAGCATCCCTGACCACTGGTCCTGCTAGCTAGGGATCATGGGAGTTGTAGGCCAAAAACATCTGGAGGGCCGAGGTTGAGGAAGCCTGATAAAGACCTTCTGATTTTTTTCCAGAACTTCCAGCACTTTAAATTCTTATATTGCTACTTTTGTTGTTGTTTCTATATTTTACTTTATTTGGTTTTATCTTGTGCTTTACCGCTCTTCTGTTGTATACTGTTTTACATCATTGCTTATATTTTGATTTTTAAAAACTTGTTACCATTTTTGTTTGACTTTGTAAGCCACCCTGAGAGCTTGTGCCTGAAGGAAGGTGCAACAACTTGTAAATAAATGCTTGCATAAATTAAAAACATTTGGTGTATTTGAGTGTGGAACCCTTCACGATGAAATGCTATTTGTGGGTATAAGCAGGACAGGAGTTTTACAAGGAATACATATTCACATAATTTACCATTGCGCTAAAAACACAGCCATAAATTTTGTTCCTGTGTTAATCCCTCTAAAAACAGCATTTAACCACAGGTTTTAATAAGAGCTTACCGAAACAAGGAGCTAAGCCTAGTAGCATGGTTTGCTTTGTTCTTTACCCACAGGGTTTATCGTTTATCAATTTGACATTTTTTAAATATTTCTGTGATGAAACGTAAAATTAGTGGTACAACAGAATCATCATACCTTTGCTTCTAAGTCATTACTTCAAAGACTGTGCCTTTTAGCAAAATTTGACACAAACCAGGCATAATTGTACGTGCTTGTGTGTTCTTAAAGCTAGATTAGTCTTAAAGGGATTGTATAAGGTCTGAGGCGAACAAAGGTTATTTTGCTTTTAGGAGAGAATGAGGAATTTCTTGACGGCCTAAGCACAAACGTTGTATTGTTTTAACTTTATCTAAGGGTTTGTATCCAATTATGTCCTTCTGCTAGCAGGCAGTGTTAGAAACTGAGATATGAAAGTTAGGAGCTAAATGGTACCTTAAACCTCGGTTATGGGCACAACGGAATGTCTAGCTGCACTTTTTTATAACTAGAATGCAAAGCTAAAAATGAACTGTAGCTAAAATATTATCTTCATTTTTCACATGGTCTAGTCCTTCCCCTGCCCACCCTCCTAATATTCTTGAGAGGGTCTCTTCTCCAGTCTTCAGAGAATAGATGGAAGTGGGGAGGCAGAAAAAGATCCTCTGTTCCTTCCACTCTGCAGTTTTAATCTGAAAGCTTAGGCGCGGTACTGCACCCAGAGCTCAGAAACTGCTTGCGCTAATGAATTGCCCTCTCGTAGAATGTGCCTAGAGCAATGGGAGCCTCAAACACAGCTAGCAGAATGTTCTTTCCTTTTGCAGTCCCACTTCACCATGCTGTTCCACTGGGACAAATTTTGGGACCTTCCAAAGTGGTTGCAGAAGGAAGGGGAAACTATCTAAAACAGCCTCACCCTTTGTTTTTCCTCATGGAATCCCAACCAGGATTGAAGAGCATTCTGTCACTAGAGAGACATAATTGGAAACCATCCTGTATCTTCTGCATTAGGCTCTCCAAAACCAACAGCATGCTACATACACTGTTTGTTCACTTTCCTCAATCAAAGTTCAGTGGGTTTCCAAATGCTTTGGATGTGGAAGACCTCAGCAGAAAACCATTATCCTCACCTCATACAAATTTTAGTAACCTTATAGAATAACCTTGGAATAGTGTTTTTTTTGGATTTGACTCCAACTCCCAATTTCAAACTTTACCCCACCCACTTGATCCTCTCCCTTTAATATGCTAATCCCTCTAATCTAGACTAGTGACTGAAAACTTCAAAGTATTTCCTGGAAATATTTGAGACACTAAAGTCTGAAAATAATATGGTCTACTAGCCTCTATGGCAAAATATAGTTAGGAAAAGATGCAGCAGGTCTCTGGGTCAATAGAGATCACAAATCATAATATTGCCCCAGTGTGACAAAACGTCAAGGACATTGAACTAGTGGTTCAGTTCAGGGCAATGTAAAAATACTCTGTGAAAGGCTTTGCATGAGTCAAATGTTCTGATTTTTGTAGACAAGAAAAAAGGTGACTAGAAAGAAATTGTTCTTCTAAGACAGCCTTTCTCAACCTGTGCGTCCCCAGGTGTTGTTGAACTACAACTCCCATCACCCCTAGCTAGCAAGGCCAGAGCTCAGGGATGATGGGAGTTGTAGTCCAACAACCTGTAGGGACCCACAGGTTGAGAACCGCTGCTCTAAGAGATATACCCTTGTATTTTCTTCAAAGAAATATTATTTTGTCAAAAACTGTGCTGCTGCTTTTGACTACTGGTATGAATTTCTGTAGTTTAAAAGCATCCCTCCTGGCATCTTGCAAAGAAGGGCATTGTGTATAAACATGCTACCCAGCTGCTGCTTTAATAAAACTAAATCACACCATGATAATAATTATACCCGTTTACAGTTGTTAGACTTTTAAATATTTGTGGTAACACAAGTAGACAGTAGTTTTATATTAAATGCATTCTATATACTTGCACAAAGAATGTGCTATGTCTAAGATTCCTGTGGGCTATCTTATAATAAGAGAGTGATCTCCTAAGCAAGTTCTATATAAATGGTCTTCATGAATAAAGACCTGTTGGTTTCCTTGTTTGAAAAGTAGTAAACTAGCAGGGACTGGCAGGGCTCTGGAGAGTGTGTGATGGGACCAGGGGAGGGAATCAGAAGAGGGGACAAGAGATTTATGGGATATGATGTTGCCAACAATACAGGAACCAGGGAAAGAAGGATAGTCAAGGCAGATTGAGAAGGTGCAGTGGATGTGGTGGAAGAAGAGGAGGCTGTTCAGCAGACAGATGGTTCAGTAGACTCCCCACCGTCCCCTGCCCCGCTGCCTCCTCAAACCAGGAGGGGCTTGAAGCAGGAAGAGCAGTAGCACCTTCCATACAAGAGAAATCTTAGGTTGCAGGTGTGCAGCCTGTCAGGGGAGGGTACATAAGTCGGCAGAGGGGCATGGTTTCCTAGTGTCCTAAAATCTGATAACAGAATTAAAGAAATTCACCCTTGAGGCATTGCAGGAGATTATGGTTGATATAACAGACTGATCATACTTAGAAGTAGACCAGTAGCATACCTGCTTAGCATTAGAATTAATTTTTGTACTCCCGTTTTCAGATGGAGGTTAGATGATGTAGACCATTTAGAGATTCCACATACAATCAAGTGGTATGTGAATTTTATAAAATAAATGTGTATGTTGCTCATTTAGGTCGGCAACCTAAGGCCCATGGGGGTCATTTAACTAGCCAATGGACCCCCACCGCATACTCGGTCGGCTCCCATGCGCCGTGCTAAACTGGAACAGAGCAGGGACTGGCTTCTGCGACGCTGGCTGGCTTCCCATTGGTTGCAGGAAGCTGCTGCAGCCAATGAGAAGCTCTGCACGCCTCCTCCGCGCCAGAAGGAGCGTTTACGTATGTGTGCATGCACTCTGGCTCACCCTGGCGTCTGCGGGACCATGAACCAGCCCAAGTCACAAAAACTTTGCCGACCCCTGCTTTATGTGTTGTGTAACAGCAGTGTACCTGCAGCAATTGCATAAATCATGAAGCTGCTATTAATACGTACTAAATTACAGACATAGCTGTCTTCTTTCAGTCAGTAGGAAAGGTACAAATTAGTTTGTCTGCTTGTCATATTCTAAGCATTGTATACAATATTTATCATTCTTATATTTCATTCCATTTTTCTGAAATGTCCCTTCTTGAGTACCTGCATACATACATAATATTATTTGCACGCTACCTTTCCACAGTTCAAACCATGTTCATGGTGGCTTACAACAAGAAAAAAATACATAACTTCAGCATAACAAAACTCGTCAATAAATAAATAAAACATCAAAAAAAAAAAACCACAACCAAACTGAACAATTTTCACGTAATCTAAAATAAAATACAAAGTGTGTTTAGAGGGTGCACCGCATTTTACTCAATTTCACTTATGTGTGTGGCAGCCCAGAACATAACCTGCCCATAATAGGGGAGTCATCTGTACTGTAGAAAGAACCTTTTGTTATTGCAGGGACTCAAGACGCAGAGTGCTTAAGACAGTAATAATTACAGTTCATGAAGCACAACCTATATGATAGAACCTTTGTGTTCATTTATACCACATTCCTAGATGAGGAAAGCCCCATTAATTGGTCATTTGCCTATGGCAGGGCAGTAAGAGGTGTTCTTTGAACATTGAGGAAATGCTCAACTATCATTTTACCTAATCTCAAAATATCATAACATTCTTGCAATATCTATAAAAATGAAAGCTAAAAATAAGGTATTGTAGAAGCAAAATTGCTTTCTCTCTGGCAGCAATAGTAATTATAATCTTGGCTTAAACTTTCTAAAAATTCCCTTGCAGGCTGCTGTGATTTTTTTTAAACAGTGATTTAAACAATAAAAGTGAGTCTCTTAAGAATTGCTGGAATGTTATTCCTGGAATTTTCATTTTTTTCAGCACAACTCTTTTCGCTTCGCATGTAATCCGTTAAGAGTTAGAAATGTAGTTGTGCATTTCAGGGGTGTGGTTTAGAGTGCAATCGTTTTTTAAAATGAGATTTCTTTGGAATCTTACAGGAAGTTCAAAACTTCAGTTTTCAGACTTTTTATTTTAAGGATGTTTGTTCAGAGTTTTTAAAATCAATAGTAATAGATTGTTGTGATGTAATTTAACTTGCCATTTTCCCTGCTAATGGCTCAGTCTATGTGAATAAGGCCAAAGTGATGATTTGGTCCACCGCCTTGTTTCAAAATGGTGGCTAGCATCCAAACATTAACAAAGATTGCCACTCCCACCTTCGGACTCCTCCTGCCAAGTTTGGTGATGATATCTCGAGTGGTGTCTGAACATATAGATGACAAACAGACAAAGCATTTTCTTAAATATGTAGTAGATTGTATGGCATAATTATTTTCGGTTCAGGTTAGGTTTTATTGACATTATCATTTTAAATTGTTCTTTTTTTGTTATATTTATTATTATTCATGATATATTGTGAGCCACCCCGGGCATAGTTTTGTGGAAGAGTAGCATACAAATAAACGCATGGTGCTAATGACATTTCTCCACTTGGTGTGGGTTTCTTAATAGCTGTGCACTGCATGACCCCATGCAACCACTGCCCTTTGATTACTGTTAGAAAGGGCATCCCTCTTTCTCCCATTAGTTGCCATTCATCATTGGTAAAGAATGCCCCACTCAGTGGCAGACATATCCATCATATTCATGTAGATGTTAGGAGCATTAGGGACAAGACTGGCATTGCCATCTCATTTAATGAAACAGGAAGGACTCATAAACCAGCAATTAGAGTTCATAATGCCAAAATAGGAGCAGTTCTCTTCTTCCTCCACCCCCACTCCCACCCTGTTGTGTAGCATTTATATCAGCTGTCCCAGAAATAAAACAATTTGAATATTTTCTTCTACAAATGTTTAAATATTCTCCACCAAGCCTTGGAAACTTGATACAGTCAGACCCTTGAGCTGTGACAGAAAGTTTGTGACACTTAACCTTTAGCTTTCACACCTTTATAAACAGGCATCCTAAACTTGCTTTTATTTTAAAAACTTTCCCAAAACAATGCAAAAATATGTTCTGAAATATGGAATAAAGCATACCTTTACCTTTAAAAGGGGCAGGGTGGTACAGAAAACAAGAAAGGCAGAATTTATTACATGGTGGTTAGCACAAAAGTATGGTGAAGCTGAAGGCTTGTTGGTAGATGAGAGAAATTTCTTCTGTTGCAACTTCCTGAAAACTTTCCAAGCTAATACAGAGTTCTCAGGTTAGCTTGTAACTATGTTCAGTACCACTTGCACACTTTGTTTTAGCCATAATGTTATCTGTTGTTTCTCATAGACCTTCCTCCCAGTTGTACTGGGTTCTTTCGGTGAATGTTGCTCCTTTCATTTTATGCCTGTGAGTTCCACTGAAAAATAGCATTTTTGAATCCTACCTTTTAGTGTAATATTAGACAATTTATTCCGAACATGTAAGTTTGGACCTTGTGCTTGAGTGAAAGACTTTGGCAAATCATTAATAAACAAAATTAGGTTGGGTAACATGGTTTGTCAATAGAAATTGTCCTCTGAACTTTCAGAGGACCCTTATCTTTGCCTTCTGGAAGTAAATACACTTATTTTATAATGGGGTATAAACCTGCTTTTTGAGAATAAAAGGTAAAAAACATTTTAAACACATGCTGTTACTGGATAATAATCATGGCGTTTAAGAACCCCCAACACACCTGTATTTTATAACTGCTGCATTTTTTTCATCTGCCTAGTTCTGGGCTGTAAATCTGATAAATCCTGCCTCCCACTTCTAGCTTTGTGTTTGCAAAAGTAGTTTTACTCTTCAACTTGTTTAAATAAAAAATGGACTGTAAGGGAAGTATTAGCAGTGGGCATCACTGCAGTGAAGCATTTTTGTTGTGCTGAATTGTATTTTTAAAGGTTATGAAGTAAAGCTAAAACCTACTCAGGGATGAGGGACCTTTTCAGACCATGAGCTGTATTCCCTTGTGAATAACATCCTTGGGACACATGCCAGTGAGGGTTGGGAACAGAGGCAAAAGTAGGTGGAGCAATTAATGGAAATATTACCTTTGCTCAGTAGCCTAGTTTTTACACACAAACTAGAGATGCCTGCTGTATAGTTTCAGACAACTGGAGGAGGGGTTACTTTGTTCTAGGGGTACATTCTCTGTCATCAGTCCAACAGTCAGCTTTGAGTGTCTCTAACTGGTGCTGGGTTCTCATGACGGTGTGCTAAGAGAAGCCCTCATCCTATGTCCCTCCCTTGTGGTCTTGAGTGTTGTGTTGACAACTCCAAGTCTTGTGGGACTTAAATGTTCATGCTGATGCTGTCTTCTCAGGGGCAGCTCAGGATTTCATAGCTGCCCTGTCAACCATGGACCTGTCTCAAGATCTGAACCAATTCTTGGCAGGGTGTACCTTGGATCTTGTTTCTCTACAGAAGTAGAGGGAAATAATATGTGGGTGTGAGAGAGAAACAACTCCATTGGTATGTACAGATCATTAACTGATCAGATTTGGTCTACTCCCTGGAAGCTGATGGATCTGGATGGTTTTCTGAAGCCAATTGGAGATTTTCTCACAGATTTAACTGGCAGTCTTATTGAGGTCTCTGCTTAGAATGAGGATATGACTTAGGTCATCAGTACAACTGCTTCAAAATGTTTTCTGTCTGTCTGTAGATCTGGTGTCAGTTCCTTGGTATTCAGAGGAACCTTGTTAGTTCTCCTGGACCTCAACAGCTTTCAGTACCGTTGTCCATGGTAACCTTATCTGGATTAGTTTGGAAGGCATGGTTTTAAAGTGATTGTGGTACTTCTGAAGGAGAGGTTCCAGAAGATGGTGCTGGGGAACTTTTGCTCTACTCTACAGCCAAAGCCTTATTTTGTCCTACAGAAGTATTATCTTGTAAATACTAAAGAACAAGGGAGCCATGTAAACCACTGGGGGGAAGTCTTCCAGAGATTTGGGTTGCAATGTCATCAGCATGCAAAAGACACTCAGCTTTACCTCTCGTTTCAAGCTTTCTTGAATATAGGCATACTACCATGTGCCCTAGGAAAGTTAATTGAGTAAATTTTTATGTGTTATGGGGGTTAGATTAATTAAGTGAAGGAGGGTATCTGGAGTTTGATCTTGAAAGTGCACAGAGGCAATACCACCTCTAAACAGAACTAAGACTGTTGGTTTAGCTAAAGTCTAAATATAAATATAAAGGACAACAGCTAGGATAGTGGTGGAGTTCATACTTGGATTGTAGGGGTGTTCTGCTGGTGCTTTGAGCACTCATACCAATTTCTCCAAGGAAGGGGCAATGAAATGGATTTGTTTGCGCCCATGAGGCCAAGTGCCTGAGTAAAAGTTGGTTATCCACATTGGCCTGGGCCTCAACTTTGTGGCTGGTGGATGTAGCACATAGTGGCATAAACCTACAGTGGCTTCTGTTTTTGGTTGCAATCCAAACAAGCCCTGCATCATCTCTTCATTTGGAGCTTAGGATTCAGTTATCTAAGCAGATCTCAGAAGTGTGCACCTTGTTTTGCTCAATTTTGCTGTGTAAGCTCAAATGTTAAGATTCAGTTGCATCACAGATTCAAACTTCCTTCAGCAACAAGCTTAGTTCCAGTTGTAACTGGGCCAATCATTATGTAATATTTCATCCCACAGAAAGTGTTGTGTGTTTTTTATCCCATTGAAAGTATCATGTGTGCAAAACGAAGCATTAAAAAAATGGTTGATCCTAATGGCCTCAAGATAATACTTTTAAAGAGCATCTAGGCTGACTTCCAGCTGACATCCAAGCACCATTTATTGAAATAAAAATTGCATACGTTAAATACAAGTACATAGCATGCATCCACAATGCATTTCCCTACTTGTTTTTTCTTCCAATTATGGAATAAATAGGGTGAAAACATACTTTTAAATATTGTGCCTTTTAAAATCCGAGGCTCTGCCTTCAGTATTACTGTAACAGCACTTTCTTTTTATGGTTTTAAAATGTGAAGTACTTTACTGTGAGTATAATGAATTCAGCAAAAACTCAAGATGCTTTTCTTGTGTTTTGGTTAACAGAGCAGAGTAAGAGTCAGTGTTTTTGTAACTTAGTATTTCTATACTTCTATTCCTTTCTTTAGTTTGGTCTGTGTTTTGTTGTTTCCTTAGCCCTGGAATGAGATCTGATGTAAGCACTTCACCATCTACCTCTTCAACAACTACGGGACCACCTCCCAAGCTCTGCCTTGTTTGCTCAGATGAGGCTTCTGGGTGTCATTATGGTGTCCTAACTTGTGGCAGCTGCAAAGTGTTCTTCAAAAGAGCTGTGGAAGGTAGGATATATTGCAATTATTTAAAACGTATGGTCTATATCTCACCTCAAATGTTTGTGGGTTTTTACAAAGGTTATTGGAGTTCATTTCCATGCTATCTCTTCCTATCTCTTGCAAAATCTTTGGTCTTCAGTAGTCATCTTCAAGTATTTTTCTGTGTGAGTGTGTGTATGTGCGTGTTAAGTAAGCGCGTGAAAGCAGCCGGTGGGAATAAGCATTCTGGCTCTACCTCCTGTTCCAATTCCATTGCTTTTCACAAGTTGGAGGGCAGACTTCTAAAGTGGGAGCCTTCTATACTTGTGGAAGCTACCTTCTTCAGATTTTCGCCCTCCAAATCATGGGTGGTGATGTGGGTGGAGCCAGAACTAGCTTGCTCTACTAACTCTTCTTCATGTATTTACTTAACATGAAAGAACAAACATCCAAAGAGGGCTGTTTTGTTTATTTTTATTTACAATACAGCCCACTCTTCATTTATGGTATAGCTCACTCGTCATTGAATATTTGCAATCCCAGAGCATGGAGCAAAGTAATAAAAATAAACAGAGAAAAATAGTATACAATATTGCAAAAAAAAACCACATATAAACAAGCCCAAGAAATAGAAACTTAACAATTATGTTATGAGAAAAGGAAGCAAAACTACATTAATAAAATTAAAAATTTCCAATTTAACCAAATACCTAGGTAAAAGCAAACACAAGATGTTCAAACAGTTTAAACAACCAATGGTTTTAGCAAGTTCCCTGCCTGTTTTTCACTAATGTTAGTCTGCTCTTTTCTCTGTCTCCCCACACAAAGAGGGCCCCACTCTGTGCCGCAAGATTCTCAGTGTAACTGCTTACCCAACCTCCAAGATACCATACCATAGTGTTGTTTATGATCCTTGCACACTAGGCATTGGAATCCCCCCCCCCCATTAATATTAAGCAGGAACTTTTCCTGTATGGTTTACAGCAAACTAAGCCAGACATGTAATGTTAAACATCCATAATACAATAAGATAATAAGTTGTTTTAAAACTTCTGATTTTATTTATATCTTGACAAGTTTTAGGTCAAGTTGTTTTCAATGTTTGATTTTATTTGTAAATAGATTCTAGTAAATAGACCCTGGTAAATAGATCTACCGAGGTTCACTGTTCTCCCATTGTTGCTCATGTTTAACACTGCTATTTAATTCAATATGGAAAGAATCTGCTCTTTAAAAGTTATAGTTGACTTTACTTTGCTTCCAAGGTTTGCTTATACTTGGATCTTTGGTTCCATAAAAATTCCAAAGGATTTAGTTTGCCTGCTTCACAAGCTCCAAAAACCAAATAGTTTCCTCCCTGTTCTTTTAAAGTGGTAAAATCAATATGTCCTAAAGCAGCATTTCAAAACAAAATTTCTCAAACTGGATTACTGGCTACTTGCTCTGGTGGTACCAACTTTAACCTAAAAAATGCAGAGAATACGTAATTCTGTTCCAGGAAAAAAGTATGGATAGAGATTTTATAGTGAACTATTCCATAGCGAGTTTTTGAAAAAGCAGTTTACTTTTTTCAAAAGTTCTGTGTTGGAGAAATTATACAGTACAATAAAATGACTACTTGGATATATACATTGATATAAAAATGTGAGTGGTCATAAAAAGTACTCCAGTTCCACACTGATTTTCCTAGCAACTGACATTCTGCTGCAGATGTTCAGCCTCTTTCTGTCTCATCCATCTCAGATTTTCATGGACATGTGCCTATAGAATACTGGAACAATGTAGGCCTTCCTTATATTCACTCCCTGTCCAATACTTCTCATCTGACTCTTCAAATTTTTTGTGTAACAACCCCCCCCCCTTTCAGAGCAAAAAAGGGAAGTGGGAGACTTGCAGATGATTTAAAAAACCTCTTCCTACTTCCCTTTTAATTCACTGATATTGGGGTCTTAAAAGGGAAATGGGAGGGGGTTTGCAAAAAACCTTTGCAATTCTCTTCCTTCCCTGCTTAAGATTGGATTTCAAGGGATTTTGTAAAATGGGCAGCCTGCTCACCTGTCAGATTTTGCCTGTGAGTAAGATCCTGATAAAGATCTGGCCCATGGAGCCAAAAAGGGAGGGGGAGCTTGAGACCAAAATTTGACACTGCATTTTGGGAAGGAGGTGTGAGGGCTCTGGCAGGGTCCTAGAGCCCACCCATCTCCTTCTCAAAGCTGGGAAAGAGCTAACTAGGCTTTGGGAAAGGGGGGGACTGTAGAACCCTGTCGGAGCCCTCATGCATCCTTTCCAAAGCCCAGCACCTCGCTTACCTGGCTTTGGGAAGGCAGTACAAGGGCTGCAGGGGCAAGGGGTGTCCCCAAACGTTAGACCATCCTGATGTACATGGATAGGATAGATAAGTCCATTTGTTTCTTCTCTTCCCCAACCCAACAAGTGCATGTTAGAAATTAAATGCTCATAATTATAAAGGTGTGCTTTGTTTGCAAATGCAGGGCAGCACAATTATCTCTGTGCTGGAAGAAATGACTGCATTATTGACAAAATCCGGAGAAAAAACTGCCCAGCTTGCCGCTATCGGAAATGTCTTCAAGCTGGCATGAACCTGGAAGGTAACTTGAAATGTTTTAAAGCTGAAACCTAGAAAATCCTTCATTTTTGCATATATAAAAGATGGAAAGCCTCTTTGCACATTACTCATATGAAGATGTCCCAAATATAGAAAAGGACAGTGGGGACATGTTGCATCCAATGCCGCACATCTTTTTCCTGGCCTTTCCTATGATGTGCAGCTGTGATGGCAGCCTGTACCCATAGACTCAGAAATCCATGCCTAATATGTGAACATCAGGGATGGGGGAAGCTGCATGATGTTGAGTGCAGGACTGGTGGCCTAGTCCCTCTGCTTCATTCTACACATTGATCCCATCACTGGAATAATGCATGAAGTGGGTTAGTGTAAGTTTCAATAGTGGGAGAGGTCCCTTCTCACAATTCAATAGTCAATAGTAACAAAAACTAATCCATTCAAAAGTATGTATTATAATAATGATTACAAACTCAAATAGAGATTATAAACTCTAACAGAGATTACAAACTCAAACTCAAAGAGATATGTATAACACAATAATTCGTTACAAAGATTTTCTCTTTTTCACTCGACAATAATGTTGATCCTTATAATTTATCAGCTTGCAGATGGAGACTCAGTTTCAATCATAGAGCAGAAGTCAGAAGTCAATTATGGATTGGAAACCAGGACAGGGCCCTGTTTCGATGTATTCACCTTCATCAGCTAATTTTTAAGTTTTAAGTTTGTAAGTTTGAAGACTTTCAGATAAATATATCCTGTTATTTTCTATATATCTATATATAACAGGATATATTTATCCGAAAATCTTCAAACTTACAAACTTCAAACTTAAAAATTAGCTGATGAAGGTGAATACATCGAAACAGGGCCCTGTACCTGTCCTATTGACTATTGAATTGTGAGTAGGGACCACTCCCACTATTGAAACTTACATTGGCCTGAGTTCTTGTTGTGCTTTTTTCTTGGTATATTTAATAACAAGGATTCCAACTTATTTAACTTATTTAAGTGGGTTAGTGGCAATATATGCAGTTGTTTAATGTTTTCTGAATAACTATTTATCACTGTATATGTTTAATATATGCACGTCTTTCTTGGCAGAACTTGGATATTTCTTTCAACATGCATTTCCAATCTTTCCCAGACTCTCATAAGAACTGTATTTTGCACTGAAGTGTTCCTGTAGTGTGATTTGTATGCACGCTATTCTCTTTTTTCCGTTTCTCTTCTTTTTGTTTTCACTTTCCGATTTCACGTATTTGTGCACTCCTTTTTTCAGTAAATACTGTGGTTGGGAAAACCCCACACTTTGAGTGTACAACAGCTTGAATGCAAATCAGGAAGAAACAAAAATGTTGACTCATCGGGCGGTATTCTATACCAGTTCTACTTAGAGTTACTCATTGAAGTTAATCAACACCACTAACTTCTGTTCACTAATTTCAGTGGGTCTACTCTGAGTAGCACCTGGTTGAGTGCAATCAATTGTCAACAATATGAAACTTTTAAAGTATGGATAGGTGATAACATTCAGTAATACTGTATGGCAAATTCATAATGAGCAAATTCACATGTTTGGTCCTTTCTGGCTGAGGAGAGGTAACTGTTGCAGGCTTGTCATTGCAATCCAGGAAGTCTTGTAGTAGCAATGTTAGTAGTGTTTGGCAGAATGAAGACTTCCACTTGTGTGATAGGAAAACTGACCTGGCCTTACCATTAGACAGAGTGCAGGTGCTGCATTGCTAGGGTTGGACTAGATGATCCCCGGGCTCCCTTCCAACCCAGCAGTTCTGTGATTTCTAGCTCAGTAGTTAGGGAGGCAAGCCTGCATTGTGATCTGTCTCTGCTTCTCCATGTGGCATTATATTTAGGAGCAAAGACATTTTTCATTCCCCCCCCCCCACATTCAAACTTTGTAAACATTGCTAATTATTATAGCAATTTCATAATAACGCTGTGACTATATAATTCTAGAGGCCCCTGAAATATTATGTGTTTCGATTATTTTAAGCTGTAAATGGAATAAGTTTTTTAGTAATTTCCCCCAGGTGCACTACTGCTTTTTCTTCCTTTTCACATTTAATCCAAGGTTTCGTTTTCTGTTCATACAAATAAACCATAAAGGAAGGGCAGGAAACCTCTGTGGCCCCCAACTCCTCTCTGTTCCAGCAAGCATGGCCAACGTTTGGGAATGATGAGAGTTGCTGTCCAACAAGATTAGGAGGCCACAGGATTCCCTGCCATTAGGAGTCTGTTGTATGCCTGCAGCATAGAAGATTGCATTGATTGTGTTAACATTAAAAAATAAAACCAGAAAGCATTGCTGACTTTATTTTCTTAAAAATTTCTAGCACGAAAGACAAAGAAAAAGATAAAAGGAATCCAGCAATCTAGTGTGGCTGCAGGAAGAGAGACTGCAGAAAGTCCCACAAATAAGGCTGTTGTTCCTGCCTCCCTGCCACAGCTAACGCCTACTCTGGTTTCCCTATTGGAAGTCATTGAACCAGAAGTGATGTTTTCAGGCTATGACAGCACAGTACCGGACACAACTTGGCGTATTATGTCAACTCTCAATATGCTAGGAGGAAGGCAAGTGGTTGCTGCTGTGAAATGGGCAAAGGCAATACCAGGTTTGTATATGTATTACATGAATATAGACTATACTTCCTTAATGTAAGTGTGTTTTGCAAGGCCATATTCTGCTCCTAACCATGAATCAATACATTGCCCAGGACCGGTAGGAGGGCCAATATACCCAGTGGTATATTGTGGGTGAAGCCGCTTCTGCTGCCGAGTCCCTCTGCTGTCAGCACCCAGTGTGAGAGGGAGGAACAAGCCACAGTGGGTCTCTGCAGCAGCAGTGATTTCACCTGCAATATACTGCCAGGTGAATCAGCCATTGTGCTCTGGCCGTCATGCAACTTGTTCTTCCCTCAGCTGCCCATGCAGGTAGGCAGCTCCTTTAAACTTCTCTACTTAGTGGCTGCCTGCCCCTGAATGGAGAATTTTAAAGGAGCCTCCAGCTCGCACAAGCTGGTGGCAAGGTTGGGGCTCCGTTACACTTGAGGGAGCCCTGCGAACGGAGGCTCCCTCCATCTTGGGGCAAGCAGGAGAAAGAAGCCTCTGGCCTGCATGGGTGGGGGCCCCAGCTGAACAGCACAAACCAGCTGAGTTGTCCCCTGCCCATGAGGCACTGGGGTGAAAGTGCCTCCACTCCCATGGCGAGAGCTGCAGCAGTTTCACCCTGTGCCTTGCGGGCTGGGGCCAATGCAGCATAGTTCACAGTCGTGGTTTATTGCCAGATTGTGATGTTGAAAACCAAACATTGTCCAGCCCTAAATCATAGGCTTCTTATCTTACACCATAGAGAAAGGTTTGGTTTCCTGGTTTCCATTTTGTAACAGCATACAGTGGTACCTTGGGTTAAGTACTTAATTCGTTCCGGAGGTCCGTTCTTAAGCTGAAACTGTTCTTAACATGAAGCACCAATTTAGCTAATGGGGCCTCCTACTGCTGCCGCGTGATTTCTGTTCTCATCCTGAATCAAAGTTCTTAACCTGAGGTACTATTTCTGGGTTAGCGGAGTCTGTAACCTGAAGCGTATGTAACCCGAGGTACCACTGTATAGGTTGCAGTTCTACCTCCAAAATGACACAGAGATAAATTATTCCCTTACTGTTAATTGTTGTGGCTTGCCATGAAAGGAAAAAAATGAAACAAGAACTAATACTAGGATTGGAAAGTCTCATCAACTTCTTCCCTGGCAGGGAAAAGAGTAAACACTCTTTTCCTTAATGTTCCTTTTCCAGTGGAAATTGCCTCTTCCAAAGAGCATTATACAAAGGAGAGAGCTTGGTTACATTTCACAGCAATATATCAACTGTAATTTGCATATTTGTAGATATTAATATGGGACGCGGGTGGCACTGTGGGTTAAACCACAGAGCCTAGGACTTGCCAGTCAGAAGGTCGGCGGTTCAAATCCCCGCGATGGGGTGAGCTCCCATTGCTCGGTCCCTGCTCCTGCCAACCTAGCAGTTCAAAAGCACGCCAAAGTTCAAGTAGATAAATAGGTACCGCTCTGGCGGGAAGGTAAACGGCGTTTCCGTACACTGCTCTGGTTCACCAGAAGCGGCTTAGTCATGCTGGCCACCTGACCCAGAAGCTGTACGCTGGCTCTCTGCCAATAAAGCGAGATGAGCGCCACAACCCCAGAGTCAGCCACAACTGGACCTAATGGTCAGGGGTCCCTTTACCTTTAGATATTAATATGTCTCTTATTAACATTTTTTTGCTATTTAGCATTACTATTTCATAAAACTATTTTGAATCTTATGTCCCTTTACTGAATTTTTGATGCATTTTGACTCTGGACCCTCTCAAGAAGTCATTCTGAACTTTAAGATTCAAAATAACACTTTGGACAAGCAGTACTTTAATTACAACAGGAAATGTGCTAGATCTTGTACCTTTTATTTCCAATCAGGTTTCAGAAACTTGCATCTGGATGACCAAATGACACTTCTGCAGTATTCGTGGATGTTTCTGATGGCTTTTGCCCTAGGATGGAGATCATATAAACAGGCTAATGGGAGTTTATTGTGTTTTGCACCAGATTTGATCATCAATGAGTAAGTAGTATTCGAGTCCTTCTCTCTGTGTGTCTAAAGCTTGGCTACACTTCTAGAAATGTGTTCTTATAACTTAGGTGCACAATTAGTACTATAATTGTGTATAAAGACTTAGCTTATAAAAAACAATTCCTTATTCATTTTTGAATTTGAATATTTCAGTAACTTGTACTGCTTATAGAACAGTAGAAATGAAGGTATTAAAAAATCTCTTTTGGCTTTTACTTTAATAATGCATAACTACATCTGTCTGTTGAAAATGATAACACCACAGTGGTGTTCCTCCTGTGCAACACAAGTTGGCAGGATGAGAGCCACTGTGGTGCAATAGTTAGGAAGTGTCATACTATGACAAGGGGCACCCAGGTTCAATTCAGCATGAAGCTCATTAGGAGGACCTAATATGCATATGTTAGTTGGCAACCTAATTTGGCTAAATTTTAATTACCAGAAGCAAGCCAAAGGTGAGGTGGGGAATGATGAGTTGGTTAGGTTTGTTTTGCATCGTGATGATGTCCACAGCAGGATAGTAGTAGTCGAGGGGGGGGGGCACAAAATATGTTAGCGATGTCTCCCAGTAAAATAGTTGTTAGAATATATGCACGATCCATCTCCACTTTATGATGCTTTGAATATATTAACAAGGTTACTTTTGTGAGTACTAGGGTTAGGTCACAATTCAATTGATTGGTCAAATATATCTATTAGAGTGCCTGTCTACTATTAATAAATATTCAACTAAGCAAAGAATATATTTAGATTTGTTTGTTTCTGTTTAGGCTTTTTTTTTTTTTGCTTGTTATAGCAGTATGCTATTTGGGTACCCTGCATTTCACTATTAGATGAAACTGGTGCTATTTCTGATGCTATGCACAGTTGTGCTGAGAATCAAAAATGGGGGTGGGTAGGCAGACAGTAGAACAAAGGATAATATAGGCAGGCTAAAATGGCATAACATTGACCTTTACTGAAATTATACAAATTGATAAAGGCTGAATGCCACAGAGGATACACTCCTCTGGAGACTAATTTCTCTCTTCCCCTTTGACCTGTGAGATTTTTCCACAGACTCCGCTTCTCACATTCTAAAACTGCCATCTTTCATAGTGCATGTTTGTCTTGTTTAATTCTAATTTTGAAATGCTCTAGCTTACTGACACAATAATAATAGTTCCATTATCATACCTCTATATTTGTCTAACATCATTTGTTGACAACTATAAACTGATATTGTCTGGCTACATTGACCTTGTTTTTGCATATGTGAATCCTTTTGTCATAATAAGTTAAGAGCATTAAATGTTCCTTCCACTCAAATAAACTCTTCCCTTCAGATGCCCTTTGCAGACAGTGTTTCACATAATAAATGGTGACACTTCTAATGCATGTGATACTGTAGCACAGAATCCTGGTAACACAGTAATGGTATTTGCATGGCACTGTAACATTGCACAATTGAAAAAAGCTCTGAAACAGTAAGTAAGCAAGCGCTAAATCTTAACACATCTATTGTGTGAGAACAGTTGCTTCCAAAAGAGTCTGTATATTTACTCCTCAAAAGCAAGCCTTTTTACATTTTTGTAACATTTCTGATTGTGGTAGATATTTTCTGCAGCAGGGCCAGAATAGTCACTTGTGGGATGTTCTCACCACTTTCTGTAGACACTTGGTGCAGTTTCATGAAAAAATTACATACTGTAACAACATAGGTAGATTCAGTTTACGGCAAACCTCGATGCCCTACAAGGATCTTGATGAACAGAACTTGACCTGGCTATTTTTTTTTTTTAAAAAAGCTTTCTCAAGTGTTGTGTTATTCTAGTCACCCAAATAGAAAACTTGTATCAAATTCTATTGAGCAACTACAATAAGGATGGACTATGATCTCATCCTTAATGACTTTGTTCCTCCCTGAAGAAGCCTGTCTTGCATGTTGACCTACAGCACTGTAATCTTTTAGTGGACAAATAATTTCTTCTACTGTGAGGCTTCTTCTCTTTTGCTGTTTTATCCTTCATTAACCCAATCTTGACCTGAAAGAAACAATGCATCAGATTGATACTGCTTGCGTCAAAAATAGAGGTTTAGTATAACCACCTGTATACTTTGAAATATGACAGTTTCCCAATGAAATGCAGTATGTGGAAATTCTATATCAGTCCCTGTATTGAATGCAAACAGTGAATTAAAAAAAAAAATACTGAGTGATAAAACATCATAGCTAAATTTATTGTTTTTTATTCTGTTATGTGGATTGAGAAGGAAGCTGAAAAAGTAGCTTACTGAGATATACTGTGCTCTTCCCGATTCTGATTATTGTATTCTAGTTGCATTTCATGAAAGGAGATTGATGCTGAGGTTTTCTGGTTAACCCACCATATATGTGAGGGTGATCTGGCTGTGACATCTGTCACCCCATTGATCACCAGGGTTGATTTGGCTGGCTAGGCAGGTGTCCCCTTCCATATATAGGAACATAGGAAACGGCCTATACCAATCAAAATGGTTTTATTTATTTATTTCTATTATTATTAAAATTGTATACCGCCCTATACTACAGGATAAACTTCGGTGCCATTTAAAAAAAGCATATAAGTTAATATAAACCCTCCAAATAGGTAATCACAGAAGATTGATGCCTGTATGAAATGAACTCTTCAGACCATAGTGTAATAGATAGTGGATTTTTGTCCTTGCAATCTCAAAGTAGAAGTCTCTTAGCCACCATAAGAGCTAACACAATCCACTTTTTCTGCCCACCCATTAATGCTACAGGGATATAGTTTTAAAGTACATGATCATCTGCAAATACCAAGGATTTCACCAATATAAAATTGATAAGGGTAGCAACTTCAAATAAAAATGAATATATTATACTACAAAAACACATAAAAGGTTAAATAAATGCCCTCCCATATTATGATACTTCCTGTTATTTATCTATAAATGAATGCTTCAAAAAATACCCACACCTTTCATTAACATTATTTCCAAGAAAATACTGCTGCAGCCTTTTAGTCAGCATCTACATTTACAAGAGACTATGAGGTGCTGCTTACCCAGCTGACAGGAAACTGCATGCAGAGAGACTGTAGTCTTAGCCAGCTCCATTGGCCTGTGCTGTTTTGCTGACTCCACATACATAGTCCTTGTTATGTAGCTTGATGGATATCTATGCACTTCTAGTTCTCTGAAGTGAAGGTCTGGGAATAAGTGAGAAAAGGAGAGATACATGAACTAAAGGTTCACCACTTTCAGTCTCATTTAATGAGGTTAAATGAAACATCTGATAAGTGAAGTTGTGAGAAATATAGGTGCTTCTCAGAGTAGTTTGTGTATTACGGGAGGGTATCTGTCTTTTCAGATTCACTATAAAGAGAATGCAGAATAGATGTATTGGCACTAGTTCAGGAATATTGGCTGGCACTTCCATTTGAGCTTGGGAGGAGGGACAGACCTTTGTGGAAGAAGTAATCTGGTTTCCCAGCAATTTTTACTCCTTGGAATGCTGATCATTTCCCTGAATATTTGAGCATTTCAATTTTCTTAACATCAGTGTTACCAGTTTAAGGTATAAATTGCACAATGAAAATGTGGCTATTTCTGAACTCCTAATTCCTGCATCAGTCCATAATAGGTCTTTCTTTAACCAGTCATGGATGCAATATCTGAGCTTATCTCCTAGCCAAGTGTTGTTTGCTAAAATCCCTTAACAAAGCGCTCGCTCTGTGCATGTGTCTGTGTATGAGAGAAACAGGAAATACAAGTTGGTAGGCTACTGTATCTTATGAGACTTGCAAGTGGCATGTAGTACAGCCTGACTTGCATAAATTCTGTATTGCACAATATAAATTTCCCATTAGTGATGGTGTAAATCTTTTCCACCTCCCATTTGCTAATTTAATTTCACACCTATGGATAACTGTTGGTTAACCAATAATTTTACTAATGCAAATAATCTATGACCTCTCATCTATTAAGCAAATAATTTCAGGTAACTTATCTAGCAAAATAAGAATATACAGGGCTTTATATAACCTCTTCTACCAAAAAAGCTGTAGCCCTCATAAACTAAAATTACTCAAGGAGCCTGCATAGTAGCCTTCCGTCTCAGTTCTTTTGGTAGGGGAACCTGGAGAATGACCTCTGATGAGGCATTGCAGAAGTAGCTTTGCCCCAGCTCATTTAGGTTATTAAATGTTAAAACCAGCCCTTTGAATTGGAACTGGAAACTGACTACAAGGTACTACAGATGATCAAGCACTGGTATGATATAATTCTATTTACCAGTCCCATCCATTCATTCATTCACTCATTCATTTTTTTACTACTACTTCATTTATATGTCGCCCATCTGACTGGGTTGCCCCAACAACTCTGGACAGCTCCCCACCCATAACTTAGTCAACCTATTTTGGACAAACTGAAGCTTCCAGACTGTTTTGGAGGGTAGATCTGTGTAGAATGCATTGCAGTAATCTGAGTAGTAGGTTACCAACCTATGGCTATAGCAAAGTTAGCTGAAAGTTAGCTGAAGCAGATGTAAGGCAATTGTAGAATGAAAAATTGGACCACCAAGATTATATTTATGTTCTGAATAGATAGCTCTGCTTAGGAACCCATAGTCTAAGCTATTCAAAAATAAATATACATACTCAGAATAGGAGCAAGCGTATTCACATAACATATACCACAGGGAGGAAGTGGGAATTGTAATTGCAGGGTAGTTATAATGTAATTACACTGCAGATTTGCTGTAGCACCATATCATTACTAATTATTCATTTTCCTAGAAGAGAAGGTTAGCTGTAGGAATGTTACTCACTGTTCATGCTTATTTTATATAATTATTCTCACTTGTGCACTTTAAGGGCACAGTGCAGCTATTTAGCACAATTTAATGGTCAATATCAACTGGTTAGGAAACATTAGTTGATGAAACTTAACAATAATCAAACACTTCCCCAAATTCAAAGTACTCATTAAAACAAAAGCTACCCATTAAATTTAGCTGCCAGCTTTCCCCAAGCTGATGTCCTCCCCATATTTTGCACTTCAGATCCCATCGTCCATGACTATTGGCCATGCTTGCTGAAGCTGATGAAAGTTGGGAGAGCCAAAGATCTGGAGACCATCAGATTTGGAAAGGCTGACTTGAGCTATTCTGATCCCTCTGGAAACTCATAAGATGGCCATGAAGGAAATAGGCTTTCCATGTTGGTTGTCCCTAGCATCTGATAATTTATTTTATTGGAGATATGCTTGCTCTGCTTTTTGAGAAAATCCTTCACAAAGCAGCTTGCATATTTCATAAAAGTTTTTCTTTAAAAAGCAGCTGTTAAGTGTGCTGTAGTGGATAAAGTGCAGGATTAGGACCCGGCATGTCAGTTTTCAAATCTGTAATCAGCCATGAAGCTTACTGAGTGAACTTGGGTATAACTGACTTCCAGTGGTTATGTATGCCACCTGGAGCTTCTTGCAGTCAATAATACATAAAATTAGAATAAACAGTAACATTAAAATAACCAGCACAACACAGAAATGATTTGGCCCTACCCCAGTTAACTACCATCAATCCATATCCTCACCCATCTGGTGGGTGCTGAAGCAGGCCTTCTGAACTAGATTTTAAGATATAGACACCACTACATGGGTGCAGGCGGTTCTTTGAATAATATTGAACTAAGCTGTTTGGGGCTTTAAATATATTAATGAACACTTTGAATTGAGTTTAGAAATGCAGTTCAGCACAAAGAACACTAGAGCAGTGCGACGTATGTTGGGCCAGTAGTTGGAACTTTTGTGTTTGGGGCTTAGATGGAACCTTCAGCAAATTACTTCTTCCTCTGCTTTTAGTGTTGAGTTGGCTGGTTGACTGATTTGATTTTAAAAGATTGCCTAAAGGTGGAAAGGCAGGATATCATTCAAGGTGGTTTGCAAACATAATGCCATTTACAAGGGACTGTGCAAGGTCCAGCTCCCTGCACCTGATGTTTGTTCAGGTTCTGGCAGCCTTGGAACAAATAGCAAGTCCTCCTCAAACCAAACCTGAGAGCAGAGCCAGAAAATGTGCCCAGGATCAGGAGGTCATAGCAGCTCCTGTCACATTCTTCTTCCTACGTTGCAGCAGCAAATGTGGGGTCACAGAGTCAAAGAATTTTGGAGTTGCAAGGGATCTAGTCCAACCCCCTGCAATGCAGATATATGAAGCTGTCCCATACACAGGTTGAATAAGCAACATTGCTGTTATCAGCACCATGCTCCAAACAGCTGAGCTATGCTGAAATAAGTAACTGCCCAAGACTACTAAATAAGTTCAATGCAAGTTACTTGTCTCCATCTACTCCAGCAGTCTATTTCCAATAGTGACCAGAAAATTGCCTCTGGGCAACTTACAAGCAAGGCATTATGGCAGTTGATGTCACTGGCACCTGGTATTCATAGGTGTGCTGTCTCTGAACAAAGAGGTTCTATTTAGCCATTGTGGCTGATAGGATCTTCAATGGTCTGAACAGCTTTGGGTGGATTGAACCAAGGAAAGGTATAGTGAGAACAGTTTAACAGGGATGGATATCACCCCCATGTTTTGGAAGTGCTAGTACCTCTCCCTGTTCATTTGTATTGGGGAGGAGTTATACTAGCTCTCACATAAAGTGTGTACTGCATGATAATTGTGGCAGGTAATGATACAGGATTCTAAAATTGCAGGCTTTCAAAGCATCTAAAATATGACCTACAGCTTAGCGCATCTTGAGCCTCAAAGCTACGCCCCACATCCTCTTCAAGCAGAAACATATCACAGGGTGTGGGCCTTTCTGCTACACCCTTTTGTCAAAGTGCAAAAGGGATATAAATTTGAAAATAGAAAAAAGCAATATTAATTCAACAAACGCAGTTCTAAAATTGAACTGATCTTGCTGTTTTCTTAGCCATTAAAAAATATCAGTATTTTATCAGTAAATACCAGTATATAAAATATCCCGCCCAAACATTTAATAAGGTGAAATAAAGTCCTAAGAATTGGCTTAAACTTTCTCTAAAGAAAAAGGGGAGACGCTTACATTAGTAACCCACCTTCCTTTGTGGCCAGACTGGAAATTCAAATATCTTCTCAACAGGCTAGTAGATCAGGGAAAGTGCTAATAAACTGGCTTCCTTCCTTCAAAGCCATCCCCAATCCCATGGATTGTCAGAGAAGGAGTAGAGGGTTTTGTTCCTCCTCTGCCAACCCACTCTGTCATCGGTATGGAATTCCTTCCTGGTCATCTATGGCTACAAGTCTAGTTGTTTTATTTATTGTGTTGCCTTGTTAATAACTTATGTCTAGATGATTTGTAAAGCATGGAAAACAGTCATACCTCGGGTTACACACGCTTCAGGCTGCGGATTTTTGTTTGTTTTGTTTTTTGGTTTACGGACCTGCCGAAACCCGGAAGTACTGAAAGGGGTACTTCTGGGGGTCGCGCATGCACAGAAGCACTAAATCGCGCTTTGCGCATGCACACGAAATCACAACCAGCAGATGCGCCGCTGCAGGTTGCGAACATGCATCCCTCACGGATCACGTTCACTGTATAGGAGAATCCATAAGTGCAATAAGTTTTAAAAGGAAACAATTGTATACTTATTTACAGAATTTTCCTTCTGACCTTTCTGCTGTATATCTATTTTACCCTTCATGATAAAATACCATTTTACTATTATGAGTAAACCTTTCACAATAGTATTAAAACTGCAGTTTATTTAAAGGCATTGCTTTGTGACTTCATTTGGAAAAGTATGCATATCTTACCAGCCTATAATTTCTGGAATTCATGTAAATAGAGGCATCTCCTTACTGGTAAACAAGGTACAAAGTAATTTCTTTTGTACTGATTCAGATGTGTATATTCTATTTACTCCTCAGGCAGAGAATGAATTTACCCTGTATGTATGAACAATGCAAGCGTTTGCTGATGGTTACTAATGAGTTAGCACGTCTTCAAGTTTCATACGAGGAATATCTCTGCATGAAAACCTTGCTGCTTCTCTCTACAAGTACGTGAACATTGGTGATTCCTCTTTTTTAAAAAACAAAACCACTTTTTAAAGAGTTCTCCTTCAACACTGATCTGGGAACTGAATTTAGAACTCTCAGATCCAGTTTATTAGAGAGTTCTGTGGCCCCCACATTTTGTCAGTCTTGGGTCAGCATTTGTGTACCTCATAAATGATAGTCCAAAAAAGCATGTTGAAATTATTTTGAAATTAACAATTTGTCACAATATCTATTGGACCAAACCGATTTTGCCACCAGAAATAACTAAAATGTTCAATTCTTAAACGGGTTCAAGCTTTGTGGTAGCTGGAGAGCTGATGAAAGTGGCAGTTTGCACATAAATGCTTGGACAAGGAAGCTCTGTTCAGACTTAAGTCGACTCTGATAATAGGTATGAGTCTCTGGTATGATCAAAGCCCAGTAGTGTCCTGTGGAGGAGAAATTTGCAGAAGCTTTTTCAGTAGAAGGGAGTTTTATTTTTCTAGGTACACTAGAAGAATAAACAGAATCAATAGCCATTTATTTCTTCCTGGAAATACAACCATTTGGAGACATGGTTGATGGATGAATCCAGGAAACATTAATCTCCATAGTGCAAAATCTTACAACCATACTATGTCTATGGACAAGGTCACTTAGAATTTCCTATAATTTGAGAGGTTTGTGCACAAGTGTGGGTACTGATTTTCCTTGTGTTACATACTGTCTTAGACTGCAAAACCAAAACGGCCTTTTAATGGTGTTATTCACAATACTTATTTTATGCAGAAACTCTGAACTCTCTGCAACTGTCTGCATAAATATCCACAATTTAAAACCATGATTCTAACTTCTCTTGTCTTGGTTTACGGTAAATAGAAACATCCTGTTGTAGGACGCTTACAAACTCAGGTGATCTAAAAACTAATCTCCATATTTCAGTTCCTAAGGAGGGCTTGAGGAGTCAGGCTCTGTTTGATGAAATTCGTATGACCTACATCAAAGAACTGGGGAAAGCTATAGTGAAGAGAGAGGGAAACTCGAGCCAGAACTGGCAGCGATTTTATCAACTGACAAAACTTTTGGACTCCATGCATGATGTAAGTTTTGCTTCCATACATTGATTCTGTGCAATTTGAGGATAGTACCAATGTGGATGAAACCTGGCCAATGAAAAAGCCATCTAGGCACAGCTTTCCTGATTGTAAAGCTAAGGTTCTTCAGAAAGGTACCTTTCTGGACTCCCACTGCCCCTTCTAGGCCATTGATTGTAAAGTATTACAGTGAGTAGGGATGCAGGCAAAGAAGACATCAGTGCGTCCCTCACAGGGCCACTCTGCCACCAACTGCCCTGTGGGAAGAATCCTGACGGCATTTTATATGTCAGTATTTCATTGTGGATTTTTATAACAAGAGTTTTACTCATAAGCAGCTCTGAAATCTGATTTAAGCCAGCGTTCTTTTGCCAGTTTTAATTTGTGCTGTGATATATTTAACGTCTTGCAGCATTTTATATATGCTACACTGTATTGATAATTCAGGCTTCCTTTAAGAAATTATTCTCTTATCATTTGCAGGTGGTTGAGAATCTTCTAAGCTTTTGCTTCCAAACGTTTTTGGATAAATCCATGAGTATTGAATTTCCAGAAATGTTGGCAGAAATCATCAGCAATCAGTTACCAAAATATTCAAATGGGAATATCAAGAAACTCCTATTTCATCAGAAGTGACTGCCTTAATACAGAAATAATGCCTTAAGGAAAAAAAAGTCAATTATAGCTTCTTTTTTACAAACTAAAAGACTTGTTAATTTTGTCCTTGCAACTATATTGGGTGTTCTTGTTTTTGTTTTGTAATTATGCACTACATGTGGTTTACAGAGGGCCAAGACCTAGGTTTCAGAAGCAGATGCCTCAAACTGAATGATTACAGGAAGAAGGAAATATGATTTGGGATTTTCCCTCCAGAAACACCATCATATTCACAGGATAGGATATACCAAAACAGCAGTGTCAAGTTCAGAATCTACATTGTCAACATTCTGCTAGGAATTTCTGCAGTTGGCTGGATAAAATTTTCTAGGTTTTTGTTTTGGTATAGATTTTTTGTATAGTTAAGGTAGCATTTTGATTTATGCATGTAACATGAAGAAAGTTTACAACTGTATATCGGAAAAGGGAAGTTGTGCCTTTTATAGCTATTACTGTCTGGTTTTAGCAATTTCCTTTAACTTTATATACAGTGAACTAAGCTTGCTCATTTTTTCTTACATAATTTTTGTAAAACGTCAAGATGCCTATTGTACAGCTGTTTTTTTAAAGTGGGGCAGCTCATAGCTTAATGACCTCTAGATATTAATCTTTTAAGTATACTCATGTGAATATAGGTTGACTTTTCTAACCTGATCAAGACTGTCATAGTCACCTTTTAGATGTCACCTTTTAAATTTGGCCTATAAAAATCAGCTTTCTTCAGTGGCGGGGGTGGGGTGGGCGGGATTGAAATGTAATCCAAATCTAACCTGAACACTGGACATGCATAGTTTTGATATTGGTCAAAGATTCTGTGAGCTACTTGCAAACTAGCTCTGTCTTAAACAGGTTTGTCAACAGAAACTTTTTTTTTAAAACAAAGCATACTAGATATTTACATTTAATGTGATAGCCATAATTGTAAGATTCTTGGGCTGGATTGACAGTAAAAACATCAGTCTTGACTGCCCATCAGGAAACCTTCAGGAAAATATGCATAATTCTTTAAAAGTTTACTTCTACATGGAAAAATAAACTTTTTCCATACTCAGTCTATTGCCATATGAGTGTATACTTCTGTGTGCATCAGTGTATATTATATATACAGTGGCCACAATCCAGAGCAGCTGTCATAACGCAGAACAAAACTGATGTGCACCAAAATTGGCATGTCTACTGTTCTCCTTGGACATAACTGAGAAGTAGCAAAACCTGTGCTTTTTTAAATTATTTGGAGGACAATATTGATGATCAGTTCATCTTTTTTTCCCACAAGTGCAAAGCTGTGCAATTGCCTCCTTGGGTTTCTCAGAATTGTTGGATTACAGCCAGTGTTGCCATTCCAGAGAATCTGCTCCCTCCAACCGAAGATGTGATTGGCACTGCCACTTCTTATAACCTATGGGGAAGGGGTTGGAGGATGGCAAGGCTGCCTTACGAGATGATAGTACTGCAGCTCATGCCTCACCAGTGCAGTAGTGCCCCGAGTCCTGAACACACACACCCGAGCCTACCTTTGCAGCAGCTTTTTGAACCCCAGTAAAGCAGAACAATGAGTAGAAAGAAGCCAGTTTCTGCTTGTGGATCACTCCCTGGATTGGGCAAAATCTTGACTCTATTTTAAGTTGATGGTTAATTTCTGTTGACTTCAGTAGTCAGGAACTCTATATGTGTATATACGTACACGTATACATACTTTATATAAATACATATACATAAATATCATTGAATTACAAAAATAAATGTAATTATGCCCAGTATATATTATGTTTAGTATTATAATGATTCTTAAAAGATTTTACTTCAAGTAAGATTTTTACCTTTATGCAGAAAATAAAATAGACCAAACTACAGAAAGAAACAAATCTCTTCTGGAAAATAAAAACCCTAAACTTGTGTTGTTACACACCCATTTTCACTTCATTCGTCACCCAAACAATCCTATCTTGTTTCCTGGAGAACACGAAAATTCCGCTACTGATTTAGTGGTGTAGACTAGAGCTTTGTCTCTGTACGTCTCCCAACCCTTCTGCATCAAACTACTAGTGTGCCATAAAAACAACCACCATATAAGTCTTGTGAATTTACAACCATGTAAGTCTTGTGAATTTTTCCTTGTCATCATTGATTTATATTTTAAAACAATTTGCAAGCTGTAGTAGCCTATCCTCTGAGCACCTTAGGAATTCTCAGAAAATTGTAAATGCTACGCCACTCGAAAGAAAGAAAGAAAAAATATTTTTGTTCAAAGTGGCCTGGATATTTCTGTAAAAAGAAATTAATGGGGGTTTAATTACTTAACAGGAGTTAACAATCAAAATATAATATGCTACTAATATTTTTTTAGTTATATTTTCAAATAGATATCATTTGGTAGAGTTTGAAAAGGAAGGAAGGGCTACTACAGCTTTAAAAGCAATTTATAAAATTATTGTAAAATAGCTTGTATAGTGTATCATAAGAATGGTTTTTAGATGACAGATTGCTTTATCATGACATGTGATATATTTTTTCTAGGGGTCACAAATGTGTTAAATGGTAACCCATACAAATTGTGGTTTGTCTGGAAGTATTAATCCTGGCAGCATTGTTCTGAAGTATCTAAAGAGGTACTCTAGTTTTACTTGGTGTGTTTCTATCGTTTGTTTGTTTTTATCCTTTTCCTTTTGCTTTCCTTTTTGTTTTAAAGGCACTTACCCATATTCGGTGGGAGTTCCTCGGGCTGAAACCTAAATCCATTAGTCCGCTGTAAGAAAAACACGGGAGCTGGAGGTTGAATTTAATTGCCCAGCCCGTGCGCTTGGTCCCCTCACATTCCAGGACTAAACCTGCAGCAGATGTGCAGGTTTATTTGACCCTTCCCCCTATCCCACCCCCCAAAAAATAAAGTAGTGTGTTCGTATGTCCACACTTCTCTATGTATGGGGTTACTTTCACATATAGCCTCACAGAGCACCGCAAAACAGTGAGACAAATTTGGCAGTTAAAATGCATACAGGTACCAGCAATATGTAAATAATAGAGCATAGGTTGTTCGCCGTCTACTAAATACATTTCTAATTATTCAACAAAAATGTTCCTGGTAAAATAGGAGTTTTACCTGAACTATCTGTTTTTAAATCTTTTTTTTAAAAAACAAAACAAAACACCAACAACAAACGTTAAGCTTATAAATGGAAATCCCCAGCTACTTTCAAGTAAAATACTACCTTTTAATAACAGTAATCATTCTTTTTGATCTCTGTGCAGTCCCACAATTGGGTGCTGCACCTATGCATAGCATCTTGAGAACCTTACAGAGCTTTTGTCAAGTAACTCGTCCTCTGGTGCTGTGAGCCTCTTTGCAATTATCTGGGGTGGGGAGGGGAGGGGAGGGGGGGATAGGGCAAGCACCACCTCCTTGAGAATGTGCTGCCTGCGTTTCTCTCTGTGAACTTTTCCACAGGAGCACCAGCTCCCTGGCTAGGGCTCTAGAAGGTTCTAAACATGTTCTGCATAGAATACAGTTGTGTTATGCACAGATGACCACTCAAAGGATACCAGAAACAGGTAAGAAACCTGTCTCTCTTCTTGAATAAGCTCTTTAAAGTATGTATGTTTTAACAGTTAATCTAAGCTTCAGAGAGTATTTTAACATTAGTTTGCAAACCATTGGGATGAAAACGTGTATTCTGCCTGATTTTAGTTAATGCTAAGAGACTCAAGTATTTGGTTTCAAAAAGGTTCCTGAAAAGATAAATCATGACACCCTGTCTTTATTTCAAAGGAAAAATTGGAAAGTTGAACTTGGGAACTGATGTGTAGTAAACATTTTAGTCCAAGTTTAAGGAAGCTAGCACTGCATCCATGGACAACGTATTTGTGGTGGTTTACCTATACAAGTGAGGTATACAGAAATCAATATTATGACTATGTGCAAACAAGTACTTCAGCGGTGGAAAAGAGGCTCTAATTCTTTTGATTTCATGTATTTTTGCTCAGTTTTTGGACTTTGATTTCACTTTTTAAAAATGCTGATTCTGGAAAAGAACTTTCAATTTAAATGTGCTGTTAAGAATATAAGTACAAGCCATTTAAAGTACATAAGCATCAGCAAAAGGTATGTTGTTTCTTGTCTGGCTAGTCTTTTTCATGCTGGGGAAAATCAGCACTTCAAATAAAGCAGGGAATATTCTGACTTCTGTCTCTTCAGTGCCTTGCCACAACATGCTAACAGAAATAACATGGGTAGCCCCAGATATGCATGCTGTATGTTAGAATTGCACTTGGAAACTAATAGGAATGGCCTTTCATAGGATATGTTAGGGCATGCAAGCGGAGAGAGGAAATTTTATCACTTATACACCACTAAAATAACTTAGCCTTAGCCTTAAGCCTGAGCACACTTACTTCGAAGTAAGTCCTATAAAATCTTTGGGACTGACTTCCAGGCAAATGTGCTTAGGATTGGTTTGCCAATCTTGCCAGCCGTACCGTATTAAACCAAAAATACAGCATTGAGTTTCCTTGAAAACAGCAGAGGCTGAGAAAGTGCGCACAACTGGGGGAACAAGTGCCAGCCTACCTTTAGATACACAGCCACTTAACTTGACAAAATAACAGCGTCTTAGGAACAGAGGTGGGAAGAAAGCAGACGGTGGAGAACTGAGAACCGAGGCTAGTCCCATTTACCATATTCATATACGCACATCATGTGGAGCGATTACAAATATGCAGGCTCACGAGATAGGATAGCACATCTTCATTTTGTTCAGCATGCAGAAACTCAGTGGGGCCTTAATTCTTCAACCTGGTGTGTATTCCGATGCTGATTATGCAAAGAACTTAACCCTTCTACACTTGCAAAGAATGAGTTAAATCAAATGCTGTCAGGCAGAACCTGTTTTAGTTTTTTAAAAAAATTAAGTACTATTTACAAAACCATATTAAATGTACAGGTGGGTGGTAGCTGGTGGGGTGGGGAGGTCTGTAATTTCTACAGCTTTTAACATCTCCTTTGAGAGATGCATCCCCCCCCCGCCCCGCTCCAACAGAAAAGCTGGGTCCAGAGCTACAGTTGTGTCTGCAGAAGGTGTCTTCTGTTGACAAGTAGTGTTATATACTTTAGTGCCAAAGTAAAGTGAAAATAAATCCAAAGACGTTCTTCCGCTTCATCAAGCAGAAGCCCGAGAACTTTTATAGAACCTACCTGGCATACTGTTACACAAATGCTTTCCCTGGTGCTGTGTAAGCTTTTGGACATAAGAGTTAAAATTTTAAAATTAACTTGGGTAGTTAATGCCTCCTTAGCTTTACTGTTGCATCAGCACTAAGTTGCTGTTGTGGTGTTTACACAAAGCTTTTATCATGATGGGGCTGTTTATGCCCTGCATGACATGTCAGCGAATCCTTTTGGAACGCCCATAGAAACATGGGGTGGTATTTGGACATCACAGAACAACAGGCTCCCACTATTTTCAGCAAATGCATGGCAAATGAAATCGATGTCAGGGGAGGGGAAAACTTTTGCATGTTTTGACTAGCCCATGGGGCCAGTTCTGGCCCCTCAAGTGTAGGAGGGTTGAGACATCCGAGGAATGGGTGGCAAGGCCCTGGGGTTTTGAACCCACTGCAAGATAAAGTATGTGCTTAAGTACTTTGTGGAAAGGGACCAGAGTCTCCAGCCTCTTTCAGAATTGAGCCTCATCCACCACTGCCTGGTCAATATTAAAACCAATTGGGCACAATTGCCCTGAATGTACACACATTTTTATGCTACTGCTGTCAATGTAGGAACCGTACTTTCAAGCAAGAAATAGAGCCTCATATTATTGGAAAACACTGAAGGGCCCTTTTTGAGGCTTTTGTTTGCTGGTAAAAAGGCTGCGTGTGTGAAAATAGCCTCCTTCCTCCCCAACCCCCCAAAACCATACAAGCCCAGGCTTAATAGCACGGATTCAATAGTGTGTCAACGTTCTATTTTGTATATTATACAAAAGATATATAATGGGGACAAATCCTATATTATGCTGGTGTATGGCATTATTAAAAAGCTTTTTTTGTTATTTTTATCACAGTAATTTTAAACAGTGTAAAAAAAAATTAAAACAAGTGACTCCTGTTTAAAAATAAAAAGTTGTAGTTTTTTATTCATGCCGAATAACTCTGTAGTAACCATGTCTTTTCACCTACACAGTGAAATGTTGGATTGTAAAATCTTGTGTGGAACTGTTGAGCATTTATTTTTCATTTTAAATTTTGCTGTTCTATTAAATTCAAAGCCACACGTCTGTACAGAAGTTGCAGTAAATGTAAGCCATTTACAGCAATGCTGAATAATGGACAAAATGACATAATAAAAACCTGCTTTTTCATTACATGTTCAAATACCCTTTGAAGTAGGGTTTTTTGTTTTGTTTTGTTTCTTGTACAGTGCGTTGCAGATGGAGTTCAGCCTTCTATTAACCTACAAAAATTAAGGCTGCAATCCTATAAACATTTACCTGGGAGTCTGTGTGTGGTTGCGTTAGAGTACTGTCAGTGAAAATAATACAAGCAGAAGCATGCCAAAAACTTGACTGAAAATTTATTTTTATCTTGCACACGAAACCCCTCCACCATCTTCTCCCCACCTCCCCGCTCCGAATTATCAGGGTGGTGACAGATTCTTGGAATTTCCAAGAGGGTTGAGGGAACAAGCACGAACAGAACAGTTTTATACCTCCTGAGAGCAGTTAATACCTTTTAAATATGACGGCAGTGACCTGACCCACCCTTCCTTATCCCAGTGGGGGCAGATGAAGAATCCAGGAATTAAAGACGAGCAACCATTCTGCTTATTCCCCAAATTGAACACAAATAGAGCACTTTCTGCTCCTGAAATAGCCTCCTGAGAATACAGTAATTCACTAAATGAGGAAGGCATGCAACAGGGTTTTAAAAGAAATGTGTGTGTGAATGACAGAACCTGAGCTCTGTTGCCAGCTAAGTGAAACAAAACCTCCGGTCAGGGTTAAAGCAGCAGGGTTCACTGCAGAATGAGACAAAGGACTTTCTTGGATAAAATAAAAGCATTAAGTCACAAATGAGAATCTCACTGAAGCCACAGTTTTAAATTAATGGATTGGAACCAAGGCAACCAAAGCTGCTGAAAGACCGTGCTAATGACCTAAGTGAGTTGGCAAAACAACTTAATTTGTTTTAGAAAGAAACAAGTGGACAAATGCAGTTGCGTTTCTAATGAAATAGTTTGGTGAAATCTATAAAATAGTTGCCTTCAACTTTGCTAATGCCGCATTTAAATTGGAGCAGCACCTGCACTGAAATGCATAAAAAGAATGACAAAACTTCTATTAACTTGGGAGATTTGGGGACTGCAGCCTAAGTCTCGCTTTAGCCTCCACAGAGATCTCTGCAGTGGCTTTCATTTACCTGGGAGTCAGACCCAATGACCTGTAAAGGACAGGCATGTGCAGCAGATTCAGACAGATCCCCCCCAAAGGTGGGGGCACTTTGGACAAATTTCAGGCTTGTCTGAGCTGAAGGGGGATCTCTCCAAAGCACCGGAACTGAAGTTGGGGACCTCTAAAGTGATTCAGGCCAATTCAGATGTTTCAAAATCTATACAAAAGGTGTGCTGGTAAAAATCGCCCTATTAGGCAAACATCATGGTGGTGTGAAGAGGTGACCATCTAGCTCTTTATCAAAATCTCTGCAATCCCCATGCTTCGTGGAAATGTTCTTGAAGTGACATATCATCTTGTTCTTGTCTATTCTGTGTTCTTTGCAAGTACTGCTTGTCTTTAAAATGCTGGACATTCAAGTCCTTTTGCCCTTGTGCCACATTTGTTCCTCTCAAATCAGCATTATGAGTCGCTTGTGTGACCTTTAGTCCCATTCACCGTTACTTCCTAACCACTACATCCAGCCTCCTGAAATCTTGCTGCTTTCTTTCCTAGAGGCACCTCCATAATTTTTGCTATTTCCATAAATTCAAAACATTCTGGTTAACCTAGGCCAGGCATAGGCAAACTTGGCCCTCCAGATGTTTTGGGACTACAACTCCCATCATCCCTAGCTAACGGGACCAGTGGTCAGGGATGATGGGAGTTGTAGTCCCAAAACATCTGGAGGGCCGAGTTTGCCTATGCCTGGCCTTGGGGTTTGATGGCTGAAAGACCCTGGTCACCCTGAAATGATGAGTTAATGACAGTAGGCGATTGCTATTATGAGTTTAACTCTTTTTAGAAGTTTCAACTGTATTGTTTTAGTATCGATGTGTTGGCCACCACTGTCTGCTTTGCAGGAAGGGTGGGATATAAACACATTTAACGAATAAAAATACCTTGCAAGTCTTTAGTGGAAGAGGATATAAGCGGAGGGGCTATTTTTATTAGAATATTTCCTTTTGAATTCTAAATTTCCTTTTAGAATATTTTGGAGTCCCTCCCAGAAAAATCAATCAGGTCAGCTAAAGCACAGTTAGTGATCATTGAAATATTTGTAAAGCATGCTACAAATTCAAACATTATGCTGCAATAAGAGGAGTGGTTTCTCAAGACTTAACTAGGCTTTGAGAGGAGGGTGTGTGGAGATGCAAACTGAAGAGCTGACTCATTCCAGGAAAAGACTTCTTGTTGATTCTTTATCTAAAACCAGATGGAATGGTTTGAGAGAAGCCTGCTGAGAGAGCATTTAAGCCAAACACTAATAGTACGGGGCTAATGTCACAACATGTGAGCTGTTCCTTCTGCCTAGCATGGTATGTCTAAAAAGCCAAAGACTTGCACCCTGGTAGATGAACCAGACATAATAACTGAACTGCATTCCTGTTCTAAAAACAAGTATAAAATACAAAAAGCTGCCTTCAACCTTCCCCTTTTAAAACAAATTCCATGTACTTGGCCCTCTTATCTGCATTTTGGCACTTTGTCAGGGCTAGTTTTGAAAAACAACAGTTTTCTGACTGACGGTCGAATAAAAGGTTGATGATGATGATGAAAAACAACAGGTTTTCTGGAATACAGGTCATGAGCATTGTCCGATCTTTAGAATATTTTGACTGGAGCTGCAGTCATTAAACAAACAAACAAAACATATTTTTGAAATAAGAATTATCCATACATTTTAATAATATGCTCATTAGGTAATGACAGAGGAAAGCTAGTCAAGCCGTTAATCCATCTATCTCAGTTTTGTCTACACTGACTAGAAGCAGCTCTCAACGCTCTCTTGAGTCCTACTTGGAGATGCCAGGAACTGAACCAAGGACCTTCAGAATACCCTGCAGATGCCCTATCAGTAAGCTGCAGCCCTAAATTGAAGCCTCTGTTTGAGGCAAGGCAGAATCTTCATCCAATCCATGTGTCAATGATCCTAAAAGGCCACACCCTCAGCAACAACAAGCCAGAGTCCAGCAAGCTACTCCAGGCAAGCATGACCTGTGTATTCCTTTCCGCTCCCCCTTCCTACGCTTCATTTCCTTGCACAGCTGAGGCTGCTACTGAACTTTTACTTTTATTTAAGTTCAAATCCTCTTACCAAAAAAAAAAAAAAGGGAAAAGGAAAAAAAAAGACTTCTTAGCTGTAAACTAAGGACAACAAATAAGCTCATCAGTACTTCTTCGGTTCCATTTTCCACCAGGCTCAGCTTGTTTAGAGATGGAAGGGAGGCTGCTTGCTGGAAGAAAGGGCATCCCAAGCCCTGCTCTTTCATCCCACTCTTTGGAGGAGTTGGGTCCTGAATTTTGCAGTTCCCATGGAAAGCAACTTGAAGGCCGCTTAAATTATGAGGCAATCTGTCAGCTCCATTTTGAGTACAGCAACTAATGCACCTTTGCCATGCTAAATAAATATTCAATAATTAGCCCTTGATAGGGCAGTGGGCTCCATGGTTCTTTTATTATTTGGGGAAAGAAGTCGTTTTTGCCAATGTGCTCACTGTGCCCTAAAACTCACATCTTCCCTGATTATTGGCCATGATGGCTTGGGTAAGATGAGAGAGCTGCAGGTTCACTATTACTGCTTTAAAAGCCTCCACCCAGCCATTCCTATTAGCACATTTAATAACCAGCAGCCATTGGGAGCCAGATTATATTGCTTCATCTCTTCCCAAAGGTCTCCCCACTCTGCTAATCTTTCTGTGCAGTGTGGGGAGGGAGTGGAACAACTTGCCTCATGAATTCTCACATCGCATGAAGCCTTATTGCACCACCACCACCATCCCCTAGAAACCTCTGGAAGTGAGGAACAAACTCCATGTGAAGCAGATGTATCTATTCTAAGCCATGCTATAGTACACCAGCAGTATGCAGATGTTGCTACGCAGAATCTATTTCATTTGTGGCTGGGCTACACTTTATGTCAGTCCAACAGACACACACAACTAAATACTAATTAAAAGGTTATCACAATTCTTGGAAAGCACATGTTTATATATTAAAACCAGTCATGTTGATTGAATTCATGGAAAAACCTATGATAAGACCAGTGAACAGAGAGGTTCATTAAGCAGTAAATTCCTAGCCTTCTTGTATGAAATAAAACCAGCCATTATGAGAACAAGATCTGACCCCAGGAGTGAGCTGTGCTTCGATAGGCAACAGAATGCAATTTCAGCAAAATTCAGGGTGACTAACCTATGGGCTGCCATGTCATTGAACTCCAGCTCATTGGTCATTGATCAAGGATGTTGTGGGCTGTAGTCCAATAATACCTGGTGGGTAAGGAGTCACCCTGGGGTTGATAGAACTTCTACTGGATCTGACAAGATAAAAATTATGGACACTTTGAAATTTGAGAAAGGCAATTATCAAGCATAGATAGGATTGGAGTGGTGTTATTTTATAAGACTAGCCACCAGCCAGAATCTCTATTGCCAATATGTGGGTGATTTGCATGCTATATTAGCAAAGCAAAAGCCACAACACGGATGATCAATATTCACTGACCACATGTGTGAAGGACCTATCACAAATTGATATTTCAATATAGAAATTCTGTATCATCATCTGATAAAGATATCACATTTAGCTGAGCATTGGCTGACCAACTGATGTACAGGTGCCTTGTTGTGTACATAAACTTTCTTTACATATAATGTATAATGACCAACCCTTTTTTCTTTCGTCTGCTGTACCAGATTTGAACACTAGTAAACCTGAACGAGAGACGCGGGTGGCGCTGTGGGTAAAACCACGGAGCCTAGGACTTGCCAATCAGAAGGTCGGCGGTTCAAATCCCCGCAATGGGGTGAGCTCCCTTTGCTCGGTCTCTGCTCCTGCCAACCTAGCAGTTCGAAAGCACCTCAAAGTGCAAGTAGATAAATAGGTACCGCTTCGGCGGGAAGGTAAACGGCATTTCCGTGCACTGCTCTGGTTTGCCAGAAGCTGCTTAGTCATGCTGCCCACATGACCCAGAAGCTGTACGCCAGCTCCCTTGGCCAATAAAGCGAGATGAGCACCGCAACCCCAGAGTCCGCCACGACTGGACCTAATGGTCAGGGGTCTCTTTACCTTTACCTTTAAACCTGAATAATTTTAAAGCTAGTGAGCTGGACTCCATGCCCAGGGCCCCTTACTAGTCAATTTACATTGCCTCTATAATAATCAGGGGAAAGTCAGGTACAGTAGTGCCACTGCAGTGCCAGCCACAAAGCTCTCTTTGCATGTACATGGGCCTTTGGCATACTGTATCATCACACCTAGGAACAATTTACTATGAAATATAACTTAAGTAACAATGGATTTGCATGGGTGCTTTAAGATATCTACCGGTATCTTTTCCAGTATAAACCTAGTCTTCAGGACTATGCCTTGTAACAGGCTAGACACCACAAGTAACATGGGTGGGATGAAAAGTAACTGGTTTTTCTTTTCTTTTATTTTTATTTATTTTTTTTGTAAAAAGCTTGTCCTCCCCTCCCCTTCTTTCACAGTTCTCAGAAAAAGTGCTTCATGAAACCTGAGCAGTTAGGAGTTGTGGTCTCATTATTTATTTTATTCCATTTGTGAACCACTTCCTTTGGAACATCTAAAAGTGATTAGCAACAATATTGTTATGAGTTGCAGATGCCAGGGTTTGTGGTGCCAGATTCCCCTACATTACTGGGTCTGATAGGTAATGTAATTACGTTTGGGGTGTTAACATTGCCTGCCAGACACTGGATTTAGCAAAGTGTTAAAATACAGGCCAAATCAGTTTCCGATGTTTACGAGATCGCCTGAGAGACAGGCTATCAACAGACAACAAATACAGGGAAGGTGGGCCATCAGCAAAGTCTTTTTGCCAGCCAGCAAATGGATGGAGCCCCTCTCTGAACAATGAGAGACAAAGCAGAGTGGAGAGTTTTAGGATTACAGTTCGGAATGATGTGGGCTGGAGGAAAATAGTAGCAATCTTTAAAACACAGCAAGCTTGAAAAGAGATTCAGAAAGCAATGGCTGATTTCTGTTTGGATCCAAGAAGAAGCAAGAACCTCTTGGGAGTGTTAATGCTGTGAACCCCACCATCGTAGACTCAGGTTGTATATGTGTGTAAAAAAACCATGTATCAGAAAGACTCTACAGTCTCCACTGTGCCTTATTTTCCAAAAGGAAACAGACCCTAGGTAAAGCGCTCTTGGAACCCCCTGGAGATTGGGGGTGGCATGTTATCCAGCATGCCACAGCTCAGGCCTAAAATTGTAGTTACTCCAAAACGAAATATAGGGACCCTTGTGGATTGCACCAAGCAGGTAGTGGTGCAGCTTGGACAGACAGACCAGATTGTGGGCCTGAGTCTGTGCCAACAACTGTCTAGTTGTACCACCACAGCCCACGCTAGTTGTGCAATTTGTGGTGCATGTGGCGCAGGATGCTCTCTGCCAAGTCATGGATAAATCGTTACGCACAGCTCACCTTAGCCAGGCTTGCTTTCACCACCTCCTGCTTCCATGGCTGGGAACTCAGGAAAAATGAGGGGCCGCCCCAGTGAATTGCACTCAACGACAGGGGAGTCTAGGGGTGCTACAGTGGTGCAGAATGAGCCCAAGATGGTGCCACTCATGGTTCATCCCAGTAATCCTATGCCTGAGGAACTCGGCAACAAAAACAGACCACTGAATGAGCACACGGGTTCTGCGCCCATTTTTTATGGTACATTAACAGCGAACATAATAAGCTGTAAATGGGCATATTTAAAACATTTCCAACATTTAACAAATAATCAAATGAAGAAGTAAGCACATTATTCTTCCATTTCTATATACAGTTTAATATATCTACAGGGTTTTGCAGAAGACTGGATGACCTAGCACTACAAAAATGCTCAAAAGAGATGTACTCACTAGTTCAGAGAATGTGTTCTTTCTTGGAATTACTTCAGATAACCAATATTGACAATTCTAGAAGAGAGGGTCATGGTGCCTCAGACCCAGAGGCTTAGGGGAAAGGGAGGGAGAGAGAGATTTAAAAGAATCCTATCTCTTTAGAAACCAGCCTTGAAGCTTGAGCATTTCTGGCATGTTTTTGCATTCGGGAAAGCACATTATGTATTTTTTTCAGAATTCACAACTTAGAGATATAAATGTGCGTTCTTATACATCACTGGATCACATCCAAAATATAAATTTTAAGTATGCACATGGACACACATAGCACACATTTGGGTGTGATTTTTTAAAACCAGTATTTCTGAATTATTATTAGCAGCTGGTTAGTGAAGAACATTGTTATTCTGGACTTCAAAATAAACATAAAACCAGTTTCTGTGTAATGCAGCCTGTTGCTATCTAGATGCATTTTATTCACAGCAGATTAAATTTGTATTTTAGAAGATTTCGGTTCTCTGCCTATCCTCTTCTTTGCAAAGAAACAGTGGACACATATACTGCAGTTGCATTAAGTACTTAGTACCTAACTGAAGTACCTAACCTCATGAGAAGAGAAGACTCCCTGGAAAAGACCCTGATGGGAAAGATTGAGGGCACAAGGAGAAGGGGACGACAGAGGACGAGATGGTTAGACAGTGTTCTCGAAGCTACCAGCATGAGTTTGACCAAACTGCGGGAGGCAGTGGAAGGCAGGAGTGCCTGGCGTGCTCTGGTCCATGGGGTCACGAAGAGTCGGACACGACTAAACGACTAAACAACAACAACCTAACTGAAAGCCTTACCTTGGTTAAGAACTGTTGTCACAATTTTTGTGTGGGTTCCTGCCAAAGAAACTGTGCATTACACAGAAGCAGGGCCAACTCAAGACATTTGGGCACCTGAGGCCAACCACAAAATGGCGTCCCCCATCCTCCAGGGAAGAAGGGGCGAGTGAAAATCAGGGACAAGGAGGAATAAAGACCCACATTTGGAACAAGGGGGTGGGAATCAAATCAACCTTACCCAATGGCTGAAGTGGGAATCAAAGGCTTTTGTGGGGTGGGTGCAGACCCCAGGAGACCCCAGAGAACTCTTTATTTCCTCCCTGGGGGTAAAAGGAGACTAGCAGCACTTCCCATTTGCCAAGAGGCCATTGTAGGAAGTGACATGCTGAGGGCGGGGGGCGGCTTCCAAGGATGTGGCAGATCCAGCCTCCAAGGTGTGCACACCACACCACAGCTGTTGCTGCCACTGTGGCAGCTGCAGTGGACAATGCATTCCTTGGAGGCTGATCTGCTGTCCTTGTAGATCCTGCTTGTCAGAGGCAGTTGCCTCACCATGCCTCATGGGTGAGCCTGCCCTGCACAGAAGTAATCCCTACTGAAATGCATGGGGACTGCTTCCGGTTATGGACAGGATTGAAGCATACAGTTGCATCTTAAAGGTGCCACTCAGAGCTGTTAACAAGGACCCTATAAATTTCTGGAACTATGGGAAAATATTATTTCTCATTTGTACCATTCTCTGCATTCTCCTACTTTTTTTGCAATAGCATTTTACGTTTACCAAACTGTTTTAGTAGTTTTGGCCTCACAACAACCCATGGTGCCTGCTACTAACTACTAGACTCTGGGCAACCTCAGCCTGCAAGACTAATGGTCAGATGATGGGAGCTTGGGTTCAAAAATATCTGTAGAACACCACTTTGGCTACTTCTATACTAGAGGGTGCTGATGAATGAATCATAAATTATTTCTTTGACTCTAATTATCATCTTCATAATTGGTATAGAATGTGTTGTTACAATAAAGTCATGATCCGGGTCAAAACTACATTCTAAATATCGAGTAGTTCTTTCCTACAGCATATTTTTACTCAATTTCAAAGTTTGCTATCTAAAAATTCAGAGGGAATAAAAACAGCTGCACATCCACATTTATATGTTCATGATTTATATATTAGATGCGTATGTGTGTGCATTTTAACAATATAGATATGGGTTAAGTCATAATGGAATCACTAGCAACATTGTTCAGCAGCACAATTTTTTCCTTATCGAGCTTTTGGCATTTGATGTGTTGCCAATTCGCATAGAAACCCAGTGGAATTTAATCATGCAAGGGGAAAAACCTCTCCAAGGTTGAAGAATGAAGCACAACAACGGGGGAAAGATAGCCTGTATGTTTAAAGGCCAATTGCAAGCAACAGATTGGAAATAAATGTAGATTCCCAACTTTTACGTAATAACATTCTCATTTCCTTTAGGTGCTGAACTGCATAATGTTCACACCAAGGTTTTTTTTACTTGACCTCATAACTTCTTATTAATGCTGTACAATGCACAGTGGGCACTAACTACCATGCTACAAGTTGTCCACTGGGATCATTTGATCATATTTTAACCTATTTTTAAAACAATACTATTGGTTCACGAGAGCCAGGCAAGGCCTTCACTTCTCTACTGGCCTGATACTTACAGCAGCAAAAGAATGTCACCAGGCCTTGTTGAGCCTTATGGCAGTACTAGTGTGATGGAAGAGTCAACTCCCCCTTCTTCCCAAGCCCAGATCACCTTCTGTTAAGTGGCCCCAGGAATTCTCCCTCATAATTTCATAATTCAAAAGCTGATTCTGATTATTTCCTGTATCTGACAACTCCTTCAATTGCTTCTCTAATTACTGTAGTTTTTTCAGTTTAGAAGTTTGGGAGATTATTGAATTCACATCACAAAATTAATATGAAGAGGTAAGCATTTGGGCTGGGGGTTCATCTGGATGAAGGCAATGTCTAATGAGAAATTTCTGATTAAAATTGCCCAGTGCATACTGCAATGCTATTTAACCTATAAGGAATTCAAGTGCATTTCTTAGATTCCTCAGAAAGGGCTGGTATTTGCAGCTTAAATCAGAAAATAATTTATTTGTACCCCACCATATGACTGGGTTGCCCCAGCCACTCTGGGCGGCTTCCAACACACATAAAAACATAATAAAACATTATAAATGCCTTGCATGGTGGTTGTTTTGGGGTTGTTTTTAGGATATCCTGATGCTTCAAAGAAAAAGGCGGAGAGGGGAGTAGAATCCCAGAAAGCATTGAGAGACCACACTTTATCAGGCTGTCCTGAGAGACCATAGCATTTAGAAACTAGTTTATTAATCTCTACTGAACACATGGAAACTGGATACTTGGTCCGCAAAAACACAGAAGCCTCAAACACTTTGATGGTATTTATATCAAATGAAAATAGAATAGCTGCTTGAAGCTTACTTCCGCCAAACAAATCTGAGGGAAGTGTTTCATTTAAGCAAAGACAAAACAGACACAAAAAGACAACCAGCCCCTATCCCGGCAAAAAGTCAAAAATCCCAAACCACTCTGATTTGATAGTTCTGAATTTAGATCTCAGTATTTTGGCTTTTATGAGCAGTCTCCTTGTAAAGAGAGAGGTTTCTATCAGGTATGACAGTCCTACAAAAGCTATTTTATCAGAACACCTGGGAAGGATTTAAAGAAATGTCATTCCCCTTGCCTTTTTCCACACGAAGAGAAATAGCCTGCCTAGCAGTAGATACCCTCCCCTCCCACGACAGTTTATACTTCCTTAGTGCATCAGTGAGTTTTAGAGCATAGTTGCCGTTTCCATGCCATTTTTATGTGAGGTTTATAAGCTAGTAAAAACTTCATTAGCTGAAGGGAGGATTTGCAACAGGCAATTGCTGGGTCCTGCCTTGCGAGTCTCCAGACGGCTTGTGTTAAATTACAAGCTCCTTTGTCAGACTTTGCTTCAGTATCCAGGGAGTAGAATGAAAAGCACAGGTTTAAAACAGAGAAAGGATTTGCCTGCTAGTTGTTGAAATTAATTTCTAATTAGCACAAGCCTATTAAGCTATAATTGCCCGAAGCGTTCTTATTTCACTCATTAAAGTAATTAACGCACAATGCACTTTCTAATCATAACACTGGGTTAGGATTTTGGGGGAGCTATGTAAATTTGCCACCATCTGAAGCTGCTGGTTAAAAAAATAAATAAATCAGTGTTACACTGCCCATGTTGGGATTTTTTGAAATGAACACTTTTTGTAGGCTAAGTCTGAGTTTCTTCCCCACCCTCCAGAGAATAGCTGTGGATGAAAACATGCAAGAGCACATTCTCAAAACCCATCTCGAGTGAAGTGAGGTTGCATTAAGAGGCCCAGAAGCACCTCCTGTTAGCTAGAAAATCATTCAACATCTGATCCTCTGTGCTTCTGGCTAGTGGTGGCAAGGGCAGCCTTGGGCTTCTGCTCAGTCAGACCTTATGCAGAAAGAATCCCCCCTGCCCCATCCCTCGTTTAGGATCAATAAGAGCCACAAGCAGCCTCCAACAACCTGACACTCTCCAGGTGTCCAACTGAAAAGCCCCTCAGCCCCATCTGGCATGGCTGCTGGTCACAGATGGGGGAATATGTAGGTCATCAGGTGGGGGAAGTCTGGCCCAAAGTGCTGGGGTGGGGACTCATATACTTCTGAGAATGGTTGAGAATAATGGGTGCTGGTTGCTCCTGGTTCCTGGCATGGGACCACAAAGTGCTCATTTGAGTGGCTGGGGCAGCAGCAGACTTGGAAGCTTGGGGGGCGGGGTATTGTTTGGTTGTTCTGTTTTGTTTACTTGTGTTTTTATCTTGTATTATATTCTGCGAACTAATATCTTATGATGAAGGGCGGTATATGATTGTTGTTGTTGTTAAGGGAGGTTTTTAATGTTTGATGTTTTATTGTGCTTTAAATTCTGTTGGGAGCTGCCCTGAGTGCATGGGGAAACCCAGCCAGATGGGCGGGGTATAAATAAATTATTGTTATTATTGTTATCATCATCATCATCTACCCACTTGCCTCACACAGAATGCTCGAGACCAAAGGCAGGCCCTGGCTGAGGTATTTCCCCAAGTTAGCAATCACCAGTTTGAAACGAGGACACATCTCCTAAGAGAAAGTATCAGCAAGCAAAACACCTCGTTGCAAAACACTGAGTCCCTTCGGAATTAGCGGTTTCAAAGTCCACACAATACCTGCAGTGGTCAGCATTTAGGGTTATATGCTTCTCACACAAAACACACTCGCCGTTTGAGCAGCCAGGCAGAACACAAGTTGCCATTTACACAAACAAGCAGAAGTGAAGCAAATGGATCACCCCAATTTGCCCACCTGTTAAGGTACACCAAAGCAAACCCTTATGTCGCCTGGGTTGCGTCAGCTTATTTCATTTCTCTTTTATCAGCAGTTATCACAACCCAAACAACAATTTATAGGGAGAGGCTGGCTAGACAGCTGGACTTTGACATGGTTAATTTTAGTTACGGTATTATCACTGGGAGATCGACAAGCAGCCACTCTCTCTCTGGATGGCTAATTCCCTCTCAGCTGCTCCCCTCTGAAAGAATCCAAGTGCTTCCTCAGCCTGGATACATCATCTCTAAACTATTCCCATGCACTGTATGTTTCTTGGCAAGGTTGCATTCTGTGCTGAGAAACCTTCTCTAAATGGGGAGGGAGGAAACGGGGGGGAGGGGAATACTACTGTCTAGCGAAATACTGCAGCGGACCCATTTGCCAGAATGTAAAATGGATGCACTGCTGAGCAAACCAAGAGGTATTGTTCTTGCACAAACAACCAGGCCTTCTCACAGGTCCAGCCCACTTCCAGGTTTTAAGTCCCTTAGGCATAACCAAAAATATTTTTTTTTAAAAAAATGACAGCACAGGAAAACAAGACACAAAAGAAAAGCACACAATTCTATTTTATTTTTAATTATTGACTGAATGCTTTTCTATCCCTCTCTGGTGCAAATACACTAATTACTGAAGCAAAAGCATGTATTTTATGAAGTCATATCTTATTTGCTTCAAGTCGTGGCTCCGAGCTGAAAGATTGTGCTGCATTTTTGTCTTATGTGCACAAAAACAAGTTGCAAAACATATCAAATCCTCCCCCCCCCCCGCCCCGGTCCAAATTGAGGCCCTGGCAAAATGGCCGCTCTGCCCCCCACCCCCACCTACAAACAGGAAGCCACAGACCCAGTCCTGCTGCAAGGATACAGCCCATGCCTCTCCTGCCACTGCAACATAAGAGAAAAAGCCTCAAACGGCAGGCAAGTTAGCCGCACCACACTCTCGAATTCTCACAGCAATAATAATGGATTATGCAGATCAGCATAATCTGAGCCTCCGGTGCTCTTGTCTGGGAAACAGCAGATGGCCAAGGACCTTGCTGCCCTCATCATTTAGCACAGTTCCCCTTAAGGTCCTGATCAATGTGGCATTAGAGAGAGGGAGAGGGAGAGAGGCTGTGGGCTTGGAAAGGTCACTGGCTCCGCTGTTTGCTTTATGCTCTGCACTTTCTGCTTTGTGCGCTGTCACCTCTTTCCTTTTTGATAAGCAATTAATAACGCAGATCAAACCAGAACGTGGTGTTGGCGTAAGTTCAATGAAGATTCACATACGGCTGGTTTAAAGAGCCCCTCACAGGAATACCTAAAGTGCTCTTTAGCAGAGGTACATAAAATACATCTAAGAACAGAAGCAAAAGTAACAACTCAAGAGGCGGCTGCTCACACACAGCTTGGATGGCTCAGGTTATCCACCTGCACATCACTCAGCTATCACCCCAAAGGAAAATGGGCGATTTTCAGGATTCCACGTTTTTAGTCAATGCAGTAGAGAGGACTCAAATGTTGTTTCTCTGAATGAACATGCAGAAAAAGAGGGGGTGGGGAAAGGGAAAGTAAAGAGGTCGGGATGACTCCAAATATTTGTTTACACCTACTGCCCACATAGCTAAGCTCTCTCCAGATGTATTTCTGGAGGAAGAAAATGTCATTACAGTTTGTTTTAAATATTTCCATAGCTGGGTAAACAGACTATGTCACAGACAGATAGCTGCCAGACGTCACTTGCAAGGAATGACCTGACCGAAAGTGGAGCAATGAAGTCATTCATCACAGGGGAGACACACTTCTCTCCCAAGTCCTTAACAGACAGCACTATGTGAATGACATTCATTCCACACAGATTCACCACACGATTCTCATGATGAGCAAATGAAAAGGTAGCAGTAAATAAGGAGCACAGGTTAGCATTTACGCTTGGTCTGCCTAGAGGGCTCCTGCCAACTTTATTTTCAGTTTCACAAAGGCTGGCTGTGGGGCCATGCAGATAATTTTACAATCCCAACATTCATTTGTAAAAGGACAGTTACAACCCGGAAAGCTCTACAGCCCTACTGAGGGCAAATAGCAGCATTGCTAGTACAGGAGCCAACTCCTAGGGGCCGAGGGGGCTCTGCCCGCCCCAATATAACATTTGAGGGTGCCAGGCAGCAGAAAATTAAGGGATACTGCCATTCAAATGATGTGTGTGCACTGTGTCATGGGAAGGGCTTACCTGCCCCTACTCCACCCCATTATTTTATTCAAGTTGGCACTCCTGATTGCTAGTGAAACTCTCCCTTGAGAATATTTCTCCTGATTCTTCAAACTCTGTTGTCTCTTCACCCACTCCTTCCCCAAACAGGATTGTCTCACACCTGCAGGAGACGCTGCAATTATATTCAGGATATTCCAGGTTTATGGGAAGTGCCACAAGGCCTTCTGCTCTTTGGAAAAAGAAATCTCTTATGTGGAAATTGATTGATTGTTTAACTTTATTTTGTTGTATTTCCACAGCCAACATTATGCAATGGCAACACAAGGAATCTCCATCTTGTTTTAAGCTTTTGGCAGTCACAGCTACATAGAAGCACATTATAGGGTGCTTCCAGATGTGGGTTTGTTGTGAAATCTGTGCTGTCCGTGCGCACAAGATTTTGCAGCATCCACATGCCATCATCAAAATACCAACCTGTTTAATTTTCAATTTTAATTTGGATTTCTCCATAACAATCTGCAGTCACTGCTGGTGTGAAATCTCCTTAGTGCTGCCTCTGCTAACTAGGTGCGTTCTAGCTGTTTAGACTACAATTCCCATCATCCCTGACCATCAGCTATACTGGCTGCGGCTGATGGGAGTTGTAGTCTAACAACATCTGGCAGCCAACAGGTTGGGAAAGGTTGCATTAGTGCATTTATTAGGTGCATGACTTGTCATATAGAATCAGAATTGTAGAGCTGGAAGGGACCACAAGAGTCTTCTAGTCCAACTCCCTGCAACACAGGAATCTTTTCCCCAGCATGGGTCTCGAACCCATGACCCGGAGATTAAGAGTCTCATGTTCTGCTGACTGAGTTTCCAGAGGCTGGCCTCTAATGCCACTCTCCTACTTCTGTTTGCTCCTCACTTAAAAACCACCATTATTTTTTGAGGTCCATGTAATACAAGCATGTCTGTTTCCACGAACTCTTGCATGCAGAAAGCATGTCTGAACCTCATCAGCAGGAGCATTTCTCCTAAAATCTTCATACAGTGCATATGGGGATTACCTCATAAACAGCGATCGCAGTACATAATCTAACTTTAATTAACAACAACAACAACAACAACAACAATAATTCTGCAATGGTTTTGTGCTACACTTCTGTATCATTATTATTCATTATGATCCAAATGGAAGCAGATATTCCTCCCTATCCCAAAAATACAAGTCTCCATTTTGTCCATTGTAAAATATGATAAATAAGGTTGGCAATATTTGTCCTTGGGCCCTTCAAATGTATGTGGGGGTTTTTATTAAAAAAAAGGTGCAGTTGCACAGGTATAAACATACCTATGCACATGCCCAGAACAGAACAAGGCAGCAGAGTGGAAGAAGAGCGATTGAGGGGAAAGGGGCGGGGAACACACACCTCCATCCACTATAGGAGCCAACTCCTAGGGGCCATGAGGGCTTTGGCCCCCGCAATAAAATACTTGAAGTGGCCAGGCTCTCACAAAGTTTATGGGCATTCCCATTCAAATGAGGTGTGTGCACTGGGTCATGCGATTGATTATGTGGGTGGGGCTTACCTGGGCCCCCACAATTTTATTCAAGTTGGCATCCCTGCCACCCGCTGGTGTGCAATAGTAATGAATATGTGGAAGCACAACTAGACTATCGAGTTCCAGGCCCAAGCATTTGTGAAGGCCTAGTACATAGGTGTACCTTCCTTCTAGACATACACAGTACCATGTTCCCATCCCAAATACTCTCTCTCATTAAAGAAAAGCAGGCTACACAAGGATACAGAATCCCTCCTTTACACAAGGACATACATGAATAGACTAACCTACCAGGTCCTCCTTTACACCAGGGTACCAGGCAAACAACAATTTATCCTTTGCACAAGGGTACCAGGCCCTTACAGAATCCTTCATTTGCACAAGGATAGAATAGACCAATGTACCAAGCAAACAACAATACCTCATTTCAGCTGCGGGGAGCCCCAGGGATGTAGCAGCAGGGTAGATCTCAGTCTGGCCAAGCTATGCTGCACCTACAGCATTTTAAGCCTTCAAAGTCCACCCACCTCCATTCCAGCTCAAGCCCTGTGTTTTTAAACTACCTTCACCTGTCTTGATTGTTACTACCTTCACTTGGCTTGGGGTTTCTAGGCCAACAGGCAAGCAAAGTAATTAACCTACAGCTGGGCTCTTTCTACACAAGAAGTGCTCCTGCAAGCAACCAAGTCGGCATTAGAATCACTGCTGTTGAGTTTATGGTGACAGGAAGGGTTAATTGTGCAAGGCCAGCTACAGCTCCTTGATAACAATTCATTTTCCACATTGCTATAAGAACACACTCCAATCTCATGGGTCAGGGAAAGCCTGAGCAAGTAAGTGTATGTAAGTCTTTACAAGCCACATGAAGCGTAGGTTGTGTAACCTGAAGAGATTTTGTTGCCACCCATTCCCATTTCTCACATTTTCAATTTAATTTACACTCCCTTCAAAAGTAGAGATGGTTGTGAACGGAAATTCTTACATTCTCAATGAAACAGCATATTGTGTATTGTCGTGGCCTACAGTGAGTGCTGAAAACTCTCAAGGCAAAGAGTTCCTTTGGGTGTTTATCTGAAATTAAGATTTTACAATTTGCCTAGCACTAACCATTTGTGCTTCTTGGGCCTCTAAGAATCTTCCACACCTGTTTTGTAAGCATATCAGCTTGGTTTTGACAGATAATTTATTATACAGAAAATATTTCATGGGGAAAGAGTTACTCTTGTTTCAAATTGAAAGTCCACATTAGCTCTGGTGTACTTGTTTTCTGTAACTCATATAAGTCACCAATCCTAAACACACTTACTTAGAAATAAATTCCTCTGAAATCAATGGAACTTCCTTCAAAGACCATGGTTAGTCTGACAGTTGTATCTACATTCAGGCAGGACATGTTATTAGCATCACCAGTCATTGCTACTTGAGCTCTCTGTGTTGATGACAGGTACCTCCCGTGTGATAATTCACGTTCAGGGATGCTGGCATGGTAACACATTCCAATTCACTGCTCTAGGAAAGATGGCAAATTTGTTGATGCTGTATCTTGGGATCATTTAAGCAACTGGGACCATATTCTTGTCCTCATCTGCTGCAAGGATGGGTACAGTTGAACCTCAGCTTGTTGTGCAGGTTTGTGAGGAGTCGAGATCATGAATAAATTAGGCTAGTCTTTGAAGAAAACCCCTGGAGAACCACTTTTATTGACCAGAGATTATGATTCATTATAACAATTTGCAGCGGCGTAATCGAGACCACTACTGCACCATCCCAACAAAGTGTCTTTGTGGCACCTTAAAGACCCACTCATTCATTAGGGGAAAGTTCATAGTTTCGTGGTACATTATCTCCTTTTATGCAGATGTTCCCAGGTCAATCCCTGGAATCGACAGGTAGAGTTGGGAGAGATTCCTGCCTGAAGTCTTGGGGAATGAGTCAGAAATGCATGATGCTTCTTCTAAATGGCAAGTTGGCCTCTCTTTACATGCATGGCGTAAGCCCTTCCCTAATCCATATAACTCTGGCTGAGACTTTCCTTACTGACAGCATTGTGAAAGAGAAAGAGAAGGAAGAGGGAGGCGGCTGGGCTCTCCCCCCCCCCCTTTTTCAGTCCACGGATGCCATGCTACTTTGCTTCATGAAGACTTGTGTATCAGCCAGACAAAAGTAAAACAAAAAACGGCTGGGACCACTCATATTTATGATCAGCTCATGGTTATGGTTTGAGAAAGTCAGACTGCAAAAAATAAATGCTGCTTAACAGCAACAACTTTACAAGCATGGTAATGTATTGGAAGTACTAAAGAAAACGAAATCTGAACTTTCACACACTGGTACTTCCTTGCAAATGTGTCCAAAACGAGCATTTCTGTGTTAGAATATGCATGTATTAATCTGAGCATGTTATGGCATTTTAATGAGAACTGAAAACAGATTTCTCGGACTTGTATCTATTAGAAGTTCTTAGGAATTATGGGACATGCACCTTAAGTTATTAAATGTAATTTTATACTGTAATTATGTGATATAAAAATTAATGGTTTTAAATTACCAATTTGTTATTTAGCCAGTAGGATTTTCTCTGGATACCTTCCCCGTCTAAAACTGCAAGATAATGAAGGCAAAGTTATGATTAGTCATACTGTTACACATAAATATTTGCATTTTGGGGAAACTGCTGTGAAGAACCACAAAATATCTACTCAACTTGCAAAAATAAATCCTCAGTAACTTACTTACCAAACAGCCAATTGTGTTGATTTTGGCACGGTGTTAGCATTAATCCGCAAAAATATGTCCACATGAAAAGGTGAAACAGCCAAGGCTGCCATAAAATTTTTACCTGGAAAAATATTTGCTCAGACAGTAATGCTTCCAGTCATAACTCATGTTGCTGGTTCAAATTTTATCAGGACACAAATGGCTGAAAACATTTACCACCTTAGTTGTGTGTGTTGCCCTTCCTTAGTAGGATCCAGGTGCAGAACTATTTAAAAATCTGAGGGAGAAATAGTACATTCCTTACCATGAATTTCCTGTTCTCTGTGGCTACAGGAGACTATGTCCCCTCAGAACAGGAGACAAGGCCAAACTCTTGCATTTCAGCCAGACTCCTGCATTTTGTCCTCCAAAGGATTTTTGCTACCAGCACAGACCAGGCTGAAAAGAACTGAAGAAACCCCTCAGCCAGCTACCTCTGTGTGTGTTTGTGTGTACATATGTATGTACATGTGTATGTATGTATCAGTAGAGGCCACTCAGTGAAAAGAAAAGAAGAGGGCAGGAGAGAAGGGAAAGGAGCCTCCTTTACATGCATAACGAGGCAGACGTTTGAAGAGGTGTTGGCCCAACATCAAAATCAGTGCTGAGGAGAACCCTCAGGGATTCAGAGAGGATAGCAATTAATAGCAATACATTACTTTTTCCTCACTAGGCGGCATTCTAAATTCTTGGTGATCTCCAAGCAGCCATGAGTGGGGCAGGCACAGTTGTAGACGGACGCAAGGAAAGATGCCTCAGGCACTTGAAATGAAAATAAGAAAGCCGTATCTTGATTGAACACCTGATAATATAATGCGTTGCTCTTTTACTGCTCAGCATACAATGTGGCAGAGGGAGAGAGGGAAGCATTTAATATAAGAACACCTCACTAAGAGGAGCTACCTTTCAGCCAGGACTATTTCCCCCCCAATTTCTGTCACATTAGACAAATAAAATGCCTGCCTTGGGTGTCGAAACCCAAACACTGGAATGTTAACTATGTTCAGCTTTGATTTCAAAGTGCTTTGTCCCAAATGTTATATTTCAGTAAACATGTGACATACAGTATCTGGGGGTGGAGGGAGAGAAGAAATGCCAAAACGACCATAATAATGTGGCAGTCAGAGCTTAATTTCCAGGGGGGTTTTTTGTGTGTGTATGTCTGGCTGCCAAAAACCTAAGCTACCTTCCCCAAATATAAGACTGATGCTTAAGGCGCTGCCATTCTGAATTAATTTTCCTAAGGGCTCTTGTGATCTATAGACTTGAGGGGGAAGGGGCACATTTGAGTTTTTTCAAGCTAATACATCCTATTTGCTAGCTAATACATCCTATTTATATTTCTCTGTCCTGTGCCATTTAATCTGAGGGCCAGATTTACCTCAAGTCCCCGACTGTGAAATCTGGGATCTGATGAATAGATGGTTTGCAAGGCTATTCTATTGTTATTATTTCTTTAAGAGCCCATGGGCTTTTCATTCTTCACTTCGTTTCAATGTGCATTGTGTATCGACCCCCAAGGACTTCATAGTTTTGGTTTTCAGGCTGGATTGCTGACAGGGAATTCTGCTGGAATATTTCGTAGGTTTTTTTGGACATCTACATATGAAGAATTAGGCATTGCCGTTCTGAGGTGTTAGAATGGATGGCACCTCTTTAGGCTACAGGTAGAGGGTGCCCCACCTTTGAATGCTCATCTGCATGCAGAACCCCCACCACCCCCACCTTATCTTTCAGAGGTTTAAAAGGAGGACTACATTCTCTCTCCTGGATATGCTAATTCTCTACTAGTGGACTTGTTGTTGTTTACATTGGAAGCCTAAAGCGGTACTATCCATTCTACCATGTCGGGATTCTACTACCTCATTTTCCTTTAACCACTGACCACACATGAGTTCCTCTTTTGAAAACCCTCTGCACCAGACCTGCCAAGCGTCTCTGCACTTTCAAGCAAGGACTCTTGATTTACTATGCGCCAAGAACATATTAAAAAGAAAGGTTCAAAATGCTGTTGCTTGAAAACATTAGATATGCTAGTAACTTGTAAGAGAGAAGAAATTTCTTTCTTATTAAAAAAATGTAGGAATCGATACGTTTCTATGTAAAAAACAAAATAAAAAATTCTCGCCACTGGGATGGCAGTCTGAGATAGAACAGTATGTTATATGTTGTTCTAAGGTTTGTTTTTTTTAAAAAAAAACTTAACATACACACAAACCAGCTTCTGAGGCTGCACTGAAGAAGCCTGAGTCCTTAAATCATCCCCGCTTGTGCTATTTTGCTATTGAGAGTACCTGATCCCATCAAGCTGCTTTTACCCCCAATGCATAGTGTTTGAAGTGTGAGGGGGGAAAAAGGAATCAGAATCATAGGGATTGTAAGGGTAGTCTCTCAATTATGTCCACCTGAAAATAAGTGGGCTGATGTATTGGGAGCGGGGAATACAAGTACCTGCACTTATCTCCCAGTAGCAATAAAAGCAGCTTGGTAGAGAATTTCAAAAAATAAATAAAATAAATACACTAGTTATAGCATCAGAGATTGCATGGCTGTGTGCTTGGTTATTAAAAGAGCACAAGAGAGAGTGTTTAGCTGGCTCAGACGTCACAATAAACCATGGATAGGAGGAGCAGGCGTATGGAGGCCTCAGACACTTGTGCTGCCCCCTCCTCCTGCAGTACAGAAACAAGAAGTTCAAAAATTCTCTCTTCTGCTTTTGATTAACTACAGCTTGTCATGTTGTCAAATCAAGCAAACTGTGATTAATCATAATTATGGTTTGGTAGAAATAAGCCAGTGTCAAGCAATGGAGCTGGCTTGTTTCAATAATGTTAAGATTAATCACAGTTTAGTGTTCAGATGAACTCTTAAGGAAAACCCCAGAGATGAAATAGTGCATTCAATATGTATATTATTTGTTCAATAAACACTAGAGCTTCGAAATGAACAAAACACAATAGAAAAATACACTTACTACGCTCCTTCAAAGATGCCTAAAAATATTAACAAAAATGGAAGATGTGCAAAAGCTGCTGCCAGCTATAGGTGCCAAAATGAAGGAGACCAGGAAAAGTCATTTTCTCTAACGTTGGTGTGTAGATTTGTGCTTGCCTCTGCACCTCTTGTTAAATATGTTTAAATGCTGACTGAATATCTAGTTTATTACACTTCTGTTAAAAATCAGAATATATAAAAACTTTACTTCACAATATTTCAAATCATCATATTTACATCTCAAATTCAAAACAGTCAGTGAGACATACAGCAATGTGAACACTCAAGAATTTAAGATTAAATTAAAAAAAGCACACAAACATTTTAAAGCAAAAGAAGTCTATGGCCACTGAAATCTGATAGTACAGCAGCTGGGGCGTGGGGCAGGGGAACCACAATTCACCAGGAAGTGCCAGTTTTTCTACTTCTGCAAGTGGGCCAACTTTTCAATTTCATCTGAACACAGTCAAAACTTTCTATTCCTTTTTAAAGCAAAGAAGAAGAAGAAGCATGGTATCTGAAAAGTTTGGCTTTCAAATCATGTCATTAAGTGTAAATTCTACAGCTATGCAGACAATATGCAAAGCAACTTGAGAGCAATTTAGGACAAGGGTGCATCTTCCCCAAAACAGGTATTTCACTGAGAAAGGCATTACTGAAAGGCATCAATGAATAGGTGAAAACATCAATCCTAATACTTCATATATATGTGTTTTCCAGATTTTTCACTCAACTGCACAATAAATACAAAATTCTAAGGTAGGTGACTGTGTAGAGGAGGGGAAGGGAACCTGTGGCTCTTAAGATGTTGCCAATGGGCAGGGATGATAGTTGTAATTCAGTGGCATCCTTAATGCTAAAGGTTCCCCGCCCCGTGTAACACACACACACACACACACACACACACACGCACACACACACGCACACACCAGGCTACAAAGCAAGCAAGGGACATAATGACAGAAAGTATTGCTGTGAATGACAGAAGCTGCCCCCATCAAAGAAATAAGAAAGGCCCAAGTGCACAATAGACTTTGGATGCTTGTTTCTACAAATTTGTGCTAGTAAGTGACAAGAGAAGGACAGCAAGTCAGTCTATGTGCTATTCTATAAAAGCGACTCCTTGACCTCCAAGAAGGAAATTCCTGTTTGAAGAGATTGCAGATATTTTAGTCTTAGCCATTCTGTTGTTGTTTTTTTAAAAAAGCCTTTATGAACTTTGGTCCAAAACATTATATTCTTCATATTGCTGATGGATATTTTTTGGGATCACAGTTGCTACACACACTCTGGAAAAACATTCAGATTCTGTTGTGTGTCTTGCTTGGACATTAAAAAGTTAAAAGCATTACTGTAATGCAACTGCTGTATTGTTTTTGGTCTATGTAGTGAAGCAGTTCTCATTATTGGAATTATTTATGTGTTGATTGCTGTCCAGGATGGCTAATCTCTGCAGAGGAAAACCATTAGTGTTGATGTACATAAACATTATTTTCACCTTCTGAAGATAAAAGGAACAGACATGGTTTCCTCCAAGCAAATGGGAGGTTTATTTTGGCCAGCTAGAGGAAAGTACAGGGGGTCTAATTTTTGTTCATCTAGCATTCCCTGGGTGTTACTCGAGAGGGCACCCGCAACGACTTTTTGTGCTTTTGTGCAAGTAATTCCAGTTAAATGGGGCTTGGTATCAAGCAATCATTTTAAGCCACATTTACACACACACCTTGCTAATATCGTGCCCTCTAAAACAAAACACAATTTAGAAAGTGGGTGCACACCTTTTGTAGAAGAGCGGAACAATTTATGCTGAAGTTCCTCCCCCTCCCCCTTTCACATCCACCATTTCCTGCAGTGTCTTTGTACAAACAATGCATTACATAAGGAGCAACATACAGTATTTACATAAACATTCATCTGAACAGGCACCAGAGTCCTTCACCTTTCTTTTCACAGTGGCAAACAGCAAATGATCTACAATACTCTAATCGGCAGTTGTCATGGATACCATGTAAAGCTCAGCAATGTTGTGTGTGAATGGGTCCATAGTTATAGAAACTCCACATAGTTCTCAGGGATCAATCCTGTTTTTCCATTCAAGGTTCCTTCCAACCAGCCAGGCTCTTGAGATGGATGAACTAAGAAGAGAGTTGAAGGTTAGTAAGTCTATAAATCCGAAACTTTAAAATAGAACTAGAATGTTGACTAACTTTTATATTTCCTGTTCTTCCTGGCCATAGGAGTGGGATGGGTCCTCATCCTGGCCACAGAAAGAAAGGGTTATCCTCCAATTAAGTCTTCCTCTGAGAGGAGGGGCTCCACATAACATGCCTGAGCAGTGTACTTTCCAACCCCAAACAGCAACTTAGCAAACCTATTACCTGTATGTCTAAATAATAAAAGGTTAAGAAAGAGCGAGGAAGATAGTTGAGAGACATCCCTAGATGTCTCTGCCTAACAATATCCATAAATCAGCTAACAGAGAGAAGAGGGCACTACTGAAGAATGAACCAGACTACCCTGAATCTGCCAGGAAGAACAGAACATTTATTGGTCAGACAACATTCCATTTTCTACCCCTAGTGTCCAGCAATTTCATCCTCAAGGGGATATAGCCACCCCTGCCCAAAAAATCCCTCTCTCCCAGAATACTATGAAGTGCCACATCCTGTGTTAACAAAGAGACTTCTATAGTGTTTACAATCACTGTTGTGATTGCAGATTACACAGGAGGAGGAAAAGAAAAGTAGTAGTGAGGGTGACAATGGATATGATCAAACATTTACGCTCTGCTTCAGTAGGAGGCAAGGACTAAGGGGTTAAAGTCTCTGGCTTCATCTCTCTCCCTTCTCTTGCCGAAGAGTCTAAATGTTTATGGTTCCCCTTGCTCATTTCCCTTTTCTGTAGTGCTGAGGTTTCAAATTCCATCTTTCTTCCCTTGTGGCCTATTCTTCAGCCTAAAATTTCCTTCCATATTATCTTGCCTAGAATTCATTCCCACAATCTCCTTGTCCTCACCCTCCACACCCTTTCCTTTTTTTAAGCTCTCTATTTTTATGTAGTTAACAGACATTAGGAAACTATATTCCTGTTTGTGAAAGCCATCGTGATGACAACAGGGTTACATAAGCCTGGTCATACATTCTAGCTCACAGGAGGAGGAAGGAAGAAGGAAGGAAGTATTATCAAGAGGCCATTGCTGTTTCTGTGCAGATAATGCAAAAGCCACTCTTGGGACTGAACAGGGCTTTATGGGGAGAAAAAAATCTGGAAAGATAACCTTCAATACTTAAGAAAATTAATGCACTTATTCTCTTTCTGGCTTGCTCATTAATGGGATTTCCTATGCTCGACTCTGGCAAAGCGTAGCGTTTACTGATTTAAACTCTAAGCTGGCAATAGACACGAGGACAGCCAAGCACCATGAAGCATGCCCCGAGATAACTCCTCCCCCCTGCTAAAAGATGTTTAGGGTAGCATGGGTTCCATGCCAAGCTTCCACAAAAGAATGCTACCAATATATATATGTATATATATACTTTGGAGCAAGCAAAAAGTTAACAGCAAAAGTGTGGCACTTGAATTTGAGTTGCTCACCCACGTGCAATCGTGTGCAATTTAAACACCCCCATTCCGCTCCCCGCCCCATTCCCGTTCCGCCCTTTTAGTGACATCTTTTATGACGTTTCTGGGTCAATTCCGGGTTTGGCGCTGTGTGTGTTTGCACAATTGTACACATATTGGCCATGCCTAAAACAGGGGTTGGCTGTATTTGGTTCCCTACTTAAATCTGAGGTTGGGGATTAGGTTAATCTATCAAATGAAACACAAAACTGCCTGAATAGATTTGAATAGATTTGATGATTTTATGCCAAGAGATGAGAGGCCAGCAAAGTAATAGTAATAGTCCTCTTCCTCCTCCTTACTTTTTATCCTGCCCTTCCTTGAAGGAACTGAAGGCAGCAACCATGGTAGGAATCCCACCATATTATTTCTTCCTCATCCGACTGCATAGGTTTTCAACATGTTATCAAAATTTAACACAAATAGCAACCCTACAATGACAATGGATTTATTATAACTAGAATGGTTAGTATCAAGGTTGCTTTTACTTATTCATATTCTATATCCCTCTCTCATTTTGTTCTAGCCCACTAATGTGTATGAGGACAAGGAAAATGCTTGTATATTGATTGGGTTGGGGAGCAGGAAGAGGAATTTGAGTAAGTATACCTTTCTGTACAAAATTCAAGACATTTTATTTCAAAACTGAACATCAAAGTCCCTCTAATGGTTAAACAAGCAAAACAATGAGGCACTTGGGAACAATAGACCTCTAGGTTGGTTTGGAACAGGCTTCCTCAAACTTGGCCCTCCAGTTGTTTTTGGCCTACAACTCCCATGATCCCTAGCTAGCAGGACCAGTGGTCAGGGATGATGGGAACTGTAGTCTCAAAACATCTGGAGGGCCGAGTTTGAGGAAGCCTGGTCTGGAATTTCTTTCTCAGACTCGGAATACAAAATTACTTTTTAAGAGGAAACAGTATGTGTATCTTAGGAAAAGTTTTTAAAATATCAGCATTAAGGAAGTTATGTGACACCTCAAAAGACATCAGTACAGTGGTGCCTCGCAAGACGAAAATAATCCGTTCCGCAAGTCTCTTCGTCTAGCGGTTTTTTTGTCTTGCGAAGCAACCCTATTAGCGGCTTAGCGGATTAGCGCTATTAGCGGTTTAGCGGCTATTAAAGGCTTAGCGGCTAAAAGGCTATTAGCGGCTTAGCAGCTTAGAAAAAGGGGGGGAAAGTGAAAAAAATCGCAAGACTCGCAAGACGTTTTCGTCTTGTGAAGCAAGTCCATAGGGAAATTCGTCTTGCGAAGCGCATCGAAAAACGGAAAACCCTTTCGTCTAGCGGGTTTTTCGTCTTGTGAGGCATTCGTCTTGCGGGGCACCACTGTAAATGATGTGGGCTCATTTGTGCTGGATCTGTCTTATACACATGGCTAAATTTCTAGGGGTGTCAACAGGAAAACTGTATATACTGGTATTAGCTGCACAATCCTATGCATGTCTACAGAGAAGTAAATCCCAATTCAGGTCAATGGGATTATTCCTGGATAAACTGCATCCTAAATCAATCAATCTGAATATATTTCAGGCCCAGGGTTAACTTTCAAGCCCTGGGCACTAATACAGGTGAATGTTACCTAAGGAAAAAAGGCATCTTTCATTGCATTGCCATAACTGCTAATATTTTCTCCTCCCATGTGATATCTGCATAGTCCTTATTGAACTGCCCTGTCCCTCTTCTTTTTATTTTGTTAAAGACAATTCTTGAGCAACTACTTGATTCTCCATCTTTTGTTACATTTCTCATTTCATTTGTACCCCATGGAATATATGTGATTTACCTCATTTTTGCGTGTATTTTATATTTGTAGGCGAATTCTGCATTCTACAGTTTTTCTCTCCAGACAGTCTCTTCTTACAGCCTTAGTCAAATTTACATGTTTGTATTAAAATGATTAATGCAATTGGTTTTTTATTATCCTTTCAATTGATTTCCACATTGTTCCATTATTATATTTAGATCAGAACAGGATACTGTATAGGAGAAGGTCATCTGTATAATCCTTGTTAGTATTCTCGACATGTAAGGGTTTTTTTGGGGGGGGTTTAAACAGTATTTAGCTTTAATGTCCCCCACCACAGGCAGAAAACTTCAGCTTCTAAGGAAGATGGTAAGAGGGGTGAATGAAATTTTGCAGTTAAACCAAGGAAGGCAGAGAAACATTTAGAGAGATCGTGTAAATGATTTAAAGGGAAGGAGGAACTTGTTGCCAATGCTTTATACTGTTCTGGCCGAATCCTCCAAAAGAGGCAGTATTTCAGGGATCCAAGAATTAATGCTCATTCAGGAGCTTATGGCAAAGAAAAACTGGTGCATCATAGAATCATCGTTGTAGAGTTGGAAGGGAGCATGAGGGTAATCTCATCAACCCCCCTGCAATGCAGAAATCTTCTGAACAATGTAGGGCTCAAACCTATGACCCTGAGATTTAGAGTTTTTTGCTCTGTTGATTGAGCTACACTTGGTCTATGGTATCGAAACAAGTGGCTGTGAAATTATATTGTGTGATATCCTGTTGTGACCATCTGCTAGTGCAGTGAAGTCCTGCTTCCTTTCTACAGTAATGGTTGCTTGTGCCTGAATTGAGAAAAGTTCTGTGGCTATAGTAGTCACACCACCTACTTACCCTCATGTTCCTCCAGTCAGTAAATGTTGGCGTTATGAGTATGCATATGGAGACAGACCTTTCATGGCTTTTTTTGAGGGGGGGATTTAATACCCAGTATTCTGGGATTCTACTCTTGTTGGAGTAGAGAAGATTAGAAGAAGAACTACGTGTTTGCCTGAGCTATGGCAAACCTTACAATTATGATGATTTTCCCCCCTGCAGCTAATGGTTGCTGCCATGGACAGTACCATCATCTCTATCTGCCATATCTTTCCCCGGAAATCAGCTCGCAAACTGGAAGTTCGCATTCGTTGGAGGGGCTGTGGCATGATCCCGATGTCTCTCAAACTACCTCCAACCCGTCTTACTCAGAAACTGGGATGCCACACAAACGGAAAAAAACCAACAACATTTGTTTGGTACATTATACTAGCTGAAAAATGACCTTTTTGTTTGTCAGCATGCCAAAAATGGGGGGGGGGGGGCGATGACGGACCCATCATCTATAAATGGTAAGTGTGGAAAGGCCCTCAATGCTTACATTTATAAGCCGCCATACAGTATAAAGTATACAACCCCCTACTGAGTTATTTAAATGTAGGAAGCAACACTGGATAGTTTGCCCATCTTTGCTGTGATCATATGGCAGGCTTAAATAAATAAATAAAACTGAACTGAAAGAATGGAAGGAAATTCTGTTGCACCTTTCACTGCATTAAAAACATAAGGAGGTTTACAAATACTTCATTGGTGTGATAGGGTTAAAAACTTTTACAGAAATTAGAGATCTAAGTTAATCAACTCTGTAGTTGGCAAATTGTCATTCTACATGCCAATGTAGCTATTATTATTATTATTATTATTATTATTATTATTATTATTATTATTAAACCTAGGGAGGGAAAGGTACTCCTATGCATGGTGATTTGAGCAAATGAAACAAAGAGCATGAAATAACGAACCACTGTTACCACTGAATGTGAAAAATTGGCTGCTTTTCTCCTGGCCAGAGACGGGATTCTCATAGAGCTTATGCTGTGTCTTGTCAAAGATAGCAGAGGTTCAGGGTATGCAGAAGAGGTGGGGCTCTCTCTTTTGCTACATACGCTCAGTTTGACTAATGAGAAGCAGACTAACATAGCTAGTTTGACTTGCTAACTCTCACGCAAGATTACAGCTCCAAGTTGAAAAAGTATGGCAAATAAAAAAATGTGCTTCATTTGACATGATATTTGGCTTGTTAAAAACTATTTTAAAAGTGTTTTCTCTTAATGCAGCAATTATAAAATGCATTTTGCCACATTCAGTAGGTCGACTGCAACATAGTCCTAAGTGAGGTAACTAGGCATGGAATGAGATCCATTTGCACAACAAGACTCACTTCTCCTCTTTTCCCCCAACCTGTTCTGGGTCCGTCCCCCCCAACCTTCCACAGCATATTTAGGAGGCAGGGGGCGGGGGGGGGGGTCCCATTGCGCTGAGTGGACCTCATTCCGTGCACACAACAACTTATTTGAATCTAGTGAATATTATGCAAGTTGTCTCTCAGTGTGGCCCAGCTGATTTTTATCTAGCAACCACTGTTTGTTCAATATAAACAGCCTTTCTCTATTTGTTCTGCTTTTCTGTATGCCTAAGAGCCAGGGGAGAGCAGGCTACTAATCAGCAGAGAGTTCCAAGAATTCTATCTGAAGCTTGCAGTCTTATAAATAGATTCATTCTCTTCTTCAGTATCTTTTGTTTTTGCAAAAATGGTAAATTATGGCCACTTCTTCTCTCCCAGCTCCTAAACTTGGCACTCTTCCTCACTTAAACCTGTTAAGAGTCTCTGTCCTCAAACCCACAGCTACACCTGGTTTGTCCACCAGCCATTTGGTGATTTTCAGTAAGTCTTTTACTCCTGACCAACTGACCCATTAGCAGGTATGGAAAAAGATGACACTGCTAACCTACCCATGTTGAATGAACTGGGCTGGTATCTCTGGTATATTATTATCAATCCAACTGAAATCTCTTCAGTATTAACTGAACTGACAACCTGCAGTTAGAAATACAGCCAAATATTTATGTGGTTGACTAGAGCTTTACAAATTTCAACATCCACAAAATTAGCCATGTTTTCCCCTGCTCATTATTCCCCATTTTCCCACCATAATTGCCCTATGCCAGCAGCTCTCTCTCCTCCTTGGGTTCAACTGAGTATTTACCCTTGCAACCCCAAAGATGCACAAACTGGTGTGCAACATATAATTTTTAGCCCATATGTTCCCAATTAGTAAACATCAGATGGGCAGAAAGATGTAGTCTGTATCACCATTTGTAACAGGATGAAGTCTTAAGATTACTCAGTGGGAAACACAAGCCTTCTCTCTTGAGAAATCACCATTCACTCTTCTTTGTGTTATGTAGGACTGGCCACACATGGATACTCACCATTATCAAATATGGTGCCTGCAGTGAAGGAGAGTTCTGAGTCGTGCTCTGCTTTGCAAGCATAGAGTGCTCTGGCTCTGCGGAATGGAGAACTGCAAAAATAATAACAAAAGAATCAGCACGCAGGAAGGTTTGCACATGTTTTCTTTTCGTGTGTGTATGCAGACTTGAGTATTTCTAAAGTATTTTCTCCTGAAAAATCCTTGAAACATGGATCAAAACTGCCAGATGGCAAAATGTGGAGGAAAAGATGAAACACAGGTCAAGGGAAAGATAAAAGGAATAATATTCAAGATAACACCAAGCATATTTAGAGGATGAGAGAGAGAGAGTGGGGTAACATTTCTTCTCCAAAACCAAGTTTCGTTATTTTGGATTTTCAACATTAACTGCTGCATTTGTGACCAAGGGAAGCCCATGGTTGCCCAATGGAATGAGCAATACTATGTCAGGGAGTGATGGGCAATTAAAAAAAAAAAAGAATTAGAGGCAGAGAAAAGGAATCAACTCTAAAGAGTCAGCTGGAAAAACTTTGTGAGGGAGAGAGTTTCTGATAAGAAACATAATCCAGAGGCCTGGCTCCTGGTTGAGGCTGACGTAACCAAACTCTGCTAGCAATCTTTCCCTGGCATTGTAAATCATTTGAACTGAGGATTTGTTGGTAATTTTTCTCTCTAGCTCAGTTCCAAGACTCCATCTGCTTGAACAGTACAATGCAAATTTCCAACCCCGAGGAAGCCTTTCCTATAGTGATTTACCTGCAGTGGAACCTCCATGCCACAAACCACAGTCCTGCCTACTCACATGTTACAGAGGCTTGAGAAATAAAGCATCATCAATCTGGAGTGGCAGCTGCTAGTTTAAGCCCTGGACATGCTGCCCCATGAGTGATCTCTTTCCCTCAGGGGAAGAGTGGAAAAATGAGACACATTTTCCCCAACAAAGCTCCTGGCCCGGCAGCAGTCAACTGTTGCTGCTGTGACAGTTCTTGGATTTCACCCAGTCAAAAAAGCTTGAGTGAAAGTGATGGCGCCTAGATGAGGCACTCTGGTTGGTAGAGCTATGGCAGCTTCCTAACTGTAACTGGGAGCTAGCAGAAGGTGACACCTTTCAAGAAGAGGCTTCTAAGCCCTGTTTTCTCAGTCATTTTAGAGACCTTAAAACGCAAAGCATTAAATGCCCTTTTGCTTAGAGGGCATTCACCAGTATGATTAATCTGCATTTTAAAGGACAATTGGACTGCTAAACAGCAAGTAATGTAACCCACCAGAGAGCTCAGAGGCATTATTATTATTATTATTATTATTGTGGATTGATTTTATTAGTTTTTCTTGGATTGAGAAATGTCCCATACTTTACTCTCTCCCCCCCCCCCATTTTCCACTGAAAAACCTTTTGTTCTGGAATTTGGATACACACAATTCCTTCCATTGGTTTCTGATATTTATTTTTTTCCTCCTTGCAGATTAGCCATAAGCCTGACTGAATGCGTTAACACAGCATTTTTCCCCCATTAGCAAAAAGCACAGTTGTTAAATTTGAGCGCCTTTACAGTCTTTGAACATCCTTTGCTGACAAATGCATAAAGGGAAAAACAGATCACCTGGACAGCAGGATAATTAATGTTAGAAAATGGCAGACAAGTTTCATTCCAATCCAGATCAGGAGATCTACAACGGAAGTTTGTTAAAGCAGCCAACAATTATTGCATATTAACTCTAGTTAAGCAGAACCTCCATCTAATAATCTATCAAGTGTTTCAACTAGAAGGAAGGTCAATGGGGGATCTCCTCCTAATGCAAATAATATATTTCAGGCGAGATTGTCATCTGAGAATATGGTTAAATTCTCCCTCTTTCCCTGCTGTGATCACAATAATTATCACCACTAGTGGATGCTTAAAAAAAGAAGTGTATGTTAACAACACATCTTGTTTGGTTCTTGTCTAAATTGAGATTAAACTATGAAAAAACCCTAGTCTTTTTCTGGCACTAATTAGTGATACTTTATCTTTGTAAACATTATCAAGATGGTTAAGAGCCTTAAATTCAACTGCTGCAGTTTCCCATTGATTAGATATAAAAACTGATGTTTTAATGCACACAATCACTCAAGCACATGGCATAACAGCAGAGTAAAAATATATTAGTCTGAATGAATGTTAGGAACAGAAAGCTACATACTGAACATGTCCAGTGATTGTTACAAAGTCTGTAAATCCAAACCTAATGAATGGAAGACTAACCCACCCAGCACTACTTAATGACTAGGACCAAATCATTCAGTGCCTCAAAACTGGGTATAAAATTCACAAGGAGGCAATTTCAGAAGGAGGCACTTTACTAAAAACATTTCCAAGAAAAACATCTAGTTACGTAAAGAGATTGTGACAATTGCAGGCTTCCCCCTTGTTTCCTGTTCAAAGCTTTGAGACCAGGAACAAGACACACTTATTTAGAATTTTTTCCTCAACCCACAAATTCTCTAATGGAATCTTACCCACCACACCTCGGCAACAACAAAAGTCTTACACAGAACATTCAATTTAGGATTCCTGTTTGAAGACCACATTAACAGGAATATGATAATCAAAAGCAATATTTTGCATTCAGATGGATTCAACGAATAATGGGAAAACATAACACCTGAAAGCATTTCCATTGCAATATGTTTGTGTGTGGAAATTAATTAATACGAACCTTGCATTCAAGAGTCTTCCATGGAGGGTCCCTCCCCAAAAATGTTCAGAATACAACATTTTACTTAAGTCACTATGACCAATTATGGCTTATGTGCTCCATGAAACCAACATGTTGGGTCAAGTGGTTTGCCTGGATTTGTAGAACACCCGCAGGAACGAAAACAAATGAGAAGGGGAACTCCACAGAGACATTAAACACAGTTTAGGGAGATGGGAAGCAAAGCCGGCAGGGCGGGGGTCCACAGGGGAAGACAGTGCATTAATTGGTAATTAATACAAGTTACAAGAACAGCTTTGAACAATAAACTGCCACTGCCTGGTCCATTCCCCCCCCCTGGTTTCTTTCCTTTGCTGTTATCTCAGTGTATGGTGCTGCAATGCCCTCCCTTTCGTGCTGCAGTGCCCTTCATAGCCCAGCCTGGATTACCAAGGGCATTAATGAGCCCTAGATCTTTCTGATCAGGCTTCTTCTTCTTCTTCTTCTTCTTCTTCTTCTTCTTCTTCTTTTTTAATTTCTGCCTCTGAGCATGGCACATGGCCAGAAAAGCACTCAGTCGAGTTTTGCCCATGTGACCTTGTACAGTTTATGGGAAGAGTGAGAGATTCCCTTGTGTGCAGACTCATAACACCCCAGACTCATAATGACAGCAATTCTGATTATGTTACACTAGATGCAGCCTTGTATCAAAACTAAAATGTGACATAGCCACCTTGTAGGGGTATTTACATTTGCAGATATAAGGCTTGTGAGTGGCTTCCAGTTAAAATTACCATACCCTGGCCAGAATGCATGTGTCTTTTCTGTGCCCTGTTAATAAACTATAATGTCTACCGTGCATCCCTGTAAAAAGCAAGCAAGTGAGCAAGTGAGAGAGATAGTGAGAGAGAGAGATAAAGAAAAAGAACAAGGTTATTAGCTGATTGCATAGAACTCCTACTCAAGGTTAACCCTGAAGAATTTTAAGACATCATGTTAACTTCACTGCTGAGCAAACATCTGAAGGAATGCAGAGGTCTTCATCATATTGTGTTCCAGAGTAAGGATGGGTGTTGCCATTTCAAGGTTACATACAGCAATGAATTTCCTTTGACCAATACCAGGCGCCAAGGCTGCCCAGAAGTTCTGTCCCTGATCCAAAGAGATATCTGTGGTTGCTTAGTAGTCAATTGCATCCTGCACATTCTCAGAAGAACAGATACTGAAATCAGGTTTCAGGATGAATCCTGGGCACACATTACAGCATCACAAGCAACTACTGTAACAACTTTCAAACAGGTAGCAGACACGTGAATACACATTGTATGTGGATTTCCATCGCTGTCACAGAGCATCCTGCCATGGTTACTTGTAAAGAAAACTGTTTTCTGTCCAGTGTAACTTCATGATCATAAACCCTACACTATGCCACTTAGTAAAGGGGTTTTAACTCCAGTTATTGTCAATGTAAGGTAGGAAAGCTATATAACAAAATGTATTTTGAATATAATATACAAACAAGCCCAAAGAATCAAAGGAAGCACTTCCTGCTTTGGGCTCAACTTGTTGAGTGGAAGCTAATCAATATAGGTTGGATGGATTTGTACACTTCTGCTCTATGTCACTTTCACATGTGTTCATTTGCTGGTTCATCTCATCTTTCATGTAAGAATCAGTAAGGCAGCTCCAGAAGTGGTGGTTGCTTGTATTGAATTGAAAAAGGGGGAAATGTTCCTAGCAGTGCAGAGTAAACTAATGCATGGATGCAGGCATCTTAATCAAGGCACACATCTGGCCATCATGGAGACCATACATTAGCTGAGTTTGTCCTTGTGGCTGCTCTTGCATTTTCTGCAGTTCTCCCCCAAAGCAGATCAGGGCCCAAGGAAGTTCATTTTCAACTTGGGACTCCCTTCCTCTGGACTGTCTTGCACAATTTTTAAAAATTGGGGGTGGGATACTTTTTCTGTGCATTTTGTACACTTGAACAATCCTCCTTGACTTTATTGCTGAATTAAAACTGCTAGAAAAACTGCAGCCAGTGGAAATTGTTAGTAAACAATGTTTCTAGCATGGGCTACCCAACTGTTGTTGAAATGTAAGGTTAGCTTGTAAATAAGAAGAGGACACCATCTCAAGTAAACATAGCCTAAGTCCTGGGAACCAATGCCATTCTGTACTTACTTACCTGGGAGTAAGCCCCACAGAACTCAGTAGACATGTATAGGACCACTCTTGGAAATCAATGAAGACTGTAATACTATTGGTCTTTTGCAACTATATCCATCTCTTTGGCTGAATGGGCCTGAATTTTAAGAGGTCAAATAGTTTTTGAATGTCTGTAAATGGTCAGTATATATTTACCCATATTAAATGTTCCAGTTCTCATAAACATCACAACCTCACTGCCTCAAAAACCCTCTATTCTCACTGACACAACTGAATCTGAAAAAAGGAAAACTGGACTGTAGTTAAATGTCAGGCTTAAAAAAGATATAATGCATTTTTTATCTGAAACTATACATATTTGGGGAATGGAAATGAAAGCTTACCTACTGCAGAGATGGTTTTAGTGAGTATCAAGCAAGTCCAGCAATTTGACAAATATAAAACAAAGTCAAACACAACTGAAGGGGATTCTCCAAAGCTGGGATAAGAAGAAAGCTAAGGTAGACAGTGCTTAGATCACTCAACCAATCACTCCTCTGGAAGTCATGGAATGTTTCAAAGTTTCCTTTCCTGATGCCTGACGGCAGCTGAGGGATTGTGACACTCTGGTAACTAAAACAAGCTGGGCCACAGTGAGGAAGCAACACAAGGAAAAAGAAGCTTGTAAACGTAAAATATGATAGCAGCAGTGGCAACTTAATTGAGCAAAACAAAACCCTCAAACCTGCAACAGACCTGATGGGGGATGAGTCGCTGGACGTAGAGGAGGTGGGCATAGGGCTGGATGGTGCGGAGAACATAGGCCAGGACGGTGAAAGGGGTGACGTTGGACTTGGATTCTGAGGGCTGCAAGACAGAACCGGATAACTCATCAAGACACAGGAAACCACAACACAGACAGATACACACACTTAAGGTGCTTGGGAAATTTTCGTAGCATCAGAGGAAACTACAAAATGGAAATGTTGGGAACTCCGGAAAATTGCTCCAAGACTGGAGGCTTGTTTATCCACATGCAAACACATGTGTGCACACAGCTACGCCTCCCCATTACACCTGGTTTGTCATTACCTGGCTGGCAAACTTGGCTCTTTGCCTCATTCAGTAACAGCATTCCAAACTACAGAGGCCACGTCACTGCACACAGCTGCTTACGTTTTCATATTTCCAAACAACTAACAACATTTCCAAACTACTAATGCCCACAACTTTTATTTCAGTTTGTTCTGGTGCTATGTGTGTGCATCGTGAAAAATGATACCCTGTTTACATTTAGGAGTAAATGAGCATGCTGGAAAGCCAAGTGAGCATGCTGTTAAAAGGATGGCAAGGAAGAAGTGCTAGTGCTGCCTCTTCCACTCCAAATGGAATGCCAGTAAGACAAGACAACAACAAAACCCACCACCCTGCCCCACAATAAATCAGGTAGAAATGAAAAACTGAATTTCCACTGAGATGGTGTTAATACAAAGTACATTTAACATGCCCTCTGTCAGTAGCAATGAGCAGGCCTGTGTTGCTGACCTTGCTTCCCAAAGCTATGCACTGCTGCCAGTTACTGAGAGAAGGGGGAGCAAGGCAGCAGAGAGCTCGGCACGGTGTAGGTGCGGTGTCAAGATCACTTGATACTGTATCCCACTGCTGTACCCACACCATCCCAAGCTGCCTGCTACTTTGGTCCTCCCTCTCTCCCTCCTGGCAACCAGCAGTAGTACATTGTCTTCTTTGATTATCCAGTTTAGATAGGATAGTGGGCTTCTCATATAGAAGAAAAGAGGCACATATTTGAGTACAATTTCTAAATACAATTATCACTTCAGTACAGAGCTCAGCAAATTTCTCTACCACCGGCCCTAAAGGATCTTTATTGGCTCCCAGTACTTTTCTGAGCACAATTCAAAGTGTTGGTGCTGACCTTTAAAGCCTAAACAGCCTCGGCCTAGTATACCTAAAGGAGCATCTCCACCTCCATCGTTCTGCCCGGACACTGAGGTCCAGTGCTGAGGGCCTTCTGGTGGTTCCCTCACTGCGAGAAGTGAGGCTACAGGGAACCAGGCAGAGGGCCTTCTCGGTAGTGGCACCCGCCCTGTGGAATGCTACCCCATCAGACATCAAGGAGATAAATAACTACCTGACTTTTAGAAGATGTCTGAAGGCAGCACCTTTTAATGTTTGATGTCTCACTATGTTTTGTTGGGAGCTGCCCAGAGTGGCTGGGGCAACCCAGTCAGATGGGCGGGGTATTATAATTATAATTATAATTATAATTATAATTACCACTAGAAACCTAGTTTAGGAGGTTCCAATAAGGACCAATCTACTATAGCACCATCAGTTTGCAGTTGAGGATAATATGGGTAACATCCAAGTAACTAAGACTGTTTGTCACTAATGGCCAGAATGTTGTGAAGAAATGTTTGAAGTGCCCTTCCCTCAAACATATTACTCCACTTTTGGGGGCGTTTTGAATACCTGGTTCTGGTTGAAGAGCAGCACCAATGGGTTAGTTTCTTGTCATTCATTCAATTTGGATTTCAGAATTTTGTAAAGACTGCTGCACATGCTCAGTACGGTCTTAATATGGCTTCCTGCTGCTGCTGCTACTCATTTGTGCTATCTTTTTTCCTTGCAGGTAAACCATACACAGGGGACAATTATGTACAATAACACACCATTTATTTTTATTCTATGGAAAACACACCAGTTAAATTGTAGCTTGTATATGGGCTGTGCGAATTCCCTGCTGAGGGACACATGGATAAACAGATCAATTAGAAACATCATGCCAGAAAAAGACAAACCTGGCTTCCACCTTTTCATGATGAAGAGATGTGTGAAAAGTTTGTGAAAGGTGAAAGTAGGGAACATTTTTCCTTTAAATAAAAGGGAATAAATAAAAGGTTAAAAAAAATGCTCAGAAATGTTATCTTTCACACACACACTGTACCATCCATTCCTCATGCCCTATGTCTATTTCTTTTCAGAGTGTGTATATATATATATATATGTATATATATATATATATATATATATATATATGACAAAGTATACTGAATGGTCTTCTGTTATTGGAGCTGCATAAACAGCTTTTTTTCAGTCAGTCTATTTTGACAAGCATTTGGATGAAGATTGTCCTTACTTGGAGTTGAATGGAACTATGAAACTGGTCTTGCTTTTCTGGCCAGAATTACTCATGGGTGTGGTTTACTTGCAAAGGTGAAAAAAGTAACACGAAATGGAAGGAACTGTATATGCCTCATTCTGAAATTAATTGCAGAAATTCTCAAAGAGAATCAGGTGTTAAACGGCGCTGAACATGGGGAAATGAAGAGCTGTCTAACACCAAGTCAGATCATTAGCCTGCCGAGAACAGCATGGAGTGTCAGAAGCTTTCCAGCGTTTCTTCACAGTGGTTTTCTCCAGCCTGACCTGGCAATGCTGGGGATTAGACCTGCATGTGAAGCCTGTCCTCTACCAATGCATGTGGCTAGCCCTTCTCCTGGTGCATGGAGAAGTGAATATGAATAAGAAAAATATATTTACTCCTTAGGCTAGTGGCCTTCCAACATACAAAGAGATGTTTTGTTGCTTCTTGAAAATATGTTTGCTTTATTGACAGTAAATCAGGCACCAACATAATATCTTGAGTTCTTTAGTTATCAGTATTATTTAAGCTCTTTGATTTTACTCACATAATGTGGGATTGGTTTACAGCACATACTGGTAGAGTGATTAAGCTCCTACAAGGAAGAGAACACAGTATTTTCTTTCACTGTTAGAACTGAAGACAGAGATTGTGCACTGTACTGAATTCAGATAATTTTACAGTGTTGCTACATACTTGTGGTTTATAATCCTAGATCTCTAACAGGGGGAAAAAGAGTTGGGAAAGGAGGCAAAAAAAGCATGCTGTTGTGCTGTTGAAGATCTACCAAATAATCTGACCTGGGCAATTAGAAACCTTTTTTACCAAATTTGGGGAAGCTAGCACTCCAAATCACTGGTTGACACATATACTTCCCCAACCTAGAGCCCTCTCATCAGCTCCAGGTAGTGATCATGGTATCAGTTTATAGGTGTTTGAGCTGGAAGGTCTTTCTCCACAAAACGGTTTGTGCATTTCCCATATGGATATTCAAGTGCAGCAGGAATGGGAATCTGTGGCCCTACAAGTGCCATTGGCCTACAACTCCCATCATCCTCAGGTAGCATGGCTGTTTGTTAGAGAAAATTGAGTATTTAGTCCCAATCCCTGGAGGGCACAAAGTTGGTGAAGGCTGGTCGAAAACCTAAGTTTTACTACAGGTTTGCAAGGAAGATATGTGCCATAGTGTGAAGATGGAGGAAGTGTTTTCCCCTCCCAAATGCCACAAAGGCATTAGATCAGAGTTAACCTTCTAGTTGTTCTAGCTGGCTGTGTTGAGAAAGCTACCAGGAAGTTAAGTTTATGAGAAGTCAGCACTGCAAAGCACATATTAAAGCAATAATATAAGGTGCACTTCCAGTTGATTATTGTCACCAGCTGATAATAAATTTATTTAAAAAAACACAAATGGCTCAAACAGAAATTTACAAATATTGCACATCCCTGTTAACAGAGGCCAGAAACTGCAGTCTTTTGCTTATCACAGCTTTTGGTTTGGCCTGTATTCAAATACATCGCTGTGAAAGCAGTATGTAAATATGCACAGAAAGCTTAGCTATTTAATTCTGAATAATGTTTAACCGACAAAATTCTTATCTCAGGAAAATATACAGTTACTTAGAAACATGTTATGGTTAAAGGACATAATTAAGATCTTTCCCCCCTTTTCAAACCCTTGGATTTTTCTACGGTACAGAATCATTATTACGTTGAAGGAATAATGCAACTTTCTGTATACACAGAGCACACCCACACATTCACACATTACCATTCAGCCAACTTTCCTTCTGTACATGAAGATCAGCGAACAAACCAATGCTGGAATTCTCATTTAGTCACAGTAAGGGCTGCTTCTTACTATATGGTAACTAAAATTGCATCCAGATGCTAAGCAGGACACATGTACCAGATTTCTAAGAAAATGAGTCTCCAACGTATCTCCACATCACCACAAGCACTCACTAGGTGTGCCAGTTGATGACAAGCCATTCACTGAGAACCAAATCTGGATGGGACGCCTAATCCTGAGGAAGATAGTTGCAGATATGTCTAGGTCAAGCCTACTTACCTTCACTGCATGTTGGCTTTTTGACTGTTAAAATGTGTCTCAATACCCAACTATTCCACATTTTTTCATTGCTGTTTTCTTTTTCAGTGCAATTTCCCTCCTCACAGGCATCAGCCTCATTTGTGACAAGCTGCCATTTAATCATAGTGGCTATGATGACCTTAATGGTGTGATCACTTCAGGAGTGCTTGTAAACACAACCCAAGGGGATCCAACTGAATTGAATGGCAGTGTGGGCAAATGAGCCTAATGACTGCACAAACAAAGAAGAAACAAAATGGTTATCGAGCATGGAGCACAAAATGCTAGAAAACAAATGCTAGATATGCTGATGACTTTTTCAGTAATGTGTGGCTACATCCAATCAGATGTACTGTCTCTTAAGCAAATGTATGAATTCATTTATACCATGCCCCACCTCCCCAAAAAGCCCAGTAATTATAAACATTAAAAGATATAATTCAGTACAGCCCCAGATTCATCCATGTGGTCTCCCAAAGGTGGCTGCAAAGTTTATTTACTTGCACTGAAAACCCATTCCCCCAAATTTGGTAACACTTGGGAGTAAAATTCAAAGACAGATTTCCCAAGAGCTTCAAATGAAGCCAGAATTTTGTCCACAGTTTTCTACAAAATACTTGCAATGTAAGTAATGACATTGCTTCACTCCCAACTGCCCAGGCATCATTTTGCTTGCATTTCTTAAGAACTGGAAGCCAATGTGTTGCCATTGTTCCCAATTTTACATCAGATTCATGTGTCCTACATTGGAGTCCAAAAAAAGAAAAGACAAGAAAACCCACAGTGGGTCGTGTATAAGGAGCTGGTGGCTTCATTCCAATTTTCTTGTGGGAAAATATCCCCATCATAAGAATCAACATCATAATTTGGCACAAAGACAACATTCTTGACCAGATTAGAACAGTTTTTAATGGAGGTCAGTTGTTGTGAGTTTTGTTTTTGTTTTTTTGGCTGCAACTGTCTGGGTTTATTCTAGGCAGCCTTAATATTCGTTTTATAAAAATATAATGTAGACAAAAGGTAGTGGGGGGATAAACACTGCACTGAATTTTCACAAACACTTAATATGAAGGGGTGGCAAAAATATTTCCCCAAATGTCTACCTCTTTTGTTTCTTACAGAAAGTCTTCACAGTCCCAACATACTGCTGCTCTGGTTTGAACAAATAAATCAACCACAACCAGAAAGATTTGGCGATGTGACAACAATACAAAAGGAAAACAAAGCTAACGCAGAGTGAGGGCCATCCCTAGTCCACATACATGTTCCTCATTCTGAATGAGCTTTGTTCACAGTTGCATAAGGAAAAAGCCAGATCTAGTTGCTACAGGAATACACACAGCAGAAGCTAAATGGACCGCAAGACTTTCTCTCTAAATTGGCACCACAGCACCACCACCTGAACACCAAGCAGCAGGGAGAAAAGTCTCTGTGTTTGAGTGTGTGCATGGGGGCGGGGGGAAAGCATGGCCTTGTTGTCAACAGCTTCTGCCTCAGTGGTTTTGTTCAGCGGCAGATTATATGTTAACATGGAACTTTTATTGCATTTTTATGCTTTATTTTTACCAGTAAAGTTTTTTGATGTTCAAAAGGATATTGTTTCATTGCTAATTATACCGCTTTAAATGTGGATCTTGACTGAATTTTGCAAATTTGATTTTCATTTGCGATGTTTTGATATTTTATAATGCTATGTTTATGACGCCTTAAGATCTGCTGCAGTCTGCATAGAGATATTTCCAAAAATATAAATCGTTATAGAAATTATATCTAAATATAACTGCGGTTTATGGGATGGGGAGTCTTTGTGGCCTACAGATAAGGCTTTGAAGATGAGGCCATTTAAGCTCAGTCTTAGTTAAAACCAAGTAGAGCTCATTTATTTCTAAACTTTTGCCTCACAGAACAATATACAACTGTAGCATTGTATATTTATGAGAAGTGAGCAAAGTGGGAAAAAATAACAATTCCCTCCAACAAAATGAGACATTGACTCCTGCCCAGGATCCTTTGCTTTGTGGTGTGTATGCATGAGACAGTCATAATTAGCAGCAGGTTAGAGACACATCAACATAGCAAGTTTGCCCATGCTTCACGTTGTGTATTGAGCTGCTTAACTACAAGGACAGGGTTTCACAAATCCTCTTGCCAGGGCGCCCGCTATTTGTAAACTGCAGGGAACACAGGGCCACTGGTTTTATGATTAGCAGATCAATGCATGAGAATCACACTGCTTCTGCTTCCTGCAAAAGGGAAATGAAACAAGATCCTCTCCCCCCGAGTTCTCTCACGTACACAGAGTGTTTGAGAGAAGGTCAGGAGGGTGGGTGGGGCTGCAGAGGACACACAAAGCTATACAAGTGTCTGGAGAGGAAGAACCCTCTCCTACGGCAAGTCCTCTGCACATGATGCCAGATAACTCAGGGAAGGAATCGAGTCTTTTGCAGAAGGCAGAAATAACAAGTGCTTTTTAATATATGTTGCCCCGACCATTAAAAAAAGAAGTGCTATAATGTGAAAGAATGACGCCAAAGTGTGAGAGAATGAATGCCATGCCAGCAATGTTCCTTAGTCTCCATGAGCTGTAGGATGATTGTAGAATGGGCATCCCCATCTGCATTATCGTTACGTGGAGTGGACCACCCTTGGCTAGAACACCAGCACCCAAATAGCTTGTGGGAGGAACTGTGTCCTTGATCCCACCAAAAGAAAACAGGTGGGCACATACACTTTGGGGAAGTTTGAGTCACAGATTCACTGCACTGATAAGATCGTTGTCTTGCAATACTAAGGCACATTCTCATCCGTGAATAAGAATAAGCAACATTACTTAAAAATGCAAAGTCTGCAACCTCTTTACTTTGAAGAATGAACCAACCTATGTGTGTTCTTCCTAGAAGTACACGTAATCCTGTAGAAACATGATGTGTAAACAAGTCCTCAGGAATTCATGTGCAAGTTAACTCTTTCAGATTATGACTATGTCTACCTCAGCTTTGATCTGCCGCTGATGTGGAAATGACAAAGAGTGCAAGTCTGCACTGCATGCTTCTGGTTTTGTGTCACCGTTTGTGCTTCAGCATTGTCACTGAAAAAGCACAAGGGCTTGCTGTGACTGGTCTGGGTGATTCCTGGCTATTGTCCTGTATTCTATTCCTTTCCTTTTTCATATGTACCAATGTACCAATGCATCTGTGACCCCATTCGCCTGGATACTTTGCTAATTTCATATTCCAGGAGAAATGAAAGTCAGCACGTTTACTAGGGTAGGTTTGGATAACACAGGTGCAGTTACTAAAATATAGTTCTTAATTGTTTTTAGGTTTGTTTTTTATATATAGTAAACAAACCTGATTGTGCAATTTATGAGAAGTAGAGAACATATATATAAACAGATAACTGTGTTTTCTGGGACAGTGACTGACCAAAGTCAAATTAGATTAACTGTGACAGTGTTGAAGCATATTGAGTGAATATACAAACAGAACCCTTTGAGAGTGGAAATTCTCATTATGTTCAGGAATAACCTTTTTACTTAGTAACATAAGAAGAACCCTGCTGGATCAGACAAAGGGCCCATGTAGCACAACATCCTGTTTTCCCCACAATGGCTCAACCAGACGCCTCCAGGGAAGCCACAACAAGCAAGATGTGACGGCAAATAGGCCTAATCCAAATGGTTCACTTCTCAAGCATCTGGTATTAGTACAAAGCTCTTCCATTGAAAAACAACCCTACTTTAGTGAATTTGAATTGTCACCGGAATCAAAGTCAGAGAAATACACTTCAGGAGTGTTTCTATAAAGAATATTTCCTTTGGCTATTATCTTGCTTTTAAAAAAAACCCCAACATACTGGGGGGAAATGGATGTCATATTAAAATTTGTTAATTAGATTCTGATTTTTAAAATTGTTTAAAAAAGACACACACACCCTCCAATAGCCATTGGCTTACTTGAACTTACGCTGAACACATCGGCACTTTAAGAAGTCCAAAGTAAATAAGAGACCTGCACATTCTGTGCAGTCCTGGACATGAGTAACTGCATAGTTGTTTTAATCTCAGTGTATCCTATGGGCCACACCATCCTTTCCCACAAGATACCAAAGGTAGAGAGCACGTAAGGCATGCACACACAGCTATGGAAGCCTATTTCTGCCCTCTAATGGAAAGAACGTGACATTTCCACTCAAGTGCACGTCCCCTTTATCAAATGAGAGCGCAATGGCCTTCCTGCTTCTACCTTAATTTCACTTTGAAGATGAAGTATATATGTTTCTCTGTTCCCCGGACAGGAAATATATTGCGGGAGGGGGCTATCTGCACTGAAGCCTACACAACATACAACAGGGAGGGGCTGCCACAAAGGCAGAAATGGGTACATTACTGGGAGAGGTGCCTTTGAAGACAGACGGCCTCCTCCTGACGACAGTTGCAAGACAAGTTAAAGTGACAAATTTGCTGGCTCTAGAATGTCCTGGAGGAAAAAAATACCTGCTAGCCCAGTTTAGAGTCTTAACCTATATTATTACCTCAAAGGGCAGATAAGGCCAGTTGGGAACTCCCAAGCTTAGTGTATAAACCTAACCATGCTAAGGATTATGGGCAGCAAGTGAGGCTTTTCAGCTGTTTCTCATTACCACCTTGATCCAGAGAATACCTGTACTCATGTAAGGTAGACAATCAGATTTTAAGAAGCACAATGAATGAAGTTCTCTCTGTGATGATTTAACCAAGCAAACTGGTCAGGAACAAGGATAAAAACATATAAATTTATAGCACATTTTCCTTGGATTTTCACATATATTATCTCAGTCATCCTTATAGAGCCCTGTAAAGTAGGACAAGCATTGTGCACATGGAGCTGTTCCAGCACTTCAGTGACTGGAGAAGCTCATGCTTGCCAGGAACTCCCTTTCTATGCTAGTCCATTTACAGAGGTTTAGTGTGGGGTCTTGTAGGAGTCCTATTAAAGTTGATAATTTGAAGTTTTGGCAAACAGCACAATCTTATCTGGTGGACAATACTATGTTACACATGTGCTGTACAGGATTTATGAGACAACGTGTGACAGATGCATTTGCAACAACAGAACTATACATTTCACATTTTTTAAAGCAAAGCACTACCTTCTGAAGTTAATCAGATACTTAATTATATGAAAGTCCAGACTGGTAAATTTATTGTGTACTGTGTGTACTTTTATAAGAATGGGTGGCTATAGGTGGGAACTGCTTGAGAGGCAATTTAGGACAGTGGATGTGCTTTGTAAGGTGGCTATCTATTGTGAGGGAAATGGGACCAGTCCGCTTTTCCCTTTAATTCCTGAGCAGGGGCACTTATGTGGTAAAATTCTCCTTACCATTTGGCAGGCTAATATGGATTATAAATTTACAATATACAATCTAGTGAACTGCTGCTTAGCCATCTTCTCAAACTAAATGTGATATATATATATGATAAACATGATAGTAGGGTGTGTTGATTTCTTCAACTTCCGAAAATGAGGGGCATTAAAAAGTTGTAACATGACTTGGAAATTTTGGTTAAATGACTATAATATAGTGTGATATATTATTTTTCCTTCTTAAACTTAACAATGCAATGCTGTATTTATACCATCCGTTCTGTATCCTGTTGTGTGAAAGGAAACTGACCAGTTAAGCATGGCTTTAGGATATATTTTTATTAAACACTGTTTATTTGGAATAAATGCTCTCCCAACCATGGAAGTGACAAAAGCACATTGCTTACATTTAGACAATGGTGTATAGTTTTACTTTACCTACATAAAAAGAAAGAAAAAGGAATATACAGCATCTGGAGTCCAGTCCCCTTTTCCTATCTGTTGTTGCAGGAGATACTTCTTATGTGAAGCAGAGTGGGAAGACAGATATGAAAGATTACTTTTGACACAAAGATGCCAAAAGCAGGAAACAAAAAAACCCAGCTAAAATTAGATTTGTTGAGTTAGGACATTAATCTCTCACAAATGGCAAACACTGTGAAGAGGGAATACTATGAGTCAGCAGCCCAAAATATCCCACGGCTTTAAAACAGGCTCATGTACATCACAGGCTATGGTTCCCGAGCAAACAAATCAGAGATGATTTCCAGAGGAATAAAGCCATGATAGTCTGTTGCAGCAAAAAACAAACAAAATTTTCATATGGCACCTTAAAGACAAACAAATTTATTAGAGGATAGGCTTTCACAAACTATAAAAATCCACTTCATCAGATGCATGAAGTGCTACCCTGAGTTACAGGTGTGTGTATATATACATATAGTGGATGGGGACTGTAAACAGTGAGGTGAGAAAGGAAGGAAATGCAGAAAGTACAGGTGGTAACATAAGTAACCCACAGCTGTACAAGTCAATGGCAAAATAGTAAAGCAAAACTGCTGGTGTTTGGAATTAACATGCAATAGGGAAGCATGTATTTTTATCTTATGAACTGTCCTGAGATATGATGAAGGGTAGTATAATAATAATAATAATAATAATAATAATAATAATAATAATAATAGAAGAAGAAGAAAACCTCAAATGTGATGGTGGAACGGGACTGATCCATACTTAAGGAGGGGGGCCTGCTTTTGGCCTAAATGTTAAGAACCCATTAAGAATAACCTAATTTGTCTTTCAGGATTTAGGCTGCCCAGTTGCACTCTGCAGGCAAATCTGTCTTTGACGGATAGTAAAACCTTTTTTAATAAAAATATAGGCTAGCTTTTAATCAGTAACCTGCTCTTTTCAAGTTTTAGTTATGTGGTCTCATATGAATATTTTGCTAACAATGTCTTATTTTTTCATTTTCATGATGTGTTGTTTTATTATTGTAAGCCACTTCAGTCATTATTTTAATAGAGTGCAACATAAACAGTAAATAACAATGAAATGAAGTAAATAAAGTGACAAAATGGTACAGAAACAACAAATGTAGCGTCACAGGTGATTTCTATTTTTCTGTTAGACAGGAAAGTCCTGTGCTCCTTACCAGAGACAGAAGAGGAAGGCAGGAAGAGTTTCATCCTTGGGTAGCTTTTCCTCTGAATCAAACAAAATTGCCCTCCCCATTCTCAGGATGCCCTTCTGACACCAACTGGGAAATGAAAGCAGCAAGAGCATCTCCCACAGCAACAGCTATTAAGACAATGAAAAACTGGCAAAGTATTCTGTGCATTCATGCTGAGCCAGAAGAAGCTACATTACAAACTTGCCAGGGACATAATTGCTAAAGAGCACAAAATGCTATCCTAAATGTTTGTGAGGAAACACAGCCTCTGTGGAACACAAATTCAAGTACTGTATGCTGCTGATTAAGAACTTTCGCAGTTCCTAAAGATAACTTATTTTATGGAGGATATATTTTGTAAGTTTTCTGCACCATTATGGGGGCATATACAGATCCATACTCAGAAATGGAGGGGTTTCAAAGGCTACATTGCTATTGATTTCTAAGTCTACACTGTGCCTAGAGAGGAGGGTTCTTTACCAGCACATCATATACACACAAGTTCACATTTTTTACAAAGGAAAAAAATGGCAAAATATGTCTGTACATACAAAATGCAAAGCGTCAAGGTTGATTACTCCCTGGAGAGAGTGCTGTTCTATACACTCATCAAGAACAAAAAAGCAAAAAAGGGATGAGTAAAAACTGATTAAAAAGGAGGGCTCCTACGGGGTCCTTTGAAGAAGTGGCATAACTTTATTTGGAGAGATAGCCTCCTATGATTCAGGTATTATACTTACTATATTTGTATAATCTGCTTAATAACATCTGTTATCTGGGTGGCTCACATAAATAAAAGAATATAACATTAATATAGAAAATCATAAAAAATTCAGAAGGGAAAAAGATCCCCACTGAAGAAAAGATTAAGGGCTGTATCCGGTGGTGGCCTCACCAGCAGAAAGCACCTGTTTCCGTGGGATCTGGCATTCTTCAGCAACAACACGCCCTACACACACACTGTAGCTGTTCACACCATACTACATACTTCTCCGGAGGATTCCCTAACCCTTGAGAGCAACCTGTGGGTAGAGTTGGGGGGACAGGACGCAACAACAAAACCTGAGTTTCTCACACTGCACAAAGCCACCAACTAAACCATTCATAAACACCAGTATCACGAAGAAGGGTCTGAATGGCAAGGTGACTTTGCTCAATATACCACATGTGAACAAAAAAAGGTGTCTTATGGCAGGCTTCACTGTTGGTTCATCCATTTATTTAAGCAGATTTCTATCTCAGCCGTCTGTTGTAATCAAATATTCAGAGCAATCCATTACTGTCTGCTCCAATAGCTCTTCAATATTTTAGGCGACGATATTTTCCAAGATTGTTCTTCAAGATTCTCTTAACTGAAATTGAACCTGGGGTCTTCTGCATGCAAAGCATATGGTCTATCCCTGAGCTGTGAGCCCTTCCAATTTTTTAAATTATTATTTTAACAATGCATTCAACGGACATACATACCATGCTGTATCCAGCTAAGTTCTACTTAGAACAGACCCACTGAAATAAATGGACCCAAGTTAGTCATGTCCATTAATATTAATGGATGCACTCAGAGTATGACTAACATTGGGATACAACCCACAATCATCAGTGTGCATAACCGTATTGTTAAACTAGTAAAATGTTAAGAAAAAACAACCCAACCCTACAAACAGCTACTTTGCTGCCCATAGATTTTTTTGTAGTTTACAAAAGTTGTGAAAGGTTTCATGAAAATAAATGGAAGCACTCAAGAGTAAGTGCCTTGAGAATTATGGCCATAGTAATCTTAACTAGCTGCTTTCATGTCCTGGGCAGAAGCTAACATTAATACCCCAGCAAAGTGCGAACACCTTGAAAACAAGAATGGCACAACCTTCTGTCAGAAGGGTTTACCAGTGATTGTTCCAGTATTTTCACTGGAGTTTTTTTGTGTAAACCAGATCAAGTTTTGGAAGGGAGAACAAAAAACAGAACTACACATTTGTCTTCGTATTATCTCTCCTCCCCACCTCTTCCTTTAGTTCTGGCACTCAGTGCACCAGATCTATGTTACTGGTGCTTCTGTATGCCTGCACCTTAGCCAAGAGCCCACCTTCCTGAGTGTTAGCTGTGCAACTGATAAATGTTTGTATCTTCTTTCCCATATTCTTGACTCCTTCACTCAAAATTACAACATTCAATGCTTGGAAAAAAGAAAAAGAGGCAAAAATGTAGGTCTACCTAGCAATATAATGAACAAGTTTAGTAATTAAATCCTTAAAAGATATTAACAGCCAACCAAATCACAAAGTCTATCAAGGTGTATATAACAAATGTGGATAGGTAACTGGGAAGCAAACAAAATCACTGATAAGAGAGATGCTATTTCACCTTTTGATTGCCCTTGCACCCCCAACCCCATCATCAACTTGGAATCAAATCACTGGATGCAGAGCATGTATTTATAATAAAAATGCTGCCTCTTCCATGCACTTTTGAGATGAAGGAGGTTTGAATGTAGAAAAATAAAATAAACGATTCTTCAAAATGTAAAGTGTGCTAATTTGCGTGTGTGTTTTCTGGGTATGGTACTCTCATGGACATAGTATAACTCCCAGTCAGTCCACTTCAAAAGCAGTTGATCAACATCACTTGTCAACGCTGCCACCTTCCACAGATGTTTGGCTTGAAGTAGGCACATCTTCAAAGGCTTCAGTTGGATCAGGGGGGATTCTAAATATGAGAACATGGGTGAAAAAAATAGAGCATAACCAGAAAAAAAGACAAGCAACCTGCTAGAATTCTTAGGCTATTGATAATTTCACAGCTTAGCACTCCTTTGACAACTCTGTCTGCACATCAGCTTCCTCACGACCATAATGCTGCCAAATGGAAAGGCTCAAGGGCATGTTAATTGATGGTTGGGATCCATTACAATGGCAAAAAGGATCAGAGAGATTATATTACCTCCATCTGGTGATAAAGTGGTGGTGCTATAGCGACAGCTAATTTATGAAGTTAATTAAGCAGAGGGATCTCCTTTCAGAATGAGACAGGATGTCTTTATGACTTAAGGGTTCTATTTTTCTCTCTGGATCATTAGGAAAAATCTACAATTAATGCAGAAATCTGAGCCAATTGAATGACAAGGTGTCTTGACAAAGCCAATAGGAGGAGGTTAAGGCAGACAAATTCCCGTGATTGTGGTGACTGCTTCAGGTATATTTATTCACTGATGAATATGCATGAAGTACACTTAGGGGCCCCTTTACCTTTACCTTTTTACACTTATGATAAATATCAAAAGAGAACGAAGAACCCTCTAGGTTTGTCAGATTAAAAAAACAACAACTGTATCCAAAATCCCTGATATTGCTGACTCTGGGCCATAGAACATCTCCAAAATCCACATCAGTTCAAACTATAACATCTCTTATGTAGCCTATTAGACTATCTGGAAAATTATTGTAAACACATTGAAAAGTTAAAAGTAATAGAGTAAATTCAGCAGTAACAATTATTGGGATATAAAACTGAGACAGTGAAAATATAGGGGAAAAAATTAGATTATGTAATGGAAAAGAAAATATTGAAATGAACCATGGGGAATGAGAAGGGAAGCTGAAACCAAATGTGTGTTTTACATTTGGATTATTGTTAATTGCTTTAATTGTAAAAATGGAATTTGTTTTAAAAAAGTAAATGAGACGTTTTCAAGGGTGTAACCTGATTAAAGCGTGAAGAAAAAATAAATGAGCGGAAGAGTTAAGACAGTAGACTAAGCTGAGAGATGAGGCTGAGGCCACCTGTGAATAAAACATCATAGTAGTCAATACACAAGGCCTTAAAACGAAGGCCTAAATAGAGTTTTAGAAGAATCAGCATGAATATTTTGTTTGTGTGTGTGAGAGAGAGTGTGTGTGTGAGAGAGAGAGGGGGGTGATTTAAGGATAATGCCCAAGTTTGTAAAAAAATTGTTAAAGAGAAGAGGAAAGTGAATCATTTGAGGAAAACACAATACATTCTGATTCTGCATATTAAATCTGAGATAATGATTTGATATTCAGGTAAATAGAGCAGTAAGAAAGATACACAGTGGCTTATCAGTGTAACAGCGATGTTGCAATCCAGCACAAGAAACCAAAGGAAGCAAGTAAAGACCAAAGGGAAGGGAGCCAATAAATGAAACCAGGTTGGATTGGGGGACAGGCAGGACTAGAAGAGGAAACCTGAGAACATAAGCCATTGGCAGAAACTATAAACCAAGATGGGGAACTTATGGCCCTCCATATGTTGTTGGACTGCTTTCACATCAGCACTGGCCAGTCTGATCAATAATCAGGAACAATGGGAGCTGTAGTTCTGCAACATCTAGAGGGAGTTACTTTGGCTGACTATCTTAGCTATTCCTGGGACTTCTTGACAATTTTTATTCTATCGCATAAGGCCACTGTTGCACCTGGGGCCTGTGTTGATGTTTTAATCCTGCCGAAAGTGAGAACTTTCCCTTACTGGATTGCAAACATCTTGACAGCTTGTTACATGAACATTTGGACAATTTGTGAACATTTGGTGTCTTCACACCAACTCAGTCAATTGTCAGACAGACTCCACTGAACAATAAAATATCAAATGTGTAGATTTCAAACCTTGTGGTATCTGTCACCTTGCAGTTAGTAAATTAAAAACAAAACAAAATTGAAATCTGAGACTGGAAATGCTATAAATATGGAAGCCCTGGCCTGTCCTGCCTGTCTCTCTCACACACAGTGAATTCTGCTGCTATGGAGCTCAAAGTTGTAAACACTCCATTAAAAGTTTTCCTTCAAAAAAATAATATCTAAACTAAAGCCACAGGGTCTTCTTGCAAATCCAAAGCGTGAAGATACCACTTATTTTGAGGAGTTGAAGGCATGTGGCTGCTGTATTTGGCAGCAGCCACACAATTCCCATAACGTTGAGCTCTGGACTTGGAGTAAGACATGTAGAAAAATGAATAGTTTGAACAGTGAATCTCTGTGGATTTTAGAGAAAAGTTCTATGGCTCAGAATTTTTCACTAAGAGAATATTCTGTTATAAATTCCCACGTGTCAAATGTTAACCCCCCAAAAACCCCCAAACCCGTGCTCCAAATAAAAACAAACTCAGAATGCTTTTCACTGAAATGTTAGGCTTCAGTTTGGGGTTTATAACATGGAGAAGAGATACTGAAAGGCAAACGCAACCATGAAATTAAGAACAGCAAAAGCTTTCCAAAGCCTGCATGGCAAGTTAACAAGAACAAGAAAGGCCTATGCAACAGGACAACATATGCACAATATTTTTTGCATTAAAAGCAGAAATAGCCACAGAAAGTAGCCACAACACATTTACATTCTTTTTTCAGATACTGAATAGGATTCCCTTTTGACCAAGCAGGCTAAAATACTTGCAGTCTCCTCAAATTATGGATTGTAATTTTCCTCTTATGTGTACCCAAACAAGCCTGTTTCACTGATCTTGTGGTTTAGAATGATTGTTCTCCATTGTCAGTGCACGGCAGAATAAAGATCTTCAGGGATTATGAGGAATTCTGAAAACAGAGCCAAATGTTTGCAGAAGCCCTAACTGACATATCTCTCACTAGATGTTTCTTGGACATTTAGAAATCATTTATGTATGCAGCAGCTGGTAAGTACAGAGATCTGGATAGAAGAGGTAACACGCATTTCAAAAATTCATACAATAAAGTACCGTATTTTTCGCTCTATTGGACGCAGTTTTTCCCCTCCAAAAATTGAGGGGAAATGTGTGTGCGTCCTATGGAGCGAATGCAGGCTTGTGCCATAGCCGCGCGCAACCCCTCCGGCAGGGAGAGGCTGCACGGGGCTATGGCTTCTTTAGCCCTGCACAGCGTCTCCCGGTAAGGAGAGGCTGCATGGGGCTAAAGGGGAAGACAAAACAGCGAGTGGGATCCATCCCGCTCGCTGCCTTGCCTTCTTCCATAGCTGCGCGCAACCCCTCCGTAAAGAGAGGCTGCACGGGGCTATGGCTTCTTTAGCCCTGAGCAGCGTCTCCCAGCAAGGAGAGGCTGCACGGGGCTAAAGGGGAAGCCAAAACAGCGAGCGGGATCAATCCCGCTCGCTGCCTTGCCTTCTTCCATAGCTGTGCGCAACCCCTCCGGCAGGGAGAGGCTGCACGGGGCTATGGCTTCTTTAGCCCTGCACAGCGTCTCCCGGCAAGGAGAGGCTGCACGGGGCTAAAGGGGAAGCCAAAACAGCGAGCGGGATCAATCCCGCTCGCTGCCTTGCCTTCTTCCATAGCTGTGCGCAACCCCTCCGGCAGGGAGAGGCTGCACGGGGCTATGGCTTCTTTAGCCCTGCACAGCGTCTCCCGGCAAGGAGAGGCTGCACGGGGCTAAAGGGGAAGCCAAAACAGCTAGCGGGATCCATCCCGCTCGCTGCCTTGCCTTCTTCCATAGCTGCGCGCAACCCCTCCAGCAGGGAGAGGCTGCACGGGGCTATGGCTTCTTTAGCCCTGCACAGCGTCTCCCAGCAAGGAGAGGCTGCACGGGGCTAACGGGGAAGACAAAACAGCGAGTGGGATCCATCCCGCTTGCTGCCTTGCCTTCTTCCATAGCTGCGCGCAACCCGTCCGCAAGGAGAGGCTGCACGGGGCTATGGATTCTTTAGCCCTGCGCAGCGTCTCCCAGCAAGGAGAGGCTGCACGGGGCTAAAGGGGAAGACAAAACAGCGAGCGGGATCCATCCCGCTTGCTGCCTTGCCTTCTTCCATAGCTGCGCGCAACCCCTCCGCAAGGAGAGGCTGCACGGGGCTATGGATTCTTTAGCTCTGCGCAGCGTCTCCCGGCAAGGAGAGGCTGCACGGGGCTAAAGGCGAAGACAAAACAGCGAGCAGGATCCATCCCGCTCGCTGCCTTGCCTTCTTCCATAGCTGCGCGCAACCCCTCCGCAAGGAGAGGTTATGTGCAGCCTGTACGCTGCTCTTTGGGGCTGGGGGGAAAATATTTTTTTCTTGATTTCCCCCCCCCCAAAAAAAGTGGGTGCGCCCTATGGTCCGGTGCGCCCTATGGTGCGAAAAATACGGTATATAGCAGAGAACTGGCATGGGATGCAATCTGAGTTTCAAGACAGACTTTGTGATACTGAACAATATGCGATGCTCTTTTTCTCCAGATGAACTTATTTTGATTTGCTGGTAAGCAGCAAGTGAAAAACAAAAAATCAGTTGTGAATCTTGCCTGCCACCGCTTTACCCTTTTCTCCCTAGACTATATTTGCACTAGTCTGTCACTCTGCTGTTTTCATTGGCTATTTTCCAACATTATTAAGACAGGGGCAGCGAAAGGAAAGTCAGGAAGAAAAAGGTGGGGACTCGTGTCTGCTCTAAATGACTTGGAAGTGTTAAGAGAAGGCCTTGGGGGGGCGGGGAAGGAGGGTTTCTCTGTGTGTAACAGTTTTAGTCCTTTGGTGACACAGGGGAAGAGAAAGGAGGAATTGGTAAAGAAGCAGGTAGCATTGGACAGGGGTAAAGATGGCATTTGGAGGAATGAGGAGGAATATGTAAGGTAGTGAGGAAAGTAAATGTGTGTGAGAGAGACAGTTTTATGGCTCTGGAGTCTGGGGAGAATAAAGCTGGGGGGAGGAAGGAATTGGGATGGGGTAGGTAGATGGGGCTTAAGGGTGCATTAGGAGAAATGAATATGTCTGTCCCTCCTTTCTTGCTGTACTCAAACTTCTGCCTCTTCCATTCTTTATTTGGCTCATGAGAGAGAGAGATAAAGGATGCAGAACCATTAAGTATTCCACAGTACCTTCACACAATACATTCCACTCTTGGTACCATGTGATGTCTTCAACAACAAGTTGAACATAACCTTATTTAATTTAGTGACTTAAGTGGGTTGGTAAGATAAAAGGGCGGGGCTAGTAGTTGCATGTGGTGGGTGGGAAGGTGAAGCTCTAGGGGGTTAACATGAGGAAGTGGGGATGTTGATGAGAAGAAAGCAGGAGGGCAAATCTCCCCTAGTAATGAATACAACTGTGCTGTATGCAGTACCATTCCTGAGAATCCAACCTGAATAAAGGTAGTAATAGAAACAGATGTAAGACTTCTGCCAGACCTCAAATCCTCAAAACAGGAAGAGGCAAATGTGAGGATTTGATGGAGGACAGTGATGGTAGACTACATTCTTGACCTAAAAAGCAAGAGAACCAAGGGGCTTAATTCCCTTCAATTCAGTGTGAGACACAAGATATAAGACACTCACAAGAGACATTTAATTTATGAGAAAAATGAGTCGTGAGTGTCTGAAAACCACATCAAAGGGGGGTGGGAGGAATCAATGCTTGACCATCAACCCAGATGTTCTAGGTATAAAAAAAGACACTAAAACTATTATGAACAGTATTACACACTTAGGGATGCATCTTGAGAAAGAAGAAAGTCGTACACTAAGTTCTTACAATAACCACTTTTACACATCGATCCATGATTAATGTCCTCTCTAGTTCAATTTCTATAGCAAAAAACTGAACCCTCATTATCCTTTCTAAGAGCTTCTTTCATTGCTGCAAGAGTACAGTATTGCACATGAACTGCAAAATATTAAAATGAAATTGAGGACACATGACCTCACAACACAAAAGCTGTGTTCTTTCAACAGTTTCCATTAAAAAGGGTCATTAATGTTTCAACTTGGTATACAGATTTGTTCCCCTACCTCTCATTTGAGCAAGTGAATGGACAGAAAATACCTCTCAGCTTGATTCATAATAGATCAAAGCTGGATAAAATAGGAAATAGAAGTCAACTTTCAGTATCCAGCAGACACATGCTGTATTTTAATCTTTGGTAAACAGTATATATTTGAAAAGTCACACTATTTTTTGTGTCTTCCTAAAATGAAAAACCAGGTAGAGAAAAAATTAAGGTATACACAGAGTCAAAGAAGGTGTTGTTTAACCCCTGTTAGCAGGGACTAATATGACAAATCACAGCTCACTTCAGAGTTTGTCAACAATGAGTGGGTGATTACTTGTATCAAAACCAAAATCTGACAATTCATGCTCCCATTTGTCACATTACATGATTTGTCACTATAGGGTTTGTAATTTGCTATGAATTAAGATGATTAAGGACCATGCATACAGCTATAACTCAGACTTAGGATCCTGCTGGCTGTGAGATGTGTATGATTCAACTACATTTCTGTTTCTGAATTCAGAGTTATAATTCTAGATTTCCAATCATTTGTGATATTGGTAACAAGACATCAGCCATTTGCTAAGCCATGCTGGGTGCAAACACTATGACTATATCATTCAGTACACATCAAAACAACAGCAAATCCATCCCGAGGTGGGGCAGGGGATAAAATATTAAGATGTAGTGAATCAATTTCCTATACAAACAATTTATCTGTAGTGAATCAATTTCCTATACAAACAATCTATCTGTAGTGAATCAAGTTCCTATACAAACAGTAGCTGTCATTGACATTCACTGGAAGGTCAAGAAAGAGGACAACTAGGAATGGACAGATCTACTATGAAACTAATGAAGCTTAAGCTTCAGGGCCCCTAATTCCAGAGGGGACCAGAAGCAACTTTAGTCCACATTGTGGTTTTTTGTGGGGGGTTTTAAATGGGTCACATGACACAAATTGATTAATTTTTTTGTCTGTATTTCAACAATCCCAAAATTTGAGAGTCAATAGCACAGCTGTTGTAAAGGTTGTTGTAAACAACCCTACTGAAGAAGAAAACAGTGATTACCCAGACCACATTGCTGGTTGCAAAGGGGCCCCCATAACAGTTCAATCTTCAGGGCTACAAAAATGTTTGGAGGGAAGGAGCAGCTTACCTGTTACCACTCATTCTACCAAGCATATTTCTGCAACCAGCCACTTGCAATATTCATACATTCTTCTAGCACAAAATAGTTACTGAAATCAATTATTTTATTTACTCTTGGTTTATCTTAGTGGCTTTTCCTCAAGGAATAGATGGATTGTAACCTAAGCAAATACAAGCCTTTAACTTCTGATTATCAATTTATTTGTGTGTTTTTTTAATGAATTTACCTGTGCAAATTCAGTAAACAGAAAAGTTTGCATTTTGAAGTGGCTTTTATTACTATTTAGATCTGGTACAAAAACAGCACTTTTTAACTGAGAACAACTTGGATGAGGGTCCTGCCAAATAAGAGGTAAAAATGAAAATACACGGCACTGGTAATTTACAAAAACTGTTAACTCAACCTTCTGCATGGCATGAACTTAATTTACACTGATATATTTCAGATTGGTCTTTGCAATCTATAGATATTCCCAAAACAACAAAATTGGCAGTTGCATTAGGTGTGTTACAGCAGAGCATTATGATATTACACGAAGAAGCTGTGTTATGATCTATAGCAATTGATCCTTGAAACTGCTATCAAGTTATATGGAGGAAAACACATCTCTAATTGGTAGCAATGTTTCACTAAAAAGCAAGCTTAAGACTATTCTACATGCTAGGGCAATATATCCAAAGCAAGTCAGGTCATCCAAAAAGCTCTGTGAAAATGCAGTTCACAGCACAGGGAACAGTGCATCGGTTCCATAGTATCTCAGCATCTCAGATTAATCTGGCAGGTAGACAAAGTGAGGGGCCGATGAGCTCTGTGTTTGTCATTACACTACAAGCCTACACACAACCTCAAGGAATATCTGTTGTCTACAGTAACTGACGCTGCTGAAAATAGAAAGCTATTGATCGCTTAACAAACTGTAGATGTGCTTGGGCGATTACCAAGAACCTTCGAGCCTGCGTGTTAGAGCATACTTACATATTACTTTGGGCCAGGGTTAAGGGTTTCAATCAAGAGAGTAACCTAAAATTGTACAGCTCCGCTCCCCCCCGCCATGCTTTTTAACATCTATATGAAACCGCTGGGAGAGATCATCAGGGGGTTTGGATTGGGTGTCCATCAATATGCAGATGATACCCAGCTCTACCTCTGTTTCAAATCAGAACCAATGAAGGCAGTGAAGGTCCTGTGTGAGTGCCTGGAGGCGGTTGGGGGATAAATGGCGGCTAATGGATTGAAGTTGAATCCTGACAAGACAGAAGTACTCTTCTTGGGGGACAGGGGGCGGGCTGGTGTGGACTCACTGATCCTGAATGGGGTAACTGTGCCCCTGAAGGACCAGGTGCGCAGCCTGGCAGTCATTTTGGACTCACAGCTGTCCATGGAGGCGCAGGTCAATTCTGTATCCAGGGCAGCTGTCTACCAGCTCCACCTGGTACGCAGGCTGAGACCCTATCCGCCTGCAGGCTGTCTCGCCAGAGTGGTGCATGCTCTAGTTATCTCCCGCTTGGACTACTGCAATGTGCTCTACGTGGGGCTACCTTTGAAGGTGACCTGGAAACTACAACTAATCCAGAATGCGGCAGCTAGACTGGTGACTGAGGGCGACCGCCGAGACCACATAACACTGGTCTTGAAAGACCTACATTGGCTCCCAGTACGTTTCCGAGCACAATTCATAGTGTTGGTGTTGACCTTTAAGGCCCTAAATGGCCTTGGCCCAATATACCTAAAGGAGCATCTCCACCCCCATTGTTCTGCCTGGACGCTGAGGTCCAGCGCCGAGGGCCTTCTGGCGGTTTCCTCATTGCAAGAAGCAAAGCTACAGGGAACCAGGCAGAGGGCCTTCTCGGTAGTGGTGCCCGCCCTGTGGAACGCCTTCCCATCAGATGTCAAAGAGATAAACAACTACCTGACATTCAGAAGACATCTGAAGGCAGCCCTGTTCAGGGAAGTTTTTAATGTGTGACATCTTAGTGTATTTTTGGTCTTTGTTGGAAGCCGCCCAGAGTGGCTGAGGAAACCCAGCCAGATGGGCGGGGTACAAATAATAAATTATTATTATTATATTATAGCTGGACATCACCTCAGAAATCCTCTGCAGGATTTATTGTTCCACCTGAATAAGAGCTCTGTGAAGTGTAAAAGCTTGCACACTCTCAAATACGAAATTAGCAACATGCAATCTCTCACTTCTAATGTATGACATTGTGCTCAAGGGCTGTTTTCTTAAAAAAGAGACAATGTGTTCACACAAATACTTGATGTGGGAAATGCTCAACCACTAAGCTGAATTTGTCAACAGGCCCAACAGGAAACTAGGAGCAGCTTAATATTTCTTTGTAGACTAAATATACCTTAAGGAACTGTCTGGAATCCCAAGACTGCACTCCCATAGTTGAGAGAAATTCAACAAGGACTTGTTCTAATTATATAAAGGAGGCTAAAGCAACTACTGGGCACATAACCAGGAGACCAGAATCACAGGGAAGTTGCCTTTCAAAAGGAAAACTGTAAAGTTGAGAATGTTTTTATTTCAAACCCTCAACATCCTACTTAGGAAACAGAAACGTCTCATGCACATTGTCCCATTCCCAGCCCAGATACTTGGGCCAGCCAAAGGTATCCTTACTCCCACCCAAGAACTAGCAAAAAAGAAGTTGATATTGGAAATAGCCCCCTTGGAAACAGCAAAAACCAAGTCTTTTATCTAAAGTAGATCTTAGTAACTGTTCGGTGTACACACTACTGAATGCATACATAGTTTTTTAATGCTCTGCTGATACATACACCATCTCTTGACCTACTTTCATTATGACTGGATGCTGATAATGGCCAGACATGATGCTAACAAATTATACATTCACACACGAGCACTAATAAAATGCTTCTGCTTACCAAAAGCTGCACCTATCCTTTTCTATATAATATTTTCAAATTGTCAGAAGATTTTACGAGCCTCCTTCTCTAGTACACCCAAGAAGTGCATCTTAGAGTTCCAGTACATCATACAACTAACTTTTCCATCATGAAAGAAATTTCTAGCCCCTAATAAAACGCTGCAACTTCCCTTCAAATAAGAATTGCTTCACTGGGTGTAGGGAACTTTGCCCCAAATGTTGTTGAACTACCATTCCTGTCACCACCACCCTAGCCTGGGTTTTAAGAAGATAAGCTTGCTGCAGTCAAAACATCTTTAAAAATTCATTTTTTTAAGTAATTTTCAAAAAGTTAGCCACTATTTGAATAAAATTATGATCTTATACTGAACTACATTCATTTAAAATTAGTCATGAAGTGTAGGCTGGTGTTAAACTATGTCCAGAAATGTTAGTTAATGTCTCCATCTTGAAAGGAACTTCAAGTGTTTTGTGGTAGCAACGAAAACAACTAAGTAAAACAACATTTCAAAACAAACATAAACACACACACACACTTCTTCCCAAGGCTGATTATAGGTCAACATTAGTTTGACTATAACTCCTCTTGAGCAATACTGACAAGTATCTGACAGCAGGCAAATCCTGTTGAATTTAAGAGCAGCTTCTGCCCAGACCTTTTCTGTATAAAACCAAACCCCAAGCCTAATAAATAAAATGCATTCACATAATAATCCAATCGGTTGCTAGACAGGAAATATCTTTGCCCTTTAGCAAAATCACTTCTGAGAACTTCCTGACTTGCAATTGTCTTTGTAGACAGGCAAAGCAAAAAAATCTGAATACTTCCCTGTAAGAAAAAAGCCAGGGATTACAAAAACAAGAAGTAGGAACAAATATAATATAAAATGCAGCAGATAAGTGCAGTTCTGAAGCAGACTTATAGGAAAGTTTATATTTCATATTTTATTTAAGTTGCCTGATCTTATAATGCGGCAGAGAATGTTTGTAAACTTTATAGTCAAAAGCAGCATGAATAACTTCTTGCAATATATGTGTGCAGAGAATATGTTATTTATGTAGAACAGAAAGTGCAAAATACCACTTTTCATCCTATATACAGCACATTTGTGCCAAGGTAGATTTTAAATTCATTTTACAGACACAAGAAAAGCATAAAATGCCTTTAGTGGTGAGTGCATTTGCAGACCCCCTGGTATTATTGTGTTATAGCCATGGGTCCACAGATGCAGCTGCCAACACACATCACCACACACTACTCTCCATTTCTGGCAATTGCATCTGCCCTGGTTTCCCAGCTTAAAGTTTTTTGCAAACTTCATTGAACTCGGAGGGACTGGAGGCTTTTATGGTGCCAAATTTGAGAAACCAACTTTGCACAGGAAGACTCAAACAGCTTCTGCCTTCTTCTAAACCAAGGGTGAAGTGAGAGGCTGTCTCTGCCCTTCCCTTAAATTATCTGCACACACTAGTGATATGGGATAAGGGGGGGAGAGAGAATCTATTGTATATTGAGCCAAATCAATGTTTGTATTCCCTTGTTTATAACCTGTACATTGTTAGAAACAACATTTAAAGAACAGGAAACTGGATATTTAATCTTAATGGTTAAAAATATATATATATTTAAAATACAAAGGTTCTAAACCCTTATTTTACAGTGGTACCTCGGGTTACAGATGCTTCAGGTTACAGACACTTCACGTTACAGACTCCGCTAACCCAGAAATAGTACCTCGAGTTAAGAACTTTGCTTCAGGATGAGAACAGAAATCGCACAGTGGCGGCACGGCGGCAGTGGCAGCAGGAGGCCCCTTTAGCTAAAGTGATACCTCAGGTTAAGAACAGTAAGAACAGACCTCCAGAACAAATTAAGTTCTTAACCCGAGGTACCACTGTATTTAGAATTCACTCAAATTATTTCCTAGAAGAACATTTTCCTCCCTTTGGATGAAATGCACAAACAGGCTGTTTAATGCAGTGTCTACAACACTGCATTTGAGTGTCAGAAACCCATTTCACATCCTCCTCTCAGGGACAAAGCTGGGTGGCTCAGGGTCAATTATCAGATGTCAGCTTAATCTCCTTCTCAGGTTTGTTGTACAGCTTAAAACACTGGTGTAAGATTCTTTGGAGAAAGGGTGGGTGGGCCATACATGCAACACACACAGGTGTACCCTGACAAGGGGCAGTTGACTAGCCACAATCCTGAGAAAAACAGCTGGGGTGAAAAAGAGTGGATGAAATGAAACATCAACAGCATTAACAGCTTAGGCAGATATAACTTAATAGTCTAGCTGTCAATACTATTAGTCTACCATAATAGCCCTCAGCAGTCAACCCTTCCCTCCTTCCATGGAGAGAAATTTAATTTCAATCATCCTGAATCTTTCCAATTACAGTGGTACCTCTGGATGTGAACGGGATCTGTTCCGGAGCCCCGTTCGCATCCTGAAGAGAACGCAACCCGCATCTGCGAGTCGCAATTCGTCGCTTCTGCGCATGCATGTGACATCATTTTGAGCGTCTGTAACGCATTCCGTCACTTCCGGGTCGCAGCGGAGCGCAACCCGAAAACGCTCAACCTGAAGCAACTTTAACCCGAGGTATGACTGTAGTGGGGGACGCGGGTGGCGCTGTGGGTTAAACCACAGAGCCTAGGACTTGCTGATCAGAAGGTCGGTGGTTCGAATCCCCGCGATGGGGTGAGCTCCCATTGCTCGGCCCCTGCTCCTGCCAACCTAGCAGTTCGAAAGCACGTCAAAGTGCAAGTAGATAAATAGGTACTGCTCCGGCGGGAAGGTAAACGGCGTTTCTGTGCACTGCCCTGGTTCGCCAGAATCAGCTTAGTCATGCTGGCCACATGACCTGGAAGCTGTACGCCGGCTCCCTCGGCCAATAAAGCGAGATGAGCTCCGCAACCCCAGAGTCGGTCACGACTGGACCTAATGGTCAGGGATCCCTTTACCTTTACCTTTTTATGACTGTAGTGGCAAATCTGTAAATGATTTCTGCTTGCACTACTTAGGCCTGACCTGGTGATAACAAAATAAATTATGCAATGAATGAACTGCAACCCAGGACAGAAAAAGATGTGGCAAGGGAACACCTATCTACTTTAAATGAATTCAAATCTCCAGGGCCTGATTTTTTATTTATTGAATTTATATACCACCCTATACCCAGAGGTCTCAGGGTGGTTCACAGAAAAGACCACATAAAATTGGTAAAAAATACTTCTAATCACTGGGCATCCAGAAGCAGTGCTGGAGCAAGGAATGCTCCTAAGCTCCTAAACTACAAAGCTGACCTGACCCCATTTCAGAGACACAAATCACCCACACATTTGATAAGCACATGCTACATTCACCCACAAAACAAAGCAATTGACTCTTAAGGACACCTTGTTCTAATCTATTCAAAAACACCCTGCTCTCTTTATCACATCTCAATGGTAAGCTGCTGTAAAAATGGGATCAACTGGCATTGTACAATGAAGAACAAAATTCAGAAGGTGGTGGCTATAATTCTGCTGTTAGATTTCAGAAGCTGATAATGAATCTATTCTAATTTAAAGGACAAATAAAAATTGACAGCCCAACACCCTTCAATGGCAAGCTCTAAAAATAGCAGTGATCATGAAAATAAATCAGAGAGCAGATTGAAAATGACAAGTAGTGGCTGAAAGCAATATTGTTTTATGGGTGATTTTTGTACTTTAACATTTAACTGATTCCCAGAGTATGTTATTATTGGGCAGCATATAAGCCTGATTGACAGTGAAATGAATGAAGCAAGTATCCAACAAAGGAGCTATGCTTGTTTGATTTGTAATTGAGAGTGCTTGCTTCTTTCTCAAGTCACAATTCAAAAAGTAGTGACAGAAGACTTTTAGCTGGTGCACACAAAATGCCAAAATGACAGAAGTTAGTTTTTTTTTAAGTTGGAATAAAGATTGTTTTCCTTCATCCCGTTAAAAAAATAACCCAACATCCCCACTCTAGAAACTCTACTTGGGTGCTTCAAAAATGAGCAGAAACTATGTTTATGACAGCCATCAATTTCAATGTTTTGCCAGCACTCATTTATTCTGATGATTTTTTACTATAAAGTAGGAACTGTGGTAGGAAAACATCTGCTTTCCTACAAAGAAACCAGAATTCAAAGCAGAATGTAGGGCGAAAGATGTGCTCAGATATTTTATCAAAGTTGTCTGCACACTTTGGTATAGATTCCATCTCTCAAAGTGTTGACTGGGTTAAGATCCTTATTCTCTTCTTAAAGGCTACCTGGTAATAAAACCAGCCTTCCCACCATTTCTACACAAAATGGAAAAAGACCACTTTATTGATTAAGGACTTATTCCTGGCACATTTCAAAAGAAACATGATGTCAAGTTCAATGGCTGAACACCTTTTGAGTCAACAATCTATCATTCTTTTGATACAACATCCTTCTGACTCCTCTTTATGGTTGTGTGTTTTTAATTTCACATATCACAAGAACAGTTTAGGAATTTGAAAGAAGGGAATAAATTACTAAACAGACATACACACAGAGTTTAGAAACTCAAACACCAGTAAGCCAATAAACACAACCTTCTGTTCCATCCGGGTTTCTGGGACGCCTTGACATAAGGAACATATTTGAATGATGGCAACATCACCTTGGTCAACTTGATGCCTATAAGAGTTCTGGAACAACAGCCACTGTCTTAACAGGAAAGCTTGCCACAGAGTCCAGAAGTTGACACTGAAGAGGGTGCATAGCTGCCACCAAAAGCAACAACCTTTTGTCTCTTTCATCTCTTTTCTCTGGTAATGTCTACTAATAAACTTTTGAATTTCTCCACCCTGTCTCAATGAAGCAATGCAAGGATAAGAAAAACTCACAACACACTGATGTCATGTCAATGTCTTTCACAATGTAGACCTTATCAGGGGACAAAGGAGGAGGCCTCTGATGACAGCTGCAGGTGTTCTAAAACATTCAGTTACTGCCAGAGTCTGGAGTGGATTCTGTCTGTGCAGAAGGGAAGCTCAAGTGTGGTGAGGAACTTTTGCTGAACTATGTTGCCAGACACAACAGAGCCTAGGGAAATGACTGATTTTTTTAACCAAAACAGAAGTCTGCTGCTACTCATGTGAGAAATCAGCTGTGAGAGATTAGGAACAATTCCTAGTAGAACTGGACCATTCCTCTGAGATTTAGGATTAGGCATTTCATTGAAATGTTGACAATGCACAAGCAGCAAAGAGACGGGCACACAGTTAGCTGGTGAAGAACTGTGCCAAAAGCACTTTTTCAGTTTTAGCTAAATAGGAAATCCTCTCTCTGATTCTGGGAGCAAACGAAACTAGGAAACACCCCTGTGTAGCCAACACAAAACACAAGACATGTGCACAAATGAGCAAGCTGGAGTGTAAAGACATAAACCCCCCCCCCAGATCCAAAGCCACCCCACTTATTCAGAATAATAGAAGGTAAATTAACAAACCCCAAACATATTGAATGTATGTACATTTCTCTTCAGAGTTTGAAAATATAAAGCACATAGCTTGTGGTTACAGTAGTATTAAACATTATTGAATCAACAGACTTTATTCCTAATAAGCAGAACAGTGGGTCAGCAGAGAGGAAATACTGACATATAAATCAGGATTGTACTCACAGTGAGTTTGGCCTGCTGGGTTTAATAACTTCTAAGTCAGGGTCACTGGAGTTCATGTTAGACTGAGGAGTGCTGTTGGAATGGAGGAAACTGTTGATGTTTGATGATGTGACTGATTCCAGGCTGGAGTTGATGATACTGTTCCTGTTCTCCTCTGGAAGAAAAAGAACAAAATAATGAACGATAGAGATACATGTACTAAAATTCATTAAGCTATTAAAAGAGAGAGGGGGAGGGAGAGAGAATGCATTTGTCATATTTTTTGTATGGAGAGAAGATTTTTTGTACCAGTTAGCATCAGAAGATGATTCATATCCTATGCCCAAAAATTCTAATTCTGCAGTAAAGAGGTTCCATTACTGTTCATACCTCTATGGCTATTCAGCTAAAGCTCAGATTTATGCTCAAAATATTTTCTTCTTTTGTCAGCTTCAGGGGCTAATTTTTTGTCCCTTCTGACATGACAATGCCTCTTGATGTGGGGACAGGTGCATATCTGTATGCGAAATTATTAAGTATAATACAGAACTGACAGTAGTGAGCTCAGCATAATTCCACATGACTACTTCCCAGGGCTTTTGTTCAGCCGGAACTCAGTTCTGGCACGTCTCAAGTGGGGGCCATTGCCATCAGAAGAGAACAAGGGAGGCATTTGTGGTGAGTTCCGGCACCAATTTTTCTAGTAAAATAGCATTGCTGTTTCCTAGTACATTTTGAAAACCCAATAATATATTCTCATGCAGTGAAGAGGTTAAATATTTGTCTTCATAACCATAATGGAGAACAGGCATCAGACCTCTTTCTCTTAATAACTTTATTTGAGTTCTATTAATCAATCTGATCTGTTTTTAATTTCAATTTCTCGATAAGGGGTTTGTAGTTGAATAACCATGATTAAGATTTTCTATCACACAGTTGTTTCTTTTTATGTTATTTTTTAAGATGGGAACTATATGAATTTCTTATGTAAATGTTACCACAAATCTTAACTACATGTTCTAAAAACTGTCTTTTACCACTACAATCACAAGCAATATCAGATTTGAAAGAACTACTATATGCTTTCCTCAACTGCTTCAATGCCATTTTGATGCATTAAGTATCATACAAATAGAAAACAGCTATTCCTCAGGATTCCTTGCAACTCCAATGTCTCTTAAGATTTCTTCGGTAATTTCTTCTTAAGATCATCCACATACCACAGAGAATCTCCAACAGAAAATGTTCTTGGCTTTCTGCTGCAAATCACAATTCTATGTTTAGGGCCAATATCATAATTTTTCTGGAATTAATGCAGCTGTGTCTCTGCTTTCTATGGCCTGTCACTTAAATGAAATTCACATTACAAGAAACAGTTGACTCCCAAGTAATGGGTATCTCTGCCATGAAAGCATGGGCTCTCTCTACAAAAATGTAACTATATGACTATGACAGCCACGCTATCCTTTGAGAAGATGAGCGAGTACTTGATTCGACTGCACATTTTTTGTAGGACAGGCATTATCAGAGGGACCAGAGATCAGAGGAATCTCCTAAGGCAGAAAATGAGGAGTTGCTGAGAGCTACTTACTCTGTCTACATATCAGCAGTTACATACCTGTTTCCAAGAACAACCTAAGAATGCTAACCAGGAGTCTACGGGCAGGCTGGTCAAGCAAGCTAACAATTAACACATTCCTCCTACAACTGTATGAGCCTCTTCTTGCCTTAACTTACGACCCTGGGTTTGTTCTTAAACTCTCTCATTACATTAGGGGCAAAATGATTAATTTCATGCTATCATATTGTGTTACTTCTGAAATTCATTGAAGATGCAAATACTGGCTGCTTTTCTGCCCTCTCAAGAGTGGTCTGATTTAAAGAGCTATGTTGCCCAGCCTTCTGGGACATCATAAAAGAGAGAGAAGGGAGGGGGGGATAACGACCACTTCTGTAGGTTCTGTAGAAGGGTGGAAAAACATCAGAAAATTATGCTGCTTAGGTGCCTGAAAGTTTATGTCTAGAAATTAAAAACTTTTACTATTTCCAAAAAGGTGGTGGGTTTGGTACCAAAATAATATTTATTTTTGCCTTGATCCCAGCACAAAGATAATCTGTAGGAGTACTGTTAGTTGTCCCAAAAGTTTCAGAAACCTGGCTGGTTTCAATTAGAAACAGGACATTTTATGTCACTGGCCCCACTCCTTCAGTAGAGATTCAACAGGCATACTCACAGCCAATTTTCAAAGGTCCCTTGAAAACCTTTTTATGCTGACAAACCAATTCATATATTTAAACTTTTTCAATGTGAGACAACTGCCATGCTTATTTTATATTGTACAGCATTCTAGATTTTATTTCATTTGCATATTTTGTTGCATACTGCCTTGCTATCTTATATGAGAGAGTCGTCTATTTTTTAAAAATAAATAGATATATAAATAAAGAACAACATCAAAGCATGCTTTCCATTCCCTTTCTTTGGTTGGGGCGGATGTATCTAGGAAGATTCTCTCCCACTGTACTATTTCCAGCAAGCAGAGGAGTATTAACAGAGAGAAATGGAAGATAATGCTGTTATGTATCTTTGCTAGCTGCCTACAACTGTAAAACTCAGATGGGGTGCAGCAGTCCTCATACTGTTAAAAAAAATCCCAACATTATCATTACTATCAACTGCCTAAACCTGAAGGGACCTTGCAACTATGTTTACATGGAACCCCCCCTCCCCCAAAGTTATACTTTTCTACATTGCTCCTCTGAAGTCTTGATACTGGCTTTGGCGGGGGGGGGGGGGATTTAAAACACACACACACACACACACACACACACACACAGCCACTAATTATCTCAGACACATAGATCTGATTCTTGAAATTGGCCTCAATCAGCAACAGGAAAACATCTCATATACAGCTTGTATGCCTCCTCTAGGCCAAACTGGACAGTCAAAGCATATTTTCATTTAATGTGCACAGTTTTTAAAATGCAAATAGCAGCTACTAAGAGGGCTGTTCATTATCAGCATGACTGCAGCAAGCAGGGAGGTGTATTTAACCTTTTCCTTTTCTGCTCCAGTCTTGACAAAAAAACCACACAAACAAACCCACTCCTCCAAATCTCCTATTAGCATTGGGAAGAAGACCTTACCTGCCATTGGCACCATTTGGTAGCTGATATTTTTAAAAGGGCACATTAAGTGCAGACACATTTAATGCCATGTCTAGTTTTGCCCACTGAGTTCTTGTGCAGTCAAGTTGTACTAAAGAATCAACTTAATGCGCATAAAGGCCCCCTCAGAGATTTCACACCAAGACTGTACACCAGGGATGGGGAACTTACATCCCTCCAGAAGTTGTTGGACTCCAACAACCATGAAGCCCAGTCAGCACTGGCCAATGGTAGAAACTGCAGTCCAACATCACCACCACACAGAAGGCAACATGTTCCTTAATCCTAGTGTACATCACTAGAAGCTACAGCATATGCATGTGCCAGAGAGGCACCAATTATGATGTCCTGCAGTATGTACACAGAGTAATAGGCACACAGAAATGCTTCACATGTGATGGTGCACATGGCGTACATGCAACATAACACTTTTCATTACTAAGTCTCTCACTTATTTCCCAGCTTGTAAAATTCAGATTGCAGAAGACAAACAGAAAAGAGGAAGATGCCTCTTCAATGAACACTACTGTCCATTATTTATTCAGTGAAAGATAGTTTAGATTAGAAGGACCACATAAGAGTTGCAATGAATGCCTGGAGATCAGCAAAGATTGGGTTGCACATGAAAACACAATGAACTGAACTGAGATTGCTTTGATAAAACAAAATCTGAACAAAACAACACAGAAAGTTTTAATTCTTCAAAGTTGAACAGAAAAGCCTGAGAATAGGGAAAATGTCTCTAAACACAAAGGAACAAGAGGGAGTCTCCCAATGGCAAAACCTTTTAATGGTGATTAAGTTTGACATCTATTGTTTGCCTGGCTCTCCATGCATGCTTTTCTTTTTAACTCACAAAAACTGCCATCCAGGGAATGTAAATTATTTTGGCATCAAGTCTGCTCAGCTCTAATGGAAATTAGACAAAAGAGCTACTTACCTATGAGCAAAGCTGTAACAAGGGTATCCTATCTACTGCTATTGAAGAAAGGGGTGTTCATCTATGGGTAGGATTACATGACCATGGTCACAGACTGGCGGGGGTGGGGTGGGGACTGAATCTGCAGAGAATGCAGTTACTGCTTTTATTTTGTGCTGAACAATATAGGGCTAGGAAAACAACAAAGACATTAGAAACTTGAAGCCTTGCACTTACAGGTGTGTCTCCTTCTTACTGCTGTTGAGAACCACGTCTTTTGACCATCCTGAGACAAAGCAATATAATATGACAGCACAACCAATTGCACAGAGGATTAAGATACTTACGCTTTTCACTGGGCTGCACAGTATGGAAGAGAGTTAAGGGCCTCTCACTGCATGATGGTGGCTTGGAATCTGTACTCTTCTTTCGAGACAAAAGCAGCTGAGAATTTGATTGTGGTGTATCTGGAACGGTGTTGAATATCTATTGTGGTGGTGGTGTTTTAGGGGCGGGGGGAAAAGAGAGTCAGGAATGCTGAAGTGTTCAGTTGCTCCCAAGCTTTGCAATAGAAGAGGGCAAGTATCATAGATTTCATGCCAATTCAACATGAAATAAAATGTGTGGTGGAGAGGAACAGCTCTCAACAATGGCTGTAAAGATTAGTCTAAGAATTTTGACAGGAAAAAGGAAACAAGTATCTATCGGTTTAGTCACCGCTAACACTGCAAAGGATGCCATCCCTGATTTGGATGAGCATCTACAAATGTTATTAAATCGCTCAGAAATCATTTAAATTTTCTGATTACACAGACAGTTTAATGGCCTGCATACGAGATAATTTGGCAATCCACATCAGACTGTAATTCAACCAGATGTTCCAGGAAGCGCCTAGCTGCAATTTCTTTGCAGAAATCAATAACAGATTCAAACACTGCACACTGATCTTAAGATGCATGGATGCAAGTTCAGACTGAGGGCATGCATTGATTCATCAGAAATTTATTGAAGACAACTTGACAGGTTAATCAATGACCTCATTGAACTGACACTATTCCAAAACACCCATCTTCTTCCTCTGTTAAGGCCACAGGATTATTATCAAAACACTTAAGTCAGAGCTTGGAAATTAACCAAAACTGTAGTTGCTGCACATCACTGAAAAGCAGGAGCCGATCCTTTTGAGGCTAGCACTTACTTGCCTTTCCCAGTAATCTATATCTAGATGGAGTTTTGCAGTGGGCTTAATGGCCTTAGCGTGCACTCTCTTTTAAGCTTTGCCACCCTCAATCCTTCCCTTTCCCCATCTCTTGGGGGGCACTCACATTTCACTGCCTTATCTGGAACATAAGACGGTGCCTCATACCAAGTTAAATTGGTGGTCTGTCTAGATCAGTGTTGTCAGCACTGGCTGGCAGCTGCTCTCCAGGGTTTCAGGCAGCCCTGCCAGCTCTACCTGGAGATGCTGGGGACATTCTGCAAATTTCCCTGCCTTTAGGCAGGCCCACAGCATACAGTACATTAAAAGTACATTCAACACACACTTAATTCAGATTATTTTCCTCAAAATATATTATAGCAGATTAAGAGTGCTAAGAATTGTAGCTATGTAAGGAGGAAACTACAGTTCCCAGATCCTCTATGCTTCAAATATGCTTTCCTCTTTTCCGCTTTCTCCCTCCCTGCTTAGCTGTAAACTTCTACTCTGGTGCTGGGGGGTAAAGGAGTGTCCTTTGCGCTATCAGCAGCTATTGCACTTTTTATCTTAGGCATCTGTCACCCTTTCTCTGGATGTACTGGCTCCTAGGCACACAAATCTAGCTTGAGTTAGATGTGAGTATTAGTGTAATAATGATGATTTCCAAAGGCATCACTTTTCCGCTAAAGCAGAGTGAATGTCCAGCAGCATCTGAGTCGCCAGAGGTTCCACATCTTGGTCTAAAGGCTCTAAAGGAGCCTTAGGAGTGGGACATTGCCTCAGTGAAAGGCTGTAAGATTCCCAAACATTTTATTACCTTTCCCTAATTCAGCTAGAACCCCTTCCCCAAAATCAGTAAAACGGTTCCATATGTGGAAAGGCTCATGGAGATGTGAATATTAAAGTTCTTTTCTCTTCCTGTAACTCTGTGGATAAGGACAGCTGGGAAATATGCATTAGATTAGAAAGCATTTGCAAACAATAAAAAAAAATTGGAAGATGTACAAATTCAAACAAATTACCTTGTCATGGTTTTCAATTAAAATCTCAACCACAATGTTTTGGAATTTGATGTCCATAATCGCAGCAACCGTTTCTTCTTGCGGCCGCATTAACGTTGGTCCAAAAACAACCCCCAGGTTTGCGACAGTCATTAGATTCTGTTTGTGGTTCTGAGCAACGCTGTAATGAAGCAAATAACGATTATATTAAACGGGCTATAAATAGTCTAGGCTAGCCCATTTCTCTAGGGTAAAAATCCTACCAAATATTTGTGTGCTATTTGGAAACCTGCAAAGCTCAGCAGTGTGGAACAGCACTGTGCAATCTATACAGGTTTCTCAATAACCCTGCTGGTAAAAAATAAATGAGTTATTCTACCATTTTCTAGATACAGGAAGCGGAAGTGGTGCATACACTGATAGCAAAAGGACTAGGGATGAGTAGACATCCTCAATCACTCGATATGTGTCTTTATTGTACATGCCCTACTCTGCATGCTTTCCAATTTAAGTGGGTGAATTGTCAGATTTTATTTCAGAATTCCTACACACAGTTCCATTTTTACCACGTAGCATTTTACACTTTCTTCTCAAATTCAACCCATAGTTAAGCTTGTGAGGATTCAATTAGATAACATTATCATTCCCCAATTCTCATAGCCATTCACACACACACACACACAAACACACACTTAAAAGAGCCAATATACAAAACCAAACCAAATGTCAGGTTGCAATCTTTCTTGGGGAACTAGTAAGCCATTACAAATTTCAGAGGCTCAATGGTATTAATCTTTTTCAGGAAAAATATATATTGAGAACAGAATTATTTGGTATAAGCATTTGCGTTCTAGAGGTTTACTTGTTAGATATTTTGAGCAAAACAGCAAGCAAGGTGTGGCCAGAGAGTAGAATGTGCCATCAGTGACATTTCCATGCAAAATCCAAATGTGTAAGAACAGAGTGACCCATTCAGAGAAGCAGTTAGTGGTGAAAATCCTTTTTCTAGCTGGGCTACACTGATCTACATTCAGAAAGGAACCCAGGATTCCAATTAAGTCCAAATTATACAGAATGAATTTGCTGGTAAATTCTAGATGGTGGTTTTACACTGGAGCAATAACAGCAGAACAGAGCATCTGCTGGTTTGCAGTGAAGATTGATGTCATACCTATATGGGAAAATGCACTGGAAAATGTTCTAGGATAAGGAGTCAGATCTGTGGGCTGATAACAGTATTATTTACTGTGCCCGGACATGGTTCTTCTAGTACATGATGTTGATTTAATGCATGTCTCTGACTCACCCAGGTCAGGGGTGAGACAGACAATTTCCTTTGATCTCACCAACAAAACATATCACAGTGAGAGAGACTATAACTCAAAATGAAAGCGTTATTCGGCTATGTACCTACTGGTCTCTGCAAACTGAAACCTCCAGTGAATGAAGAAATGACTCAGGTCCATTTTTTTTAAACTGAAAGTTGTTTTAGTGATTGGGGAGGTAGTATAAAATTGTAGGTCAGAGAGGTAAAGAAGAGGTCAGTTCCAAAAGACACTCTAAGCAAATAAGGTAGGTATAGAAAGAGAGGCAGGTAGCAGAGACTTGCAGCGTCCGGTAATCAGAGAAAGAACAACAGGGTTATTTTGTGAGGTGCACATAGGAGGAGATTTGTTACACACAGTCTGCTAACAAGAAGGAATTTATATAAGGAAGGGACAGACTAGCATTGTATGAGAGAGAGGAGAAAATGAACAGTGGGGAATGCTGGTAAAAGCTACTTTGACCATAAGAAATCTATTCCAGACACAGATGCAACAATGGCTCAGCGCAGCTCCCAAGAGGAACAAGGAAAGACAATTCTCCACCAGCAAATATGCAGTGAACATATGACTTTAACACACTTTCCACATTTGAATGTGCAGTTTATTAGACAACAGCTTCCAGACACCTATAGCAGATTTGGATAGCATATACTGATGTTTATTATGAAGGTACTGATGAAGCTTCTCAAGAGCCGGACTTTTCTGCAAAATACCTCTAGGTTTCCCCCCCCCCTCTCCCCCACCCCCCGCACTCCTCTGCAAAACACAGTTCCCTGCACACAGCAATCTAGAATATCAAGAGGGGATACATGTTAGGTTTCTACATGCACAGCAGTTTTTTAATGTTGCAGTGTGGTGAGTTATGCAATGCCCCTATCTGCAACTTGGAAGTGCTACAGTCACATGGGATCAAGTGATATTTTTTTAAATATACCTTGCTCCCAGTCTTTCTTCCCCATGGTCCCACAATATGTCATCTAGACTGGGAGCACCCTGTCAAGTTACACATGGACTTTGGCTTCTAATACCAAGCTCTGATCTCTTAACTCCTTATGTCTGAGTAACAAAGTTCCAAAGAGCTATCTTAACAGAGATTGCCAAAAGATTATGATGAACTACACTGTGCCCTGAATTACATTAACAGCTTTTGATCTACCAGAAAAATCACCGTCACATTTTGTATGTACTAAGCACATTGTAAAATGGAGGCTGCCAGTGAACCCAGTTTTCACTGGTGCCCCTGGAAGGGGCTCCAGACTTTGAGCTTTCATTTTTTTAAAAAAGCCAGTCTCCAGCCCTGCTATAAAGTTATGCAGCGATTGCTAAAAGAGGTGCTTGGACAGCAGGCAATAGGAATCCCTGGGGTCCTAAAGAGCTGCCATTTCCCCTTCCCCTTTGGTGCACTTTTCCTGCTTCTGTCTTATTTTCTAGTAGTCCGTGGGATCTCCATAGCTTGCCTTTCCTTTTTCCCTAGCAACCAGGAGGCATCTTTTTTGTGGTGGTATCACAACTATTTTCTGATGTTGTGTTATGCCATGGCTTCTACAGCAACCATTTTGAGACTGGCTAAAAAGGCTGGCAACCCTAATGATGTTAAATTCTAGAGAATATTTTCAAGAATATTCTCAATTAATGAGGTGTGTAGATTTAAAGCAGCTGTGTAGACGACACAGAATTTACAGTTTGTGGAGAATATTCTCCAGAGAATTTTCTAGCAGACAATATTCTCCGGAGAATATTCTCACCTCACATCACTAGGCAACCCATTGTAAAATATTCCAGTTGTCTAGCACCTCCAACATTTTATCGAACTCATAAATCAGCAAAAGCTTTTTTTTTCCAGCCAGAACTCAGTTGCGGCACCTCTCAGGTGGGTGCCATTGCCATTATAAGAGAATAAGGGAGGCATTTGTGGTGAGTTCCGGCACCTCTTTTTCTAGAAAAATAGCACTGAGTAAAAGCCAAATTCATGCAAGGTCAACAATGGGCCAGTTCATAGGTAAAGCTGAAATGTGCAAAGGAGCTGGTATTCAAAAGAAATAGATTGCACCCATTTCACTCCTCCCCCGGTCTCCCTACTGCCATGCTACCATGGTTCGGCTGGCTGTTAATGTTTGAATTTGGGCTTGTAATTATCGTCAACATCATCTTCCTCAAGAAAAACCCAAGTGGTAAGCAAATGACAAACCTTGCCTATAGCTTGTGGTTTGTCTGGAGTGAGACAAAACATGAGCCCAGATTCAAACTATGCTTCAGCTATGGGTAAAAGCAGGACTGTCAGAGCATCAAAGAGGCTATATTTTTTCTGCTGAGTGGTGAGTTTAGCGTTTGTTGTCAACCAGGCCAACATGTCTATTCCATTTAGTAAAGGATGGAATTTTGTGTTGTTTTACCTTCATATACTGATATTAGATGTAATTTTCCTCCTGGCTAAAGCTTGATTGCAGTCTGAAGACCTACATTCTTTGTACATTCTGTTTACAAATGCTGGACAAAAGTGTCTGCAATTTTTTTATTATTCAGCCAAAGTGTTTTGATTATCTTCTTTAGCTGTATAATTTAATTATAAAGTATACTGGCACCTGCTTTTGTTGATTGAAAAGGAAGAAAAGCCACATTGGAAACAGCTTGTCAAGCCTCACAAATTTCTCAGTCATATAATGAAAGGTAACTGAAAGCTCCTTTGCTGTTCTACAAAAACATATATTAGTTTGGCCAGCACACATCATTGAGTAGTGTTGCTTAACAAGCATTCTGTATGTACTAAAATGTTTAAAATAACCAAGGAGAATAGGATACTACATGCAAAATCTCAGAAGTTGTGAATGCAGGCTGGTGGTGTACCAGAAACATCACTTTAAAACAGGGTAGTCCATCATGCAGCGCATGGATTGCATGTAGCCCTCAAGGCCTTTTTGGGTGGCCCTCAGCAACCATGTTCTTATCTGCCTCCACACAGCCCCCAAACCCACATGCCCTTGTCCCAGCTTGGTCTGGCTCTTGCAAGCTCCTCAGCAGGCACTGATCAGAGGCTCCAGTCCCATGTGACAGTGCCCAGCACACCACAGGCTGGGCCCATACTTGGGTTCCTGAGTAACAGTGAGCTCCCCTCTCCTTTTTTGCCTCTGAGGGGGGGGGGAGAGAACTGCCTTGCACCACTAGTGCAGCCTGCCATGCAAGGGGCGGGGGAGAGAGAGAGAAGTGAGGGGAGACAGAAGTGAGAGGCGAGAGAAGGTGGATGAGGTAAAAAGCGGAGCAGAAAGAGGAGAGCGTGAAGTATGAATATAAAGTGAGATTAATAATAATAAAAAAAGGAATTGAGTGAGCCAAGAGACATGGAGGCAAAAACAAGTGAAGTGTGGGTGCTGAGGTAAAAAGCCAAGGGGAGGAATGGGCTAAAAACAGGAGGGGACTGAGGGGAAATGGAGTTTGGCAAGGGTATGAGGGGGGAGGCAGAGGTAGAGAAAAGTGTTTGAAAGATGCACAAGCATGTAAAAATGGGAGGTGCTGAGGCAGGAGGCAGGAGGCGCCAAGAGGTTAAAAAGAAAAAGAAAAACCCAGGTGTGAGAGGGAAGGCTAGTCAGCAAGAATGGACAAGTGGGCTAAAAAGTGTTGGTCAGCAAATGTTTTACAAATGTGCGGGAGGAGTGAGGTGACTGCTTCAAATACATTGATCAGAGGCCTTCTTTTATCACAAATGAGTGTTGGCAATGAAAAAGGTTACTGACATCTTGAATTACTGTATAAATCCTTATAGATCTGTGGTGTTTCTTTTTCTCTATTATTTTGTGATTATCTTTTGAAGAAATTTATACTTTACTCATTAACTGAGTATTTAATTATATATATTTAATTAAATATATTGTATACATTAAATAATATTAACTATATTGCAAACACTTTAATTTACAAGATGGAAATTTAATTCAGTGTGTAGCCCATGGGTTCTGTTTCAAAGTACTCTTGCAGTCCACTTGGTCTGAGAGGTTGGACAGCTCTGCTCTAAAAGGTAAACATTTCCCATTTTCAGAAATGCCATGAAATGCAAATTTTAAAAGGGCACAAGAAGAGGCTGAGATAAATATGTTTCACAGTGCATGACAAAGAAGTGGCAATATGCCCAAAGACCTACAAAGGATATTGTATGATTTAGTGCCTGTTTATAAAGTAACTGTGAAGGAAGGCTTGAGGTTTCTGTAATATGGAACAGATTGTCTCAAGCAAGGATGGGAAAGGAGGGAACCACTCAGATGTTGTGGACTCCGACTCTCATCAGCCCCAGAGAACAGGGCCAATAGTCAGGTATAATAGACTACAATTCCTAACAACACCTGGGAGTGTCACACAGGGGTGGCCTGCCCTGTTTCACATGCCCCCAAAGCCTTGATTACTGGGTGATGGCTTCTGGCAAGATCTTGAGAGATCTCATGGGAGTTCCATGAGACCTTGCTAGAAGTTGCCAGTGCACAACCCCCGGTGGTGGCAGGGTCGCCCGTGGGGACACCGCCCCATAGGATTCCTCCACCCAAGGTGGCTGTTTCTGTCCGCCTCATGGGTGGGCCAGCTTTGGTGTCACAAGTTCGTCATTTCTGGTCTAAAGGTTCTACAGGTCAGCTTCCTTGTTGTGTGACTGAGAGCCAAGCTGCATGTTTCAGTCCCAACCAAGAAACTGCAAAAAATATTATTTTTTGGAACCATGTAGCACAGATTCTCTACATTATATTAGCAGATCCATTTGCTAATGTGGAAACTTTCAATGTGGGAGAGAATCTGTGCCATAACTGCTCAGTGGCAGTGCCACCGAAAGGAAAAGCCTAATACAGACACTATCTGAAGTAGTTCTTACCATTTTGTATAAAGCATTTTGAGAGCACAAAACACGTTAGGTAACTCCATTTGGAACCTTGCAATGTTGTTTTTTGATGACAAGTGTAGGTTTCAAATCATGACACCTTCCAGAGATACCTAGAAAAACTTATATTTCACAATTCATCCACTATTAGTCTAACAACATGGGAAACCCTTTTCCAACTTCCCCTAATCTAGGAAATGGTTATCATTGTACTATGAAGGATTTAGTCATCGCTTCCAGGGGAGCGGGAGGAAATCGCATGAAACAAGCAGCAGCTCTTGTTCTCTATTTCTGTAAAGGGTCACTCTCTTCATATCAATTGCAAACAATGTGGGCATATATAATTGCTTTGAGTCATTGTAACATCCTTGGCCCAGGAAAAGGACACTTGTATAAGAGGAGCAGATGTCTTTCAGAATACACTTTCTGGGAAAACAGATGAGAACATGACATGTACAAGTAAGAGTACAAAACAAATACTAGCATCTATTCTCGCCATTTTTGCAATACAGTATTTGATGTAAGGTGTTCCACTATTCCAAGGGAGAAAATAATTCAAGGGAGAAAGTTCCCAGAAAGCCAAAGAGGCAATTAAGAGTGGCTACTGCAAATCTGATGCAAACTTTGAAACCTAGTTATGTTATAAATGGCCACATTAAGAAATATGTATACTGAAATATCAATAGAAGATGCAGCTTTAGACATAAAACCCACCTTACATTTATATTCATTTCAGAAACCTTAATAAGGTATTTCTTTTCAAAGATATTAACATGTTGTAATATATTTAAACATAAATCACCATAATGGTTATTCATTATTCAGCCACATTATTACAAATAATATTAAGGTAGGTACAGAATTAAATACAAAAACAGCTGCCACAGCAGCAGGCCTTTCTTTTCTGCCCTATACAGTACTGGAAAGTCATGGCAAAGTGAAAAAGATTTTGTCACGTGACAATCCTCCTCCTTGACTTCCTTTCTTGAACTACATACTTCATGCACACATGTGCCACAGGAAAAAAGCAACACCTGGACTGTATTCTCTTAGGAGGCTGCAAACAAAAATCATTTATGCTTGCTTAGTCCCACTAACTTCAACAGCCTAAGCCAGCTAAGTTGGAAAGTACAACCGCTTAGCTGACTGTAGACTGACCTACAACACAGGTAAAGGAGGAATCAAAATCTAGGTAGAAGACAGGAAAATGGAGGTTTTACAAGAAGATTCTCAGAAAAAATACAATGATTCAACAGACTCCACTAACTATGGGGTATGCTGTTCCTGTAGTTCCCAGTCACACCCAGCCTGCTTTTAATAAGGGCAATGGCAAAAAACTGGACAAGATATTCTGTCATATCTTCTGCATGACATTCTGTAAAAAGGCCAAGATAACTATCAACATTGCAACATCAGATACACCATTCCTCAATGTCCTGGATTAATTATCTTGAAATTAATTATCATAGAATTATCTTCCATGAGTTAGGCAACCATGAGTTGGGGGGGGGGTCTTCTTTTCGAAAAATGTAGGTGTGAATATCTCCGTTTAAAAAAATAATGCAGGTGTGACGGTGATCCAAATTTAGCAGAACTAACATTAAGTGTAATTAATTTTCAGAGGCTTGCAAACTACGACATGGAAAGTCTATATATAATTATAAACTACAGAGCCTAATAGGCTGCTGTACACTCCAGCATAACAACATTGTCTACATATAATTCTATGATTCTATTACAGTAGTATTTTCAGGTACCAAAAAGAACCCTTAGTATTCTTAGGGAATGCAAATCAACCTGGACTTATTTCTTGTATTCTGAGCATCCTAGCCTCTTTTTTTTTAAAGTGTGTGTGTGTGTGTGTGTGAGAGAGAGAGAGAGAGAGAGAGAGAGAGAGAGAAGTGAGCATATATGGAATATGGTTTTATCATCCTCTCTGTATGTTCTAGTATCTATCCATTAGTATGTTCTAGTATCTATCCATTAGTATCCATTAGTGGAGGCAGGATTGCTAAACTGGATGGGCCATTCCTTTTTGGCCAACGAAAACAGTTTGCATAACCCAACAAGACCCTTTTTCACAAGCGCTAATAAAAATACAGTTGTTTACTGTAAATGTTGTAGTCTGAAGGCTATTTTTCACTTTATACTTCGTATTTATATACAGGCATGTGATGTTGACAGAGCAATTTACCCAACTGTCAGGTGAGCAGCTTTCAAGGGAGTTAGTGATTATAAGATCAAAGTTCTTCCTTTACAACACATATAGGCAATTGCTAAAATTGGTGCCACCTGATTCACAGGGCGCACATGCAAATATTGAATCAACTCCTTTAGAAAGAAATGGTTGCTCAAAAAATGTTTCCTAAAAGAGGGCATGTGATAAATTTCACATGGATACATATTTTCAGTTGAAGAGGGATATCAGCCTGCATTCTGTTTATGTATCTACCATTTTTATTTACTTTATTTATTAAACTTGTTTACTCCCCTTCATCCAAAGAGCACAGGGCGGTTCACAACATAAAGATACAAAATAAAAACACAAAATACACCCTCAAACCTAACTAAATGAAGCCCATCCAACACAACAGGACTAGACAGTGCTCTAGTCACCCCTTGAGATTCAGCTGCTGTACTGGATGCGAGCAATTTTATCCTCAAAATGCTATGCAAACAAGGCACAGTGAGCTATCATCGGTTCTGCCACTTCCTTCTTTGCTGCCTTCACTGCCACTAGGTAGGCTCGATACCGAACCCTCACCAATGATCGATTGCATATGACCAGGGTTTTCCTTTATTCAAGCTTGAGCCGTCTCCCAGCTTGTTTCCTTACCCTAAACTCTGAAGTATACCAGGCATATCCCATGTCTTTCCATTCAAAATCAACAGAAACCCTGAATTTAAAAACACACAAGTTAAAAACAATTTAAAACTAGACAACTGGGGCAATAATAACAGCAACAAAAGCCGCTGTGCAATACCCCAACCCAAAAGTCTGTTCAGGCGCCTCAGCTTTTGTAGCTGGAATAAGTCAGGGCCCCGCCCTCCCGGGCCAGGTGGAAAAGGACTGCAGATCAGGGAAAAGGTCCCCCAAGATTCACAGCCATTATATATAACATGCAAAAAGAGAATCACCCTTAACATTCTGTATGCAGCCACATTTCGAGCTTTGGATACAAAGGGTACAGTGAAATAAGTAGGCATTTTAGTTCATTAATGTCAATGGATGTTAGATCAGATTCATATGATAGTTTTCAGGTTATCAGAGAAGCTTGTCAGTCAGGTGCTAGCAGTTTTCCTCTTCAACCCTATCAGACGTAAGATATGTCATCATATTGTGAAGTTCTATCCAATGATGTGGAGCAAACACACACACACAACATGATGTCATCACAATGAACGGCATGTACCTCTATCAGTTAAGAGAATGGTATTTTCACTGGCATCCCCATGCCACTTGTCATACGTAGTGCTGGCTTAAATGACAGAGTTCAGCTCATAAATATAGGCTGCATTTTCACTCTAATTGCCTTTGCTTATATCCTACTCATTTCAATGGAAACTGTGTCCATGTACCTGGATATAGGGCTCCAGTAAATGTTTGCAGAGATAACTGGTTTAGGTGTCATACTTTCTTCGGATGCTGTTACTTTTCAAAAACAGGAACCAGGCTTTCACTGTGCTTCTACATTTACTTTTGTTAAGGCTTATCTTTTTTTTCCATACAGAGACTTAACTACATTTATTAACTTTTTGAGACTGTAACACAGTTATATTGGTTTTCCTTCTGACATAAATCACAGCAAGAACAAGCTGTGCACGAAACTCTTAAAGACCATCTCATTTCCAATAGCTTCCAGGAATGATAGATTTTTTTAGTAGTGGGCTAGTAATTGCTGAAATAAGTACACTTGCTTTTAAACACACACACCAAATTTCTATACACGGTGGAAAACATTAAACGATTTTGTGTACTTCAACGAGAAAAACATATTCTTGCAAACGTAAAACATGCTCAACTAACCATCTGGTATTCAGTTAAGAAATTCTTGGACTTGAGAAGCTACAGGTGGTGATATGAATACAGGAACACAGGAAGCAGCCTTCTATCAAGTCAAACCATTGGTCCATCTAACACATGGTCGTCTATAGTTGGTTGCATTGGCTCCCCAAGGTTTCAAGACAGGGGTCTCTTCCAGACCAACCTGGAGATGCCAGGGATTGAAGCCAACATCTTCTGCATATTTTGTATGTGGAAGATACTGGCTTTAATCCCTAGCATCTTCAGGTAGGGCTGGGAGAGAGCTCTGTCGAAACCTTGGGAGAGCCACTGCCACTCATTATAGACAGGCTTGTGCCACAGTAGAATATACGTGCACTTGGTGCTTAGACGTGTAAATAAAATATCAAGTACATTGAAGGAGAGGAGGTAGGACAGACAAAAAAAGGACAAGGGCCAGTCCAAATCAGCATGTTATGCTTAAAAACAGCTGGCCCATTGTAATGGGTTTACACAAGTGCTAGGTTGCACAAACCAATACTTAAAAGCAAGGGCAGTTCAACTACAGCTCCAATCAACATGACAAATGATCAAGAATGGTGTGAGTTATTTATTATTATTAATTTACAGCATTTATATTCTACCATTTACGCAGAAAAGGCTCTCAGAGCAGCTTACAAAAATCAGCTCCAAGACAATCCATGCCCCTGGGCTCACAATCTACAAAGGCATGACACACTGCAACATTTAGAGAGCGCCACAGTATGCTACAGTTCATTTCATCATGAGGTCCTTCCTATGAACTTGGTTAGATTTCTTAAAATATGAAGTGTGGTATATAAATTTAATAAATAATTATAATAAAAAAGCATCCAACAGCAATTTAATGGAGGAATAGCATTGACAGGTGTGGACAGTGGCCTTGTTGGAGAAAGTGACCTGACAAAGGAGAATGAAGCAAAACCTAGCATTTTTCATGATTTTGTTTTGTTTTGTTTTATCTCACATATAGCACAGAGAGAATATGACTGGAATCCACGATCAGCCCATGCATCTACTCAGCTGACTTACAAAGTCTTAATGGAAATCACTGAAAGAAAGTGACAAGAAATGGAAGTCCTTATAGTATATGACAGAAACCACCAAGAATGGATGGATGCCAATTACATATGTATGTTCCTTATTTTTTATTTTTATTTTCATGTGCAATCTTTTGTTAACTTCTCATCATTTATTATATCTTTAAAAAAGAGGTAAAACGCAATAAAGCTGTTGCTGTTTTAAAAAAGATTTCATAAAGTACCTCCCCATCCCTTCCCCCAACTTTTCCTCTTCCTTGGCAGAAAGTCTTGATGTACAAACAATAGCCTTTTGAATTTTCATTAGCATTTGCCTGTTGCATAATGCTGGACAAACCAAAGAGAGTTCACTGAATGAAAATTGGTTCACAATGTATTTCCAGTGCTGTAGCTTTCTTTTTCGTTTTGTGGGGTGAGGTGCATTAGAATTAGAGAAATTGGTGTAAACTAGCTGCCCCCCCATCCCCCCCAATTCATTTAAACACAATCTGGTAATGCTTCGAATAAAATTAACTGGCTGAAGCTGCTTCAGATCATCAGAGCGAAAGGGGGGAAAGCAGAAAAGAAACAAACCTTGTCCTGTTGGTTAACTGTTTCTTCTTGCTAATTTATAGGATTAATAGACACAAAAGGAATGAGCCACACAGCACAACATGTATCATCTCACTTGAAGGAACACACACAACTCTCTTTCTGTGAACTGTCCTGCAAGGATCCTTTTACTTTGTCCATGCTAAAAAGAATGTGCTGCAGAAAACTCTTCCAGCAGAGATTCAGCAGGCCTCCTCATTTTTGACTCTCAGGCATACCTTAAAGATGGGTTTTTTTATGTCAATGGGCCTATGCAGTTGTTCAACGTTTTCCAGTCATTTTATTTATTGTTTTGTACAGCTTTTAATGGGTTTTTAATGTTGCTGCACCCTTCCCTGATGTTTTGTGAGAAGGTGGTATATAAAAACTTCTATAAACAGACATAAAAACTTAGCCAACACCCTCTGTTTGGAGAAATAGAGAGATAAAGGTCCTGAAGCCTCTGCACCAAGCCTCAACACACTGAAAACCGTGTTATCCATATTAAAGAATACAAAACAAATTAGCTCATATAATCCAAATTACTCCCATAAAGAAAGGTTACCAAGTTTTGGCAGCCCATAAACACATAAACGGCGTTTCCGTGCACTGCTCTGGTTCACCAGAAGTGGCTTAGTCACGCTGGCCACATGACCCGGAAGATGTACATCGGCTCCCTTGGCCGGTAAAGTGAAATTAGCGCTGCAACCCCAGAGTCGTCCGTGACTGGACCTAACGGTCAGGGGTCCCTTTACCTTTTTAAACACATCTGAAAACCAAATAAACGGTTCTGAGTAACACACACATACACATTGGCAGCCAATCACATTCCACAACTCACCCTATAGGCTACAATAGAATGCTTCTTTCAACCTAATTTTGAGGGAGGGGAACCCTGTGGGCACCAGGGAAGACCTTTACACCGTCATGTGCACCCATGGGCACTACGTTGACGACCCCTGCCAAACACAAGGTAAAAATTGTGCGGCACATCAGAGCTTTTCGCACGGGATAAATTTAGTTGCTCAAACAAGCTACTACTTGAAGGGGGGAATCAATTAAACAAGACCTAGCAAGCTTTACAAATCACAGATCATTTGAGGCATCAAAGATTCTGATAAAAATATTACCAGCTTTAATGGAAAAACATTATGCAAAGGCATAAAGTCAAAACAGAGTACTCATCACACTCTATTTAAGTCATATTGTAAGAATTACCAGGCCAATAGGGCATGATTAAAAGATAAGAAAAGCAGCAATCTATAAGAATCTTCTCGACAGTCAATCATTTAAATTATTATTAATTATAATTACTACTACATATTTCATTTGACCTCTTACCTACCCTTCACTATGAGGTCTCAGTCTACAGCAATTTATATATAAAGTATTAAAAACAGTAAAAATAGATTACAATCAAAATAATAGGATGAGTTCAAAAATATATGTTTCAGGTGTTGGAAGCTAAGGTAAAGAGGTACATACATACCAAACTTGTGAAGGCGGTAGAATTATGAAGAGGGTTCCCTCTGCAAATCTAAACACCCAAGAGGGTCTGTAGGGAAGTAGGTGGTGTTTCATATATTTAGGCCTAAGTTACTTTAGAATAAAAATGGTAATGCGAGCACTTTGCATTCAGCCCAGAAAGAAAGCAACAACAACAGCAACTGTTTTAAACTAGGGGCTATGTTGGTTCTAAATGGAATCCCAGCAAGTAAACTGGAAGCTGCATTTTCTTAATCATCTTCAAGGGCAGTCCTCTCCAGGGAAAAAGTAGCCTGCCATCAAGAATTATGGCTTCGTGGCTGCTGAGGCCATGAGGATGTCAGGTGATAGACAGGTGGGCAAACTGGGCAGACTCACCTACCTGTCAAAATGGCTCTCTGGGGATAAGGGATGTCAGTGGGCCTGGTCCTGTTCCCCACCCTGATTTGGACTCTCCTCCATCACAGGCCTAAAATGGTTTCATATTGTTTAAATTATAATAGTGGTAAATAATAATGAAGTGACCTATTTTAATTCCAACCGTCTGTGTCCAACACCTTTGCTCTCGTAAATGGTCAATGGCTGCGCCAAGCTGGCTACACCAGTTCTTTCTACCAGAACACTGCCTATGAGTTTGAAAAGTTGTTTTCTTTGGTGTTATTTGACAGAGATTCAAGTAACTTAATAGATGCAACATGGAAGGGATTAGGGTGGGAGGGGGTGGCAGGTAATGCCAACAATGAATTAAAAACAGCAATAGGTACAAGCTGTCAAGATTCTTTGGGGGAAAAAATAATAGTTTAAGAAGTCATACCCCAGAAACTGTGCACCAGCCTTCACCATTCTGGTGCCCTCCAGAAATTTTGGACTGCAACTTTCATAATCCCTAACCAGAGTAGGCAATAGGGATGATAACAGTTGTAGTCCAAAACACCCAATGGCTTGGAGAAGACTGCCTCAGACAACCCATGAAACAATAAGCATACAAAAATGCAAATACACTGCAACAGGAGACAGAATGAAAAATGTAAGGTTTTGCAAGTGACAGTTATCAGAAGGAGGCAGTGTTAAATGTGAAGCAAACTAATCCTGTAAATAGCTGTGTGTGTGTGTGTGTGTGTGTGTGTGTGTGTGTGTGTGTGTATCTACATCTATATCAAATTTTTGCTATGATGGTTTAACCAAATCAAAGTTTGCATGTGTGGCAACCTCCAGACAGCCTAAAGCAAGGCCCCAGCCCTCCAAAGTCTTAGAACAAAAATGAAGAAGCTTAAGAAAATAATGGTAGCTTGGACAGTTCACAAATGGAAACATGACAATAAATTCAGGGACTCTGAAGCATCTGCTCTTCAAATGGCAGTTACAGGTGGTTTCAGTTAAGCACAATCAAAACTAGGCAAGAAGATTGGTTGCACAAGCATTTTGGGTAGTTGACAGTATGCTCTTTCAAGCATTGCCCTAGTTTAACTTTGAAGCAAAACAAACACCACAGAAACTCAGGGCAACTGAGAAAAACACTCAAAAAAGTGTCATACCTCCAACACCAAATCAGAAACCAAGGGATGATTAAATCTGAGGTAAAAGCCTTCACTTCCACAAATATTATTACATCAAATTATATTAACTGTCATTGCAGCCTTTCCCTTTAGTTCATACCATGCTTTATTTTATTATTTTATTTTCGTACTAATTATTTTTAAAAAACACCTTTATTGCTACCATCAATTCTTTTTGTGGTTTGATATAGACCATGTTTACTTAGCTTCATGCCAAGGATAAGCCCTTTAAAATAATCCAAAACTTCTTATTTATCAGATCCGGGTTGTTTTTTGTTTGTTTTTGTACCGCTGGACGTCAGCATTCTTAATCCAACACGGTGATGCCACGACTCTTCAGATACTGTCCTGCATCAACAGCTATAGTCTGTGAGTAGACCTTGAAACCTATACCCTCAAAGACACTGAGGCCTCCTTATCTCATAAGCAATCCTTTACTTTGGAGTTACTCAGCAACTTTGAACTCAGGTGCATACTTTGTTGTGGGCATACGGCTCAAGCTTGAATATTTTTAGAAGTGCCCAAACTCTCAAGGGCTGGGGAGTGGATGAGCCTCTCCTTCAGACTCCACCAGGTGTTCAACTGATGGCACTTGGACTGAAGCACCAAGGAACCCACAGCAGAATCCCCTTGAAACAGCCCTGAGGAGGCTCCCTTACACCAACACTCAAGATCTCCAAGGCTGCCGATGGGGGACCTGATGAGCTCTCTGATATCTTCAGTCAGTGTGCAGTCTGGGTGGTCTTCCACAGAATTTAGCACTCCTGGGGTTATTTCTTAATCACCATGAAATGATGACTACCCAGAACAACCAACTGTAGGGAATTGACCTAATTCCTAGTATTCTCCTCTTTCATTCCCCTGTGCAGCACCCACAGATTGCTTATGGAATTATTCCAATCACCATTTAGCAATAACTTTTGGACATCCCAACCACCTACCATTTAGAAAAACCTTTCAAGGAATAAATTATATAAGTTGCAGGGTGTGCATAGGATAATCATGGCTCTGCACTAATCCACAGAAGAAGGGAATTCCAGGTGTGAGGAGAGATCATGATTGGGCCCTTGTGTGGAGATTCTCTAGACACTGGAATCAGAACATATTCTCAAGAAAACAAAATGCACAATGTCAGGAGAGGGTGTGGCTGTTAGGTGAATTGGCATGATAGGGGAATACTAGCCCATCAGGCTCCTCTCACACATCCCCTGTGGGGCTTATCTGAAGCCCTCTGTCCTGTTGTACAGTCACTAAACTCAAGCTGCCCTTAGGCCTCAAGGTTAATATACCCTTATTATAGGCAACTCAAAATATGAGTGTGGGGCAAAGCTGCTCTTGCAGCTCACATTGTGGGGAAATATTTTCACTCAGTTGTGAATACTGCTCTTTGAAAAAGTTGTTTTCTGGCCAGAGGTACACATTTTTTCCACGCAAGGTCAAAGCACCCAATTTGCTTTTGGGAAGGTGGGGAAGGCAATGTTTATGTAGCAAAGCCCAGAGAATTAATGTGAAGCCTTTTTAAGACTTCAGAGTTCAGTGGAAATTCCCAGACAATATTGGATTCAAACAGTTTCCTGGAAACACAAATCAGTCAAATAGCAACATAAACAGCCACCAGAAGAGTGAAGGAAGTAGGGCCTCATCCAGAACCATGAGCCTAGTGGGGAAAATGGTGGAGACATGGGGCAAGCAGTAACACTGCAGAACCTGGTGGACAGAGCTGAGGTAATTGCTTCTAACTTTGGAGTGGTCTTCGTTACTCCCAATAAGTCGTAGCAAAATCCCAATAAGTCGTACCAAAATCGCACCCCATGATCAGTCCAGTTGCTTGCTCTGCTTTCCAAAATCAAAAGGATGCCCTGCCAATAACACATTTGTGCTGATTGTCCATTAAGCAGGTGCCTTTGTGTGGAGCTGCAGAAAGACTATCTTCACTTTTTCAGGGGCTGTGAATCCAAAGGAAACACTGGATAGGAAGCAAGACTGCTTCTCTCAGGTCACAATGACCTTTTTTAAAATTAGAGTCATGTGGTTTATTTATTTTTTGTGCCAGTGGAAGGGTGGAGGGGAGAGGAAGTAGGGAGGGAGCAGGCTTGCTATCCAAACCAAGGCAAAGACAACAACCGAAAACAGAAGTAAATGCTATGACACAGTGCCATTGAGGGTTGTGTAACCTTCAATCTTGGCTGTAAATAACTAGCTATTGTTTTACAGAACCAGTAGGAACCATTTAGAACAAGAAGGAAACAACCTGCGCAAGAGATTAATTAAGAAATTGTTTGCTACAAATGTCTTTGTTTATAAAAGCACCATCCCATTTATATAGTGAAGGAAGTGTGCAAGTGTTTGAGTTACACAGAACTCTGCCAGAAGAGCTGCAGAAAATTTTTGAAGAGAACATTCTATATAAGGCAATGCATTTCACTAACCAACACGTACCAGTGAATCATTATGCAAAGTTCTAAATCCCATAAAGCTCTTCTAGCAAAGCCCTTGAGTATATTCCCTTAGCTTCTGGGTGGGGGAGTGGGGAATCTATTGGATTGAACAGATAGTTGAGAAGGTATTATTGCACCACAACAGGAGCTGTGCCACACTGGATGAGAATGAATGGTGCTGGCCACAAATCCACATGTGTGTAGAGGATGGAGAGAGAGAGTGCTCACCCTACCCCTAAATCAGAGGTTCAACAGTATTATTTTTTTGGCCTTGCAAGGAAAATAAACCAATAGCTTGGGTGAGACTGCTATAAAACAAGAGCTCTGCGTGTAAGGCGATAAGAAGCAGGATGAAGTAATGGCAACCCAAAAGCACATCCAAGAACCACTGGTGAACAGCAGCTGTACAAACTGTTTATTTAAAAACAACTGAAGACATTTTTTAAAGTGCGGTCACCATTTCAGAATAACCAAGGCCAAGCTAGAAACTAAAGATAACTATTTTGTTCCCTCAGTACAAACAATTATGCTGAATATTCTGCTGCTGCCCTCATATGCCTCTTAGAAGACGGTTACATTATTGTATATTTATTACTTCTCTGCCTCATCCTGTCTTACAATTATATTCAATATGTAGTGAAAACTGTTGTACTCAAGAGAATACAGTCAGAAAACCGAAGTGCCTATAAAATTATACTGACAAATTCAACAAGTGAATCAGGTGAGATGCAAAGACCAGCCTAATTCCAAAAAATGAACATCTTCACAATCTATAACTCTGATAATATAGGGTTATTTGCATAAGAACATTCACTTGAAAATATGGATTTAAATAATTATTTCCCACTATACAGCACTGTATGTATAATATGGCAAAACTTTTTTTTTTCTTGAACCTCACTTATGTTACTTTAGAATTGCTGATTATCTCCTTTCTCTGCAATAATTCACAAGCAATTACCCAGATAACATATCATGGCTAGTCATGAAATTTAGACTGCAATCTCACTTACCTGGGACTAAGCTCCATTGAACTCCGTGTAATCCTATACTTGAATAGACATATATAGACTTATACTATTAATCCATTTACAGCTTTACTTGAACAAGTTTTGTTTCATGGACAGCAATACGTTGGCCCAGTCACTTCTTACTTTGCTAGGGGCTGGGGTATTGTTTAGGGGTTTTTGTTTGGCAGGGGTTGTTACTAGGGCTGGGTGATAGCAACATTTCAACATCACGGTGTATCGCCAGCCAAACACCGTGGTTTGGCGATATACAGCAATGTGGGAAAAAACAATATGATTTTGCCTCTGCCCAAGAGACACAGGATGAAACTGCCCCAACACTCATCTCGTGGGCTGTGACAATGCAGCTTGTTTGTGCTGCTCAGCTGGGGGGAAGGATCATCCTTCCCCCCCAACTAAGACAGCATCAGGGATTCTTTAACTGTTCAGTGCAGGGAGTGGCAACCGTACTCCCCTCAACTGAGCAGTTTCACAGAGCCCCTGCCCCATCGCTGGCTTGCAGAGCCAGCACCGGGCTGGGGGCTCCTTTAACTGCTCAACTGAGGCAAGGGCAGCTGCACACTCCTCAGTCGAGCAGTTTAAAGATGCAGAGGGAGGAACAAGCTATATCGGCGCCTCGCCGTCTTATTAGGGCAGAGTGGGATGGCGGTATCACTCAGTGATATATTGCTGGTGAAACTGCTGCCACTCCTGAGTCCCTCTGCTAACAGCGCCCACTGAAGGAAGGAACTCTTGACTCCCTCCAGCGGACAATGCTAGCAGAGGGACTCAGGAGCGCTGGCGGTTTCACCAGCGATACACCACTGAGTGAAGCCGACATCGTGGTATGCTCCTCATATCAGTCCTGGACGATATATCAATATATCACCCAGGCCTAGTTGTTGTTATTTTTGGTATCATTGTTATGTATCTTATGAGTTGTGTCAAAATTCTTCAATTTGGTTGTGTACTTTTTGATATTTTGTTTTTTGTTTATGACTACTTTTGTTATGTTTGTTGTGTAATTTTTATATGTTGTAAGCCACCTTGAGCATAGTTTTAACTTTGGAAAGATAGATAGATTGATAGATAGATGATAGACAGATAGATATAGATAGATAAAATCTTGTGTAAACAGGGACATAATTAAAGATACTCAGAATAAATTGTGTACACTCATTTTTAAAAAATATGTTTTTCTCTAGGCTCATTTAATTTGTTGTTTCACAGTATATCAAATTCTTCTTTAAAAGATAACCAAGCTCTATTATATGAGTCCATTTCATGCCAAAAGACAATGGGTTTTTAAAAAGCTCTACCAGAAGAAGAAAATTGTATTCATACCAGTCAATACTACCCCCACACATGCTGGTCATGAAACATTCCAGAGCTCCTACTTCACGTACCCAAGGCTAAACTCTTGGCATCAGTCCAACACCACAGTGACCTACTTTGCAAAGCAGAAGTGCTTCTATTCAATTTAGGAGAAAACAAATATTTCTGGCCTTCAAGATGTGAAATTCCTACACTCACTTTATAGTGAAGCAATTTGTCCACCCTGCAAGTCATGTAACAGCCATAAAATATGAAGGGGAGGCCAACTTTGTCTATGAAGAACAGGTTCAAGGTGCAGCCAGTTTAAAAAACAATCAAGAATTTCCATTTTGGAAACCCCCTATTCAAACCTTATTCTCCAGAATATATCTTGAAATAATATTGGCTTAGAATGGTTTCATAAAATGGCAAGCCCAGGGTCATGAGACATGACCTAGATGTTGCTGTGCAAGATTATAGAGAAGGAACAACTAGGCCACATTCATAAAGTCATGACGTCATTCTTTGTGGCCTTTCTTGGCAATGTTTGGGCTATCTCTAGTGCCTCTTGGTAGTCTCCCATAATGCCAGATGTTCCAACTGCTTCCATCCTCCTCCACAGCATAAACCAGAGCCAGTTTAGTGCAGCGGTGAAGAGTGTTGGACTGGACCTGGGAGACTAGGGTTCAAATCCTCACTCAGCCGTCAAGCTCGCTGGCTGACCTTGGACCAGTCACAGTCTCTCTGCTTACACTATCTCACAGGGTTGTTGTGAGGATAAAAATGGCAAGGAGGAAAATCTTGTATACCCCTTCCAGCTCTTTGGAAGAAAGGTGGCACAGAAATGTAATACACGAACCCCACAAAATGGTAATAATGAGCAGGAATAAATATTTTTCTGATTTTTAAAACGTATTATATTCAATAAAATGCTTTGACTCTGATTAAACTCAATCTCTCAATACAAGCTATAGAGGGAACAACAGGTACTTCACCTAGGTGAAGGCTGACAGAGGCCTTTAATGTGATAATTGTTCAAAACTGTGTGGGTTAATATCTGTGCCAGCTTCATATCTAGTCTCCTTGGAGAGCTACATCAAACATCACCCCTTCCTGTCCAATCACAACGAATGTTAAATACACACCTCATACTGTATTATCCTTCTCTCCTATTGACAAAAGAACTCACACTGCCATACACAAATATAGAGACTCATACCTTCCCTTGCAAAGTCTATATCTGGAATTTATTGAGGGATAGTGAAGAGAGACATTTTGTTCATCCTAAATTACCAGTACTTTATTTCAAGATTTCCCCAGATCTGGGATTATGTTTGTTGATCTCTGTCACACCAAACAACAACAAAACACAGTCACCCTGTTTTGAACACTGAATAATTTCAAAGTTGCCCTTTAAAACAGATGGATAAGCAAACTCTACAAAAACTTCCTAGATATTTATGACAGCTAGGGCACCAACTTGGCCAGATCTATACAGTCCATTGGAGGGAACTATCATAATAAGTATCCTACATTTTATCTTTCCTGTGTTCACTACTCAGATGTGCACACAAATTCTATCTTACACACACATCAGAATGCATGAATCTGAATTTGTATGAATCTGTGACGTCTATTATGAGGAAATGTCTTTATAATAATATTTTAAAATATTCTAGTATTCTGCTTTAATAGCCTGACCAATAAACTAATTCCAGGAAAACTTGAAATGAAGGTAAATAATGGCATGGAAACACTCCATGAAATGAGGACAGCCAATATGCTATCTAGCCTTTCAAATTAAAGGTGTTGCTTGACTAAGTTGCCATGCAGAGGCGCCTAAAGGAATTATTCTGTCAGCACAAACACATAAAAGCATTCTTTGTCATATTATCTTTATACACCTGTGGTTCCACCTCTTCCCCTTCCTTCACATCCCTTCTGAAAACTCACTGATCCATTGATTTGCAAAGCTCAATCCCCAACAAGCATCAAGGACCTGTGACAATATTTCACCACATTTTACTGCCCTGCCCTCATTTTTTCCTCCTTCCATTGCTTTGCCATTGCCTGTTCCACAGTATGATCTCCTTTGTAGCAGGGACTTGTGTACACCACATATAAAACTATGTAAGCATCACAAACACTGATGGTGGGGTATAAATAACAAATATCATAACTTTTTTATGTGCAACAGTACAAAGCCCTTCTGCTCTCTCTTTGCAACAAACAAATGAGACAGATACCATTCGTCCCACTTGACTTGCGGAGAACCATGGCAGCATGTGATTAATCCAAGGGAACTCGGCAAATCTATAGCTATGCAGGGATCTGAACACAGCAATTTTGGGATGCTTTTAAGCTTTGCCAAAATGAAGGGCAGGGGAGCATTCAGTGAACATTTCCACTCCCCATGATGTCCCACACTGTTCCATTGATACTAAAGACCTATTTGTGAAAGAGAAAAACTTCTCACAGGGAAATGGATATTAGAGGGAAATGATATGCATCTCTTTTTGGTGAGGCAACTAAATTGATTCTTCCTTGTCCCAATCTAGCCAAGGAGATGCCATCTATTCACACCGTTACTTTCAACTCACCAAGCTTGTCATCCATTCAGATTTTGCCCCAACTAGTCATGCATTAAATGTACATACCCAAAACTAGTTTGGAGCAAACATCTGCTGCACAGTACTAGCAAACAAAAAATACTGCCAGAAACATGATAGGAAGTGTCAGCCTGGTTACCTGAGTTACAGGCAGCCCCCCACCCACACATTCTAAGTAGGCATTTGCTCTCAGCAATAATGTCAAGTATGTAAAAAAGATGACATTATGACCATGTGGCCAATCACTTTCACTCAGTGATCCCTGATTAACTGGATCGCAAAGTGAACAAGCCTTTTCAAGAAAACGACAATGAAGCTGAAGTTGAAGCAAGGAAAGAACATGCACAAACAGGTGTGAAAAAAATACTCAAAATAGTAGGAGGAGGGAGACTCTTTCACTTCCCCACAAATGGCAAGATTTACATGAATAACTGAACCTCACAGTGCAAAACTACATTTGACCATGTGTTAGGCCCAGACAACCCTATCTGTAAAGTTAAATACATTCTTTTCTTAATAAGATTTCATGTTTCTTCTTAAACTGCTTATTAATGACGCATATGGTAGAAGAGAACACATCTTGAAGCAGCCGCCCTCTCTCCTCCTATTCCAAGTGTAACAAAAATCTTCTCTCGCTTTTGAACTTTCTTTTTTCAAATGAACTCATCATCACAACATTCCAGAAAAAGGTTTGGCTGCTAGAATTATCTGGAATTCCATATTCTTTTAGGGAAAGCTTTCAATTTTTTAAACTTTTTTTTACTAAGATCCAAACCAGCTTTCTGGTTTTAAAAGCCATGCTCTTCATTGCATGAACACATAGTCAAAACAGCATCTGGACTCTGTCTTCTTAAAGCACATTTCAAAGTTTGTTTGTTTTCCCTGTTTTATATTGCTATCTGTGTGCTGTTCCAGAAAGGTATTTATAGCCTAACTCATTCCAGCATTTTCCAAAGCCCTCTATGTTATTCCTGTACACATATTCCTCTGATACAGAGAGGAGGATGGCAAGTCACAGCCTACTAACTCTTGTAACTGACACATAAAGCTGCTTAGTCATTCCAGATGTTTTTCCCTTCAAATGCTAAGCAAAGGAGTGTTTTGGCAGTTGGAGCAGGGGGAAGTAATTTGAATGAGTCATGTAGCTCTGTTTTGCCACTATAACCCACATGTCTACCATCGCCATAGCAGAGACAAATTTTCATGACTGTAAAAACAGATGACGAAAATGAAGGTGGATTAAAAGGTAGAAAGTAGAACAGCACTGTGCAGTGAGAGCTTTTATTAACAGTAGAATGTGCTGAGTAAATGCAACAAATTAAATTCCCTTTCAGACCATTGCTAATACTCCTATGGCATCTATTATGACTACAAAAGTCAAGTTTATTAACAAATGCATAAACTCAAATTGCAATGAAATGCTATGCAAGGGTTAATTGAAAGCAGCATTATGAAACTGTCCACGTGTTTCCTAACGTTTTGTTTTGAGTTTGTCATTTTAAAAAATAGGTTTTGGAATATGCTTATATTATTGTACTAAATTATAATTTTGCCTAAAATGTGCACATGATAAGCAAATTGGTTATGATGTTAGGGGAGCATAAATGCATCTCTGGCATATGGGTGGGGGGCTAAAAGCAGCCACAGAAGAGGGGGAGCATTTGGATCAGGACTGTGACACAGGTTTTAAATCACATGCACATATGTACATAGAAACAGAGAGAAAAAGAGAAATTTTGCAATAGATAGTTGCCCACCCCCAAGTGCTTCACAATCTGGGTAAACTGCAGAGGGGACTACAAAAATGCACAGTGTGGGAACGCCCCCCTCCCCCAGTGGCCAATAGCAGCTTGTAGGGGTGGTCTGCACTGGAGAACTGACAGAGGAGGGAAGGGCTGGTGTCTGGTGTCTGTTCTAGTTTGACCCTCTGAAAGAACAAGAAAGAGAGCTCCTCATCAGGACCAGCCACTTTTTCTTTTTCTAAAGATCTGCCAGAGGAGATATGTCAAATATATGTATCACATAAAACGTCACATAAACAAACTGGGCTTTGCAACTGCATTACAACTGGGGCAGAGCAGCTATATCTTGGATTTTCCACACAGAACAACAGTACAGTTCCATGCGTATTTTCACTCCGTTTCAATCTTGTTCCCAAATCTCTAACTTGCGTTTCTTGCAAGAGCAACATGTTCCAAAACAGGGAACAGATCCTTGACCTCGTATGCCCTAGTCACAAACCAACCACCCAGTACCACAAATATGCAGTGCAGAGATTGTGAAAAGGCTGGGCAGGTATCAGCTGGGGATTCTTTAGATTAGGGGTGTCCAATTTTGGTATTAAGGGAGGCAGTTTATTCTCCAATGAGTGGGCCAGGAGACAGAAGTATATCCTTCATGGAGGGTCATGCTTTAATAAAATCAATGACACATACTCATAGTTATGGACCACATGCATCTAAGGCATGACTAAAAGCTCTGTTAGGGCTGCTGATTGGTCACCTCTGCTTTTGATGCACAGAACCCTGTTCCAAAGTATGGCTTTAAACAAGATGCATGGGAGCAGAAGAGCTATCCATATTATTGAACAGCCTTCACCAACCTGCCACCCTCCAGATGTTTTGGACTACAATTTTCATCAGCCCCATACAGCATGACCATAGTCAAAAATATTTGGAGGTTGGCAAAGGGTGTCTTAGATGGCTATTCCATTTTTCCACTTTGAAGGCTGTAGAGAAGCAGCCAACAGTTTATTAAAGCCAATGCACTTACTTTGCCAAGTGATTCATGAGCAAATGAAGCATCTGCCTATTTTTCTCAGGAAGCCTGTGTACTAAGGTATGGATCTCCGAGGTTCGAGATTCTTGATTCTCCAGTTCTGCAACATGATAAGATATTTCTCAGAATAGATCTGTCTTTATGCATCAACAAACAACTTTACAATACAACTCTAAACTCCCGGATTTCCTTTAATTATATTTTTATAGCATGCACTATAAATAGAAAGATATATGCAGAGCTGGTTTAACGATTACAATACAACAATGCATGCAGAACACTTTCAACGTTCAAAATGCTAGGTACTATTATCATTCATTCTGTCAGGCTGCAGCAGAGGAACAGATGCAGAGCCACTCCATCAGTGCAACTGAGAGACCAGTAACTTCTGATACCTCCTTTCCTTGAACTTTCCTAAACCCCAGCTGGTCAACTGGGAACTTGCAACTAGGGACCTGTATTTTGCTTATTTCCTCCTCTCTCCCAATCCATTCTCCTTTTGTGTTGTGTATTTTAAAACAGAACACCTGAGGGCAGGGACTGTCTTTTTTTAGTGATCTGTAAGCTACTCTAGGAGCATTTTTTTTTTAGCAGAAAAAGTGAATTAAAAAATACATTGAAATAAATTAATACCACTATAACCTTGTACTATTAATACAGTTATAACCAACTCCCAAACCTCCTGCATAGATCTTTGTTCCCCATAAAAGAGGTGGGGAGCTTTTGAGCATAACAAGGTGCTGAAGGAAGTCCTTTTTTCAGCCTGAAAACATGTACAAAAGCCTCAAGTTCACTCACAGCTGCATGCAGATTTCTGCAGACCACTCAGCATTGTGTGGAAAAGCTGTCTGCTTAGAAGCCAACTGTAAAGGGCTCTGTGCTGCCGTGAATGAGTGTGGGCCTTCCCACAAATGCTTTCAGGAGTAAAGAAACACCTGTCAACCATCTTGTTATGTTAAAGGAGTAATCTCTCTCTCTCTCTCTCTCTCTCTCACACACACACACACTCACACACACACACACACACACCCCTGCCAAGCCTTTTGAAATGAAATTGACCTACATTGGCTCCCAGTATGTTTCCTAGCACAATTCAAAGTGTTGGTGCTGACCTTTAAAGCCCTAAATCGCCTTGGTGCTGTATACCTGAAGGAACATATCTGCTCCCATTGTTCAGCCCAGACACTGAGGTCCAGCTCTGAAGGCCTTCTGGTGGTTCCCTCACTGCAAGAAGTGAGGTTACAGGGAACCAGGCAGAGGGCCTTCTCGGTAGTGGCACCTGCCCTGTGGGACACCCTTCCATCAGATGTCATGGAGATAAGTAACTATACTACCTTTAGAAGACATCTAAAGACAGCCCTGTATAAAGAAGTTTTTTTAAAGTTTAATGTTTTATTATGTTTTTATATGTGTGGGAAGTCACCCAGAGTGGCTGTTGCATCCAAGTCAGATGGGCAGGGTACAAATAACAACATCATCATCATTAAATTTTTAATTGACACTTTTCACCCACTACCTGCCCTTCTCAAAGTGATCTTTGCCTTGCCCCAGCACTGTTGCCACAGTCTGCCACAGCAGCACTCTAATTACAGGAACTCTTATTATTTGGATATGTGGACCACTAGGAATTTGGAATATTCTAGATCTAGTTATTCTAGATCTCCATGCATTTATTCCCAGATTTATGCACCACCCATGTGCACCACCACAGTCCATTTCTACATACAAGTGCCTTTGTCACGACAGCCAAGTGACTAGTGGACAGAGTGTTGGACTTGGGAGACTTGGCTGCAGATCCCTGCTCAGCCATAAAGCTCACTGGGAGGCTGTAGGGTAGCCTCTCTCCCTTAGCCTAACCTACTTTACTGGGTTGTTCAGATAGTGACCTAGGAGGCCCCATGCAGAAGCAATAATAGTACTATGTACTCTCCAACTACTATGTAACCCACATACATGACTTAACCTACATTCTCCTCCCACTTGCCATTCTCATGAGAACAGCTGGATAAGCATGAGGATTATTTTAAAAATCTGGTGCTTGAATGAAATCAGTTCACTGCCCATTCAAGACAGGGACAGGGTGGTTTTCAGCTGTCTCAGTCTGTCTTAATGCAACATTCAGATTCTACTCTTTGGTCTGAAATACATGACATCAAACTTCAATGAAAAAGCCAGAATGTCTTCCAGGGTGCCTGAGTCATGACACCACCCTGAAATTAAATGGAGGCGTTATCCCTATTGTGACACTCGGCTCCCAGACTGAAATGATTTGATTAGACAACTAAATTCCATGGAGAAACTCCACAAGCATAGAGTGCTCCCTGTGGCAGGCATTGGTGCTCTGGTGCTTGGCTTATTGCTAGTTCCTGGCAACAAGAATCCTATGAAGGTGTGGCAGGGCTAGTAAGATCATCCTGCCCCCCTGGCTCTCTCACTCATGTAATTCTAATTATGTGGGGGAACCGAATAAGTCTAGTCTCTCCAACAGGTATTGGAATCATGGAAAGCAGCACAAATCCAAGTGGCCATGCAAGTATTTCCAGAAAGTTCTGGCACATTTTTACTGAAGCAAGCTCATGGCAGGCATGCTCTCTTGCACCACAGTACTATTCTTATCTGCAAATCTTACTTTACAAGCTGATGTGCCTCCCCTCAAAAAAAGTTTTGTCTCCTTCAAGAGGTTCTGACAAAAGACTTACTTGCTGCTTTGATGAAGCTTCTTTGAAACTGATACATCATGAGTGGTCCAGGGAGCATTCTAGGATACGGAGTGGAACATAGACAAATCACAGCAACAGAACACAAAACATAATGGCTTGATGTGCAGTTGGGAGCATGCCATCACCATAAATTCATTCTTAATCATTTATTGATTATTCAATTATTTGATTTCTACACCACTTAATATATTTTTAAAAATCTCTAAGCGGTGTACAAAATTGAAGCAACACAGAAAACTTACACACATTTTTACAAAAATACAGAGTTACATAAATACAAAGATGCTAATATATATATAAATCAGTATCAATTCATTATTTTTTCCGGCACAACCTCCCTCTCAACCTCCAGGTTCTCACTTAGGGTCGAACAAACTCTCAGCTCACCCACAAAAGTCTAAAACTGAGTTCCTGGAAGCAGTGGACATCACCCTAGTCTCTCACTCTAGACTTGCATTTTATGGGCAGGTCTAAGGTGGGTGGTGCTTCTTCAGGCTGCCCACAGCTGAGTCCCATTCAGCAGCACTCTCCACACCCAGTTCTAGGTGCAGCAAGTTTGTTGAGTTTCCTGGGGATCCAGGATGGGAGAAGGTCCCTCCTCTCCACTCACATCTTTTTTGTCACCCTCTGTCCTTCCTCTTTCTCCAGCTGCTTTTATAATCAATACAGCTGAACATTGCCAGCTGGATTCAAAAATAAAAATAATAAATAGGGAGGGGGAAGGCTTTTATTCCTTTCTCTCCTAAAACCAAGCAACACTTCAGCATTAACAGATTGGGCATCATGCCATAATTAAGATATTTTAATACACACACTGCAAATACTTCAAAATGCAGTAAAAATACAATAACCCCAAAGGCAATGTGATTATCATCTCCATAAAGTTTTCTTATCTTTGTCCATTTTGATACTTAAAGCTTTGGTTGGTCAGCTACAGACAAGACAAGCATGAAGCAGACCAACACTGAAGAACTGAGAGCAGACAGGATCAGCTGTGTAACTACCAGTGAAAGGGCATTTTTGGAGGTGGTGATCCAAGTACTGAATAGCCCTCCCAGGGAGGTTCACATGCCCCCAACACTATGATCCTCCACCTATGGGTGTTTTAATCACCCAGACCTTTTAAACAATATAAATTTCACAATATGAGCCTCTCCTGATGGGAGAAAGGGGATGATGAGATCTGAATACCACCCCAGAGTCTGGAAATTTTCTCTGCCCTTCTCTCCTAAAGTTCAGTAACACCTTCAGTTAGGAATACACAGTGCTTGCTACCAACAAACGAATAGCTCTGTGTGGAGTAGGATCTAATCCTGTACACTGGATAGATAACAGCAGCTCTAGAAAGACCAATCAAAATGTATAGCGGTGGAAAGAAAGATAGATAGAAACTTGTGCTGAGATTGGATATCCCTCATCATGCTTGTGGTTTATGACCTGCTGCCAAATAAATTCTCACATTATCTTTATTGCCGCATGATTAATAGTAATGAATTTCATTTGTTTTGAGAAAGTGCCAAAGGAAATAGTGTATGTCTGGCATAATGTCGCCCTCCGCAGCTCCCTGAATTTCCTGGACAGGAGCGCCACTAAATGACATTAGCCACTCCTGCTTCATCGGCAAGCCAAGTTTTAGAGCAATGCTATTCATATATTTTAAAATATAGCCACATGGAGAACTCAATGCTGAAATGTCAAGTGAGGTTTACATCTGCTAGGAAACACTGAAAATAAGATGGGTCAGGGTTATTTTCTGACAGTGAAACGTCATAGTATGCTCAGGAATAGCATGGCCAGAAATGCAGAGTGCCTTTAGTGACTGGGTAAATTGTGGCAGAGTCTGTCAAGACTTACAGAGATGTACCACAGTGAGCTTCTGCAACATATTCTATACAAGATTCTCCATAGTAATGATCAAGTGTTAAAAGTACTTCTTTTACCAGGTGGCACCAAAAGACATGTGAACTGGTTAATGCCAATGCTACCTGAGTGAGTAGGATGTGCAGGGCCGGATCAGGGATAGCTGCGAAAGGGCTGCTTAACTTTTCTCATGTCCACAGTTCCTGCCTCAAGTGTCCTCTCCAAAATAAATAATATTTTCCCTGAAGCCAGGCTTCTTCTGGTATTTTAGCATGGCTGGTAGGGAATAAATTAATGAGACAGCCGACAGCATTTGTAGGGGAGAATTGGGTGGTTAGGGAAATGTTTGGGGAAAGGCTGCAGCAGAAGGCCTTGGGTTTGATCCCTGGCATCTCCATGCAGGTCTGTCAGAAACCCTGGCCAGCTGCGGCCAGGCACTGTAGAAAGTACTGAGTTAGATGGATCAAATTATGTGACTTGTCCTAAGGCAGCCACCAGCATTAGGAGGGAATTGCAGGGTTGGGAACCCCATGGAGTTCTACTCTACTCAGATCGTGGCACAAGCATCTAAGGAGTTAATCAGCCAGGGAAGCTAATCCTGAGCAGGGAAACTAAGGGCTCATACTCATGGAAAGTAAAAAAGATAAAGTCAAGCAGGAGATAGGTATGGATGTGTGGAAGCCACCAGAAAACTACCACACTCACCTTAAGTATGTTTTCAGTGCACTGGTGATTGTTTTAATCTCCCACTCAGCACAGATGTCATCTTCTGTTTCGGCGGTTTTGGGATCTAAGGAGAGAGAAATGGAAAGGTAGGAAAAACAACAACATTCATTATCCACCATAGACTTAACCTGATTTTCTGCACTGCCCACACAGTTTTCCTGCTGCAACTTCGCAATAGGATAGTGCTGCTTTTCTGCCCCTAGGAGCAAACAGATACAATTGAGAGGACGTCAATGGTTACCATGCAAAGTCTTTGCAGGATGAGAGGCAGGGGTGGACTGATTTGTTTGTTTCCTCATCTGTCTGGGCATTGTCCATGAAAGATACTTGGCCAGAGGGGATCATGAATCTCTTCTTGAAGAGGCTGATAAAGAGGCTGATGAAGAGGCTGACAGTATGTCATTGCCAAATGAGCAAAATCGCCACTATCTGGCATCAATGGTTTGCTGACACTCAGCAACAAGGGGAAGTGTTGCCATCAGTTTGAGGATGAGAATCACAGAAATGTAGAGTTGGAAGGCACCCCAGAGGTCATCTAGTCCAACCCCTGAAATGCTGGAATCTCAACAAGTGGTTCCCCATCCAATTTGAAACCATACCGGACCCTGCTAACTTTGCAAATGTGCTAGCAGTTTTATTGCTGCACCAGAAAAGCAGGAGCAACATCATTTTGGGTGTGCAACATGCATATAATTTATATGTGCCACACATACAAATTAAGAGCTTGTAAAACTTAACACAGAGATAATAAATCACATAAGTGGAATCAGCCAGTCACTTTTGTGAAAATCCTACTGCCCTACCTCTCAACAAATAGGATGCAGTTCAATACCAAATTGTATAGTACTTGTGGGATATTGTGATATATGGGTAAACAAAGAAAACCCTGACCAGTGCCTTGGTCCTTGGAATGGTGAGGTTTACGCCATGAAAATCCATATCTGATACACCAGCCTTCCCTAGCATGCTGCCCCAAACCCCAGTGTTGGTGGACTACAACTCTCATCATCCCAGACCACTGGCCATGATAACTGGGGCACAAAGGATTTAGAGTTCAAAAACATATGGAGGGCACCAAACTAGGGAAGGCTGAATACAACCAGCATATGCACAGATATAGAAAGGGGTGTGCGGTTACAGGTTACAGGTACTACACATGATTCAAGATTTTTTAGAACTCATTTTAGGCAGACAATGCATTTAAGCCATATTGTGGTCTAATGAAAACATTTACCAGGCAATAAAGGGGCATGCATATAAATAACTGTTGAGTAGCGTAGATATGGATACAGATTTTGGTTAAAATGACTGCCCATAGCTGCTGGAAGCAAACGAAGCACTGTGCTTGGGGGATTACACTGCAGTAGTAGCAAAGAGTGCTCATCATGCCTCCGGCTTGATGGTCCAGCAGCCCCCACTGGCAGGGAATCCCTGGGAGCTGAGAGTGTGAAATACAAGCTCACTCTCCACATATGCCCTGCCTGTCATAACGGCAGGCATTTTTTTCTACTAATAATTATAGGTAGCATGGCTGCACTGTGTCGACTTATGTGAAACAGCTTGTGGGTGACTCACTTCTGGCAGACTGGCATGTGTACTTGTATGCTTGCCCAGGGCAGAAACCACGCTAGACTCATCCTTGCAAAAATAAAAATAAAAAACAAAGATAGACATACACACACTCTCTATAGCCACTAAATCCAGCAGCTACATTTTGTTTGGATTGCAAAGGAGAAAATGAAGTTCTCACACAGTGCCGTATAATGGGACTTTGGCACAGCAGTGTGTCAGCAAATTATCCGCTGAGCTGCTTGACCCGGTAGACCTTAAGCTCACAACTTCAGAAACCTTTCGCCAGATAAGCACTCGTGCCAGACTGACATTTGCTGCTAGAAGGCAAGGAAATTCTGCTCATGAGGTTCCCACTGGCTTGCAAAACAGAAACATCTGCAAAGAGCCTCAGGAGACCTGCTAAGTAGCGTTCAAGAGCAAGGAGGATTGAGGCCAAATGACTTTATCTTGGCCAGTCATGATGAAGTATACGCAAAGGAAGGAGAGAAATCATACATTTTAGTGGTGAATGGGCTTAAGAGGATAGTGGTAAGTGAATGCAGAGAGCTAAATACTTACCTAAATAAATTCAGCTAGCCTGTTTCAACTTATTGCACAACACACTCTAAAAAGCTGGAATGGGCTGGGCAGCTGTTGGCTTCTAGATGTCTAATTTAACTTTATTTTTCTCCTCCTTGCCTTTTGATGCCCTTGCATTCTGTGGTGTTCTTTCTTTTTGCCAGTTTATATCCTTGGAGCCTGTCCGTGGCTTCTTTATTTTTAAAGTTCTTCTCCACTCCAAAGTCAGGTTAGCTCTTCCAACCATGAATGTGGAAAAGTTTGGGGGCAATGCCAAATCTCAGTTAAAAGTGCCAAAATTTCAGAGAAATCTAATTTCATAAGCTCCAAACAGCTTCAAGGAAGTGTTGTGAACTAGAGGAGCCAAAACAGGGGAAGCTCTCTTAGAGACTTGCCATTTTGCCTGTAAGTCAGCTTTTCAGATTCACAAAACATCCATATACAAGTAGAGGGAGAGAAAGAGAAATTACTCAAAGCTGCTGGAAAACACAACTATTTGTGTGTGTTTAAACCTATCCATTTAAAATAGATTTCTTCTTCTCGCTCCCAGTCTCAGGGAATCTCCTAAACAATCTCGTTTTCAGCACAGCCTGCCAGTCACCACACCTCAGAACAGATCTTCCCAACAGGCTGAGCACTTGGCTATTCTCATTCTCAAGCATTTCGGAAAACAAATAAAACCTGAAGTCATTGGGTGGATAGAAACTTAGTAAGAATTTCCTTACCCATGCTGGCTTTCATTGCCAACACAAACACTCATGCCATCACAAAAATATATTGATTAAGGAACAAATCAGTGCTTTGACTGGGTAAACAAATATTAAGGCCAAAACTAGTATTATTTACGTGGTGTTTAATGGCACACACAAAAAAATCACAGAATCCTGTTTTAAAACAAAGGATTTCAAACCAACAAGAAATATACTTGGTCCAAGAAATTCATTTCACACTTTGTGCAATGTAATATAAAAATGGGAATGCAAGTTTCTGATTCAGTATCAGTTTATCTATTAGATAAGGAATTACAAAAGATCCTGAGCCTTGAAGCTACATACTAGAATCCACAGCAGTTGCATTATTTTATCTCTACCCTTTTTCTACACTCACCCTCCCCTCCAATCACTCTACGTTCTGAACCCAAACACCTCCTGGGTGGGTTGCTATCCCTTTCTGCCTTGCCCTTCTCAGTAATACATGTAACACAAAGCTGTCTTAAATCAGCAATTTGTCCATTGTGCCCAGTATGTTCTACTCTGATGGCAGTGGCTCTCCAGGGACAAAGGCAGAGAATGTATTTTGCATCACCTGCTAACTCTCAATTGGAGTTACTAGGGATGGAACCTGGTACCTTCTACATGCAAAGCATGTGCTCTACCACCGAGCAATAGTCCTTACTCTCAATGAAAGCACATTGAAGTCTTCCGATCTTCTATTTTGGCTCCAAAATAGAAGGTAAGGTGCAAATCTATGTTGTGTTCCAAACATATGTGTGGGCTAGTCAGTTGCGTCCACATATTAGCTCAGCTCAGGTGTTGAATAAGCCTCACAAGCCAATGTTTAGCACCATGCTGTGGCTCTCAATTAAGTTATCTGTGTGTTATAGTTGTAACCACACATACACCATCTTTAGGGAGTAGTTAGATTATTGGCTTGGGTAGGAAAGACATAGGATAAACTCCCCATGCAGTTATAAAGCTACAGATTGAATTCCCTTTTCTTCTCCGCCTTACAAATGTGCATTGATTCTATTTTTTATTTTCTTTTTGAAATGCTGTTCAGTTTCTCTTGCACATGCACTTCCCCTTGGTTCTTCTCTTTTGGACTCATGCCCGAACCTCTATTTTCTATTTATCTGATTTTCTCAAATAAAAATTCTCACCTCTCTTGCCTGATTTAGATGCTAAATCTGGGCACAGGGACTATCTATACGACTTTGGCACAGTACTTTCCACACTGCCACAGCAGCTCAGCCAATCGAAGGCAAAGACTTCATTGCCATAAGTACCCATTACTGTTAAAGCACCAATGTTGCCAAAATTCTGTAAGCTCAGGCGCAGAAATGAACTTCGAAGGCTTGATTATGTTGGTCTCAAAGGCGAAAAGAAATTTAATAGCTCTTGCATATTTCTCCATCTGGAATTAAAATCAACCTGGAGAAGACTTTCTGGCTTACCTATTTTGAAAGGCTATGACTGGAAAAACTACAGCTGGAGGGCAATAAAATCCACTCCATCCCAGGGTATTCCTTTTACCCCAAGGGTCCTCTACAGGAGGTGGGTTTTTGCTCCCCAGCTGTGTTTTTCAGAGTGTAGCCTAAGAAGCAGCCCCTGTGCAAAAGAAATTAGAGTATTATCTGCATCCATTTGCACAGGAGCATGCATTTTGAGGCTGCATCCACACACAAAAATGATGCTGGGAGACAGGAGTCATTTTTCCAGCCTCAGATGGGCTTGGAACTCATCTGAGTTAAGTAAACAGTCATTGGATTCCCTCCACCAAGTTTCCAAAACTAAAGGCCATATCTCCTGTGGGGCAGCGCCAAGAGCCAGTCAACAGACTGCCCCCCCACAACCCAGTTTTATTTTTAAGCGCTTATGAGGTCCAAGTACAAATGTTCTTGAACAAGTCACCATGAAAGAACAGGCATTCAGAGGTTCCATTAAAGTAGTTAGGAAAGAGTGGACAAACTACTGCAGAACCAAACCTTTGACCAAATCACAGAGACCTAAGTCTTTCAAATGAGCATGCATATTTTCCCTGATGATCCCCTCCTAGCTGTGCTGTGGTGAATGGCCACCTTCCAGCACTTCAGGCAGGAGAGAAACAGAAATGCCGCTTGGTCTAACTGGCACAAACACAGCCAGAGGGAATCCATAGCTTACAAATGTCTGCATAGCTGCAGCATGGAATAGCTTGAGTTTCCCTTTGAGGTTAACCTGAATAAGAAGCAATGATGGAGATCAATGGTGCACATTCACATGCATTAACCAATATTCTCAGATTTCCTTATTGTCCCTTTGATCAATTTCACATGGGTAATTTAAAGCACTTTTTAGTCATACTGGAATACATGTGTGAAAGACAGAAACAAAAGGCTTTAATGCCCCCCCTTTCTCTCTCTCTCTGTGTCCATGCAGAGAAGTGGATTTCCAATTGCATACAGGCTTTCAGTGGTTGTATCATTGTGAGCAGCTTGATTTAAAGTTCATTTTCAGTCATCCACTTGCCTTTCCTCCTCGTAGTACATATTTCAGAATATCTTTTTCTCTCCCTCCCCCCCCCCACTTCTCTCCTCTCCTCTCCTCTCCTCTCCTCTCCCATATATATGAGCATGCCTCTTTACAGAGATTGCTCTTCCCTTAATGGACATGTCTCTTTGGTCACCATTAACAAGGATCATATTATAAAATTTTTCAAAAAATGTGCTACAAGAGAGGGTTTGGGGACTGAAAAGAAACACTGCTAGTTCAGGAAATAGAGCATAGCAGCAGAAATCACTATGATCCCTTGGTACTTGCTTCATTTCCTCCTCCAAACACTGACCACGTAAAAGGAGAATGCATATACAGTGGTACCTCAGTGGTACCTTACAAACGCTTCAGGTTACAGACTCTGCTAACCCAGAAATAGTACCTCGGGTTAAGAACTTTGCTTCAGGATGAGAACAGAAATCGTGCGGCGGCAGCGGGAGGCCCCATTAGCTAAGGTGGTGCTTCAGGTTAAGAACAGTTTCAGGTTAAGAACGGACCTCCGGAACAAATTAAGTACTTAACCCAAGGTACCACTGTAAGTTGTGGGCTCTGGACCACAGACCAGAGCAGTTTAAAGGCTGTTCACTGTCTGGCACCAGGCTATATGGCAGTGCTGCTGCCAGGTTTTTTGGTCCACACCATCCTTGATGAGCACCTTGACTGCTCATGTCCACCATTTGCCATGTCAGAGAGGAAACCTATGAATTTGAAGACAGTCACTTCCCTAAGCAGGAGAACCACCAGAATTGGCACTTAAAAGCAACAGAACAAAAACAGGTCTGGCTTCACAAACACTTCTAACAAGCTGCTATATACACCATATAGCAACAACCTTAATTTGTGCAGTCAGATAGGCTCTGGAAATGGCCATAACTCCCTGTTACTCATAAGGAGATCATGCTTTTACAGATCTGCAGCATTCATGCTATATTTTTAACTGCCCAAAATATATTGCATGATGAGTCCCCTGGTCCCTACCACTTCATACAACTCTATGGAGAAAGTGAAAAGCATAGAGAAAACTATATTCTGAGAAAGCCTGGTGTGCCTGCTTCCCTGCTCATGCTACTGCCCTTCATTCTTACTCTTAACTCCCTGCATTCAACCTTGCTTCTCCTAAACAAAAAACTGAACCTACACAAAACACATTTTCTAAGCCACCTATTATGCTTCTCAGAAGGTACCAGCCAATCCTAATGTTGTGGTTTCTTGGCTCACTAGTGGTTTATGGATTCTGATTTAGAATGTTGGCTTAACCATGATGGAGGTGAAGACTGCTTAAAGCTGACCACAGAACACAATAAAATATCTTCCGCGTGCGCTAAGCTAAAAACAAGAGTTGTCTTTGTCAGAGTAAAACTAACACTTGGTTTAAAAAAGGGGGACACATTCATTGCCTTTATTCCTAAGCAAGACACAGTTATCTAAATAGTTGAAGAGCTGGACTTTCTAATTTAATTCATTATGTGGCTGGTAATGCAATTTTACATGTGAACTCAAAAGTCCTTGAGTTCAGTGGGATTTACTACCATGTAAGTGTGCACAGAATTTCAGCTTAAAACTTCTAAGCTACTGAAAGTCCATGGGAGGCTTTCCATAAGACTGTGTTATGTTCTGCGGCACGTTGACAGTCCTCATTCCATGGCAACACAACTGAAGGAACAGGTTCTTACGAGAATGAGCAGGATTATGACTCACTCCACATATTAAACAACTGTCCTTCAAGCATACACCTGGTGAAGATGGTTGTAGAAAGCACTGCTTTTGTTTAGTTCCTAGTAAAAATTTATAGACTAGACACTGCACAAGGAAAGTCTCACAGGGAATAATAATTCTGCGTTTTGCAGCAGGGAAGCTGACACCAACTTTCAAAATCGCACAGGATATCTGCAGCAAGCCCTCTCACAGCTGCTGCTCATGCAACACTATCCACAGAGGGCTCCAGGTTCAAGCCACATCAACTGTATAGTGCTTCCTGTTTAATACAGAAACGTCACTCCATAAACTCTTATGGCACTGTCACTTTCAATATTAGCCGTAGTTTGCTGAAACCTGATCCAGCTGCCATTTAAATTATATGTGAACCTGTCACGCTAACCACATCTGTTTCTAAATATAGGCCTGAAGTTGTGAATAAAAATCTGTCTCATTTGCTCCTAGATTCTGACGTGAACAGTGGGAAAACTTGAAGAGAAGGTGGGAAGTGAAGGGTCTCCATTCTGAAGATGCTGCTTAGGCAAAACTTTGTTCACTGAATGGAACACATAGACAATTGGGTAGCCACTTTCCAGACCCCATAGTAATTATAGCACAGGTACACTGAAATGCAGTACTGAACACAGGAAGCTGCTTTATTGCATGTCAGATCACTGGGCCTGTCTAGTCCAGTGTTATCTACTCCAGAGAAAGGCAAACCTCAGGATTGTGGGATCTACTTTGTTGGGTTGTGCGGGTTTTTTACCAGAGCTCCAACTCTACTGGTTAGAACCAGGTGCAAAATAATGGTGGTGGTGTAGCAGGAGAAGGAGTCAGATGCAAAATGGCAGTTTTGGCATTACAGGCAATTGGCGATTTACTACAAGTCATCCAGAGATCTACCAATTTACCTTCTAGCCACTCCTGATCAACTCTGACCGGTAGCAACTCTCTAGGGTCTCTTTTGTTCATGCTACTCATGTGACAATATCTTCCCACGTCCATGTAATGACCCATTCCTGACACTTCTGGCTCTTCAACATCTCCAGGGTCCATTTTCTTCTCTCTAAATCAGGGGTAGGCAACCTCAGGCCCGTGGACCGGATGCGGCCATATCGTCTTCTCAATCCGGCCCGCAGACGGAATTAGCATGTTTTTACATGAGTAGAATGTGTCCTTTTATTTAAAATGCATCTCTGGGTTCTTTGTGGGGCCTGCCTGGTGTTTTAACGTAAGTAGAATGTGTGCTTTCATTTAAAATGCATCTCTGGGTTATTTGTGGGGCACAGGAATCTGTTCATTTCCCCCCCAAAACATCGTCTGACCCACCACATGGTCTGAGGGACGGTGGATCAGCCCACAGTTGAAAAAGGTTGCTGACCCCTGCACTAAATGTACCCAATGCTAAAAACCATTGTCCATCATCTCAGACTCTTGCAAGGCCACTGAAACCTTCTATTTTCTATTTTCACATTTCCCACTCATCAGCAGATTCATGAGCCTCTGCTAAAGCAATCAGTATAATTTCTTAAACATCTGTATAGGATGCTGACACTGTCCATCAACTGAAGTTCTGAACCTTGCAACCTCTGATTTTTCCCCAGTGTAAAAGGAAGAACAATTATTTTGTGTCAAAGTATTGTGAAGTGACAGGCCAGTACTTTTTCTATTTCTCACTTTTAAAGCTTCTCTACTGACTGTATCTCTACCTACATCTTCCTTTATTTCCTCCTCTTGCCTTCTTCTCAGTTAAGGTTATCTGTTGTCAGCCTACTCTGCCTCCATCCTTGATGCTTTGCTATATATCTCGAACTCCTTATCTCCATCATTTCTTCTCAATACCTCCTTTGCAAAGCTTTTCTTCTCTGGACCTCCACAATCAACATTACCTTAAACAGTCAGTAAGCCTTCAGTTTTAAAGGGCCATTGGTCATAACAAATATACAGGCATAATCCAGTTGAGAGATACATTTTAGCATAGGTGATTCTCAGCACACTGAACCCCATTTCGGATGATAAAATTTTGTCTAATGTGCTGGGCTGCTAGGGCAAACATATTAACCTTATATGGCCGAACCTAGGCAGGTCCGAATCAGTACTTGGATGGGTGACCACCTGGGAACCACATTTATGCTGCTTTGGGTCCCAGGGTAGAAGAAAGGCAGGATATAAATGTAAGAATTTTGCTAGATTTTTGTAAGGCTTGAAATAGAAAGAGGGGGTTTTCAATACAAACAACACAATACAGCAATACACAACACAAACACAGTTAAGCACAAGATGAGGAAGGAAACATGGAAAAGGAAATACTAAATCCAGAAGCCTGAGAACATGCATAGTTCTCATTCAGGAATAAATACTAAAAGGGATCCAAAGGTTTGATTTGGGGAGACAGAGAGATATGTAAACTTAAGCAGAAACTGTAATGATTCATTTGCAAGTTAAAGATTTACATGATTTCTGTGACTGAAAATTCCACTCCAGTGAGGATTTCACACAATACTAAAAAAAATCACCATTTCTTTTCACAGCAGATGGTCTCAGTTCCTCATTAAAAGCATCTACCATCACACTTGGTGTCAAAGAAAAATAGCAAACTGCTTTCTTCAAAATGTACTTACCCATTAAAATACTCAATAGCTTTTGAACTCTGGAGTTGACACCAACCACTCTATAGAGTCCTTGCTCGTGGATCCCTAAGAGGGAGAAGATATTTTATTTAAATTAGTAAAATGGTAAAAAGAAGTTTAATGTTTATTTTAAAATAAAGTATCTCCAATAGTAACATGAATTAAATTGCCCTCACAGCTCCACAATCACTTTCAAGGCTGCTTATTGGGGGAGGGCGATAGTTCATGGGGTTCCCCACCCCTTTAATGTATAGGTTTTCTACACAGGGTAGAAGTTCTGCATACCACAGAGTGTTTCAAGAAGAATTTAGTCTCTCATATCAGTCAGCAGCAGGAGAATGTGAAGAATGGGACACGTCCCATCAAGTTAAAATCTAATGGGGGTGAGGCATAATCTCATGCACCCACAATCGTATAAGGGACATCTCAACTTTTTTAATAGTCACAAGTTTGGTTACGTAGCTGAATAATAAAGATTCAGAGAATAGGTATTTCCTATTTAACATATTAATTTAATCAAGACCAATGCTGTTAAGACAATTTTTGTTAAACACATCAGATACTGTCTTACTACATCGGTATCAAATATGAATGTGGCCTTCTAGTAATACATTATTTAAACTATGGATCAACAAGTCCTTTTAAAACCTATAGAGAAGATTATGAATACATACAGATCTGGTAGCAGCAGATCAGAAAACTTAACAAAGATGCATGTATATAAGTAGGTTCTGGATCCTAGCAAGATACAAACAATCATGAAAATGTATATGTAAAATAGGCAACTGTCAAAACTGAGCAAGCTAAGGATGGACAGAAATCTAAGAAAGGCGACTTCTTTATACAAGTGCTAGAAAGGCTGGTATTTGGGAACAGGACTTCAAACTATAAAGAAGAATATCTGGTGGTCCCCATTACCTCTTGTTTCAACAGCATGAATGCATTTCTTGACAATACTGAAGCCCATAATATCCAACTGGGCAGCTGAAATGAGAGAAAACAACTAAGAATATACAAGGTCATAAAATGGAAATAAAATACCAATGTTCTCAATAAAATATAATGTCAGGTTTAAAGTGGATCCTAACACTCCCCCAACATGTTCTTTTAAAATCTGGAAAAGGTAAAGGATCAGTCAAATGTTTCTGTTGTGCTTGCAACCAAAAAGTTCCTTCTTGACACCTGTAAGATTATGGGGCTGTTTCCAATATGCCTGTTGATCACTTAAAGACAGCAATATTAGGTAATCACTAGCACACATGAACATCAAATACCACTTACAGAACTTTCATATCATCTCATACCACCTAAAACATTATGATATGTTGTATAACTGTGTGACAAAATATCAAGTGGAATTTGCACTTCAGGAAATTTGTTTCCCAGAGTCCGATACTTTCAGGCCCATCGTTGACACTGGTATTAAGTAACCAGATACTTAAAAAAGACTCAAAAAAGACATAAATGATTCTCATGTAGCCCAGTAACCATGCTTCATAATAAGTAAAACATGTAGTAGGACATGGAAAACACAAGCAGACATTGTATTCAGGAGAGAAGCAAAAAGGGGATCTGGGTGGGAAAGTTTGCATTCAATCATAGTTAAACATTAACATGTTGTGCTAACCAGGCCAGCGATTATGGATGGTTCTACAAACTAGACTGGCTCCTTCAAGAAATTCCCATGTATCCCATGCTGTGTAAACATATTGAGGCTATTTACTTCCCTGTAAGGACACCAGATACACAGCTGGAGCTCTCTCTCTGTCATTTTCAAAACAAAAACTCCCACAGCTGATAAACAAACCACTTTTAAAACTGTAGCTGGTCTTTATGAACAGTTGGAATACAAGGTAGAAAGACAACAGACAAACTTCTGTATTACTTTCATTTATATAATTAATATATGTTGTTTAGGGAGTTTTTTCTTTTCATTATTACTACAATGAGAATTGGTTGTTCTCTGTCTCTCTCCACCCTCCCAAATAAATCACTGTTTAAATTATTTAGGGGATTTTTAAGTGTGTTTTTGTTGTTCCTTTTATGTTGAATTTAATTGTATGGCTTCGGGCACCAGTCCCATTGGCAGACCAACTCTTGTCTTACAAGGATTTCTGCAAACAAGACAAGAAGGCTGACAGCATCAACCCCACACGGCGGAATCCCTTGCAGATGAAAGGAGGGCCTGGAGACAGATTTTTCCAGGGTGACGGAAGCCTACAGAAGCTTGGGGTGGGGGAATAAAAATGAACAAATCCAGAATTAGCAGCCAGTGACTAACAAGGGAGATAACAATGGTATGTCTTTCCGAAGGTAAGCACATTTAATATTATGTGCCAAATTACTGGTAAACAAAGGCTGCTCAAATCATAACAGGCAAGGCAAAGCATGGTCTGTCAGGACCCCGGACAGATCGCTGTGGCAGGTGCTGGATGGCTTTACTAAAGAAGAAGAGCTGTTGTCTCATCAGCATGCTGAGGTCTTTCAAAGCCTAGCTGGTCTTTTTCTTAAAAGGTAATTACCTAATCCTAGAGCACCGGTGGTCCATCTAACTCAGTATTGTCAACACTGACTGGCAACATCTCTCCAAAATGAATTTCAAGTAGATGGTGTCTCCAGTCATACCTGGTGATGAAGGTGATTGAACAAGAGACCTTCCACATGAAAAGTGTGTGCACTACCACTGAGGGACAGCCCTAAATATTAGGGAAGTGATAGGACAATACATTTGCTGCATCCCGAGGACGTGATAAAACCTCTTCAACCATGTATGCCTTCCCCCTTAGTCTCCAATTATATTATGTGGGAGAGGTACAGTCCTTGGCAACTAAGACAAAGTCTCATCATCATAGGTAGTATAGCACTCTGCATGGGGATGCTGAGGAGAAATGAGTAACTTTGACTGAAATCACTGGCATGCCATGTTAATGAGCTTCTAGAGGCATCTGGCTGGTTGCTGTTCCAGTCCAGAAGGATCCCTAGTATAAGCCAATGAAGAATAGGAACTCCTTTCACTCTTATGTATTCACAAGCAGGACCAGTCCGCCTATTAGCCACACCAAGACCTCTGTGTCAGGCAGCAGATTTGAATATCTTCTCTAGGCCTGCCTGCTTGATGCCATTTATTATTCTAGGAGTGCTGTTACTCCTTACTGTTGCGGTAAAGTAGTCAGTGGCACTCCTACAAGGCTCTCTAGTAGCAGTGGATCACCCAGGATTTACTAAGAGGCATCTCAGGTGAGGTGGCCCCGTAGATTACTTGCACCACTGCTGCTCTGCCATAGCAAAAAGAGCTTACATTTTAATAGTAGTAAACAGTCTTTAAAGTCTAACGAGTACTTGCTGCCACCTCACCCTGAATATCTCACTCTGGAAGAACCCTACATTCACTAGGACCTTTTGTCAGAGCAAAGCACTGCTGCGACAGCCTTGGAGAGCCTCAGCGTTCAATTGCTACTAAGGCAACAGCAAAAGCAACAATAAAAGGGGAGTGAGAATGCCAGTGTTTGAGAGCAGTGAATGGAGCAGCAATAGCTCTGCCTCAGGCAGCTGCACATCTTGCACCATCCCTGAACACAAGTAACTTGACAGTTAATAGATAATGAAAGACTAGTGGGAATGGGGTGAGAGAAGAGAGGAGAAAGAAGGTGGCTGGACAAGATTTCCAAGGCTCCTATATACCCTTTGGAATTCCTTGACCCCTTTCTACAGCTATGATAAGGAGATTTATAAAGTTAAAAGAACACCATACATTTTAAACATTTGCATAACATATATAAGGGCCCAGCATCCAGTTTTTATTTCAATAGAGTTTAAGTCATCTAGGTTCATTTTAGCACATAATATGTTCAGAGCTAAGACTGTTTTGATGTTGCATAAATACTTTACAGCACTTTGGAAAGAGATAGATCAATCACCTCAATAAATGAGTCGTAGTAGTGTTGTACTGACAGGAAGTGGGTGAGCAAGCCTGACAGTGTTTAAACAGACAAAAAATTAGGTGACGTTAACTGTGGCAATGTACAAATTAATACTAGCAAGAGCTCTGATGCTTAGCTAATCTATTTTTCATCAAACTATATTAATAAACATTTCACAAGTACCTCTGTTTTTATTACTTATGATATTTATGCACTTAGCTTCTCTGTGTCAAAAACCCTAATTGGAACAGTTGTATCCAGTTGGCATTTTTTTGCCAGGAGCTTCTAAAAAAGTAACTTAATCGGCCATTTAATGGCCATTTAATGGTTTTGCAACTGAGAAACTGAGGCACTAAACAGCATAGGATGATGCCATTGCATCAAAAGGTATGATTCAGTAAACCAAAGTTGTGGAATCAAAAGTGGTTCCTCTGCAGAAGAACCACTTTTTTGTTCAGTTTTTGCCCCTTTAGAAGCTTAATAATCTTTGGAGAATTTGAAAGAGAACGACCACTAAAAACGTTATGCAAGCATTATGAGACAACAAGTTATTGTTTGAATCTGACACAATGTAAAAGCCTTGAACTTTTCTACTGCACAGAAAAATATCTGAGCCAACAGGAAATATAACCAATGCTTTATTCCCTCCATGATGACAAGAATACATTGCCTGTGTGTGAATGTGGATGCAGCAATACACACACACATCAAATTTAAAAACCAGTTCTGCTGCAGCTTCTGAACATTCCAATTACACTGGGGCTTCAGAACTTAACACAGGCAACTGTGGTCCATTCTATATGTTTGCACTGTTGGTGCAGGAATATAGAGTAAAAAATACATTAGCTAAGCATCAGATGTTAAGGATGGCTTCCTCATACAAGAATGCTACTTGGCAAAAAAACTGACCATTTTGGGACCCATGTTGCTAGCAAGTAGCTCAGGACAACTGGAAGCTTGCACGTGCTCCAGAACTGTGTTTGTTATTTGACTTTGCTCTGAGCAATGACAGCATCATTGTGCTAAATCAGGGAATGCCCTTATGGAGCAAGCCAGTGCAAGCACAGTTTGCAAATGCCCTAATTAATTTTGGAATCAGTTTCTTGTCTGATGCAGACAACACCTATTATTTCATCATAAATCCATCTCTTATGAATGAATAGGGGCCAACTGGCAAGAATACCCCATCTTAATTAAAACAAATTTTGCATTTCCTGAGAAGTCCATCCTCTTCTCACCAAGGGCAAGAACACATTATTTAAATAAATATTTGAGTTGTGGAGAACACTCCACAATGCTTGGCCTTTGGAGGTGTGTTATGACACTTAGTTGGTCTGCCTCAGGATATTCCAAGCCCAGACCTTAGATAAAAGGTCCTTTCAGATTCAGGATAAATCTTATATTGTGTGACATGGTGACTAGGCAGACCTTATGGGGAAGCTAGTCACTAAACTGCCTTATCAAAAAATATACTACTGTATAACAGAGACTATTCCATTTTCTCAGCCTTTGGGCCTCCTTAAACTGTCACCTAGAGGCAGCCATTACATCAGGCTAGCTGACTTGTTCATCTTAGCTGGTCCTTATTTTAAAAAAACCCTGTAACTTTAGAACCTGGTGCCTGAGTTTGCTTTTCCTCCTTCCTTGCCAGTCCTTTTCCTTGTGTAGCATGTCTTTTAGATTGTAAGGCTGAGAACAAGGACCACCTTGTTTTTTAAGTTACTCTGTGAGCCTTTTTGAGTGTGTTGGGGGGGGGAGTTATGTGAAATAAATGCCAAGCATGGCACCTTCTATGTGTTTATATACTTATGACAGCAGCAGATCTCTACGTAGCGAAATAAATCACAATGCTGCTACGTTCTTCTTATTTTTTTAAGAAAACCCGTTGGTAATATGGTTCATATCAAATCCCTCTATTATATCTAATTCAGCATTCTTAGTCAATACAAGCGGCAGTGAATAGATCACTTGGAGGGAGGAGGGGACGGGAAGACTAAGTTGACAGAATCTCACAGCCTACAAAGGTGTAATTCCCTCTAATTGCAGCATCTTGTATCACTCGCTGGTTCTATTAAAGAGATGACAGGTATGTAAATCTTGTGCTGAGGAGGAGTGAAGAAATCTAGGGGAGGAAAGTGTGGATTTAAATTTACGTGCCATTTATCAATAGCAGATAAGAAGGGAAGCTGAGCTACTGTATAGTGTTCCGCCAGCCAGAGTGACCTAACAGCTGAAGGAGTTATGCTGCCTCTCAAATTTACTGGGGACAACATTCTATTTATAAATAGACACACCACCAGTCGGGATCCCTTAGGAAGAAAAGGAAAGATGATCTCACAAGGCTTTTGACTGGATGCTGCCTGCCTTAAAAAAAAAAAGAAAAGACAAGAGGACTCCCCCTCTTGTTGGTCTTTCCAAATATTCCTGAACTTCATATTTAAAAAGAGGACCATCACTCATCAAATATCCCAAAGCTGAACACATACATATATAGGAATCAAAACCCAAAACAACTTTGTAATTCACGTGTAGGATAAACAAGAACTTTGCTGCAGCATCATTGCACATAGTAATGCAGGGTGGGGGAAGGCAGGCAGAGAGAGACTGAGCCAAGCAGACATTTGCAAGCAGGTTGTGCTGCTTAGAAACATGCTGGATTCTGAACAGCAGTGAGAAGAGGCTCGGGACAGCCAGCAAAAGTGCTCCAGGCACTTTGCTTTGTCCAACCACTTGGAGTCAAAGGATGAAAATATTTAAATAGTGCTACTTCAGTGTACAAAAGAGTCTTTCATCCCAACAGTTCATCTGCTTGACTAAAATCCTGGGGCTGACTGGAGGTTTTGACCAACTCCTTTTAAGCACAAAATACTGAATTTCTATTAATTATCGTTTAAGGAAGGTAAAACAAGGAACTGAGATTCAGAAATTCTTTTAGTTCTCCTTCTTGCTTCCCTTCTGCAAAACTTCTGCGCCTGGGTTTGTGTACACCGAGACAAAAGGCCGTTAAGTAACTTGCCAAAGGAAACAAAGAATTTGCCACAGAGCCAGCTCCAGAATGACTCTGCAGCTCTTGGGCTCCATCCAGTACTCACAGTGCCTCACAACATCTTAAACCATATTGCTCTTTGGTTTGATATTTAAGCATTTCACTATGTTATGAGCCGCACAATAATTGTCACCTTTTACCGTTTTTGTATTGCTTTAAAAAAACTGCTAAATGATTAGAACTTTTAAAGTTTCAACCTATGTGATGGCCAAAATCTGTCTGATGACTAAAGCAATATAATCACTTGTTGCTTTTACTACTTGGAGAGCCACCTACTGGGTTATAAGAGACAGGGATGCAGTTCTAGAAACCACTTCCTCAAACACACAGTCTTGGATGAAAAATAAGCTACTTACTGCCTTCACTTTGGCTGTCTTTGTTCGAGTTATAGACCTAGAAAGTAAAGAAGAAAGCATTTAAACTTTTGCAATATTTGTACCCTAGATATACCCTAATATAATACCACTCATCATAAAATCGCCTAAGCAGCATGCCTAGAAAAGTCTTGCAACCAGAAGCATGGATTGTTATCTCCCATTTAGACAAGAAATATAGAGAGATTAAAATGGGGGGGGGGGTCTCTTATACCACTTTACAACAAAACATCATTAAATGGCAACTGTAGTGATGAATTAACATAAGCAATCCACATTGTTTACATAAAACAAAACTTGCAGCTATTAGGAAAAGCGGTGAAAAGTGGTTTGGTGGATGCAGTATAGTATAAGATGAGATTGTGAACAATGCACTTTTTCCACATTGATGAGGGGAACAATCTTTAACAGGGGATCCTCAAAGAGGCTGCTGATTTAGGGCTTACTTACCATAACTACATAATGAAATGAACAGACTGGATACTAGAAAAAATTATTTAGCATCTGGCTCATTAAGTGAATAAGGACTGTCCCTTTTTTGAGCCACAGCAGTTGCCTATGAAGATGCTGGACACAGCAAACCAGTAGGAAAAATACTATTTCAAAGTGTTTGCAGTGGCTGTTAAACTAGTACATGGGCATGAGTTGGGACACTCCAGAGACTTCAACAGCCCTCTCTAAATATGGATGAGAGGAAAAAACTGAATCACCCAAGACAGAATCTAAGCCCAGGAAGTAATCACAGGAACTAGCCTTTGGCGAAAAATAAATGTAAGGCTAATTGCTTTTGTTCTAAGAATTCTAAGTGTGCAGTTGTAGTTATATTTTCAGGTGCCGCAAGTTTCCAAAAAACATGAATAAAGTAGGTCCCTTGGGAAGCATCATTCCTAATGAAACTAGGAGCACATGGCAAGTGCCACTAGACCACATGCAGCACCCTGAAAGCCATCTTTCCCATCTGAACAGTTTGATGTGGCTATTTCGACCACAATCACATTTTATGGCTCAGAGCACTAAAGAAACCACAAGACCCATAAAAGTTCAGCTGCCTCTCAGAGTGAACAGCAGTGTTTTTCAAGTTACAACATTTCTCCATCACAAATGCACTTTTGCAAAGCAAGAATGCCACCACAGTTGTTAACTTTGCCAATGGTTAAGTTATTTTTGCTGGTTAATTGCTCTCATTGGTTACAGGAACCTAGCTCTGTATTCTGCCCTATAAAATTGTAGCATGGTGTTAATAAGTCTAAAGCAAAACTGCCAGATTACTGCGGAGAATAAAAAAAACTACAAGTATGGATACGTTCAATATGTGGCCAGAACTATCCAAAGCCCTAACAAGATTATCAGCCCTCAACTCTACCATCACGAATACAGACAATCATTCACACTAACAGTTCTACAGACGTGAAAACATGAATTCACAGCACCACACACCAAAGATCTGTCTCCCTCACATGTTTTCCTCTGAACCCATGGCAAAACTAAGAGAGGGGAAATCTGCACCTCCCTGCCTTGAGGACAGTGTTTAGATTTTTTTTGTACTTCTTATTTGCTCATTGTTTACTTTTACCATCCCTCACCACCTAAAAGGTTCAAAAGAAAACTGACCTGTCCAAACACAGGCATGCCTAAACCAGTCTCCCAATTGACTCAGAGATAAGAGACAAGGCTAGGGAAATAATGTTTGCAGACAATGAGTGTAGTATAGGTTAATTTCTTCCCTGCAAACAGGAAGAGTCATAGCTCAAGACCTTCTGAAGTTTGAGGCAAGATGTGCCACCGATGCTTTCTGCTCACCTCATTGGTGTGCCAGCCATGCTAGGGCAGCAAGCTAGCTAGGGGTTGCAGGGCAGACCACAGGGCATACTTTTCCAGACACTTTCCACCCCTCTAAATTTGCCACCTGAGGCAGCTGCCTCATGGCAGGGCTGACAATGATCATTGCCAGTCAGAGTAGCACTGACAATACTAAGCTAGATGGACCATTGGTCTGGACAATGGTTTTTCTGGAGTCCTATTTTCTAACTTCTACAAACTTGCTCAAACGACTTATTAAATCAGATTGTGCTTTTACAAGTCAGCTATTACACATCAAGAACATTTATACCAAGGATGTAGAAGAACTCCAATTCCCATTCCCCCCAGCTAGCACAGCCTGTGGGCAGATGTCCATCGTACAGCTTAACACAAGTTCTCACAAAAATAATATTAGCTATTTGTTGCACTTGGGGAGAGCAGAGTTCATACTGTTCTGTTCTTTTTAGTTACATTTTCCCTTTTATTGTACATATGAGCAAAACCAAAAAGGTTAAGTATTTTTAATATAACCTTTTTAATATCTGTGTGTGCATGTGTGTTAAAAAGAATGTAAGATTTGCATTTCCAGATTTTTAGCTTTTAGTACTTCATGAAGTTTGAAATTATATACAGTTGGAATATATGGTAAAATTTAACTTTTAATATCTAGATATGGGACTATTTCTACTGTCAACTAACCTTTTCGAAATGAGAAATATACTCAGACAAAAGATATCTATTCCTGCCTTTGAAGCCCAGTCTCAGAACACTAGCAAAATATTTAGCTTTGAATAATCATAATGCAATACAAAAAAAGACTACAGATTCCTTTTCAAAGAAGGCAGAAAGAAATTACTTGTTCAGCTTTGGAAAGCTGGTGGAATGACACAGTAGGAAATAGAAAAGGCTGCTGTCAGCAAAAGCATTTTCTTCCAAGGCATAACATTTATATTGTTAAGCATTCTCCACCAACCCAAGCGGTGAGAAGTCCAAGAATAGCACTACAGAGTTTAGTTTTCTTTGGAAGAGAGCACACTGGAGACTTAGTGAGTCTCTGTAATATTTGTTTTATTTACAAACATACCAGCAGAACATAGCAGAAGCTGGTCCTGCCTCAGATTCCAAAAGACAGCAACTGCTTGAACCATCACTCCTTCCTCTCATTCCGCCACAAGCTGCTCCACAGTCCAGTTGAGCTCCAGTTCAAAAAGCTCCCAGATCTCTTTCCCCATTTTAATTCCTGTGCCCCTGCTAGCTCAAGGGTGCCACTTTCAAAATGCAGAGGCACAGTGCCCAATCAGTTAACTCCTATTCATCATTCACACCTGATTATTAGCAAACTTTACATAGTTTGGTCATTTAAACTTCTATTATATGAACCTTGTCAAAACTAGCAAAGAATTAAACAGAATTATTCAGTGATTGGAATTTCAGGGCCTACAATGGTCTGCCACTGAGGCACCAATCAGGTCCACATCTCAGCTTTGTTTTACAGATGCTTCCAGAGGAAGCAGGGAATCCTAGCTTTGTTCATTTCATTTCATTTCAGATAAAATGAAGTGACGCAAAACTTCATCTAGCTTTTCTACCTTGCATGAACTAATTTCTAGGACCCTTACATACTCTCTAAGGGAGCTGTGGTGGTGGTGAGTAGGACTCAAAATTGAAAAGCAAAGTGGAAAACAAGAGCTAATAGGAAGAAACGAAGTGTTCCTGGAAGAAACAATCATTATTTACAAAATACCAGAGTTTAACATCAATTGTCCTTTAGTTCACAAATCTACCAACAGCTCCAATCTGCTATACAAGAGACACACTTCCGCTCCAATTAATGTATCCAAGCTAATGAAGCAGAAAACAGAAAGTGAGACGATACTTCTATTTCCGGCTATGAACTGCAAAAGCCTTGTGAACTTGCAAGCTGACCCTATGTTGATGTTTGCCACAATTGCATGTGCCTGAAAGAGAAGATGGTTGGTCTATATATAGAATGTCCTCTTCCCAATCGATAGAAAACAGGCAGCTTTAGTCTACGTGTCACCCTGAAGGGGCTGACTGATGTTCTTAAGGACCAATGGACTGATCCTCTATTTTTCATGGGTTTACAGGACCCTTGCTTACAGGCTGCACCACCAGCAACAGACAGGGGAAGACAGCCCACAGTCACACTATGACTTCTGTTCAAAAAAGCAAAGGATAGCTGTCTATGAAAGTGAGGGAATAAAAGAGAGGTCACGCAACGCCCCCCCCAATCCTCTGAACATGATGAAAGAATGTGTAAGGAGCATCGTGGACCCATGCTGGTTGATGCCATCCATGTATACATCCTGCCATTGCCTATGAAGAGTGGGGTTCACAAATTGGACAGGTCTAATCTGACTCCCCTCTCATGAAGAGGAACCCAAATGCATACATTAGTAAGTGTCCGTAGGGCAGGGCTATTCTGCACACGAATCCTTTCTACATGTGTTGCAGTGGGCCATTTGGATCTTGCCACTGGTATGCTGCTTTGCCAATATTAGATGTGTGCTGGAAGGAAGTGGGCAGAGATGAAGACTGTGACACGAGCAGGAGGGAACAGGACACAATGTCTTTTACATATTAAAGTTACATGTGGGTGTGGGCAGGGATACCCCCAGCTTTCTTCCACCAGTGCATTCACCAGCCATTCCCTCCTTCCCCCAGCCACACAATCAGTGACCATGAGAAAGGGCCCTCCACACATGCCAGTGTTCTTACACACAGCTACTCCACCTGACCAAGATCTCCGTTTGTGTGGAGCAAGCAGCAACTATCTGCACAGGGTGGTCTCTTCTCATGGTCAGCAAATGTATGGCCAGCAGAAGACATAGCCGGCGGGGCAGAAGGTCCAGTCCACATGGTTCCCCGGCCTTCTCAGGTGTTTCCTGTGTGTGTTGTTGGTCAATTCAACCCCACTAAAACTATGTAAGATACATTTAAGACTGGCTATAATGGCAGTGTTGAAGGTGGCATCAGAGTAGTAGTGGCTGGGCAAGGGTCCCTACCTAAAAAATATGTAGGGAGGCACAGCAATATTTCTGTCAGAGCAAGCATTTCAGCTAGGCAGATAGAATAATCTCCCCTTTCCTTCCCCCATGTGCTGTTCTGGGGATCTGCCGTCCCCCCTCCCCCATGGCAAAACCCAATTGGGGGGGGGCAAACCCAGGGAAGTGACTGAATATTTATCCAAAACACAAGAGGCTATTAAAAAGAAATTCTAGCCATTTCCCACAAAATCTGAAGAGGCTCTGTGGAGCTCTTCCCTGAAAAACTTGATCCTGTTTTCCCATACAACTTTGCTGCCATGCTGGCTGGAGCTCATGGGAGTTGTAGTCTAAAACATCTGGATGGTACCAGGTAGGGGATGGGAGAGGTAGTAAGAACAGGGTCTGTCTGCAAAGTTTCATCTCTCACATAGCAGGTGAGAAATGCAAATCTTTCAGGAGACTTTGCAGGGAGCATTTCCCCACTCCACTCCACTGCCAGTACAGCTAGCCCTGAAAGTGTTCTCTGGTATCTCTCTAAGGAATAGAGCAAGATGGATAGAAATTGCATTTAGAACAGCATCTAAAAAAACTTGGAAGACAAAAAGGGTTTTAAGAGAGTAACATACTACAATGAATTATTTAGTGCTTTCTCTCTCTGATGATGATGACAGAAGACCAACTTGGCTCCTACCCAAAGCGTTTTTATAGGAATGTTGCTTTTCTAGCATGTTTAACTGACTGAGCTGAGAAACAGGCATCTTTTTTTTGGGGGGGTGTATCAATCATCTAACAGGTCTAAAACTGAGACCATTACTAATTTTACTACTCTTCCCTTTTCTTCTTTCAAATATATCCTTAACCAGGTTAGGATGAGCAAGGCATGCATAAATAGATAGATGGCACTGTTAAATAGCACAAAGTGGGAATTCCTTTAACAAGTTTATACACTGGAAACAAGTACATTTTACACCAGTGCGTCGGCAAGTGATCTGATCTTTATAGGCCAAATAGTTTTCTAGACTATGAAGGCAATGGTATATTTATCAGGATATAAATCAAGTAGTTGCTCAAGGAAAACAAAATGTTTGGCCACATATTTATATTACAAGTTCCATTGCTGGCATATTGTGGCATTATTTTAAGGAATGGAAACTCTGTGGAGATAATCATTGGAAATGTTTTGTTTACATGGAGATGGAAGAGCGCTTTGCCTTTGGCAGCACAAATAAATAAATAAATAACACTGAAGTCAGCCCATGAGCAAATCCTGACTATCAGAGGGTTGATTTTTATATCTGACACCCAGACAGACTTGGCACTCTGTCAGAAAAAGGCAGCCAACCTTGGATGGCAGCCCAGCAGAAGGATGCTGGCACAACACAGAGCAGTGAAGGTGCAAGTCCAAAATAGCAACTCTCCTTTTCTGAATACAAGACACCTGGCAACCTTGGTGAAATCATTCCTAAACTGCTGGCTTCATCTTATCAGCTCTGTTTTTGTCTTGTCTGAGGGCCAAGTTTATATGTTCCAAGCCACTCTCTCCGCCTCCTACCACCACCACCAAGGCCAGCCTCTGCTATTTGGCAGCTTAATTTTGTAGCCCCAACAAAAGAGTTTTCTGAGCCAGAAGCATCTATTACCAGGAAGAAAGCCTCCTATTTCCAGAGAAGTCCAGTTACAACTCCCACCCTAATATCAGCCACACCCACACCAAGGGGAAAAACAAAACACGGCACCGATTCTAACGTAGGGAGCTTGGAAAGCAAACTGATTTTAATGTGGGATTGTCCGAGAAATATCTGTTCAGTCCTGTAATCACCTGCAGAAATCCAAATAAGAAAGCAGTTGAGCATGTCTAGATTTTACTCCTATGTTTCACCTCAGCTTCAGTATAACCCACATTATCTGGTTACCCTAATGCAAGCATCCTCAACCATATGTCAAGCTTGGGTGTTGCATTTGAGGTAATCTAAAATGGCAAGCAGCCACCATGGATCAAAGTCAAGCACCAGAAAATCTGATTCAAAAGTGGTGGCGGCAGCAGATACCACCACTGACCTAGGAAACACATCCGGCCCAGAGGCAGGTGAGTGATGGGTGGCAGTGGTGATATATGATGGTGGCAACACACAACAGCATCAGGTTGGGGACCAGGCTGGAACCAGGTTCAGGCCATTGCAAAGGACCTCTAAACTCAGACGCCATATCTGAAGTGGAGAGAGCCTATGTGCATTGAGCAGCCAAATGAAAAGAACACATGAAGGAGGAGGGGCCAGGAAATAACGTTGAGCATGGCCCCCCTTTCCCTAATTCAAGTGTACAGTTCTATATTTTCATCAGAAATCTCAATGGTTATTTTTAAACAAAATATATAAGGCAGAACCATTTAAATATCTTTTTGGGAAGTTGGTGCCTGTTCGAATGCATGGCAAGGGTAGCATAATAAAGGAAAATAGTTCTCTTTATTCTTATTCAGTCATTAACTTAGTATCTGGAGACAGGCCAGAAATAAGACACACGGTGCATTGTTGACTCCCCAGATAATACAGACAGTGCTCTCTTCTGCTTATTCGTCATCCCACAAGAACTTCAGAGTTGTGCTAAGGTTTCCTTCCAAGTCTGACTCCACCCTTCCCTTTAAAAAAATGAGACGGTATTACTAAGTTAGGGACCAAAAGCCACACGCCATTAGCTGCAAAAGCACCCCCACCAGTATTCAAGAAAGCATCTTAAGATAAATGGACCTTGGCTACAAAATGAAAGCAGACAGTTATTCCAGTAAAAACCTCACATGGAGCAGCATCTGAAACAGATAACAAATGCAAAGAATTTCAGTACGCTGCATTAGCTTCATCTTTCATCACCTGTACCACTGGGGGAAACGCAGGTGCAGTTTTTCCTCTGTGCACAGGTCTGAGTTATGTGCCACTCCAAATGGGGAGATAAGAAGAACCCAGTGCACATTGGTAAGTAGATCTGTTGGAAAACATGTGCATGGTCAATGCAAACTATCATGACTAGGGAACCCTAGACAGAAAGAATGAAGGCGTATCTGCCACCCAGTGAATTTCTTGATGCATGTGTGAATACTTCCAAGAATTCTGTGTCACTGTATCACTGTACTTGGTGTTTCCACAGCCAGAACTGGCTGGCTGCAAGCATTTTTAGGGCATGGAAACCTTACAGTTAAATAAAGTCCTTTCGCATAGAAGTTCAGTAGGTTAGCTTAAAAAAACCAAAAAACTTTTTGGAAGTTTACCATGACTTTGGTGCTTAGAGGAAAATGCTTGTTTTAATGTGAAGCTGTCTGCTTTTATGTTTTAAGGGTTGAGGATTTCTTTTCTAACCGTTAGATATTATATTTATTGTAGTGCTTTATGTTATCTTGCAAGCTGTGCCAAGGGATTGAACCCTGAGGCAGCACAGAAATTCCAAAGCTACCAGCAGGTAAGAATAAATGAGCTCAATTTGTCTTAATGCATTCCTCCTTGCACATTACCTGAAATTGCGTCAGACAGTGGGGTAGGGTGGGGATGAGCAGTGAACATCTGTATATTCTAAAGCATTGGATGAGGAAAACATGTATTTATTTCTCTGCGGCAGGTTCAAGTGGGAAATATTAGATGGCATACGGCTTAAATTTAAAAGAAAGGGGGGGGGAAATTAATGAATGAATGAAACACTCTCTCTCTCTCTGTGTGTGTGTGTGTGTGTGTGTGTGTGTGTGTGTGTTTCAAGGCAATTAACATAAGAGCCCCACTGGATAAAGCCAACGGCCCATTTAGTCCAACATCGTGTTCTCAAAGCTGCTAACCAGGTGCCTGTGGGAAGCCCACAAGGAGGACCTGAGGGCAGCAACACTCTTCCCACATGTGATTCCTAGAAACTGGCATCGGGAGGCATACCACTGCCGATATGGAGGTAGCGCACAGCCATCGTGGCCAATAGCCATCAATAGCCTGATTCTCCAAGAATTTGTCTAAGCTCCTTTTAAAGCCATCCAAAGTTGGTGCCAATTACCACATCTTCTCTTTTCCTACAATTTCAGTGCAGCCCGATTATGAGAGGCAAATGAAATACAGGGGGGGGGGGGAGGAATCAGATGGCAGAGCCAGATGTTGTTTACTAATTTACCATGCCCAGAATGAGGTACCCATCATTGTGACCTCCTTTTCCAGCAGAGCTGTCAAAATGCAAACCCAACACACAATGCTGTTTATATTTGCCCTGTCAGCAAATAAGGTGTTCCAGATCTAATCAACCTATAAGCAAGCAGAAGCACCTGTGCAGGCTGAATCTGAAGTTCAAGCAAAGTTCAGTGGGTTGTTTGGGCCAGACAAGCTAAATTAAACAAACAGAAAGGGAAGAAAAACCACAACAATAGAGAGGAGGGAAAACAGTGATTTGGAGCACTGAACTGGAATGAGTATGGTCTCTCTCTCTCTCTCTCTCTCTCTCTCTCTCTCTCTCTCTCTCTGTGTGTGTGTGTGTGTGTTTTAAAGTGGGTGAGAGAAAATACCATGAAAAGGAACACAAATTCCAGTTGGAGGGAGGGAGGGAGCAACTAATTCAAAAAAGCCAGATTAGTTTCAACAGGAAAAAGCTCACCAACTTCATACAAGATGATGTAAATCTACAAAAGCTTCTTCCTTTACCTCTTACAAAAACAAACTCCAAAGCCAAAGTGTTCGGAAGAGAATAGAGAGGAACGAACAATGACAAATCACAGAAGGACAGCAATTAATAATGACGGTGAAGGCTGTGAGCGCTGTCTCACTTGCCCAGACACAAAAACCGTTCACTAGAGACTTTGCCAAAAGCAACCCATGCAAAGCTAGCAAGTTCCAAAAGGAGAATGTCAGAAGGGAAGAGCAAGATTTAAAAGGTTTATGCACTCTTAAGGCTTGGAAACGTTCAGATGCTGCTTTACGGTCCTTTGCACCTCGGCTACTTATTAAAAATTACTGTGTCTGAGTTATTCACTTAAACTCACAAATATGATGTCTTACAGAAGGCAGCAAACCAAATTATTCTTTGGGAAATGGGACCTTTTAAAAATTAAAATTAAAAAATCCACTGCTTAGATGATTGAAAACACAACGCAATGCAACACTATTCTATTCCGGATGCATCTGAGTGATGGCATACTATTGGGAAATAATTTGAATTAAAATATTTAGCATTAATATCATACTGCTAGAAGTGACATAATTAAGCTCTTGCTGTTTGGATTATCAGAATATTATATGTCATATGTGCCATATTTGTCAAATTTTAATTTATTTTTCTTGCTCTATTACATTATTGTCATTGTGCGGGGAAGTATTGCTTCTGTTTGTTACTATGTTACGTATTTTTGTGTTTCTATATTGTAAACCGCCCTGTGATGCTCAGCTGACATAAATAATAGCAATAAATAATCACTGTTTATCCTAACTATAATCTATTTTTGCAAGGTGATTTATATAGATGAAATATTATTGTGCAAATTGTTGTGGATCTTTTGTTATCCCCTGAAATAAATCTGAAAAAATACTGTGTCTGCATATGTGCAAGCATCTGTGCAAACTGCCCTAATCAATTCAGCATCAAGCTTTCATGCAATACTTAGGCTGGGGATCAAGATTCTGTTTGAGTTCAACAAGAACAACTTAGAACACATTAGAACAGCAACTGTTACGTATCCTGCAAGGCTTCAGGTGTAATGGATTAAATGGTGTGCCCCTCATTCCTCTGGCTAGATTGTCAGTTGAATATTTCAACTCTGGTGATGAGGCAACATTCTTCACTGCACTTGAGGGCAGCAAACTAGCTTAGGGGGTGCAGGGCAGGTGGTGTGTAACTCCAAACTCAATATCTTCTACCTAATACAGGCACCCCATTCTACCCTATGGTAGGCCCAGCCCGGTTTGATTCATTTGGGTGTTGCTCAACTTTCTACACCCAATTCCATGTTTCAGACTCCATTTGATCATTTTTTCATGAGCTCCCAGAAAGTCAGCTCACCAATTCTACACCACAAACAACAGGCAATTATATGGGCCTTTGTACAAAGTATGCATGCCAAAGACATGGGGGAACAGGGATAAATCACTAATTAAAGATCAGAAGACAAGAGATTATTTATCCTGTGCTATAAGTAACACTTCTAGCTATCGTGAAATGCACGCACCACATACATGAAAATATGTTGGGGGGTTGCTTTTTTTTGCTTTTTTTAGCATATCCAAGTTAAACTTTGAATGTACAGGGCCTTACGAACTTTCTATGTGTTTTATTAAGGATGGATAAATGAATCAGTGTATTTCCAATGCAGTCCGTTCTGCTGTGTTTCCTCAAATTACACGTTTTTGAGCATATTTTTGTTCAGCATAACACATCTTTAAATACGTTTTCAACTGAGAGCTGCACTGGACCATTAAGGAAGTTCAAAAGCTATTGGATAATGAAGGCGTTAGGGAGATGTAGATCAGGATTTTCAAAAATCAAATTCCACACACACAAATGCACCACAGTCACATCCAAATGGTCTCTGCTTGAGTAGGATCTAATCAAAAGCTCCATTCTTAGCACCCTGTTGCCCACATTTGCCAGCGGGGTGGGCATGAGAAAGAAGCCGACAAGCAGTTCAAGAGGACACCAGCAACAGGTATTCACTGACATACTGCCTCTGATCCTGGAGATTAAATATAGCCATAATGACTAAAAGCCACTGATAGCCTTATCCTCCACAAATTTACCTAATCCCCTTTTAAAGCTATATGCACTGGTAGCCATCACTACATCTTGGGGCAGCAACTTCCAGAAATTAATTGCGTGCAGTTTTGAACTCCTCTCTCTTGTCTGACCGGAATCTCAGTCAATTAATGTCATTGAGTAACCACAAGGGCCAATATTGCAAGTAACATTAGGGAAGGATATAAATAAAATAAGTAATACTATAAGAAAGAGAGACAAAAATATATTGATCCTCTTTCTCCACAGTGTGCATAGTTTTATAAAATGCTATCATGTCCCCCTCTAGCCATTTTTGTTCTCTCTTGAAACCCGAAGGAATGCTCCAAGTTAGCACATAAAGAAAGGAAAAGCCAGGCTGAGATCTGGGAACTTCAGACTATTGGGAAACATGTTGTCTTGATGGATGTGAACTTCACATTGGATGTGTGGGATCAGCTCTTTGTTTCAAGTGAAAATTACTCTGAGTAACAGCCAAACTAATACCCTGGGCTGAGGTAAACTTTTGATCTGCCATATTGTATTGCATTTTGAGTTCATTTCATCATTCTTGCTTCCTTTGGTCCAATCCAGTATGTCTGGGTAAGGACTGGGAATACTGTGGAATTAAAATCAATCAGCTGTAGCAGCAGCCATAGTCATAATATTAATGTTTATTTATGACAGGAAAAAATAGTTTTCCATTCTGTCAATATTATATCCAGCTTGAAAATAAAACATAATTAAAGCTATCCCCCTCCCCACAAATGTGGTTTTTGGAATGTATTCCAGCTAGGTCCAGTATTGACATAATGCTTTCTCATTGACTAAGCATAGTTACGAGACCAAGAGCACCTTGCAGGTTCATATCTACCTCTTCTTTGTCACTTGTCCCCACCTCCCATTATTGAAGTAACCACACTGCTCTTTTTATTAACAGTTGTTTCAAACAAGTTTGCAGTGCTGATTAAAACATGAGTTGGCAAACCATGGTTTGTGCTAACTACCGTTATAGAAATCGCCTATACAGATAGAACATTACCCATGTTTAGCTCTGAAAATGAAAAGAGGGTGAGGATTTGCATGTAATAGAAAGGAGGAAGAAGAAATGAGTGCACACATTTGAAAATGAAGGAGGATGAGACAGCAGCACAGAAGCTTGCAGGACATTACCAATTATGGATGCATCAGGTCTCACTGGTACAGCAGAATTTTGTTACGGGGGTATAAACAATGCTGAATAAATAGATGAATGCACAGATCCCCTTAAACAGAAAGGCTATCTTCAAACAACTGCTTACATTCAGAAATCTACTCCTGAAACCCTCAGTGTCACTGTAGATTGACCCCAAAGCTAGTATATTGCCTACTGTTCTACACCCATTTTTAGCCTCTGGATTTCTAATCCACTTTGTGAGATAAATCTCACACGCCACACCATGCTTACGCCATGGGGGCCTGGGAATTATGAATTACTGCCCTGTACAAATCAACCAAATGTCAGCCCAGATTTATTTAAAGAAATCTGAAGTATGACCCTAATCAAAACACGCACGTCATGTTTGGGTCATGTTAAAAGAATCGCATTTGTTATGCTCAGTGAAAGGAAAATAAATAGCAACCTGGGAAGCTACAAAAACACCGGAGAAGAGTTGAAAGTCATTAGTATGGCGACAACAGATCACCATGGAAACATACAAGCCTAACAGCGACTGCATCCACAGAGCCCAGTTCTCATTGCTGCTTCTTTAAACCAGTGAGGGGTGAGGTTCCATGGAAAAAAGAAATCAGCATCAGCTTCTTATACCAAGCAAACTTTATACTGCCAACACTTCAACTTATTCCGCCAAAAACAAAGCTAGGTTGAATAAGGGAATGGGTAGGAACATGGTTGGCAGGAGGGGCTGGGGAAGAGGAGGGGACATGCACAAGAGAACTGAGAAGGTGAAGGGGGTGGGGGGAGCCATCTATCATAGGAAAATAAGCACAGGGAAGAAAAAATCCCAATCTAGGAAGTTTTGACAATCGCAAAGGGACTGAAAATAATTAGGCACTTTAAAGAAGGGTGAAGATCGTCCCCCCGCTTCTGCAGGAGTTTGTGGTTTCACCAAATATTTGGGTTTTGTTGTGTATTTTGTCTGTGCTGCAGATGCTAGGCAAATGAAGTGGTTCTGTCACAGAGAGTAAAACCAGGGCAGTAAGAGCAAGAGTAGAAAATTTAACTTCCAATAGCGACAGAAGGGTTTTATTTAAAAAAATGTTGAAGAGGTCTGGCTTGCAGAGAAAACACGCTACACAGGGATGGGCTGGCAGCTGTGCACACAAGTAGTCTGTTCTCATCTGTCACTGTTTGATCATTACTCAAGAGGCAAAACTGGCGGGGGGGGGCGCAAGCTTTGCAAGTGGAGCATTTATACAGAATACTCAGTGGAGATTCCTGGGGCTGGAGAAGGCAGGAGGGCTCCTCCATCTTCCGCAGGAGGCATTAGCAATACCCATTTGGCGCTGACATTGTGACGAAGGAGGCTGGAAGGAATGGGATTCATCAATACGTGGCACTTTTCTACACACTCGTTTTCCTCAATCACATCAAGGGTTTAAACACAACTCAGGTGGACCCAATCTGACCCCAGTGTTTTGCTTTAACCTCCTTTTAAAGCTGTAAGATACTAAAACTGTGGGAGAAAGAGACCTTATAAAATATATATATTAAAGCTACTGAATTCTGCCCAACACCAGAGCTCTCACGTGGTTCAGGACAAGACATCAACGTAAGCAACCAGAAAGTCTCACTTCACCATCTAGTGGGCAAAAGCCTACACAGCAGTCACTGTGAACACTACTCTGCTGCCTCCATTTTGTGCTTAACCCACAAGCCTCATTTCATCAATCTACATTCTACAGCTGTTTGGATCGAGCTTCTTTCCCGGCCCTCAAAAAATCAACAGGCCAGAGTGCTTGCAGCTGAATAAGTAGGAAGATTTTATTCCACTGGACCAGTCAACATGGGGCGCTTCATACTTTTTCTGTATGTACGAGGACTAGATGTGGTAAATAACATCACATTGGTATTTCCGAACACATATACACCACAGGCAAATGTTGTAGGAAACTCTTAAGGTTGTAGCTTCATCTGATACATGCCTTTAGCACCTGTTTTTCTGACATAATATATAAAGCAGCTCTGAGTGAAATATCCCATCCTCATCCAGAAAGGGATTATATGTAAAACCTTAGATAAAAAGCACACTTAAATATAAATGCATCACATAAAAACTTGGGTACATGTTGGAACTGAGCTCTCCTTGACACCCTCAGATTTCTGTAACAAGATTCGGTGTTACTGCTTTGATATTCCTGGTTTAATCAAAGCAGTTAAGACCAGAAGGCTAGCTGAATCTCTTGATTCAACCTCGCTTAGAGAAACAAACACCACAGTTGGTGAGGATTGCCTTCGCCTATATGATTCAAAGTCTTTTTCAGAGCCCCTCGGCCAAGAATAATCCAGTGAGGGACTACCTGGAACAGGGCATTCAACATCAGCCCTGAATCTTTGGACCTCCCTGCCAAATGAGGCTCAGCTTGCTATTTCTCTATCAACGTTCAGGTGGCTGGCAAAGACAGCTCCTTTTCAAAGAACCTTTGAGTTTCTCTGATCCCTGCTGAGATTTTGCACACTACTCCATGTCCTCTCGTGTGGAGAGGTTGGGTTTTTGTCTCTGCTGTTTGCTTCTGATGCTGGCTCTGGAGCCATGGGGGTCTTTTGAGCAAAAGGCAGGATGAAAGTATTTTAATTAAATTATTACACCATCCCTTCACTTAAGAATTAAAAAAATAATAATTCCCATGTTAATTGAACACACACCAGTCGTGTAGCTGACTATGCTACATAGATTCACCTCATCTATAGTAAGTATGCTATTTTCAAATAATTCCCTTTCCCATGCCTTATATCTTCTAAAACCAGTGCAGAAGCATAACCCATCAAAGAAAATACAAAGAAACACAGAAAGCTGCTGTATATAGAGTCAGGCCATTCAGCTCAGTACTGTCAACTTGAACTGGCAAAAGCTCTCCAGGATTCCATACAAGCTATCTTCCCGCTCTACCTGGAGATAACAAGGATTGAATCTGGGACCTTCTGCATGTGAAGGTAAATGGTCTACCACTAAGCTATGAATGGACTAAAATAGTAATATGATAAAGAGTAGTTTGTTGCCATCAAAAAGAATCATGGATGCCCAGCACTATTGATCTCATTCACAATAATCATGCATGATATTGGTGGTAGACAATGGCACTCCTTAGGGAATGAAAAACTTATGTGGTCCTGCGGTAGTTTGCACAAACAAGCACTTCCTGAGAGTAAGCTTTAAACAGGTAGTTTCTTTTGCAGCTATAGCAAACTGTATGCAATTAGCATTATCTGCTGATCTACCGATAACTGCTGACCTCAGGTTTCAAATGAGGGAGTTCTGGGAAATTGAGGCTATTAGAATATTAATCTGTATGTTTGGTTCCTCTCCTGGCTTCTGCTGGCTCTAGTGTAGATATATCCACATTAACAGTATGTCTGAATGGTTTGGTATATTTGCTGGGAGAAACGAGGTGAAAAAAATTATAAATTAAATTAAAAAGATAAAACAGCTCATGGTTTGCTGTATGTGCGCTAGAGATTTTCATACTTTTCGGCAGACAGTTACTTATTGCCACAGAAAGCATAGCTGTTTTGTAACCTTTCTTCATTTCCTTTATTTCATAAGGTTATCCATTGTTTATGTTGCAATTAGCATTGCTTTCGGAATCAATAAAGGCTTTTGGTTTAGGTGACTAATTTGAACTTTACAGGGCCTGGTGAATCAGGACTCAGCAGCTCACCATCAGCATGCAGAGACGTGTAAATACAATGGTCAGCAGCTAAGGGACACAATGCTCTGAGCACATTTGGAGACAGGCAATAAGCAGGGGAATTGCTTTGCTACATTTTGACCAAACATCCAGTACTACTTATTCTTTTACACAGAATATTCTGGAATACGTCGCTGTTGTTTATATAGAAGTTGTGTGTGTGTGTGTGTGTGTGTGTATGTATATATATATATATATATGTGTGTGTGTATATATATATATATATATATATATATATATATATATGTTGTTCCAATAAGTTGCCAGTGAGACCAGCACCAGCCACCTTGATACTTCTACCCTCCTCTGGAGAACAGATGAGAGAGTCAGCTGTGAATCCCAGAGTTCAAAGAGAATACCCCTTCCCCCTCTGAATTGTATTTATGTTTTAAAATAAAATATCTAAGTACAGAACAAAATAAAAATAAAGTTCAGATTATCTCCTTGTAGTTTTAATTTAGTCCGTGGTCATTGAATTGCTGATTTTGTCCAATTTTTTTCCTTGATACATTTTGTACACTGGTTTATAGCTCCCAGTGTTTTGTATTTTGACAATAAGTGGACATTTGTTGTAAGCGACTCTGAGTGCAACTCATTGTGGAAAAGTGGCATATGAATAGAATTATCAGGCAAAAAAGCAGTGTAACTTGAATTTTACTCAGCCATATTTTATTATTATTAGCCTAACAACAACAACAGTTTTAATTTAGAGATCTGGAAGCTTAGGGGACCCCTATTGAGCAGGGTGGGAGGTAGCTCAGGATGCTGAAATGTGGAAGGGAGGGATCAGCCGTAATCAACTCCCACTGGACCTCAAAAGGAGCCTCTACTAAACTAAAGACCCTTCTCCGCAAACCGAAGGAGTTTTCTATTCACAGAAAGGCAACACTGGATCTAAGCCTGCTGTTATTCTTCAGTTAGATGCCCCACAGAACATAGGGAAGTTGGAAGGAATTCAATGTATATTGCTTACCTTAAATTAAAACACAATTGGTGAAGATGAAAGAAATGGTGTATATAGCACAAAGGGTGAGGGCCTTTGCACTATAGCTATATACTTGAAGGTTTCCATATGATCTGGAACCCTGTATGATGTACTATACACATGAAGGCACCCCACTTCCCTGCAGACTTCTGCCCATTGTGGGTGCAATGTGTAAGGCTATCTGGAGAAACTCCACGTCCTCCTCCCATTGCTTGTAACATGTGATTAGAGCTAGTACCTGCCCTATGCACATTCAAATTCATATTACTGACAACATACATATAAGGGTATATAACAAATATATTTGGTTGGTTGAAGACAGACATTGTTTCCCTTCTTCTGTACTTCCCCTGCCCACAAGAAAAATATTACTTAGAACACCATATGCTCACTAAGTGATATATTAAATAGTTAAAGTCAAGGAGATATCCAGGTAAATTGATCAGGACTTCCAATACATTTGCAGGGATCAGCCAGGTCTTTCTAGTCTGTATATTTCAACCACTGTACTATACTAAAGTCCCTAACAGGACAATCTCAGAAGCCATGGCCTGCTCAGCACTCACTCACAAGACCAGTTTCAATGAGTGCACAAGTTGGCTGATTTCTAATACTGAAGAGACATTACTTGGATTGCTTCAGAACAACTGGCTGATTTCAATGCATTTCCTTTTCCTGCTTAGTTTACTTTGCATATGAGAGAACCCATGCTCAGAAATTTCCCTCTTCACTCTTTCCACACTATTTACAGCTTAAAAAAATTATGACATTCATCCAATTGTGCTTTTTGTGAAGTCAGCACAGCGGCCGACATCCTGCAGAGAGGTTTGCTTCTGCTTTGTATATTCATCTAGCATTTTAATTTTTAAAGTGAGAACTCCTTTGTTCGACACTAATGCTATCTGCCTGCAATTCTGCTGAATGTTACTGTAAGCAAGGTGCCAGCTGCTTGTGTGGGTGGCTCTCGAAGAACTACATATGCTGTACAATGTCCCCCTGAAGTCATTCATATCTTCACAGCTTCCTGTACTATAATAGTGGGGCAACTTAAATTGTTTGCTATGAGGGTTGTATACGTTCTGCAAGTCTATCATACAAGTGAAGAATCTGGTATTAAGCACAGAGTATGTCATTCCAACAATCTCATGTTTATTTTTGTAAAGATGATCGGGGGCGGGGGGATTCAAGCACGTTTTCCCCGAATATTCAAAGCTCAGGGGTCAAATTGAAAGCTTAAATGCAACAATTCCTCCCCTGGCCTTTAAAAGGTTTTGTGGATTTTGGAAAAAATGGACTGTTTCAAGAAGTGGCAAAAAGATATATCTAAATTTGTCTGGCAGGGCAAGAGGCCCAGAATTAAATTTAAGATATTAACGGATTCAAAGGAAAGAGGGGGGTTTGCCCTGCCAGACTTTAAACTTTATTATGAAGCGGCAGCTTTCTGCTGGCTGAAAGAATGGCTACTTCTTGAAAACACAGACATTTTGGATTTGGAAGGGTTTAATAACATCTTTGGGTGGCATGCATATTTGTGGTATGACAAGGTTAAAGCACATAAAAGTTTTAAAAACCATATTGTCAGAAAAGCACTACTAAATGTTTGGATTAGATATAAGGACCTGCTGGAAAATAAAACTCCAAGGTGGCTGTCGCCAATGGAAGCTAAGGCAGTGAAAAAGTTAAACATGGAGTCGAAGTGGCCAAAATACTGGGAAATCTTGGAAAAGGAAGGGGATAAATTGAGATTGCAGAGTTTTGAGAAATTAAAAGGGAAGGTGAGAGATTGGCTGCACTATCATCAAATAAATGAAGCGTTTAAATTGGACAGTAAAATTGGCTTCCAGGTGGAAAAATCAAAATTGGAGACAGAATTGTTAGAACCCAGTACTAAGAATTTGTCAAAAATGTATAACTTGCTGCTGAAATGGAATACACAAGACGAAACGGTTAAATCAGCTATGATTAAATGGGCTCAGGACATTGGTCATAATATTTTGTTTGCTGATTGGGAGAAGTTGTGGACCACCGGGATGAAATTTACGGCATGTAATGCTCTGAGAGAAAACATTATGAAAATGATATATAGGTGGTACATAACCCCAGTCAAGCTTGCAAAGATTTACCACTTGCCTGATAATAAATGTTGGAAATGTAAAGAAAAGGAGGGTACATTCTTTCACCTTTGGTGGACGTGCCCGAAGATTAAGGCATTCTGGGAAATGATCTATAATGAACTTAAAAAGGTATTTAAATATACTTTCCCTAAGAAACCAGAGGCCTTTCTCTTGGGCATTGTCGGACAGGGGGTGTTAAAGACGGATATAACTTTCTTTTTGTACGCTACAACAGCAGCTAGAATACTTATTGCAAAGTACTGGAAGACACAAGAACTACCCACACTGGAAGAATGGCAGATGAAGGTGATAGACTACATGGGCCTGGCAGAAATGACGAGCAGAATCCGAAACCAGGGAAGAGAAGCAGCGCAAGAAGAATGGAAAAAGTTCAAGGACTATTTAAAGAAATACTACAAAATTAATGAAAGCTAGAATGATGTTGGACTGGAAAGTAAACGGTTACTATTAGCAAGGGTTAAGACAAGGAGAATAAGGAAGATTAGATTAAATTTAAATTAAAATAAGGGAAGATTTGCTGAGTAATTGATAAGAATTTGGAATACAGAAAAGGGAGGCATGAGGAAGTCGGGGAAGAAAGGTATAAGAAATTAAGATATGAAATGGTACATGTTTTTTGTTTAGTTTTTGTTTATGTCTGTTTATGTATTTGTTATATGTTTGTTATTGTTATAAAAACCTTTAATAAAAATATTTTTTAAAAAATAAATAAAAGGTTTTGTGGATTTTGAAAGGAGACAGAGAGATATGACGCAATGGCACAACAATGTGCTTCCATTTTTTTCTTAATAAACAGCCTTTCTGCATTAAAACAAGTGAACACATTTATAGGGGGGGATACATTGAAGATACAAAAATCCAGTAAATGGGTGAGGCCACAATTGACCTGAGCCCTTTCATTGGGGGTGGGAAAGCTATGGCTCATGGGTTGGATGTGAGCCATGAGGTTTCCCTATGCAGTCTGCAGCCCCTCTTCCTCACCCATGCAGGCTCCAACAGAAGGGTTTCTCCCTACAAGTCTAATTACTACATGGGGAATATGGATATTCACAGTAAACCGTGTTTTCACCTGTGAGCATATGCATGAGTGCTGTACGTGTCTATGGCAGACTGTATGGGCTGTAATACATATCCATTAGGAGACATTAGGTTCTGAAATTTATCAGTCTTCAGCAGCTGCTGACTTGGCAGATTTCAGAAAGTTTCAAAAATGGCATACTGTATTGTGATTTTTGTTCCTCCCCTCCTCTGTCTCTACAGCAGCATTAAGACAATGTTTGAACTATTATGGGCTACATTCTGCAATTTCTCAGGAACATTGACAGCAAGAGCTTTCTCACTATCCTAGTAGCACAGGAGATGAAATATTACATCAAGTATTTAATCAAAGTCTCAAAAGGGGTTATTTACAAGAAAAACCCAAACCCTTTCTTATTCAAGCACTCTTTCTTACCGGTTCCCGGCCATCCATGGCCTCCATCCAGAGCCTTCGATCTTCTTCAGAAAGCGCCTGCATTGTGATCACTCCAGGCCTGCAGAGATTGATGCAATGATACTGTGAATAACAGGTCTAAGAAGATTAAACTCCAAAGTGACTAGGGGTGGGGTGGGGGGTTGATAGGAACAGGATAAGGCCCACTTCACATGATCTAGGAACCTGCACATTTGCTTGTTCACACTAAGTCATGGTTAGTGTTATATGCCAACTGGGTGACATTCAGCAAAAGCTGTTATAATGCATCTTTCCATGTCCAAATGCAAGCTTAGGAACAACTGGAGGAGACACCCACTTCAGTGAAAAAATAGGGGGCCAAGACTAGGATGTCACTAATAGCAGACCTTTCCCTCAATAGCAAATGTTTGTTGTTGTTGTTGCTGTTTAGTCGTGTCCGAATCTTCGTGACCCCATGGACCAGAGCACGCCAGGCAATCACAAATCTGCATGGTTGTGCATCCAAATAAAACTGAAGGTGGGTTGGCAATCCATTGCACCCAAATGTGCTAACTAAACTTCACAGACAGACAACCAGCCAACAACTCTCACTCCTTGAAATCCAGGGATTTTAGGGTACTGTCACAGTCTGACTAGGCAAGTACTTAGGGCTGCTTCATGCAAAATGTTTTCCTGTACGCTTCAGGAGAACCAAGTGGCACAGAGCATGTAGATAAACTGTGTTATTTCTAGGTATGCATTCAAAGAGAAACAAATAAATATGTTTAGATTCTAACAAATACCTGATAATGCCAAAGAATGCAAAAGTCTATTTCATCAGTAATACTTTAAGCAAAAATGCCTGAAGAATCACCTAAAAGAAGTGAAAGTTGCAACGAAGCCAGCTCCAAAGACTGTTGCTGTGTGTGAAGCCCCTAGTTATTAGTAGAAAATTTACATATATCATAAAAAATGGCATTTGGCCTCTGCCCTAGGCAATAGAGAAAGAGTTTAAGAATTCCATATTCTAATCCTGTGATATTAGAAAAGGGAAATCAGATGGCAAGGGAATAATAATTATATACACAAAGCAGCTCACACAATTTACCCAGGAAAGGACACAATCTGTTCTGTCTTGTAGTACATTTAGATAATAATCTAGGCATATTGTGTGTCATTTTTGCTAATCTCTTTGTGCAGAGAATCAGTTGATGCTTACAGGCTTAGTATTCTAGAAAAATATACCTAAAGGAAAATTACTTTTCAGCCAATTTGAAATGTTGTACTGAAAATTAAACAATTCCATGGGGTTTTTTCCTAGTGTAAAAATACCTTTCTAGAAATACCAATGTAACCTTAAATTGGTAAATTCACGCTATATGCTCTTTGCCAACAGAAATTTAGACAGCTTACAAACTGGATTATGCAAATTCATGGAGGATAAATCAATGGCTAGTAGTCATGATGGTTAAATACTGCCTCCAGGGTCGGAGGCAGGAGGTCTCTGAATACCAGTTACGGTACAAGGGGACAACAGTGACAGAAGATTGCTGTCCTCATGTGCTGCTTGTGGGCTCCAAGAAGACATCTGGTTGATCCACTTTTCATTACATATCTTTAGGAACCAGGCACACGCATTCCTCTTCTCCCAGGCCTTTGGCTAATTAAACAAACCATGGTCTTTTAAACTGTGTGTGAGAGGGGATTATTGTTTGTTACTATGGTATGTATTTTAATTTGTTTAAATTTTTTTTTTTTAAATATTTTATTTAGGATTTTCTTGTTTTACAGAAGTGTAATGCCTCGTATTTTTTTTCCCCCATGTAACATTTTTACAAATCCGTTTCCTTTGTTGAGGCATTAGGGGGGGAAGAAAAAAGAAAGAAAAGAGAAAGGGGGGGTGGAGAGAGGGAAGATGGATGGGGGTGGGGTCGGGTGGCAGTGTTTCTATTATGCTTAGTGTATGTAGAGTTTGGTGTCAGCGTTGTTTGTGTTGTTCACTTGTGTTCCTTTGGTAGTGAGAGAGTTTGGGGTTGGCGTAGGGTGTGATTGTTTGTTTGTGATTGGCTGTGGTGATCTTTGTTTTCGTGTGTGAGTGAGGTGGGTGGGTGTTTTGGATCAGGTTAGCCATATTGATTTGTATGCTGTTGGTGGATTATTGTCATTGTCTTGTTGGGCTGTGTATGTGATAAAGGGGAGCCATACCGGGGTGAAGGTGTCTTCTTCTGTTTGTCCCCGTGTCAGTTTCAGTTTATTAGTTAATTTTTCCAGTAGGGCTGTTTCCCATACTATTTGGTACCATTGGTCCATGCTTACTCCTGACAGGTCTCTCCAGTGTCTGGTTATGGTGTTTCTGGCTGCTGAAAGTAGGTGGGTTATGAGTTCTTTGTGGTGTAAATGGGCATTGTTGTCTTGGAAGATGTTTAGTAGGGCCAATTCTGGGGTGAGATCTAATACTTGTTTAGTTATTTTACATATTTCTCGTATGGCTGTTGCCCAGAATAGTTGGATTTTGGGACATTCCCACCACATGTGGAGGTATGTGCCTGTGGAGGTGCACCCTCTCCAGCATTTTGGTGAGGTTCCTGGGCGTATTAGCGCTAGTTTCCTTGGTGTTAGGTACCACCTGTAGGTGAGTTTCAGTGTGAGTTCTTTTCTTTTCGTTGATATGGATTTAAAGGGAGGTTTAGACCACATTCTGGTCCATTGCGTGGGGTTAATCTCATAGCCTATGTCATTCTCCCATTGTTTTTTGATTGCGTCTAGGGGGTTTGTGGGGTTTTGGAGTATTATTTTGTATATTGCGGATACCGTCCCTTTACTGTTTCCCTTTGTTGTTAGGAGGAGGTTTTCGAAGGTTGTCAGGGGCCTAGTTGCTGCTAATTTTACTGTTGGGTTGTTTAAGAGGGCATGTAGTTGGTGTTGTGTTAGCCAGGGCATTTGGGTGTCTTCTAGTTTGTCTTGTATTTCTTGTGTTGACAAAGGTTTGTTATTTTTATAAAAGTCTATTAGGCGATATAAGCCTTTGGTTCGCCAGGTTTTTATCTGGAGGTTTTGTGCTGCATGGTGGAATAATGGGTGATACGCCAGGGGGATTAGTGGGGATGGGGTTGGGGATAGTTTGCCTATTTGTGTTTTCCATGCTTTGAGCATGGTCTGTGTGTACCTGTTGAGTGTTGTGGGAATTTTCTTTAGTTTGTTTGGGAGGAGTGGGTATGCTGTGGTGCAGGTATTTTCAATTGTGTCCCTCTCTAGGTGTACCCATTGTTTTGTCTCATCTTTGAGTATATATGGGATTATATGTCGTATTTGGTTGGCAATGTAATATGCTTCTATGTTGGGGATTCCCCATCCTCCTTCTGAGGTGGGGAGGTGCAGGCATTTGGGGCTTATTCTTGGTTTTTTATGTGAGAAGATAAAAGAGTGTAGTTTCCTTTGCCAACTGCGGAGTTGGGTTGGGGGGATCCAGATTGGGAGGGTTTGGAATAGGTAGGTTAGTTTTGGGAGTGTGATCATTTTGATCATGGCTATTTTGTCTGAGAGAGTGAAATTCATGTTATTCCATCTCTTTAGGTCTTTGTTAATTTGTCGCCACAGGGGCTTGTAGTTGTGGAGGTGCAGTTTATTGAGGTTTCTGGTTATTTGTACCCCTAGGTATCTGAACTTGGTGTGGCAAAGTTTTATTTTGGTGACCTTCGTGAGTTCTTTTTGGGTGTGAGGAGGGGTGTTGAAGCACATAGCTTCTGACTTTGTGAAATTTACCTGTAGGCCCGACACCATTGCAAATGTGTTGAGTTCTCTGATTAGGGAGGTTGCTGTGCTTATGGGGTCTGGTGTTGTGACCATTAGGTCATCTGCAAAGAGCCCTAATTTATAGGTTCTGCCTTTTATTTCCACTCCCTTGATGTCTGTGGCTGCTCGGATGCGGATTGCTAAGGGTTCCAGAGCCAGGATAAATAAGAAGGGAGACAGTGGGCATCCTTGTTTCGTGCCTCTTTGGATAGCTATAGTATTAGAATCCATATTATTAGTTCTGCATCTTGCTGAGGCTTGGGAGTATATTTGTTTGAGGATTTGTAGGAAGTTGGGGCCAAATTTCATGTTAGTTAGAACTGCTAATATGTATTTCCACTCTAAGCAATCAAAGGCTTTGAGGATGTCTAAGGACATAATTGTCAATGGGAGTTTGGTTGCCTTGCTGTGTTCGATCAGGTTCAGTAGTTTCCTGATGGGGTCTGTTATATTGCGGCCAGGGACAAAGCCAGTTTGGTCTGGGGCTATTAACTTGTGTAGGAAGATTTTTAGGCGGTTGGCCAAGATTGATGTGAATATCTTGTAGTCTTGGTTTATTAATGAGATTGGGCGGTATGATTCTACTTTGAGGCTATCTTTTAGTGGTTTTGGGATGGAGACTATTTTGGAGTGGGTCCAGGTTTTGGGGATGGGACCCCCTTTTATGATGTCGTTGAATAGGCGGGTCATGTAAGGCATCAGGGGTTCTTTGAATTTCCTATAGAATTCTGCTGTGAAGCCGTCTGGGCCTGGGGCTTTGTGTGGTTTCAGATTTTTGAGGACTGCATCTATTTCCTCTGGGGTGATAGGGCTGTCCATGAATTCCTGTTCCTCATCAGTTAGGGTAGGCATGGTCAGTCCTGCTAGAAATTTTTTTATTTCCCTCTCTGGTGGGTTATGGGAGGTGTATAGGTTGGAGTAGAATTCTGCAAATTCTGAGATTATTTCTTTGGGGGAGAATGTTATGTTGCCGTCTTTTTTGGTGATGCAGTGTATTCTTGTTTTGAGTGCTTTTTTCCTACATCTATTTGCTAGTAATCTGGAGGTTTTCCCTCCATATTCATAGAAACGTTGTTTAGAGTATAGAATGTTGATCATTGTTTTGTTGATTTCTAAGGAGTCTAGTTCTCTCCTTTTTTGTTCTATGAGTTTGAGGAGTTTTTTAGATCCTGTTTGTTTGTAGCGTGATGAGAGGACTGTGATGTCTTGTTCTATTTTGCTAATTTTTGAGGTGGTTTGTTTTTTAAGGAATGTTTTCTCTTTTATGCAAGCTCCTCTGGTGACCGCTTTCATTGCGTCCCATAGGAGGGGGGTTGTTATATTGTCTACATCGTTTTCCTCGAAGTAGTTTTGGAGGGTTTTTGTGAGATTCTCTCTAATTTGTTTGTTTGTAGTTAGGATGGGGCTGAAGGACCATGATGGGGTGGTTTGTGTTCCTTCTCCTATTTTAACGATGACTTCTACTGGGGCGTGATCTGTGATTTTAATGTTACCTATGTTTGTTGATTCCACTGAGGGGATCAGACCCTGTGTGAGTAGAATGCTGTCCAGTCTGGACACTGTATCATGGCGTCCCGATTGGAATGTATGGCTGATGTCTCCCGGGTTTTGCTCACCCCAGATGTCATAGAGACCCCTGTTTTTTAGCAATTTTAGTAATTTGTAAGAGTTCCTAGTTGTTGGAGGTTTCCTTCGGAGGAAGGTTGCCCATGGGGTTGTAGGGTGGATATCTTTCAGGGATATGCCTTTCATATTTAGATTGAGGTCCCCTCCTAGGATTGCTTCCCCTTCAGAGAAGGAGAGGAATTTGTTTAGTGTCTTCTGGAAGAATTCTAATTGTTTCGCGTTTGGGGCATATATGGAGCCGATTGTCAGTTTGATTTTGCCGTCTAGTGTCCCTTTAGCGAAAATGAATCTGCCTTTTTTGTCCTTGAGGACTGTTGTGGCAGTGAAGTTCAGGTCTCTACTAAGTATTATGGCTACACCACGTGCTTTCCCTGAGCCTCGTGCGACCCACTGTTGACTGAAGCGGGGGTCGCTCAGGAGTTTGCTGCCTTTGGGTGGGTTGTGTATTTCTTGTAGGAAGGTGATGTGTGGTTTCATGGTGTTTATGTATGAGGTGATGCGCTTTCTTTTGATGGGGTTTCCCAGCCCCCTCACATTTAATGTAATTGCTTTAAGGTTAGCCATCTTGCTTATCTATTATGTGGGGTGATTCCCTGCCAACCCGTTCGGGTTGTCTTGTGTCTCTCTCTTCGTGTTGTTTAAAGAACCAGTGGGGTTGCGCTGACCTAGGGTGTGGTGGGTGGGGGGCTAGTGGGGTTAGAGTAAGATTTGGGTTAAAGAGTAGGGGGTAAGTTGTGGAGAGTTTCCTATATGTAGTCATATAGGTGTTTGTTTGGGGTATTTGGGGCCATCTGGCATTTAGCCGGTTGGTCCTAGGTCTCAGCTGGTGTGGAGGGCCGTGTTCAAGGACAGGCCATCCCCCCTGTTGTCTGCGATAGGGGGTGATCAGCGAGACAGTGTGAATTGACTTTGTAACGTCGCTGTCAAGTATAAGGTTCATAAGCAATGTTGCCAATGTTTTGAGCAACATTGTTGGTGTGTTGGGGTGGGGATGTGGGTGCTGGTACGCTCTGGTGCCACCATAGTGCTGGTTGGGTGTCAGATTTTAGCCTGATTGTGGGTTGTGTTATTGAGGTTGGAGTTGTTTTTCCTTAGTATGGAGTATGGGGATGTTGAAGGTGTGGGTGATGGGGAGTGTGGTTGAGGTCGTCTGGACTGGTGTTGGGGTGAGGATTTCTGTGGGGGTGCGGGGCTGGGGGGGATGTTGATGGTGTTAACTAAATCTATGTTTTGGAGGAAAAGAGGGGGAAACGGGGGGGAATCACCAGTCCTTCAGTTTGTGGTTTTTTCCTGGTTGCTTCATTCAGCTGGGGTTGTTGTTGTAGGGTTGTCCATCTGCGATGAGTTGGTTTGGTTAATCTTGGTCTGGTTTCTTGTGTCGTATGGCCGGCGGGACGGTTCTGAGCATGATGCTTGCCTGTATTGGATTGCGTTGTTGTGCCGCTTCTGTTGTTTCTTTTTCTTCTGTACCGTCGTCCAGTTGTTTGTTGTTGTTTCCTCATGGTTGGGGCTGTCACTTGGTGGGTTTGTCGGTTGCCATTCCGGTGGGAGGTCGAGTTCAAGGTTCTTTAGTAGTTGCAGGGCCTCAGATATGTTGGTGGCCGTGTGTTGTGTTGTATTAGTTGTTACAATGAGGCGGAAGGGGAAGCCCCATCGGTATTTGATCCCTGCTTGTTGGAGACGCTGGGTGCATGGGCGCAGGCTTTTCCTCCGGTTTAGGGTATCCTGGGATAAGTCCTGTAAGGCCAGGATGGGGGTTTCTCCATATCGAAGGTTGGTTAAGTTTCTGATGCTGTTCCATACCTCTTCCTTCTTTTTGTAGCGTGTGAAGCATACAATGATGTCTCTTGGGGGGGCGCTGGGTTTTGGCATAGGTTTTAGGGCTCTGTGAGCCCTCTCCAAGTCATCTGCCTCAAGTTTCAGGCTTGGGATTATGTTTTTCAGCCAGTGTATAATTAGGTCTGCTGGGCTTTTCTCCTCTGTTTTTTCAGGAAAGTTGCGGAAGCGGATGTTACAACGTCTATTGCGGTCTTCAAGGTCGGCTTGCTTAATTTTCATCTCTCTGTGTTCTGCTTCCATTTGGTTTACCAGTTCGTCCAGTTTCTTGTTCACACGTGCATTCTCCTCCCGGTATTGCTCTATTATTCTTTCTTGCATTTGGTTCTTGTTCTCTAGAGCTTCCACTTTGGAGGTTAGATTGTTGATTAGTACCTGCATGGGAGCCATTGTGGCCTTCAGTGTTTCTTCTAATCGTGCTTCTAATCTTGCTTCCATTTCCCTCAGGTCTCGTTTCGTTACTGGGCGGTCATCATCTTGAAGGGGAGTTACGGTCTTAGCGTTGTTTGCCATCTCCCTGGTTGGTGGCATCTCAGTCTCCCTAATGGTTTTGGTTTGAGGTTGGCTTGGCATCCTCTTGGAGTAGAGCGGTGGTTAGGAGTTGTGGCAGTGGTGGTTCCTGAGTATTGTTGGGTTGCTAAGCTGATCAGGCTTTGGCTGGTGGCTTGTGCAGAGCGTTTGGATTAGGTGGTCATTTGTGTCACTTCTAGCCTGTGTTTCAAGAACTTCTGTAGGGCTTCTGTAGTTGCCTCAGCGGTGCCGCCAAAGCGGGGGGGGGGCAGGTAAGAAGATGAGTAGACTAACGGACAGACAGTTCATATAAAGGGAGGGGGTCAGCAGGTAGAGATGCAAAAGATTAGGGGGTGGGGCCAGGGGAAATATTTGTTTCGGAGGGGGTTGTATATACCCCAAAGGGGTGCTGTACTGGGGTCCAGTTAAGGTGGAAGTTGGGGTTGGGAGTGCACTCAGAAGCAGAGACAGACAAATGGGCTATATGTAAAGGGTGGAGGGAGTAAAAGGAAGAAGAAAGAAGAAGGGGGGAGCCGGGGGGGGGGGGAGAGGAGAGATAGTACAATAATATCAGCGGTAATAGATTGCAGCAATAGTTTTAGCTATGGTATGAGGGGGGCAAAGTATGATACAGTGATTTGAATGTGTGTATGTGTTTCCTTTAGGGGAAGGGGAGGGGGAGGGAGAAAGGGAGAGAAAAGGAGAGGAGGAGGGGGAAGGGTGGGAAAAGGAAGGAGAACAAAGGAGAGGGGAGAGGGAGGGTGAACTGTGGGAATGGTATGGGGGAAAGTCTTATTTTAAAAGAGGGGTGGGGGGAGAGGGCTCCCCCCTCGAAAACAATCTGGCGAACAGGCTAAAAAAAAAGGGGGGGTTGATTTTTTGAAGTAAAGGGGATAGAAAGCAAAATTGGGGATGGAAAGTGAAAGGTGGGATAGAAGGAAAAAATGAGGGGTGAAGAGAGAGAGAGGGGAGAGAAAAAAGGAAGAGAAAAATGGAAGGGGAGAGTTGAGGGGGAGAGTATCAATAGCAATAGCAGTGATATGGAGAAAATTTTTGTTTTAAAAGAGAATAGTGGTCGTAGCGGGGGGGGGGGGGCGAAGGATTCCCCCCTCAAGAAGAAGCTGACAATTAGAATAAAAAGGGCTCTAAAAAGAGGGGGGGAAATGTGTGTGTGTGTGTGTTGTTGTTGTGTATATATATATATATAAAGTTATTTTATTTTAAAAAATGAGTAAGGTACGAAGAGGATAGGTAAAAGAGAGTGGAAAGTCTGGGGCGAAGTGGCAGTCCCAGGAAATGACCTGTGTTGTTTCAGGGCTCTTTTCTGGGTACTGCCACTTTAGTTCTTAAGAGGGGAGTTTGAGGTGAAAATAAAAGGAGATTTAAGTTGGGGGGGTGTGTGTGGAAAAGGGTGTCTTTAAATAGTGTAGAAAAGGTAGAAACAACAATTAAAGTTCAAGTAAAGGGTGGCTGCAGCAGCAGTGGCCCCTCTTTTAAAAAGAAGTATGATAAAAGTAGGTATATGGGGGGGGTAAAAAAGATTTTTTAATTATTTTTTTTTTTAAAAGGGAGAGAGGGGGGAGGAGGAAGGGGTTAACAAAAAGGGGGGTTAAAAAAAAGAAAAAGAAAGGGGGAAAAAAGGGATAGTTTCTTGTTTTCTGTGCTCTCCTTTGTCATGCGGCTTTTCTCGCTGTTTTCCTTGCCGCTGGAGCTCCGGTCGGGCTCAGCCACGTGTTTTTTTGGAGCCTCTTTTTCCTTCCTGGTGCTCACCTACCTCTCCTCTTTTTTCCCGACGGCAGAGATGGGGGCAGCAGCAGTAAATTTTGGGGCTCCTTTTTCTGTCTTTTTCTTCCTCTCTCCCCTTTCTTTCTCCCTCTTTGCTTTAGCTCCACTGTTCTCCTGGTTTTGGAGCTCCTCTGGGCTGTTGGGGGGGGGTCGGGTGCCTTTCCGGCTCAATCTCAGTCTTGGGGGGGTGTTTTAGCTCCTTTGATAGACTCCCGGGCACCCCCGATTCCTCTCTGCTGGCGGTGCTGGCGGCAGCAGTCTTGGGAGCCCGGGAATCGGACAGGCAGCCTTTTACTCTGGCTGGCTTCAGGAGCTCTTTTCTGCTGCTGCAGCCGCCATGCTGCCTCACCGGAACTCCCCTTAATTTGTTTAAATTGTAAAGTGCCTTGTAATCCTCAGATGAAGGGTGGTATAGAAAATGAATAAATAATAATATTTGTTGCTGTTGTTGTTAAAGTCAGGATGCTGGACTATGCAGGACATTGGTTTGATCTAATAGGGCTTTTCTTACGTTCTTAAAGTAAAGCAAACCTTTGCTGAATATCACAATCACAAGAACTTGACTTTTTTTTATAAGTGATCCTGTCTATCTTTCAATCCATATATTCTTTTCAATTGTTCCATACCCACACAGGTATGGCATTAAAAATAAAAGGCATTAAAAAAATTTAAAATGCCATGAGAATATTGTAAACACAGGCTTTGCCAAGCAAAATAACTAGTGCTAATTTTATGCACTTCAGTATTTGTAAGATAAATCAATACAAAGTAAAAAGACAGAACATCTGTATAGCCTGTCAACCATTGTGATTTTATCAAAGTCTGTGATTATGTTCTCAGAAAACCTCACAAAGCCTCTAAAGAGAGTAATCAACCATCTGTTTGAAGAGCATTTCTATTATGCCTGTACTTCTTCCAACTAGGTGATAAAGTTGAGGGGAAATGGTGGGATATAAAATTATTATTATTATTATTATTATTATTATTATTATTATTATTATTATTATTAAAGGCAACCTTTTTAAAAATGTAGCAGTGTTTAAATATTCAGCAGAAAAACTTTAAAGAATCACTGAATCCCTAACTCATGCATGAGTGCATCAAATGCACTCACATTGACCCTGACCTTGTCCCCCATGTACCCACAGTTTCTGGGCCTGCCCTCTTCAGAAAAGAGTTTGTATGCACCACTGAAACCCTGAAAACGCAGCCCCCTTTGGACCTTCCTTTTCAATGCAGAATGATCAGCAAACACATCCTCCCTCTCCCCAGTTTAAGTCCCCTTTGAATGTATGTACAGTGCCTGGATATAAGGAAGAATCATTCACGAGAAGTTTAACCTTCCCAAGTTATCTTGTCATGTCTTTAAAATAAATGTCATTGGTTTATGTCCTTGAAAGCTCTGCCTCTGCATTTTTGTACTGCTATTTGCGGTTCACGTGTTTGGGACTAGAAGTTCCTCAAAAGAAGAATCATTAAGACCTAAACTATTGTTTCACGTCAACTTTTGTATGAAAATTGACTGTGAATTAGTGTCCATTCCATTTCCTACCTATCTACATTAAAAGGGTGAAAAGATGACAGAAGAACAAATGTGAGCCAGTCTTTTAACACTGGTTGCAAGGTCTGAATGCTAGAAAAAGCGTGTTCAACTCCAATAGTAGAAATGAACGGAGAAAGTTCCTAAAGATCAAAACCTGGTCTTTATCCTATGGTGAAAACCCATGGCTTTAAACCCATGGCTTCTTAAGTAGCTATCAAGATATTACAGAGATATATTTTTTCAAACACAAGACACAGTACATCCCTTCCCTACCATCTAGGAGCCCTACATTTTGGATTATATTTACGAGTCATTGCTGTGCTGGCAGCTCACATTCAAAACTCTTGCCAGCTTACTCACAGGGAACAACCATTCATTTGGGAATCACCACTTGTACATCTCTAGAAAACAGTACACAAGTGGGTGGGTGGAGGAGAGAGGCAGAATGCAGCTTAAGTTTACATGGCATTAGGCATAACATGATAATTTCAAGATTTCATTCATCTACAAAGGTCACTAGTAATGTGACACAGCAAAAGAACAAGTACAGGTTGTATTGCACTTGACCAGCACAGAACTTATCCAAGAGAGGAAAAATGAATATATAACAAAGCTGGAGTGCTGCAGGTAGGACAGGAAGCTAAACTGTGAGTCTGCTTCGTAAACAGCATCAATCTGCATGGCTAGTTCAGGGGTTTAGTTAAGAAACTGTTCCAAACCCCCATCACCCAAATTACACATTTTGACCAGGTCAGTTAACTCCCCCTGTCTCCAAAAGTCTCTCCCATGCCTAATACTACAGCCTTGTGGGATAGAACATATACCACTAGTTATATCAGTATGTCAAAGTTGGCCCAGCCACTAGAAGCAGTCACATTGCACATGTTACTACAACAGGAGGTTTAAAAAGTGGGCAGTCCACACTATAGTTATAAGTTACAAATGTGATGGGGATGTAGAGCTCTTTTAGCAGATCATGATCACACAGGACTGCACTTGTGTTAGGATTAACAACAGTTAGTATGACAATACGCATAACAAAGTATCAACACTTAAGGACAGGTGGGAGGGAGGGGCAAGTTCACACATGAGAAGGGAGGGAGAGTGATCCTGTGGGCTATTGCTCATCTTGGTTAATCATTATGTTTGCACCTGCCCTATGTGTCAAAGTAGTGACAGCAAATAGCAGACTAGAAATAATGATTCAAATTTCTATTTGTTTTTTATTTTATTTTTTCATTAAATTTGTATACTGTCCTTCATCCAAGGATCACAGGGCACTTTACAATGTAAAAACACAAAAACACAAAATGCAAATAGTAAGCAAAAACAATAACACCCCCAGCAGTTTAAAAGGCCATAGATTGTTTAATTAGCCAACGGCTTACCAAATGTGATTTAAGTTTTATTAGGAAGCTGAGCCTCTGTGCCTAACTTTTCTTTTAAATATACACATGCTAAAAATGTACTTCTTGAGAGTATTAACAAATTTATGTGACTTATACCTGCTGGGCCATATGCAACTAACTAGTGCCACTAGCAGAAGCCCAAGTAAAGATATCTGCTAGCGCAACAGGGTTACCCCTCCACTCCACTCCACTCCCACGCCTCCTGAAATTGGCTTCAGAGGGCTGTTGGGAAAACCCCAGTACAGCATGCAGAGGGAAAAGAGCGGAGATTGTTCCGTCGAGCAAGCTAAAATGCTTGGGCTGATGGAACAATTAGCAGAGAACAACACTGAATTCTCCCCATAGTCCTGATATATTCCAAGCCTCTTACTAGTGACACTTCAAGTTATGGCAGCTTAATGCAGCAGTGGATTGCTACTAAATAAGGAGGTTATGACTGAAAGCAGAATTACTACATAGACTAAATGAGGGGTGGGTAACATATGACCCTCCAGATATCATTAGATATCATTAGACTCAACTCAACATGGCCAGTTGTCAAGGGGTGATAAGAGTTGTAGTCCATCAAAGACTTGGGAGCCAAAAGCTAATCACCACCCCCAGACATGATGACATTGCTCGATGATAAAAATTACAAATTTTCACACTGATTTAAATAAGCAGAAATTTAAAACAGTATCACAAAACCCTTGTCCTAAGCGATGTGAACAACTGAACTCCACAACTGCAATGGAAGTCTCCTTATGCACAACACCTTTAGGCCATGTTTATTTTCTAGCTTAATCAAATGTTGTATCCTCTAATAAATCACACACAACTGCCACCTACAGGCTATGCAGCAAATCTTTAAATGGTTCAGTTCTTACTGTGCGTATGAACAATTTCAGGCTGTGTGCCCCAGCTGGGTCAGAAACAGCCATGCTAATGTTTCCTCAGCAATGCTTTAAGAATTACTGAAGCAACCATCTAGAGAAGATGCTGTGTTTGCAGAAAAGCTTTCAGGCGATAAAATGTCGTGTTCAACAAGTTACAGAGACACAAATCAGGGAAAAGCATTAACCCACTTATTTATGGGAATGACATCATCGGCAAGCTGTTTGCATTCTTCTACAGCCCTAGCTTAAGGCTGCATAGTAAAACTTGTGCATATGCTGCAGTCCAGCATTCTGTATGAAGTCAACGTTGTTGATAGTGTATTTTATCTTCCCTTGCATACGCTGCTTCCTCTCCCCTCATACCATTCCCCAACAAAAAAGGTATGGCCCCCTCTTTACTGATGAATAATAACGTGGGCACAGAAGTGGAAAGCGCTTTGGCCATATGGCTGGCTGTGATAAGATTCTCTGAATCGAAGACATCATCCCACTACATCATGTCTGTCCTATCAAATTGCTCTAGCAAAACAAATTCACACAAATAAAGCTTCAATCAGCATATCAACTTTTTTTAAGCTATGGGGAGTCAGTCTTCAATTGATTGGAAATAATTATATGCACTTGATGTTATTTAGGTTTCAGTGTATTATTGTAACAATTTTTAAAAAGAAATTAAACTGGACTCGCTGTCTTAACACTGTGGTAAATGTTGTTTATTTACTTGTAAGCCAAAGTAATCAATTACAGCAATACATCAATTAAAATAATTAAGTGGCTGGGGAATTTCTGGGGAAATGTTGCAGTTCTTGGGGTCAATTTTTGTTTAATAAAGTCTGAACAACAACAACAATTCACAGTCCTTATCTTGCACTCATTTCACAATGAATATAATATGGATGTTTACATGCTTGCTCCATAGTGTCAACATCAAAGGGAATGGAAAACCAAAGCATGCCTTCCAGGCATTACTATTATTGTTTTGCAGTAAACACTAGGTATGGCAAAAACAAAACTTAAACGTATTAAGAATTTAATTTGTGATGTTCATGGTTACGTTAGGATAAGAAAAGGCACAATTCCAAACATCATAGCTCTCTTACCTTTAAGAGGAACAGATCAGAGATTTAATGCAAGCTGCCTGACTCAAAGCAAAGGCCATTTATGAGCGCAACACTGTTTTACCATGTTGCTCGTTAGTGGCAATATTTTGAAGCCACATGAATTAGAGGATTTTATGGTATTAATGCTTGGAAGCAGCAAGGAATCACTAATGCCATCTGTCTAATGCCTCTGGAGCACTATTGCTTAGTGGCACGAAATGCAAAACAGGAAAACTGAAACAGATTGCCTGTGTTTCCTGGTCTGACTCCATTCATTCCCAATTCACTCATTCCTGCTACAGCCCAATGCCAATCCATTTTATCTGTTCCCCTAGTTTATTTTGTAATTGTAACAGAAATTCAGTTGCACGTCAGTAGGCGTGAGAGACGACTGGGGCAGAATGTCAAAATAAATTCCCTATATTCTGTTTCCAACTGGGCTGCTACAGTAAAAAAAAAAATATATTATCAAGGACCCTTTTTTGATTTTCTTCCATGTGACTACACATATGACTTCTGTTGTTAAAGAACTTAGCTTGAACAAGGTGAATATTAAGCATCTACCATTTCCTTATCAATATTCCAGTACCTTTCTAAATAATGTTTCAGAAAAAGAACTTTTATTTCATAGTACCTTAAAAAATATGTAAGCTATTTCAGGTATGCACTTTTAGAGATAACAGATGAGAACAAGAGTACTAGCTCTGCCTTCTTCTATCATCATTACCATCACCCTTCAAATTGCAGAGGGTGACTGTCTGAAGCTGGAAGTCTAAGGGAGGCTCCACACATTTCAGAAGCCTTCCAGTGTTCAGAAGTTTCCACTGTTCAAAGATGTCCAGACAGCCACCTCCACAAGTAGGTTGGGGCTGCACCAGTGAGAGTGATAGCCCTGACCACACTTTCCCATGCATGTAAGCTGTGGCGATGTTGGTGATGGGAGGCTCCACTCCACCACATAGGTCACTACTGACAGGTCCACATTTGCACAGGCTTAGAGAGATCTCACGCTGAAATAATTTAGAACTTTCCAGTTCAGTTGTTCACTTCCACCCATAGTGAATTAGACCCAAAAGGAAGCAAACAAGCATGAGGTCTGCTCTCAGGGCCCAAAACGCAGACAGCTACTAAGGAAGACATAAGTTTCTCAAAGAAACATCACTAACTGTGTCGTTATTAGACTAAAGAATATAGTGTCAGCCAAAGCTTCTATCCAGCTTGATATCGGTAAAAAAAAAAAACAACAATACAGACAATTCTTATAAGAATATTCCATGAATCTAGAGAATTAGAGAAATTTAGGATAGCCTCTATCTCAATTTTTCATTGTCTCGACTATCAGTGTTTATGTTGGTAACATACAATTTAATAAACAGGAACTGGCACACGCTGGGCCTACTGAGAGAAAGGCAAAATACATATGCAACTCACCGATCCACTGCTTCTACATCAAAGCAAAATCTTTTCTCTATGGAATCAGTTTTTCGACGTGTGCAGGATTTGAGAATAATGGCTTCATCATCTCCCTGGCATAAGATGAAGACCAAAGATTAGACCAATTTACAGATATATTTGAAAATAATATACTGATAATAGCCTTGTTCTGAATGTCACTTGTCTTAATTTTGTAAGTAGCATATGGCCCAATGTGGATTACTGACTAAAACTAGGCAGTACAGAAAGGTCAGTGTTGCAATACAACTTGTAATCTATCACAGAATCACAAACAGAAAACCCTGTAAAAATACATCAACCACAGAACTGATTTAAAAACCATTAAGATAGGTAGCCCCACTGGGTGTGATCAAAGGTCCTTCTGGTCCAGCATCCTGCTTATCATCAGTGGTGCAGAAAGCCCACAAGTGAGGCTTGAAAGGAAGGTAATATCCTTATCCAACTATTGCTCTCCAGCAGCTGGTCTTCAGTGATGCACTCTCTGTGACCCTGGAGATCCTATTTAGCTGTCAGTGCCAGTATCTGTTGATAGATCTCACTTCCATGAATCCATCTAGCCCCCTTTTTAAAAACCATCTAATGTGGCGGTCAACATCACAACCTGTGGAGTAGGCACTTACTTATGGAAGCTCATGCCTCCATGAATTGTTTAATCTGCATGGCATTTACTTAGGGGCAAAGAGTCTTGAGAATATGCTATATGTCGTTAAGAAAAGGATGCGTGCAGGGTGAACAATGACATATAACTGCAGTCTACAACCATTTAAAGGTGCTATAAACCACATGGATTTGAGGCAGCAAAATAAGATCCTGTTCCACCCCACAACCACAGTTACTTCACCCACCTCAAAGAGAAGCTACAGCAGGTTCTAGCTATCTCATTGGATCAATAAGTCCCTCATGCAGCGGAGTGAGAGATCTTCTTTGTTCAATCACAGTGATGGCAGAGGGAGAATTTAACTGAGATTACTACATTTCCTCTGAGTTCCATTCTTTCACCACCAAGGTCAAGTTGCCCCTTGACCCTATTAAGGCACCAGAATGTTGTCTTTCCTGGGACAGAAACCTTAGAATACAAGTCTTACCAGTAATCTATTTCTTTCAGATGACTAGAAGTCCTGTACACTTGACTACTATTGACTGCAATCCAATTTCCTTTCTTGAAGAAAACTAGATATGCCCACCACTTTATCAGACAGAGCCACTCCTCTATTGTTGGATTTGATTCAATTTAGTGATTCTTAGAAATATCAGGTGGGGATGGGGAGAGAAGACTACAAAAGGCTACTCTGGCAGAGAAATACCACTGATGGTAACAGCCATTCCCAGAGCATGAATCATCCTGCAAATAATAATAATAATAAAATCAACAGAAAGAGACTGGTCTACTCTGTTGGGGAAGCAGAGCCAGGTGGGTGCCAAGCAGTGGCTTCACAGAACAACCTGACCTAGTGAGGGGAATATTAATGTTCTTTTATGATTATGTTAAGGAGAATCCCAGGACTGCAAACTCAACTGCAAGTAAATAAAATGCTGCAGGACAAGCCAAAGTGAATGTAATGATTCACCCCATTCCCTTAACAAATGCACCCCATCAGCACTTGCTGCCTAGAGGCACCTCCTTGTGCTACATGAAAATAAGTGCCACAGGCCTGTCCGACTATAGAAGGGCCTACTTCATTGAAGATTTGAAATGTTTCCAAGGTTTTCATATGAAACAACCTTATTCTGGAATAAATGTTTCCCAAGTTATCTCAGGGCAAATTCTCTTCTAGGACTATGCATATACTTTCAGGGTAAGCCTGAAAGAAATCTAGCCAACTCCAGTTTCAGTTCCTAAGCTCACAAAAACTGCCCCCCTCCCCAATTCTCATGCTGAATTTTAACATCATGCACATACATGCATCTGTATGCACGCACAAGTAGTCTGTGGCCCGGCCATTTTGCACCTCCTTTCTCTCTGCTTCAAAATGAGGGGTGGGTGTAATTAATTGATTCAAACAAAATGATTGCATATTCCTAACCCAGTCAAAAAAGCTGACCCGAATTTACTGACCCTCATCCACTAGCAAACATCTAACCAACAAGCCAAGCTTTTCTACTTAGAGAACCTTCATGTACAACAGCAACCTACCCCTTAACAACAGCTGCTGGAGGGGGGACTACAGGTGCTGATACAAATATTAAAGGCACTTGATCTAGTCCCAGGATTTGGTCTGCAAGCACGATAAGACCACCAACTTGCCGAAGCTAAGCAAGTCTGGGACTGGTCAGTACCTGGGTGGTTGTCTGCCTGGAGACAGCATATGCACTGACCTTGGGTTCCATGATGGAATAAAGGTGAGACACAAATGTAAATATATGGATGCATGCAACACTGATCTCACCACAGGGAGTAATACCAAGTGTGTTCCATCAATGTTACAATTAAAATAATAATAATTATTGAAATTTTTGTTTATGAAAATGCACATAGAATCTATTAATTAAGAATATTGTGACCAAGATGAGCAAGGGTCTGTTGAAGAAAGGTTGAGGGAGTTAGATATGTTTAGCCTGGAAAAGAGGAGACTGAGAGGAGGTATGATATGAAAGCAATCTTCAAATATCTGAAGGGCTGCCACATGGAAGAAGGAGCAGGATTGTTTTCTCCTGCTGTCAAGGGTAGGACCCAAACACGTGTGTGTGTGTGTGTGTGTGTGTGTGTGTGTGTGTGTGTGTAATAAAAAGAGTAAAAATCGGGAATTAGGGTATGTCTTAACTATGCAGTTTATTTATTACTAGTGAGACATTTCAACATTCAGGACTAAGTTATTAAAAAGGACAATATTACCTTGACTGAACAGATTTTCCACAATCCCCAAATGTATTTTTAAAGTAGTATTATTATTATTATTATTATTATTATTATTATTATTATTATTTCTATTAATGTAGTAATAGTGGTAGTAGTAGCAGCAACAGCAGCAAATAAACCTAGAACTGTCCACATAGCTAGATACTTGCATTTTCACTCACCCCCTTTCCGCCAGACTTCTGGTCAAAAGGCACCATAGTTATTCGTTTAGATTCACTGTGATATGTGCAATAATGCTTCACCCAGGATGTTGTTCCAAAATGACCTAAAATAATTGAAATGGGTTGATGTTAGAGACAGAGATAAAAATAACCAATGATGAAGTAGTTGTGCCTTAAAAGCCAAGCTCTTCAAGCTCCATCCAGTTGACTTTACACAGGGCAAGTCCAATTGCTCAGGTGGCAGACCTGAGGCTCCTTTTCTACAGGTAACACTCACTCCATGTCTGGTGGCAACTCTAAATATTTCTTACACCTAAGCAATACATTCTTATGGCTCTATTTCTCCATGACATCTGAGCTTGAATCCTAGCAAGATGGAGGCACTATGGATGAGTGGTTGCTATCTTTAAGAAATTGGTCCATCGCCTACCCTGGATGTTGTTGCACTCCCCTTGAAGGAGCAGGTACACAGTCTGGGGGTGTTTCTAGATCCATCCAGCTTTGCCACTTGAGGTCCACGTAGCCTCAGTGGCTAAAAGCACCTTTTACCAGTTTTGATTGATACAACAGCTATGACTGTTCCTAGACCCAGAGAGCTTGACCACAGTAGTTCAAGCACTGGTAATTTCAAGATTGGATTACTCCAATGCACTTCCCTTATGCTTGGTCTGGAAACTGCAGTTAGTGCAAAATGTTGCAGCACAGTTGTCAACATGTGTGAGACCATGTGAGCATATAACACCTTTGCTCAGAGATCTGCACTGGTTGTCTATTTGTTACCAGGCCAAGTTCAAGTGTTACTATTGGTATATAAAGCCCTTAGCATCTTGGGACCAGTTTACATGTGGGATTGCCTTATTACATATGTGCCACTCAATGATTTTGATCTGTGGAACTGGCATTGTTACATACGCCACACACTACTCATTGCACACTTGTAAAAAACAAAACACAACAGTCTTGGGTTTGCAGTACCTACACTTTGGAATTCCCTATTGACATCAGACAGGTGCCCTCAACATACTCTTTTTGGCATCTGCTTAAAACATTTTTGTCTGGGAAGTCCTATTCAGAAACATAGGTGTTGATTTTTAAAATCTCTGTTTAGCTAATGAATAATTTTAATTAGCTTTTAATTTTTAAATTGCTTCTTTGTAATGTTGATGATTTTAATATTTCTTGTAAACTGCTTAGAGTTTTTATTACAATCAAGTGCTATATAACTTTTGTTAAATAAATTAAAATAATTGGCCCCGCTCCTGATTTTTTCATTATGGAAATCAAGGCTGTTTCAACAAGAGCCAGGCTAACAAGGCCCTAGCCTAAAGCCCATGTTTTCCATAATACAGCACTGATGCAGTCTACTAATTTTACCCTAAACATTTGCCAAGAACCCTTCTTAGAAACCTGACCAAAGGCTCACTATTTACATTAATGCCATGCTGGTTTTGATGATGATGGCATCAGCACTGAATATTTTTTTAAAAAATTAAACAGTTATCTAGATGTTTGATATGCAAAATCAAAAATAATGAAGTGGTCCACTGAGACCTCTAGCAATTTTCCACTAATCTGCAGGGGAAAAGGTCTGAGAACTGCTGTTGCAGAACATCAATTCATATTCACCACAACTGTACTCTGAAAAGGGTAGCATGATGTAGCATTTTTGTATAAAAAGAAACGGCTCAACTAGCATCCTTTTCAATATGCTTAAAGTAAGGCAGGATCTATTTAAAGCTTTCAATAAAAGTTTCTAAGCTAGAGATAACTGGGGCCAGTAAGAACTGTTGAATGGAATCTTTTAAAAACCAATGTTGTGCATGTTCTCGGTAGTGGTACCCTCCCAGTGAACACCCTCCCTTCAGATGTCAAGGAAATAAACAACAATCTGAGCTTTAGAAGAAGAAGAGGGGTTTGGATTTGATATCCTGCTTTATCACTACCCTAAGGAGTCTCAAAGCGGCTAACAATCTCCTTTTCCCTTCCTCCCTCATAACAAATACTCTGTGAGGTGAGTGAGGCTGAGAGACTTCAAAGAAGTGTGACTAGCCCAAGGTCACCCAGCAGCTGCATGAGGAGGAGCAGGGAATCAAACCCGGCTCACCAGATTACGAGTCCACTGCTCTTAACTACTACACCACAATGAATGCAGCCCTGTTTAGGGAAGTTTTTAAAGGACTGATGTTTTTATTATATTTTTAGATATGTTGTCAGCCGCCCAGGGTGCAGTATTGGTGATAAATTATTATTATTATTATTATTATTATTATTATTATTATTATTATTATTATTTATTTCAGGGGAACTACACACCTTGACATTGGGGAGGGGATTCTACTGCAGGCAACAGGAGCTTAGGTCAGCCTTGTTCATACAGACAAGAGAGGCTCATCCTGTTTTCCTAACTAAAATAAGAACTATCACCAGTCAACTCAAAAGTCCATTGCATAGCAGCTACATGATCCCAGGGGAAGCAACACATACGCTTTTCCTGGACATAGAGATATCCTTCCATTGTGAAAGGGCTGATGTTTTTGTGCTCGTGGGGATTCTCCTTCATCTTCCTCATCAAGGACTCAACCTCTGATCTTGTTCCTTCAAAGCGATTTCTTGTCTGCATTTAAAGTAGACGGCAAAAAAGTGGTGTTAGGTAGCCTTTACCAGCCTTAAAACACACAGGATCCAGAAAAAGAAGCTGCTACTGCTCTGGGTGCAACAAAGGAACCAACAGCTTCATATAAACCCTTAAACTCACACATGCTTAGGATCACAGAGAGGTTGCGTGGTGTGAACCAACAGCACATTTATGAACTCTCATGTGCAATTTTTATATATAAATAAAAAGTACCATTTTTATGGTAATCTGAAGAGAGATACACTCATCTATTAGTGTATGCATATAGTTCCAGTTCAAAGTATGAGCATTCCACAAATACACCAGAGTTTCTCAAAGACTGATGAAGAGGTAGCTAGTATCAGTATTTTGAGAAACACAGGTATGCAATAACATAACTATATAACCTAACAACCCCCCAAATGCAAATCCTTCCACATAAAACCACAAGGCAATTTTCCAATTATGAAGCTATTCATCCTACATGAGAAGTAGAGGCTGAAAGTTGCCAACATCAGCTTCTGGCAGTAACACTCACAAATGATGTCACATTCTTGAAGAAGCAAACAATGGTTTTAAATACTTACTGAAATTATTGCACTTAGGCATGGACATGGATAGACAGCTGGCTCTCAACATTCATAAACAGAAGGAAACAAGCTGCTACGGAGGCTATGTGTTAGGTCACCATGCTTACCCCCTGTCCACTGGGGGAGTGGGGATTGCTTGTGTACAATTTTAACCTCTCATTAACATCCTTTGTGAAAAGTTGGTAAAGTTGCATTGTCTCTGTTAAGTGATTCCACTCTGTGCTTACATTTTGTATGCTAATTGTCAGCTCCGTCTTGAAATCACTGAAATCCTTTGCAAGCTCATAGCCATGGTGGTAGAATGTGAATAGCCCTTGGAGAAATGCCAGCAGCTGCAAGAGAGAAGGAAATTTTTTTTAAAAAAACCAAGTGGCTGAGGTAAGAGAGAGGCATAGACAAACATGCTCTCCCTGGATTCTACTGTCGTACCTCAGCTCCCGAACACCTTGGGAGTTGAACGTTCCGGCTCCCGAAAGATCAAAAACCAGGATTGTGTGTTCTGGTTTTCAAACCTTCTTTTGGAAACTGAACGTCCGATGGGGCTTCTGCAGCTTTTGATTGGCTGCAGTAGCTTCCTGCAGCCAATCAGAAGCCGCGCTTTGGAAGTCAAATGTTTCAGAAGTCGAATGGACTTCCGGAACGGATTCTGTTCGACTTCCGAGTTACGACTGTGTTTACTCAAGGAGAGAGTTATTGCTACTGCCCTTTCTTCCCATTCAACATCACAGTGCACCCCCAAAGGAAAAAAGAAAAGAAACTACAGTTATTCTGTGCCGACATTAGTCCTATTGACCAAAATAGGAGTTACATCCATAAGCTTGTCCAGCATGGCTGCACACCTATATTGGAGTAAGCACCACTGAACTCAATGGGACCTACTTCTAACTAAAACATGGGTCACCGGCAAAGTACCCATGGGCACAAATCTGCCACCAGAGGCCTTCCCTGATGCCCAAAGAGTTCCATTCCTACACTAAAATCAGGCTTAAAAGAGGCCTTCTTTAAGCAACAGAAGGCTTTCTTTCCATACACACACACACATCTAATGGGGGGGGGGGTGATTTAAGGGGATTACATCTGGGGAGAGTTGTAACACATGTGTGATACCCACAACAGTTTCTATGCCAAAACAATTTGCAACCTCTGAACTAAAGCATCCCTAGTCTAAATGTATGCAACAGGTTTGCTTTTTTAAATCACTCTTTTACTAGTGTTATTGTATGACACTGTGCAACCTCTAGAGCTTTCAAAACTTCTCTTCTGATACAGATCACAGTACTGACAGTAGCAGGCAGCTTCTTTAAAGCATTTTCATCCACTTAAGTCTTTAAATTTAACTTGAAAGGCCTGGTAAGATCTTCAGTGAGCAAAAAACTCAAGCATATATGTAGCCATGCCTCACTCTCTCAGGTGAGTGATGTCCTGCTCAGTCTCAAGAGCACATTATACATTATACTGCATCTGGGATTTGTGCATTCAACTCGGGAACATAACACAAATGTAAAATATGCCACATTTTAAAGAGCTTCTTTAATTCACACCCCTTCTCCTGCTTGCCACTCTTTGCCCCATTTTAAATAAATAGTCATTCTGTACTTTCCCTGTGTTTGTGTGCACACAGACACACCATACACACAGAATGTGGTTTAGAAACATTCCACAAAACAATTTAAGCAACGCATCAGCAATGCCTGGTGCCACCTGCAGGTCAGATACAAAAGTTACACAAGAATTTTGTCATTTTATCTATACAGTCATACCTGGGTTGAAGTAGCTTCAGGTTAAGCATTTTCAGGTTGCGCTCCACGGTGACCCGGAAGTAACAGAGCGTGTTACTTCTGGGTTTTGCCGCTCGTGCAGACGCTCAAAACGACGTCACACGCATGCGTGGAATCCGTGAAACATGACCCGCGCATGCACAGACGCGGGTTGCGTTCGCTTCAGGATGTGAATGGGGCTCCGGAACGGATCCTGTTCGCATCCAGAGGTACTACTGTACTGATAAGAGTACTGTGGACTTTATTCCTTCAAAGCTCCAGGATGGAAGGAAAGGATACCCACCCAATCTTCATTTTACAATAATGGAAACACGGCTCAGATGAAGTCAGTAGTGTTCCAGGACCATAAAATCACAAAAGCTATTTTGAGGAATACATGAAATGAACAGGTCTATTTTTTTTTTTATTGTTTGGAGGGAGTAATGGGCAAACCTCTCTATTCAGAAGCTACTAACATACGCTTTCAGAACGTAAAAACCTTGAATACCAATGATGAAATTTCTGCCTAACAAAAATACTGCTTCAGAAGAGAATTGACTGAAAGTACTGCCTAGGAAAATATGAGGTGTGGATCAGACAACTTATTAAATGTTACCTCAGCCATGAACGCACTAATGTCTCACCTTCAGTTCTCCACACAAGCCCTCTCAGGATATTTCCTGGATAGTGTCATACATTCCCTACTTGGGTAAGGTGCTTGAGCATGTGGTGGTGGTCCAGCTTCAGGAATTTGTGGATGGGACTAATTACCTTGACCTCAGTTTTAACTCATGAGCTATTGCTGCAATCTGCTCTGATTGTATATTTTATCTTTATGAATGCTGTTTTTATTGTGTTATGCGAGCTGTAATAAATTATCCCTCTTGTACCTTGATCCATTTCAGTCCTGACCTGCTTTTAGCACTGAAAGTGGCTCTGGTTATGTTGATGGTTACAGAAATAGTTCAGGAACGCAATATCTCAAGGACCGCCTCTTCCCATATGAAGGGACCCAAATCTTGTGGTCATCATCTGATGCCCTTCTTTGTGTGCCTCCTCTATGAGAGGTCCAGAGTGCGGCAACATGAGAACAAGCCTTTTCTGCAGTGGCTCCCCGGCTGGCAGGTGGCTGCAAGAAACTCCCACAGCCGGTTGCCCAGCAAGGAAAAAAATTCTGATCATCCGCTTTTTATTCAGTATTTACAGAGAGAGGCTTTGGAACACAACCTCTTGGAGGTTCTGAACCATGGACTGAAATCAGTTATAGGCTGAATGTTGTTAAACTAAGGTAAAGCTTAATATTGCTCTTAGTCAGAAGGCTGGCAGATCCAGTAATAGAGTCTCAGCCTGTTCTGGACTGTATTATAACCCACTGCCTTCTCGTTTCCTTTAATTTACTTTTACAATTCCATGGACCTAAAAAATTACAGGACTCTACAGATTGTGCTTGTCAATTAGTGTCTATGGGGTTTAGCTGAAATCCTGTGAGGCAATCATATCAAGTACAGAAGAGGTTAATAAAGTCAGCTCTGTTTCAACCAACCATTGCAAGAGGGAGGAAAACTGGGAGGTACTGTGATATTCACACCACACACTTCCAGGTGATTTGAGACCACACCACAAAAGGCAACAGGTTCCATCCTGCTTAGGTGTGAGACTGATGAAGGCCACATTAGTGATCCTATTCAAATTCAGACGATTGTTTCACAATTTATGAGAAAACAGAAGGCACTCCAACATTGTTACTCTATCATTAATGCCTTTTTGGAAACTCAATCACTGTGACAAAATTGATTCTTTTTAAAGTGTAGGAGACTTCACAGCAGCTGTTTGTCAGTTTTCCCATCTGAACTGCAAGCAAGCAGTTAGAACCATCTCCAATATCTACTATACCATAAAACAGTTAACAGGGTAAAAATGAAAAGCCACGACTGTTTACTTACTGGTTCCACAAACTCAAACATCTTCCTCTCTTGAACTTCTTGTACTTTGAAGACATACTCAAGGGAGACTTCATAGAAGTGCTGTCGAACCAGGTCCACCTGGCTGTCTGCCTGTCAAATCACCATGTGGATTAAAAAGATACAAAGCAGCTATTAAATGTTAATATTTGCCACCAATATTATGCAAAGTGCTGCTTTCACAGTAATCTTCACAAAAGAAAGTTGAGTTCCAGAAAAAAGTAGATGGGACATCCAAACATTATACCAAGTCCACAAGAACAATTACTCTCCATCTCATTGAGGAACCCTAGGCTCTGAAGGAATTTCTGGGTTTCCCAGAATGAATCTCCTTTAAAATAAAAAAGGAAATAATTCCTTTTATTTGAATTATTCACAAAGAAACAGCATGAGATCTAAATTGGCACCAAACAGCTACTGCTTAGATTTCTCACAAGCTGTTAGGAGTTGTTGGTTGTTGGTAAAGGTAAAGAGACCCCTGACCATTAGGTTCAGTCGTACCCGACTCTGGGGTTGCGGCGCTCATCTCGCTTTACTGGCCAAGGGAGCCAGTGTCCAGCTTCCGGGTCATGTGGCCAGCATGACTAAGCCGCTTCTGGTGAACCAGAGCAGCGCACGGAAACGCCGTTTACCTTCCTGCCGGAGCGGTACCTATTTATCTACTTGCATTTGCACTACTTGCACTTTGACGTGCTTTCGAACTGCTAGGTTGATTGTTGGTAGTGTTATATTAATTTGCGTATTCATAATTCGTAAATCTATCTTCCTCTAAGGTCAGGAAGGCATACAGTGCATGCTTCTTCTCCCTTTTAACTTTACAACAACCCTACAAAATGTAGGTCACTGGACCAAAGTCACCTAGTATACTTCATGGCTGAGAGGGGGCATTCAACCAGGGTCTCTCAAGTTTAAGTACCTCAAAATGCAGCTTGAAGGCCTCCTTAGTGGTCATGCCTCGATTATGGGATGTTCCCCCGGTTACCCACCTTAGGATCTTTCAGGCACCAAATGAAGACCTCCTAATTCTCCTAAGCATTTGAATACACTTATAACTATTATACATTTGTCAATATTGCTGATTTTATGCTGCTTATTGTTTGGGCTTATGCTGCTTTTTATGAACTTTTGAGCAGGTTGTTCTAAATCTATGACAGCTAACAGTATTTGTATATTACTGATTTAGATTTGTGAAAACACCCAAGGGATATGGTTAAATTGAGCAGCATATGAAATACAAAAGTATAAAGTAAATACTTATGTTCACAAGGGTCCAGTGTACAAGGAGTGGGATACTCTTAAGTGAAGTCAGTAAGACGTGGTGCCATATTAGCAGGCTTGCTAAGCAACTAAATGAATTCCAACCTCCCAGATGTTTGGCCAGCAGAAGAAACTCAGAGCTCTCAACACATGAACTATTGTCTTTGGCTGAGCCAGACACACCCGCGAAGCAGCTGTATGTTATTAATGAAGCACAGCACCCACTCTTCTAAAATTACCACAAACAACGAACTTCTCCACACACATTTGTCATTCTTCTGGCATGCTTCCCCTTCTGAAATCCTAGCTCAATAGCTAAATCCTCAGACATTTCAAGGCCGAGGCATCCCTGCTTCCATATGGAAGCTGAAAACATTTGGACACCTCATTCAAAATCTAAGGCACCTAAACCAAAATATCACTCAGGCGAAGATGTCACTCAGTCAAGGTAGCTTGAGCGTACAAAGAGCTTGTAAAGGTAAAATTAGAGAGGGCTCAATGGCTATCAGGCATTCTAAGCACCAAATACAGAGGCATGTCTAAAATGGAAAGCTCAGAGCTCCTTCTGGTAAAAAAAATAATAAAATGTTTAATGTAACTTCTTTTCCAAAAGTACCCAGAACTAAAGATGAATGTGAAAGATGTCCACAAGGTGGCGCCATTATTCAGTGGTTACATACAAGAATTGTATCTGAAAGGAGGCAAACAATTAGCTAGTTAGTTCTAATTGACAGACAAAATTCAGCACTCCACTGTCTGACTGCCCTCACTAACTCCTCAGGTTTCTCAGGTCAAAACTGAGTAATGGACGAAACAATGACTAGCAGAACACGTGGATGGGTGTGCTGTAAGGCACAAGGGTCCTCTCAGGGTCTACACTAGGCCCTTTAGTTCCCTATCCCACAACCCACAGTTTTTCCTCAGTCATCCCTGCCATCCATCTCTGCCCCCCTTCATATTAATGTATATTAATTCAGTCCACTGCTCCGTCTGCCTCTTTCCTTCAGCGATACTGTACGTACACTCTTTGTTCCTTAGGTTTCATTAGAGTCCTCTGACTTTCTATCCAGGCCCTTGTCTGCCCTTCAGAGCTCCTCATAACAATTTTTTTTTAAATCTCAGCAAACTAGCTACTGTTCCTCTCTTTCACAAAATAGAGGTTTTTGTTGCCAACAGCCTTGCCCTCTTGAGTAGCCAGGATGTTCCCAAACATTCCATTACCTCAGAAATTTCACTACCCACAAGTTTCACTAGTCCAATATTCACCACAATTACTGCACAACAGCTAACCATCAAACAGTTATTGGATGTGTTCCCCAAATATTAGAGATCGGCTGGGTTGATCTTGAGATTCTAATAACTTGTTGTTTTTTAAGTAAATCAAACGGTTCCTCAGTCTGCCTATCCTTTGTTTACACTGACTGCAGTTCTCAAAAAAATGATTAACATGCCACTGTCTTCAATTTCATTGTTTTTACATTATTGAAGGATCACATTCTCTTGGCTACAGCAAATTCTTCTTCCCCCTTTCATTCTGGAGGTGAACCCCTGAATCTTAAAATTATTTATTTTAGGAACAAACAGCACATTTTTAAAAACAATAATGACTTCAATGTAAAGGAAATCATTGCAGGAGACAAACAGGAAGAAGGAGTTTAATTCTTTCCTACTTTGCCGCAGTCCCGGCAAAAGTCCCCCTTCAACAATGCTTTCTACATCCGGAGGAAAGCTTCCATTGGCACCAACAGCAGCTTGACTCCAGCAGCCAATATGTATTTCACTTAACATATTCATAATCCATGCCCCTAACAAAGCTCAAAACAAGAGAACACGTAGTCTCAAATTCAAGAGTTGTTCTGTGTTTTTTAAAATTGCAAAAATGTGTTTTAACATGTGTGTTAAATATTTAACAATGTGTTAAATATTGTTTAACATATTGTGTTGCCTGGGCTCTTAAAACCAAATTCCAGAAACTTCAGAAAAGCCTTTCTTTCTCATTGCAGCCTGAGCCCTGAAGTGCATAAGCAATTAATGGGGTCTGTAAAAGGGAAGCGTGACAAGAAAACAAGAAGCCGATCTCACCTCTTGAAGTTGGGATTCCTTCTTCTTGGAAGACAGGTTTAAATGCTTTTCTAACACACCACAATATTTCTCTGTCTCCTTGTCGTATTTTTTCTTGGCTTCCTGCCAAAAAATGTTATATACATATCAAGAACAATTGCATTGCCGCAGTACTTCAGCATGTCAAAGGAGGATTGAGCCAAATGCTAACATGTTCTTTTATTAATTCTAAAAAATTAACATAAAATTTAAGGTACTACAACTCCCATCAGCCTCACCCCAGTCATGCTAGCTGGAGTCCAACTACATCTAGAGGACACCATATTGACTACCCCTGTTTTAGGTTTTGGCCTTCACTAACATCAAATTAATTCCACCGCCTTGTGCAATTCGATTCCAGCTCTGGTGTCACTCCTAGGTGACGTTGTAAATCAAACACCAAAATCAGAGCCTCTTCAATAAAGAGTTTACAAGAAGCCTCTGTTTAACAAGAAGAAAGGCTGAAGGAACGTGAAACTGGCAGAAGCCCATATATCTTAAGAGCAGCAACAAGTTGTTATAGTAGCAAAGCAAGACAAGACAGAGGACAAAAGGTACAATGCCTCATAGAAACTGAGTAAAAATTAGAGCTGTGCCTGATCTCAGAAATTTCTGAGATGAAAGATGGGGTTTTAGGTTGAGAGACTCCCCTGAAAATATAGCAGCAGACTTCCCGCTGCTGCTCTCCTGCTTTCTCTTCCCTCACTAATGTCAGCTAATGAACAAGCCCATGAAGAACGCCAAGGCATCATGGTGCTAAGTAGTGTGTATTCTTGTGCATTTTCAGCAGCGATGGACAACATCCAGCCCCTGGACATAACCCACTACTACTATTATTATTAATAGTATTAGTATTAGTAGTAGTAGTAGTAGTAGTAGTAGTAGTAGCAGTATTAGTATACCATTCTTCATCCAAAGATCACAGGGCAGTTCACAACATAAAAATACAAAATGAGAACACAAAATACATAATAAAACAAAAACAAAGCAATAACCTTCCCCCTCCCCCAAACCCATAAAATGTTAATCAGCCAAAGGCCCAGTGATAGAAAAACCTTTTTGCCTGGCACCTAAAGACACATAATGCAGGTGCCAGATGAACCTCTCTGGGGACACCATTCCACAAACGGGGAGCCACCACAGAAAAGGCCTGTTCTTGTGCTGCCAACCTCCTGACCTCTCACGGAGGAGGCACACGAAGAAGGGCCTCAGATTGCAGGGTCTGGATCAGTTCATATAGGGAGAGGCGGTCCTTGAGGTATTACAGTCCTGAGCCATTTAAGGCTTTATAGGTCAAAAACAACACTTTGAATTGTGACCAGAAACTAATTGGCAGCCAGTACAGTCAGGCCATCTTGCCCTGGTGAGCAACCTGGCCACTTAATTTTGCACCAGCTGAAGTTTTCAAACTGTCTTCAAGGGCAACCCTACATATAACATGTTGCAGTAATCTAACCTAGAGTTGTACCAGAACATAGACAACAGAAGTTGTGGTTTGCTTTTGCTGTGGCTGGCTGTGTATCTTTACTGACTGCTTTTCAGGGGAGGGGGCAATTTGACAGTTTTATGGTTTTATTATTGATATTCTGTAAATTGTCATTGTGGTAAGGTGTTTTGGTGGGCACTACCCTGTACAGCAGCCTTGAAATATTTTTTAAAACATAAATAATTAACATGAATTTACCTTATATAAAAGGCGTAAGCTTAGGCAGAGACATTGCTTTGCTGCTGTTAAACAAGACAAAGGTTATGCTGGACATTATAGGAAAATACTATAATCGAGGGATTCATACAGTTTCCAAAATCCTAACATAATATGTCTGTTGTGACTTTCAAACCTCCAGCATAGACAAAGGGTTTCAAGATTATCATTCGCCATTTCTCTACCTACCTTAGCAGCACCAATTTGCTCCTTACGAAATTTCTCCAGAGGTGTGATTAAGACCTCACCAGCATTCTCAATCTGATGACAGTAAAGAAAAAACATTCAGACTCCTTCATTCTGATATATGCTTCCTAACTCATGTGCTCAATTACTAGAATTCGGTTTGAATATAGGATATTTTTCCTTCCTGAGAAACTTGTATGACTCAGAAATTTGCAGACCATATAATTAAGGATGATGACATAAAAATAACTGGCATTTACATGTAAATACTTCAAGCAGGAACAATTCAAAAGCAGTACAATATGCCTGAGAGTGTGATCCTATGTGTTGATTCAGCAGCCCCACTGAGTTCAATAGGACTAACACCCAGGCTAATTGGCATAGGATTACAGCCCAGTTCACCTAAGCCCTTATAAAACAGAAGGAAGTTGTGGCATTCAACAGTTTGAATAGCTCAACCCTATTCAATATATTGTTTTGTGATGCAGTTTTTTCTTAGTTTGAAACATTTGTTTAACAAAAAAATTATATGCCGCTTGCTTGAAACTTCTAAACAGTTTACAACAAATAAACTTTGAACACTCAGACAACAATAACAAGATGATGTGATGAAGTCGCACAACAGTTAGGGTAAATATTAGATCCTGAAACAATACAGAGAGAGAGAGAGAGAGAGAGAGAGAGAGAGAGAGAGAGATAAATTTCTGAAGTGGGGCAGTAACTGAGGTAATGACTCTGGGCTTGTCAACATGACTGATGAATCTTGCTGAGAATTCAGTTTTCCCCTTCAAAATTTATCTCAGCAGTCTATATCCGTGAGAGTTTAAATCTGATTCCTTCCATCCAAATTTACAGTTTAACATCCATGCGTGTCCATACATGTGGGCATTTACTATCCCAACATACTCACAGGACTGGACCTTCTTGGCTGCAGTGCCCAGCTTACTGAACTCCGTATGTGAAGATGTCATTGGTCCCCTCCATAGTCGTTCTGTTAGAACCTCTCTTTTTTGCCAAGCTTCTGGGCTGAGATTCTCCCCCCTGCTAGTGTGAATTTTAGCTCTTCTACCTTACCGCAATTTATATTGTGCTTTTCTTTTCTAACTGCGTACATATGTTTCTGCTGAGCTGATCAACAGGTGTTTGGAAACAGTAGCAAGAGAAACTGGGATCTAGCTCTCGAAGAAAGAGAAAGTGTGCAACTACCACAGGCATACATGTGTGTGGGTGACGGTGGCATCTGTCTGTTGCTGAGTTATTGGAAGTATCTGTGAGGATGGAAAATGTGGACACACTCAGCACATTTGGCCCATCTCTACAACAACTTCTACATTCAATGCTATCAGGGAAACTTTACTCCAAGCGAGAGCAAAAATGTATAAACAAGCTGTACTGGATAATTGGGTCTTTGTTCTCTGAGTGCCAGACCAACTGGATTCAGTGGCAGGCAGTTCATCGTGGCTTGCCCTCCCTGTTATGCTGCCAAGACTTACTCCCAAAGGGATGAATATTGCTATTCTTTGAAGAACAAAAGCTGACAATTCTGGCTGTTGAGCTATACCATGGCCATTGGCCAAAGCAGGCAAGAGCGGCACAGAAATTCTTCACAGTCTTCTTCCCATGGCCAGCAGATATATCAAAGCCTTGACACTGCACAATGTATGCCAGGGGGTGAGGATTCTGTGGCCCTTCAGATGTTGCTGGAGTACAGCTCCCATCATCCCAGACCAGGTTGGTGGGAGCCGATGGGAACTGGAATCCAACAGCATCTGGAAGGCCACGGGTTCCTCAGCAAAATGCACCACCTTGACTTCCAAATATAGCACACTTACAGACCCTAAATCACTTATGCCAAAACAAAATTTTACATGGCTGCTATTTCACCTAGACCAGACTCCAAGTTTTGCCAAGGATTGTTCCTTCCCAAATTCCACTGCTATAACTCCCAAAAGCTCATCATCGATTTTCCTCACATTATTTTGCATACACAAAGTCCATACCATGCGCATGCGCTCATCTTCTAAATTCCTAAGAACAGCAGCAAACTCTTGCAGGGATTTTGCTGTGGAAGGGGAGATAGAAAAACACAAGTTTGGTTACAAAGAAGGACTGCTTTCAATATATGCTACCACACATTTCAATTTTTGTAAGGCACATGCACATTAAAATGTAAACGAGGAGGGTTTCTGTTCTACCCAGCAAACAGAAACACTTGTACTGGTGGAACAACTGTAACAGTGTGGTGCTGAATGTTTTCCAGCAGAAAAATGAAGAGCAACCCATCCCAAAATGGCCCCTGGAAGAACTAATAATAGAAATCCTACTTGAATAGGTCGGCTTGTCATTTTTTCCAATCCAAATATCAACACACTACCTGTATACCTCCAGATCCTCTGGAGGATGGGGAATAGAATGAGAAAGGGGGTTGAAGGAAAGGGTTTTCTGCCCAGTGTTGAATCAGGGCCCCTAGCCAACTACGTTTGCTCTTTATAAAAACAAAACTGTAGGAGAGCCAAACATGGCTCACCTGCTGTCTTGCCAAGTTGCACCCTTATTTTTATCTTCCAAAAACAGTACAATAATGCTTGATTCAAAAAGTCATTTGACACACATGGTTGAGGACACATGTGCAGTATTCACCTATTTTAATTACATATAATTTGTCTTATTAGTGTAACTACTCCGTAATATTCTGGAATAAAGCAGGCTAAAAAATATTGCCTGCAGCTTTCTGAAACCATAACTAAGGGAGCTAATTCTGGTTCAGGCAGTAGGTAAACATAATTCCATTCTTCATTTACATTTACTTTGGTGTGTCTGATAGGTGTACAACTGCCCACAGAATATTACAGCCTGCACTTTCAGATGGGGAACTTATATTCAACGTCTATTCCCTCACGGACCTGAGAAGCTAAACTAAAAGCAACCAGTGCTCTCAGACCTAAATCATCACTTTTGGACAACCTCTGTTAACCAGCTGAAAAAGTGATGACTAATTATTTACAGACTCATTATTTGCTGGTCTACTGTGTGTGGCATTTTACACATATGGGAATTCCTCCTGCTAAAGCAACTGAATTAGCCAACTTGTACCAAATGCTCCAGCGGCTTCTGAAGCCTGCCCACACTTACCTATGCAAATTTCATCATCTGTTTCTGCATCTCCTATACATCGAAATTTGAAATCATTCAAAGAATCTGCAAACTTCCGCTTTGCTGAAGACAGATCTAACACACACACACACACACAAAGAGAAGAGAGAAAAAATTATGCATCCATATTAGGTAACAAGATGTAGGGTACAAGAATCTAACTTCCTTACGATTTTAGATTAATCTCCTTCAACTCAGTTATGCTCAGTTTGAAAGCACACAGGGCTTCTCCTCACCTTAGAAAAACCTCTGAAGGGAATTGTATTGGCACATAAATAAGCCTCAGACTAGACCCCACGTATAATTGGGGATGTAGAATTGTCTTACTACTAAAGCTTGATTTATGTGCATGGCCACACTACTCAAGACCTGCAAGACTTTTAAAAAACATTCTACCATTTGACATATGTAACCATGCACTAGGATGGAATTCTTGCTTAAATCTAAGCAGCCTTGCTCAAAAATAAATATTGGAACAGGAGCAGGATTTTAAAATGTTCTAAAGAGGCAAATAAGCATTTTTAAGCCAGCTGCTTAAGTCACTAGCACTCATTCCAAAATTGCCTTGTTCCAAACTGGAGAGTGCAGGTTGCTAATGCTAATTTTCCTATTACTATACTAATACTGTATCAAGGTGGATAAAAATCAAATGACATTTTAATTTTAAAAACAAATATATTAGCTCAATATTTCAATAATGAGAAGTCCCTGCATCAATTTAAAAAAAAATTCTAAAGGAAATCTGGATTTAATATAAGTATATTACTAGGGTCTTAAAAGAGAATTCTTTATACCTAAAAACTAAATATTTGAAACAGATTGGGTAATAATCACAAACTTTTCCATTTTCCATAGAGATGCAACAGCTGCAACAGTTGTAGCTTACAATCTCTGCTGTTATGAGATAGGAAACAACCCAACACTGCCCTTCTCAAGAATGGAAATACCGGCATGGGGAGCAATGTAAAAGGAGTCAACATTGTGAGTACCCAGGGCTAACAGAATTGCCTTTAATTACTTAAAATAATTATTCTACCTTGCCTTATGCATCCAGGTTGCTTGCTGCATTTCTTCCCACCCCCCAAAAAAATACCACTATAGTGTTATTCTCAACAATGCAAATAAAATAGTTCGCACGTTCTACGTGACCCCAGTCTGATAAGGACAGGAATGTTCCTTTGATACCAATATTGAAATGTCACACCATTCTCAGAAAGGCTTCTGGGAAAGGAAGACTTTAGTGGCAGGCACAAAACACACACCAGACACCTACAGAAAAAAGACAGATAACTCCAGCCTTCATTCCCTGCACAAATGCTTGCCCTTATCCCCCCCACCACACACACACATCAACCTTCCTTATATATACCATGGCTGTGAAGAACTTAAAAGCCCAGATATCAAAAAACACTGACACTTTGATTTCTTAGGACAAAGACCCTAGAGGCTTTCAGTGCACTGCAGAAAGCTGAATTCAGAATGCAGATGCAGCATCCATCTGCACAATACATTTAGAACAGTAATCATACAGTCATGGCTACCCCACAAAGAATCCTGGGAACTGTAGTTTGTTAAGGATGTTGAGAATGGTTAGGACATCCCAGTTCCCCTCACAGAGCTACAATTCCCAGGGTGGTTTAACAATCAATCCCTATTTCCAGGGAACTCTGAGAATTGTGGTTTTGTGAGGAGAATAGGGGTCTCTGAACCAGTGTTGGAAATCCCCCACGCGCCAGGTGCGTTTTGCTACTGGCATAGGTCCAATTGCAACTACATGGAGATTTCTGGGCACCAGACTGGCGGCTGACATTTCCATTGAGCCAGGACTTACGTACAGTCCTCCCATCATCACATCAAGGAAAGTAAGTGCAGAGCTGAGCACAGATATATTTGACTGTGTTGCAGCCTTTCCACAAGCCACCCAAATGGAACGAACAAGCCACAGTTTAAAAAACTCTGCCTTAGTCCATAGTGAATACCATTTCCATTTCCACCATGCGTGTTTCTCCTTCTTGCACACTGGGACAAGTGAATTGTTTTAAGGACAGGCTCTAGTCAAGCAATGTAGCTGAGATCATAGAAGTGTAGAATTGTAGTGCTGGAAGGTCTCCCCAAGGGTCAATCTAGTCCAACCACCTTGCGAATAGGCATTCTGTAGTTCAAGGTGCCATTTGGCACCCAGCTATATATATATATATATATATATATATATATATATACACACACACACACACACACACACACACGGACGCGGGTGGCGCTGAGCCTCTTGGGCTTGCCGATCAGAAGGTCAGCGGTTCGAATCCCCGCAACGGGGTGAGCTCCCGTTGCTCAGTCCCAGCTCCTGCCAACCTAGCAATTTGAAAGCACACCAAAAAGTGCAAGTAGATAAATAGGTACCACTCTGGCGGGAAGGTAAACAATGTTTCCGTGCGCTGCTCTGGTTTTGGTGTTCTGTTGCACCAGAAGCGGCTTAGTCATGCTGGCCACATGACCCGGAAAAACTGTCTGCAGACAGACGCCAGCTCCCTCGGCCTGTAAAGAAAGATGAGGGCCACAACCCCAGAGTCGTCTGCAAGTGGACTTAACTTTCAAGGGTCCTTTACCTTTTTAATATATATATCTGAGTTTTTAACACTGTTTGAAGGGCTGTCCACGGGACAAAGAACCATAAGAAGGGGCAGAAGGGGCCTTGAAATTGCCCATCCACAGTTAGCACCTGGGTTGCAGACTGAGCAGAGAGGCACACAGGCCAGTCTTCTCCAACTACGGTAAGGTGTAACAGAAATACAATACAGGAATTATTTTCAAATGTCCATCTATACACACAAATATAGCACAAATGTGTATCTTTTTTTAAAAAAAATATCTAACATGTGTTTCTTTTTCTTTTTAGTCACTCTATTTCCAAAGATCAGAACAGGAGTTACACTCGCATGCTTACAAAATAAGATATGGGACCAGTGCTGCAACTTCAAAATGACCCTTCCATTGATATGGAAAACAGCAAAGGAAACAGCAACCCTTAAGAGCGAAGAGTAGACCTGTGATTGCATGGCATGGAAGGCCATATGAAACTGTGTAAAAAAATAAAGAACCACCTTTCAATAAATTCAATTAAGTCACATTAAAAAAAAAAACCCACTAGCTCTTCAGTTGCTACCAGATGTTATCCAGCAAGCCTAATTTGAGTGGAACAACATAATCCACTTAATAAACCAAATCAGATAATCCCCAAGCCTTCCAAAAGGTTTTGTTTTGCAAGCAAGACCCACTTCTATGTTGTGGATATAGAAGAACTAAACCCTCTCCGAAATGGAAGGGCTCACTAGGATTCAGAGGTTAACCTGTCTACTCAGAAGCTATGCCAGCTTTCTGTCATTCCATTTATAATAAGGAGGCAAATGTTAATTACACACAGAGTCGTTTCCTTTTCTGTAAGATGCATGCTGACCTCATGCCACCGAGTTTGTTTGCAGAGTATTCTGCTACACTTTAGTCTTCTATGCACACACATCCATAAGCTAGAGTGGTGGTTTGACTATATTATGTGTTGTGAATTCCCATTCAAAATGGATTTACTACATCATCAATCAATCTTGTTGGCTCCTGGGAGGAATCCAAGCGCCACATTCCACCAGAAAAGGGAGGAATGGAAAGAGACTAGTATAATCTGCCAAACACACAAAGTGGAGCTCAATAAACTCCTTTAAAAACAAAAAACATGAGCAGGCAGCAACCAAGACTCAGCAGAATTTAGGGATTAAACAGTCACTATTAAAAGGGGGAAACAACATTCTCAACAAGTGCAGTTCAGAGAAACCTCAAGAGAACACAGTATGGTTAGATTTCAGTATTCCCCAAAAAACATATTCAAAAACAAAGCCACTGGGCACCAGTGAGATGCTCTTCAGTGCTCTATAGGCAGGAGGAAACAAATTTGGAGTGCAATTTTATTACTGGAAGTGAGCTCTGTCAGTTGTTTATGTAGAAGTAAGCCTAATCTGTTCAACCAGGCATTGTAGTTAAGTGTGTTGAAAGACTGCAGTCCTGATTTTCTTTGCATACCTGGTTGAGAAAGACTCTTAAAGCAACCAGGTTTAGTCTGTGTGCAAAATGAACCAAAATACCCAACAGAAACATTTAAGCAATTGCTTTACTTATTTTTATTTATCCAAACACTTATACTCATAAATAAATGCTTCATTATAAACCATTTACAAGTCAATAAAAGCAACACAGATTCTGCCATTAGGCTTAAAATGTATTTTAAAAAAAATACAGGGCACAGGAAAAACGGGGTGGGTATTATACTTAATAAATATTGCAATAATATACTGCACCAAACTTGGGAGGCATGGGCAGAATTGCAGTAGCATTTTGGAACTCAGCCTAATGTGGCACTTTCAATTCATTCCATCTACTTGAAGAAGTATGGGAAATCTCTTACTTTGCCACTAGATGGCAATCTGCTACACCAATCATTAACATGGGCACACACAACTGAAAATTCTAGCACTCCCCAATTTCCAGATTGGCCTAGTATTTAATTTCCTTTAATTCAGCGCTTCAGATTTTCTCAATTTAGAAAAAGAAAGAAAGATGCAGTGCTATTTAAACATGTGTGCAAAGTCTGCTTGTGGGCAGAACACACACAGATGCAATCACCCCAGTGACTGATCTCAAGGGGGAGGGTTGCAAAATCTTTCAGTGGCAATTTGCAGTCCTTCTATCCATGTAATAATTTGGCCTGCACCAAGGGGCAAAACTATTAATTCATTAAGAGCGAGGACAGGAAGCACAATTCTTACTTTTAATTTGATTGGGAATTTGCTTTGTGACATCAACACACTGCAAAACATGCTGGTAGTTGAATGACATTGTCATCATCATCATCACCATCATCATATCTCTCTCCCCCTCCCTCTCTCACAACCAACACACACTGTGATTCCCAGTTAGGTGGGCTCACTGTTCCCAGGAATATGTCAACGCAGTGGAAGGATCGCAGGAAGGAGGGATACAGTGATCAGTCAAGGAAGGGCAGCAAATGACTTGGGGAAAAGATGGGGGCAGAAACTTCAGAAAACGACTAATGGCTCACAAAGCGAGACAGGTGCCTGTATGTTTTGACCCACAATAAAAATGAAAGGAAAGTTAATTTGTTCATCCCAAGAATCTGAGATTTAGTGGCTTCTAAATATTCTTTCAAACATATCAGCACACATATTTTTACATAGTAGTTTGTTACTTTCTTAGAATCTGTTTCCTTGAAAGTAATTTTTACAAACACACGGAAATAAAATTAAGACCAGTGTCATTTCAGGCCTCAGACTGCACACTTAGAGAGGTTCCCCCAAAGAAATATTTTTTCTCCTCATTAATATTTCCCATTATTCATCTGGTTTTCATGAAAAGAAGCAGTTTTTCCTTAATGAATGGAAGAACTCAATTATAAAGTTATTCAAGAGACCCTTAACCAGAGCTGTGGAGGAATTTCCATGCAGAAACACAAATGAAACAGGATATAAAACACATTCCCCCCCCCAAAAAAAAGTGCTTGCACAATCCTGTTAAAAAAAGGATAAAACAAGACTTTACGAGATCATAACAGATTTCAGCACTCTTCAAAATGTTCACTTTTTGATTCTGACATGTCCCCAAGGGAAGGGCAGTTCACAATCGGAGGCTAGCCAACAGGAATGCCTCTACATATAATTAAGTTTGGCACGCATTTAAGTTTGGCAAAGCGCAGGCTAATATCCACACAGTGCTAAACTTGTCACATGGACCTGTCACAGACCACCTTGCTTTTACGGAATGGATGCAGAACTCCCTGGCTTAAATGTATGAGTGAGAGATCTCACATGTTGCAGCATGCAGGAGAGATCTCACATGTTGCAGCATGAAGAAGGTAGGAGAGGGGAAGCTTTAAGGGCCCTTTCGAAGAAGGTGCAAAATGACAAGAAGCTAGACCTAACAACTCGTCTACTTTAATTATGATTCAGGTGATGGTAGTTCTTTGGTTTCTTTGTGTGTGTGTCTCTTTTTTTTAAGGGCTGTTCTGCAAAACACAACACGCATTTTTCGACAGAATCATGAAAGGGAACTCCCCTTTTTCATTTACAGTAAAAGTTAGAAAAGGGTACTTCTGCAATGTCTGAGTTTCAACACATTCTGAAGTAATTGCTGCATCACTGTGTTTTTAAGCATCCGCCCCTGCAACTTCCAATGCTTTAAACAGGAATTAGAGAGAAGAAACAGAACTACACTTATAGCACCTACTGCGCTGTAATGGGGGGGGGGTCACAGGAAGGACACAAATTGGGCCTTAGCACCAGAGAATACTTCTGCATCATTTTATCAGCCACAGCACTTAGGGAGTTGCACACACCCCAGCAGAAAACAAAGTTTCCTACAGTGAAATTGATTGGTCAGCCGAAATTTCTTTTCTTAAATGCACAATTATTCAGCATTTTCATCAAAAGATAGGGGGGGAAATGACTTCTTCATGGATGTATTGGGGGTTTGTGGGGTTATGGGAGAGAGAATACCCTGAAAGACAATAACAAAATTAATGGATATATATTTTTACTAAATGTTTTTGAGTATTATCAGGTGTTATGAACATTAAAGAAAAGATTTGCAAGACCAGTGATCTCTCACTCCAGCAAGTTTTGCTAAAATATTTAAATGTGAACTTTTGGAAGAAAATAGGGAATTTCCCTAAAACCATTGCTAGGTTATTTGTTTTACTTCCTGACATTTGCATCACTCACTTCCTCCATCAGGGGATTCTCAACATGGCATACATGTGGCTTTCTGGTGGAGTCTCAACCAGGCTCTGACCAGAACCAGATCAGCAAGGTGGTGGGTATTTATACCTTCATACTATACCCTGGGACCTGGGACTTGAAGGAAAATCAGTTGGTGTACACACACACACACACACACACACACACACACATCTGCAAGCAGCAATTGCACGTCCAGTTTAGAACTTCAACTTCCACCTCTCAGATTCCTCTTGAACAGCAGCCTTCCAGAAGTTGTGCAGCTACAATGTCCACCAGCCCCAGCCAAAGGCTCCCCATCCCAGTGCCAATGGCTATGCAATCACATCTGCCTGTTGCTCTCTGGGCTGGCCTCCTCTCAGTTTTGCAACCCAGCATGCCCATTGAAAACAATGGGAAAGGTGGTTTAACTCCATAGCCGAGAATTCATAGTTATCTAAGTAAGATAATAAGCAAGTATATTCTTCTAGTAAAAGTCATTTCAGAACTGTCCTCCTTCCAGGACGGCTCACATACAGTACAGTGGTACCTCGGGTTAAGTACTTAATTCGTTCCGGAGGTCCGTTCTTAACCTGAAACTGTTCTTAAGCTGAAGCACCACTTTAGTTAATGGGGCCTCCTGCTGCCGCCGCGCCGCCGAAGCACAATTTCTGTTCTCATCCTGAAGCAAAGTTCTTAACCTGAAGCACTATTTCTGGGTTAGCGGAGTCTGTAACCTGAAGCGTATGTAACCCGAGGTACCACTGTATAACTGGATTATTATTAACATGGCTACAGGGTACAGAGTTGTAAAAGAGCCATAAAGCATCAGAGTTAGGCAGAAAGGCTTGCATAAAAATTCCTGCGGAGCAGGTTGTATATACTGCGGCATCCAGATCCATTAATACTAATTATAGTAGTTTAAAATGCAATAAAATAGAACCGCCCAAGGATATCCTTCTCCAGCAAGAGATATCTCTCCAGCAGGAGAAACTCCCTTTTGTTTTAATCATTAAGAGGGTAACTGGCCTAAAGCAACAAAACCGCTGTTCAAGAAAGAGAAAACTGAGCATCCTCAGAGAGTTTTCACTGCATGGATGTTGGACGAGGCTGACACTAAACAATGGCTTCTCTCTACCTTTTTAAACAGAAACTGAAGGAGAAACTCCCTCCGGAATAGACAGCTCAATTTTTACAAATTTAATCAACTCTGGTAATGATTCCTCCTTTGCACCAACACTAAAGGAGAAACAAGGGACCAAAAATAATGTCTCTTCCTTAGCATCCTCCCAGGTGAACCTATTTAGATAAGTGTCATGCCTGACTTCTCACTCTATGTGTGGATTACAAGAATATACTGAATTTTTCCCACAAGCCACCATTTGCGTGCAAGTGGTGCCCCATTTCACAGTCTGTCTGAAGGAACTGACTCGGCTCAAGACCAGTTCCAGGTTTTAGCAACTACTAGAAACAGAGAGTCGTGTTGGACGGTATCATTACTATTTCCAAGACCTTGCATTCCAACACTGTTTCTTCCTCATGACCAGCTTCCTTCCCTCCAAAATCAACTGCAATCCTTCAAATCAAAGCATGCTGCCGAATATCATCTAACAAAGATTTTCATTGTGCGCCAGGAATAATAAGGCTTTTAGAACTGGGAGCTCATCTCTCCCTATAGGGCTGTCATATTTGCCCCAACAGAATTGATTCTGCACACACTCATCCTTCGAAAGTGAACAGTAACTAAACATCAAAGGGAGGAAGACTTTCCAATTGGTTTCATCTGAAGATTTCGGGGGGGGGGATACTACAGAGCAAAGCAAAACAACAACTATCATACATGTTTGGGACAAATATGATAGATAAATGAGTTGTGGCAAGTGTGGAGAATTGGCTGCTTCAGAATGAAAGAAGAAAAACACAGAAGACTTCAAATACAGTACCCATTTATTTTCACACAACATAAAAGAAAAACAATTTGAAGGTTTGCATTCCACATACAGTGTCAAACCTTTGGCCTATTCAGCCTGGCACTGTCTATGACTCTTCAAGTTCTCTGGCAATAAAAGCACTGCTCCACAACAGTGACCAGAGGAGGAATGACCGCTGGGGAGAATGCAGAGAGAAGAAACACAATAAAACATGCCCCTCTCATACTGGTCTCTGCAGCCACAGCAGGCACCGTAATCTTCCAACAGTTTGACTTCACCCCCAATGGCACACTCTGCCGTTGTCTCCCGAGACAGACAGATGCCAACCAGAGTTAAAAGAAGCAGAAGAAACTGAACCTGGAATATTATGCATGCAAAGCATATGCTCTTTGCCACTTTGCTGAGAAAGAAATTTCTTTGTAATGTGGTATTGTTTACATTTTTTCCATGTAGCAACTCTTTCGCACGTGTTGTACATGCAAAATCTGTACTGTATTCAAATCTGTGAAATTCAGTGAAGGGTTGTAACAGCATTTCCAACGATGTTGTCCTGTTAGCACAAGAACTTCCTCCTGTGCAACAGGATTTATTTTCCTCCTTTCCCAAGCCCTCCTCCAAATCTACTCCAGGGAGGAAAACACAGACCATTGGGGGGAGGGGGCACAGGGAGAGTAAGACCTATTGTGAAAGTGGAGGTCCTAGCCTAACGGGATGACTTCATTGGATAAAACCCTAAGACAGATTCTGGAGTATCGTATCAGGAATTACAAGCAGTACACAATTTACACACAGAGAACTTTATCTTGGCATGGCACTGAGATAGGCAAGAACATGTGGGGGGTGTCTTTAGAATCCAAAGAGTTGGTCCACAGTATTTTCCACGGTAGGGGGTACAATTTCCATTGTCCAATTAGTTACACTGGGCATAAATCCAGGACATCTGGTTCAAGACATTAACATTTTATTAGGCATTACTGATGCAATGAGAAGCCAAAATCCATTTGAGACATGACTGACCTCATTATCTGATGCCACTTTTATTCTCACCCCCTTCCTCCATCCATCAGGTTAAAGAAAAATCAACTGCTGTTTAGAGCAGCAAATCTCCCTTTTTGGAGCTGGCTTTTACAAATGTGTGTCTGTAAAAAGAAGCACACAGGTTGTGCTGCCACTGAACAGGACTTATGCATCTTGGACGAACAACTAATTGCACTCAGAACACTAAATCACCACTAGAAATTAATAAGGTTTCTTTGTTTTGATTAAGAAAGTTTGTGGATAAGTTTTTAGAACGAGACAACCAATGGCAGGACTTGTGGAACTGCTTAATGGTATTACTGCAAAGATCTCACGTAAAAGAGACAATACTACACTAAACTGCTACACTAAACTGGCAAAAGCCAAACAACCATGAGAACTTCAAGCGTGCTTACTCAAAAAGGAACATGGCTCTGTAAGATGCACAGATGTTATTTCTGTACTTCCTTTCAACAAATTACAGTGAGTTGCTTAATAGCCTTATATTTAAAACAGGAAATACACATCTTCCAGAGTTTATCCTTCCTTCCCTTTCTTCCTTTGAAGTCAGAAGGAATGGGAAGTTGAAAATTCATTTGCAGCAAAGAAAGTTAAAATAGTCTTTTAGCATAATCACCCACCAACACAGAGCCTTCTGCACCATATTTTAACCAGATGAGTACTGTGGTGGAGAACTGTAAACTATTAGAAGCGACCCCACATTTTTCCATCCGTCTACCAGGCAATGGAAAGCTGGAAACAGCCTGAGGTCTCCATGTCGACACCACAGCCATTGGGGCAAATCGATTTAGAGTAAATAGGGTACTGGACCACCAATCCCAGTCTGTCCAAAGCCAATCTCTACCAGCTTGCCTTCCTACTTTCAACCTGTCCAGGGACTGGGACTGTCTGCAAGCCTCCTCAGCAGGGAGAAAGATGGAAACAAAGATAGAATTAGTTGGCAGTTCTGCTACAGTAGGTCTCCAAACCTTCTAAGCCTGCCAGTCTCAATGGGCACCAACTACTATTGATCACAGCACACTCTAAGAAAATAGAGCATGGCTTCAGAATGATGGTAAACAAATATTCACAGGTTCTCCTTGAGGACTTAATCCAATATTAAAGGCTAGACCTAGTTTGATGAAAGGTAGCTCAGGTCTGCTCAAATTTCAAACAAAATTTCATCCCACAATTATTTCAGCATGATTTCCTTGTTCCTCTAACTGCATTGAACACTATCCTCTTGTTCCTAGGAGGCAGAGATCAAGGGAGCCACTCAAAAGACTAAAAATCAATTGGTTGCATCGACTGAACCATCAGCACTGGCTTGTCAATACTCACTCTGTTTAGGGAATGGGAAGATTGCAAGGAGAAAAAGCACCTGTAATGTTTCAACTAAAGAACCACAAAAGCTCCTCCTTATCACCCAGTGATCATAGCTGTTGGAGCACATGTTAGGATACGCCTTTTCCCATATGTTACAGTCTTACAACAGAGATTATATTTTGAAAGGTAGACTGGTTATTGCTTATTTGTAACACTGTGCTTTGGTGCAATCTTTTGTCCTGGGGCTGACACTATCATGCATTCAAAGGTCATGTGAGAAGGTCTAAGGGTCATACAGGTTAGCTCCCCATGACCACGAAACTCAGTAGCTATGCCTACAGCTCAGTCACATTTGGCGCATACACTAATCTACCCCCTTGCTTAGAAGAACTCTATGCACAACCAACAGTACACAGTGGCAGTGTGGCATGGGGCTAGCCCACACAGATCCAGACGCCTTCACTTCTTCGAACATGTGAAGGGATCATATGAGCCTCTCTCTAATTAAACTGCAAAGCACATCTTGAATCACCATTTTAAGTCATGCAAACTGAATTTTTACTATACACCACCAGCAACTTTCTTCTTCTTTCATGCCTCTCTCTCCCTTTACCTCTCCGTTTAACAAGAGCTTCAAAAAAAAGAAGAAGAAGAAGATATATGTGAAACTCAAAAAGACAGCTCACAAATTTATGATTTTAAGGGGGCCTTATAAAAAGGTATTGCAATGCTATTCCTAAGGCAGGTGGGGATTAATACATACATCATTCTAGTTGTTGTATGTTGCCTTTCCCAAAAAAAGTGCTCAAGGCAGCTTACAACATTAAAAAATACATAAAAATCACATAATTACAAGTGTAACAAAAGTCACGAGCAATAAATAAAACATCAAAAAGTACATAATCAAATTAAATAATTTTCACATAAATCATAAAAACTAAAATAAAGATACAAAATAATAATATCAGTAACAGCAACAACTCTCACTGCCCAACAAAAACCCATAAACAAAGCACCAGCTTCAGCTTTTGTAGCTGGAGTCAGTCCATGCCTCACCCTCCCAGACCAGGTAGAAAAAGGCTTGCAAGGCAGGGAGGACCTTTTGTTTATACACAGACTCTCCTATATTCAGCTCATTTGGAATTCAAACTATTAGGAAGTTTTGATATCTTTAGAATTTCCAATATCAGGTCTGTCTTTGTTCCATAAAGTCATCGTTTATCGGTAAGTCACAGGAAAACAATGAAAAAGGAGAAAACCAACTTTTGCAAAGTAACAACAACAAGCTGACTAATTAGACATGTCAATTTCCCACACATCTCTGTTCCCAAACCATATTGTAGCTCTACATAACAGATACAGTTTCTTAAGATTTTAGTGACACACTTAAGGAAGAAACTAAACAATAGTTCAGGAACATCCTTAAAGAAATATACATTGCCAGTAGTCTGAACTCCCTCACAGTTGGTCAGTCTCATTTTCCCAAAAATGGGCATGGGATTTTATATACAGTATGGCATGTTTAGTGACGCGGGTGGAACTGTGGGTTAAACCACAGAGTCTAGGGCTTACCGAACAGAAGGTTGGCGGATCGAATCCCCGTGGCAGGGTGAGCTCCCGTTACTTGGTCCCTGCTCCTGCCAACCTAGCAGTTCGAAAGCACGTCAAAGTGCAAGTAGATAAATAGAAGAAGAGTTTGGATTTGATATCCCGCTTTATCACTACCCGAAGGAGTCTCAAAGCGGCTAACATTCTCCTTTCCCTTCCTCCCCCACAACAAACACTCTGTGAGGTGAGTGGGGCTGAGAGACTTCAGAGAAGTGTGACTGGCCCAAGGTCACCCAGCAGCTGCATGTGGAGGAGCGGAGACCACTCCGGCGGGAAGGTAAATGGTGTTTCCGTGCGCTGCTCTGGTTCGTCAGAAGTGGCTTAGTCATGCTGGCCACATGACCTGGAAGCTGTACGCTGGCTCCCTCGGCCAATAAAGCGAGATGAGCATAGCAACCCCAGAGTCGTATGCGACTGGACCTAATGGTCAGGAGTCCCTTTATCTTTATGGCATGTTTAACGTGTGGTCTTTCTATCACATAGGTACCTTTTCTGAAAGAAATTCCTTATGACTAAAAGTTTTTTTTTAAGTCCTAAATTACACCTTGTATAAAATCTAGGAAGGCCACTGGGGGCGGGGCAGATAAAATGTTCTGTGGGCCAGAATAAGCCACTTCGCTTTCTCTATTATAAACCAATTCTGACTATAAGAATAGGTTCCAGTATTCAGGAGGGTGGGGAGCATATAAAATATGTTAAGGGCATACCAACTGCACCATCATGCCAAACCCTATAATGAGAAGTAGATGCTGGGGATTTAAAGCACATGGGCAGCTACATACAGAATCCTTCTGCTTCTCTTCTTCCCTTCCCATCTATGAAACAGCTTCTATCCATCCCAGTAGGGCTTCAAGACCAGAATTAACCCCTATCAGGAAGAGCACCGGAAAGGAAGGATGCAACACTCCTTAAAAGGTGTCTGAAAATCACCCCCACCTCGTTTTGTAGGGATTTGTCAGCAATCCAGTCCTGACACACAATTTGGCTGCTTCATATCCAGCTTGGCCCTGAAGATACAAAGAATCTGTGATTTAGTTTCCATTCCTTAGCTCCAGATGCATTCCATTGTGAAACTGGATTGATATACTACAGGGGTAGGCAACCTAAGGCCCGGGGGCCGGATGCGGCCCAATCGCCTTCTCAATCCGGCCCGTGGACGGTCCGGGAATCAGCATGTTTTTACATGAGTAGAATGTGTCCTTTTATTTAAAATGCATCTCTGGGTTATTTATGGGGCCTGCCTGGTGTTTTTACACGAGTAGAATGTGTGCTTTTATTTAAAATGCATCTCTGGGCTATTTGTGGGGCATAGGAATTCGTTCATTATTATTTTTTCCAAAATATAGTTCGGCCCACCACATGGTGTTTCAGTCCACGGCTGAAAAAGGTTGCTGACCCCTGATATACTAAGTCCTAAAGGTTTGGGGACCTGGGCTGTGTAGGCACTGCACCTTTTAAACACATTTTAAAAAACAATGTTTTCCTCAAAGAATTCTGGGCACTGTAGTTTAGTCCCTCACAGAGTTAACAGACTACATTTCCTTGAGGGAAATCCTTTAAAGGCACAGTGAGTATACAGCCCTGGTTACCTGAGGGAGCAGCTTCTTTCAAATCGAGCTGCTCCTTCACCAAGATCCACAGATCTCTGCTCCATGAACAATAGGCACCAGCCTTGCCTATCTTTTGGAGACTGCAGAAAGATTTCTAAATGTAACCTATCATTTTCTGTTTTTATTACCTAGTTTTCAGTAGTAAGTTTTCTGTTTGTTCTACTGAAGATTGCTGCATTATTTAAATTTGTTGTTTTAATGTATTCTGTACACAGCCCTAAAAAAACACCTGCCTACAGCTGCTTCAGCAAACGAAAGATGCCCTGTACATATTAAAATAATGGAAAGAGCAAAAAACATTGCAGAACTTCAAGCACAAACAGGTAAAATGCCGTGAAGGTCACACAAATGCAGCACGGGACACGTAAGCAAAACACTTAGCCTTCAAGTTGCAGCATGAGTAGACAGAGAAAGCATCTCAAAGATAAATTCTACTCACCCTTTGCACTGAATGGTACAACACATCCCTCAATGATAACTAGGAAACTGGAGCAAGCAATAGAGGACAAGTGCATATTGATAAATGCTACCATGCTTGCATCTAAGCAGGTACCAGTGTTAGGGGAGTGAGGGAAGAGAGTGATGGAAGACAGCGCTGTCTTGATGCAGTGAAGAGAGTATGGGAAAGGAATAATTCATTCCCTGGCTGACTTTTTGACCCTACCAATATTTGTTAGCGCTAGTTGCAAAGTGAAAGCAATACACATTGCAAAAATCTTCCCAGAGCTATTTATCTGGCCGAGTGAAGCCCTCTAAAGACTTGAAAGCAACAATGATTCACCACCAGATCTTCCCCCACTCAGCTGTCTCCTACTTCTACCCCAAAGTTGAGCTATGCAACGTAGTGTTTTTTATGTAGAGCAGCTGTGAAAAAGCCGGCAATGTGCTTGGAACTTCCTAAAGCAAAAGCCTTGGCAATGCAAGGAGAAATCACAGTAACAGCAGCACATGCAAGCAGAACTGAGTCATAATCGTATCAGCCATCCAGGCCTCTTGCTAGCGCTCCTGATTACCGGGTCCAAGTCGCTATCCATTTTAAAAACGGAAAGTACAATTCCAGCTCAAAATCAGTCGTGACAGAATATTCTAGAAATACTCCAGTTTCCATAGCAATACAAGGCAATGCAGAACTTAAATGAGGAGCACTGGGTGTTTTACACACCTCATACCTGCGTATTATCAACTCTCTGCTCACTTTAGTCAGCTGATTATGGCAACCTATTTAAAATCAAAACAAACAAAAAGGACAGGGTTTAAAAGCTTCCTGCTGCAATTGCATTGATTCTACTTGTCGGAGGGAACCATTTGAGTGACGATCTACAAACCATCTCCTAAGAATCTAGGAATGGGCATTTCCCACAGAGGACTGTTTCCCACTACATTTTCTAATACTAGTCACCACAGTCAAAGCATGTTATTCATACCAAATGTAAATAATCCAGTCCAAATGCTGATTAAACAAATGCTTTATATGTGCCTCCAAAAAGATGTTCCAAAAAGTTATTCAGAAGAAGCGAGTGGAGATAGCCAACATTATTTTTTAACTGGGCTATTATATTAACTGCACCAGATCAGTGAGCAAGTGAAAACTGAAACAGGAGGGGAAATAGCAATATCCTTAGACAAGTATAGAAACTAGGTTTATTCTCAAGCTAGCTGCTATAGAATTGCATCATCTCACCCTTCTCTCATGTCCTTTCCCTACCCATCTCCTTCATAGCTGAAGTGGCTCATCTCCTAGCAACATCAGTGTAACAAAAGCATCACCCAAGAATAAGTAATGCTTCCAACATCTTGCTGCATTTGGGTCTTTTTTTCATCCAATTTATCCCTGCCGTTCAGGTTTCCACTAGCTCCAAAACAAAAGGATCTTAGGGAAGGCATTTTATTGAAAGCTTTATCCTGTAATCTTCAAGGCCTATAACTGAAAGAAATAGCACAACTTTCCACCCTAAATCACTGCACCCCATGAAGGTTTAACGTAGTTGCTCCTGGCTTCACCAGTCAACAAGATTCTCAAATTCTTCTTGGGACTGCTGCGAAGATGAGAACGATCTGCAAATGTGTCATTTTTCAGAGCAAGAGGAAGCATGCTATTTAAAGAGGCAGAAATATTACAAATATTAGATCTTATTAAGCTAAGCAAATCTAAACCCAAAGATCTTTTAGGGAGAGTATTTCATACAGACCAACGTTTCCCAACCTGGTGCCCTCCAGATGTTTTTAACTACAACTTCCATCAACCCCAGTCAACATGGAGTTAGGAGTCAGCATTGGGAAAGTAAAGACTTGAACTAAAACAGAAAAAAACCTTTAAATGGATGTCAAGCCCAATCCTAGATATGATTATCTCAAAAGTAATTCCATTAAGTCCAGTGGGACTCATTAAAGTTCGGTGGCAGTGCTCATAAACCCAATTTTTACCTTTCTCCCAATAAGTGGGCAGAGGAGAAAGATTATTTCCTGTAACAGACTTTGAGATTCTAATTGTTAGCATATTTATTACTAGGGAGTTGGCCTCACTGAACATAGTAGGACTTATGTCTGAGTAAACATACATAGAAGCAGGCACTATTTGCATATTAATCCAGAGCTTTAAAGCACTGCTGCCATTCTGAATGGAGTTATCCATGTAAATTTCTGACTGACTGGAGAGAGTTATGGTTGCAACTTCAGAACAAAACACTGTTTTACTGGTGCAGTACAATGCATTAGAACAGAGATGAATGAATCGGAAGGAAGGGGAATGTAATTTCTCAAACCTGTATTAGAGAATTTAAACTAAATATTTGGAAGCAGCATAAGCAAGATCCAAATTTGTGCAGCTGTGAAATGTGCTGTAGATGATAGATTGAGCAAAAGGAACTTCTGCATTTCACGAGAGACAGCAGCATCTCTAAACAAAGATGAAGAACATTAGGTCAGCACCAAGTACAGCAAATTATTTCATCATTTAGCCAGACAGTCTTTGGTAATTGTCATAATTTTATTCCAGTTCCAATTTGTAGAGAACATTTTAGGAGGTATAAGGAAATTAAATTAAACCCTATTGTTTCCTGAGAGACTCCTTGTGTGTGTGCACACAGAGTTTTTCGTTGTTGTTTTTAAAAAAGCAAGCAGTCTTGTTAAGAGAAGAGGGAAATAGCAAAGAACAGCTCGTCTCTTATGGATCTTCTTAATCTATGTAGGTGCTGGGAAAATGGAAAATGCAAATATCTGGAACACCCAACAAGTAGGTTGGTGAAAACAATGGAAAGAAATGAAGAGTTACTTGGGAAACATCTCTCATTCCTGCTTAATTGTTGTTTTGTGAAGACCTGAAACTTTCCAGGCCAAATTTCCTGTGCTCAACTCAGTAGCGGAAATTCTCATGATGTCTTTACTCTTGCTTTTTCTTTACCCAGAAAGTTTAAAGTGAGGCTGAAATCATCCCCCAGCAGCAACAACAACAAAAAGACTCCAGAAATCGCCAAATCTTGGTACTTAATCCCCAAGGCTCAAGGTAGAATGCGAAAAATCCCAACAGCAAAAAAATCACAGGATTAAGATCTGATAAGTGCCTTGCCTGAAGTAGTCCCTGCATTGCCTCTGTCACCAATGCTCATTCCTCAAGCCCAAACAATTTCTTCTTTAAAAACAATCAAAATAATGAATTTGTATTATTTACACAGCTCCCGCAGATGGGCTTCTGTAGGCAACTCTGAAGATTAAAGGACTACTGATTTTTACAACTGAGGAACTTCCCAAAAAAAACAAAAGCAGGCATGAGAAAGCTAGAGCACAGCAAGTGAAATACCATGCCCATTGCACCAGCAGCTTACATGTACAGTGGCACCTCGATTTAAGAACAGCCCTGTTTACGAACTACAGTGGTGCCTCGGGTTAAGAACTTAATTCGTTCTGGAGGCCTGTTCTTAACCTGAAACTGTTCTTAACCTGAAGCACCACTTTAGCTGCCGCTGCTGAGCCACCGCTGCACGATTTCTGTTCTCGTCCTGAAGCAAAGTTCTTAACCCGAGGTAATATTTCTGGGTTAGTGGAGTCTGTAACCTGAAGCGTCTGTAACCTGAAGCATATGTAACCCGAGGTACCACTGTATTTGGTTTACGAACTCCACAAAACTGGAAGTAGTGTCCCAGTTTGCAAACTTTACCTCGGTCTAAGAACGGAAGCCGAACGGTGGAAGGGCACCGGCGGCGAGAGGCCTCATTAGGGAAAGGGCGCCTCGGTTTAAGAACGGTTTCGGTTTAAGAATGGACTTCCGGAACGGATTAAGTTCATAAACTGAGGTACCACTGTATTCTAGAAAATTAGGATTCTAAAACATGTGGGGAGCCTACATAGAGCAGGCTTCCTACTGCAAACAACCCCCCCCCCCCATAAACTAAAACTCATTCTTTAGTAGCTGGGAAGAGCAATTAACAGAAGTCAATAGCCGCTAATTAGAGGAAGCCCCGAAAGGAGGCCAATCCTCTGTATTAAGAGACAGACAAAGAACAAGAGCATTCTAATCCCAAGGCCTCTTTTCTGCTTTTAAACAACTTTGCTAGAACAACTCTTACAGGGCACCCAAATTGCAGAAGAGGGCATGAGCATACCTTAAAAATGCAGGAGACTTAAACCGTCATCTCACGAATGGCACACATAGTTTATGTGGCTACTATTCTGCCAAGGAGGTGCAACGCTATTGTAGTATCTGTGAAAGCCTCTGGAGTGCGTCAAAATGAGTTCACTTGGACTATATGCAAGCCAATGCAGTGTTGTTTGTGCAAAGGCACAGAGCAGTCAGAGTATCACTAAGAATCTTCAGAGTTCATGTACATCACAAGTGCAAACCGGATAGATCCTTTTTAATGTAAATACCGTCATGTTACTACTATTACTACTGCACTGCTGTCCTTGAATATGTAAAAACTCTCCCATGCTCCACAATAATTACAATTCTTTATACAATACGGAGGCAACTGCTGTCACATACACACGCTTCGTTAGGAATTAACACTTTTGCTACACAGACTGACAACCTAAATCCTGTAAAATGTTTGTCTGTGCTTGCAGGTGAGCACCTATATGCAAATACTAGCAGTGGGGATAAAAAGATCCATATGAACTTGATTCAACATACAGTGGTACCTCGGGTTAAGTACTTAATTCGTTCTGGAGGTCCATTCTTAACCTGAAACTGTTCTTAACCTGAAGCACCACTTTAACTAATGGGGCCTCCCGTTGCCACTGCGCCGCCGCTGCACGATTTCTGTTCTCATCCTGAAGCAAAGTTCTTAACCCGTGGTACTATTTCTGGGTTAGTGGAGTCTGTAACCTGAAGCATATGCAACCTGAAGCGTATGTAACCCGAGGTACCACTGTATCTGCCTAGCAGTAAAACCACCTAACTTCCCTATGAAAAATTGAAGGCCAACGTTAAAATGTTGTTAATCAATGTCAGAAGTCTGTGAAAAGCACAATGGCAATCAAGTCATTTGAGCAAATTTTCTGTTGAAAACGGCAACACATTCTCTCTGGATTTCCAAACTGTTCTCTGCTTTAACCTCTACAACATGTTTGTTCAGGAGGGAGGGGGGTGTCTGTTGTTTTGCAAAGCCTAGTCCTATGGTTCATTTCACATACACACAGGAAGTAGTTTCATAGCACAAAATGTTTGCTTGTCAGGCTGAAAGTGGGGGGGGGGGAACACTGCGCAAGTTGAATACTCAATGGATTCGGATGACAAAAGGACACATGACTAACACTGTACCATTCAATGAAATAAAATCCTGCCCTTTCCAAAAAGCAGCAATAGCAGGCTAATCGTTTTTAAAGCATGAATACTTTGTTCCAACAAGAACAGGCTTTGGGTTTTATTTTAGACTCCATCTCCTCAAACATAGCATTCAGATGTCATATTATCTCTGAAGCATCATTATAATTTTGACACTTAGCATTGGTAGGACAGACAGGAAATGAACAGGTGTTTATCTTACAAAAAACAATTTCAGGTACATCTTAGAGCATGGTACAATTAAAGTATGGAAAGTCGAAGAAGCCAGATCCTTGCTCAGGAGATTAACTTCTCTGATTGGGGAAATGGGCCAGAACAGGAGTCTTTGTAGTAACAGGAAACCCGCAGGGGTCCCCTTGTGTGACTGAATAACCGCTGACTAGAAGCTCCAGTGGCAGTGCCTTACAGCATCTCCCTCTGGGAAGCCATCATGGCAGTGCAGGGAAGAAGATAGCTAGATCCAGTTGCAAGAGTATCAAGTTCAAGACCCGCCATGTCTTACAGGTGTAAAGTTTAATCTGTTGCAACCCCAACTTTAGTGCCCCAGCCTCATCACAAAGCCCAGTCTCCATGTGTTTGAAGGTCCACTTGCACAGGCACCTATAGACCCGGAACCCAATGCACTTAGCTTTCAACAGAGCAACCGTGCTCTGCACAGAAGGGTCTTCAAACATATGGAAGTTGATTATGATAAGGGAGACGACACAACAGGTACAGCTGACCCCAATCCACCCACCCACCCACTTCTGTCATCTGCATAGGGTGCATCTTATACAAGCATAATGCCAGAAACATCTCCATTAGGACTGGTTCACATGCTATGAGGCAGCCTTAACTTGAATATTGAACCTCTCAAGCAAGTAATCCAATTAAGCATTAATGTATGCATGAAGGACCACAGCAGTTGCTTCTACGAAAAGGATTTGTGCATTCATGCACACCTTGCTCACAGAAGGAGCCACAGCAGTCTTGCAGAGGTGCCACCATCATGAGAATCTGTTTTGCATGCCGAAAGGTCTTGAAGACTATCCCCACCTCCGCGGTCTGGTCCTGACTAGAAGAATGCTGGAATCAACAAGGGTGACCCACATGACATTAAGGTGCTGCCGTGCAATGCCAGGTCAATGATCCACATGACCACCTCCATCCATGAATTGACTTGGCATGTGTGACAGAGACTTGGTTGGATGAGACAGATGGGCCTGTTCTTGCCGCTGCTTGTCCACCAGGTTTCTCTTATGCACAGGGGCAGGGAGGGGTTTTGTGAAGTGATCTTTAGGAAGTCATTAGCCTGCACCAGGCGTCCTATTGGGAAGACCCAGTTTTCTGAGTGCATGTTCTGGAAGTTGAGCAATGGGGGCAGTACGGGATTCTTACTGGTGTAGCGACCGCCCCATTGCACCAAGGATTCCCTGCCTGAGTTTCTTCAGGCTGTGGAGGATGTTCTCATGGAGACACGTAGTTTGGTTGTTCTGGGGGATTTTAACATCCATGTCTACGTGACCTTACAAGGGGCCGCTCAGGACTTCGTGGAAAGCATGGCCTCCATGGGCTGTCCCTGAATAAGTTTGGCCTAACTCATAGTCGTGGACGTGCCTTAGACCTGGTGTTCACCTCTATGGATGCGGGTGATCTGACACTAAGTAAAAGCAAAACAAAAGAAGTGCCATGGTCAGATCACTTCCTGGTGCAACTGGACTGCTCTTCTACTCTTCCTCTCTGCAGGGAGGTGCGACCAATTCAGATGATCTGCACCCACCACTTAAGGGATCCAAATGGTTTCCAAAGAGTGGTTGGCGAAGTTTTATCCCATGTTGATGGCCTTTCAGCTGATTCCCTGGTGGCCCATTGGAATGCGGAGTTAACCAGGGCTATTGACTGTCTAGCTCCAAAGCACCCGCTCCGATTGCGTGGGGCCTGGAGCTGAGAGCAATGAAACAATTGCTGAAATGGCTAGAGCGCTGGTGGATGAAAACTCATTCTGAATCAGACTGAACACGGGTTAGAGCTCAACATGAAGCCTAACAAGTGGCGATAGCGACAGCAAAGAGGACCTTCTTCGCTGCCTCTATTGCATCTGTGGAAAACAGCAGCAGGAGACTCCTATTATTACTCTTATTATTATTATTATTATTAAGTTCAATCCCTGGCATCTCCTAGTAAGAGCTGTTGCCACTCAGTGCAGACAATGCTGAGTTAGATGTATTCTGACTTGGTACAAGTCAGCTTCATATTTTCATGCACTATTTATTGAAAGAACTGTCCATTCCTGAAACACTTAAGCAAGCAAAACTAAAGCATGCTTAAAACAGCTGCTAAATTTTATATTGGAGTTTGTTCAATCAAGATACGAATACACACAATGAAGTGCCAGAATTAATCTTTCTCTTTTCAACACTGACACAGGTTTACTGCAATAAAGACTGAAGTGGGGCATTCACACAATCTTGAAACAGCTTGCTTAGGTTTCCCTACATTCGTTTCCACTCTTCAAAGAATTGGCAGCAGCTTAACAAGGTAGATGGAATGTGGATTTTTCAGCACCCTTCAAACATGAAAAAGTACTCTGAATACTGCAAGGAAACCTCTTTCTGGCAAAAGCATTCTCAAAGGATTCAAGAATCACCTGCTTGCAACAAGATCTGGAATTACATTCAGCATTTCACCACTTTGATCAAATTATCCACTCCATTTCTACAAAAGCACAGCTCTACATTTTACAGACATCAATATGGTTAAGTTATTTAAGTTACTCTACTCTGCCATATACAGCATTTGTTACTGTCAGATGAAGTAGATCAGATAGGACACTCTACCCCAAAGGACTCAGACTTGACTATAACTTCATTTTTTAGAAAAGTGTAAGTTTCTAATCCACAAGGTTAATGCTCAAACATTTAACCAATATAGCATGCTCTAAAAATGCAAGAAACAAAAAATGAATGTAGGAATGTACCAAGAGAGGCTGAAAAATTGCAAGCAGAATTACTCTTTGCAATTCCCTCACTTGCTTCCGTTAACACCTAAATATGTAACATCAAATGTCATGCGGTGTTATTATTTAGTCTAAAATTCAAATTATACAGTTTCAGATGCTGATTAATTTCTGTGTTGGCGGGGGGCGGGGATGCTCAGAGAGATAGGCCACTTAAAAAGCTTCGTAATGAACATGCACAGCAATGTGTTACATTACTTCTGTCCAAAATAGACCAACTTGTACTACTATTACATCATCCATGTTTGATGGAACAGCTATTTCACAGTCCCTTCCAATTCTATTATGCCTGCATTGCAGGGAGGTTGGATTAGGTGACCCTGCAGGTGAGCCTAGGACTTGCCGATTGGAAGGTCAGTGGTTCGAATCCCCGTGATGGGGTGAGCTCCCATTGCTCGGTCCCAGCTCCTGCCAACCTAGCAGTTCGAAAGCACGTCAAAGTGCAAGTAGATAAATAGGTACCGCTCTGGTGGGAAGGTAAACGGCGTTTCCGTGCACTGCTCTGGTTCACCAGAAGCAGCTTAGTCATGCTGGCCACATGACCCGGAAGCTGTACACCGGCTCCCTCGGCCAGTAAAGTGAGATGAGCACCTCAACCCCAAAGTCGTCCAAGACTGGACCTAACGGTCAGGGGTCCCTTTACCTTTATGAAATGTCAGTTCCAAAAAAGAACTGACCTACTTTTCCTGACCACTACTCTTTCTTCCTTCTTCCTGGCATTCAACCAGGCTTTTGATGCAGGCCAGTCACTCCGGAGTCAAACTGCCGTTGAGACAAATGGGAACCCCCACCCCAAGAGGACAATCCAGTGCCAGCCACCAAAAACCATAGTATAATAGTGCGCTAGGCAAAGCCTTTCGTCATATCCCGCAGTCAAACAACAATGCTGTTGGAGGCACTTGTCAAGTGCTGCATTGGCCTATGCCCATCAGTCTGGATTGCATTTTCTGCCTCACTTCTTGGCCCACTAGAAATACTACACCACATGGTGAGAAGGAGGGTGGGGCAAGATTGTGCTCTGCAAGCTACACAAAAACAAAAAAGGTAGCTTTATTTCCTGCCCAGCTTTCTTGGCTTTCTGCCCTGTGTTTATCCTCATTCATATCCTAACGTAATCTGAAAGGTCTTTGAAAACCCCCATGGACTAGCTAACCCCCCCCCCACATGTCAATAAACCAAGCCTCTGCAGGAAGTCCTCTTAGCATGTGGAAGCACCTTCCATTCAAGAAATAGGGGCAGCCACACTATGTAAAGTAGGCGGATGTGTAACCTTTAAAGGTAATAGTTGTACCCTAAACTATCCCATTTTGCCCTCTTCCTAGAATCACTCTTGCTTGAGAATATAGATCGACAAACATAACATTTTAGTTTCCTGTTAATCATGTTGCTTTGAGAGTGTCTACTTTATATTTGACTTTATTCAGGAACGCTTTATTCTTGATTGTTTTATTTGATGTTTTAATGTTTTGTAAATCACTTTGAGGCTTTTCCTTAAAAGTATAAAGTGTTCTAGGAAAGGAATAATAACAACAACAAAAATAAATATACCTGCAACTTCTCGCATAGTCATGTTTTGTGGATTTGAGGAAGCAAGGCATTATGCCTCATTCAGTCAGGGAACTCACAGAGGGTGGCAAGTACTACATTAGGAGAGTACCTTCTCTCCAGCTCTTGTGCAATAATAATAATAATTTATTATTTATACCCCGCCCATCTGGCAAGAGAAACAATACCTGTTCTTAAGTGGTGCCTGCTGCATCACATATGTACGCAATCTAAAAAATGCACTTAGCATTGTGATTTAACTATTGATTGTTTTTATTTGATTAAATCTGCACAATTATACAACTAGCATTGCTGGGGTTTTTACCTAGAAACAGATGTAATTAAATGGTGATGGTTTTTCACAAGTAAAGGGCCTTTTTGTGATCCAAGAAAATAGTACAGAAAGGTGTGCAAGACACTAAATTTCACCAGCAACTTCCCATTTGCACTTGCTTCATATATCATGCATTTCTGGAAGTCAGCATTTGTGCATCTAATTTAATATTTCAGCTGGCCAAAAGTGCCCCATAATTGTGTTTTCAAATTCTAATACCTGTATACATCTGCAATATGTATCTCGTTGTTGTCATTGCTGCTGCTGCTGCTGTTGGCGGCGGCATTCATCTGTCTCAAGGGACAATAGAGTGGCCCCTCCAGGGGTGAAGTCAAACTGCATTAGCAGCAATGAAGTGACCTCCCCAGGGCGCAAGCCTGGGCAGTGTGTATGGAGGTCCTGGGCTGCCCAGCCAACAAGACCCTGCTCTCGGCCATGCTGATGTGGTCCAAAGAAAGCAGAGTAACACATTTGGCACCAGCTTGGCTGGAGGAATTGCCAGAAGGAGGTGTACAAGGCGCCATCCAACCATCTTTGGGTCTCCACTCCATTTGTGTAGGGTTTACTCCTTAGCTTCTTTCTCTCCCAAAGATATCCTGCAAGGCAGCTGAGGTTTAGGATCAGAGTTTTCCTTCTTCTGGATGGGCTGCCTTCCGAGGTTGACGGGCCCCATTTGCCCCTCACTTCCCTCTACAGCACATGCAGAAACAGCTTTCTTGACCAATTCCAACCCAAATCTCACCTTCAGTGGATTTTTGATACATGATACACCAAAGTCACATCAAGTACGCAGCACAACTGCTTTAAAAACACCCCTTCTACATAAAGCTATAATTATGACAGACACTCGGGCCTGCTCAGCAAAACAGGAGACAATGTTAATCCTCTGATTACAAAAATGAGCTTTGGTAAACTATGATTTCTAAAATGAGGGCTCTTCGTGGATGCTCATTTAAGATCTTTAAAGGAGAGCTTTAAGCTCTCGGTACTTATTTTTACCTCATGCCTTTCATCTAGGACTGAATTCTGGAATTATATACTTAAGAGAGATTTGAAAGCCGTGGCAGAGAATAGGCTGAGCTATCCACAACAGAATGCCTTTCCAGCATCAGCAATTCTTAGCTTTTTTTACGTGGAAACACATTTAAGTGATTTTTTAAAAAACCAGAGGAATGAACTGACACTGTGTCATTAAATTATTTCCAGGAGGGTAAACTGAAACAGAGAATGCAAAACAGTTAATAGACTGTTATATGGCTGGAGAAACTGTGCAATGAACATCACATCATCACTATTCTTCTGCAGAATGGGGTACCTTGCAATTAAAGTGTCCTTGCTTGCGATTATAGGGCTCTCATTTTGTTATAAAAGCCACGCAAAACCAGTCACCATTTATAGAAGCTAGAAGTGGAGTAGAGATTACTTCAGAAAATAGATATGCCATGGGATTAGATGTTATTGAAACCAATTAGTTGATGGCTATCTCAGCAGGGAAGCTAATTTGATCCTTAAATGTTGCTCTGGAAGTGCTGCAAATCAAGTGAATGATATTCGGTTACCAGGAAGCCAGAATTTATAATGCCCACAAAATTGATCCCAACAACAGAGATGCTCCAAACTAATATTCAAATACAGGAAAGCATTTGCTTCTTAATAATGATGATAAATAAAAATAAAATAAAATAAAATAAAAAATAAAATGGATTATTCAAGTACCATGCAAAATAGCTCCAGAACAATACAGTACAGCAAAAGGTTGCACTCTTATTTAATTATGAGACAGTAAAACATTAAAGACAAGTAATAAAGTAGATGTAGAGGATATAAACAGACGTGACTAAATAAAGAGATGCCTGAATGGGCTGTATGCCTATGTACTGCAGGCAGCACTGGATTTAGGGTGTGGCAAGCAGTTTCCCCACAAAGGATGCCGAGTCCAGGGAGCAAAAAACTGATAAATAATTGAGAAGATTCATTTATGGGCACCAAATTTTGACCTCGCACAGGGCGCCATATTAGCATAGATTACCAAAGTCCGCCCCGTTGCAAGGTCCACAGAAAACTAATATAAAAGACTGTGTTTCAACTATTAACTGAGATACTGCATAAACTCTTCCGTTAAGCTTATTTGGCACCTTGTACATGCCCCTGAGAACAGTCTGCAGCCAGCTTTTCACCAGAGACCAAACAGCATGGCTGAGAAACAGTTTTTGGGCCACTGCCTCTGCCATTTCATATGCGTGACAAGGGCATTTAATCTCAAAGGGGCAGAGCGCTTTAGAATTCTGCAGTTTTGTTTTAGTGCATTTACAGAGCAATCCTGTAGATGCCTTCTCAGAAGAAAATCCCACCAAATTCAATAGGGCCTAGTTCCAGATAAGTGGGTATTGGATTGCAGCTCTGTTCTCATTCCTGCCTTAAGATCAGGTGTGTATTATTTCAGGAGATTACAAATATTTATACCATTGTGCAAGCTTGTAATTCCATACAATACTTGGGGCTTCCGAAAATTCTGATAATGGTTCAGCTGCTCCTAGACAAGACAATATTAGCAAAATGTAAAGCACACCTAATCACAATAGCATCTCACCCAATTTTTTTTCATTCGTGCTATTTATCTTATGTCAGACACCAATATTTGCCTCTCAAGGCTGTTCCATAGAGAAACCAACCCAGGTTTGCTATTGGGTGTGGGGCAAGGCATGTGGGGCAAGTGTACCTGCATGATACACATGTTCCCCAACATTACTTTGTTACATTAACACATTGCATTTTAGGTCTACCCTTAAAGCAGGGGTCAGCAAACTTTTTCAGCAGGGGGCCAGTCCACTGCCCCTCATACCTTGTAGGGGGCCGGACTATATTTTGAAAATAATAATAATAATGAACAAATTCCTATGCTCCACAAATAACCTAGAGATGCATTTTAAATAAAAGGACATATTCTACTCATGTAAAAACACGCTGATTCCCGGACCATCCACGGATTTAGAAGGCGATTGGGCCGGATCCAGCCCCCATGCCTTCGTTTGCCTACCCATGCCTTAAAGCTTTCAAGTATACACTTAAAAAAACAGCTGTGTCAAGTACCCCTTAGTCATTAACTTTAAAACGCTTTCTGTGCTTTCACACGCTGGGTTTCTTGTACAATAGAGGACAAATGGTTTGAAACATGCATTAGGTCTGATACCGTGAATCTTATTTTTTCCCCCTTGTACTTGATTTGAACTCCTTCAATCATCAGCCTCAGACAGGAGTTTTGTGTACCACTGCACAGCAACGCTGAGACTCTGGCAGTGAGGCTACAGCAGCTTGCTGATGTCCTCATTTATATTACTCTTTGAAAAAAGACAACAACAAAAACCCATCACTTACCATTTAGAACAAGTTTCTTTTATTGGCAAGGAATAATTAGCATCCCCCAGAGAGGGGAATTTGGAGTTGGACAGGATAATCCAACAACTATTATAACAATCCTAGTCATAAATCAACATTTACTGCAATTCCAAGTTTGTTGGGGGAGGGAGTTGGGGGGAGCCCATATTACTGAAAAGAACTTGCTTCCCCATGAAGGTGATTTCAAGAATGAAACTACCCCACACAGTGTCAGATGCTATTTTTGCTGCAGCATCCCCAGCCTTTTCTTTTTTCTTTTTCGCATTTCTGGGACAGATTTCATACAAAGTACTGCAGTTTCTCTCTCTTGAGAAACCTAAACTTAAGTGTGCCAATTGCCTTTCCCATTCAGTTACTGTAACTCATGCTAACAGGCATACTTGCTAGTGCCGTGTTTTCCTTCCAATTTGGAATGCCCTTCTGCAAAGTCAATTGCTAACCACTTCCTCTTCTTCATTTTCCTTCAAGGTATAGAACCTGATAAAAATCTGAGCACCTGTCCAGAAAGACAGTAAACACTAGGTGCTTTCTGACATATCAAGAGGCATATCCAGAAAAAGGAGCTTACTTCCTTTTCTTCTCATTCCAGTTGTGAACATAGTAAGAAATAAAGAGGGAAAAGGGGTTGTTACCAAGTTCAACCTCACCCTCTACTTAATGAGTGATTTAATGAGCCAAACATGCACAAGAGAGACATGCAAAGTAATCACAATGACCACTGTGATAGCTCAGTTGGTAGAGCATGAGACTTTTAACCCCAGGGCCGTGGGTTCAAGCCCCACACTGGGCAAAAGATTCCTGGACTAGATGACCCATGTGGTCCCTTCCAGCTCTACGAGTCTATGATTTTATGTTATGAAGGTACAGTAGGCTTTGACCTGTTAATCAAGCCATTACCCCTGGCCTGAGTGTCACTGTGATACAAATTTTCCCTTTGATAAACTGGTTGGCTCTTCTGAGTACAATTTTATGGTTAGTTAATTCAAGCATGTCAAAGAAACTGCATTCAAAGTCACAGGATACACTCTAGTAACAACAAACAATGAGGTACTCTATTCCTAGTGAAGGCAATATACATTAAACAGTCTATGCTAGCCAAACACTGCTCTGGAAGATATAATTTAGTGCCTCTTTGACATCAGATGGTAGTTATAGTTACGTACTCTCAACACTGAGCAGGGGATCCTGCCGGCTCCCTCGGCCTGAAAGCGAGGTGTGCGCCACAACCCCATAGTCGCCTTTGACTGGACTTAACCGTCCAGGGGTCCTTTACCTTTTACCTTTACCACTGTCAGAAGTTGATTTCTTGTTCCATTCTACCTGCTAAGTTTTTCATAGACCTAAACATGTTGAGAAGGCTATTAAACAACTTTACTTGCATCCATCAGGAGCTTCTGTTAGGGGATGAGCCAGAACATTGCTTTCAAAGAAAAACCAAGGTTAGCTCCAGAGGCAACTCTTCCTACCACACATGGAAAAAGAAGTGCAATCTGGAGCAGACAGATACTGAGAAGGGTCTCAGGTGAATATGAGGGAAAGGATAAGGCAACTCTTTCCTGTTTCAGCAGCATGACATACAGCAGGTCGAAAGCTGTCGCGGGGAAACCCAGTGTAGAGTCATAGTCATTACCATCACCTCTTCCTGAATTGTTCCCAAGTTGCTGGGGAAGTACACAGATATTATCATCAACACCACCACATTTTTCCGCATTGTTCCCAAATGCTAAAAGCGTTTGTTTTGAGGGCAGGGGGGAGAGAAAAAACGACTATGTGGGGATATGATGGGAAGCTTATAAAATGACTCATGTTGTAGAGAGATTTTCTTCTCCCTCTCTCATAATACTAGAACTTTGTTGTCACCCAATGGAATCAACCTGATTAGTTCAATGGGTTTCCTCACAAGCAACTGTCCATAGGATCCCCGCCTTAGCCACCTTTTGCTTCCTGCTGGAGACCTTCTCCTCTGAATCATAGTTTCAGCCCTACTGCTTTACAGCCTTCCAAAAAAAATGCTTCATATATTTTCCTCCCTTAGTGTAAAATGTGTTATTCAAGAAGATTCTGAAAGAGGCTGTGCTTTTAAACATACTCAAACAATATACCGGTATGCAGTAATCTCTTGTGATTACTGTGAAACTAACTGGAAGTGGCAGGCGTAATGTGCAGCTCAGACACCACTATCTATGGTCACATTCTCTCTCAAGTCAGAAACCTAGAAAGCAGAAGGGATGAAACCTTATTTCCAAGCAGGCCATTCAGAATGATCAATAAAACTGTCTATGCAGAGGCAGGCGCAAACCAAGCATGCCCAAAACCTAAGAACGTGCATGCTGGAACTGGGTAACACAAGTGGTGGGCAGGGTTAGATGCAAGGGAGAACCAGTGCCTGCATAGCGTACTTATTCCATTGCTGAAAAGGCCCTCTAAATGGTTTTTCCCACAGCTAAGCTTCCAAGAAGACTCCTAGCAATGTGGAAATGTTACCAGGTGAGCGATGATAAGCGAAAAATTAACAGATAGATCCCTCTCCAACTAAGTCTCCCCTAAAAATTCCAACCCACCTATCCTCCTCCATCAATTGGTAGAATGAATCCAAGTAGTATGCCAGAATTCTGGTATATAGTAGGTTCCCAGCAAGTAAACTTTCAGATTGCTAGTAAAATAAATAGATAAGGGCTGAGTGAAAAAGAAACCACTGATTCCCCATCCCAAATAACAGAAGATGCCTCCTTGTGTTTATCTCTCCTATACCTTGTTAACCTTGAGTAACAGAGCTGCAGCAACAACAGTTCTGGCCCATGAAGAATCAGAATAGAGATCAATGCTCTAATTATTAGCAGAAACTGTTTTGATTACTGAAATACCTTGCTTTAATTTTTCTACCACAGTTGCAATGACCAAAGTTGAGTTGGACATAGCTGAGGTGGTTGCCATTCAAACCAAGAGAGGGAACAAGCATCCCACCATCCCATAGAACATTCCCAGATTTTCAAACTATGGCTGCCTGAGATGGGTTGTTGTTACTGTTGTTATATTATTATTATTATTATTATTATTATTATTATTATTATTATTATTATCAGGATCAAACAGGGCATGCAAGCCAACCCAATATGAAAAGCCATGTTAGCATTGTTAATTGGCAACATTTAGGATAATGTGTATTTTGGGATTTCCAGCTTTGGAACATTAAGAGAACCAAATTTAATATAGTCCTGTATGAGGTTCATCTCCAACTATACCAGAGATAGCCAATGCATGCCTCTTCAGAAGGAAGTCGCACTGAGTTCAATGGGAAGCACCTCCAGTGAAGTTTGCAAAGCAGTGTTGGGGAATATGTGGCCCCTGGCTGTCATGCATTCCAACACCCATCAGCCCCAGCCTGTATGTCCAATGATCAGTTGGCAGTTCTGGTTCTGAACATCTGGAGGACATTGTGTTGGCTATGCCATTCATCCTTAGCTCCATGGTACAAAAGCAGCCCTAATAAGCTTAATGAGGAAAGCACTTGGCAGACTAGTTTTGATGGATGCCCTAAAGGTTACAAAATAAAAGAACTGGCAAAATACATTTCAGAAGCAGAAGCCTTGACTGGAACACAGGAAAATTACCCTTCCTTCCTCTCCCGCCTCCCCTCTCTTGCAAGAAACGGACCGAAAATGTCTTTATTTCCTGTAATACAACAGCCGAGTAGCAAGAAGTTTCCATATGGCTGAGGGAGCAGACAGGACAGTTATGCAACTGAACAGGACTAATTATACAAGTAAGTAGTTAATATGATCACCATAAAGGCCCTCAAAAATTCAGAATTTCCGGAGCGCTAGTGGGACTTTCTTCCAATGTAGAAATAGGAAAAGGTAATAAGACAATGGCCCATTTAGAAGCAAGGAACAGGAAGTTCAGGAAAGTCTCTAAGCATCACTCAAGAGAGGAGATGTGGATTTTTTTTAATATAATACATGCAAACATGCCATGGTGTATGGTGATATCTGAATGCAATGATTTTCTGGCATCCATTTACCAATACGTATATGATACCCAAACCACAAATTACTTTTAAGGGCACCAGTTAGTAGGGAAGGAGGGGTGCTACTTTAAATGAAAAATAAGAGGACAGCATGAAAGAAGCTACCAGCATGAGCCTGACCAAACTGCGGGAGGCAGTGGAAGACAGGAGTGCCTGGCGTGCTCTGGTCCATGGGGTCACGAAGAGTCGGACACGACTAAACGACTAAACAACAACAAGAGGACAAGACTCCCTTAAATGTATAAAACTATTTTAAAAATAAGCTGATCATTATGGGTTTATTCAGGCTGCATCAAAAATTTCATGCAAAATTTTGATGGATACATCAAAAGCCATGTGTCTTAAATTGTGATTAAGGCAAAGGAAAATGAATCTGCAATTCCTCCTATCCCCAGCTCTCCCACTTTCATTAATTCTCTTTGTTCCCTGCCCCGCCCCACCCCACCACAATATTTCACATACTTCTTAACACCATATGTAGCACAGTTTTGCCCAACAGCTAGCTTAGCATGCAGGAACCACACAGGCTGCTGGCTCATCTAGCACCCACAAACTGAAAGGAAATCCTAATTTGCTGTTTAAAAACATGCAGCTTCCTGCATGTAGTAGGAAGGTCTCAAGCCTTAGGTTTCCCCCACTCCCTAAACTTTCTAGGGTCGCAACAGTGGTGGGAGCAGTCCATGAACTGTCACCTAATAGCCATCCCTACACTAAAACTGATTTGCAAGAGCAAAAAAAAAAGTTATTCCAAGTCACCCTTCTCCCTTCCTCCTGCAATTCCCCAGGAAACAGGTGCTGAGGTCTCTGGGATTAAGTTTTAATCATCTGCTGCCGCCAAGGAACACAACCCAAGAAAGCGAAGTAAGAAAGCAGAGTCGGTTTTGCTGGTAACAGCTTTCATTGTGACAGCTTGCTCAGACGTGGCGGAGAAAGGGACAGATGATTCATTAGAAGTGCTGAAGTGAACAAGCTGTACAGATTTTGGTACAGCTTCCACCCCCACCCCCCCACCTTCCCGTCACTTCCACCCGCAGAAGGCCATACTAGTCCTATTCATCACACTGCATATATAATTGGTTTGTTGCTCCATGCAATTAACAGGCATAAAAAAGAACCAAATTAGTGCGTCCAGCACAACAGGGTAGAAAGGTAGCCAAAGATGCTATGAACAGGATGCAACTGTATTTGCTGTAAAAGAGGCTTTGCCACACACTTCAGTTCAAAAACACCGGGTCTAAAAATAAAAATTTAAAAGCACTGGTGCCTTCAAGACAGATAACCAGAGCAGTTTTTAACATCAAAGATGATCTATCTTGGGCCCTGAAAATGCCCCCAGCATGGCTTTAAAAATAGATAGGCAGTTTCCTGTTTCAATATAGGAGGAAATCTGACATAGCCAGTTACCAAACTATAGAAGTACCCATTAAACTCCCACAGTATAAGTAATATTTGAGATCTTAGGAGAGCCACTTCTGCTCTTTTGCACCAGCTAACTCAACATACTGGATATATGTTTCACTAGACTCTGTCAAAGTTTGAACACATTATTTTAACTGAGAAGCTACAGGTTATCAAGCTTAACACAGAGCGCTTATCTCCAAGACTCTCTGATTAAATGAATCAAAGAGTTGGAATGGACCCTGGAGGGTCATCTGTTCCAATCCCCTTGCTCCATGTAGGCTGCAACTACAGCATGCCTAATAGACATCTGCTGAAATGGCTCCTGCAAAGGGCAGGCCACTACCTCCCACAGCAGGCTATTCCACTGTCAAAAAGCTCTTGTTAGAATGCTTAGGAGAAATCTGCTTCAATGCAGCTTCCACTAGTACTGCTCTCTGCAGCGACAGAGAACGTCTATGCCAATGAGGCACAGGGATGCTCCACTAGCCCAGCCAAACGATGTAGCAGAATGTCAAGTAGATTACACCACTTCAGACTCCAGGTAGTAAGTATTATTTATTTAGAAAAGGTGTTTCCCTTAAAAAAAAACCAAAAAAAAACCTCAGTGCTATAAGAAAAGCAGCACCACTTGCTTTTGTTAAGTTTTGTTTTAAATATATATACATAACAAAAATGTGGTTTCCCTACCTGCAGTCTGAAATGATGATGTGGTAAAGTGATCTGTATCATTTCAGACTGCAGGAGGACATTTTTTGAAGTCTGCCTTAGGTAAAAATAACCCTGTAAGTAGAAAAAGAGGGAGTTGTGGGGAACATTAAACATGGCCTCCCCCACTTGCAGACTAAGTAATAAGGTTTGTTTTACCACCTCAAGACGTCACCACCTCATTTGCACCTCATTCTGTTTCATGCAAAGATCCAGCCACGTCCAGGTTCACAGGAAGGACAACCAGCAGCCCTTTAACCTGTTCCGCTGTTTGGCCTGACCTGATGGAACATGCAGGGGATTTCCAGGAAGTCACACCCAAGGCTGTAGAAACAAGTTTGGTTCTGCCGCCTTTGTTCGCTGCTGGGAACTTTACTCCTTACTGGACTTGGCAGGGAAAGAGAAGAGAAGAAGGAGCACAGACTGATTCCAGTTTGAAGCTATGCTGCTTGCGCTCGCTGGCACATCCTTGCAGTTGTTTTGCAGGGTGAGAAGAAGGGTTTGCACAAAAGAGACGTTCTCCCCACGCTACTGACACATTGGAAACTGCCCCTGCCCAGAGATTTTACTGAACAGATTTCCACCCCGCCTTAAAAGTCAACAGAATTATTTCCAAGATTGCCATTCCTGAAAAGAACACGTCTGAGAAAGGAATGCTAGCAGGCTACTAGTTAAATGATCATTTGCATTTCCATAACCAAAAGGTATCTCAAATCACTTTTTAACTATCCCTCAGCTAGTGTTTTGCTCCAGTCACTTTACGGCTTTGCATGTTATCAGCATGAACATAGAATGAATCAGCACTGCACTCTGTGGGTGATGAACTTGCACTCAAATATTGGACTAAAACATAGCTGATCCAAAGAGACATAATTAAATGCCTCATGCAAACCTCAAATTTGATGAGAACACAAGCATCTGATGCAGTATTGCCACCACTACAGGTAAGGTCCTGCAGGTATAGCGCACCTTTCTTGAAGCTTGGCAGTCCTGTTGATTCTACTTTTATGAATCACCTGACTCTACAGAAAAGACCAAAAGCTATGTTATATGTTACCAGCTGGAAAACATTTAGCTGAGATCATGTGAAAACTTTATATATATATTAATCAATCTGCTCTTTAAATACGCAGTCACAACTGCAAACCACTCAAGAGACTAGAAAGGTCAACATAAAAAAATGCACCAGAGCCAAATGTTCACAGAAAGATGCACAGAGCAGAAAGCAACATTTGAAGAAGTCTGTGAAATTACAACAGGAAAAGGAGCCAGAGCATACAAGTTCGTCATGTCTATCACTTTCCCTCTCTCCAGGCTCTACACATAGCCAGATAACTGGCAGGGAAATCCCAGTTTAACACATTGCAGAAGGCAGTGAATGACTACCACTCATCCCCAGCCCCACCCAAATATAGCCAGCCATTGCATAATCACATAGTTAGCTTGGCAACACTCACTTTGGGGAAGTATTTTGGAGAAGCAATGTGGTGATATGAAAGATATGTGAGTTATTTAGTACAGTATCCTGGATTAAAGTTGTTTTAGTTTTACTTAAAGTTGTTTTAAGTTTACTTTCACTTAAAGATTGTAGATCTACTTTCCCTAACAATGTTTCTCAAAATTGGGTCTCCAACTGTTGTTAGACTACAGATTTCATCATCCCTGACCACTGCCCTGATAGCTAGGGATGATGGAAACTGTAGTCCAACAATAGCTAGGGAGACAAATTGGAGAAACACTGCCGCAACAGATCTCCAATTCAGCAGTTGGCAAGAATGTGCTTGCTAGGAGAGCTTTAAACTGAATTGTGAGAGGGAGGGAGATAATATTTCAGAGGACAGAGGGACATCAAGTGCTTGGGATAATAACATCACTGGTGTACAGGAAACTGGGGCAGCGGAACAGAAACCTGCTATCAGGCAGCAAAAAACCAATAAGGAAGTAGCTGGAGGGAATGACTCACGGTTTCAGCTGTCTCTATACTAATGCACAGAGCATGGGAAACAAAAAATATAAACTTGGGAATGGCAAATATGATATACAGTGGTACCTTGAGTTACAAATGCCTCGGGTTACAAACGCTTCAGCTAACCTGGAAGAGTTACCTCGAGTTGAGAACTTTGCCCCAGGATGAGAACGGAAATTGTGTGCCGGTGGCGCAGTGGCAGCAAGAGGCCCCATTAGCGAAAGCACAGCTCTAGTTAAGAACAGTTTCAGTTTAAGAACAGACCTCTGGAACAAATTAAGTTCATAACTAGAAGTACCACTGTAATAGTCATTGCTGAAACATGGTGGGATGGGACTCATGATAAAGCATCTGGAAACCAAGCCTTATGAGGAATGGTGCTCCAGAGGGTAGGACCCAAACCACTGGATTAAAATTACAAGAAAGGAAATTCCAACTAAACATTAGGAAGAACTTTCTGACAGTAAAACATGTCTGACAGTGGAACGGCCTACTTTGGAAAGTAGTGGACTCTCTTTCACTGGAGGTTTGTAAGCAGAAGTTGGATGGCCATCTGTCAGGGATTCTTTATCTGTGATTCCTGCATTGCAGCAGTTGGACTATATGACCCTTGGGGTCCCTTCCAACTCTATGATGCAAAAGAACTGACACAAGAGTTATTTTCCATCTTCCCACATCAAAACCAAAAATACTTCAGATATTAAATATTACAGATTACCTTTGCAGTGTATTTATGACAGTGGATGCAGCTGACAAATATTGTAGACACTGCCACATATTTATGGAGTTGAGGCATAATGCCCAGTGATCAATATATTTGACCCTGCTCTAGCCAAAGGGCTTATTTAGGAATGCGATACAGTTTCTTGCCTTCTTGAAAGCTTTTGACCAAACAACTATGAACAAAAAGTCAGATTAGTATTATGCAAGTCACAGCTGATGCGTAGTGAACTTTGCAATGTCCACAACACCATCATAACCAAATAGGGATAGAAAAATCTCTCTCTGAAGCAAAAGAATCTAATACGACATATTACTCTAGGACAACAGTATTCCATGGCAAAAGTTCAAGGACTGAGAATGTGAAGAAGCTGCTAAATAACCTTCATGGTTTGACAGAAAAGTTTGCAAAATTAAATGCACCACAAGCCAGAAAGTAAGCATGCATATATTACTAGCTTCCCATGAAATGTCCCTTTCTAAAGGGCCTGACTCATGATGTTTCTGTGCGTGGGGTTTACTGGGGGTTTCAATCAGCACAGCTGACTCAACTCCAACTTGTTCACAGCCAGGAACCTGTGGGAGGAAGGTTCCTATATCCTATGCTTGAGCACGAGAGGCAGTTCCAAGATTTTTTTAAAAGACGTTTTTTAGACATCCAAAGGAAATCATGCTTTGGTCCAGAGAGGCAGATTCCCAGCATCCTGTTTTTAGCCCTGCAGTTCCTGGTTCCTATAAGAAGCAAAACTTGAGCAACCCACCTCAGCCAGCGTGCACGCGCACACACACAAACACACACACACACACACTGCAATCAGTACCTCCAGCGCACCCTGGAGCTGCAGGGAGTGTGGGTCAAGAATTGCAAGACTCAAGCAGATTAAAGGGACATTTCACACATTACGGCAAGCCTGGTTCTGCTACCAGGTGTAGGTACAAAGGTAAAGGACCCCTGGATGGTTAAGTCCAGTCAAAGGCGACTCTGGAGTTGCGGAGCTCATCTCGCTTTCAGGTTGAGGGAGCCGGTGTTTGCCCACAGACAGCTTTCCGGGTCATGTGGCCAGCATGACTAAACCGCTTCTGGCGCAACGGGACACCGTGATGGAAACCAGAGCGCATGGAAACGCCATTTACCTCTCTCCTGCAGCGGTACCTATTTATCTACTTGCACTGGTGTGCTTTTGAACTGCTAGTTTGGCAGGAGCTGGGACAGAGCAACGGGAGCTCACTCTGTTGCAGGGATTTGAACTGCTGACCTTCTGATCGGCAAGCCCAAAAGGCTCAGTGGTTTAGACTACAGAGCCACCGACGTCCCCTCTCTACCAGGTGTATCCACACTGAAAGATGAAACTAGTCACAGTTCCCCAACGAATGTTACCTGCATGACAAAAACAAACTTACGTGTAGGTGTCGTAGTTGTGTGCACCTAAAAACGTGCCCTGTGAAGGGGACCTCGAGCTTAATGTCCTGCCTAGGCAGGCAGGACAGCCTCATCCCACCACCCACCTGCTTCTCCCCCCCCCCTTGTGATTTTAAGTATCACTGTGGTGGTACCTATATGGAAAGAGTCTGTACAAACAAATCCTTCTCATCCCAAGCAACTTTCAAGTCCAGTAAGCAGCAACCTTAGTTAAACGGAGGAAATCTTCTGCTACATTTTCTGGCCTCTCCACCTTCCGCTGCCTTTGATGATGCCCAGCTACCAATGAATTTCCCTCATCACCAGCTGCAAGTTTAAGATAAAATAAAAAGCTCTCACTGCTGAAACTGCCAAATATGAGGTAATTCTTCCCCCTCTAATAAGCCTCCCCCCTCCACCCCAAGAGACCAGATCCAGCTATTTCTTCTTATGTTAAGGCACTAGAAAGGATGCAGAGTTACAATTACAGGCTGTTAACAGGATGATTACAGGCTTTTTTGATTAGCTAATAACCAATCCCAGTAGAAAGGTACATTTACATTGGCAGTTCCTCATATGACCTAACGCTAGAACTGCCCTACCACAGTGGGGCTTGAATACATCCCACATTAGATGTGTATTTTAACTACTGAATAGAAGCCTGCAAGACTTGTAATCCCCTGAAGGCAGGAATAAAAATCTCTGCTAAAAGTTGGAAGCACAGGAAGGAAATACTGCTGCTGCTTGACAAAAGCTGGATGTCTGAAAAGCCACCCGTCATCTGTCTCCAGTCAAGTCTGCACAACCAAGGAGTGCAGGAAGCTAGAAGACACCTTAAAAGTGGCTTCCCTAGGACAGTGGGCAGTTGCACATACTAAGCTAAAGAAAAAGGCAGAAGCATCGGCTTTAATACTGTGATACCGTACAATATGCAAAGGGCTTTATACAGTGCTATTTTTCTACAAAAATAGGTACTGGAACTCACCATGAACTCCTCCCTTGTTCTCTTATAATGGCAATGGCGCCCACCAGAGAGGTGTCAGAACTGAGTTCCTGGGGGGAAAGCCCTGGCTTTATATGAGAAACCAGCTTGCACACAGCTCACCTGCACACTATCCATTTATGGCAGTTTTATACGAATCCTGGGAACCGTATTTTGTAAAGGGGGTTGAGAGTTGTTCTTGGACCCCTTCACAGCACTACGACTCCTTTCAGTGTCACTTTCTGGCAAGCATTTTCCTGCCTCTCTAATCAGGGTACATATATACTTAGGTAGGTGGCCACTTCATCCATGTTTCCAGTGGATTCTGGCCCAGGAAAAAAACTTATGTCACAATATGCCTTTTAAAATTTGTAAGGTGCCACAATGTGTTGCTGATTTCCTGGAAAAGACACACATAAAAAGTTCCTTTGAAATTTGGTGCTCCCTTCCAGCTGATAAAGGCACCTCCAAGAGCAATGCATCATAAAATTGGGCAATTAGGATTTAATTGAGCAGAAAAGACCATTCTACTGATTCAGTTTTCCCATACTGTACTCCATTTCTCTGTAAGTCTACATCTGTCCTGCTATATAGCCAGGGCAGGCAGGTAAGCACAGATGCATCATTTTAGTTCCCCACAAAGCGATGCATTTATCTTATCCTCATACATTTATATAATATATATTGAAAGAGGGACAACCAATCTTATTGTTCTTTTAATGAGTATGGGCCCCTTCTATGAAGGCACTTAATACTCCACACTCTCAGGGTGAGGGGACACTTCACTTAAGCCCACTCTACAGTTTTGTTTTGCTTCTAAAAGGGATGAGAAAATCAGTTCCTGGCACGGGGCCAATATTAAAAAAAGAAAAAAGGATATAGCATCATGTCCCTACTATTTCACTGAGAGTAGCTGAAGAGGAAGCTCCGCCAGTAAAAATGAGGCAACTTGTTTTTATTTAAAAGCAGAAGTGAGACGAACCAAAAAGCAGGCACATACAGTACCTATCACCACCTCAAAAAAAAACCCCCTTTGTCTAGAATTCATGTTGTGGTTATGTGGTATGGACAATATACATCAAAGCCCACAAGCCAGCCATCTATCCAGATCTCACTTAAACCAAGAGAGAGTATGACTCCCAGGACCAAAACTACTGTGCATCTCTACACGACCTCCAAATATTTGACAATGCATTGCTGGTGGGACTCAATGACATGGACAAGTGTATGTTCAAAAAAGCGAATGCAGCTGTAAGAGTAAGATTAGGGAACTGGCTGTCCACCCTCTGCTCCCTTTGCCCACACACACCCTCCCCATTCACTTCTGCCACTCCCAGCTTTTTCCTTCCACCCAAATCATGCTCCCAGAAGATAGATAAAGCAAGGGAGGGGAGAGGCAGGATATGTGGTTTAAACCCAGGGAATCAAGTGTTGTTTTTATTTGATTTATACTGTGTCCACAGTAACAATAATTCATGATCTATTTCATTTTATATGTATAAGTGTTTGAGTATCTGGGGATACAAGTTACGTTCAGTTTGGGGGAGGATGGACTCAATTCTAGAAAAGAGTATGCTATAATAAATTTGTTAAAAGGTGCCACAATATTTCTTGTTGTTTGTGCGTACTACATAAACCTTACCACATTAGGACACTGCTACCATAAAATTAAAGAGTTAGTCCAACACAATACAAGCTTTCCTCCTAAGTTTTTTTTTAACTCCCATGAAACTCGTTAACAAACATTTTTATTAACTGCCAGAACTCTTTTATCATCTGAGACATACTTTTACAAAGCCAGACTTGCATAGCACACAACCCACAGGGAGGAAATGGCCTCTTCTTCCTCAACTGGTGGCTAACCAGTGACAAGCCTCAGCTAAGTGGGGTGACAGGCAGACAATTAAGCAGCACTGCACTGTGCCATAAAGGATGCAGCCAACCCACATAATACACTGCCTAGGGATGGCATGAGGTTTAAAAGAAAATGTGGCAGACAGATGTAAGAGACAGCTGCAGAAGTTCCAAAGACATAACCCATGTAGTGGTAGCAAAGCTCAACTTCTCATACAAACTATTGTTGTAAAAAAAGAAAGGGGTGGGTGACAGAAAACAGCAATGCACTTTTGGAGAACGTTTGTTTGAAGCCCTCTGTTATTCAGGCCAATTCTCCTTGCTCCCACTTGCTGACTCAAAACTTGGACTCTCGACTCGGGTGCTGTGATTAAAAAGCTTTATTCCAAAAATCAGCCCAGCATCCCAACGAAGGCCGAACTACAAGCTACAAGATCATAAGGAGCTCCACAATACATGGCTAAGACGCTGTTCCAATGCTTGATGTGCCCTCTAAGGTCCCCTTCTGAAGAGCAGGGTGGGAAGACATTTATGCAGTTGCTTTCCTGATTATCACAACTGGGCAAGCAGGCAGGCACTCCTACCAGTAAGCAGTTTTCAAGGTCTATTCATGCCAGCATGGTCAACTCCATGTTCTTGGAGACAGAGGTGGAGACAACGGGACGGGTTCACTGTCTGATGTACCCGTAGGCTCCTCACTGGTAAGGGGAGATGCTGAGTCCATGCCGATGGCAGTGACATTGTGCTTGGGATATACTATGATGGCAAGGCAGGCAACTCTTCTGAAAGCCCTCTCAGAACTTTCTCTGGATCCAAGGAGTTTGGGGAGATCTTCAAAGCAGGAAGCTTACAGGTGGACCAGACTCAGCCTAGTTACCACCCCCTCCCTTTCGGCTTACCTTCCTGGCCTACGCTGACAAAGTAGTTCAGGAAGAGACGGAAGACAGGTATAGATGAGTACAGAAAGGGGTTGCTGTGGGACCCAAGCCAAAAGCCACAACTGCAGTCTTCCATTACTATGAACAGAACGAAAGGGAGACTGTGGAGATTCTGGTAGAAAATTAACCCCCTTCTCAAATCATTGACAGCTGTTACATAACGTGAAGCCAAGGTCTTTGAATGTAATCTATATCCTTTAAAGCCATTTGCTATGTACTCCTCTGGGATGCGCATTGCAACCTACAGTTTTGCAATTCCAGCACAGATTTGATGTTGCAACTTTCCTTTCCCAGCATAATTTGTGTGTATTTCTTTTTTCCAAATGCACATCTGCATTCGCTCCCGAGTGTCCATCACAAGAGTGCATCCTGTATTACTTGCAGAACTCACCACCACTGCACCACACACATGAACAGAGCAGAATGGACTTGCTGACTCCCCTTAGGCCTTGTGGAACTTTTATCAACTGGCCTTAAGCAACAGCAAAAGTTACATCTAAAGCATTGCTATGCACTCATAAAGGAATACCAAGCATTATGTCAGATACGGAAACTGCTCAAAAAGGCTTATGTATGACATGGCTGTCAGGTTCTCTTTTCATAATAATATACTTGCTGGGGAGAGATGGGAATAAAAAAGAAAAATTAATGTAAGGCTTATGGACTCTAACAAGCTGTTGCATTGGCAAAGCAGGCAAAACCTCCAAAACTTGTGACCCACCAAACCAAAGACAATCCATCAGCCATGTTAGGGCCTCCTTAGTGCTTGGCAACCTCCACTACCTTTGCAATCCTAGGCAAGCAACAACAAACAGAAGGTTTTGCAGCTCCCAGTGGACTGCCTACCATACATGACTAGCTACAAGTTGTGCAGGCCTGGGATCGGAGCAGGCACTCGTGTTCTCTGCTGACACAGTGCTGCGATTTGTGGATTATTGTAGTGAATACAAAAAGGAAGGTTTGCAAATCCTTAAAATCCCATTATTCAGAAAACCAAGGAAAAATGCTACCCTTTGATGATGATGAACTCAGAACAGGTGGGAATTGTGCATGCAAGGTGTTAGGTTTTTTTTGTTGTAATACACAAAACCTGCATAATGGTTCATTCTCATCTGTGCTAACCGTCACCCACATATTGAAGAATCAGTCGTAGGCTGGAATCTAGCTAAGCATGAACAGCAAAAGATAAAGCAGAAGGGGGGGGAGTAATGTAGCATGATCAGAGCATAAAACAAATCCCTTTAATCTAGAACAAAATTAACTTTAGTTGGGGATGAAGCTTAAGTCTGCACTCATAGGAAAGGCAGAAGGAATGGTTTGATTTTAAAACAGCAGCAAATACAAGTTTTAAGAAGGGGCTTTACCACACTGTTTATGTTTACCACACTGATTATCTAGCAAGCTTGGCAGGATCTGAGCAGGAGGTTGTGGGATAATGGATCACAGAGGATAGGTTGGCTCCAAGAACAGCCTAGTTTCATAATGTGACATCTGTAGACATTCGCAGTTCAAACTGCCACCATGCAGATCTGCCACAAATTCCAGGCAGGAACAGTTCAAGCAAACACAGTTGATGGGGTGATCTTGCCTTTCCATAATGGTCTGTGACACAGCAGCGTGGAACTCCATGCATGCCTTATACCTGGAACCTTGATTGGTACATACATGGATGGTTTCTCCTACTTGACTTCCTGTGCATTTGAGTGCAGAAAAGAGATTTGAAGTCTTCCTTTCTGAAACAGAACTTAGGACTATGATGGAGAACAATCCATCAGGAATCTGCTCTCCAGTTGAAATTCCCATCTGTGTCCCATTTAATTCAACAGAACATTCAATGGAAAAGTTTCCAGTGAAGTCAGTGCACTTTCTATTCCTAAAGCACAGAAGAATTGGCTGCTGAGTTTGGACCAGTTGGTCTTAAGGCTATTAACAGAACAAGCATCTGCCCTGTACATTCACATTCAGGTCTGGGCACCTTATTCCTTCCCATTGCCATGCCAAAACTTTCATTCTTGTAGCTACAAGGCTAACAGAACCTGGTCTTGAAGGATAGCTCTGCTCCTTTAATAGTAGCATGTGTGCAAGTCAGTGTAATATGTTCAGAAACTTGCTGAGTCACGGTGATGGAAGAAAATATATTTTCCCCTTAAATGTTAAAAATGCAAAAGCTTTTTTAAAAAATAAAATCTGGAGTTAGCAACTGCATTAACGCAGCAAAAATATAATGGGGGGAAAACCCAGAAAGACTAGATGAAAGTATTTGGCTCCTCATTGTCATTTGGGCAGAAAAGGGCAAATAAAGTTGTCATGGAACTTCCCTATGAAAAAAGGTTACAACATTTAGGCCTTTTGGTTTAGAAAAAGGGTTAAGATGCAATCCTAACCCCTGGCAAGAGAAAAGAACTGATTAGAACTACTCCGCTCCACCAGTGGAGATTTACCATGGAACATTATTTCATGCAGAGGTTTTTATTCTCTCCTGACAGTTAGCCATGTGGAAACCTTCAATTTAAACACAAAAGTACTTGTGCAAACTAGTTTGTGTGTTAAAACAGCAGAATGCACTACAAAGGACTGCAAATCTCACACCCAAAAACATTCAAGGTGTAAGGGGGGGGCGGGAATCAAGGATAGAATTCAGTGTAGTGCTCAGTGGAGTATGTGCATAGGGAACAATGTCCAATCATGAAACCGGGCTTCCCTCTCCCTCCCTTCTCCTCCTCTCCCATGCCCCTTAAACCTGATCTGGGGTTTCTCCCAACCCTCCAGAGCAGATTTAGAGGGTGCAGGGGGCACTCAGAGACAGGAGATGAGGGAAATCCCACTGCATGAGCAGCCCTCGTTCCATGTGCACAACAACTTAACTGAAACCCACCCCTACTGCTGTAATGTATTTAGCTGTCACCTGTTACACCTGATGCAGAGATGCAGCAGTACTGCCTGCTTTCAGTGGAGCACCACCTTGTGTTTCTTCATGAATCTCTCTTTTGGACATGCTCTTCTGCATTGGAGGTAACCAACAGTGCAGAAATCACTGATCCAAATCCCACCTGCTGCAGAGACGCAGAAAGTTTAAGGGGTGGATTGATGGCTGGTTGTTTGTTTGCAGCATGAACCTCCATTCCCTAGAGAATGCAGCCAAGAAAAGGAGTTCCCCTTTCTTCCAAGTGCAACAGCGGCCATCCCAGGGACTCAGGATCAAGACTAAAATTTCACACCATTTACGCTGCCGTGTATGGGTGGACAGACAGGCTAGTACTTTTTGTGGGCTAGTGACTTCTACAAGGTCATCTGCAAGTCTGGAGCAAAAATAATGTAATGTGCGTGCATAAGGCAACATCTGTTTCATAACAAGCCTGGCTCTTTACGCATTTCCAATGTGGCCTTTGGGTGCTTGACTGAGTTGCCCAGCCCTTTTTTAGACTGTTCCCTGCTGCTGCTTGTCATATTTGTTAATCTTCAACACCCACTATTCACATTTCATCTCTGAGTCTCACTTGGAGCTTAGCATTTGCAAAATGTTCTGAATAATTTACACATGTCATTATGAGCAAAAGAAGAAGGACATGTGTTGACGAAGAACAGGCCACTCTGAGTATCAAGGAAGTGATAAATGGAGACGAGAGGAAAATGCCACAAGCCCTATTATTCAAAGGCTGCTCCTTATACATCAAACCTCAGTAAGCCTTAAAAAATATCCCTCAATGCAAGATACGGTAACTCATACACTATTTTTAAAGTAATTTGACTGCCCTATTTGTTCTCTACATCTTGGTTCATCAGGAGCTGTTCAGTGCAGTACTTGTACTATCTTGTGAGAAAAAGCACTAGTAGTCAAAGACAAAAAGGCTAGTACTGGTACCTTGGTTTACAAACTTAATCAGTTCCGGAAGTTCATTCTTAAACCAACGCATTCTTAAACCAAGGTGCGCTTTCCCATAGCAGCGGGGGACTCAATTTACATTCAACAGGAAGTGGAACATGTTCTGCTTCCAAGGCTAAGTTCACAAACCAAAACACCTACTTCTGGGTCTGCAGTATTCTTAATTCAAGTTGTTCATAAACTAAGCTGTTCTTAAACCAAGGTACCACTGTACAGCTCATATACAACAGGCTTGTCCAACCACACTAGAAAAGTAGAGCTGTGAGTCAACTTCATTCCGAATTCAGCCTCCACATTCTCACTTTGCTTAATTTGTGCATATAGCATCTATGTTGGAGATTATGTCATGTCATAAACAAGAAATCTAAAGAACTGCCAAGATAGCTATATGTCTCATCCTCAAACACATCAGAGCCTAGAGAGAGAATATATTGGGCCTGAAATTCAAAGGACAAACAGTACTGAACTGGTAGGATGCTTGCACTAAATTCTAGGGCATCGAGTCCAGATTCTTGGAGCTCTTTGAATCTTGATTTTCACACCCAGAAATTGGGGTTTGCCCCACCACCCCCATCTGAATTTTGAGACATGGGGGACAAGTGGAATATCTACAGAAGGAGAATACTCCTGTACATTAATAAAAGGATAAACATTTTAGGGTTGTGTTTTATTCTTAGGTTTGGTTTTACTGTTATTCTTATTCTTACATTGTGAGTCACTTTGAAATGGCTTCATGTAAAAAGTGACAAATAAATATAATTATTAAGAAGAATAAAAATTAAATAATGAATAGGGTATTTATGCAGATAGTTCCAAGTAGAAGAGAACTACAATTTGTAAAGTTCCAGAATGCTCCAAGGACTTTATTAGAACTGCAGTCTCATAAACCAGGCTATTTCAAATATCACGAGTTTTATGTCCCATTATCTTACCAGAAAGAATTCTGTGGAACTGCAGGCAGTTTATGCCACAATAAGATGCTAATTCTAAACCAGATAGCAATCTCTCGCATGTGGAAAAACACAAAGGCTGCGATTATACTGCTGGTCACGAGCTTGCGAAATTGTGGCTATGTTCTCCATTCAAAATATAAAAAGACAAGTTCAAAGTAAAATTCTGAACAGGCATGATCAGGACCTCTATGAGGAGATTTCAGATAAAGAAAGCAGCACAGAACTTGCACACTTCAAACGTGACCCAAAAGTGGGAGGAAGGGTCGTGAAATAAACTTCACAGCTACAGCTGGATGCTTCTGAGCAATCCTACAACTGCAATCCCAAAGAACACAGGCCATGAATAGTCAGGCCAGCTGCCCTCCTTTTTGGATGAGCAACTCAATGCATGCTAGTGGGAGCCAAAAATAAGTTGAGGCATGCAAAGCTCCCAAGCTGCCGTGTCAAGTGGGAATGCAGCATCATGTCACGTGGCAGCATCTTGATATCTGTCAACACAAGGCTTTGTCCCAAAGGAACCCCTGCAAAGCAATAAAAATAAAAGCATACATCTGTTCAACCAGCATGGCTGGAAGGTCTCAGAAACAGAAGCTAAAATGAAATTAAAAGGGCTCTTGGAAATGTGCTTTCCAAGAAGCGTAGAAATAACCGCATAGCAGAACCCAGAAATTATTTCATAACTGTCGAATTTATATTATGCCACACCCCCAGTGCCACACATTCACCTGTACTCACTAGACTCCTACACAAATACATTGCGCATTTCTGCCAGGTTCAAGGATTGGCAAATCCTTTTGGCCCATCCCAAGTAGGGATGAGCCAAATGGCAGCTGGTCCCACACAGGCTGATGGAGGTAGCCCTCTCTGTCTCCCTCTGGTGCCGTCAGGTGGAATGGAGACAGTTCTGAGGAGGCCCTAAAAGAGTTACAGTGGTACCTCGGGTTACATATGCTTCAGGTTACAGACTCTGCTAACGCAGAAATATTACCTCGGGTTAAGAACTTTGCTTCAGGATAAGAACAGAAATCGTGCTCCGGCGGCACAGCAGCAGCAGGAGGCCCCATTAGCTAAAGTAGTGCTTCAGGTTAAGAACAGTTTCAGGTTAAGAACAGACCTCCAGAACGAATTAAGTACTTAACCCGAGGTACCACTGTATAGCAAAATACTTGAATTGCTTGCCTTAGCCTAGGATGCAATCGGCAGCAGAAACAGCAGCAAGTGAAGTTGTGTAGCATTATTTGGTTAGCCAGCCATTAATGCTGCACACCTATCACATTACCAATCAATCACCATACTCTTATAAATACGTCAGCACAATAATGGCCCCCACAAGATTACAGTTGGTTTGCTTGGATCTCTGTTTAGGTAATAAAAATGTCAACATATTGGCTTGGATCCTAAATTAACTTAAGGAAGTTCAGGCCACACCTCCCCAAAGGTGCTCTAGAGAGTGGGGGCTGCGGGGGGGGGGTGCTTCTGAAAATGCACAGAAAGGGTGGTGGGAAACTTTCCTTCCATGAGCTTCCTTAAGTCAACTTCTCTTAGAATGTCAAGTATGGCTTTGAGCAAATTCCTCTACTTTTCAGCAGCTCCCCACATTCTACTCCACAATCTTCCAGAGGGCCTTTGGCAGAGGGGTGGGAGTCTATCCTTCCTTCCCACTGATAGGTATAATACTGGTCCAACATACAAGAGTAAAACTCTAGTGAGATAACTGATACAACTTCTGTAACTTGTTTTCCATAAACACATGGAGAAAAACAAATGCAATTCACTCAAATGGTCAAAAGCCCAATGGTGTGATACATACGTTCTCCTTAAATATAAGAAACTCCAGATTCCATGGACTCAAAGGAATGGAGCCATGTGAGGGGTAAATCAGCATCAGGAAAAAAATGGGCAGGGCAAAGAGATGTAAGGGAGTCTCTCCTATCCAACCTGTAATCCTGTTCCAGGATTTCATTCACTAACTTGGAGTGTACAGATGTACACACTTCTACAAAATCAAGGCCAAGGTGTATCAATACTATTGCACAGTTTCAAAGTTACTAGCTAATAGAAAGTCATCGCAGGCATCGAATACCGTTGCCAGCCTCTAGTTTTCAAAAGACTTCATTCCCAAAAATCACACTTCCCAACAGGTTGGGATTTTGCTGGCTGCAACAGTCAGGTTCTACCACACACCTTTATCTCAATGGGCTTAAGCTCAACAATTGAATTCAGCAGGATCTATATAAGATTATGACTTTGCCTACAAGGAGACTATTTTATCGCTTGGGGCCTTCTGAGCAACTCTCTCAGGTAGGCAGGTTCTGCTGTGCCTTGCCATACACATACATTTCCCAAGAATGCTATGTCATTATCAATGACAAGCAAGTGAGCACAAACAATGCCAGTGATGAGACAGACAAAGCCCTCAAGGCTTGTTTAGTACAATTAATTCTTTCAAAGAGCTCATCATAGGAGTGCAATTATTTGCCTTTGGCTCACAAAGAAGCAGACCAAACAGCAGGCCGCCACTCAATACACACCGCTGGACTGCTTCAGAATGAACCATTTCAGCAGACACGTACGCAAATTGTGTCTCAAGACCATGAATTCAAAGGCTGTGTTCACACTATACCTTTAAAGCACATTCGAAGCTCACTCTTTCCTGCAAAGAATTCTGGGCACAGTATTTTACCTCTCACAGAGTTACAATTGCCAGCAACCCTTAAACTCCAGCACCCAGAATTATTTGAGGGAAAGAATTGTGTACATGAATGCCTCTGGAATTTTGAAGAGAAGGGGCAATAACCATAGGGAGTAAAGTTATTCGGGGGACATGGCCTAGCAGCATTAAAGATATTCTTAAGTGTTCTTAAAAGTTCACACAATTTAGATGCTTACAAGCTAGTACCATTGTTCTGCTAGTTTTCCACTCTTGGAAATTAACAGAGAACCCAAGTGATTTTAAGATTTCCATGGAAATTCCAAGTGAGTGCACATAACGCCTGTAACATTTGTTTTCCTGGTACTCTGCCCTCCACCATTCCGCAACAATATCCTGTGACTGAAGAATTTCAGATGCAAGGACAGCTCTGCCAAGTGCTAGAGACAGAGGGAAATACAACTGTTTTTAAGCCAAACTGCCCAGTCTATAAAACAGCAGTGGGAAACCTTGGGGTGGGGGCCAAATGCAACCTTCCAAGCCCCTCTTCCTCTGGCTCTTGGGGCTGTCACTTAAGCAATACTCACAAGGAGCCCCACTTTGCACCCTTCTTGCGTGTTTTTGCCTGGCAAGAATATGCCCTTGAACTCCAATAATGCCATTTGATTTCCTGAATGAGGATGGAGAGAGGTGGGTGTACATGCAAGTAGAAATCTCTTGCTGGAATGTAGGCTACTGTACATTCACACCCACTGCTCCTTCCAGGTTTTCCCCTGGTCATGACCACCATTGGACTATGACCCGCATAAGGTTGCTCAATGAGGAAATGTGGCCCTTGAGCTGGAAAAAAAATTCCCCCATTCACCATCAGTTCTCTTTGAATTGTTATACACACAGGCCTTTCACTTTCACAAAAGGGCCAGGAGGAGTCCAATGATCAGTCAACAATAGCAGACATGCTTTTAAAACTATATAACCAAAGCAAAAAAGCCAGTTAGTCTACAATCAGACTGCTTTTTATATAATGCCACTATATAACGAAAGGCTGTTCTTATCTTCCCTCAACACCTGTGCACTGTGCACATGCTCAGAGATTCACATTAATACTGCTGTTCCTAAGAGAAGCATAGCCATTAACTACAGAATATGAACTCTCTCATTAGGTTTGTAGTCTGGTATTAAACAGCCAGATTTTCCCTGTCCTCTGTGGGGGTTTTTAATTGTTTTTCCACATGCTTTTCTCTCTACCATGCTTCTCTCTCTACCTGTGCTATACCAATGCAGGTGAAATTTCAAGGATTCTAATACTACTGAGTCTGATCTGATTCACGGTTTCCCTTTCAGATTTAAGACACTATAACAACCACAACCCCTTCATCATTCCCCCTTGCCATTCAGACGCCTGACACCACAGGGAGATTGTCACTCACTCTTAAGGGCTGCAATGAGCGACTTTCCATCTTTTATGAGCTCCTTGATGAACTTGTTGGTCTTGTCCAGTTCAGCTTCGTGAGACTTCAGCCTCTCTCGGAACTGAGGGCTGTCCAAACAGCAGTCACTAAATTCCAAGGCAGGCAGACCCATGGTTCTGGGGTGGATGTGGGGGGGGGGCGTTTCAGAGCCCTTCCAAAACGAAACCTTTTGCAAAAAGCTAATCAGCTGGAAAGAAGCAACACACAGGGAATGAACCGTCCTTCCCAAAACGCTTCAGAAACAAAACAAAACAGCTTGTAAAAAATGAAAGTATATGCAGTTCATTCAACAAAATTAAAATATTCACCCACTGAGCGAGCAGCCTTTATTCTGCTCTCCCGGGAGGTCAGATTTTTCAGAGCCCCCGGAGGCAAAACAATTGAAATGATGATGGTTATGATGATGCTGATGATGAAGAGCAAGCAGGTCAGGCAAGGTTTTGCACCGAGGAGGAGCTGCTTCAGATGCCAGGGGGAGAGGACAGGAGCCGTTTGGAAGAGGGGGGCGGTGCTGCTGCTGCTGTGGCTGCTGCCGCCGCGGTAGTAGTAGCAAATGCCGCGGCCGCCGCCGCCCGAGGACCGCTCATGGCGAGAGCTCCCAAGCACGCTGCAAATTCAAGGCGCGGCGACCGCTGCTGCTGCTGGGTCCTTCTCTGCCTCTTCTCCCTCGACCCGGCCAATGCTGCTCTTGCTGCTGCCCTCGCCGCGTAAGATAAGAGCGCCCGGCGGGGTCTCTCGCGCGGCCTCTAGCAGCGGCTCCTCAGCTCAGCGACGGCATCCGGGATCCGCCGGGAGACTCCACTTCCCCATTGGAACGCGGGGCATCTTTTTTTTCCGACCGCGTCGTCAGGAGGCGGAGTGGGGGGGGCGGTGTTTGGGTTTTGTTTTTTCCCCCCTCTCTCTTCCCCCCCCTTCCTCAGAACGCAGCCCCGCCCCTCTCGCGCCCGCCGCAGCCAATCAGCGCCGCGCCTGCTCGCGGGGCAAAGAAAAGGGAAGGGAGAAAAGATGTCCCTGCGATGACAGGCCGGCGGGGGAGGGCGGGGCCAGAGTTCTGTCAAACCGCATGGAGCTCCTTGTGTGTGTGTATATATGTGTATGTGCGCGTCCTCCCACCGCCGCCCTCGCTCTTTCCCGCCTTCTTAAAGGCACAACCTCCAAGGGAGGGGAAGGCGAGGGTTGCTCAAGGGCATTTCTCGTAAACCTGTTGCTAAACACTAAAGGGAACCCAGCCATTTTCTCTGCAGGGAACCAATTAAGCAGGCCCCTTGAGGCATGTTTTTGGCACAGAGAGGTAGTGGGGACTGAGCCTAGCAGTCCTTTGCAAACAACCACAAGCCACGTTTCTTCTGGCCTCGGCTCCACACACAAAAAAGAGGTCCTTTTCATAAGGGGCGTCACCTTCTGTTTCCCCTCCTTCTTTTTGGCCCCTGCGTTCCATAGCAGCCTGAAATACAATTACTGTATTTTCTGTGCCTGTTGGTCTCGTTCTGCCTTTTGACAAAGCAGGGCAGAAATTTCCCCCACGGGGGCAATTTCCCCCAACTAGAAAGCGCTTTACCTGTGGAGCTTTTGCCTGGTTGGTAGTATGACTCCTCCGGTGCAAGCTTATGGTGAACTTCCGCGCCCATTTTATAGGTGTATAAAACAGCTTAAGCGGTGGCCGACAGCCGACAGCTGTAGTCAGACACACACTCAGTCTCTGTCTCATTCTTTTGCAAACTGGCTATACAGTACTTCTCATCCCCCCCCCCCCGTCTATCCCCTCCCTTTCTCAGCTGGAGATCTGTTACTTTCTGTAAGCTCTAGTTAATAATGCATTTCAAAAGCCAGAGATTTTCAACTATTAGCTTCCATGGATAAAACATTAGCGAAACACCCTGGGCCTGGGCTATTAGCCAGTAAACACACCAGCAAAGAAATTATCAGCCAGCAGCCACTATAATTGGGTAACCCAATTATATTTGCCCAACATATATTAAATAATATGGTCCCAACTTTTAACACACATATGTATGTAAGAATGTTTATAAAATGAACCTTGCTCCAGGAAGAAGAAAATTACCATGAATCACTACTGCATATTATCTGATTTATGTGTAAGGAAATTTACAATTGCCTACTGATTAAAAAAAAAAATAGCAAAGAGAGAGGGAGACAAGACTGGCTAAGAAGAGCCAGATGGCAACCCTATTTTTCAGGGCTTTTGTCAGGATTAATGCATATGAAAGGGTGGCAGGAAGTTGATTTTAGCACTTTTTAACATAAATGAAGACTTTTCTTATCCGGTACATTTTACACACCCAAAAACACTGTAGAAACCAACATTGCACCAGACATTCCCCATTGTCACATTATCGAGGAAATAGTGTGATATATTTCTAACAACAATCCTTGAATTCTTTCACCATATTACTATGTCCCTCATCACCCTTCCATCTGTGTTTAGGATTATCTCTTCCATGAAATGAAGGAATTAGTTGTTTCAGGTAATTTGCTGTGCTCTTCGAAACAGATGGGCAGAGTTAGCACAGTTCTAACCAACTCACTTAATGCTTCAGTTGTTTCACTTATATGCCACCATACGCCTTTGCTACCAACTTCATGAACAAGTCGTGTATTCTTGTAAAGTATCACAGTAAAGTCTTAACTGCCCCAGTTTTAAGATACCAGCAGTATCCCACTAATCCTCGTCTTACACTGTACTTCAGCCCTATCCTCTGATGAAAGCTAGTCATGTGCAAGGATCAGTACAATCCTTTTCTTTTACCCTAGTGGCCTTAATGGAATTGACTCCAAGGTAAGCAAGTATAGGGTTGCAGCCAAGTGTAGTACTGAACTGTCCTTCCTTCACTATTCTGCCAGAATAAATACAAAGAGGACACTGCAGATATGCAACAACAACAAAAGAGTCCCACCCCAGCCCTAATTGCCCTTTAGATTGCGTCTAAAGTCTTTGTACATATGGTGGTATTATGGCTGGTCTCACAGAAGTGCAAAGTCATGCCTCTACAGTATTTTGGAAAAGAAAAGTGCACAGGTACATAAAAGCAATGTCTGGGAAAAGGAGTACACACCTCAAGATTAATGGCAGGAGCCCATGGCATAGTCTGCTCCCAGCTATATAACACATTTAAAGGAAAATGTAATACAAACATTATGACTCAGAACACAAACACCAACCCATGTGTCTCTACTGCAGCAACTGAATGCTTCATTTCAGAAGTGAGGGTGTGTATATTTCCTTATCCCTCCCCCTCCCAATGGAGATATTATCTCTAAGCAGTAGAAATGGTCCTTGTTTTACAGTGGAAGCTGATGTCTTGACATGTATTGTTGGGATTCAGGGCCTTAATTCCAACCACATATTTCACCCCTACTCCCCCCAAGCCCCACAAAAACCACTTGTGGCCCAGTCCTATGCATGCATTATTTGAACTACAGTTCAATAGAAAAAGATTACAGGCTCACTGCATTTCCTATACCACTAGCAGAGCTAAAGAGCCTGCTGGGTTGCAGAGCCATATAGGTTCACTCTTGAACAGGCATGAAGATTGAATAAACGGCTAATTGAATTGCCTTTGAAAGGGCTGAAGAGGGGGGAAACTGTGAATGAGAAATGTGAGAGCACTACTATGCCAGATTTTTCCTTTCATCTTCCAACTAGGAGACAGATAGAGGAAGAGTAGCTTCCAAGAGTTATGCAATATAAATGTGTGGTTTTTAAACTACCTTCAGGGAACATTTTTCATATCAACTTGTCTGCCGTGGAGTTTCTGCACCTTGCAGAAATTTATAAGGCAGACTGTTAGGCGTATACACAACTTATGCAAGGACCTAGACAAGGTATGAGAAATTAAAACCGTCAACCTTGCAGAAGCCTAGGGGCAAGCCTAGCCTAGCAGCACAGTAAAGCTTTTTCTACTGGCTGCCTTCTAGGACTATAGGCATCGCCAAGTACGGATGCAAACAGTAATCAACAGCAAAATCCACTCTCTCTAGTATAGAGGTAGGAAACATTTTCAACCCAGTGGGTCCGATCCAGAAGCCCTTCACCATACCCAACAAACCACTTGGACCTATTTTTCCTTTGCAGTGCAGTTTGAACTCAAGCCACTCTGCAAGGTCACTGCTAATCAACTGATTGTTGTGGACTTTAAGCCTTGCTTCCAGGAGGGATCAGCTCCACTGGGAAGCTCCTGTTGGAAGCTCCCCAGTTGAAGGAACCCCAGAGGGGCTTGCATTTAGCACCTAATTTCACAGACACCAATTGCAAGCCTGCCAAGCAACAACTGCAAGTGCATTTTAAAGCTCTCAGTAGTTCACTTCTTGTCTTTACCTGTCCTACAGACCTGGAGTTAGGGTATTTACTTACTTACTTAGTTATTTACTTAGAAGATCTGAAGATCTATGGGTGGTTCACAGCATAACATTACAAAATAAAAACATGAAATGCAATAAAAACAAGAACAAAGACAAAGCAGCCACAGTAGGAAGACCCTACCTGGTAAATACATATAAGAGTTATTTCCCTTCCTGGGACCACCTTGCTGCCCTTGCTTCTGTTAATAAAGAACTGTCATGTGGAGCGGAAGGAAGATCTGAGGACCATATGAGAGCAACAAGGCATCAATCAGGCGCCAAACACAGGAACCAGAATACAGTATTAGGTCTGAGTGGGCGGGTGAGCAACAGCAGACATTCAAGATCCAGATTTCATTGAGAGGAACAGTGGATACAGGTATCCTGCCATAGGAGAGGATAAAGACCTGCTGAGATTGTAGAAACCACAATGCCCACCAGACCATATGAGGACAAGATCTAGGGTGCAGTGCGGAAGAATAACATAATACTTTATTTAGGGTATTGAAATAGCTAAGGCTAGACTTCCTTGGTTGTCCTATCCCATATTTGTTAAGGGTTAAGCCGGGAACATCAGGACTGGGATGGCTATGTAAGCAAATCACACCCAGAGAGAACGAAACTAAACTCTCTAGAGACATCTTCTGGCTGACTCAGGCACGGCTCTGATATGTTGCAGAAAAGTCAGGTTATGTGTGGCTTCAGAGAGTGATTTCACCCAGAAAAAGATGGTGAATAGAAACAGAAACATATTATTTTAAACCTATGGACCATAAAGATTTGCTGATTGCATCAGGCTACTGGCATCCATCGGGAAATCGTGCCATCTTCAAGCCACATCACACTGTTCGGTTCTTTTAGATACACTAGTTAAGATTGTTTAACTGCACACCTGAAATTGTGCCACACAAATATGACCATGTGTTTGAAAACACATGTGCCATGTAGGAACAAGTCAGGTAGCCACAATTGGTTATAGCCAAGGTAACCTATTTCTGAACCAGCCCTTGTTGCTGCTGCTTTTACAGTATTTTGATCTGCAATAATTAGCAGAATGGGCTGGGTTATGCAAACTGAAGCAATCACCTCAAGCGCTGCATACACAGCCAAGCTCTCTGCCTCTAACTCCTCCTTCGCTAACTTGCTCTAGGAAGGGTCAAGAGCAGGCATAGGCAAACTCGGCTCTCCAGATGTTTTGGGACTACAACTCCCATTATCCCTAACAGGACCAGTGGTCAGGGATGATGGGAGTTGTAGTCCCAAAACATCTGGAGGGCTGAGTTTGCCTATGCCAGGTCAAGAGGCAGGGCAAGAGTGTTCATGCTGCAGCAGCGAAAAATGCCGTCTAAAGTTGGAAAGGGGGGTAGGGTTAAAGATGCAACAAAAAAATTCAAAGTTTAGGGAGCATTTTTACCCTACCAGCAAACTGTGGCAGTGGCAGCATGTCCAGAATACCTCAGTCTAAAGAAGGACCTCCTTAGTCTTTCCCAGAGTGAGGAAGGGAGTGGGGAGGAGGGAGCCCAGACCCTCCAAGTGTCCCTATTTTCTAGGTACAGTCCTGGATTTACAGCAGCTGTCCCGGTTTCTGATTTGATCCCAGAACATCCTGCTTTCCCTTAGGACATCCCTATTTCATCAGAGAAATGTTGGAGGGTACAGAGTTATGCAACCCCCCTCCCCAAGCCAAGGAGATAAGTAGCAGTAAACCTTAAGAAGACATCTTAAGAAGGCAGCCCTGCATAGGGAATTTTAAAAAATGTTTAATATTTTATTATGTTTTTATATATGTTGGAAGCTGCCCAGAGTGGCTGGGATAGCCCAGTCAGATAGCTGTGGTATTAATCATCATCATCATCATGGAATAGGACGTCCCTATTTACATCAGAGAAATGTTGGAGGGTATGAAAGCCTTGCTGTGGCTAAAACAGTGGCAAAAAAAGTAAGCAGAGAGGTAGAGTGGGGAGGACCAGCAGCACCAAGGGAGAGAAAGAGGAGGGGTGGCAGCTGCTCAGGCACTGCAGTCTCTTGCACCAGCCCTGCTAATAGATTATGATATTTAGCTTCATACTGCTAAAAGCTCCATTTGCTGCTAAAGCAAGAGAAGTGGGTCAGACTGGGTTTCCTCCTAACCATTTTCAGCATATGCTCATTGAGGAATCCCAGTTTCCTCCTGTGCCCTGTCATAGCTGTCAACTTACAGACTTGAAAATAAGGGACCAGCAGCCTCGAAAATAAGGAATCAGCAGTCAAAATAAGGGATTTTCCGGGCACAGGTATGTTCAACTTCTGAGCCCCTCCAAGCCAAAGGCAGAAAGCCCAGCCAGCAGCCAAACGAAGCCTCATCAATAAGGGACAGCAGCGGGACATGGCACTGGGATAAGGGACTGTCCCGCCAAATAAGGGACGCTTGATAGCTATGCGCCCTGTATGCAACAGCTGAACCAGATAGCACTTCCTGTCTGTGTAGGGGGCATGGGTTGTGCCTTTAAAAAATAGCCTAAATTGTGCAGTGTTCTGTCCACCACGGCACACTGTCTCAGATAACCTGAGGACATTTCTTCACAGCTAAAAACTTTCACCAAGCTTGAACGCTCCCTGTTCCTTAACAGTTTTAAGCCGTGTTCAGTACCCATCTGGTTTCATGGCCTTGTGATAATAACTGTTTAGCTCCCCACAGCCTCCTTTTGGAGCTCTGTTAATGACCTTTCGTCTTTCTGCATATTCGCTACAACACACCCCTGGTTTGCTTTCTCTGAGCTCAGATGAAGGAATATTCTTTTTTTAGTTTCCTCTTTCTTTCGTTCCTCCTCCCCCGAGTGTGCTGCCAGTGCAGAAACTCTAAGCCTTTGGCCCAGCTCCACCTGACTCAAATGTACATCTGCAACAATTTAGTTCTAATAGAATTGATTTACTAACCCAGTCGTGGCTGACTACAGCTGGTCTTAAAGAATCTGGTGTCAGTGCATGTTATAAAACAGTACTATTTCAATGAAATCTCCAGGGAGAAGACCTGAGAAACAGCAAACTATTTCCCACAAGTAATTAGAACCCAATCTCAGCTATAAAGGTGAAAAAGCTTATGGGTTGGGATTGCCATTGTTGTTCTGGCAAGCCTCCTGTGCCTTTGGCAGCTGCAGAAGTAATAACTCAACAGATGAAGTTTCTTTCCCCAGGACAGAGTCAGAGTAAAGGCGAACGCTCTCCCTGTTGCTTATCCACCTCTAATGCGGTTGTAAAAGGCACAAGGGATCTGTTAGAAGGATGGTGACAGCTCTGTTATGGGGGGTCGGGAGACGCCATGTCACAAAATCCTTAATAAAATGTTATCATTTTATTGGGGTTGCTTTCAACATTTTAAGTCCTTTACCGAATGTTGAAAACATGAATGCAAGAAGCTAGAAAAACCACTGGTTTTATGGTGGTACTGTAAAAAAAAAAAGAAAAAAAGATCAGGTGTGAATAAGGCCAAACTAGGAGTTAAGTTAAACATCTGGTTGCCTTGATATTCACACATTTTACGTATTGTTTGGGTGAACCTTCTGACCTTGCAAGCTAAACTCTGGAGCTGCGTCACCACATATGACAATGTAGCTCACCTTTTCTCAAAGACAGACTTCTTTTGCTTCCCCCCACCGTATCTTTAAAGATTGCAAAGGGCTGAAGAGGTTCCCCGATCCTGCAGGCAGACTTTTGTCTCAGTGGAAAGCTCCCAGTGGAATGATCTTGCATCCAAGTCTTAGATGTCTGATAATTCATTAGCACTTCATAATTAATTGCTGATTTCATTGCTTAAATTCGTATTATTCCTTTCTGATTAGAAAAAGGTTATCAACACCTGAATGAGAAATGACTAGCTCTCGTCATGTTCAATATAATAATTTTATCCATGCAGTCAACTGTTAATGGAATATCAATGATATAAAGAAATAATTAACTGACAGACAAATGGATTTTGATTATCTGTTTGAAATTGACTCCAAAGTGTTGAATTATTTACAAGAAAAAATTATTTTGTATTTTGATTAGTAGGCTAGTGTAGATATTGATAAAGTCATATTAAGGAACTAGAAAAAGGGCACAATCCCATGGTCCCTAGGACAGCATTCCAGGAACCACAGAAAAAGCAGGCTTCCTCTTCGCCTATGCAAACACCCGTTCTCCAGTGGTGCAAGGAAACAGGGGAAAGGAGTGTGTGGTGGGGATTAGGTCAAAGGGGGCCTTGGGTTGGCCCTATCCAAAAGCCTCCTGGTTCTCTTGGCACATCCATAGAATGGCAAGAACCAATGCCAGCTCTGAGCTCAAAACAAATATGAGGGGATGGGGAAACAGGAGCACCAAAATGATCTAAGTAGACCATCTGTCCCCTCAGCTTTTAGTCTGGCCAACACAAGTCCAATAGGGCTAGAATATGGTTGTTCCTTTGCCAAAGACTTCATCTCCCTGCTATAGTAAGCGATCTTTAAAATTTCTCTCTCTTTCTCTTGCATGATAATAAAGTGGCATGAACCCCACACGCCCTCACACAAATAAATCAAGTTTTAGCAGTTTACTCATAGCAAAGTGGACAAAAACTAAGAAAATTAAGCGAGGGGTGCAGTTAACTAGTCCCATTAGTGGAAGCCCACACAAAGACTTCTACTTGTGCAATGGGGCTAATTCCAGTCCTGCTCCAAGTATCGTCATAAAAACCACAGGCCAAACAAAACTGTTATTCTACAGTGCACTGTCGTTTATCAAAATGTGTCAAATTAATTAAGGAGTACAAGTTGGTGCTTGGCTCAAGGACAACAACTCTTTCTATTATCATTTTAAAAACATCATTTGTGCTCTCTGTTTGAGTAACATGGACACATACATGCATCTCAGATTCAACAAGCAGTGCATTATTATCTAGAGAAGTCTAGCATGATTCTCATTAGTGTTGCGTGAGGCTGGGGAAATGTCAGCTACAGTTGTCCCAAACACAAAGATCTAACTATTTGCTTGTATTTCCATAATTTTACTCATTCTGATGATAGAACTGAAATCTGCCTAGGACTGATTCACACTAGGGCCGCGCATTTGATTTGAAACAAATGAACCATTGAAGTGAATGGAGCTCGAGATGGCTCCGTTGCCATGTGTTCCAAGACAAACGCTCAGAAGTGCAAATGGATATGAAGCAGCAAGGATGGTAGTTCAGTGACGGAGCATCTGCTCTCCTTAGACTAGGAAAGGCACATGCCTGAAACCCTGGAAAACCACTGCCAGTCAGTGTAGACAATACTGAGCTACATGGACCAACGGTCTGACTCATTTAAGGCAGCCTCCGATGTTCCTTCACACAGCTAGATGGTTGAGAAAAACAGAGCTCCTGAAATAATAATCTTAAGGGGCTAGGAATGTGATGCACCCAAAATTATGGCTTTGAAAATCAGATACTAAGTACTTGCTTAGAATGGCTAATATATGAAAACTTGCATAGCAATTTTTGCTGATCATTGCAGAGCTTTTGCACACATCATGGCTTGGAGCAGAAACCCTCACTCGGTGTTGCTTAGCAGCCTTCAAATAGTTACTGGAAACTTTTTCTCCTTTCTATTTCTGGGGGGCGGGCAGGCAGTTTCTATACACAGAAGACTTGGGTATTAATCAAACATTTTTGAAGGATATAGATTTCTAATCATTACCCCCAATGAAGCAGGAACATAATACATAACATAAAACATAACATAACAATGGAACCTTTTTTAAAAAGAGAAGATTCACCATTCATTCCTACACTATGCTAAACTTTGTGTTGTACATTGGTACCTCGGGTTACATACGCTTCAGGTTACATACACTTCAGGTTACAGACTCCACTAACCCAGAAATAGTGCTTCAGGTTAAGAACTTTGCTTCAGGATGAGAACAGAAATCGTGCTCCGGCGGAGCGCCAGCAGCAGGAGGCCCCATTAGCTAAAGTGGTGCTTCAGGTTAAGAACAGTTTCAGGTTAAGAGCGGACCTCCGGAACGAATTAAGTACTTAACCCGAGGTACCACTGTACTTCAGCAAATCCTATGCCAGTTTGTTCTCTGCTGCAGTGAAAGCAAGATTGTATATAGCTGTCCTGATACCATCATGGACACAAATCATCATGGATGCACAATAAAAAGAACATATGGAGGGCTCAGAAGAAAGGAATCAGGCATTGGTTTTCGTAACAAACAAACAAAAATCCAAAGAGCACCTTGATTGAGACCATGAAAAGTGCACTGCGAAGTGCAAGAGTTATAGATGGAAAGATGAACAATGAGAGAATCTGTCGTCCAAAAATGTCTGCAGGGATTTATTTTGTCCTACATAAAATTGCCATATAAATTGATGCATGTCAGCAGTTTTCCTTAGAGAGCTGGCGTGATAAGTATGCCTGATTTCTTTTATTAACACCTTGAGTAGCAAATTATCTAATTATGACAGGAACAGTCAGTAAAAGATTTGCAAAATGCAAGGGATTTCAAGCTCCTTGAAGGGTGAGCCTTGAGGAAGCCGGAGGCAAAGGAGGGCAGGGCCCGTTTTGTGCCTTTAATTAGAGTATGAAAGAAAAAACTTGGCAAGTGTAGCTTTTCTCACCACTCCAGGAGGAGCTGTATATGGGAGCTCTCCATCTGCATCTCTTCACCTTCTGCAATTTTGTGTTTTAGATGTTTTGAACTACATATTGTATCAGCCCTAGGTAGCACATACATGCTCCCATCAGTCTCCATATCCTAGGGTCACGCTGGCTGAGGCATCATTATTAGTATTAGTATTTGTTATGTACTGAAGTTCTCACCCTGGGCCAGCAGGGGGGATACTGTAGATTTCACTCAGGTCCACATATGCAAATAAGGGATTGAAGGTGACGTTCAGTGATTGGATAGTTACAGAAAATGGTTACTGTTGCGTTCTAGTGGAGCTCTATATAAGCAGGCTGGCTGAACCCTTCAGCCCAGTTCTGTTCTGGCCTGTTAATAAACAAGAGCTGTTTGAAGAATCGATGTGTCATCTGATATGTTCACCCACAACTTAACAGTATTAGTATTTTGCACACCCCCTGGCTCGGTGCCCTGGCGGGGTGGGGGGGGACCGCTGTTCCTCTCTAAACCTAGTGCTGCTCTTAGGCAGTGTCTCACCTTATGAACAAGGTGGTTTTCTTTGCATCAGCACAGACCATTGTTTTCAGGTGTTTGGAATGGCTAGAAAAGCTCCCCATTTTTTGCTGGGAGCCACTCTGTAATATCTGTGAGGATAACTTTAACTCAGTGTCTTCTGGATTTACCTAGATCTCTCTATTGTTCTCCCGCAGCAAGCCATGTTCCGTTCTAGGCCAACCTCCCCCAACCTGGTGCTGCCCTCTAGATATATTGGACTACAACTTCCATCAGCCCCAGCCAGCTTGGTGTGGTCATGGGTGAAGCGAATTGTAGTCCAACAAAATCTAAAGGACACCAGATTGGGCAAGGCTGTTGTGGGCTGTGTTGTATTTGGAACAGAGGTCTTTATTTTCTGTTAATATGCTGGTTCTTCTTCCCGGTTTCCATTTCTGAGGGCAGACTTTCCAGGAGTTGGTTGATATAAGTAATTCCATATGAACAAAAGAGAGAGAGAGAAATAGCATTCCCCATAATAGCTATTTAAAGCAAATTTATTTAAATTGCAAAATAAAAGCAATTTCAAGTAGGTTTCACATGAAAGGCTTGTTTGGCCCCATCTAAAACAAAATCTATAACTTAGCATTTACTGCAGCAGATGTAGCTCCTATACCTGGCATGACAAACCACCTTAAACAAAATGTCATTAGACATTGTTACAGATGTTTTAAATATCCCAACTTCTTTTCAGAATCAGAGTGCATTCTGTGTCATTTGTCCATCTTATTCTGAAACAGAATTTTAGTCATGGGGTGGGGGGGGGGGATGAAGCAAAATAAAACTACTTTGTCAATAAAAGCAATTTTTATTTTTATTTTTGCTAAGCGTGCTGTTTTGCCTGTCATGTAAGCCAGCTGATGCACACGCTGAATCTGTTCAGACAGTTGAACAGCCTCCAGTCCTGTGGCAACTCAACCCTTTCTCTTGGATTTCTCAGAGGTGGTTCTGAGAGTACAACAGCAAGTTCCTTTAGTACTCTGATGTGCCATTCATCCAGCCCTGAAGACTTGGATTTATTTAAGATCATGGTCCTTAAATAATGGTCATCCGTTTATCAGTCATGAACTGCAATCCTGACTGTCCCACCACCAGTTTCTCTACTTACATCTACTTACATGAGGTTGTGCTGCACAACTTGTGCATGGTGCCTATTTTGGGAGAAGACAGAAGCAGGAGCTGAGCAGCTGATTCCCTTTCACCATCCTCACTGAGCAGCAAGCCTTCTGTTTCTTCTTCCCCTTTCTTCCAAAGTGCCTGAAAAGGCCCATTTTATTGCCTCACTTTTCCTGACTCTGTTTCTGCAAGTCTGGACTATTCACTTGTACTTGTCCTTAGTGACCTGCCCTCATTTCTATTTCTTGGACATGCCCTTTTAACTTTCCAATTAATCGCTAACATTTTTGTGCAGCGGACACATTGCCTTTTCTAGGACTCTCATTTTTTTTCTTTCCCATTAAACAGAGATTATGCCTTTATCAACTTTTTCTTCAATTCCTACCCATCTTATTACCTTATTTCTTTTAACTAATTCCCTTATTTACAGTATTATGTACTTACCTGGAAGACTTTAAAGGGAGCTTAGACAAGGCTATGCATGGCTCGTAACTATGATGGCTGCGTAACACCTCTGATATTAGAGAAGGTATACTTCTGAGTACCAGTGGTTGGGAATTACAAGAGGAGAAGGTGCTGTTGCACTCTGATCATGCTTCGGGGTTTCCTCCCATCTAAGCTGGACACCGTGAGAAAAGGATGCTGCCCTATGGTCTGATCCAGCAGGATTCTTACTGAAGATTAATAATTTAACAGCTCTGTATATCCCATGCTCATTGGATACTACATCCTATTGTCAAGGCAAATGTTATCTTGGCAGCCAAATTCCATAACATTATGTTATCGGGCGTTGATTTCTATGGTATTCTTTTGTCTCACATTTAAATTGTCGTTCTGGCCATTTCCCCACAGTTTTCTTGCTGTATTTTACACATGGTGCAGAGAGCTCTTTGGGAGAAACTGGACATATTTTCAAAATGATTTCATTCTTTTATCCGTCTTCTTGTACTGTAATTCAATCTGCAGCAAACTGAAAGCATGGGAAACTGTATGAGTACTGTATTTATCGCTCCATAAGATACACTTTTTTCCTCCTAAAAAGTAAGGGGAAATGTCTGTGCATCTTATGGAGCGAATGTGCGGTCCCTGGAGCCAAATTGCCCAGGGGCAAAAAGCAGATTCTGCTTTTTTTTTTTTTTTTTTAGAAAGAGGGAAGGGGGTGTTGAAACAAAGCCGCTGAGCAGCTGATCAGCACGTGATCAGGAGGGGAGGTAAGGGACTCTAGCAAGCCTGTGAACTTGGGATTCAGCTGGCACCTTTTGCGCCTCCCCTACTCGCAGGGAAACCCTGTTTTGGGTATCCGGAGCGACGTGGGGTGAGTGGCGCGGTGCTTTGAATCGACTGCTTCTTTCACGGAGTGAAGCCGCATTGCTGCTGCCGGAGAGCGCTGACTTTTTCCTGTGGACAATTGGACCTTAAACAACTACCCGTGAGTAGATTGGAAAATTTGGATCTTCAAATATTTTAATTTGGCAACGAAGCGGGAAGGCTCTAAACAGGAAGTCCGCCTTCCGCTTTTGTAAACAGACTGAAGCAAAGATGTTACAAACTAAAGTCTCTGAAAGTTTTTGATAAAGGATTAAAATTCCATCGGTTAAAAATACAAAACCCCCTTGGAAGCAGGAGAAGAGGGGGGAAGTCGTGAACCTAGTGAGAACCTGCAGGAGAGAGTGAAAAGCAAACTACCACTGCTCTGAACCTGGGAACGGTCTGCCTGGTGACGTTTGGGGAAGGTTCATTGACAGAACGGATTTGACAGTTACTTAAAATTGGAAAGATACTGTTTCCATTGATCTCTTCTGAGTTTATCAAACGGAGGAAAAAAATAACTGAAAATCGAAACTGTTTTTGTGCTTGAAAGAATTGATACAAGTTGAGACTGTTTCCCTCTAGAGGGAGCATGTGAAACTGTTACAGGAGTGTAACAGGGTAAGCTCCAGCTGCAAGATAAAGTTTCTGAGAATCAGAGATTGACCTTGGACTATTCAAAATGCTGATAGGAGAAGGTATTGTGACTGTATTATACAAGATAAACCATTCACTTGAACAGCTGCATAAAAAGGCAGATGATATGATTTCCAAAATTGACAGTCGGGAACAGAAAGTGACCAATTTGAATCAAAAAGCAAGCAACAATACAGAAATAATTCAGGACTTGGAACAGGAATATACCTTGGTAGGACAAATGGTGGAGGAAAAGGAGAAAGATGCTGTGGCGAAACCTAAGGTAGTTCAAGCAGGATCCTCAGTTCTACAGGAGCAAATTGAGGATTATAAATTGAGGCCTTGCATGATTGATTCCAGCAAAAGCCAGATTTTGAGGATTGGACCCTGGCTCGGACTGAAGAACGAAAGTTGGAAAGATCCCTTTATTCAGGGACCAACTGACTTTTGGGACATGGGTTTGGGCCTGGAGGAGCTTGAAGCTTTGGGGGCCTATGGATTTGGAGGAATCCTGAAATACGTCCTGAAATACCCTATGGACCTTAGTTTCAATTATGGAAACTTGGCTGAGCTGTTCAGAAGGAAGAAAAGTTTTGTTTGGTTGGAGTTTCCCCGAGATTTGCTCCTGAGTATTAAAGAATATGAAGAAGATCCGCAGAAGGGACTTGGAAAAGAATTAAGAGCCTCGGATATAAGATCTCCAGGTTGATGGACTATATGGATCTGACGGAAAGGACTGGCAGAATCCGAAACCAGGGAGAAGAGAGGGTGGAAGAAGATTGGGAAGTTAAAGTTCATATTTAGAAATTTTGTAAAATTAATGACTGTTAGAAAAACCGTGGAATGATATTATATGGATTTAGTAGAAATGTTAGAAGGAGTTAAGTATAGATAAGTAATTTAGTCTTAAAGGGAAATAAGGTTAAAAAATATGTTATTTACAAGATGATAAAAAACAGAGAAAGATGGAAAGGATTTGCTGAAACAATTAGAAGAACTGGAATACAAAAAGGGAGGTGTGAGGAAGTCGAGGAAACAAGGAAATGAAGGATAGAATATGGAAAAGGAGAGATGTATTTTAAACCGTTTTTGTTTTAATTTATGTGTTTAATCTAATGGGCTTGGGTTGGGTATTATAATATTTGCATACTGTATTGTGGTGTTTTTTCACTTTTTTGTTTTTTTTCTCTTTCTTTCTTGTCTTTATTTTTCATTTTTCTTCTTCTGTAACCTTTAAAAGTAATAAATATTATTTTTTTTAAAAAAAGATAAGGGACTCTAGCAATAAAGGAGGCTGCCTATTCATCGGGTTTTGTTGCTGCCTTCCATGCTGTCGGCGCGCGGCAAATCCCACCACAATGTTACACGGCGCTCTGGGCGTGGCGCCAAAACAGTTAGCTGCCATGCAGCTGGGGCAAGAGCCAACAGCCAAGCGGAGCCGAGTCCGTTGGAGTGCCGCGGGCTCTTCTGCTGCTGCAGCTCGGTGCGAATTCAGGGGCAAGTGTTGGAGTCTGGGGAAGAGCCGCCTGCAGCAGAAGAGCCTGCAGCACTCCGACAGGCTCTGCTCCGTTTGACTGTCGGCGGCTCTTCCCTGGATTCCAGCGCTCAGCCCTGGACTCTCGGCCTGTTGTCCCTGAGAGCCCAGTGCCTTGGTGTCGTGCACCCCTAGTGCCAACGGTTAAGATGGCCCTGCTCCTGTATAGGATATAGCCAGTGCCAGATTTATGTATAGGCTAAGTAGACCGAATCCTAGGGCCTCTAAATCTAGGGGGCCTTGCCAGCCTGCCATCTCCCCAGTGCCGCAGTCTCCCCTCTCCCAAAATTGGAATCCCAAGACTTCATGCAAGGGCAGGGAAACTCAGGCCCAGCAACTATGAGACTCAGGGCTAGCCAGTGGGGGCCCAATTTGAAGAAGTGGGGCCCAACTTTAGTTTTTTTGGTAGGACCCCAGTTCACAGCCAAAGTCTGCAAAATCTCATAGATATAAATAAAATCCATCTAGATTGCCCTGGTATGGGGGCCCCCTTAGGAGCGGCTCGCAGGGCCCAATTTGGCCCAGTTGTTACAATTGCCTTAAGGACAGCCCTGATGAGTCTGTGCAGGGGTTGGACTGGCAAGCCCTGCACCTTCTAGGTCCCTGGTGTCACTATTCCGAGTACAGACTCAAGGACTTGTAATGGAAATAGGGGGGGCACTTATTGGAAATCAGTTTTGTCACCTCCCCCAAAACCCCAGGACAATGAGCCCAGCCACGTTTTATTCACAGTCGCATAAGCACTACACTACAGCATGGCCATAAAGCTGTATGTTCAACAGCTGAAATACACACCCAATATGTAGCAATGGAGATTTATGTTACTGCTTTATGAATGAACACTGTGTTTTATTAATGGACTCTGTATTTTTGGAATTACCTAAGAGCCACCAATAGGGAGCTCTAGAATCTGACAGCTAACTTACAGGGTACTACCAAACAGCGCCCCCTATTGCTGAAAGCAGGTAACCTGCAGGAAACGCTTCAGCTCAGCCTTTACACTCTTGACTGAACACCCCTTGCTGTGCAGATAATGGAGAAAGCTCATAGATCCCTTCTGGCGTCCTGGCCAACTCTATTATGCTGGTGTAAACCCTGGTGCACCAGGAACCCAGAATAAGAGCAAATAAAATCCGCTCATATGTCAGCAACTGATAAGACTTGTCAACCTGTTATTCCAAAGTCTTCCTAGATTATAAAGCTCCAAAATACAGGCCAAAAGAGAGCAGGTCTGGAAAGAGCGAGCCATACAATGGGCACCACCAGTAAATGCCTATGTCCTGGCCAGGCCTGCACCCAATCTTGTTTCTGTACACTCTTGTTTGTTCTCAGTAACCAAAATCATATTATCAACATATACAAGAAGAAAAGTTGTTTTCCTTCATTTGCAAGGAATCGTACAAAACAAACTGGCACTAATAAAGAAAAGTTCCAGGGTGGCAACAGAAAGCAAACTAAAAATGCTTTTGCAGTCCATCAGAACTATCCAGCAATATCAAGTTATAGGAAAACTGGTGCTATTAACAGTAACCCTTCTAGTTGGTTAATTGGCTTGGCAACTTCCATGCACATGAAGTCTGATGCTAATTCTCCCCCCCAAAGAGTTTAATGATAACTCGGCAGAGGCAGCTACAGTTGCAAATGGCAACAAAGTATCTGTGAAAGGAAGAGGAGCAGGTTTGCTGAAGTGTGTTGCAGGAAGAAATACTGTTTGTAATGAAGTGAGAGCAGTAGTTGCTGAAATTAACAAATAAGAAAGTTTTGAGAATTTACATGCTAGATTAAAATGGATTAATTAATTGAAAAGGGGATTGTAAGAAAAACACTTGGGGCCTAATTTGAATAATAGAGTGCCTGGTATCTGGTGGGCAATCTCCTCCTTTATTTCCACACTGTGGCTGCAGACCAAATCACCTGTCAGAAGAGCTATGAGATTCAGGTGAGGGTCAAATGCCTTGTCACTCCCAACAGGTATATAACAGGAAGACCCGGCCTGCCCAGACTGCTTCTGGTGAGACCAAACGGAAATGCCGTTTACCTTCCCACCGCAATGGTTCCTATTTATGTACTTGCACTGCGTGCTTTTGAACTGCTAAGTTGGAGGAGCTGAGACCGAACAACGGGAGCTCACCCCGTCGCGGGGATTCAAACCACTGAACTTTCAATCGTCAAGCCCAAGCAACACAGTGGTTTAGACCACAGCACTACCCGCGTCCCTAGCAATCACACTTAGGTACATTTAACTCCATGTTTGGACTGTATGTTTGTTCCTAATATGCCTTTGGAACATCTATTTGAGTGGAACTACAGACATATTTCGTTCCTGTACCCTCTGAGACACATTGATCTTGCACTGGTTCTAGGGCTTCCTCCAAAGAATTCTGAAACTGCATATTGCTGAGGGTACTGAAAATTATCTCCTAGAGACCCTTAGCCTTCTTACACAACTACAGTCCCAGGCCTTATTTTAAGAATGTTTAAGAATAACATTACAACTTCATTTTCCTAAGAAATAATGCTTATTCCACAAAATGTTTACAAAGTTCAGCTATTGCAAAAGTTAATTTTATGCATTTTTTTAAAATCAACATGGTATTTAACAATAAAATCTTATGTCCTTTAGAGGAGAAATTGTGAATTGCAGAATTTTAAATACCCGCCATCATCCTTGGCTTCACTCAATTTTGTTTGCTTCACTTCCATTTTCTTCTAGTCGTGAGGGTGGGGATGGGGAGGGGCCTCACAAGTGGAGTAGCCTAGAGCCTCTCTTCATCTAAATCAGGCCCTGGCAGCACTCCTGTGGTGTAATGGAATATTCACAAACATTCTTGCTAGGAAAGGGTGGGTCTTGCCTCCCCCAATTTAACCCACTCCCGAAACAATCTCTAGTACATGGGTTAGGTTAGGCAATGGCATCATTGTGGTGCACCAGGGGCCTGGAAACTTCTGTGGTGTCTTACTATAGCACTCTATAGCCTTAAGGTAAAGGTAAAGGGACCCCTGACCATTAGGTCCAGTCATGACCAACTCTGGGGTTGTGGCGCTCATCTCGCTTTATTGGCTGAGGGAGCCGGCATACAGCTTCCGGGTCATGTGGCCAGCATGACTAAGCCGCTTCTGGCAAACCAGAGCAGTGCACAGAAACACCATTTACCTTCCCGCTGGAGCGGTACCTATTTATCTACTTGCACTTTGATGTGCTTTCGAACTGCTAGGTTGGCAGGAGCAGGGACCGAGCAACGGGAGCTCACCCTGTCGCGGGGATTCGAACCGCCGACCTTCTGATAGGCAAGTCCTAGGCTCTGTGGTTTAACCCACAGTGCCATTAGCCCCAAATAAGTTTGCACTCTTCATGAGTGCATCAAGACTATTTTCAAGCTGTGCCGGCAATCCTTTCTTTTTGCATTGCTGCTGATGCAATGAAAATGCTGAATCAAGTTCCCCAGAACGGAAGGCAGATGCAACATCTTCAATTCCAAGCAAGTTAAGCGTAACGCCTGATCTCATGGCTGCCAGCCATTGCACACAGCCCTTTCTGGGCGCCACTAGACTGCCACTGCCCCTCCGCCGTGGTCATGATTTGACCTTCAGTGAACGCTTACACCCACAGCCTAACAGGAACTGTACGTCAATGGAAATCTCAACACAGAGCTGCAGTACTGCACAGATCATGAAATTCTGCTGACACTGGCAAAAGACTCTCAGAACTCTCTGCAAAGGCACATTCAAAAATGCCACAGACAAAAGCAAGCGACGATTTTTCTGGGTTGAATGCCTGGATGTCAATGGAATACGAGAGAGAGAGAGAGATAGAGACAGAGTTTTCTTTGTCTAGGTTCCTCGTGCCTCTGTTCCAGGGGAATGACATTAAACCAGGCAGGCATTGTGTGAACAGGCCTGTCTGATACCATTTGTGCTAATCACTGGACTGAGAAAAGACAAACTAAGAAATGCTTCGAGATCCCAGGCAATTATGTATTGACTGCAAAGACCGGTCAGGGATGTCTACGATTTTTGCCTTTGCTCGGGGTTTGTGTGTTTGGGGCGGGGGCTTTTTCAGCAAATCTCATTGGATCAGATGGCATTAATGGGATTGACGGCAAGATGTCAAATATGTGGAGGGCCTAACCTTTTATTTATTATTATCTGGCTGTTTTTTTAAAAAAGGTGGGGGCACTGAGATGTTCATGGAACAAAACAAAACAAAAATAGTAAAATAGCAGGAGGAGGCAAACCCAAACGACAGAAGAGCTGGCTTCTAATTGATTTTATTGAAGAACTGATTAAACTGCTACAGAAGGATTGTGTAAGAAGTCAGGCTTCGGAACCGGCTCAGTAAAACTTACCATAGGTCCCATCTGCACCACACATTTAAAGCAGTATTATACAAATTTAAACAGTCATGGCCCCCTACCCCACCCCAGAATCCTGGAAAAGAGAGCCCTATTCTCCTTACAGAGCTACAGTTTCCAGAGTTCCCCAGGAAGAGGGATTGACTGTTAAACCACTTTGGAAATTGTAGCTCTGTAACTCTCAGCACCCTTAACAGATATACAGTGGTACCTCGGGTTAAGTACTTAATTCGTTCCGGAGGTCCGTACTTAACCTGAAACTGTTCTTAACCTGAAGCACCACTTTAGCTAATGGGGCCTCCTGCTGCTGCTGCGCCACCGGAGCACGATTTCTGTTCTCATCTTGAAGCAAAGTTCTTAACCTGAAGCACTATTTCTGGGTTAGCGGAGTCTGTAACCCAAAGCGTATGTAACCTGAAGTGTATGTAACCCGAGGTACCACTGTAGTATCCTAAGTATGCTAAGAAACTAATGGCTGCTCTGTCCAATGGCTAAAGACTTGCAAGACACAGCCATCTAGGCACTTTTTAGATGGCTTCTAGCTCCTCATATGCTTGGCATTATGATCCTGCCAAGAGTCCTGATTCTAATAAGTCCTGTCTCGAGTGCAGTGGTGAAAGCCAATCTTTTAAGAAGACAGAGTTCTTTCACCAGTGTGAATTCAAGCCGAAAAATATCATCATCAAATGTTTCATTTAAAGGGAGGCGAATCAGTTCCAGTTGTTTCTGGAGCTTGGCCCAGTTGGCTCATCAGAGGCTGCAGATATGGTCAGCGCTCCCCCTTGTGGCTGTTATTGCGAGTGCATGTATTGTAAGCAATCATGTTCCATCTTTGACCTCTGGTTCCCCCATACGTTGCCACAACTCCCATCCCCTCCAGCCTGCTTAGCCAATGGTCAAGAATGATGGGAGTTCTATCTGAACAACATCTGGGGGGTCCAAGGTTGCATAACACTAGGAAATTCACCAAATGCAGATCATAATGCTGTATTGTTTTTATAATGCTGTATTTTTTTTAACACTCGATTGGGAGCTGCCCAGAGTGGCTGGGGAAACTCAGCCAGATGTGCGGGATATAACTATTATTATAAGGACCAAACATGAACATGACTTTCCTGGACCCCTCCCTGCATTGAGAACACTCCCAGGTTTTTCCAGCAACCATCCTGATTTGTTTGTGGGAAAGTTATATGACATTGTATCAAGCAAGTCTTCTTCCCACAGTTTCAAGTGCATTTCCTATCGCTTTATTGCATTTCATCGGGGGGTTGGAGGGAGACAGGTAGTACCCAATCAGCTTTGATTGTGCAACCTGAATTTGCTTTGCAGCTTTCCAGTGGCATTGGCTACTTAACCATAGTTAAGGAGTAGGCCTGGCTTCACACATAATGCTAAACCGTGCTTTAAGAAGCCATCATTTAATAACATGGTTTAGCATTACTTGCAAATTGGGCCAGTCTCACTGCTAAGTATTACTCTGTATGCTAGTCTGAGCTGCAGAAAAATGAGCCTGAGTTAATTCAAATGCTTCCACAACAATGGTTGGGGCACAAAGCATTTTAATTTGTTGTGTGGGTGGATCCCCTGTTAGAGTTTGTTTCTTGTTTGAACCTTCCTGTTCTGGACTAATTGTTTTATAGATATACAAAAATAGAAAAGCGAACTTTGATTTTAAAACATAATTGGTTGCTGTGCTTTGAAGCAGCAAAATCAGAATGGCTTGACTACCACCCACTTTCTCCCCAGGGCAGAGTGTTTGGGAAATAGTATCAGGGAATGAAGTAATGCTGCCCTTCAGACTGCAGGTGCCAGTATTTGACCACTTTTTGACACCTTGCAGTTTCTTGTGGCCTTGTAGGACCTTGCATTTCCCATAGAGCTTGTTTTTACGTCCATTTGCACTTTCTGGAATATGCTAGAGAACTGATGTAATCTGAAACAAGAGAAAAGAGCAGTAAACCACAATATTTACAGATCAAAATGTATCCGATTTTATTATAATGGGTAGGAGCAAACATAACAAGGGCACCATCAATATAGTAACTTTCTGGTGAGATCAGGAAATTAAAACTCAGTAGAAGATGCATTTGAGGAACAATAGTACTTGGGTTTCAGAGTGTGCCGTGTACCCAAAGAGGTTTTCTGTCTGCAGAAACAGCAGCAGTCAGTGCCAGGTAAGTGCCTATAACAAAGGCTGAGCCTGAGCTCTTATATATGAAAGAGAGTATCTGTGCTCATGTACACAACACCTTTGCCTTGTTGCTGAATAGCTATAACCGTCCACAACAAATCTGAGATTATGTTCTAAGACAAGGGCTCTCAGACTAAACACAAGGTCTGCATGAAACCTTGGTCCTTCTGCTTTTAGAAAGCAGGAACACTTCATGAAATCAGCCGGAAACATTACCATTTGGCCTGAGCAGTGGCCTGAGGCTCAATTTAGCAAAATGAGCATGGGGCCTCCCCAAACTCAGCAGTGTTGGCTTGCCATGTTTTACAGTAAGTGAAGTAACACACACCTCCCATCTAAAGGTCCATTCCAGGAGACCATAATGCTGTAGATCACAAAGAGCAATCCGTATCCCGTGGCACAATGCACTTGTGCGTCTGGCTGTTAACCAGAAGGTTTGTGATTCGAGGTCACCCAGGGACGGCCATAGGCAGGATTCCTGCATTGCAGGGGGCTGGACTAGATAACCCTCGGGGTCCCTTCCAACTCTACATTTCTATGATTCCTGAGTACCGTCAGGGCAAAGGAGGATGCCTGTATGTCTAACAAGCAGAGTCAAAGAAGCTATTAGAGGCAAGAGGGCTTCTTTTAGCAAGTGGAAGTCTTGTCTAAATGAGGATAAGAGGGAACACAAACTCTGGCAAAATAAAAAAGCAGACAGTAAAGGATGCTAAAAAAGAAGGTGAGGAGCACATTGCTAAAAACATAAGGAGCAAAAGGAAAGAGGGAGTCAAAGGTGTGCTGAAGGGAAGATAAGGATATTGCAGAGAAGCCGAAGGAATTATTTGCATTTGACTTCTTCACAGCGAAAGATACAGGGCACATCTCAGTGCCTCAACCAATTTTCACAGTCAGGGAGTCTGAGGAAGTGAGGCGAACAATGGTGACAAGAAGCTGACCAATCCATAGGTCTGGACAGCATCCACTGGAGAATTCTAAACCGAGCACTGGAAAGTGGCCAATATAACACCAGTTATTAAAAATGTATTCAGGGGAGATTCTGGAAATTACAGGCCAGTTAGTTTAACATCTGTTCTGGGAAAACTGAAGGAAAGTGTGTGTGTTTTTAAGGTAGAATTACTAAGAATATAGAAAGACGACTGTCATTTTAAAGCAGAACCAGGATAGCTTGTCTCAGCAAGCTGTACAAGTTCTTTGAGAGTGCCAACAAGCCAAGGTGATTCAGTTGACATTGTGTGCTTAGGCTTCCCAGAAGCTTTTGACAAAAGTCCCTGAGCAAAGGCTTCTTAAAGCAAGATGAGGTAAGCTCCTCTTGTGGATCAGTAAGTAAGTGGTGAAGAAACAGGAAGCAGAGACTAGTGACAAATGGACAGTTCTCCCAACAGAGAGAAAGTGTAGTCTCCCAAGTATCAATATTGGAGCATGTGCTTTAAAACTTGTTCACAAACGATCTATTCTAGAGCAGGCTTCCTCTACCTCGGCCCTCCAGATGTTTTTTGGCCTACAACTCCCATGATCCCTAGCTAGCAGGACCAGTGGTCAGGGATGATGGGAATTGTAGTCTCAAAAAACATCTGGAGGGCTGAGGTTGAGGAAGCCTGATCTAGAGCTAGGAGTGAGCAGTGGGGAATCCGGGTTTGCTGATGATACTGGATTGTTTAGGGTGGTTTAACCAGAAGGGATTGTTAAAAGCTCCAAAAGGATCTTGCCAAACTGGGGGAATGGGCAGTAAAATGTCCTGCTTGTGGGCTTCCCAACTGGTTGGCCATTGTAGGAGTCTGTGTGGGGCAGTGGTTAGTATATTGGAGACCCCACATTGTCATGAAGCTCACTGGGTTATCTTGGACCAGTCTCTATCTCTCAGCCTGACCCACCTCACAGGGCTGTTGTGAGGTTAAGATGGGGAGAGGAAATATGCCACTTTGAGCACCTTGGAGGAAAGGTGGGATTTAAATGTAATAGTAATCCCTGAGTCTAAATTTGCCTGACTGTACGACTGGTTCTTTCACAGCATAGCATGGTTAGTTATTATGTGTTCAGCTGCACTTCTTCCATGTAAACAAGAGGGAGTGTGCACAGCAAAATGCTCTGTGACTGACAAGCCTGGATGGCTTGCCTCTCCTACTCTAATGTTGTGAGAACGGCAAAAGTTCAAAATGAAACCTCTAACTTCAGCAAGGCATTTTGGACAGAGGGGTTTTATGGCCCATTGGTAGATAATGAAGAGGAATGGAATCTGTGAAAGGCTGGGCCACACTTATTAGGGAAGCCTTGTCTCAAGCTTTTTCAGCTACATATCCAAAGACAGGCATTTATCACTCTCAAGAACTCCTTGTGTATATGTGAAGGAGGCAAACCAGATGAAATCTTTGTCCTTTCACCTGGGCTTCAGGCCAGCCTTAAAATATCTCTTGTACCACATCCAAAAACAAGAGGTGGGGGGATAGAAATGCCAATGATTGCTCTTATTTTCTTAGCTCGTTGAAAGCGGATGTCATTGCAGTGACTTGTGCTTTCAGAAAGACGTTTGTTTCAAGGTCTCCATCTCATCCTGCAAACTTTTGATCCTGGTAAGTGATGCTGAATTTTTACTAGGGCTTCTATTCTATTTGATGTGTTAAGTTTATTATTTATTAGATTTAAATCATGTAGAAAGTTTTGGGGGGGAAGAATCTGCCCCACTTCCCATTCTATTTTCCATAGACTCTCCTGTTTCTAACTGCACCAATATGTGAAAAGAGGAATGAACCACACACCCACCCCTCAACAAATCAATTCCCTGTTTAGCAGTTTGAAGCAAGTCCCTTCCTTCAGGAGCGCCATCTCAGTTTCTGAACTTCTGGCATCCTTTCTTGCATGGACTAGCCAGCCTCCAAATTCCTCAGAGTTTAAAACAATGAGGAACTTTTGCACCTCTCTATTCTTCACTGTGGTCTTTCAAATTTTGCGGAATTCTTCTAATTTTTCCTCTTGACTTCCTGCAGTTGAAGGAAGCCTCATAGTGGCTTTTCCATTTGTTTTCCCCACCTCCATCCCAAACGATCTGCAATATGTCTGTGGTTATTAAAGATCACAGCATGGTATACAGATTCAGCTCGGGTGTGTTTGGCAGCCTTCTCTCTCTAACCCATGTGCGTCAAGCTTTGAGGCAGACTTCCTCCAGCAAAATGGGGGGGGGGAACCTAATCTTTATAAGGCAATAGCTCTGCTTCATATTGGATTATTTGATACCAGATGGAATTTAACTTAATTACACAGTCTGAGCAATGAGAGCACAGAACTCTGTGAGTTCCTTTTTGAAAGCTTTGAGAACTGGACTTCAGGCCTTTTTAAAAATTATAATATATATATATATTGATCTTTATTTTTATTTTTTTCATTTGGGATGTAAATTAGAGTTGGGGAGAAGAGCAGACTCTCCAGATGTCCCTACCTTCCAGGGATGTCCCTGATTTAGAGAAGCCATCTTTGTTTCTGATTTGATCCCAGAATGTCCCACTTTACCTTAGGATGTCCCTATTTTCATTGGAGAAATGTTGGAAGGTATGGAGTTATCTGATTCCTGAGCTGTCTGAAGGCAATCCTGTATAGGGAAGTTTTAAAATGTTTAATATTTTATTATTATTTTATATATATATTGGAAGTTGCCCAGAGTGGCTGGGGCAACCCACTAAGATGTGTGTGGTATAAATACAGTGGTGCCTCGCAAGACGAAATTAATTCGTTCCGCGAGTCTTTTCGTCTTGCGATGTTTTTCGTCTTGCGAAGCACGGTCAGTCGCAACTGCACCTCTTCAAGCGGTTTTAAGAAAAAGGAAACAAACTCGCAAGACGTTTTCGTCTTGCGAAGCAAGCCCATAGGGAAAATCGTCTTGCGAAGCAACTCCAAAAACGAAAAACTCTTTCGTCTTGCAAGTTTTTCATCTTCCGAGGCATTCATCTTGCGAGGTACCACTGTAGTAAAATTATCATTATGGAATGGGACATTCGTAATTTCATCAGAGAAATGTTGGAGGGTACGGGGGAGAAGGGATTCACGGAATTCTGTGAGAATCTCACAAAGGTTTGGCAGCAAAGCTAAAAGCTCAGGTTCTTTGACTGATTTTGTCTCCTACGATTTGAGCAAAGAGAAAATTTATCTTCTCTCAAAATGAAGTCACCATTCCAAAGCAAAAAAGATTTCATGGGACTTGAATCCCAAGACCCTGTTCTGCTTCCTTTAGCCTCCTTGCCTCTCTGTAGCTCACATTCCTATTCCACATGGTTTCCACAAGATGAAAAGTGATGGGTTGTTCCCCCTCAGCAACCAAAGTCCTTATTCTTTCCAAAGCCACTGACACAATGAAGGGCATTTAGACGCCTATACAGGGATATCTACTGTAGCTTCACAATCACAGCTTTTTATTCACAGGAGAGCACCTACAAGCTCCTTGTGATGCTGGGAAAATATTTACACTGGAACCTACTTGTGAGTCAGACAGAAGGGGGCATCAAACCGCACCCAGATTTTTAGTAACTCATCAATAGACACAACAGCTACTAATCCTCCCTGGGCTTTAATTTTTACCTTGAGAATAGCTTACGGAGCAGTACAATGAACCAAAAGTTATGTGGGAGGAACCCTGTGACTCTTAAGAAGGGAAGATGGTAGTAAAAGTGCTGAGAGCAGAAGCCAGTGAACTACTGGATGGTGAGATGCATATATAGGATGTATTATTCCTCATACGCACATTAGCCTGGAAGTGGGTTAAACCACAGAGCCTAGGACTTGCTGATCAGAAGGTTGGCGGTTCGAATCCTCGCAACGGGGTGAGCTCCCGTTGTTCGGTCCCTGCTCCTGCCAACCTAGCAGTTTGAAAGCATGTCAAAGTGCAAGTAGATAAATAGGTACCGCTCTGGCGGGAAGGTAAACGGTGTTTCCGTGTGCTGCTCTGGTTTGCCAGAATCAGCTTAGTCATGCTGGCTACATGACCCGGAAGCTGTACGCCAGTTCCCTTGGCCAACAAAGTGAGATGAGCGCCGCAACCCCAGAGTCGGCCATGACTGGACCTAATGGCCAGGGGTCCCTTTACCTTTAGTTCCCATTGAAGTCAGTGGGGCTTATTTCTGAGTAGATATGCATGAGGTTGCATTACTACTCATCATGTAGTAATAGTGTTGCGTGGAGGGGGAATCAATGCACTCTTTTTTCTTTTAGATTTGTTAACTAACTCTGTGGTGCTGTGGGGGCAGGAATTTGGAGCAGACGTCAAGGGGTCACAAGGGGCAGGTGAGCTCCAAAATGCAGCAGGGTTGGATTATCACATTTTGAAGTAAACAAAGAGCAACCCCGCCCAATAAGACTATTAAATCCCAAGTCTGCACCCTTAACAGCAAACTAGAATAACCTTTTTTTAAAAAAAATGGGGAAATTTTGAACTAGGCTCATTTGCATTGGAAAATTTTCAGTTTGTATCAAAGAAAAATTCTCATATGCTAGAGAGTATGGTTACTTTACTTGCATTTAATAAGTGTTAGAAAGTTTAAAACTTCCCAAGCTTTACCAATAATGCATTTGTGCTTGGCCTTCTTTCACTGTTATCAATGAACTTATGACGTGGAAATTTTTCCATGGAAAAATAAAGCCCTAGTAAAAACTACCACCCCATATCACTGATGCATGCTCATGCACAATCTTGTATTCCTCCGCTTCCTCCCCAATCCCATTCCTAACACTTACAGCAGCCTTCTCCAATTTGTTGCCTCTCAGATCTTTGGGGCTACAACTCCCATCAGCCATGCTTACTGAGGCTAATGGGAGTTGTAGTCCAAAACATGAAGAGGGCCCCAGGTTAGCAAAGGCTAACTTACTGTGAGGACCCTGATGAATGGAATAGAGAACATTCATTCATTTGGGAAGCATTGAAGTAGCATTTCTGCTTTTGCCACCTTATTTCTGATTGCCAGCTGCTTTTTGCAAGTCTGTTCAGCATGTTCTCCACTCCCGAAGTGCTGTACACCACTGCCAATGTACTGGGAAGCAACAGCCCATGCTGTCTGCTATGTGGCCAAGCACTGCATTTAAGGAAGATAGGGGGGAAAAGCTAGCTCTTTATATCACATACTGGCAAAAGATATCCATGCTACTGAATAAATGGAAAATGTATTCCAGGACAGATTAACCTAAAATCTTATTTTTCATCAGGCCATTTAAGGACCTAGGGTTTTTCATTTGCTAACCTGAAAACATTCCTGTGGCTTCTCCCTGATAAAAAGGCAGAATGGGGTTATGAACTGTGGAGTTGAAAGGACACCAGGACAAGGAGAGGGAGATCCTGGGACACAAGTTCAGTGGAATCTCCTTGAATTGCCATTTCATCTTGAGGGAAGCTTCATTCTTGATTCAAAATGGTGCCCAACTGTATCCAAATGGATAAAAACCTCAGAAACCATTGTGCCAATTTTGGGTAACATCGGTAAAGTTTTGAAGGATTCAGTCCACCATCTTGATTCAAAATGTCACCCAATTGTATCCAAACATGGACAAAAAGCTGCTCTTTGCTCTCAGTAATTATAATGCAAAATTTGGTTGTGGTACGTTAAAAGGTGTTCAAACAACTTTCCAAAATATATAGAAGAAGATACTGGCAGTCTCAAATCACCATATCCTATCTAACAAGATTTCCATTCATCCTCAGCAACCACTCCCAGTCCCTGCCACCACTGCTCCTTCAGTTCTTCTTCTTTTCCCTCTACTCCTGGCTGGGTTTGCTGCTTCGTCCCTCCACCTGACCCATAATCCCTGGTGATTCCAGATGTGGCCTACAGTCTTGGGGCTGTTAGGCAGCAATGGCCATTGCAGAAAATCATTATTCTAATCCATTTCTTTTCCTTGAAATATGTTTTCTCCAAACTTCCAATTTAGTACTATAGGTGCTCCAGATGACCCATTTATGGAGCATTCATTCTGATTTTCTTGCACAAAACATATGTGGTGGTTAGACTAAGTCCACTCTTTATTGAGCATTTGTTTTGATTTGTTTATGGTGCACTTATAGGACAATAAGCACTGTGGTTTTTTGGAGGCTCTTCCTTCTATCAGACACCATAAATAGTTTGTGTTTCCAGGGCACCATCTCATATTAATTCCTACATCAAATTCTGCTCTGACTACTTTTCTCCCCCCACCCCAATATATTCTGAAAGCATTTCTTTTTCCTTTTCTTCTGTTGTACCTTGTCTCTCACTCTTTCGTAAGCTGCTTTGTGAGGACATAACTCCAAAAAGTAGCTTTCAATATTTTGCAAAGGCAAATAAACTGGATGAGACAGCTGAAAAACCTGCCTGTTATAAATGAGGATCTGCTCCAATAATGGGCAGGTTCCATTTTAACAGGGCCAAATCAGCATCACCAGGCACCTGCCAAAGTCCAAAACCTCTTCAGGGCCCCAACTTACAGCCCCACAGAACCCATTGGCCTTGCTGCAGCTTTCATTTGTCAATGTCTTCTTGTAACCCTCTCTGGCCCTGGGGCGCAGAGGGGAGGGAAGGGAAGTGGAAGGCCAGGCCTGTCTCTCTATGTGGAGATGGGGATTGGGATGTGAGGGAAAGACTGACTGCATGAAAGAGGTTGTTGTGGTGGAGAGGGACTCACTGGGCATTTTCCACAAGGGGCTCCCCAGAAACTGAATTCACTTTTTCCTCAGCTGAGTATAGCAGCACCTGGTGGGCAAAGTAAGGTAGGGAGTGTCTTCAAGAGAAGGAAGGGCAGCAGGTGGCAAGAGGTATCCGGTGCGCCCCCACCATCAAGTGACCCTTTTCAAAACCAGCCACCACACCAATGCTCCACTTTACATGAGTGTGTCCAGCCTTTGGTGTTTTCAAGAGATGGGTCTGTCACCATCATGTCCAGTTTTGCCTTTATGCCGTGAAAAGTAAAAAAAGAAAAAGAAAAAGAAAAAAGAAGAGGGGAAAATATTTGCCTTCTGCTTGCAAATTTTTACGATCCCGCTCTAGTGCAGTCCACCCTTTCCTTAGCAATGGAAGCCTCAAAATAAATACAGATCTCTCTCCGGCTCAGTCGAGTGGGTCCATCTAGTTTAATCATCTGTCTAGAGAGGAAACCCATTAGAAGCATGATTTACTTAAGGGCTGTGTTGTTGCTGCTGCCGCTGCCGCTGCTGCAGTGCCTCCTGCCCGCCAATGACTGTGCTAGCGGATCAGATGAGCCTGTTGTTCTTCTTTACCGGTCCTGCTGTCTGTCAGACGATTGTCTCGGGTTTCCTCCACCCTCCCTCCTCTCCTGCCAGTGTCAACTTGTGGCTTTAGATTTAAGGGGTTTGTCTGCCACCGCTCCATCAAACAAGGTCTCTGAGGCAGCTGGAGAGAGCCGGACAGCAGCCAGCACTGAACAGACAGAGCTTTCCCCCCTCTCTGGTAGCAGCACCCTGTTCTGGACGCCGTTTTTGGAAGCCTTGCAATGACCTGATCTGCATGCTGTGACCTGTCACTTCTGTTCTCTGCAGTCACTGAGGGAAGAGGGGGAAAGCTATATAGCACCCAAGAGAAACTGTACAGGAATCCTGTGGGAGAGCGAAACCTGCAGGCATACTGGGCTGGCACACCTCCCTCCCTGTTGTCCAGATTGCTACAGGCAAGGACTCTGCTTCCTGGCAAAAGCTCCCACAGCCGTCAGCAGGTAAGAGGAAAACCATCCGGTGTGAGCCCGGGATAAGGGATCCAAGCCAAGAAGGGACTGAGTGAGAGAGGGAAGATAAATGAGGGAAAGCGGCAACTCCAGAAGGAGTTTGTGGTTCTTGCAATGCAGAGGATGCTTCCTGGCTCTAGAAAAGACAGCAGTGGCCAAGATTGTTCTGCATGTTGACATTAAGGCAGTGAATTGGGGCTTTTGGCTGAGCAAGACTTACGGTGTACTTTTATGTGCAAATAGCATGGCCCACAGGTTGGAGGGTATCAGGGAGTAAGAGTCTTCGGAGGCCAGGAAGGAAAGGCTCCCCTTCCCATACCATCAGTTGCGGCAGTGGAAATGAGAGGAACTGTACGCTGTATGTTTGCCCAAGAAAAAGAGGGCTTGCTGGATGAGTTTAGCTTGGATGCTAATTGTATGCTTAGTGCTTTCCGTCGTAGCAGCAGTAGCAATGTAGTTCCCTTGTTGTGTATTTATTTAATTTATTTGAGTAATGCATTTAATAAATATACATTGTTTAGTTCCCTTTGCCCCCATATCACTCTAACTTTTAAGGATACAGATTCTTCCAAGGTAGCTTACAAGTGAAATCAAAACACATTTAAAAAAATGAGCAGACAATACCAAAACATAAAAATCCATCCGGCTTCTTCCCAAAGGGCAGTTGATGTCAGTTGGCCCCAGTGGCGTAGCGTGGGGGGTGCAGGGGGGGCCGGCCACACCGGGCGCAACATCTGGGGTTAGGGCAAATCCATGGGTTAGGGGGCGCAAATCCACAGGTTAGGGGGCGCAAATCCACAGGTTAGGGGGCGCAAATCCACGGGTTAGGGGGCGCAAATTACTTGCCTTGCCCCGGGTGCTGACAACCCACGCTATGCCACTGGTTGGCCCTATGGAGAATGGAGATGGGGTGGGGATGGGGAATCGTCCAGCGGAAGCAGAAGAAGACTTCTAACATTACCTTAGCCTGCTCCTCTTTTTCCCACGGGTCAGTTGGTGGTAGGTGGCCCTGTGGGATAGAAGCGACAGTTTAGCTGAAGGAGGCTGGGATGTCTTCACCACCTGCCTCCCGCCATCATTCATGCCTCTTCTTTCCTTTCTGCTTGTGACATGTCACAATCTGAGAGTGCTTCCAGACGGGTGTTTATTGTGGGATTGGTGCTGCCCATACATGCAATTTTTTTAAGCACCCAGAAAGCATGATTGGCAGCCTATATCCCCCCTTAACTATTGATTTACCCTTTCTGTGAAAAATCTGGTAAGTTAAAAAGCAAACAAACCTGTTGCCAATGACCCATTTCTGATATCTGTTTGACCCTTTTGCAATATTAAGCCCTGGTCTGGAAGCACCCTGAGTGATGGGGCTCTAAAGGAGCCTTACGTGTGCTGTTTATGTACTCAACATATCTCCTAAAGCATTGTCTATTTATTTACTTACTTGCTTACTTACTTACTTACACAATTTATATAGCACTTAACTACAATCATCTCTACAGGGACGCGGGTGGCGCTGTGGGTTAAACCACAGAGCGTAAGACTTGCCAATCAGAAGGTCGGTGGTTCGAATCCCCGCGACGGGGTGAGCTCCCGTTCCTCGTTCCCTGCTCCTGCCAACCTAGCAGTTCGAAAGCACGTCAAAGTGCAAGTAGATAAATAGGTACCGCTCCGGCGGGAAGGTAAACGGCGTTTTCGTGTGCTGCTCTGGTTCGCCAGAAGCGGCTTAGTCATGCTGGCCACATGACCCGGAAGCTGTACTCCGGCTCCCATGGCCAATAAAGCGAGATGAGCGCCGCAACCCCAGAGTCGGCCACGACTGGACCTAATAGTCAGGGGTCCCTTTACCTTTACCTTACAATCATCTCTAGTGCTGTACAAGAAATATAGGACAGGTGAAGAATGGGGGGGGCGGTTGTTGTTACTGCACTATTTATTGCAGATTCTGGAGTGATTTTATCTGGTCCCTGGTGGCTCTTCATGTTTTAATTGCTGTGTGGTAAAATGTTTGCTCACAGCTTTACACATATATAGAAAAGAGAATGATCTTTCTGGTGTTGTGTGTTTGTGAAGGAAGACCCAACATTTTAATGTTAAATCTCAGTTGGCATTTTTAAAACCAAGACTTACAGCTGTTTGGATGGTGACGATGGTGGTGGCGATGATACCACCTAATGTACCGTATGTGCTTCCAAAGTGTAAAGCTCTTTACTTCAGAAATGATGCCTATTTTATTATAGTGCCTGTCATCTTGTTAGCTTGCTGGCTTGCAAAGCAAAGAACAATTCTGTCCCCAAGACCATTGCCTGGAAAACATTGCTGCTCTGTTGCATCTGACCACATGAGATACAAATGGCTATAGGACAGGGATGTGAAAGCAGATATTTGCCTGACTGCCTGTCTCTCCATCTGCTTGTTTGTTTTGCTTGTTTGAGATATGATAGCTCCATGATGTGAATTTCCCACATTCACACACACTTGGGGTGGGGGTGGAGGGATAGATATCTACCATTCCAACCTACAGAGTACTATACTGTTACAGTCATGATCTTTGATAGACCTTTCTTGCCTTCATATTGCAATCCCGTCACATGCCTATTGTGATGCTCACCACACTTCACCAACAGAGAGAAGCTCTAAGGGTGCGGTGCTTTGGTTTCCTTTGGAAGGAGGACACTGAAGGCCTATTGGCATTGCGTAATATTTGCACTTCTTTACAAACACACAGGTCAAGCATAGGTGGAGGCTTGTGTTAAAAATTCCAGCAGGCAGCCAAGGTCCATTGCTTCAGGGAGGCAGCCAGCACCCTGAGATGTTTACGGAGACCAAACTCAGCTCTCTCTGGGTGCTTCCAGATGATGTCTTTATTAAAAGAGATTAACCCTCTTCTGAGCAAATATCCAATTTGACAACAATAAATTTTCAGTCAGATTTATGGTGCTATAGCAGAGACGAACTGCTGCAGGTTTTGCTAGTGCGTTTTCACACATTAACGTATTTCAGACACATCATTCAAACCCAGAGATCAAGTACCCCAATTTGGAATTTCCCTACTTAGATATTGAAATGAAAGCTACCTGAAATGGAATGTCGTTTAATATGCCATTGGTATGCCAAAACTAATATTTAATTAAATTGAAATTGACACACCAAGCAGTACTATTGAGTTCAAGGTAAAGGAACACAGTACGGTCTCTAAAATCTTCTGCCACTATACACCTCAACCTTTTGTAGTTTATAAAAATAACACCTGTTGAGCTAGTGACTTATAGCTAGGCAAACATGTTCTACTTGATGAGGTCTACAAATGTTTAAGATTTCAAACTGATCCAATAAAAATGGTCACATGTACAGCAAGATTTAAAGTGTTGAATATGGACATGTCTCCTCTTTTTATTCCAATTTTTGAACAACCATACCATATATTGCTTTGCTATTTTGGTAAAAACCACTGATGTGCTTGATTCAGGCTTATCAGGGAAAGCAATCATTCATTGGCCTGGTGAGGTTCTGAACATGTGGATGGAAACAAGAACTGAAAACTGCCCTGTGCTCTCTTGATGAAGGGCAATAAAATAATTTAAATTCATAATAATAACTACAGCCTATGGGAATAAGACTTGGCCTTATATTAATTTCTCCTAACTCGTTCTCCGAAGTAACAGAGCTATGTGAAGGGGGATAATTTTCAGTACCATTGTGATGACATTTTCTTGGGCCTTTTGGTTGTCAGTGATGAATCCTCACGGCAAATTGCTCTATGAATTAGTTATCACTGAGAGAACAATTGGGATAGTTCCTACTAGAAAGTGTTTGGGAGCCCCCAACTGGGTCTTCCAAGCCCTCTCTAGGTGATTGTCTGACTCATGAAGATACTTAAGTTTGGACATATTGAGGTAAATAGTTATTTGGTGCTTGACATCATTCATGTCTTAATGTCAAGTAAACTTAGTTGAAGGACTGGGTGGTTTTTCCTGAACTTTGACATGGGCCCTGTTGTAGTTCTAGTTGTTTCTGCTGAATGGATCTAGTTGCCGGGTGTATGGATGGAGGCTCACTCACAATGGCAGATGCATCTATCAATTTTAGTAGAGTCTAAATACGTGATATAAACACCCAATAGAAAACAAGCTCAGGAACTACTGACACAATAAATATTTTTTGCCATTGAAAGCACTATTTTTAAAGGATTAGTTCAGTTGTCACTAATGGTATTTGTCAGTGTGAAAGAGGGTGTATTTATCGCCCCGCCATCTGACTACATTTGTATCTTTGTTTGAAATCCCTGGGAGTTAAACTGCTTGCTGAAGTAATGCAGTAATGTTTTGGGTGTCTCAATGCAGCCAAAACCAAGCCCTCTTTCCAGCTCTGCTGAAATCACATTGCTAAAGCCCCCATGGGCATTGCTGCACTTCCAGTAATGAGTATCATTAGGTAACACTTCAAGGTGCTTGATTACAGGATCCATCCCATCTGGGAGCTGCCAGACACTGCATACACACTAGATCTTTAAACTGTATCCTTCAAAGCACATTCCTCTCTTATAGAATCCTGGGGAACTGTAGTTTGTTGAGGGTGCTGAGAACTGTAGCTCAGTGCGGGTTAAGCTATAGTTCGTAGGATTCTTTGGTGAGGTGGAGAAATGTGCTTGTGTTCACAGTGAAGAAGTGCTCTTTGACACATGTGTCAGGCAGGACAACAGGGACTGAAAAGCGCAGTCATAATAGATGTAGCGTGATAGACATGTATACACTTCCTTCACTCTTTTTCTAAGAGGAAAAGCAATTTCAGCTGCAACCAGGAGCAGAGAAACAGTGGAAGGACCAGCTGCGAGAACCTCTCTTCTCCATCTGCTTTCCTGCTCAAAATCAAGCTCTCTCTTCCACCTCCTGGGGGAAATGGGTGGATCGTTTCTGTGTGGGTGGAGAAGCAACTGGGAAGCCATTTTGAGTGTGTGTGATTGGGAAGGAATAGTCACAGGGGACTTAAGCAGCTTCTCCCCCTGATTTGCCCTGTTGCCGGGACCAAGCCCTTCAGCCGGCCAATAGGGCTGGCTGGTGGGTGGGGTTAGCTGCATTTAAGCAGCCACGGCAGCGCTCTGTCCCCAGTCTGTTCCACAACAGCAGCAGCGCTGAGCTCATTGAGACAGGAACATGGGGAGGCAGCAGTGAGGTAGGGGAAGGAACACAGGGTGGATGCAGCAGCCTTGCTGGCTTGGACTGATGGGAACTATAGCTCAAAATAGCTAGAGGTACCAGGCTGGCAAAAGCTGCTTCAGGCACACACCCCCATCCTGATATGCAAGGTACCGTCTTCATCACCTTTTGTGTTTCCAGAGCCCATTTTGAGCGGTCTGATGATTTCTCCAGAAGGCTTTCAGGTGCAGACTTACGCACGAGATTGCCTTGTCCCTTCTGTGAATGGGGGAAAGCTCAGAAAAGTGCAGGGGAGAGCACATTTGAGTTGTTTGCTTCCACATTACTCGGCTCACGAGAGTAGAAAGTTCATGTGAGTAATTATTTCTGGAAGCGAGCAGCTGGCTGATTATTAACATAGACTCACAGAGAAATGTCCGTGCTACCATTCATGCATTATGAGGTAATGCTGCACCCCTCTGACACATAGATTAGTCTTCCTTTGAGGTAAGGCAGGATGGGGGGGGGGGAGAACACATGAGAAGTGACCATGTATGGATATGTAGATTCCATATGTTGATCTAATGAACAGATTGCCTAAATTTGGAGGAGTATTCAGGACATGGGGTATATAGAAGTGAGCCAATATTGGCTGAATCATGAAAGGAAAAGTAATAAGAATCTCAGGTGATTGAAAAGTTGTTTGTATTACAGCATGGAATTAATTTGCAAACTTGAAATCTATGGTATATGTATGTAAGTATAGTCTTGGGGAAAGGTTTCCTCATTTTACGTGCATGGCTCATTATATTTCCCCAAGATTCTTCCAGGGAGGGTGGTTGAGGAGCTGCAAGATGTTGTGGACCTTTCTCTCCATGGACAGAGCCTGGGCCTCAACAGTACTGTACAGTGCCAGAAACCTCCACTTCTAGTGCAGCAGGGGCAGAAATGAGGCATGTTGTGGGCAGATGTCTGGATGTAGCCCTGGAGAAGACAAAAAAACCAGCCAGCCCTGGTCATCTAATCCAAACCCCTCCAGTGCAGGAATCTTTTGCTCAATGTGAGGCTCAAACAACCCATGACCCTGAGGTTAAAAGTCTCATGCTCTGCCAACTGAGCCATCTGCCTGCTAGCTTCTAAAATGTTATCTGTATGTGTCGCACATGGAGACCAGAACACTGGTGGAGGGGCCTGCCCAGTCTCCTGTTCATTGGACCAGTCCAAATACTGAGCTCTAAGTACAGATGGGAGCACATTATTGCCTTCAATAATATGTGTGAAGGAATGATGCTTCTTGTATGTGTGTGGCATTCACCTAGGTGTGTCATTTCATAGATGCTTAAGTTAGTAACAATGCAAACAATTTTGTATTGATGTGACTCATAATTTTTCCAACATAAAATAATAGGCAATTTATATACTGATTTTCTTAAGCCATTGGTTGGTTTACTAATCTCATGAGACTCTGCTAATCTTATTTTGTGAATAACCAATGTTATATGATCACAACCTCACTGAGTGAATAAGTGCAGTTTAAAAAATTGTGGAAAAACTAACTGTTCATGTCCCTGCTTTATTATAAGCATCTTATTTTTTAGCTTAAATAGTAAAATTCATTGATTACAGCTGCACCCATTGTTTGATCTGATCTCTTTGCAAGCCTGGAATTAGCTACGTTGAAAGGGTAGGTATTAGTCTTTTTTGTACTTCATGACAATTCAAGGAATTTCCCCTTAAGTACCTTGTATTTGTGAGCTTGAATCTGGCCCAACATGCTTCATGTTGAATGCCTTGCCTCCTTGCAGGTGTTAAAGTGGAACTGCTCTTAATGATAGCTTAGAGGTTTCGGCCAGCAACGAATGCGTCAGCCTGCCTCCCCATAGGAGTGAGTCACTGGAAGCTTATTATGTCAGTACTTCATCATCTGCATTGTCTCCTATTGTCTTCCTGGCACAATTCAAAGTTTGAAAAAGAAGGAGGAGGAAAGCCATAGATCCCTTAAAGCCTTTGATCCAACATATCTAAGGGACCACCAACTCTCCATGATGGTCTGGAAAAAGCCATTTTGAACTGGCCATTCACATGGTAGGGCCAGATCGCATCTCTGTGCATTATTCCCAATGCCATGCCCCAACTGCAGGCCCACATGCTGCCTTCCTATAGCACCTCCTGTCTTTTATACATGTATTGTCCAAGTGGCCCCAATCATGGTTCAGCATTCCAGTGGCACCCATCTGAACAATGGCTAACACTAGCCAGAGTTTTATGTTTTAAGGTTAGAGCTAACCATGGTTAAGATTAATGCCAGTGAAAATGGTACCCAATTTTAAAAGGCAGGGAGAGTGTGAGGGAAATTTGTGTGCAAGAACAGAGAAACTTTGAGGAGGGAATGTACATAGGGCATGTACACACTGCATGATAGCATGCATTCCGTGCTGAAGGCAGGTGCCTTTTTGTGGTGCTCTAAACATGATGTCACCCCCATCCCACACTATCTGTCAATCTAAAAATGCATTCTTCTGAAAAGTTTAATGTGTATACAGAGGGCACTTTCTCAGGTCACTTCCCATTGGGCAGACCTCCTGACATTGCAGGGCTGTGGTGCTCTGCCTCGCCATGTTTAAATGGTTTATGAATAAAATAGGCAAAATAGGAGGTGACTGAGCTGCCTCTGTATACTGATTTACAGTGGTTCCTCAGGTTAAGTACTTAATTCGTTCTGGAGGTCTGTTCTTAACCTGAAACTGTTCTTAACCTGAAGCACCACTTTAGCTAATGGGGCCTCCTGCTGCTGCTGCGCCGCCACCACACGATTTCTGTTCTCATCCTGAAGCAAAGTTCTTAACCCGAGGTAATATTTCTGGGTTAGTGGAGTCTGTAACCTGAAGCATATGTAACCTGAAGCGTATGTAACCCGAGGTACCACTGTATATCCTCTGTACACCAGTATATCCACACACTCATTTCAAGCCCCTCTTTTGAAAGACTACAGTTTTTAAAAAGACCTATGGAAACACTAGTTGAGGGGAAGGGAACAGAGAAGACGACTGTGTACTAGTCTGAAATTTTGCCCACCTGTGTATACAGACAACAGGGATAGCAGTTGCAACTTTAAATGACATTATCATGAGAAGGTGTGTACAACTGCAAACTGCTATGTACAAAGTGCACTGTGGAAAAAATGGCTCCATGTGTACACATGCATAGTCTGTTCCTGATCCCGTAATAATTGTTAAAATGTTTTTCAGAGAATTAAATCTGCCCAGGCCCTCCATAGCAGTAGCACAAGTATAGAACTTCCTTCCCATGTGGCAGAGAGGGCTGATGGGAGTTGTAGTCCAACATGTGGAAGACCGCAGGTTCCCCACCTTGCACTACGGAGTGTGTAGATGACTTTAAAACTAATTTCTTCTATACAGTTTATATATGCACACACATATACAGTGCCTTAATGAACAGTAACCTTGATGCAAATCTCAAAGCAGAGCAATTTTTCTTTTAGGATGTAAGCAACCCAATTGCACGTCTCCTCAAATGGACATGTTGGTGCAAGCTCACTCTACTCACCAGAAGAGATGCTTCATTCAGAATAGTTTCCTACAAGGAAATAACTTTCTTAGGGTGTCATATACTCATCACTTGAGGCAGTGCAAACATAGTTTTCCAACAGTATAAAAAAACGATAAAATGATATTCTTGTAAGAAATATAAATGTGTGCTGTCGCCCCACGGTTCAAATTTTGACACAAGCTGAAGCTCTCCTTATGCTGGTTGATAAAGTGCCTGTACACCACTTGTCTGTTGTACGATTTTTGACCAGCATCAAACCAAGTGGACCAAGTCTGGACCAAGTCCAAACTGACTTCACTTAAAAGCATTGGGTTTAAGGTGTGAGGAGAAATACCTGCCATGGCCCATTCACACGTAGAAGTCATCAACTGGCTTGCTGTTATCAAGGGACCAATAAGTGGGGGGTTGTTCCCGGCCTTAGCTATTGCTAAGCATGATGAAAGGTGCACTTTTCTCTCTCTTTTACGCAATCATCCGGACACACATACTACAAGCAGAATCCAAATACTGGTCGTTTTGTTCATTTTCATGGTGCTTCTCCTGACTAAGTTGTGGGTTCTCTTTTGCAAATAGATGAGGAAGGGCAAAACAGCAAAGAAGTTGTTCTTGCCCTGTTTATAGTCTGGCTAGAAATAGCAGGTATCTTGTTTGAGAGTCTGCCCTACATTTATTTACATTCTCTATCCAGCAGTGAAAAATGGCGCCACATCTATTTACATCGCTTAAGGGTCTCACTCTCTGGAGCAGCAGATTGTTTGAGTCTCTCTTTTAGGCGCTTTTCAGAAGTCCAATAAGCTGAATGAGTTTGGTATTTCACTGGTTCAAGTTTAGGCAAGGGCACGGAGAAAAAATGTGTTCTGCATGGTTAGGAAAATTCTACAAATATGTCTTTTCCACTGAATTTTCAACCACTTGAGGTAAGACACCGACACCTTGACTTCCTAGTCTACTGCAATAGCTCCAGATCCAAGTGCTAACCAACCAGCGAAAAACACCCTGGGTCTGAAGTAATTTGGGTGTACAATATTGCAATGATATAATACAGTATGGAAACAGGAAACTTCCAAAAAGGTCAACACCCATCACTACTTAAGGCCCAGATTCGAAATGTGAACAAGCTGTGCACCAAACTGCAGGAAAGACCATGGGGCATCTCTTCTTCCTCACCTTCCAGAGATTGTCCTAGGTAATTGTTAGTTAAACTAGTGCCAACAAATAATGAAATCTACTGACAACTGGTCCTGTATAGGCCCTCTTGAAATGAATTCCAAAGGTAGGAGTTTTGTGAATTGCACCTATGTAATAAGAAGAACACTCTAGATCAAACTTCCTAATGTTTAGTTGGAATCTCCTTTCTTGTAATTTGAATCCATTGGTTCAGGTCCTACCCTCTGAAGCAGAAATAAAAAAAGCTTGTTCCATCTTCCATGTGACAGCCCTTCAGATATCTGAAGATGGCTATCATTAGCGTTGGAATAGTAGGCATGCATTTCAAGCAAATATAGACTCTTCTTTAGCATTCCTTCATAAGGCCTGTTTTTGTACTTTGCCTCTTCATATACTACTTACCTAAGTCCTAAGAGCATCATCAGAGGCCCTTCTCTGAGCTTCCCAGCAAGCTGTGATACAGCAGGTGGTCAAATGAGAAAGGACCTTCCTTGTACTGGCCCTTGGTTGTTGAATGCTCTACCCAGAAAGGCTTGCCTGGCACCTACTTTAGTATTATTATTATTATTATTATTATTATTATTATTATTATTATTATTATTTTGCACCAAAGACCTTTGATCTGCTCAGGCCTTTTAAACTCTGTACTTGCCTTATGTAGTATTATGTTGTGATCATTATAATTCTGTGGAGTTCTTAAGTTTTTTTGTATATTTTAGAGATTGCTAAGATTTTTAGACTCCCTGTTTTAAAAATAATTGTGTTTCCTTTTACCATGTTTTAAGTGCTGTTGTGCAGAAATTTCTTTCTCTGGAATTTGCATTATTTTTATATGTCACCCAGAGAATAGTTGTTATTGGGCAACTAAGAAATAGAATAAACACAACAGGATACAGCACATACAAGCTGCTGAGCCAAAATGCTGGTTCACATAGCCTGGCTCAATATACTCTGACTGCAGCAGTAGCAGCATTTCAGGTAAAATCCCAACTCTACTACTGGAAATTATGTTAACTGGGAATGGAAGGGAATGAGATTGAATCATGCAAAAAAATGTAGGGTGTATAATTGAGTTTGGGCCCCTCCCAAAAAGGTGCAGTCCTCTTCATTGGTTTCTCATACTCACTGTGCAAATTTATTTTTTATGGCTTCCTTCTTCATTTCCCTATATGTGAGTCAGTCCTGGGAAAGAATCAGCTTTTTTCTCACATGCATCTTAAAGGGAGAAGCAGTAAAATGCACATGCATGGCACATTTTTGACATAGCACATAAATTTATAAATAAACAAACAACACCAGGTGACATCAGGTGTGGGGCAGGTAGAGGGGCAGCTACCAATGCATGATTGGATGCCCTAAAGTCAGTTTGCCCAGTCATCTGATGTCACTGGGACTTCGGGTGAATTTGGCCCATGAGACTACTGATAATGATCCAGCACACAGAGCCAAAAGGGCTTTCCACCCACATTCATTAGGGTATCGTACTATAACAAATGAGAGGTGGGACATAATTAAATAAATCTATTTAAACTGCAAAAAAGGCGTGGAAAGGGCAAAAATGGTGTGAAAAGAGCAGGAAATCAGCTAGCAATCCTGGGAGCCTTTGCGCCAACCTTTGAGGAATGTGGAGAGCTGGACTGAGAGCCACCGTCGCCACCATTCATGCCAGACTGTTAAGCGCTGCTGGTTTTTTTAAGGGTTTTTAAAGGGTTTTAGAGGGTGTTGACAGGCTTTTTAGATGGTGTTCCCCAATATATGCAGTTTCACATATACGCTAGGTACCCGGTAAAATAACTGCACTTCATCTGAGGATTACACAGTGGTTTACAGTATAAAAGCACAAAAATACATAATGTAATAACAAACAAAACAATACAATACCCTACCACAGTTTAAAAGACCATAAATTTTTTAATTAGCCAAAGACCAGGGAGAAGAGGGACTTCCGGGGTGGCGCCACCGGCAATGGCGGACTCCCTCTGAACTGGAGGGAATAGCTCCGCGGGAAACGGGTCTTCTCCGCTACGGCGAAGCGGGGACCCTTTCAAAAATCACAGGCGGATGAAGCCAGTGAACATGGGACTCGGCGGGCACCTTTAGCGCCCCCCCCCAACTCGCTAAGGAACCCACTAACGGGCTCCGAAGTGAAGAGGGGGAAGTGGCGCGGTGCTGAGAGTCAACGGCTATTTCCGTGGAGCGAAGCCGCATAGCCGTTGCCGGAGAGCGCTGCCTCTTTCCTGGGACAATTTGGACTTTAAAACAAGCACCCGTGAGTACTTAGATTTTGAACAATTGGACATCAAATAAGGACTAGCAAGCAGAAAAGAATTGGATCTTAAAATATCTATTTTAATTTGGTACGGAACGGGAAGGTCTAAACAGGAAGTCAGCCTTCCGTTCTTTTGTAAACAGAATAAAGCAAAGACAACATAAACTAGAGCTAAGAAAATCGTCTTGAAAGGACTGGATTCCATCATTTATAATTGTGGAACCCCCCTTTGACAGCAGGAGTAGGGGGAGGATCATTTTTAGACTGTTTAAAGTGAGTTTAAAGTAAAGTAACTTTCCTCCGTCCTGATACTGGAGCGGGGGTGTCAGGACCGACGTTTGAAGTTCACTGACCAGAAAAAAGTGTTTTTGACAGATAGTGAAAAGAAGAGAAACATAGTGATTCCACTGTTCCTTTTCGCATTTGAAAGGAATAAATATTGACAAAGTATCTTAAAAGGGGAAACTCTGTTGCAAGAACAAATAGAAGTTTTCCCCCTAGAGGGAGACTGTGAAACTGTAACCAACTTCAGGGAGTCGGCAGCTGTTATAGATTACAATCGTGGGAACAGACATTTGACCTTGCAGGACAATGTATTCAGAAACCTTGTTGTGTGTCTTTTATAAAACAAATGCCCTACTGGAACAATTACACGAAAAGGTGAATTGGATGGCGACCTCGGCTAGAAATTTGGAACAGGCAGTGGGAAACTTTGAACAGGCAGTGGGAAAATATGTGGAGCCCACTCAGGAATTAAATCAGGAGTGTGTCTTGACAGAACAGGCCCAACAGGAATATGAGTTTTCGGACTTGACAAATGAACTTGGAAAAAGCCACATCTGGAAAGAAAAAGTTTGGTTTGGCTTGGAAATGGGGGGCTGGATTGACCCCACTATGCTGAGATGCCTGGACTTTTCAAATATGGCAATGGGCTGTGAGATGTTTGGGATTGTGGGGGCTCCTAATCTTGGAGGGTTTTTGAAACATGCTGTTAAATACCATATGGAATTTAGTGTTGAATATGGAAAAGGGGCTGATCTGTCAAGAAGGGCTAAAAATATTGTCAAGCTGGAGCTATCACGAGCAGGAGACAAGGGAAAATACAGCTACAAATATGAGGAAGAGCTGCGGAAGGGACATGGAAGAGACCTGAGGGCCTCGGATATAAGGTTGCCAGGTTAAATGAGCTAGATTGACGTGATAATAAGGACTGACAAAACCCGGAACCAGGAGAAAGGGACGTTGGATCAAGATTGGACTTGTTTGTATTTCTTTTTTTTACCATTAGAACTGTTTTATAAAATTGATGAACATTAGAAAAATATTGGAATGAAATTACTTGGCTTTAGCAAAAATGTTTAAAGAATTATGAAAGAATGTTATGGTTATGAGAAGCTGGTAAGGACAAGATTTAAGTTTTAAGCTTTAAGATTTATCTTATTATAGAAAGATAAGACTAAAACAGTTTAGGGTAATGTAATGATAGAATATTATGAAATATGGAAAGGATTTGCTGGGATAATTAACAACTAGGATACAAAGAAAGGGAGGAGGAGGAGGTCTAAGAAAGAAGGTAATGACAGTTGAGGATTTGGAAATAATGAATTTGTTTTTTAAATGCTTTTAATTGTTTGTGATGTATTGTTGTATTTTTTTCTCTTTTTTCTTTTTTTCTATTTGTTTGAATCTGTATTTTTTTTGGTCTTTATTTTATTTTGTAACATTTTGAAAATTCCAGTAAATATCATAAAAAAAAAGACCAGGGAGAAGAGGAATGTTTTTGCCTGGTGCCTGAATATATGCAACAAAGGCACCAGGTGAGCCTCCCTGGGGAGAGCCACCACACAGAAAAGGCACCTGTAATGTTTAATAAAAGAAACACATAATGTGACATCATCAGATCCACCATTTTCTTACCCTCACTCAGATTCATTGAATGCACACTTGCAGGGAGAGAAGTGCTGACTACAGTCAAGCTGTGCGGTGCGATTTCTGTTGCAGCCCAATACCCTAATATGAACTATATCAGAGACATGCCATGAAGATGTGTGTACTCATATATTGAACGTGCTAAGGAGAAGGGGGCGTGGTGAGGATCAGCAGCTTTCACCATATGTCTCTGGATACATGAAGGCCCCTTTGGAAAGATTATCCTATTTGGTGAAACTTGATTTCTTTTGGGCTACAACTGCCTTCTGCCCCTGTTGCAGCCCCAAACATCTGGAGGGCACCAGGATGGTGGAGGCTACTGTGGAGCCTACAAAATCACAATATCAAACAAATCATTACTTAGAAAATGTAATTTTTATGTGGAAGAAATTCACAGAGAACATACATGTTGTAGCAGCTGTGATGACAGTATACTTTCCACTGGGTGGGAAGCAAGCATATCAAGAGGGGAAAAACATCTCCTGGGTCTGTTGTTTCTCTGGCCTGCTATACGTTGTGATATCTTAGGGGTGCTGGGAAGGGTTTTCAGCAAGTGTCCATTTATACCAGATGTAACCACTCCTTAAAGAGACATAAATAGATGAGATATACACCCCGAGGCCTGACTCTTTGTGGCAATAAAGATTTCATCACACATTATAGGGCAGATGGGTGTTAGTTCATTGAGAGTTCTGGCTTGTAGCATAGATTTGTTTAGTTACCATTTTTGACCTGACCTCTGCACCATCACTGGAACAAATGGCTTTCTGTGGGCTGATTCTCATGTTACTCCTTAAAGATATTAGCATAGTGTCATAGACTCAGAGGCGCACTCCGGTGTGAAGGTATGTGAGAACCGAGAGTGAGAACTGCCAAGAGGCAAGCCTGTCTCTGACAGCTGTTGCAAGCATTAATACTTTGGGCTTACTGGACATTTAATTATTTGCACAAGTGGTCTGTTCAGGTCTGTTCATGTGAACATGGGAATATGTTATAGCAGGGACGCCAGGGTGGTGCTATCTGTATGGACCCCAACTCCCATCAGCTGCAGCCAGCGTGGTCAATATTCAGGGATGATGAGATGCTTACTCCTAGGTAAGTGTGTACAATGGGTTGTAGAATCGCCATCCTTGAAGACAAAAGCTGCATGCCTGTGTATACTTAAGCTCTGTTAGACTTAAGAACAAACATTTAAAGGATTAAGCTCTTAGGAACCAAAGGAAGCTGTTTTGCATCAAGTTAGATCATTGCTTGATTGAGCTCAGTATTGCCCACACTGACTGACAGAAGCTCCTTCTGGTTTTAGGCCGTGGTCTTTCCCCGTCCTACCAGGAGGGCCAGGGATTGATCCTGGGCCTTCTGCATGCGCAAAGTGTTCTCTGCCACTGATCTACTGTTCTGCAAGTAGTTGTGAGAAATTCCCACATAGAGAGAGAACAACAGGCTATGCTAAATGCTCCTTGGTAGTAAGCTACCATAATAACTATCCCTACATAGAAATGATTATCTTAGGGCAATTTGTGTTTACTTGGAACCTTCTTCCTTTAGATATAGGAACATATAGGAAAGGGTTCGTCAACTGGTGGCAAGGAGATAGACAGTTCCAATTGCACGGCATAAAGCGTCTCCTTCTGAATGTCAGAAGGAGCGACATTTGAGACTTCATTAGTTTCCTTGATTGGTATGTCCTGCGCCTGATAATTAGGTCTGAAGATCTGAACCTCCCCTGGCAGCCTTGGAGAAGTTGCTTGGGAACAGCAGCTTGCTGGGAAGCAACATAAGCCTTTCAATATATAAATAGCTTGGGGGCAGCCCTTCTCTGACACGCTGTTGACCCCATTCTGCCAACTGTTTTCTCATCTCAGAGAAATTGCTGATTTACATTATTAAACCAGTTCCCTTGATGCCTACATCTGCATACTCGTCTAGGACTATTGTAGGTTATGGGTTTTAAAGGACATTTTTATTTTGATAACCTTGTGGTCAGTGTTATTCATCATCTGTGCGTTCAGCATAGAATCTGTTTCTGGAATCTCAAAAATCTAGGTGAGCCTTATCAAAATAATTCCTTCTAACCCTCCCTGGCCCTTAGGACTAGCCAGCACTTTCTGTAATAAACATAAGTAAATAAAAAAACAACCCCATGCGTTCTTAGCCTTGCCAGCTTTCCCAAATGTTTATAACTGGAATAGATAATGCAGGTCAAACATTTGTGCCTATTTTTTTATTTACATGATTTATTCCAAGCACAGAACTTGGAGTTCCCAAGCGGGCATTTGATTTGCTTATTTCCACCTACCCCACCACATTGTTCAGGTCAGTTTAATTGTGATGAAAGACTGAATTTGGAGGCTCACTTCTGCTGAGTTGCCATCATTGGGTACCTGCTGAGTCCCATGCCTCAGTAGGGGCCCACTGCCAATCCTGGGTGTCTCCTGTCCCCATGGTCCTCCCTACTTGCTGCTGTCACCTTGTTCATCTGCTCCCTCCAAGGGAACAGAGAGAGGAGCAAAAAGAAGCATCACTCACCTCATTCTGCCCTGTCCTCTCCCTTTGGGAGGTGTTGCCTGTGAAGCTCAGAGAAAGGCAAGTGAATGGGCACAGGCAAATTGCAATGGTGGCCATGGCCTAGCATGGGTTGCCAGCACCCAGAGTTGAACAGAAGGGTGGGTGGGAGAGACAGAGAGAGTACACATGCGCATTCAATTGCCTAACAGCGTCCAGGTCACCCAGGAGATTGCAGCTGCAAAGATAAGAAAAGAAGAGTCATTCTGTTGTCTGGAGAGGTCTCTTCCTGGTTCTCATGGAGAAGCTGTTTTCAATGGAGCCCAGCGACGGAAGCTGTATTAAGGCAGTACTGGGTGTTGAAATTTTGCACCTGGGGCAATCTGCTCTGTGGTCCCCACTCAATGGTGGCAAGAAGATGGAAGAGGGGGTCCCACTCAAGAAGTGGGGGAGGGAACGATTAAGAGCCCCTCACCCAATAGCCCTCCTGTTTCCAAATTTGCTAGTTGTTTCTACGCACTTGTTCATGAACACATATCTTTTATGTGTTCTGGTGAAAAAGCTAGTGTTGGGAAATTGGTCATACTGCTCTTGGAGTCTTTACATGAGACAATTGGGCACAAAAGTAGATGCATGGGCTTTGGTAGTCTTGCTTACTTTTGTGAGGGGGTTGGGGTGGGGTGGAATCCAGCACTGACTATGAGACAGAGTCTTAAGGTCTGACTTTTACTACTGGGAAAGTGAAAGATTCATGAAGGGTAAGTGGTTACACGCAAAGTAGTCATGTTCTTGCCTCAAGCGAGCTAGAGGTGGGTGGGAAAATACAGGAGGCAGAGAGAAAGTGAATCACAGTGCTTACTTATCCCGGGTGGAAATAGAATGGATGCTCTGAAGCCAAGCCTTTGGAGTTTTTTCTGCAACTGGCAGGTGCACCATCATGACTAGGTTCAGAGCCAGCGCTCCCCACCCCCACGCATTTTGCGACATGAAGTGAAGGATGAGATGGTTACTTCCACCAATTCCGCATATAAATGCCAACCAGACAGATACTTGGCTCTTACTTGTGCCTTCCACAGTACCTGAGAGCTACCTTAGAGAGAACAAGGTGGACCATGTGGCACACATAGCTCTGTTTGCTCTGTCTCGTTCCCCATCCCTCCCAGCATCTGCTGTCTGAAAATGTCAGGCAAGCCATAAAGGTGACTTTGGAGCAGTAACTCTTTCAGCCAAGCTTACCTCACAGGGTTGTTATAGGGACAAAACGCAGGCACGGGAACCATGTATGTATGATGTCTTGAGCTTTATTGGAGGAAAGGTGGCTTATGCATTCAGTAACAAATTGAAACAAAATAAGAATCCAAAGAACTGAAGGGTTTACCAAGAAAGATATGAAGAAAACTCTGATTTAAGAGCTGATACTATTTAACACAGTCACTGCTCATTCCAGGCAGACTGTGCCAAAGTCAGTAAATTCCAGCAAATTCCAGTGCCAGTTCCTCATCCTTTCTTCCCATGGTGCCTAAACACAGTGAAAAGCTGGGTGGATTCTTATCAGAGCAGCTGGGTATTTGGAACTGTTATACCAACAAACCTTTCCTTCAGCTTCACCTCGAGCACCCTCTGCTGGAGAGCTGTTCATTTTCTGTCAATCAACCGAAGCCCATGCTTCTTTTTGGAATGATACAGTCTCAGCATTCTGTCTTCTGCCACTTCTCAGCTGGCCTATGTGCTTAGAAACATTATTTCACTAAAGCTGTTTGTTGTGTCTGTTTAGCTCAGTGCCTATCCAACCTTTTCTGATCCACAAACAATGTGATGTCAAGCTGGCTATGCATATGGTGGGAATACCATGCTGTGTACATGAAGTGAAATAAAGAACTCATTCAGATATGCATGCTTATTGCTTGAAGAATGCAATATTGAGCGATGACCTGCATGTGCGAATGAGCAATCACGGATCAGACAAAGCTGTTGTATCACCTGACCTCACTCAAGTGGCCAATAGCCAGGTGCAAAATGTGAATTTCAAATGCCATAATTAGGATGAAAGCTCAATAAGCAGGTCATCTAGAAGTGCCATGTATTGTTTTAAGCACTGATCATAAGGGAAGAAACTCTTAGGGCCGGTTTTCCATGTTTACTAACATCAGGTGCAAAATGTACTCAAATTAACATATCAAACCACATAGAAACACAAATTGAAGTGGTGGAAAATCATGAAACACATGCATTTTAAATAAATGGGCAGGTTTCGCTGCAAAACACACAGGAGCAGCAATCAAGTTTAATTTCCATGTGAAATCCAGCCATTTAAATGTTCATGAGCCATTCACAGTTGATGGTGCTCACTGTGCATATATATCTTACCAGTTAAAAATGGGTCCCTTTTACATTTGAAGTGTGACTTGTCCCTTAAATGCTGTGGGAAGGGCAGGGGTATGAATCAAGTCAGATAGGGATGGGGAGACTGAGCTTTCAGAAATACATATAGGCAATTTTAGTCACCAGGAGTTTGCCACATCGTTTGGTATATCTGGCTTCTTGACAAAACCCTCTTGATTGTGACCTTTTGCTGGGATTAAGATAAGTAGGCATGGCACACTGGAGCAGTGTAATATTTTGAGTCAGCTACTTTATATATATATGAAATAGCTTGAGTTTGGCACATACAGACATTTCCATTGCTATAGTATACTAAAGGAAGAACACACTGGGTTTCTTAGTTAAATTGATAGTCAACTCTGAAACATAGCTGTCAACGTTTCCCTTTTTTAAAGGGAAATTTCCTTATTCCGAATAGGATTCCTCGCAAGAAAAGGGAAAAGTTGACAGCTATGCTCTGAAATATCCCTGATGAGTCTCCCAGGACCCAGTTTTACAAGCTCTCAAATGTTCCAGATTCCCCTCAAATAATCTAAAGGCTCATGGAGACAATTCTACAATTGTACAATGCAAGGCTCGGGAGAACTTGGATTTCTTTAGGAAGAGGGTATATTGCACTGGAGAGAGACAGAAGGGCAATTGAATGTGATCATATTGGCCACCGTAAAAGAAGACGTGGCGGTCTGTGGTTTCAAGTTCACATAGCTTCACACATGTAGCTTAACATGTATCTTTCTTTCCACTAGTAAGTAGAAACTTATGGGCTTGCTACATATTCCATGCAAACATAAATAGATCCCCTTTTAAAAGGGGAAAAAATACTTTGAGGGAAGATTCTAAACAGAAAAAGGGCACAGGAAGAGTACTTAATATTTTCCTTACTAAATATTTCTGTTTTTGTTTTTCTCATTCTCAGTGGCGTAGCATGGGTTGTCAGCACCCGGGGCAAGGCAAGTAATTTGCGCCCCCTAACCCGTGGATTTGCCCTAACCCCCAGATGTTGCGCCCGGTGCGGCCGGCCCCCCCTGCACCCCCCACGCTACGCCACTGCTCATTCTGACACCCCTCTGTGTGTTTGTGCAGGATAGCTTGGGTATGAGGGAATAGAGCACTGTATGTACTCATGGGAGCAGATTTCTATTCCCAGTAAAGTTTCTTTCACAACTGAAAAAGTGCATCTATTCACAGGTTTCAATTACAAAAGCACCCAGACTACTTTATTTTATTTTTATTTTATTTTTTTGCAAAAAGGCCTGGGCTAAAAGTACTGGCGACTCAAGCTTATAATTTTGTCCAGTGTTATAGCACTGAAAACCCTTCATTTACTCCTTTGCTTTTTTGTGGGATTTTTTTGTGCTTTGTTTTGTTTTTGTCAAGAGGATCAGGGAAGACCAAGAGGGTCGCTTAGGCGTCTAGAGGGGGGAAGCAAAACCACCAGCATGCTTTCAAGCAGAGTGGCTCTCAGGTGCTGTGGAGGATATAAGTGAGATTCAACTATCTGTCCAATTGCCTTCTGTATGTAGAATTGGGTGTGTGTGTATACAGTCTTGTCCTTTGCCTCAAACAGCAAAATGTCTTGGGTTGGCACTGCCTCTAAGCCTGGCCCTAGCCATTAGGTGGACCTGCTGGTTACAGTGAAAACCAGCACATTTTTTCTGGGGGTATTCAAGGGTATGCAGTACCAGGACCCCCCCTTTTTTTCTAAATCTGTGTCAGAAATGGACTCCAGCGCTGGATGCTGCATTAGTTTGACTTTGCCTCTCATGGTAGTGTTCAAGGGAAACCGATTGTTTTCAGTTGCCTAAATCTGGACTATTACACAAATAGCGTCATCTCTCAGGTTGTTTTTATGGTGGCTTTATGCTGCTTTTTGTGCTGGTCTGTTTCTGTTTTTCTCTTTGTTCTTCTTTTTTGGAATCGATTGGTTTTTGTGGCATTAATGCCATAAACTGACATAGTGGACTCTATGATAAAGAAATGCCATAAATAAACGAAACATAACGCCTTCTCCTTGGATGGAGCCTATATGTGCACGCATGACAGCAAAATCCACAAGACGGAGCATGTCCCATATTACGTCAACTCCTGGGGTCAGCGGACAGGGCCTAGCTGTGAGTGGCCGGCCTGCTGACCACAAACAACTGGCCATTTATATTTTCGGACCCCAAAGACACAAATAAAGAGACAGAGGAAAAGGGATAGAATGGTGTCTATAAATGGCATGGTGAAATAAACGTATTAAAGGCCTCGCCTTAGTCCAGGGGAGATTGCTCTGTTTTTCTGAAATGCAGAGGAGGAAATGGCTAACTACCTCTGTAGGAGGCGGTTCGGGACAGGATCTTTCTGCTAAGGAAGCCACACCTGCAGCAAGACACCAAACAAACCTCAGCTGTATTGTTTTTGTGGTCTGACATTTAGGCCTGTGTCATACAGAAAAAAGAATGAGGAGGTGGAGAAGGGGAAGGGGAAGGTGGGGTGAATATCTGGCCCCATTTAACCTCACAAGGTTGTCAATAAGGAATAAAGTATTTTGTTTTTCTACAATGGTTTTTATTCAAAAATATCAACCTTTCTCAATGGTTAAACCTGGATCTCAAAATGTATCCAAATCACTTTAACACAGCTTCTGTGTGGCATTTGCTGTATCATTAAAAAAAAAACAACCTAGCAAGAGAAGGTTATTATGCATTATTCTGCTACCAAAGCAGTAAAGAGAAGAAGAAGAGGAGGAGAAGGAGTTTGGATTTGATATCCTGCTTTATCACTACCCTAAGGAGTCTCAAAGCAGCTAACATTCTCCTTTCCCTTCCTCCCCCACAACAAACACTCTGTGAGGTGAGTGGGGCTGAGAGACTTCAGAGAAGTGTGACTAGCCCAAGGTCACCCAGCAGCTGCATGTGGAGGAGCGGAGACGCGAACCCGGTTCACCAGATTACAAATCTACCGCTCTTAACCATTACACCACATTGGCTGGGAAGATCAGTGAATCTCAACACAAACAGCTGAAGTCCTAGCCAAACTCTATTCAGTGATGTGAGGCAACTTGAGGCTGCATTCTGTAAACTGATATTACCACACCTCAGCAGCCGCAATCCCCTCAGGTGAATTCATAGGATAAGCAAGATATGTTAATTATTTTTACATTGATTGGGGTTGAGTGGGATCATTTTGTGACTGTGGTTGAAGATACCCTGGACACTTTACAGGGGAGATACAATACAAGGGTACCACATTGCAAAGACTGGAGAGGCACAGAAGTGGCATGGAGAACAAGGGATGAATGTGAGCAAATAATATAGCCATGCATACTTGGGTGTTGTTTCAGTAGTGGTTGGTTGAGGTTGTGGGATGGTTGAAACCAATTATTTGGTTTCTTCCCCACCCTTTCTCCAAAGAACTCAGCATGGCATATATTGTGTGTCTCCTCACAACAACCCTGCAAGTCTAAGGGATAGTGATGAACCTAAGGTCACAGTCACCCACTTTTCTTTCTCCCCAATTTAAGTCCAGCCTTCTAAGCACTATCTCTTTGAGCTGGCTTAAGCTGGCTCCTTTGAGTGTCAACATTTCTGAATTTTCTTTGGAACGATCAAAAGTGATCAATAACAATCCAAGTGACACCTTTTTCATGTTCTCAGGTGCAGAAGCTGAGTGTGTGTGTTTGTGTGTATTTGTGGGTGTTAGAAGAATGGGGTGATTAATTTTGTTGTGGTATATGGCCTCTGCCTGCATGCTTGATGCCTTCTGTTGACCACGATGACTAATGACACTTTCCATTTTAAACCAAAGAGACTCAAGCAAAGATTATATTGTTTGATGTGGACACATGATTACTCAGAAAACAGTGAAACGAAGCCAACATTCTTTTGCCTCTGCTTAATAAGCCGTAATTTATTTTTCTTCTGGAGTCTACAGATAATGTAAACTTCTCTCCACTAGAACTACTAAATGTTCCCAGTTACTGTATCATGATTAAGTTACTCACCAAACACAAACACCACAGAGACCAGTTGGCCTGCCTTAGGATTTCTTTTTGTTGTCCACGTAGAAGGAAATGGTCAGGCAGCTTTATGGTTACGCCCCACTGATGCATACGGACAGAACTCTGGAGCAAAAGGTGTAGCTGGGTCTGATGTTTTCTCTTGATCAACAAATGAATCAATAGATTCATATGACGGTTGCTAGCTCAGCAGGTTGATTGTGAGAGCCTCACCTGTAAAATGCTAAACTCCAGCAGACAATTTCTTTCTGGGACACCATTGTCACCAGGTGAGCAAATATTTTTTCATGATTTGTGGGATAGATTCTTTGGTTTGATTCCACAGAAGGAGATCATAGTGGATGAAATACTCATAACATGTTTTCACCTAACAAAGGCTAAGAACATTTTAGTTAACTCCTAATACAGAAGCTAGTTCTCAATTATCATTAACACAGCATGAATTACCTGTACAGATTTGCATCTTTTTATAGCAGAGAGGAAGAGAAGCACATGGAATTAACTGCTCTCTTGACTGCACTCTCTTAAGGTAGCATTAGGAACAAAGGAAGGAATAAGCTAGGGATATATGAATTATTCCTGAAGCAGACAGATGTGCAAACTGTTTCAAAGTACTTTTGCTTAGCTCTAAATCAGGGATGGCTAACCTGTGGATTCCGACTCCCATCAGCCCTAGTCAGCATGGCTAATGGCCTGGGATTATGGGAGTTGTAGTTAAACAATATCTGGAGGGACACAAATTCATCAATTCCTGTTCTAAATAGGCAGGGATACACACACACACACACACACACACACACACACATACATGGGTCACGGGGGTCAGTCTGGATGATACATGATACCTATGGATCCCTTCCAAACCTGTGATCCTGTATATGTGAGGCTAGAGTCCCTGAAAGAAAGCTTGCTGAACCAGTCAGACTAGCCTTTCTGTTAAGGTAATGGCCTCAGCTGTCCAATTAAGTACTTCCATTTACATGCCCAAAGAGATTTCCATAGAGACAAATGGGTGGGTCTTTTACCACCTCACCTGGCTAGATGCCACCTCATCCTAGGATAGTGAACAATAGGCCAAGAAAGGAGCTGTGTGTCAGAGTGAAGTTTGGCTGATGCTGGAAGCTGGAGGACAAAGGCATCTCTGCTCTGACCTGGTCCCAAAGCTGTGACTTGGGGCTTCCCTGGAACCTTAATGGGGAAACAAGGTCTGTTGGGATGGTGATGCTTTGAGGCTCTACATCATCTGTTCAAGTTGTATAGAAGTGTAAATAAAACCATATAGCCTAAAGATACCCAAGTCTCCCTTGACCTTCATTCCAAGGAAACTGAACCCTAGGTAAACTCTGGCACCCCTCTTGCCTCTCAGAGTTTGGGGTACATGCAAAGTATTGTGTTCTTTTGTCATAGAGCTATCTACATATCCCATGTTGGTTGGGTTGCAGAGAACTTCCTTGTCCATCAATAGTTTAATGTGCATGCACTCTTATTTTCCAATATAGATGGAGTTTAGGATAGGAGCAGCAAATATTCTGAAACCCCTGTCTACCATAGCAGTAAAATGTCTCAGTCTCACTTTTGCAATCTTGTTTATCTTCCATGGGATAAAATTCTAACAATATAAAATTTTATAATGTTTTCTTTAAGACTGATACAATGGTAGGCTTCAAAGGGTGGAAACACTTTCCCTTTCCTCCCTTTTATTTATTTCCAGTATGCTATTCTGGTTCCAATAATAGAGAATACATTTTAGGCAACAATTCCTTTGTAATCTTAAAGCTTCTGTAATTGTTTTAAACTTAGATACTTTTTTTTTAAAGGAGTGTTTCTTAAGATGGTTATTATAAAAATCCCTTCACTGGAAATACATTGGTCATTTTTTTATTTTTATGTCTTAGGTTATTCAGACCCAAACACTAGTCACCTCGCATCACTTCTTTGCATCTCTTTACGCCATAAGTAATCCAGTTTGATCTATTTTGATTTTACACATAAAGGAAGTCAGCAAGGACACTGCAGAACTTGAGGGCCTTCTTAGTTTATCACAGACAGTTAATGCCAACATATTACAGCCAAAATCCTAAAGCAAGCAGAGGGGTCTTTAGGATGCTGTCAGAAGCAGTGCCAAGGAGGATGCCTTCAGATTGTCAGTATTCTGTGTGAGGACTTCAGATGCATATTGGAAAATTGCATTTGTACAATTAAAGTGGATTAAAGCACTCCGTTGCCCTAGTGCAACAATTTCACCTAAAAAAGGAAAGATTTTTAATTTTCAAAACTTTATTGAAAAGTTAAATGCTTAATAAACCTGAATAAAAGATCCAGGATACAGTCACTGCTATGAAAATGTGGCTTGGGGGGGCAATTCAATTTGCATCACTTGATATAAGGTTTAAGATCGGTCCAGGAAAAAAGAAAGAAAGAAGCCTTTACATGCTTGAAATATAAGTAAATTTTTAACTTGATGAGTATTGGCACTGCAATAAAGAGCAAGCAACATTAATGCAGATGTTTTAGAATCGCTCTGTATTTGGCATAAGTATTGTGATTTCCTTTTGAGTATAATTCAAACATAGTTTGAATACGGATTGGTTTGCATTTTTGCCTCTAATCATGAGAGTCTTTCTAGCCGTTTGGGGATTAATCAGAGAACAGTAATTGTAGTTAGATTACACATTTTTAATTGCAAAAAAGAAATATTTCATATCCTCTTCTATGAACAAAATAGATTATGTCATGAGACTCTTAATCTCAGGGTCAGGGTTCGAGCCCCACCGTGGGCAAAAGATTCCTGCATTGCAGGGAGCTGTGCTAGATAAACCTCGTTGTCCCTTCCAGCTCTGCAAGTCTATGATTCTATGTTGGCAATGCTAGAAAAGCACCTTAGGCAGAGAAAACAAGAAGTATGTTTTTAATGCAAAACATTTCTCCTCTGTATAGATGTCAGAACTGTCTCTCTGCAATGAACAATTTTCTTATTTGAATATGCATGCAAAAGAAATTCAGAACATAAGGAGAACCTGGCTGGATCAGGCCACAAGCCCATCTCATCCAGCACCCTGTTCTCACAGTGGCCAACCAGATGCCTGTGGGACATAGCTGTCAACCTTCCCTTTTTTTGCGGGAAATTCCCTTATTCCAGCACTGCTTCCCGCTGCTATCCCAGATTGTTAGATATCCCATAGACTGTCCCTGGGACAGGTGAGGCTGCTGATCTCTTATTTTCAAATCTGAAAGTTGACAGCTATGCTGTGGGAAGCCTGGAAGCTGGACATGGGTGCAGCAGCAATTGGCCTGTGATTCCCAGCAAATGATATTCAGACGCTTGATGACTCTAACAGTGGAGGTAGATCATAGGCATTGGACTAGTAATAATAATAATAATATTATAATAATAATTTATTATTTCTACCCTGCCCATCTGGCTGGGTTTCCCCAGCCACTCTGGGCGGCTTTCAACAGAACATTAAAAACAGAATAAAACATTAAACATTAAAAACTTCCCTAAACAGGGCTGCCTTCAGATGTCTTCTAAAAGTTGGATAGTTGTTTATTTCCTTGACATCTGATGGGAGGGCATTCCACAGGGCAAGCGCCACTACCAAGAAGGACCTCTGCCTGGTTCCCTGTAGCTTCACTTTTACAGTGAGGGAACCACTAGTAGCCACTGATAGCCTTATTCTCCATGAATTTGTCTCATCCTCTTTTAAAGCCATCCTGATGTAGAGCTTTATCCCCCTCCCCACCCCCTTCTTCCTGATGTAACTCTTCCCTCATCCCTTCCTCCCTGACTGAGGGAGGATGTCATTTTGTGGTTTGCCTCAGGCACCAAAATGTCTTTGGCCAGCCTTGTCCATTGGGGAGTGGGGGGGGGAGAGACTTCAAGTCAATAGTAGGAGGGGCTAAGCAGGGAGAGGAGGGATCAAAGGGGCAGGACCCAGGCTCATCACCAGGAACCAGGTGTCACTTCTGTAGGTGGGATCAGACACACCTACCCAAGCACAGTGCACATTTGAATACGTAGCGATCTTGCATGTTGAGAGAATCTCATCACAGCTCATCTTTAAAAGCTTGGGAGCGGGGGCAGTTGGGACATCTCTGATGCTTGCACTCAATCCTGCATCTCTTGCAGAGGAGCCAACTCCTAGGGGCTGTGGGGGCTTCGGCCCCCACAATAAGATATTTGAGGGGGCCAGGACCCCACAAAGTTGATGGGCATTCCTATTCAAATGGTGTGTTGTGTCATGTGATTGATTATGTGGGGCAGGGCTTACCTGGGCCTCCACAATATTTTATTCAAGTTGGCACCCCTGATCTCTTGCCTTGCTCATGTACTGAGCTCATGCTGTTATGAGCCTGAATAAAGTTCTCTTCCTTACTTGCAATTCATAGTGTTTTGGGGCAAAAGTGCGACAGGTTGCTGAAACATGGCTTTCTCTTCTAAGTTCATGAAGAGGAGATTTTATATATATAATATAGTGTGTTATGATGAACTTAATTTAGTTTGGAATTATTAATAGGGAAGGGGATGTTTCTGGTACTGGGATTTTGCATTTGTGATGGTTTGATATTTGTGATAGCTGTGAGATATGAACGATATCCATTGTTATCCAAGACACAGTCAGAGCAGAGCTGTTAAAATCAATGAACTGGAGTTGCTTATGTCCACAGATTTCAAAGGGTCACGTGCTATGTGAAGAAATACTTTCTTATGTCTGTCCAGAATCTTTCAAAATTCAGCTTCATTGAGTTTTCATATTATGAGGGGGCGGGTAATCCCTCTCTACCAGCTTTCTCCATATCTCGCATAATTTCAAACACCTCTATCATGCCTCTTCTTTTTGCCTTTCTTTGTAAACGAAAAAGCCTCAAATATTGTAGCTTTTCCTCTGAGGGGAGATGCTCCAGCCCTTTAAAAAGTTGCACTTTTCCTCAAATTGCATCTGAGATGATAATAAATAGTAGAAGACACTGCAATGAAGTTTTTAATCCCCCCCCCATAAAAATATAACTTTGGTATTTTCTTAAATCCAAGTGGTGCAATGATGAGCTTGTTCAGAATTATTTTTTGTCCTCAAAGCCAGATGTGGCAAAATCAAAATTTAACTCCAAGGCCTATGACACTTTTGTTCAATAGGGAGGGCATGGCCTCAACACAGGGATGGGGAACTTCTGACCCTCCAGACATTGCTATACTACACCTCCGATTACCCCTGGACATGGGCCAAACTGGCTCCTGGGGTTGATATTGAGTCTTGCAATATCTGAAGGGCGGCACTTTAGTAAGTAGGAGGTTTTTTCAAGGGAAGAGAGTGCAGCCACACCAAACGTATCCACCAGGTGTCACTCTTGCAAGCCAATTTTCAGTTGTATTCAAGGGACATGCCAAAACTAAGCGAACCAGTTGTAGGTAAATACCGTGAAGCTGAATTCAAATAACATATGGAACTGGCTCACCAAGTTGTTGCAAAGATATCACCAAACAGGCAGAAAGCCCATTTATTTTTCAATTATACTTAGGTTCATTTTTGTTGCCCCTAACTCCACCCCAAGAGGGACTAAGCATCACAACATAAACTAAATAGGCAGAAAGATAAAAAGCTGCAAGATAAATGATGATGGCTGTGCTCCCTCACCCATTTTTAGCTGGAAGGTGAAGGTGGTTTTAAGTTCTTACTGTCAACTATTTTACTACAAAGGAAGCCATTGGTTGTATAGCTGGGCACTATAGACAGATATTGTGATAGGGTAATTCCATGTCAAGTGATCCAGGGACTTTTATCTTACTATTTTATATTGCTTTCATCTTCAGTGTAAGAGAAGGTCCCAAATCTCAGTTTTTAATTTTTTATCTCATCCAGTTTTTGAGTTATGAAGGTTTGAAATTTTAAAAAATTGACAATTTTGCCCTTGACAGACTACACAAAAACCTTAAAAGCTCAGACCAGAATTAATATATTTCAGAACTAAAAAAACCCCAATCTCTTCAGAACTTCATGGGCTCTAATATGATATGGCACATGATGGACTTACTTTAAATCTTAAAGTTAATTTACATTTTTTTTAAAAAAATAAGTGATTAAAAAAAACTAATATGCTTTAAAAATTCCAAAAAAAAAATGTATTGATTATTTTATATTTCTAAGAGCTTCCTGCAATTTTTCATCTTGGGATCTCAATGGGATCACTTAAAAAAAAATTGTACATACATGTTAACCTTATTGGGTTCTATTTAGGATGAATGGGTCTTCCTGGAGTAAAATATAACAGAATAAACAAGACGTCAAACCATAATATCAGTTACTTCAAGTGTTTCCTCAAAATGTTATCCAATTGAAGGGTTTCTGAAAAGCTAGTTGGGCCTTTCTTTTAAGCCAGTAGTAGTGCCACTACTGGTTACAGCTGCTATTTACATTTTCTAAAAGTGTTTAATTCACTTCACATCTGGTTTGGGCCCAAGGCAAGGGAGAGAGTTAACTTGGACTCTCTAGTGGCCAACCATGTATTTTGTACAAATTATACAAAATATAAATAAAACATTTACAAACAAAACACTTAAATAGCTACCTTTCTACTGGTAGGACGGGGGGCGGGGAGCATGGATGTAGGCAGGCTTTTTGTTAGGGGGCATAAGCTCTGATTTGTATTGATTTGTATTGAGTTTTACTTATGGGGGGGCAGTTGCCCCCCTGCCCCCCCAGCTACACCTATGGGCAGGGCCACAGGAAGGAAATGAGGTCAGAAGGGGGCCATGGTTGGAAAAAGGTTGGGAAACACTGATCTAGAAGAAGCAAGTTAGGTGGAAGTCTTGAAGAAACCAGAGGCCTTTCTTCTGGGCATAGTTGACCAATTGGTGTTAAAGAAGGACAGAACTTTCTTTATGTATGCCACAACAGCAGCAAGAATACTTATTGCAAAATATTGGAAGACACAAGATTTACCCACTTTGGAAGAATGGCAGATGAAGGTGATGGACTACATGGAACTGGCGGAAATGACCGGCAGGATCCGAGACCAGGGGGAAGAGTCAGTGGAAGAAGATTGGAAGAAATTTAGAGTATTTACAGAGATATTGTAAAATTAATGAATTTTAGAATAATGTTGGATTAAAATTAAGAGGTTTCTAGCTGTAATGGGTTAAAAGAATATGAAAAAAATGGGTTTATAAAAGCAAAATATTAAGAACAAAACAATTTAAGAATAAAGATTTGGGTAGAATAAAGAGGGAAACAAATTGCTGAGTTAATAAATTGAATTGGAATACAAAAAAGAGAGGTATGAGGAGGTCCAAGAAACAAGTGAATGAAAAATAATGTGATGGAAAGATTTTTTTTTCTTTTTCTGCTTGTTTTTATTTTTTGTAATGTAAAAATCTTAATAAAAATCTTATAAAAAAAAGGAATAGACAAATATGGGCAAGAAACTCAGACAAGCCTCCCAAACAGGCACTACAATATATTTAAAGCGCATGAAATAATTTGCTATTAAAGCATATAGACAAAATTTTCTCCCCGTCCCTAGCTTGTTCTTCCAGCCCACTAGATTTACAATGTACTTTTCATTTCTGTCCGATGTGTTCTCTTGATGCAGAATGAGATGAGTACAAAGAAATCCATCAGATTTTATGATCCCTTTGTATTAAATATTGATAACCTGACAGAATGTCTGAGGCAGCTCTCTGCTTGGCAAGAGGAATCGCTCAACCACATAAACCAAGGGGTCTGTACATAAGCAATTACTTAAATGTTACTGTAACGGGCAGGATAGACGCAAAAGTATTGTTTTTACAAGACAACTGAAAGTGGGGGAGAGTGAGGGGGTGGCGTTGTTTTTAAGGAAGAACAAGAAAAATATTGCTTTAAAAGTTCCCTCAGGTTTATACCTCACCCCCCCCCCCGAAAGAAGATTTAAAACAGATGAAGAGTGAAATTCACTGTAGATAAATATGAGGAAACAAGTCTCAGTGGTTTTTAAAATACTATTTATTTAACTAACAAACAAGAAAAACACATATTTAAATCCACAGTACAGTGGTACCTCGGGTTAAGAACTTAATTCATTCCGGAGGTCCGTTCTTAACCTGAAACTGTTCTTAACCTGAAGCACCACTTTAGCTAATGGGGCTCCTGCTGTGCCGCCGCTGCACGATTTCTATTCTCATCCTGAAGCAAAAGTTCTTAACCTGAAGCACTATTTCTGGGTTAGCGGAGTCTGTAACCTGAAGCGTATGTAACCTGAAGCATATGTAACCCGAGGTACTACTGTACAGCATGTTGAGATGGTTACAAATAATCCACTTGTATAATAAATTATATTCGTGTAATTTAAATAATCAAAAGCAAAGGACTGAAATTAAATTGGGGGTCAGATCCAAAGTATGCTGTTTGCTCTGACTGAGTACTAAAGAGCGGTTCTCCCTAGTATGGAGAAGCCCTAAGTCTGCACATTAATTCAGCTATGCCTTCTACAAGGGGTCTTCTTTGTAATCTGACAAGTTCTGCCTAGAGGTTCAGGCTTATTCAGCTAGCCACATCCAGGGCCAGAAACCTCCAATAAAGTCTGAAAATAGAAAGAGCTCTCCTTGTGGGAATCGACTAGGGCTTTCCTGCAAAGGTCCTGAATAACCTGAAAGAAAGAGAGAGAAAAACAGAAGCAAGGAAATGGGAACAGGAGTCAAAGTTACAGCGGCCAGCTCAGAAAAAGATGTCCTACTCCTGTCTGTATCCATGAGGTAGAGGCAAACTTTGAAATAAGTTATGTGGATCAGGCTGGTGAGTGTCAGACCCAAGAGAATGAACATTTTGGGGACAGGTGCCTAGTTATAGGAAGGAGACTTCCTGACTGGCCTGGGCTCAGAAACAAAGGATTATCACGCAAAGGACATTTATCATGTGAAGGATTATCACGTGAAAGACATTGCCATGGAAGGCAATGATTAGTCAGTCAGGAAAAGGTGGAGGACTTTTGCAGGAAATGTAAATTTCGGTTTAATCTAATTACCTGGGGTTGATAGAAGTTGCTTGATGGAAACTGCTCCTTGATAACTGTCAAGAATTAATTAATGCTAAATAAGGATTTCTATTTGCACTAGATATGGCAGAGATTCCGGGGGACTAGGCCTGTATTTACATAGTTCATTATGCATATCAGTCACCATGGGGAAATTCCCCTATCTTTTTGGCTGGAAGACCTCAGCTTCTCTTGATGGGGGTATACCCAAGTCTAATTACCTCTAAATACACAGCATTGACTCCTGTGCAAAGGCATCACACTCATTGTTTGAAGCAAGGAGAAAACAAGCGCATCATTTCAGGGCATGTAGAGAGTTCACCAAAGGCACACCCTTCCATTGTCTCCCAAGACAAAGGGATGTCAACCAACCAAGGAGAGTTCCAGTGGAACTGAGCTACTGAAGGCTACTGAGCTCAGTGCAATTTATTTCCAGGTAAACATTGTGCTGAATGCCTACCTACAAATGAGACAGTCCACAATGGTTCATTGATGTCTGTCTTTAAACTTTTTATATGGCTTTATGGCATGTTTTATGTATTATTGCTGTAAAGCTCTTGGATGGTTTTTCTTTTTTCTTTTAATGATATAACAGTATATAATTATTTTTCAAGTAAATAAATAAAACTGAAGCTGGGTGCAAGTGACTAAAATCAGTAGACAAAACTGCTTCCCAAATTGCCTGAGATGCATGTGCTTTTGTGTTGCCATTCATTACTTCCCTGGCCAAGCCAAGGCCAAAAGCTGTTCCTTACAGGGTGTCTTAGTCTGGACTATTCCCCCTTTGCTGCAAAGTGCTGAAGGGAGATGTCATCTTGGACGAAGCCTCCTGGCCCTCTCCAAGCTTTTTAATCATTAAGCGGGTTAGGCCTCTAACCAGAAAAATCAGGCCCCTTATGTTGTCTTTGGTTTGTCTCCTCTCCCTCTTGCGTGCGCGCGCGCACACACACACTTTCATTCCCGTAAAACCCAACCTCTCCCTGCCAAAAGTATAATAGCGAGCCCATGAGGAGAGCTGTGTGCAGAATACCAACGACACGGTCATAAAAGTATGAGAACAGCGTTCACGTCTAGCACAGCGGGACAATGGGGGTGGAAAATAGTATTCATTCAACTTCTCTTGTGGAGTCAAAGGCTGCTGGCAAGCAAGGATGGGTTCTAAAAATAGTGCCGAATCTTAAAAGGAGAGAAGCAACGTGGAATTAACTAAATCATTTCCAAATGTCTCATAGAGCTGTTCTGCTAAAACAATCTGGAGAAGCACTTGGGTCCTTAGACCACTGTATATACAGGAAGGAAGCATCATGGTCAAGCCCTCCTTGTTTTAACAAATAAAACAAATGGGTCTGAGCTGGTTTTCTATTTTATTTGTACTAGACGATGGCATATTAGAAAAGAAGCTGCAAGGTGCTTGGAGAGACACCTCCTAGGTTATCTTCTATGACCTGCAGTCAGTAGACCGTCTGCTTTGACACAAGAGTTTAAACGGGTCATACAAGAGCTGGAACTGGACCTGTCAATATCTGTCCTACTTTTTGTTTTATATTTTTGTGTCTCTCCATTCAGCAGAGGTCCCTAAGATCAGGCGGTTCGGGACAGAAAGAAAATAAATAAAAAGAAACTAAACAGTTTTGCTACTCAGTTGAATTGTGGGCTTTCGGCTGGATAGCTGCCTCCAGCCCAGCAGCATAAGAGGCTATCTCATCCACTGGGTGAGAAGGAGACTGAAACCCAGTGTTGGCTGCAGCGCTGGCTGCTGCTCTTCCATGTGCCCCTCCCCCCCCAAAAAAAATTCAGAGTAGTTTTTCAGCAGAGCTTGGCTTGAGGAACACCCTCTGGGTTGTCTCAAGCTGTTCATTTCCTATACCTTGAAAGTAGAACTTCTGTTTAGAAACAGCTTTGTGTCTAACCCAGCTCATTCTTCAGAGATGAAAAGGATTCCCATCCCTCACTTTCTTTTAACCATCCCCTTGATTTGTGATTGCTTTGGCAGTAGGTGCTGCTATTCAAAAACCTCATCAAAACAGCAGGCAGCAGAGCGCACACACACACACCCCGGCCACCATTGCTGCGTATCTCAGAAGCAGCAATGAAAACATTTCCCCGTGTCCCCTCTGCTTCTGGTATCTTCTCATAAGGCAGGGGTGGGCAACCTGTGACCCTTGGTCTCTCATTTCATGCAGGTGAGCAAGGTGGGTGGAAGCAATGGAGGAATGCTGAGAGGGAGAGGGAGAAAATGGGGGGGGAGGGACTATTGCTATTATCTATGGGCCTGTTGAAATTCTCTTTCAGGACTGAAACCCAGACACTCAGACCGTGCAAGAAATGGCTGAAGGGGAAATCACGACATTCACAGCTCTGACAGAGAAGTTTGATCTCCCGATGGGGAATTACAAGAAGCCCAAACTCCTTTACTGCAGCAACGGGGGCCATTTCTTGAGGATACTTCCTGATGGCAAAGTGGATGGTACAATGGATCGAAATGACCAACACAGTAAGCTTTTACTTGCTTTTTATCAGTGGGTCTCAAACTGAAAGAAACCCTTATTGTGGTGGCCTATTAGGGTGGTCTTTGGTAATATGGTGCCCTGAGCGAGGCCCCCAAACGTATCTTCTCAATTATGAATCTTCTCTGTTTTGCACCCCCTGGACTTTGTTCCCTGTGCAGGGGAACCACTCACACCACCCTAAATCCAGCACTGGACCTCTCCACTATGGAACCTTTGATCATTTGCCATGGAACTTGGCTGTTTGGCAAAGGATCCTGGTGGCACATTCTAGAGTGCACTGTTGTGGGGGGTTTCTTCTTGACCAATGAGAGCTGAGTGTAGCCTAGGACATGCCGAACACCAAATCTCATTCTCCTCTACATGACAATGTAGCAAGCACTGATGTTTAAAGCATACCAAAGGCTTCCCATCTATATGCGTGTCTTTTTAATGTGTGTGTCTATGATAATTCAACATTAAATATGTACGCATGTGTAAGTTAAACCGTTAAATATAAACCACCACCCCTAAAACACAAATCATAGCCGCAACCACAGACACAGGTAGCTGAAAACCAAAAGGAACTGCAAGCCAGGAGATAATGGTTCGATTTGTGTGATCAACGGACATGTGTGCAGGACGTCTGAACAGAGTCACTGCAATGCAAAGAATGACCCTTCCAGGCGATTGGGAATCTTGCACTTGGAGACAGAGGCCGCTGTGGGTCCAGCCACATATGCAGAGGCTTCATCCTGCTGCATTTCCCTTACGTGTGTTCACTGATCCCACAGCCTGAATGCCTGAGATTCAACAAGATAAAGACTGCAGCTGGTTAGGAGGATGTCTGCATTGTGCATCACAGTCTGTAGGGCATCCCCTGGCTCTTTCCATAGACCTCAGTCAGAAGCTAGTGTCCTGCATGTTGCTCTGTAACAACCATTCAGCATCTCTCCCCTCCATTCTCCCAGACAGTATCTAGTCAGAGAAATGTGTGGAGTGAGATCTCCTTGTTCAGCATTTCCCAACCCACTGCAAGTGGAGAAAATTTGACGGGATACTGTTACACTGAACATGCCTTTTACAAGAAATTTTACTAGGCGAGGTGCAGATCTATGGCAGCGATATGTCCCTTATAAAGTCGAGCTCAGCCCTTAGCCTGCTTCAGCCGGCAGCATTACCATAGCAATCTCCTGCATGTACTGTTGGTCTTGATTGTATAGCCTTATCCCTGCTCATTTTAATCAAACCTTTTGAATAATTGCCCTCATTGGCCCTGTGTATATTATTACATATAAATTCCAAAGCACAGGGAATATGGTGCTCTAAACCTCGGAAAAAATGATGCCCTGTATCCCAGAACACCGAGGAAATCAGGCTCAAAATCATTAATTAGCATGAGTGATGGAATATGGGAAAGAATAAATAAAAGTGTCTCTGATCATGTACAGACTGCCTTCAACCCGTTCTCCCCCAGCCCCCAAAACTAAATATATACACTCTTAGAATTACGGAGGAGTACTTTAGAGTCGTTCACAACTGGACGTAACTGTCAGGGGTCCTTTACCTTTACCTTTTACTTTACGCATAGAAGCCAGCACCCTTGCCCAGTTTTCAGCTGACTGGCTTTGCAAGAGGTTCAATTACGTGACTCCTTGTGGTCCCTTCCAACTCTACAATTCTATGATTTGATGACCTTCAGGATGGGTCAAGCACAGTGATGAAAAGCAGCAGTCGTGGCACTGGTGCCAACAATATTATAAAACACTTAAATCCTACCTGCCCATATTTCCTACTTGACCATATCAATTTACTTTCCATGTTTGGGGACCGTATGCAGTACCCTACAGTAACTGAAGGTCCTATGGATAAGGAATGTGTTTTATCGCTGTTTTGTATAGGATGTGTTCTCAACACAAGATCCATTTTCCTCTCCCCCTACACAGCACTTCATAATGGATTCCTGAGGGAACAGAATCTGCTGAAATGCTTATTCTGTGCTTTAACATGATGGAGAGAGGAAGTGGGAAGGACGAAGAATGCATGGGAGCCAATAGTTTCCTCCTTAGGACAAGAACACTTTATTCCCTTACTGGGATTCAATGCTTGCTCCTTGCGCCGTGTGTTCTGAAGAATGTCCTAAACGGGGCTTTAAGAGAGACTTTATCCTTGATCAGTTAAGAGCAGCAGTTTCCCAAACTTTTGCCTTTCATGCATGTCCAAACTACAACGTTAGGAGCAAATGCATTGCTTCCAGTTTCGTCGTGGATGGTGTCACATGACTATTTCATAAAGTACTTGTTTCCTACCCATAACACTGCAAAGCAGGAAAAAAATGGGTCTTGCCAGTGCTTTTTTTTCTGGGGGTACTCAAGGGTACACAGTGCCAGCACCATTTTTTTCCTAGAAGAAAAGCACTGGGTGTTGCCCTGTAATGTGAATCAGTTTTCCCATGCTGCCTGATGAATATGGCCTGGTGTTTAGCATCCTTCCTCTGCTTCAGGGGTCAGCAAACTTACTGCGCCTCGGACCAGTGTCTCCAGCACCGATTGCACGGTGGGCCAGAGGGCAGGGGAGCGCGTGCCCATACGCGTGCACACACGCTATTTCTGGTGCACTTCCGGGTTGGAGGAGCACCAGAAATAGCTTGTGTGCATGTGCACAGGCCTCCTCTGACCCGGATGTGCACTGGAAATAACACTTGCGCATGCGCGCAAGCTATTTCCAGTGCTCCTCCAACCCGGAAGTGGGCAGCCGCACAGCGCAGCGCAGTGGGAGGCAGCACAGGCCAGATAAACGAGTCCCTCTGGCCTTATCCAGCCCGCGGGCCTTAGTTGGGCACCCCTGCTCAACATGATGCCTTTCAGATCTTTTGACCTACAACGCCCTTCAGACGTGTGTCTGTCATGGTGAAGATGCTGGACTAGGACCTGCCAGACCAGGATTCAAATCCTTCCAGAGTCACTGGGTGACCTTGGGACAGTCACAGTCTCTCAGCTTAAGCTACTTCACAGGGTTGTTGTGAGGATAAAAATTGGGGAGGGGTGAGAACTGTGTACATCATCTTGTGCTGCTCAGAGGAGAAATGGGATAGAAATGTAATAAATGAATGAATAAAGCCGCCAACCACTCACTGTGCTGGTTGGGACTGATGGAAGTTGTAGTCCAAATCCTCTGGCAGATGCCAGGTTGGGGAAGAGGTGTGTGTGGGTAGCTCAGAGTGTGATTTGCAGGTACAATCCCTGTATGGGACAGCTGCATATTCCTGCATTGTATGGGGTTGGACTAGATCAGTGGTTCCCAACCTTTTTTTGGCCATGCCCCACCTAAGCATCTCTAAAATCCTGATGCCCCACCCCACTCCGTGACATATAATTCCTATTACTCAAAAAGTGAAATCCTTTTCACATGGAGGAAGCCTAAAAGGTCTGACTCATTCTCGAATTGCCCCCCTTAAAAATCAAATTGCCCTCCTATGGGGCGTGTGCCCCACGTTGGGAACCACGGGACTAGATGACCCTCAGGGTCCCTTCCAACTCTACAATTCTACGATCTAAGGCAGCTGTGGAACTCTACCTGTATCTATGGCTCTTTTCTTTACAAAATCATACATACAGATGTATAGCTTACGGCTCCACCCATGCAAATCTGTGCTTTGAAGTTCCAATGCTATTACAGTCACAAAATGCTTGGGAGGCTTGTGGAACTCCTTTGTCCCAGGAAACTGGCAGGTGAGATTGGCAGCTTGATACTGGAAGATGAGACAGGACAATAAGCTCAACTGTTGTGATGGCCCAGCAGCTCTGACATGCATCGTGCTCCACTGTGCACTGGAACACACACTTGCAACGCACTGATTTCACAGGAGGAGCCTCTTCCTGCCCTGTGTGTGTACTCTGTGCTGCTGTGCACTTACTGGAATACAGCTGGGCTCCCTGCTGCAGGATGTGCTGACAGGAGGCAGTCAGACGCGCTCTCCAAATTCTAAGAAAAGCACCTTCTTCTTTTTTCCTCTTTTTTAAAGGAAAGCCACAGGAATATGTGGTTTCCCTCCCCTGCCCCAACTTTGCTCTCTGGTTTGTTTCTGAAGTCAGTTTATGGCAGAGGTTTAATTATAAATGCCATTTACACACTCACACTCTCACACACACGCTCAACAGTGGACTGAGCGAAGATGATCTCATCCTGAGTAAACATAGCAAAGGACAGACGGGAAGTCTCTAACCCAGAGTAAACTGGCATGCAACCTTTCAGAAACCCTGTTCAAGCAACGGAGGTAGGAAAGCAAACAAGGAGGGAAATCTGCAGAAGGCACACAAGCCTGCCTGCCGTTTGCAAGGAACAAGCTGGGCAAGATGCAGGAGGAGAGACATGCTCTGAAACACAGAGGCCCACCCCTACCGACAAGTGTATTTGCTAACACCTCTCTCTTCTGTAATACATAGGCAGCACCAGCTCTAGAGCTATGTTTTTTGGGAGGGGGCGTCAGGCAAGATGCCCTTTCTGAGTGGCCCCACTGCACTGCCATCATCACTGAACGGCCCCTGCCTGGTGTCCACTGATGCTGACCTTTGGTGTCAGCCCTGTGTAGCTAGCTCAGCATGCAGTATGGGGTCTGGGCTTGCACTGTTTGAAAAGAGAGCCCCCTCATCCCACAGGGAATCCTTGAGGTCAACCAGTTCCAACTCCCTGCTCAGAACATGGTCTTCATAAGGGCATAATGTCTTCCAAACTTAGCACTCAGAAGCAGTTACATGGCACAGGGGAAATATGTTTTGTTGTTCAAAGTAAAGCCATCAGTCAGTCCCACTGCCTTCAGGGAGTTCTGTGGACCTCAGAAAAGGTTTGCTTTTCACAGCAGAACATAAAGAATCTGGCAGGAACTCCTCTACCATTAATTGCAGAGATATCAAGAACAGGCTCCACAGGGGATGCAGTGCTAGTCAAATTTCTTATGTTGAGAGTTCACTTCATCAGATGCATTGAATGCCATCCTGAGTTGGCAAGTATACACACATAGATAGATAAATATTTTAAGCTGAGATCTTCCCCACTTCACAACAATATTGTTTTTATACACTGGAACACACACTCATGATGCATTGATTTCACAGATTGGTGTGTGTGTGTAGAGAACATTGTTCAGAACAAAGAAAAACAGAATCCACTCCAGGCTTATGTGTTTTACAAGAACTCCAAGAGTTGCCGTGGAAGCAGGTGCAAAAGACCTGCACTTAGATTTTAAGAACATGGTGCTGACAATATTCTGTCCCAGTGAGTAGTACAGCCGCCGCATTTTCCACTAGCTAGAGCTTCCTGACCTAACCACAAGGGCAGCCACACATGGAGTGCATTGCAGTAGTCCAATTAGCTACCAGCCCATAGTCAGTCTACTGTGGTCCAGAAATGGCTTTACCTATCTTATGTACCCTAGCTGGTAGAAGGCATTCCTAGCCACTGAGATCACTTGGGTCTCTAGCAACAAAGATGGATATAGAGGCACCCCCAGTCAACAAACTTTGTTTTTCAGAGGAAATACAACCCTATGAAAAGCAAGCAATTGGTAAATAATCTGGACTTGGGAACCACCCACCCACAGTGCCTCTGTCTTGCCATGATTCAGAGTCAGTTTATTGGTCCTCATCTAGCACACCGCCAAGACTAAATCGTGCACAGCCTCTCCTGATTCAGATGTTAAAGAGAAGGAGAGTTGGGTATCATCAGCATACTCGTAACACCTTGCTCTAAATCTCCTGATGACTGTTCCCAACTTCATATAGATGTTAAACAGCATTGGGGACCAGAAGATACCCTATGATACCTCACAGCACAACTGCCGGTGGGCCAAAAGTCAACCACCCAATGCTGTTCTCTGAAACTGACCCTGAAGATAGAGTCAGCTAGCAGTGTTTATTTTTCTCTTGCTTTCTATTATATTGGCAAATATTTTTTTTTGTTTTAAAAATGGAGTGGGGAGAAAAGTGGGGCCTTATTCTATTACAGTGGTGAGAAACTTGTGGTCCTACAGATGTTCAGCTCCAATCAGCTCTGACCATTGGCCATGCTGGCTGGGGCTGATGGGAGCTGGAGTTCCGCAACATCTGGAGGGCCAAAGGTTCCCTGCTCTATTGTGTATTCTGATCATCTGGTATTGAGGGGGATGCTGCTTATGTACACAGAGGTCCCAGTTAGCCACCACCACCAGATGCTGGAGGTCCTCTCCTCCATGAATTTGTCTAATCCTTTTGAAAAGGCCATATAACACAGTAGCCATTGCTTCATTTTTGTGGTAGCAAAAGATTTTCCAGGCCTTCCCAGTGTCCAGCTGTGTTGTAACAAGGATGGATTCCTACTCCCTAATAGGTCAGCAAGCTGTAAGAGGAAGAACAGCTATGAGCTAGGAAAAGCATTAGCTCCATGTGAAAACACACACACACACACCCCTCCCTCCATGCATCACTGGCGCACTATAGCCTTCTCAATGATTTCTCCCCCCCCCCTCGGAAAAATGTTGCGTGTAGCCAGTGTTGCTTTCTAAAGGGTGTATGTTTGCTAGCCTGTGCCAGAAATGAGCTTAGCGTAAATGAGCTATTAAACTTGGACATCCTGATGAAAAAATATTTACAGAGGAAACTCCTTAAACGGGTATGTGCCAGCGGAATAACCCTAGTTACAGAGGACAAGTCTTGGGCTGACGACGTAAGTAAACTTGGGTGGTGCCCTCTCTTTCCACAACCTATTGAACTAATCTTTGTAATGACATTTGTACAGGGCCAGAGCCCTGACTCTGTTGAAGTGAACAGAGCCCATTTACATGGAAGGATGTGTACAAACAGAAATCTCGTTTCTTTTAGTGATAAGCAGTCCATCCTCTCACTCACACCACAAAACAGTCACAAAAGTAGGAAGAGGTCTTCTTTAATGAGGCATGGGCTGCTTCTAGGGGAAATATAATCTTCTCTTTCACCCCTTCCTCTCATGCACTCTCTCTCTCTCCCTCTGTATGTCTGTGTTTGCACACATGCAAATCCTGAACACACTTACCTCAGAAAAAGTCATGCTGAATTGAATGAGCAGACATGAACAGGGCTGCTGTACAGGGTGGTGGATTGGAACCAGTGGCACCACTGCCAGATTGTTGCTAAGTGTCCCTTCTAAAGCAAAATAAAGAAAAAATGAGAAAGAGAAAGGAAGCAAGAAGATCGTGGGAGACAGAGAGAGAAGGTGGCAAATGGATATCTATGGCAAAAAAACCACACCTCATTGTTACTGACCCCAAATTACCCACTGGAGTTTATTATATAAAATAAAGGATTGGTTTAATAATTTTAATATAAATAAAGTCAGTTTTCCCCTGACTATATTATGTAATTTCCTCTCTCTTTCTCTGTTTGGTGTTTGTTATGAGTTGTCCATGAGCAGCCAACTTTTTCTCAAAGACAAAGTCATTAGAGGATTCAGCACCATCTTTTATCTTGCAAGATCACATTTCTTAAAACAACAACAGCAACATGAATATGAATTAAGAATCGTTGCCCCAACCTCCCATAGGAAGCAGTTCTTGTTTTCATAAATGGCTGTTGGCTGCAATTTTCACATCTACTTGTAGCTGTGCATTCAGAGCTACTGCGCAGCCCAAGTGATCCTGGAGGGTTGTCAAGTTCTCCTTCACCAGGGAATGGTTCATCTGATTGAGTCATCTGAATGTGACTTAACAAAATAATTCCCTGCCACTGGAAGAACCTCTGGCATAGATGCATATTCCCCTTCATAACTTTTGTCCTGGCACATTGGGCTAGCCATTCTAACTTACTTTTTTCTGTGAGATGGTTCATATTTAAGGGGAGGCATTAAATGCTGATGACTGCTCCAGAAATGTGAAAGGAGTCATACCAAAAGACTAAATGATCCCCTCAGATTTGGATTTTATGCAACCATGGAGAAGAAGGAAACAGAGATATTTGTAATGAATGACTTTACAAAAGACTGGAAAGCTGAGCAAGGAACAGTCCACACACTGCAATATTTTGCTGCCGGTCTCAATTGCTACACCCATGCCACATTCTTTTTTTCCTCCAAGGAGCTTAGAGAAGCTAGCACATCCTTTCCTACATCTTTGGACCACTGTTTTACCTTACTGCTGCTGTTCTTATTATTATTTTCTATTGCAGTTCAACTGCTGCTAAGTGCGGAAAATTTGGGTGAGGTGTACATAAAGAGCACAGAGTCTGGGCACTACTTGGCCATGGATGCCAATGGCCGTTTATATGGCTCGGTAAGTATGAGGTTTCTGTGGGTCTGGGACTGGGGGAGGTTTTGAGGTTTGCAGATATATTGTAGCCCACGAGCAGCAAATAGACATTGTTTGTTGTTTTTGCAGCTGGGTTGCCACATTTTGCCCAGCTTTATTTCTGGAAAAATAAATAAAATAATGAGAAGCGATGTTCCAAAATACTTCCAGATATTGGATTTCGTATTTGGAAGGAGCAATGCTTCTTCTTCCGCCAGCTGCCAAATCACAGAGGGTGATGCCATTAGGGACACTGAGCCAAATTTAACCCTAGGATAAACAAGCGTCAGAGATGCTGTATGTGCTGTTCACTCAGCAGGCTGGAGTGGTGGAAGGATAGAGAAGGGGCTGAAAAGAAACAACCCTGCAGAACAACAGACAGGTGGAGCCAAAAAGTTAGTGCTGCCATCTTGGCTGTTGCTCAGTGGCAGAGCATCATAGTGGCAGGCAGAAGGTTCAAGGTTCAATCTCAGCATCTCCAGTTAGGGCTAGGCTGACAAAATCTTGGAGCACCACTGCCAGTCAGCGTAGATGGACCAACGCTGAGCTAGATGGACCAATGGTCTGACTTCCTATAAGGCAGCTTCATATGTTCCATCCAGGTTTCCCAATCACATGGATCAACACAGAATCAGAGAATTGTAGAGTTGGAAGGGACCCTGAGGGTCATCTAGTCCAACCCCCTGCGATGCAGGAATCTCAGCTAAAGCATCCATGACAGATGGCCATCCAATCTATGCTTAGAAACCTCAAAGGAAGGAGAGTCTGCAACATTCTGAGGGAGTCTGTCCTGCTGTTGGACTGCTCTTACCATCAGAAAGTTTAGTTGGAATCTCCTTTCTTGCAACTTGAAGTGACTGGTTTGGATGCTACCCTCTGGAGCAGGAGAAAACAAGCTTGTTCCCTCTTCCATATGACAACCCGTTAGATATCTGAATATGGCTGTCATGCCTCCTCTCAGTCTCCTCTTTTCCAGGAGAAACATTCCCAGCTCCTTCAAGCTCGCCTCATAAGGCTTAGTTTCCAGACCCTTGATTATCTTGGTTGCCCTCCTCTGCACATGTTCCAGCTTGTCAACTTCCTTATTAAATTGCAGTGCCCAGAACTGGACACAGTATTCCAGGTGTGATCTGACCAAGACAGAATAGAGCGGTACTATTACTTCCCTTGATTAGGACACTATACTTCTGTTGATGCAGCCTAGAATAGCATTAGCTTCTTTTGCTGCTGCACCACACTGTTGACTCAGAAGGGCACTTCCAGACTATCACTATCTCTGGGTGGGATTCAGTCACACTGCAGCAAATGTAGGCTGCACAATTAACACACCTGTTTCCCCCAAAGACCAGACTTTTCCCATTGAAAAAAGTGATGGGGAAATGCACCGAAAAGTGTGAGATAGCACTTGCTTGATACAGAAGCCAGCACCATCCTTCACTGCTGATGGAGAACTCAGCTGCTTCATTTGCTTCCCATTATGAATGCACCCCTCTCTTTCTCTTTTCTTCAGCAGTTGCCAACGGAAGAGTGTTTGTTCCTGGAGAGAATGGAAGAAAACCATTACAATACCTACACATCAAAGATGCACGCAGATAAAAACTGGTTCGTCGGCTTGAAGAAGAATGGGAAAAGCAAACTGGGACCGCGGACTCATTATGGCCAAAAGGCAATCCTCTTCCTCCCCCTGCCAGTTTCACCCGATTAGATAGTTTCCCCACGTAGCAAAATATGTTCCTTAGACTGAAGCAGCCAGTAGACTTTTCCCTTTCCTTTCCTTCGATTCTCCCTCCTGCTGGGGAACATGAAAAAGATGTGGGAGATGGGGAAAAATGCAAAGCAATTCCATAAAACATGCATGTATACAAGCAGAGTGCACAGGCATCTCAGACGCACTGCCTCCAAAATGAACCAGGTCACTTAATAGTCATACAACAGAGCGTACCTTGGTGTTCAGCTTCTACAGTCATATATGTAGCAAAGCTCCCCTTTTTCTGAAACCCGCATTTAAACAATATGATCTAACTTCCAGACAGCTTTTTCATAATCCTTGTGTATCACATGGAATCATAACCAACAATGCTAAAGCTATCCTATTATTTAAAACAAATTTAACTGTGTGCTTATAGTACCAGGATCCTTGCTTCTTAAAAAGTAACATTGCTCTGGTTCTTGGTAATATTTCTGTAATATATATTTATTTATTAATAAGACTGTATACAATCTACATTGTTAGGCCATTTTAACTGTAGACAATCAATATTGTGTATATTACATAAGACCAGTGCTTTTTTTCTGGGGGAGGACGCAGGGGTACGCATACCCCTAAACATTTTGTGAATCTAAGTTTGGCCTCGTTGAGGGGCAGTATTTCAATATGAGTAAGAAAATGAAAATACCCCTAAACATTTTTTTTAGAAAAAAAGCACTGCATAAGACAAGATCTTGAATACTTTGGCAAGGAAAATCAGCAAACACAGAACAAATATAAAAACACAGTGGAGCATTTATATACAAATGTAACTCCAGTTGGAAGCAATGAAAGTTTAACCATGAGCCAAAATCCTGCTGATTTCAATGTGGCATTAAAGATGTGATCTGCACTGTGCTGATGTGACACTTAGCCCCACCCCTCAAGACCAGTGCAGTCTGTTGAGCCCCAGAAAACCCCAGGCAAACCAGAGATCTGGAGCTGGCAAGGCCCACAGGCCATGTGATAAAGGCCAGCACTGCTTATGGGTAGGTGCAGCCATCATAAGAGCCCCAGTTAGGATGAGTGTTGCAGCTGGGCTTGGTGCTCCAGGCTGATGGGGCTTTATTCCACCAGTCACCGTTACATGATCAGCTATGTCAGAGCCAATGAACAACGTGCTCTCTGGTTGCCTGATGTTTTTGGGGAGTGGTGGGGGCAAGGAGCTCTGGTAGAAAGCAGATTTCCCTAGGGAACAGACTTAGAGAAGTGTGATAGGAATTCATTGTTCATCTGTAGTCATATTTTGCCACATATTTCATATTTCATTTACTTGCCGCAGACATAAAAACAACCAGCTTAACTGTATACAATGACTGTGTGGTTAAATAACCGAATTTCCAATAACCTTCTAAGAGAACTTGCACTTTTCTCTATCCTTGCAAGATACATGGAACCTTGTTGTGATTTGCAGGTCATATCCCAGGTTTCGCGACCTCTTTAAATTCCATTGATTTCCACGATTTTGAAGGAGGGTTGGCCTGTTTGCGTGCCATTACTCTAGAATCTAGATCATTATAGGGGCTGCAGAGATGCTGCATTCAATGTTGACTAAACACACAAAAGTGGGAGCAAAATAATGCACTTTGGCCCTGACCTAACCCCCCCCCATTCCCAGCTACATGCATTCAGCATCATTTCTCAAAAGAGCCTATTTATCTGCCTACAATACAGGCATAAGCTCTATGCTGAAGGAGAGGACAAGACTAATAAACATAACATCTGAATGTAACATCTGCACATTCTAGAGTGCAATACAATTGCAAATTGACCAGTTGCAAAATGACAGATGAATCACTTTCTTCCCTAGGTATTAGTACTGTAATCTGTATTATTTTACTGAATTTCAAAAGTTGCTTGATCAGCCATATATTTGGCATGCCACAGTTTTTAGTTCCAAGGGAGGTAAACTATGCTATCTTGCTGTTCTTATTTCCGGATTTCCCAGTGTGTTTTCCACAGCAGCAAAGCATGCAGATTAACTTCTGATTAAACATTCTGCCTTTCCCGAGTTTTATTTTATCATTACTAATTACATTAATTGTCGCTTACTACAAACATATCTCAAAGTGGCATGCAGTTATAAAAGCATACAATAGAAAATTTAAAGTGTATCAAAAAACAAAAATCAATTGGCTAAAAGTGCTCAGATCAAAGCTTTTGTGATACACTAATTTGCTGGCAATCTGTTTTCTGTTGTACCTCAACATATCTGGCACTACCAAAGGACACCCTCAGTGCTTCCCCACTGTCAGTTCCTACATCTCACACCAGTAAGGGTTATTCATGTCATTACTTGAGTGTTTCCAAAAAGTCACACTTGGTTCCAGAACAAACCCAAACATAAGGCACGCTGTGTTACCCATTGGACCATTGCTCCTAAACCATCACTGCAGGTTTCTGAAATCCTTTAGGCCCATTTGCTAATAACATTCCTCAATAGATGAAATAGTGGCCTTTTTGCAGGGATGCGTTCTTGTGTCTCATTATTTTCTTGCTTTGGTTTGGGACAGGCCTGGGATCCTATAACAACCATAGGTGCAAGGGGTGGCGAGAGATAGGCAGATTTGGCTTAGGCAAATGCATAGAGGGCAGGTCTATCCCTCAGCAGCTTGCTGTTGTTTAGTCGTTTAGTTGTGTCCGACTCTTCGTGATCACATGGACCAGAGCACGCCAGGCACTTCTGTCTTCCACTGCCTCCCGCAGTTTGGTCAAACTCATGCTGGTAGCTTCGAGAACACTGTCCAACCATCTTGTCCTCTGTCGTCCCCTTCTCCTTGTGCCCTCAGTGGTACCACTACATTCAGTGCCAAGGTGTTGGAGAAAAAACAGAGAACCGTCTTCCATTGCAATACTCACATTTTTAATGGGAGGAAAGTGACAGCCACCTGTGCCAATAAGCCCACCCAAAACAACTTGGAATAATTGCCCCAGTCCTGGGCCCCTCGCATTCCAAGCACTAGCTCCAGATGTCGCAAGGCTGTGAGCTAAGCTGCATGCGACAAGGAAAAGCTTCCCAGCATCACTAGCCTGGTATTTGTGAACAGGAAGGGTTTCAGATCAGACTACGGTGATCATAGTCTGGGCCGTGGCTCAGTGGTGATCTGCTCTGCATGCAGAAAGTCCCAGGCTCAATCCCCAGGTAGGGCTGGGAGAGATTCCCTGCCCTAAACCCTGGAGAGCTTCTGCCAGTCCAGTTCTCAACCTGTGGGTCCCCAGATGTTGTTGGACTACAACTCCCATCATCCCTGAGCTCTGGCCTTGCTGGCTAGGGGTGATGGGAGTTGTAGTTCAACAACATCTGGGGACCCACAGGTTGAGAAAGGCTGGTTTAGACAGCCCTGAACAAGATGGGTCAGGGGTCTGACTGAGCATAAGGCAGTTCCTGTGTTCCTATCCTGAGCTTGAGCAAAGCCTACCTACCAAGTATTTCCAAAAGGAAAAAAACAAAACGTGTCAGGGTGCAAGTCCAGTTTACCTAACATCCTGTCTCTAGTCCTAGCATGTGGGAGGTATTTCCAGGATAGCAGCTAAAGGAAGGGTATGTTGTTATTTCTTGGACAGAGGACAATTCAGGAAATCCGTTCCTGTCCCAAGATAGAAACTTTTCCTCAGCAAAGGAACAGAGTTCCACAGAACCAGAGTCTGCAAGAAATATGCCTCTGATTCACAAGGCACTTTTCTTATTTGCTGGAAACTTCTTTTCTCCAGTGTGTGCGTGCAGGGTTTCTTTTCTTTTTACTGCTGTAAGATACAATTCAACAGTACTACATTGCAGCAAGCACTTCGTTTGTCAAATGAGATCAGTGTTTCTTTCCCACCATTCTGTTTTTCTTCTGTTTGTAAAGTCCTGCCAAATTTTCTTCTCGCTTACTCCTTCTCTATAAGACCCCCTCCCTGTTCCCAGTCATCATCCTCTCTGGGGATTAAGCGTTTCTGTTGAAATGCCCAGCTGTCTTTTCTATCTATGTGCATTTGCTCCACCTGGCCTGCTGGAGACTCTCATCTGATGTAATCCAACCAAGAGGAGCTTCTCTGCTCTGTTTATGCTCCTCCATACAGTCTTATACAAACTGCTGGGACAGGAACTGACCATGAGCTTGTCCGTGCTTCTACTTGTGGCCTGCCTAGAAAACACGGATCTGAGCCATTTTCTCCTTGTCCTGCTCCTTTCCGCGGGAAAACCTGCTCTTTTGCGATAGATTGGAACAAATGGCAATCCCAAATCAACAGTGTTGTACTATAATTATACAATAAAACAGTGTTGTACTATAATTATACAAAAAATATATACAATAATTATACAATAAAAGGATGGGGAACCTCTGGCCACAGATGAAAACTTCCCTGTGACAATACATCCTTAAACAAAGAAAATGGTTTGTCAGGATAAGAACCCTTGCCCCTGACCTCTACTTTTCTGTATGCCCAGTTTTGCTTTGTTTATTTAGAGGAATAGTCAATAAAACCCAAGGTTTGAAATGGTGCAGAATCCATCCTACAACCTGATCTGTGTCTTCCGTGAGCTGAGACTTTATTCTGAGTAGATCAAAGCAATACATGTATGCAGACTCTAGGCATGTTTTGAAAATGCTTAAGCAGCAAAAACATGGATCACTTCATTCAACAGTGCAGTTATTTTTTGGCTAGAAGACTTACATCAGGACACTTGTGATTGTATGAATATGCACCTGTCGGTTCTGCAGTGCAGTTAGAAAGCAAGTATCCAAATATCTTAGCCCTCTTGGATATGAGCCAACCTTCACATAAACGACTTAGCATTTAACTCCATAATTCATTCACCTTGGTAAGGTTCATGTCCATTAACCTGATGCCGGAACAGCTTAATTTTGATGGATAATAGCTGGAAGCCATGGGATTAAAAGAAGTGCAAGGACACAGCAGCAGCAACTTTCGCAAAGGACCAAAACTGTGCACTAAAATGCAAATGGAACTCTTGGTGCCACAGGGAAAAGGCAAAGGCAAGTGCAAGGAAGTCTTTATGAAAGGGAGATCCAGTAGTAGTACAGAGGTTAACAGATTTGGAACATGGCACGAGAAACTGCTAGAACTAGTTTATGGGCCATCTACAGCTAACCACCATATATAGTCAGGTTTTGCTACCATCACACACACACACACACACACACACACACACACACACACACACACCTCTTTCAAAGAACCAGGTTGCCAATTGGGTGCAAACAGAAATGTCTGTGTGCACAGGTGATTGGAACTTCTAATTAAATCCGAAAGCTGGAAAACGGTAATATCGGATTTAGTTCTGCTGTTTCCCAGCACCTCATTAACCTCAGGGCATTCCTTTCATTAGACATCTGAAGCCTGGCTATTGCTAACCTCACGTGTATACTTGACACCCAACTGGGGGGAAATGTCAACACTCCTGCCTGAAAAATAATCCCCAGTAATTGCTCCAGATGGATGAACAGGAGAGAACAGCGCTGCCAGCTAAAGCTATAGGCCACAAATTATCCAAAACGGACTTAAGCCTGGCTAAGCCCATCAATTTCAATGGGTTTAAGGCTGCTTAAATCTGCGCTGGAATATGGCCATACACGGTTTTAAGGAGTTTATCCCTCCTCCAGCTCAGATGAAGAGATGAAAGATGACAAAATCTTCCTTTTAAAAAATTGATTTAATAGATTATCGGAACTAAATATCTGTTAATGATGGAAAATGGGGATGGGGTGGGCAGGATAGTTCTCTAGCTGCTGGGCTGAAGGGGAAAGTAAGAAAGTGAGTATATTTTGTATGAATGGGGCACAGGAGGAGGGTGTTGGAGAGTAGAGGATCTTCAAGCACCTGAAGGGAAAAAACTGAACAAGGCTGCAGCAGCACAGGATGTTTGGAATGTAAAAGCTCTTGCAGAGAGGTTAACACATCCTCCCACAGCCCCAGGATAGAGAGGGCCCCTCAGTGTAATAAAGAAAACGCTGGCTGGACATATAAATTGCAGCTCTAAAGCCCATGACAAGCTGGTAACTGAATAATGAGGATGAAGAAACAATCTGTAGAAAAGGAACACAGAGACAGAATTACTGGGTCCTATACTCAGAGAACTTCAAGCGGATTGGCATGGGGGGAGTGGGGTTTCTTACACGTCAGCTTTCTGCAGTTGGATGCACACAAAACATCCACATAAATGGAGCTGGTCCAGATAGCTGTTCAGCCTATATATGGGAGGCTATCTAGGGGCAATTAAAAAAGAGGCCTCTCTTTCTCCCGCTAAGCCTTAGGAGTTAAATTAACCCTAAGCTTGGAATGGGTGTGTTTCCCTTACCTGCCCTTGAGGTAAGGTTACCAGACGTCCCTGTTTCCCGGGCACAGTCCTCAGATTTACAAATCAGTCCGCTGACAAAATCGTATCATTCCAACTTATTTCAATGAAGTGTTTCCAGATTAATTGAAAGAAATCTGGTAACCTTACCTTGAGGACCAGTTGCAATGAAAGATACGGGTTGCTGACTTTTTCCTTTCAGGGCTCCCATGCCTTTAGCAGTTGCTTGGCAAACAGAAAACCAATACCGGAACCCCCCTTCCCCGGCCACCCCCACCCCCACCCTGCACTAGAGACTGTAGCAGCTGAATTGTTCTGTGTCTCATGTACCTGTTAAAGGCACAGGAGCCATTTTAGAAAACAGCTGGCAACTCACAGAGTGACCTCTCTAGGGCTACTCAGTGAATGTGCACATGGGAAAATTAAATTACGTTCACATGCTATGCCTAGGTAGCCAAGTATTTGAACTGATGTGGATGTGTAATGGGTCTTCCTGCTCTTGTGAAAGTGCCTAACATGTGTACATGCGTAAGCCCCTTTTCACACGAGTAAAAAAGCATGAATGGGTGGGTGCATTCATAATGAAGGGGCAATCCATGAGTGTGCTCATCCCTTACATGTGTAAACATATATTGAACTAATTGTGGTTTCACAAGCAGGTTACCAACTAGTTTATGCCTTTAAGCGCATATTTTGCCACGATAAAGTACAATTATAATAGCTGCATCTCAGCCGATGACAGCATTAATTATTTCCTACGTTGAAAAATTTCACGTTACCTTTTCATTCCTAGCAAATCAGACCTTCAAATAGTCCACAAATAATTCTGGTGGTCTGTCAAGAGAAAATTTTGTCAGGCGATATATGCCGACTAATAGACAAGCAGGTGAAGAGAAAATGCATTTTAAGCTTCCCGATAAAACGTTTTGAGGGTGGGAAAGAGAGACAACTGATCATTACTGGTGACAACACCTCCACCTACGCGGTGATTCTCAGTCCAAGGAAGACACAATCTGAGGTATAGTGGTCCACATATTACAGCTGCTGCACTGAGATGCTGCCTGCACGGTGACTATTCCATTATGTGGAAAGCATCAAGCAGTGCATGCAACAACTGTAACACCCAGGTCAGTTCCAGGAGGAACTAGAAAGGGGCTCTCTCTACCTTCCCTAGAGAAGCCCTCTATGTTTTTTTAAGGAAAATGAAGGGGAGTTCCTCATTCAGTTCCAAAGCTTCTGTTTTCTGTCACACACAATAGAAAGTCTGAGGAGCTAGCAAGAGTCCACTCCCACCCACTTCTCTTCATCACACCTGACCTTTTTATATTCACAGCCTACTGCCTCCCCAAAGCAGGAAGCAAGAATCTTCACATTTCTTTTTCTAGTCTTCCAGGTTATAAGCAGACTTTGAAAGGATTAGAAACCAGTATACAGTCTCAGCTGTCAGGAGGAAAGAAAATTAAACAGGCCCAAAGACCACATGCAGAAAATCTTGGAGGAGACAGAGTGTTGGGTCAGTGCTTGCATTCATTTTTCCTTCACACACATTTCCTGTGGCTTGTAATATTCCCCTAATGCTACTTCTACCAGCCCAGCAATCTCCTACCACAATCTCCCAGGTTTCCTCTCATAATATCCACACTCTCCTCCCAGTACTTTTCTCAATGCCTGTCAACCTTATCCCTCCAATCTGTCTTTTCTACCTGGACTCCCATGAGCTTCTTTCACTCCATCCTTCCCAACCCATCTCGTTTCCCCCCCAGCCTCCCTTCTCCTTGGGGCCCTTTGCCTAAGATCCTATTGCTCTTGCATCTGTTGATAGTCAGAACTTTACTTTCAGCCTTCCCTTCTCCATATCCATGCCTCTCCAGTGGGAACAGGCTGCAATCTGATAAGCAACACCCAAATTGTTTCAATGTAGGGTACCACACCACCAGAAAAACAGAAAGTATCTTCCAGATCTGAAAATAAAAGCAGTGATGAGCTTGGGGTTAGAGCAATGGAGGCTGGCTGGAGGGCTATGCATCAAATACACAAAATTCCCCACATCAAATAAGGAACTATGGTTCTTTTCTAATATTTCTTGATTTTATTTTTATTGATGTTATTGCTATTTGGATGCTCTGCCACTGAGCTACAACCCTTCTCCTGCTAGTGTAGAATCCCCCCCTCTCTCTAAAGAAGATCACATTTCCTCTCCCAATCTTTGCTGAAGGTGGTCCAGTCACCATTCCACTTGCAGGACAGATAGATTCCTAAGAATATGGTGAAGGCAAGCATAACATTAATCAAACAAACATGTTGTGACACCTTTTCTATATACCAAAGCCATCTACCAAATCTAAACAAGGAGCCTAACATAGAAAGAGGTTTTCAAGACAACTATGGGATTTCAGTTCTTTGGAGAACTAAATCTATGTTGCTGTATTGAGTTAGTTGATCATCTAGGAGCAGAGGCTGACTTGGGCATTATGGCACCCTGTGTGATCCCAAAACTTGCCATGCGCCTCCCAGTCCCAGCTCTTGCACTGCCTTCCCTGAAGGCAGGTAAGGAGGCCCCTGGCTTTGGGAAGGAGATATGAGGGCTCTAAGACCCTGTCAGAGCCCTCATGCCTCCTTCCCAAAGCCCAGCACCCTCTGCTCAGTGCCCAGCGCATGCACACCTATCACACAGCCCTAAATCTGTCCCTGCTAGGAGGATGGCCATGTTTTCTACTTTGCAGAGGACAGTCCTCTGTTTGAAGTTGTTCCCTATCTGAAGGGCTGCTCTATTTAAGGAAGTCTTCTATTTTAAGGACTGTCTGCTTCAGTTTAAAGATAAAGAACCACAAGAAAGGAGGGCAGCAGCCTTGACGTTGCTCACCCAGTTAGCAACTGGGCAGGTGACTAAGCAGCCACACAAGTCATCTCTACTCTTACCCACTATGGTGAGATGTATTGTATTTCTGTTTAAATTATAGGAATTATTTCTCTTGTTTGGTGAGACATTTCCTCTCTTTTTTTGCAATGTGTAATTGACCAACTGTCCTCTGATCTGAGGAAGAACACACAACTGATTCCTCTCTCCCACCCTAATCATGAAGACCTTTTCACTGTGTTTGTGTGTGTGTGTGTACATATGAGTGTTTGTGTACATATAACACACTCCAATATGTGTATGTGTGTGCGTATGTGCGCATGTGTTTTTACACAAATGCTGCCACTAGTTAGAGAAGAATGTAAATTTGGAGATAATAGCTTCCATGTGCCCATGTTACTGATATACAGGGAATGACATGTTGAATAGTAGACTGCAGATCAACTTCTCTGGATTCACATCTTTTGCCATGACATGGTTTCTGCAAAGGGAGCGATCCCTGGACGCCACAACGTTGCTCTAACAAATGCATCCCTTGTTGTGGGTAGATGAAGGTCTCTCAGGATTCGACCTACAAAAACTGAACTGATAGATTTTGCAGTCCCTCCATATTAGCTTCTCTGTGCTGCATGGAAAGTGGTCAGGGGAGTGTTGCGGACATCATCATCATCATAATTTTATTATTTGTACCCTGCCCATCTGACTGGGTTGCCCCAGCCACTCTTGGTTGATGCTGATGATTTCATTATGGCAAGTAAAAAAAGCCATGGAATTTAGCAACCTGTAACCACCAGCCAACTCTCTCTCTCTCTCTCTGTCTCTCTCTCTCTCTCTCTCTCTCTCTCTCTCTCTCTCTCTCTCTGTGTGTGTGTGTGTGTGTGTGTAGCTGAGTGCCTGAAGCAGCTTGTCTCCTTTGATTCTTAGTGGGGTGGGGGGAGCTGAAACACAGACCCATCACAGCATTAAAACTGGACTGGCGTCTGCTGGCAAAAGGACGCCATGCAACAACAAGAACAACACAGAGACACATTCAAATCCCTCATCACCATAAACCCCCTAACAAAACATAAGACCCTTGTCAAAAGCAAAGCAAATGTTGCAAGGAGCTGGTGGTAAGTGGGGGGAGGGGGGAGGAAAGGAAAGTAGTTTGTTCAGCAGATAAAATAGTACGATTGTCTCTGGACTGGGTTTATTTGACCTTCTAACTTTCAGCCAAACAACATTTTCCTATTAAAGCCTTCCTGCTCAGCAGGATTAGGGGGCCCTGAAGCCCACCCTCAGTGCCAGGGCTTGAAATCAATTCAAAGTGATTTAGGAAGCTGCTGCTGCTGCCTGAGGCTGCCATCAGGGGCAGGAAAGGGCCTATTAAGCGCAAGGGAGGGAAGAATTGCTTCCTCTCAAATGAGAACACGGGGAGGCAGGGCAGGAATGCAAGCAGGATGCTACTTAACAAAGCCAGCTGATGGGCCTGTGTCAGTCTGACAAGGGCATGGGAGTGACACCGCTCCTTCCTATCGCAGAGGAAGAAGCCTGGGATCCTGCAATTGATTATCTCAAATGGTTCCGGCAAACCAAAGCAGGAAGCTGCCTTTCTCTTTCTAGTCATTATGCTTTCTTCGCGGCTCTCCTTGCTGGGAATCCCATACGCAGCAATGGGGGGGCAAAGGGAGATCTAAATCTTAAACAGATAAAGCTAGAGTAGACCAAGCTGTGTGTTGCTTGTGTGCATGTGTTGTATGTTCTTTTGCTTTGTAGTTCAGAATATTAGGAAAAATAGGAATCCTGTTAACACCTTGGTCCATCTAGCTCAGAATTGTCTGCTCTGACTTGGCAGCTGCTCTCCAGGATTTGAGAAAGGGGTTTCTTCCTAGTCCTGCCTGGAGACACCAGAGATTGAACCTTCTGCATGCAAAGCAGATGCTCTACCTCTGAGCTATGCCTCCCCCCGCCCCCCGCCGTCTGCCTCTATACTTCCAGAAAGACTGTGATAAACAGGTAATAAACTCTCTGACCAGATTAGGGAGGAAATTGGTTTGTAGGCAGCTCAGAAAGAAGGTTTCCCAAAAGCTGAGGAGAAAGGAGGTTTGGACTTCCCCAAGGGAAGAAGAAACAGAAGACTCTAAGGTTGCCATGTGTTCTGTACAGTGGTACCTCGGGATGCAAATGGGATCTGTTCCGGAGCCCCGTTCGCATCCAGAAGCAAACGCAACCCGTGTCTGCGCGTCTGTGCATGCTCAGGTTATGATTCGGTGCTTCGGCGCATGACGTCATTTTGACCGTCTGCGCATGCACAAGTGGCGAAACCCGGAAGTAATGTGCTCCGTTACTTCCGGGTCGCTGCAGCACACAACCCAAAAACACTTATCCCGAAGCTACTTCAACCCGAGGTATGACTGTATAATGCAGGATTGTACCGTATTTCAATGTCAAGTGCTACATCCTGTATTGATAACAGTTTTGTCCTGGCTTTCAGGTCTTCTCTCTCCCCCTCCCCAGTTAGGGACACCCTGTTAGGCTGCAATAGATTGTAATGGATTGCTTTGAAGTCACTTCGGCACCAGATGAAGAAGAGGAAAATCTGGTATTAGTACTGGTGTGGCTTTTCTTGTGAGATCTTACCCTTCTCTCACAGTTTGCATAACTGGAGTGATGTGGGATGCCTAGCACCATCTCCCATGAGCATGAGAAATGAAATGGGATGTTAACAGCATACTCATGGTACCTTAGCCCAAATCCCCATGACCTCATCCAGCAGTTTCAAGGGAAGAAAATAGGACCCTGCACAAACTCCATGGCACAAAGGTTAAGACGCAGAGCGGCAGTCCCTAAGCAGGACCTTTTGGGGCCAGCTGCCAGAGCACAGTGCCTCCAGTTCCCATTCCAGGCCAGTGGCCCAGAAGGATGGTCAGTGGTGAAGAAAGGCGCTGAGAGACGCAGGGGAATTAGCAGGATTGCACTCCCTCCTATCCTTCTCCTAGTGTAGAGTGACCAAGGTGGTTTCAGTGCCGGACTCAGACATAAAGCCAGATTAAAACTAATCCAGATATCAATGCCAGTTAAGAATGTCTGGACTTGTATATATATATATATATATATATATATATATATATATATATATATATTGTCCAGTAGCACCTTAGAGACCAACTAAGTTTGTTCTGGGTATAAGCTTTCGTGTGCATGCACACTTCAATCGCTCACTTGAACACTGGCTCAACAACGGAAGATTTCCAAAAGATAAGATGGCAAAACGAGTCTCCAACACACATCCAGAGTCAGTTTGCAAATGCAAACAGCTTTTCTGAATGAAACGAAGCTGGTTGTGTTTGACCATGTAGTTCTAGCTGTGTATATTTCATAATGCAACATGATATCATTGATCGAGATAGTGTTAACATCCATTAATATATGATATGCTCTCTTTGTGAGGACTCTATTTTCTATAGTATTATTATCACTTTACAAGAGGCCTGCAGTCAAATGCATGCATTTTGTGCATTAGCAACATCATCATCATTGCATATTATATTTTACTAGAGTCCCACAGAAGAAACCAGCTTATTTCAGCTCAGCATGTGACTATCCCATCTCAACTCCGCAGTTCCTAACTCTATATGCCCTTCTTGCACTTTTCCTCCCCCTCTCAGACATCTAACTCTTGACCTTCATTTCTCCCTTTCATTCTTCTGATCAAGTTCTCTTCCTTCCCACACTTCCCACTTTCCCTGGCCTACTAACTTCTTAGAATGGTGAGTCCCGTCCCCCAATTCTCAAGTCTGAATGGGTTTGTAGCAAAACCCTGGCAGACCCACAACTCACAATCCAGGACCCTGTGAACTGCAGAGCATTTTGATGTGCCACAATCCAATGATGTAGCATTGCTCTGAGGTAGGCATAGCCAAAGCAGTGTTCTCTGGGTGTGGATGGACTCCAACTCCCATCAGCCCCAGCCAGCATGGCCAATGTCCAGGGATGATAGGAACTGTGCTCCAATGGCATCTGGAGGACACTACTTTGACTATCCCTGCTCTGGTGCTTTTTTGGGAATGCCAGAATTGCAGCTTCCTACCTAACCACGGAGGGACGTGGGTGGCGCTGTGGGTTAAACCGCAGAGCCTAGGACTTGCTGATCAGAAGGTCCGCGGTTCAAATTCCCGCGACAGGGTGATCTCCCGTTGCTCAGTCCCTGCTCCTGCCAACCTAGCAGTTCGAAAGCACGTCAAAGTGCAAGTAGATAAATAGGTACCACAATGGCGGAAAGGTAAACAGCATTTCCGTGCGCTGCTCTGGTTCACCAGAAGCGGCTTAGTCATGCTGGCCACATGACCCAGAAGCTGTACGCCGGCTCCCTTGGCCAATAAAGCGAGATGAGCGCCGCAACCCCAGAGTCGGTCACGACTGGACCTAATGGTCAGGGGTCCCTTTACCCTTTACCTTTTACCTAACCACGGTAGCTGTTCCTCAATTTATTTGAGCCATGGACACCGGGTGCTGCAGTTCCTTTCCTGGTGGGATGGGGACGGGTGGGGGGTTCATTATTGATGTCCTCTTTTTCTTATGAAAGTACTATTTTGCTATTGCTAGAGTTAAATTTTGCCATTAAAACGGGGGTGGGGGGAGAGAACAAACAATGAAGCTAAAGTCAGTAGTTAAAGCTTCCCCCCACCCACTCAGCAACACAGGAAGAGAAAATGACACGGGGCAATTTAGAGAGGCCATTCAAGGGCCAAACTGGGGTGGGGAATTCATCACTATTTCCCCAGCTGGATCCACACAAAAAAGAAGAAAGTACTAAGCAGCAGCTGGATTTATAAACAGGAGGCTTGGCATTAAGAAGGACATTGGCTGAACTGGACTTACGTATGAGTAGACCTTACTGAAAGACGCACCCATGGGGGAAGGACATTGCGGTGTGCTATTAAGTCATGTGCAGGACATCCACTTTTTTCATTCCGCTTCCAGCTAAATGGAGAAAAGCAATGTCTCAGCAGCACTAAATGGATTCTGCCCTGGAATCGCCCTAGGGCAACATAGCCAGAGGCTCAATTACTACCATTAGGATGAATTCCCACAGTACATTGATGCATAAGCCCTTTTTCGGGCAATGGGAACTGCTCCCAACTTCGAGTGCATCCAAGTAATATATCTGTAAGCCTAGGGTTTGCCGATCAGAAGGTCGGCAGTTCGAATCCCCGCGACGGGGTGAGTTCCCGTTGTACGGTCCCAGTTCCTGCCAACCTAGCAGTTCAAAAGCACGCCAAACTGCAAGTAGATAAATAGGTACCGCTCCGGTGGGAAGGTAAATGGCGTTTCCATGCTCTGCTCTGGTTCTCCAGAAGCAGCTTAGTCATGCTGGTCACATGACCCAGAAGCTGTACGCCGGCTCCCTCGGCCAATAAAGTGAGATGAGCGCCACAACCCCAGAGTCGGCCACGACTGGACCTAATGGTCAGGGGTCCCTTTACCTTTACCTTTAAGCACACATCAGTCATGGTGGTAATGAACATTTTTACATGTACACATTGAAACATTTTAAAGGCCCACCATTATGTTATAAGGTGCAAAGGGACATAGAGTCAGGGTAGTTTCCTAGCATTTGCTGGAGCGGAAAATAATTTATATTTTTGAAGTAAAGCAAAGAGGAATATCCAGAAGGGGGCAGTACAGAGGCAGTCACCAGCCTTGAGAAAGACATTTAGATTTATTTATTTTTTATTTTTTGGTACTGTCATGCTTAACATCTTAGTAAGTCAGAAGCCTTTGGATTAAGCCCAGAAGAGGGTGCTGCCGACCTCTAAGATGTTACAGCAGGGGAAAATTTATACGCTGTAAGGTTTACCACCTGCAGTACAGCTAGCTGGTACATAAATAGAAGGCTTCCTTCTCAACACCCTTTCTAAAGGAAATGCTCCACGCCCCCAGGCAAACAGCAAATCCACTAAGCAAATCTCACCAGCAAGGAAGCTAAACAGTTCTCCCATCCGATTTGGACGGCAAAGACGCAGCCCGGGAGAACTGGAAGAGGAAATGACACATGTACTTACATTTGCTGTGACAGCTTTTGCTGTAGCCTGGATGCAAACAAATCACAAGAAAAGCCACGTTTAAAAATAGCCAGCATGGGATGCCATCGCAATCAAAAGATGCTAGGTGACAGTTACTGGAAATGGACAAAGAAAGCAGATGGGGGACACCTAAGCAGGGGCGGGGGAGTGGAAAACAGAAGCGGGAGTCAGTGCCAGTGGAAGACAGAGTAGAAAAACTCTACCCATAATTCTGAGTTAGGGGCAACCATGAGACTGAGGAGGAGGAGGAGGAAGAAGAAGAAAACTCTAAGTAAGAAGCAGGTAGGTGGGGGCTGGCTGGGCACACAGTTGAGGCTGTGCCTCATTTGCCCCACTTGACCAGCCCCCACGATGGGCTCCAGATGTTGTGGCAATTCCCATCTGCCCCAGCCAGCATAGCCAATGGTCAGGAACCACAAGACATTTCCCAGATAGGGATGAGAAGGATGAAAAGCTGGTAGCCTTGCAGAGAACAGAGTTTCCTCTCTGCCACCGGCAGCAAATCAATACACTGGAGAAAATCAAAGGCATGTTGCACACTATTTCAAAAACAGCATGTTCTCCTGTTTCCCAAACGATGAGCCAGACATGACTGTAGCTTTATACTTCAGTAGTCCCAGTCAAATCTGCCCCTTCTTCCCAGTCCACTGTGCTTCTGTAACGATAAGGGCAATGGCAAGAAGCATACCCTTCTCTGACGCAGCAGAAACCTCATTTCTCTGGGACTTCTTATTGACACACACTGTTTTGTCAGGACTGTGAGGGCCTCTCAGTGGCTTAGTCCCAAGTACACGTGCATAGCTATATTGATCAGTTGCTTCAGCGGATGAAATGGAAGGGGGAATTTTTTAGAGTTTCAGAGGAGAGCTCACAATGAGTGGGGCACAGGGACCAGCCTTGTGCCCAGTCTAGCTGGCTCAGTGCTACTGTAGGCTCTACTTTGACTGGCAAGGGGTTTCTCCAAAGTTTCAGGCAGGGGATGTTCCCAGGCTTCCCTGGAGATGCCAGGTGTTCTACTGCCACTGTCAGAGGCATCATGCCACTGAATACCATTTGCTGGGAATCACAGTTGGGCAGAGTGCTCTTGTGCTCAGGTTGCAGGTTCGAGCTCCGTAAGGAACAACTGCATATTCCTGCATTGTAGGGGGTTACACTAGATGATCCTCAGGGTCCCTTTCAATTCTATGATTCTATGATTTAAAGCATATGTTCTGCCTCGGAGTGCTAAACCTTTGTTTATGAAACAATACGCCCTTTCACGCTTCCTTCAACAACAGCACAAACTTATGCAAGTCTTCAAAAGCATGAGTACAATTAGAATTATTCCCATGTAACTGGTTATAGGAGTGTAGCCCATGGATGATTTACTGCGGGAATGAGCAAATTTGTTTAAATGCAAATTAACATAGATGGTTAAAAAGATAAAGGACCCCTGACAGTTAAGTCCACTTGCAAAAGACTCCGGGGTTGTGGTGCTCATCTCGCTTCACTAGCCGAGGGAGCTGGCGTTTGTCTGCAGACAGTTTTTCCGGGTCATGTGGCCAGCATGACTAAGCCGCTTCTGGTGAAAGCAGAGTAGTGCACAGAAATGCCATTTACCTTACTGCCGGAATGGTACCTATTTATCTACTTGCACTTTGACGTGCTTTCGAACTGCTAGGTTGGCAGGAGCTAGGACCGAACAACGGGAACTCACCCCGTTGTGGGGATTTGAACCGCCAACCTTCTGATCGGCAAGCCCAAGGCTCTGTGGTTTAGACCACAGCGCCACCCACGTCCCAGTAATGTAGATGGTTAATCAGTTATAATTAATCAGCTGTCAACTCTTAAAAACTATCTGCTTCATTTCAGCAAGAGGGTGAGTAGACTTCTGAACTTAATAGGTATGTCCCCACAACTTAGAAGGTTGGGGGCACATGCACACTCAAACACAGAGACACACGTCAAAATGTGTCATTGTCCCAGCTGATTTGCCCCCTTCTCCTACACATCATTTTTTCATAAAACATATCCATTTCTCAGTCCAACTTCTTCTCATAAGAGCAGTGGGGTTGTGTGAACAATGTATTTATTTCCTTATTTGTTCCATTAATTAGCTGTTCTTCATCGGCCAGGATTGGAGAATGACATACTACATCTAAAACAACATTTTTTGGGGGGGCGGGATCCTGATCCCTATGAATATCTCAGTTAGGCTGCAGTCCCATACACAGCTGTGAAAAATCCCCACCGAATTCAGCGAGGTATTGCTTCTCAGTAGCCACACGTAAGATTCTGCTGTGAATGTCTAATTCAGAAACACCACCAGCTTATATTCTCTTTTATTTTAATAAGACATTTCAATTGTGCCTCATGGTCTACAGCAAATCTTCCTATAATACCTTTTCTGTTCGTAGCTAGATATTATCTGTCTTAAACTCCACAGGCCAAAGTTTTCCTGAATGTCTTCAATCCCAAACATTTCCCATTTTGGTAATCCTTAGTTACACTGCTCAGGATATTATTCAACACAATGAGAGTCTCACAGGAGTGTCATTCCAGCTATGATTGATAATTACAGATGTAAAATTTTGCAAAACTTGTTTTCAGCTGAATTTGATTTATTTGAATGCAGCTACATAAGAGGGAGAGAAAATAAATGTCAAACCTCAAGTTGCTAAGATCTGAGATATGAGGCAGACCTTGCATTACATATGTGTAGCACCAGACTCTGTGAGAAATATATAGCACCGAATCTCTCAGGAGTCAGTTGGACTTTGGATGTTTTCTCTAACAAATGTCACTGGCAAAGGAATGTCCCACTCCACCTGGAATATTAAAATGTGTGGCTAAAGAGAGGAAGGTCTCATTCAAACCAAACACAAAACCATAGTTTAGCATTATGGGAATGAGAATGAATGAGCCTTGGGTTTATGCATTCTCCCTTCCCCTCTCTCCAGTACAGTTGCGAAGAGGAATCTAGAGGCATTTGCTCCCCAAAACTAACTTGGGACAAACTGTAGATAGCTTTTAAAACTGTGGTCCAATGTCAAACCATGATTTACAGTCCTGGTTTGTTTGGGTAAACTATCATTAAAACAAACTAAGGTCCCTGGGGTGGTATTCAGATACGTTGTACTCACAACATACCGATTGAAATTAGTCATGTTCATTCATTTCAATGTTTCTACTCTCAATAAAACCTAGTTGGAAATAATTACAAACTACAGGTAGTTGAAAACAGAAGTAGATGCTTTCAATTTCCTTCTGACAGCTGTGCTGGAAAAAGAGATGGTATGAGGAGCATGCAAGACCAAGGTTCACCCAGGCCTGTTCCCATAGCAGGAAATTTTGATTTAATGTTATGGTTAAACTCAGCCTAAATGGCTGGCTTGTGTTTTTGTACAGTATGCACTAGAGAGACAGCTAGCAAAAACCAGTGCTACTCAAAGTGGAGGTCCAAGGACCAAGGTGCTGGTCCACAAGCCATTAGCTGTGAGTCCACAGCAACTCCACCAGGACCAAATATGGTTCTGTTCCCTGGCACATTGGGGAAAGTGAATTGCTGGGCCACCACATCAGATAGTTTGAGAAGCACTGGCATAAATGATAACACTTCTGTATTGGTTCTAATTGTTCAGGGTGCAAGGAGGAAGAATCCTGTGACAACTACATGTTCATCTGGCCTTTCCAGCCCTCAGGGGAGATGCCATACAAGCAGACGAACTGCCAGTCACAGCCATTACTCTCCTCAAAAGAAACTTGGGGGTAAAGCAAGAGAGAGCAACTGCCCACGTAATCCCAACAGAGTGGGGTGGCTTTATATAATGAGTTTACCTGCTTATGACTTAATGACCGTTCCTGCGGCTCTCACTGCTTAGGGGTTTTTGTGACAGCTTGTGACAGGAAATCCTGTTTTCCGCATTAGTTGGGATATATATACACAAATAAGACATACATGCACACACTTATATGGTACCAAACACCCCAAGCATTATACACTGGAATTTCCAAGGATATGAATCTTCTGATAGCCACATCCTCTCTGACTGTGTTTCCTGATTGGGAATCTATGCAACTGGTCCTCTGGGAACAGGGCATTGACCTTCTTTCCTCCCCTCACCCTGGCTTCTCTGTAGACATCCCATGCCCATCACTGTCCAAGGAAGCAATCCACATTGGCATTCTTTGCACATACTTGCCCTAAGCCCCATTTTAAAAAATACAGTTTTAAATCATCGTCACCATCCATATTTACATAATATTTAGAAGGCATATGGAGAGCCCAGCTGGATCAGACCAAAGTCCAGATCCATGCTCTTGGGACATGAAGGCAATAACACTCTCCTATTGTTTCCCTCCCCATGCCCTGCCCCACTGAATAGCTCCAAAACTTACACCTGGGGGGAAACCACCAGAACATAGGGAGCATCTAGCTCAAAAAGAATAATATAATGGTGAATCTGTACACCCCTGAACCTGGGGCAATTTGAGGAAATGCTTCATATACATTACATTGTTGAAATCCTTAAAACAATTGTGTAAGGCTGTAAGTATTAACGTTGTAAGTATTATCGGCTGATGGAGGGAATAGGATGCAGAGATTGAGAGAAAGCAGTTGGCCTATGGTCACCAGGTGAGATCAAAACAGATGCATGCAATATCTCAACTGGGAACCTCCTGATTTATAGCACAATCTCATAGTCACTGAGTTACAGCCATGCTTGAAAGACACTCTTGTGTCTAAAAAATGTAACACAGGAAGGATTCGGTCTCAATGAATCAATGAATTTTTAGCTGATCAGCCATCTGCCTTTAAACTGATTAATTCATCCATCAATTAACTTTAATTAAATGTGTATATTACCAAAACTTCAGCATGGGTGACTTTTTGAGATTTTAGAAAAATATAACTTTATCATTTAATAAACAAAATCTACCACTCTTTTTTAGGAGGAAAAGTCATTATTACTATTTTAAACTTTACATCCAGGTTTTCTGAACACACAAAGGCAACATTAGCCTCAAAAATAAGTGAGGGGACCTTTAACATGCATGCTCTCCAATTAAAAATGCCCCCAAGCTTTAGGTGACTCATCTATCGATTGAACTGATAAAAGCTTGCAGCCCTGCCTGCCTTGCTTGTAGACATCCATCCTTTTAAGCCAACACAGAAAATTGGATGCAGAAAATCGGAACTAGTTCCAAAAACCCAGCCAGGCTTTTCTTGTCTGGCTCCTTTTGTTATGTACTATGGTTATTATTAAAACATATTTTATTTGTAAGCTTTATATAACGCCCTTCAGTCCGGGGCAGCACACCAAAAAGATAAAATGCATAGATGAAATACAACAAATGGCAGCATATTTTTAGAAATAAAGGATTGGACAAATCTGGGAAGGGGAAGGCTGTCAGTGCTTACTAATCCTGATGCCTATGTTCTACCTCCACTGTCAAGAGGCAAAATGCCTCTGAGTACCAGTTGCTCGAAATCACCAGGGTTGTGTGAGAGAGAAAATGCTGCTGCTCTCAGGTCTTGCCTGTGGGCTTCCCACTAGCATCTGGTTGGCCAGTGAGAGAACAGGATGCTGGACTAGATGGGCCACTAGCCTGATACAACAGGCTTTTCTTACCTACTTATATACCGTATTTTTCCGTGTATAAGACTAGGGTTTTTCCTAAAAAATAATGTCAAAAATTTGGGGGCATCTTATACACGGATACATCACTCCCCCCATTTTCTTAAATCGGGGTCCCAAAAAATAGGGGGCGTCTTATACATGGGGACGACGTATAGACGGGAAAATACAGTAATTTACTATGTTAAAAGCATCTTTGCTTAGTGCTGAAATGATAGCAATGCTGGTGCCAGGCAGATCTCTTTGGGGACAGAATTCTGCAAATGGGGTACCACTACTGAGGAAACACACACTCTCACTCTCTCTGCTTGCCACTAATCTCAAATGGTGTGGCGCTTGAGTACCTCAAAGAGGGCAGGTTGGTATGGGAGCTCTCAGGTGGCTTATGGTATAGGGCTTTAAAGCCAAGAACTAGTGCTTTAAATTAGTTTTGGAAACAGACTAGAAGCCAGTGAAATTATTTAAATACCAATGAGGTATGTTTCCACTGACTAGTTCCTGTAAGCAAGTCCCGTGGCTGAAGTTTGAACTAACTGCGTTTTCTAAACACTGCTCAGCTTTGTACAAAGTGTTAACAATAGCCAGCCCTAAATGTAACCAGAACATAAATAACTGTAATTGCCTTTAGATGCATTTGATTCTGGTTGGAGCACTCCTATGCCTTAAAAGCAAATGGTTTTCAGACCGTCTACATCAGGGAATTCTCCAAACATCCACAGGTCTGTGGAGGAGCTCCCTCAACTTTGTGGTGGACACGTCGAGGAGGGCAGATTCTTAGGCCTCACCATCACCCAGCATTGAAGTAGACGGTACATTTGCCAAACTCTGCTAAATGTACCAAGAGGAACAAGCTGTGCCAATATACTTTTTGAATTCAGGCTTCCAGGCCTCACAAGTCCCCTTTCCTCTACCCTCCGCCTGCCTTTTTCCCATTTTGATTTACAGCGCAGAAAACTCAGCATTTTCAGACTAGCAAAGTTAGTCCCATTTCCTTTCTTTTGCGGGTAAAGGGGAGGGGGAAGTCATATATCCCCAGATACCCAAGCAGTGTAAGAGGGAGGCCGCTTCTAAAAGCAGGCTCATAAATAAAACAGGATTTCAAATCCAGATCAAATTAGTGAGCTCTGTGCAAACATAAGAGGTAGTGGCTCTGTCAAATCGCTCCTAGTGCATGCAAGCTGTCATTCCCCAGTGCAACAGCCTGCCGGGCCTCTGCACGGCCTCCCTTCCAAGTTTTCATAGGAAGCACAACTCCCACCACAGCGTTTTGTATTTCAGACATATCCTAGGTCTCTTGGGGATCACAGCACTAGAGCTCTCCTCCAATTTGCCCTTCCTAAACCACTTGAATCTCATTTATCCTGCAACTGATTTAGGGTTGGGGGGGTGGGGAGCTAACAATTTCTGTGGATCCATCTGGATATTATTAAAAATATGTTTTCAATGCACTGAGGCTGCTGGCAAGAGACTCGCTCCTCGCTTCCTCTGTCCTGGACATCTGAGGCTTAGGAGCTGACTCTCGCAAGGAATTTGGAATATTAGTTTATTTTTCAAAAGCAACAGTCAGTATTTTTCAGGTGTTGAGGCCTTGTGGGTTCTGTTCATCTGCCCTCCAAGGACTTCACATTTGGAGTTGCCATCTCCTGTTCTTTACCTTGCTTAGGCAGACAGCCATCTGTAACATACGCGGGTCACTAAGAACGAACGGCTACATGACACAAGGCCTAATTTGTTGCACAGGGCCATTCATTACATTCAAGTGTGCTCTTGCGGCGGCCATTTACGCATTGCCAATAAAAGAGGAAGAGCACCACCACCACCCAAAATGGATGCAGATGGGCATAAAATCTGCAGGTGCCAACTGATATGTATAGGTGCAAATTTAGAAATAATTGTTGTAACTGAAATAGAAATAAAATCCATCTCATGACAGCAGGAAAGACTGGGAGCAGGCGACCTATGGACCTCCCCCTAGTCTGCTAACTGTGGATGAAACGCAACAAAAACTGAGACCCTCCATAGGAACTGGAAGTAGGAACAAAAAGCAGTCGGGTAGACAAAAGGGATATTGATTATTCTAACACGTTTCAGACTCTACCAGTCCTTCAACAGGGACATTCAGAGAAATAAGGACTGAACATTTAAATATGCTCGCTCTCTACTTTTCTTAGGTTGTGGATGGGCAGCTTCAAGCCCCTCACCCCCAACTCTCCCTTCTTATTTTTCTTTCTTTTTGAACAACACAAGACCAGGTGGACCACCCTTCATATTCTAGAGGATGCCGTCAAATAGAAGAGGGTCCTCTGAGGGCCTTTCAAATAGAGGACGTCCCTCTGCAAAAGGAGCTCCACACATGACCACCCTGTGCATTCTCTTCCCACCCTTTGAAATTAACTAGTAGCAACCATTGTCCTTAGTGAGCAGACCCCAAATGTCTTAACAGGGTGTGATGGAAGCAAGAGAACTGTGGAGATGATGGAAGCTCTGACGTGGTTATCTAGTTTCTTCCCCATCCCTGCCTTTCTGTCAACGGAAGTCGGGCTCTTGCATGTCAAGCTTCTTGGAATCATGTCTTTCCATTGAGATGTCCAACTGCATTTATCTGGAAGGATAAGACAAACACATACACAAACCAGCACACAAATATTTAACTCTTTTGCACCCTGGCTGCCTAACCAATTGCTTATACATTTCACTTACTATATTCATCACCACTACAGAAAACAGCTTGAGGCATCTGGGTTTGTTTTTAGTGAATAGATGGATTATTTGCACCATAGGCATTTCTGACACTACACCTTGAACATCCCTGCTCTCATTGCATGACCTGAACACTACACTCTGCATGACAGTCATAGACATTATCCTGTTATTTGGCTTAATGGTTTTGGTGCTGATGGTTTTGCCTAGGTTTAGATGTCTGGGTGCAAGGTAGCTTTCAGATCCCCTCCATTGCCACATTATGTGATCCATATGGAAACAATATCTTCAGTCTTCAAAGAATAAGCTTGCTAGCTGCCTTTTGCTGAATCAGAGGCCTTCAAAGTTGCAAGTTTCCTGCAACGTGACTGTATGCACACCAAGGGAAAACACACACCTTGCTCTGATCTCCTTCAAAATGACTACGGGCGGGGGGGGGGGGCTTTTCTTTATATCCTTTGTCATGTGGACTACTCACACAAAGAGGAAATTACACTTTTTATGACAGGCAGGAAGACTTTTATTATTAGTTCAGATAATAACTTCTTCCTCCACTCATGCTCACTTCTATGTTCACTTAACTCAATAGATGTCCTTTCCTTCTCCACCTTCTCCCTGTACTATGATTTGCAGCAACCATCAGGATAATAGAATACTGTTCTCTCCACCCCAGGCAGCTTTCAAAGATTTTAACCTCTTCTACTTATCCAATGCATCTAACTCCTAAGTAAGGCCAATAGATACATAAAATATTTTTAACTCAATGCCAGATCTGTTTGTTTTTATATTATGGATCTTTAACTAGCTTAAAAATATCCACTACTCAGCTTTGTTCAATGTTTGGATAAGATATAAGGATTTATTGGAAAACAAAACACCAAGGTGGCTGTCACCAATGGAAGCAAAAGCCCAGAAAAAGCTCAATATGGAGGCCAAATGGCCGAAATATTGGGAAATTTTGGAACAAGAGGGAGATAGACTAAAACTGCAGAGTTTTGAGAAACTAAAAAATAAAGTGCGAGATTGGCTTCATTACTATCAGATAATGGAGGCATATAATTTGGACAAGAAAATTGGCTTCCAGGTGGAAAAATCAAAATTAGAAACAGAACTGTTAGAACCCAAAACTAAGATTTTGTCAAGGATGTACAACTTGCTGTTGAAATGGAATACTCAGGATGAAACGGTGAAATCTGCTATGATTAAATGGGCACAAGATGTTGGACATAACATTATGTTTGCTGACTGGGAACAGTTGTGGACCACAGGAATGAAATTTACGGCATGTAATGCCTTAAGAGAGAATATTATGAAAATGATATACAGGTGATACATGACCCCAGTCAAGCTTGCAAAAATATATCACTTGCCCGATAATAAATGTTGGAAATGTAAAGAAACTGAAGGTACATTCTTTCACCTTTGGTGGACGTGCCCAAGAATTAAGGCTTTCTGGGAAATGATCTATAATGAAATGAAAAAGGTATTTAAATATACCTTCCTGAAGAAACCAGAGGCCTTTCTTCTGGGCATTGTCGGCCAATTGGTGCCAAAGAAGGACAGAACTTTTTTTATGTACGCTACAACAGCAGCAAGAATACTTATTGCAAAGTATTGGAAGACACAAGATTTACCCACTTTGGAAGAATGGCAGATGAAGATGATGGACTATATGGGATTGGCAGAAATGACTGGCAGAATCCGGGACCAGGGAGAAGAGGCGGTGGAAGAAGATTGGAAGAAATTTAAAGACTATCTACAGAAATATTGCAAAATTAATGAATGTTAGAATGATGTTGGATAGAAATTAAGTGGTTTCCAGCTGTAATGCTTTAAGAATATGGAAGAAGGGTAATGGTGTTGGAATGGAAATAAGTGGTATTAGTAACAAAGTTAATAAGAATATGCAAAAATGAATTGATAATGGATGAAAATACTGAGTTATAAAATGTCAAGTTATAGAGATAAGATGAATGAAAGAGGGTAAGGATTTGCTGATTTGATTATTTAAATGGGAATACAAGAAGGGGAGGTGTGAGGAAGTCAAAGAAACAAGCAAATGAGTTTTAAATTATGAAAAAGAATTGTTTTTAATTTTTTGTATCTTTTTTTGTGTGTGTTTACTCTTATTTTTTTCTTGTTATGTGTTTTTGTATATCTGTTTTTTGTAAAATCTTAATAAATATTTCTTAAAAAATAAAAATAAAAATATCCACTACTCATCTCTTGAGTTTGCTTTGGATCTGCAAAAACTGTAACATCATTTAATTTCTTTAAGGATTGCCAGATCCACAATTCCTTAAATCTGGGATCTCCAACTTTTTCCTTTTTTCCTTTTTAAGGCATTGTTCTGGGGAGGGACTACTAATCTCCCAGCATCCATGACTGCTGCCCTTGCTGGCTATGGATGATGAGAGTTTTAGTCTAACAACATCTGGGAACCCAGGCTTGAGAAAAAGGCTGCTTTATAATAATCTTTGTTCCATCCAGCAATGAGAGTTTCACCATGACAGATCACCTACCGGTACATTCAGGCATAGCAGTGGTGTTATATAAAAGCAGCAAAGAGAAAGGTTTCGTGCTATAGTTTGGATTAATATCCCTTACAAGACTTACTTTCCTTCTGAGTAAAATTTCTATTACCTCTTCATTAACATTTGGTAGAGCTACCAGAGGTTAGATAAAATGGTTTGGAAGATCAGAATTAGCTTGCAGGCCATATTGTTACTTGCCTGCTCTGGATTGTGCTTCTCCACTAAAACATAGGCAGTTAACATTTGTCCAGTTCTTCAGATGATTATTATTACTTGGTAAGGAAAACTTTCCATAAATTCCTAACAGTACTCAGTATCAGATCATGTGGGCTTGAAGTGATTGAGAGGAACCAATATTCTTTCCCCAGTTCACTTCCAATGGCTTCCCATTCTTTCTTTCAATTCACAACCAATGCAGACAAAATCACCAAACAATTCTTTTCATTGTGTGCTCTGCGAGTAATGCAACCACCCAACTGTCAATCCTACAATTGCCTCTTCCTTTCTTTTCTTTCTGACATACGAGTAAGGCTCCCTTATTGTTACTAGCATCTTTCGCTAGATATATAACTCTCTCTTTGGCTTTTGAATTTTCTTCCTCTAATATATGACATATCCTTCCCTGCAACATCTCCTGTATGATTCTCCTTTTTCTTTAGAACACTGAAAGACTTCTTTGCCTTGCATCTCTACTTTTCTTTGTCTTCTCCTGATGTTAGTCTGCAAGGTTGTATAATCTATACGAAACTGTCATCGCTCGCAGATTCATCCTTCTTGTAATCTCATATCCCAGGGACCTTATCCCCAAATTAACTTCAAACTGACATCTAAGCCTGTTCACCATCCTGTCAACAGTATAACTATTTCAACATATACCGGTAACCTTTTTATTTATGTATCTTATTATATGTACATATTCCATCTTTTTTCCCTATCAAGGGATTTAAGGCTTTGTTTCTCACAGATCTTAAGGATCCCAAAATCTTATAGAGTCATAAAAAATGCTCAAGGCAGAAATGTTTAAAGCAGCTTGGGAAAATAAAAAAGATCTTTACCTGGTGTGGCATTAAAGAAACCAGATCATAGATGCCAGATGAATCTCTCTGGGGAGGGCATTCCATAACCAGGGAATAGCCACGCACTGCAACTCATTTGGTGGGGGCACCCTTATTGGTAAGAATAGAAAGAGCATGGCTGGCCCAAGGAATTTTGTAGCCTGAAGCAGAGCAGCAAACAATGTTCCTACACATGTCCCAAACCAAGGCGCATGGCACCCACAACCAGTCCAGTTATTTTGTCACCTAAGGCAGAAATTCCCACAAGAACCTCTCTCTTCCTGGCAGGAAAAAAAACCCCACAATAATAATAAATTAACAGTTCAGTTCAGCACATGTCTATTCAGAAGAAAGCCCCACTGAGTTTGATGGGGCTCCCAGGTAAGTATGTATAGGACTGGAGTCTCAATAACAATTTGCTGCCTTTCAAGGCATCCCAAATCACCTGCCTGATACATATAAACCACTTTTATACAACTTTAAAGTCATGGCTCTCCAAAAGAATCCTGGGAACTGCAATTTATTAAAGGGTACTGGAAACTGTAGGTCTGTTAGGGGTCTCCTAACAATTCTCAACTACAATTCCCATGATTCTTTGGGGGAAGCCATTATTGTTAAAGTGGTATAAGACTGCTTTAAATGTATGGTGTCCATATGACCTGAGGCAGTCATCTCACTGACTGATGGTAGGATTGATAGAAAGTATATAGAACTTCTGTCTCTTTCTTTCTTCTTCTTCTTTTAAAGGAAGGTAGCTGGTCCCTGTTTTAAATGCCTGTGCTATGCATTGGCATTGTGGATTCAAGAATACTCCACTCTTACAAATGCTTTGAGGGGCCTGTGATTCAGAAAGGGGTTTATTGCTGTATCCAGAGCACAACATCTGAAAGGTTAACAAGCCACTTTGTTGTTATCTGTGCTCTGCGAAAGGCAGACTCTGTGTTGTCAACGCCATGTAAACAATCCAAACAGCATTTTCAAAGGAGATTAATCAGAAGAGGAAATGCACTTGCCATCATGTCCACATCCACGTGCACAGGCTCACTGTCGCTAGCAAAAAGACCACATTTGAAAAGTAATCCTTTAAAATGAACCCACTGTATCCAAAGCAGAAGAAAATAATGAATTGTTAAAAAGCAACGCATTATTGAAGGGCCATAGCTCTGTAGTAGAGCATCCACTTTGCATGCGTAAGGTCTCAGGTTCTAAACCTGGCGTCTCCAGATAGGGCTCTGAAAGACTCTTATCTGAAACCCTGGGAAGCCACTGTCAGGGATGGAGAAACCTGACATGCTCCTGATGGTCCCAGGGTATGGTTTGAAGGCACATGAAGCAACACCTTGCTGAAGCTAAGCAGATTTGGATCTGGTGCCTGAATAGGGGACCATCTGAGAATCACATGTACACTACTTTAGGTTCCTTGACTGAAGAAAAGTGGAATTATAAATGTAAGGAAATAAAGCAATGCAACTCCCATCGTCCCTGACCATTGGTCAGGCTGGCTGGGGCTGATGAGGGTTAGTTGGGAATCCACATTATCCAACAAAATCTGGAGGGTCCCAGTTACCCATCGCTGCTCTATGCTAAGATTGGCCTTGGCAATGAATGTTAAAATACTAGTCTCCACTTCCCCAACTACCAAGATCTGAGTTGGGGAAATTCCAAAAGAAACTAACAGTTCATCTTGGAGGTCCTTATTGAGTGATATGAATGGATTCAAAAAGGGGAGGAGGTGGACTGGGGGATTTAGGCTCTGACATCACCTGTGTTGTTCTTGGCCACTGCTTTATAAACCATTGCTTCCTGCTCTGCACTTTATTTATCCCACATGTTTATCTTCCAATACACTTTATCCTGAAGGATGTTAATATGCATTTCTTTCCAGGCTGTTACATCCCATTGGGATAAACCCTAAATATATCAACCATTGTTGCATGTTTCTGACTTTAAAAAAAAGGTACTGGCTTCTTTGGCCTATGCAAGAATAAAATAGATGAATCAAATGCATGAGGCAGTCTACTAACTTCTGAGTTTTGTTATCTGCTGAATTCTTCAATCCAGATTCTCTTTTTATAATTCTTCAATGAAAAAGTAGCTTGGAATCCATTCAGGTAGTGTTTTTCAAACAACTCATGGAAAATCCTAAGGTTCCTTGGAAAAATATCAGCAATTTCTCTGTGACAAGATCAGTAATGGTGGACTAGATTAGAGGAATGGCCATAGGCTGCTGATAGCACATCAACTTTGCATGCAGAAGGTTCCCCTGGCACCTTCATGCAGGACTGGGGAAGGCCTCAGTCAGAAACCCTGGAAGGCCACTGCCAGTCATAGATAGATGGCTGACAGGTATATAATACTACATAGATAATACTAAGATAGATGGCAGCTTCCTATGATCCTAGATTAAGGTTACCAGATTTTTTTTCAATGAATCCAGGGACACTTTTCAACTTCAATGGATTCTGTATGAGGACTGATTTGTAAATCCAGGGACTGTCCCCAGGAAACGGAGACGTCTGGTAACCTCATCCTAGATTCTCTGCAAGATGCTGATCTTTTCCATTGCAGTGCATCCCTGAGCAAGAGTGTTGGGGGGTTTTCCCAGGCACACTCTCAATTCACACAGAGCAACTGCGAAGCCCAAGAAGTCCTGGCCTACATGAACTGAGTACATGCCTAAGACATCTCTCAGAATCTTAATAACCTAAGAAGAGCCTGCTGGATCAGGCCAAAGCCCCATCAAGTCCAGCACCCTGTTTCCACAAAGGCTAACCAGATGTCTGTAAGAAACCCATAAGCAGGATTTGAACACAAGAGCACCTTCCCTCTCATCTTGCTGCATGCTTCCTGTGCATCCCTCCTTCCTGTGCTCCAGAGGGTTTGACAGGCACATGGGAGAGGAGATGTAGTCTGGTTGTGCAGTGGTACTTACTCTCAATAAACATGTATAGAATTGCAGCCTATTTTTTTTTGTCTAAATTACAGATTGCAGCCTAAATTACAGAGTCAGCATGGCTCAGGGGACACAGCATTGGACTGGGGAAAGCAGGGTTCAAATCCCCACTCAGTTATGAAGTTCCCTTGGCCTGTTGTTCTTTCTCTGTTCAGCCTACCTCACAGGGTTCCTGTTATGATAGAATACATGGGGGAGTGAACTGCACATAATGCTCCTCATAACAAGAAACAGGCCGACAGTGTCATTAATTTAACAGTTGCAGACCTAACCATATTTATGAGAAAGTTACTCTCGCTGGAGTCAGTGGGACTTACAAGTAAACATGCTTAGGCGCAGATTGTAAAGCATGCCTTGAGACTGACATCAAATAAGGGATTATTCAGAAATGATGTTAGAAGCTCAAAGAGTAAATTTCCCTTGGAAGCTAGATTACACCATATATCCAAGGGCTGTATACTAATCCCACTCTCCCTTTGGTTTTCCCCTTTGTTGACATTATATCAATACCTCCTCGTGCTTTGGAAGCAATGACCAAGAGTGCCCTGTAATGCATTCCGAGTCCCACTTGACCCTCTGGAGGCCCCACAGGCCCATATTTCAGCCAGGCCTCATTCTGCATGCGATCCAACAAATGTAGAGCCATGGGTCTGCAGTAACACTTCCTATGAGCCATAGCACCATGTACATTGCTCAGAAACTCAAAAAGAAACTAAAGCTTTGAATTTTTTTTCTTTAACTGAACAAAAATTGATCTCATGAGCTTGAAAACCACAGACATAAATTTGGGTTTGGCTAGAGTCTGTGTTTCCTTTGGGCTCTTCAGCATCCCATATGAAACAAGTTTTAAAACCATTTGCAAGGCTAGTCCAGCATATTACAAGGAGTGGCATGCGTCAGGCAGTTCACCAAGCACATTGCTGAGATAGCTGTTCTATTCCCACTTCCACCCACCAATTGACATGTGCTTACACACCTTGCAGTTCCAGGAATGGATGCCTTATATATATTGTGGAGCTTGTCTGGAGTGCTTGGAACTCTCCAGGAACTAAAGTGCTAGTGTGTGGCACATGCCAGTGTTAGGTTTATCAAGAGTGTGTCCAAGACCCATAAAAAAGTAACACAGCTCTACCTGAGTGCTGGTAAAATCTTCTTTGGTGTGTCCTCCATCCAGTTTTGGATAGCACAAACCATGGAGGATGCATCAAAATGAAACTAACTCAGAAAAGATCTGTAAGGATGCTGTTGCCATTGAGATGAAATTTCACAGTTGGCTAAGTTGAAAAGGGAAGAAGAGATGACTAAGGACAGACGTAGTTGCCATTTAAAATACTTAAAAGCAAGAAGAAAACAGAGATCAATTACAAGTGGTCCAGAATGAGGCAACCTACATTGTTAAATACAATAGACTTCATGCTGGCTTTCTCCATTGGCTTCAGTCAGTGACGTGCGGTGAAATTTTTCATAGGGGAACAGTTAGGGCCAGAGGTGCCAGCTTGCGAGGGCAATTGCAGGAATGATGTTGCATGTGTGACATCTCGATGTCTCGACGTTGCACTCATGAGCATTGTGCCTCCCTCCCTAAGCTGGGCAGAAGCTTCCCAGGCTTCCCAGGGAAGGATGCACCAGGCTTTAATACTTTAATACTCTAATTTACAAGGAGCATTTAGAGGACTAGCCTAGTCCCCCTAGTCCACAGACCGCACACCACAGGCTTCAGTAGGTTCCTAGACCTAACTCAAAGCTCTGGTTTTGAACGTTAAAGCCTAAATGATCTAGGCTCAAGATACATCTCATATGAACCTATTAATACATCCAGATGTTCTTCAGGGTCCCTGCACTGTGTTTCCCCACCATCTGAATTAAACAAGTTTTTTACTCAGTAGATAGGACTGTCTCAGTAGCAGCACTGGGATTATGAAGTCCATTCTCCAGGGCGTTCACTCAGCTCCATCTTTGTTGTCTGTTAGACAGCAGACACCAGGCAAAAGCCATTTTATCCAAGAGATCTTTGAGAGGTATTTGACAGAAATAATGGCTCTGTTAGCTTCTTATGTTTAACTGCTATGTTTTGTTTGCATTGTTTTTGTTTCATTTTAGAATTATGAGTTTGACCAAACTGCGGGAGGCAGTGGAAGACAGGAGTGCCTGGCGGGCTCTGGTCCATGGGGTCACGAAGCATCAGACATGACTAAATGACTAAACAACAACAATTTTCATTGAGGATTTTACAATTCGTGTTAGCTTCCTTGGGTGTTTTAATGATCAGGTGGGACATATATTTTGGGTAGGATTCACCTCACCAGCCCCTCCTCCCCAGCAGCATAAATCCTGCCCAAGGATTCTGTTCGTGCAGCAGGGTTTTCCTCCTCCCCCCCTCCTCTCCTCCCCCCACCCATCAAAACTGGCTCAGGGGTGGGGTTTCGGGAGAACCACCAAGACAAAACACAGAGGAGAAGGCAGATTATTCCATCCAGCAAGCTGCAATGCTTGCGCAGACAGAACAACTGGATGAGTGCAATGTTGAATTTCACCCATTATAAATATTCACCAGACCCGCTGAGACAGAATAACAGCTTCAAAATTTGGAAAGCTTCATAATTCTGAAACCTGTTCAGCTTTAGAGTGACTCTTCATTCTTGCGAGCTTTGAAGGAATGGCCAGAGCCTTACATTTGGAGATGCTTTAAAATATTCTGCCTTGAGGAAAAAATTGAGCTATTTCTGCATCACAAACAGGTTAAGCAGGTTAATGGACATTCCTATTCCACAATTCTGTGAAAGGAACACTGGGTTTGCAGCACTGAAGAATCCATGGCAATTAAATTGGTATAAATCTGATGTGTTGTTTGTATAGCATAAATATGTTCTTGGAGGTTTCTTCCATGACATATGTTGGGTCACAGCAGATACCTTTTCTTGTCTGAAAGGACACTGCTATACCATTTATGTTCAATAAATGCAACATTCTATTTTTATAAAAAAGAGGAAAGATCTGTCACATGTAGAACACATGCTTTGAATGCAGAAGGTTGCAAGTTCAAGGCCACACGCACACACCCCAATCCCCAGATAGAACTGGGAAAGACCCTGTCTGAAGACCCTGGGCTGCAAGTCAATGTCAACAATTCTGAGCTGGATGAACTAATGGTCTGAATCAGTGTAAGGCAATTTCCTATATTCCTAGAAGGGTGGATAGGTGTCAGTAACTTGGAAGGTATATGAAAAACATACTAAGATGTTTTAACTGTTTGCCACAAAAGGAAAAACTGCTAATCCCCCCACTTTTTCTTTTAAAGAATATGTCTGCCATTTCTTTCTCCACAGCCCTGGTGGCCAATCAGCCATATGGACTGATAAATAGCTCAAGGTAGCATTTAGGTGATCATCCATTTGGGGATTGTGTGTGTGTACATGTTTTCTTCAACGCTCCCTCCCTCTAAGTTGTTCCCAGGGGATTTCCATCATTCCCTTGAAGAGGCAGCTGGCTATCATTTTACGAGGCAGGAAGCAGCAGAGGAGGAAAGAACGCAGACAAATTACCAAAGGACAAGGCAAATTAGGTGCTGTGAATACATGTGGCACTTTAAAGTGTCTCCTCTGGTTTGAGCCGTTCTTTGTGTGTAGCTTTCAGCGGAGGCACAGCCTGGGATTGCAGATGTGTGTCCAGTTATGTATATAACAAACAAACAAAAAGCTCATTTTATGGATATGTGGGGCACCTCTTCTCCAAATTCCCTAGGACTCTTCCAGATGATGGAAAAGGGCAAAAGTCTGTCAGCGATAAAGACAGAGCTAAGGCAGACCTAGGTAAGCACAGGCCAGCTGTCCCATGCTGGATGTGAATTGGGATACCCTCAGTGCATGTGCGGGGAGGACTACTGTACAGTGGTACCTCAGGTTAAGAACTTAATTCGTTCTGGAGGTCCATTCTTAACCTGAAACTGTTCTTAACCTGAGGTACCACTTTAGCTAATGGGGCCTCCTGCTGCCGCCGTGCGATTTCTGTTCTCATCCTGAAGCAAAGTTCTTAACCCGAGGTACTATTTCTGGGTTAGCGGAGTTTGTAACCTGAAGCATCTGTAACCTGAGGTACCACTGTACTCAAAGGAGATCAGCTGGTTCCCCTCTCCCCTCACACCCAATTTAAAGAGCTGTGTTTTCATTTTTAAACCATGTAGTGTTCTTGCTGGAATACTCTACTGGTCAGAAGCTGGCCTCAAAGAAAGACAGAAAAACAAAAAAACAAAAGATCCTTTCTCATTCATAGATCACTTTTTCACTTGAAGTTCCACTAAGCAGTGCATAAATTTTAAAACTAACTAAATAAATAAATGCAAAACAATGCAAATGATAAGAACAAAACAATACAATAAGGGATCAAAATGCATCTGCAACTGTTACTGGGGACCAGTGATATCACTGGCAGTAGCCAATACCTGCTTTTGACACACACTGCCCAACACACAGAGCTGCTGTCTGTATAGCACTCCGAGTGTGGTAGTGCTAGCAGAGAGGGGGGAATCTTATTTTCCAGGTGACAGCAATTTGCAGTTTGAGTGCCGGCAGCCTCCAGTTTGGCTCTTCCTGTAAAGGACTCTGCATTTCCTCTGCAATTAGCCATATGTCTAAAGAGGCTTCTCTCAAACGTGGAATGAGTGATGGGGAAACCAGCAAACAGCTGACACTGCTCTTCACTGTGTAGGTTTGACAATGCTTTATATTCATATAGCCTTCTGGTAAGAGTCTCAGTTGACGACAGGGTTTGCAGGACTCATCATGGCTTTGATGTCATAGCTTCGAGGGCTTTTTCTTACAATCAAGTGGTATACAGTGGTACCTCGGGTTACATACGCTTCAGGTTACATACTCTTCAGGTTACAGACTCCGCTAACCCAGAAATAGTGCTTCAGGTTAATAACTTTGCTTCAGGATGAGAACAGAAATCGTGCTCCAGCGGCGCGGCGGCAGCAGGAGGCCCCATTAGCTAAAGTGGTGCTTCAGGTTAAGAACAGTTTCAGGTTAAGAACAGACCTCCAGAACGAATTAAGTACTTAACCCGAGGTACCACTGTATAAATGTTACGAAATAAAATAAATAAGTAGCTTAGATGAAGAAGAAGGGTGTCCACAAGGCACGGCTAGTTTTATGGGGGAAGGGTGGGTGGATAGTTCAGTGGCCAGGAGGACACACACTTTCTTCTATACATCCAGTCCCAAATACATCTTGGCATTTCTCCTTAAAGGATCTGAGAGGTTCAGACTGAAATCCTCTGCCTAAGAACCTTGAAAGTTGCAGTTAGTCATAACAGAAATACCAACCCAGAAGGACTAATAGTCCATACATCTACCCAACAGCTCCTAAGCTTCAGAAGGAGTTTTTGTACATTTTTTTTAAAGTTTCTAACCTTTGTCTGATAGATGTTTCTTACTCTTTGCTTCTCCTCACATTTCAGTTAAGTCAGCATTGCCAACAGCACATGCTTAGAATATGCAAAAGCCATCAGTGCTGCTGGGTATTCTTTTCTTTTTTTAATTCTGAGAAGAAATGTTTGCACGAGGCACATTTTACAGTGAGTGAAAATTTCTTTCTTAAGTTCCTGTTCCAGACTTGCCTGCCTAAGCTACAGCCCAGGAGGGAGACGATCCAGCCAAGTGGTTTGTTCAGCTACCAGGGGGAACATTTCCAAGAGGATAAAGCTACTGGACGGAAGAAGAGGAAGGAAAGGCGGCAGAGGATCTGCTTGATGTCAAGAGATCCAGCTGGAATTGGAAATGGGCGCCACTGGCTAATTCTGGGGAGAGAAATCGCAGGCCTACAGCAGCAGACTTCCTGAAGCTCCTTTGCCCGATCTCTACTAGTGCAAGAGAGGAAACAGGAACATCAAGCAGGAGTGGGCAAACTTGGCCTAATTTCAAAAGACCTCTGCAAGCCATCAGTTCAAATCTCTAGCAAGATCAAATCACTGGCAGCATGCTGTGTAGAAAGGTTGGGAGGGAGAGACAGTCGTTCTATACATTAAAAGTATGTCCAATGCACATGACTTTCCCCAAAGAATCCTGGGGACTGCAGTTTGTAAAGGGTGCTAGGAATTTAGTCTCTACTACAGTTCCCAAGGGTGGGACGGGGGTGGCGCTGTGGGTTAAACCACAGAGCCTAGGACTTGTCGATCAGAAGGTCGGCAGTTCAAATCCCTACGACGGGTGAGCTCCCGTTGCTTGGTCCCTGCTCCTGTCAACCTAGCAGTTCGAAAGCATGTCAAAGTGCAAGTAGATAAATAGGGACCACTCCGGCAGGGAGGTAAACGGCATTTCTGTGCGCTGCTCTGGTTCGCCAGAAGCGGCTTAGTCCTGCTGGCCACATGACCTGGAAGCTGTATGCCGGCTCCCTCGGCCAATAAAGCGAGATGAGCGCCTCAACCCCAGAGTCGGTCATGACTGGACCTAATGGTCAGGGGTCCTTTTACCTTTACAGTTCCCAAGATTTATTTTTGTTTTTTGAGGAAGTCATCTGCAGAAAGACATAGATAAGGGGATGTCCCTGTCCAGTTTTGGTTTTGGCCACCGCCAGCATGCAGCTCCCACCAGCTGCTCAAAAAGACCTCAACTCTTAACAGGGGGGGAAAAGGTTGCCTGATCCTCTTCCAAGTGTTCCTTTGTGCAGTTTTCACAATACATATGGGCAAGATTCGCAGCTGATGTTGCATCTATCAGGTTATCTGTTAGCTCTACACCAAGAGAGCAATCTGAGTGTCTGAACCTTTTTGCTGATCTGCAGGAATATAGCTAAAAAAAAACCACCTTCACCTTCATTCACAAGCACCAGATTCATATATATATCCTCAAAGATTTAGTGACTAGCAACATGAACTCTCGGAAATAGAGTATTAACTCTAGGAAATCAAGAGCTGAATGAGTTATATCTCGCATGGAAATGAGTTGGATTAAAGAGGCAGGCTTGCTGCAGCTTGGTGATTGCAGCCCAAATCCTTCAATATCCTGCCGTTCATTGGTAAGGACTAGAACATCTCAGCAAAGCCAGATCTTTATAAGGTGACAAATTTGAACTGGGAGGTGCCTGGTGACAAGAGGAATAAAAGAAAAGCAAGCTAGCAAAATAGGAGACTTCGGGGGGGGGGATTTCCTTTCCAAGCAATGGAGCAGCTTGCGAGAAAAACATGGGTCTCTTGAAAAAGGAAGCAGAAATTCCCACTGTCTACTGCCATGCCTTCTTTCTTATTACATTTTGGAAATCCCCAAAATGGTATTGTGTGCTGGGTAGCATGCCGATATATCTTCATTTCTTATCAGTTCTGTCATCCTAGCATTACAAAGTAGACTGTGAAGCCCAGTGTTGTTGTTTTAACCCAAAAATGCAATCTTATATGTGTCTGCTAGGAAGTAAAGCCCCATTGAGTTCAATGGAACTTGTTCCCAAGATAAGGGTCTATAGCAGGCTTCCTCAACCTCGGCCCTCCAGATGTTTTGAGACTACAATTCCCATCATCCCTGACCACTGGTCCTGCTAACTAGGGATCATGGGAGTTGTAGGCCAAAAACATCTGGAAAGCCAAGGCTGAGGAAGCCTGGTCTATAGGACTGTAACCTACAGCACTGGTCCTGTTTGCAGACAGCTCATATTATTCTGAAGCAGCCAACAAATCCCAGTTGAGAAACTGGCGAAAATGTGGGTAAAGATTTGAGAGCATTGCAGATATTCCTCATATTGTCCAACTTTTTCAGATAAAAAAACAGGATGTGTGTCTTCTAGGATGTGCTCCCATGTGAGTCACGTGACCTGCACCACAATCTCGCCCTGATAAAACACTTTTCTGGGATGAGATTGTGGGTAAGATTGCAGCACCCAAATGGCCACCATGATATTGAGCAACAAAACAGGATGTCCCATTTTTTCTGGACATTTGGTGAGTACAGTGGCGTAGCGTGGGGGGTTCAGGGGGGCCAGCCGCACCGGGCGCAACATCTGTGGGTTAAGGGGCGCAAATCCACGGGTTAGGGGGCGCAAATCCACGGGTTAGGGGGCGCAAATTACTTGTCTTGCCCCGGGTGCTGACAACCCATGCTACGCCACTGGGTGAGTACATCTTCCTTTGACTAGATTGACTTCACGTTTATTAATCTGGCCTAGTTTCTGAGTTGAGTTGGCTGCCGCAATGCTGTATGAAGTGGACCTAACAATAAATCAAAATATGTTAATTTCTCACCTCTTATTCAATTTCAGTGGCTTTTAATATCCGTCAACTTATTTGATGAAGCCAGAAATAATGTATGTATTTTTAAAATACATTTTGGCACTGTGGTTCCCATTTATTTCCTGTCTGGAAGTCCTTCAAGCTTCTGATCAAATTCCAATCAAATACAGGTGCCTATATTTTTTTCTGACTATGATGTAAATGCCATGTTTAACTTATATTATATAGTTAGGGAAAATTTCCTTATGCTGTTTCACTCTAGCTGTTCCAATGCTAAGAATTGTGATAAGTGAGTTTCTTTATTGCTTTACTGGTCTTATATTGTTGTGCGTGTGTTTTCTTGCCTGAAATCAAAGCAGCATACAAAAAAACAACAACTTTAAAGTGAATATAAAATAATAATAAAAACAACCTAAAATGTTCATAATAATATGCATAATAGAGCAGCTACAACTCTACCCCAACCCTACTAACAATATGTGGAAATTAGGGCCCAAGGCCTAAGTAAATAAAAGTGCTTTTGCATGACACTTAAAATTAGCATTCCATAAATGGGGAGCCACCACTGAGAAGCCCTTTCACACCTCCCTTGGAAAGGAGCACACAGAGAATTTCCTCAGATGATGAACACAGGGTATGTGTGGGTTCATGGGGGGAGAGGCAGTCCTTGAGGCAGCAGCACTTTGCCCCCCCCCAGTTTTTAAGAAGAGGGCTAAGCCCCCTAAATATCCAGTGGTGATGTCATGGCATTGTGCAACATCATGTGTGGGACGTCACGTGACATGACATCAGCCCCCTCAATTGTGGGCAAAAGCTGGTGCTAATGCCTTGAAGTATTAGGGTCCTGGGTTGCGCATATATATCATCTGAGGATCACAGGACGGTTCACAACCAGGAGGTGTAGCTTGGCAAAATGTGTCTGCACTATTCCCACCCCCACCTCCCATTCTTCATTCCTCATCCACCTTCCACTACCTTTTCCTTCTCTGAGTAAGTGTGCAGATATTTCTTGTCCTGTTTGTGTGCACCTTAAAAAAAAACATTACTAGGAATGTGCAAGAGTACAAGAGCAAGCATTATTAGCTTTGGGCTACAATCCTATACAGTTACCTGGGAGTAGTGATGGAAGGATTTGTCCATTTTGGTTCTCTAACTTGTTCAATTTTTCAACCTTAAATTTTGTTCTCTGCATTTCTGCAGCATTTCCCCCCAAAAATCCTTAGGAAAATTCATTGGCATTTTAGTGCAAACTCTCCTAATACACACATTTTTGAATGCAGAATTTTTATTACGATATGTGGGTGCTATGAAAAATGCAGGTATGTAACAATACTGATTCTACAATAAATTCTCAACTGACAGCACAAGTACTTGCTGAGCCATAAAGGTCACTGGGTATGGGGATGGTTTTATAGCTTAGTTCCTGGGTGACACTGGACTTAGTTGTATCTGAATGGAGGCAGGAGTTTTCTGTTCTTGCTCTGCTCTTGTTTAACAGGCAACAAAGTACTGACTTTGTGCTTTTTTCTGGCCCGTGCTTTTTTTCGGGGAGGGGGGTACTCAAAGATACACAATACCGGCACCTCTTTTTGTTGTTGTTAAAAAGTGTAGCACTTATTGTAACAACTTCATGGGAAGTACTGGCACCTATTTTTCTAGAAAAAAAGCACTAACCCTGACTGATATGTCCTCTCAACTTTCCATGACACAAAGTGTCCAGTCACTTCCACACAGCACTTCCACACAGAAATTTACTGTGTACAGTACTCAGTGCTGCTCATGCATGCAAGTTTTTCACAGCATCCTCACAATGTCATCCTCATCAAATGTCATCCCACTTTCTCTCCCATTTCATCCTGATTTGCCATTACTACAGGTTTTTTGTTTTGTTACTTAGTGGATTTTCCTTGGAAATATTCCCCCCAGATTAAATGGGAAAATAATGTGGAACAGCATTTTGGTGGCGGCTGTGCATGAGATGCACCAAGTCAACAATAAAACTGCCATGTAAAAGCGCCCTCAGTCTCTCTCATACTACTTCACATACTGTAGTTCTAAATAAGTATTTTTAAAGCCTTTACAGGGAGGGTAAGAAATGAAAAAAATGTTGGGTAAAATGTCCATAACAGAACACTGATGAGTGACAACCTTTTCCCAACTGCGCTCCCTTTTTGAAAATGGCACTCAGGACCATATCCTTCCCAATATCTCTTTGACAACACCTCTAGGCAAGAAAAATCTGCCATGCAATTCTCCTAAATACGTAAAGAAGAGAAAGGCTTTTCCACACAGGCAGATAGTGATTTAAAGAGCAGACATGATTGTCAACATTGCAATCATTGCTTGTAGTGTATAATCCTGTAAAAGAAAACTTTGCTGCAGAACCAAAAACCAAGGTTTGCCTGGGGTTGTTGAAGCTTATGCTCCCTAAAGTATCATTTAAGTTCATCTCCATAAAGGATATTATGAGTAATAAGAGTAACTGCAACTGTGGCTTTGTAAAGTGTTTTTACCAGCCAGTGCTAGAAAGGATATTTTAGAGGTTGTGTTGCTTAACTTGTGGTTTGCTGCCTTGGCTAGCTGGTATATAGTAAGTGCATTTTTGTTGGCATCTGGCTTCAACTCCCCATTTTAATTTATAAAAATTGAAAAAAAAGTATATACCTGGAAGAATTCCACAGACTACAAAAAATGTTCCTCTTGAAAACTAGTTACCAGTTAATGATAATTCCACTTTGGGCAGGAAGGAAGGGTTTAGACTTGATGTCCCAGGGTAAATCAGGAGAATGTTAATCACAGACATTTCTCTGTTACTCAAGACCAGTTTACAATGGCTTCCTATAGGAAACACTCAAATTCCATGAGAATGTTTAAGAATATTTCCTTAGAAGAATGACACATTTATTTCAGATATGTTTTAAAGTATTTAAAATGTTTTGCGGGCAAGGAAAGAGATTCATTTTGCTAAATTCCTTTAAAATAAAGTTTAATTTGTAATATTGAAATATCCTGAAGGGTGAGAGACAGCTCTTGCAAAGACAGATTATACCTCCTGACGGCTTCAGACACATTATGGAGATGCAGAAGCTACTCTGCAAAAGCAAAATGTTGAGTGGTCCTGATATAGCTTTACAAAGTAAATACAAACATTAGAACACAGAATATGTTCAAAATGTAACTGCTTTTCTCCATGTCATGTACAATTCAGAGTTTTGTGTTGCATTAAACAAAGGCCAAGTACCAGTTACAATAGAAGCAATAGCACTTGGGGAGCTCTGCGTAAAAACAGCATACTAGCATATGTGCAGAGTGCAGACCTAGGTCCAAAGGTATTATTTCCAAATCAGAGCCATTAGGTAATGCTACTTTCTGACTGCTGTTTATTGTGGGTTTGGTTGGCCCTCATGCATTCAAGTGTTTTTGCAGTGTCCACGTTCTTCAGCCCATATTTCTCACTTAATCTGCAACCTGTCTGCAATATTAAGGCCCACCTGGAAGCATCTCAAGCCCAGAAACATAGGATCATCCTGGTTTCCCTGCAGAATATGTCTCCAACAATATGACAGCAAACTCTGAAGATCTGTTCCATCTCCAATGTTGTTGTGATAATAACAGCTAAGGGAAATCTATTTTCCTTCCCTGCCTGATGCTAAAAAACTGACTTTATAGTTTATAGGTTGTAATCCTTGTTAATCATGGCAAAACAGTGCTAGTATTGCCAGTCATGGGGACGTGGGTGGCGCTGTGGATTAAACCTAGGGCTTGCTGATCAAAAGGTTGGCGGTTTGAATCCCCGTGACGGGGTGAGCTCCCGTTGCTCAGTTGCTCAGTCCCTGCTTCTGCCAACCTAGCAGTTCGAAAGCACGTCAAAGTGCAAGTAGATAAATAGGCACCACTCCGGTGGGAAGGTAAACGGCGTTTCTGTGCGCTGCTCTGGTTCGCCAGAAGCAGCTTAGTCATGCTGGCCACATGACCCAGAAGCTGTACGCCAGCTCCCTCGGCCAATAAAGCGAGATGAGCGCCGCAACCCCAGAGTTGTCTGCGACTAGACCTAATGGTCCAGGGTCCCTTTACCTTTACTGCCAGTCATGCACTCCAAGAAATCATCTCCCTTCTACCTGAGAAACAGGGGAAACAAGTTGATAGCAATAAAGCCAGCTAACTGGCCTCCTTTCTGAAGGCATTAAGCTGAGTTCAGATGTAATGGCCAACCACAGATTGCCACTGTGTGTGAAGGGGAGAGATTAGATGTTTCTGTCAGTACGTTGTGCTGCTTTGTTTGAATAAGTGAAGCTATTAGCTCACAAACCAGGTATCAAATCAGAATGAGGCAGTTGATAGGAAACCAGAGTTTGTTCACAAAATAGGATCTGATCCTGGTTTGATACCCTGTGACAAAACAAGAGTTTGTACATCGGAATTTCCCCAGCGGACTCCTTAAAGATGAACTTACGCTCAGCCAAAAGCCTTATTGAGCAAAGATTAGCAGACATTGAAAATCAACACAACCTCGCCAGGGGTGGGGGTGTCTGCTCCCCCAGGTATCACGGAATAACCCCACCACTTGGCCTTCCATCATACATGTCATCTCTTTCATCAGTACCACACCGACGTGCATTTATTCGTGCAAGGTTCAATGTCTTTCCATCAAACCTGCTGAACCACAGATTTTCCAATGGTTTGGTGTCTCCGCTATGCGTGTGTGACGGGGAAACTGTTGAATCTCTTTCACATATAATGTTCAACTGTCCCCTACATAGCATAGCCAGGGCTAAATTCCTGGGTCCTGTTTTACTGCGCTTGGTTGGCAGGCCTGTTGAGTCACACGCCGCACTGCTTTTGCAGGATACAGAGCCTTCTGTAACTCTGCAGGTGGCGAGATTTCTGAATGCGGTTATCTCACACTCAAAAACCACCAAAAAACAACAACAACATCAAAACTAATTGGACTGTTATGTTGAGAGTGCATGTCGGAGTTCGTCTTTAGTTTTCCTTTTCTGTGATCCATCCCTTGGAGCTCTCCTGGCCCCAAGCCGTCACTTGGCTCTGCTCAATGACCCACCCTTGCATCGTGGTGTTCACCTTCTGTTGTCGGATATATCTGTTTTTATGTCCCTGTGTTTTTATGTTTGTACATATTTTATGGGCTAATAGCCGTAAATAAATAAATAAATAAATAAAGTTTGTACAAGTCACAATTCCACATATTCAGGCAAAACAGGAAAGTGGTTTGTTGCAAGCCAGAAGCATCTCATTTCCCCCTTTGCACATGAAAAAAGTGCAATTCCAAGGCTTGCCATGGTTTAGCATTACATCTAAAAGAGGCTTGTTCATTTATTCTCCTCTTCATAGCTGGTGAAATCTTGCTTACATCTGGTTCATGTTATAATTTCAAAAGTCATGCTCTTCACTTAAAAGAAGATCTCAAAACCATGGTAGGATTGTACAGTCTCTTGTGACATAGTAGCACCAGTGCTGTTTGAACACTTACCGTAATTTCTCCTACCACCATAGCACTGTTTCTGTTCCCCAGAAATGTTTTGATAGCAGAGCAGTGATGTAAAATCCAGTACTGTATTACTAAATAAAACTTTATTGCTATGAAATATTGATAATGTAATATCATATATGCCAATATTTAAAGTTTTAAATGATTGCTTTTCCTTGAACAGACCAAAACAAAGTATAGCAATGCAGGAGCCAACATCTGTGTTTGGTTACTATCTAACTGGCATTATTGCATACTAATTGATCTAAATTCATCAAGTCTTGGTAAATGTGGAGTGTTATGAGCAGACTTGTATGTGCATGTATGTGTGTTTAAGTGACAGGTCCTGATAAGTGGAGATTGATGGCCAACGTGAAGAAGAAGGAGAGAAACACCAAAACCTGTATAATTTCTATAATAACCAGGGCAGCTCAAACACCCTGAGAATTTAACTGATAATAATCGCAAGGGTTAGCATACTAATTTTTAAAGTTTAGCAATCCAATCCAGTAAAACGGGCAGATGATACTGTAAAAAAATGGATGAGATAGGAAAACCAGGAAGTAAGATAATAAAATGTAAATGAGCGGGAAATTATAAAATGCATAAAGCTGCACTCCCTAAGGGAACAGCTGTGTATGCTAATCCCTCCTGGACTGCTCCTTTTGGATCTCCCTTCCTTCCTTCCTCCGGCCCTCTCTAATAGCTCCCTTGTTCCTCATGGACAAAACTAGCCCTTTGTGGCTCCTCTCAGAACAACATTAAAAACAGGAATAGGGAAATTGTAAACAGGAGGCTTTTGGCCTAGAGGCCAAGGCACACACAGGCCTCTGAGGCCTACTTCATGCTAAGCAAAGAAACAGATCTTTGTTGCTAAAGGGATTAGGGCTGCAGGGTTTCTGAGGCACTGTTAAGGCATTCAGCTGGCCTGAAGTAGGGGCTTTGTAAAGAGATACCTCCATTATATATCTGTGAGCGGAAATCATTCGTACTCTTTATACAATCTGAGTCATGTGATATTGCTGGACTATTGAACGGCTCTGCTGTGGCAGGGTCCCCTATCTGCTGAAACGGTACATGTTTGATCAGCTAAATGGATGGCTGTATAATTAGCTGAAGTAACTTTATTTCTTTTTTAAAAAAAAAGAAGAAGGAAAGAAATAGGAGCCTCTCATTAGTTCTTAACCGATGTACTAAAGAGCAGCTTACATAGAGATAACACGGCAAACTAAATCACGGGTGTTAGAAAAGTTAAGATACGGGCAGAAGACTTAATTAAAATTCATGGTACGATTTACAACAATTTTTTAATCACCATCATAAAATTTGCTGTCCAGGAACAGGATAGGACAACCAATGAACCATGCAATTATTGGGCTCCCAGGTCTTCCTGGAGTTTGATGGAGATTGCATGGCTGCAAAATAGAGAAGAGGGGAACATAAAAACAGTGGATGGCTTTTGTGGATCCTTCTCATAGACTCTGTACCTGAAGTGCATTGCTAAAACATTTCCACCAATTCCATTAGTGGTTTTTTGTTTTTTTATGCTGGAATTTGATGTGCTCTGCTTTTTGTTCTGTTATTGATATTTACTGCTTTATTTATTGTTACTATCTTTGTAAGCCACACTATAGCTTCGGCTAATAAGAGGGCTGGGGAACCTGTGGTCCCCAAACCGGGGGGGGGGCGGGGGGTTTGAGGCTGCGATCGAAGGGCGCATGGTGTCCTTACTTCTCATGCTGCCCTCCCTGAGCTGCTTTGCAAAGCCGTGCAGAGGTGGCTCAGGAAAGGTGGCATCCCATTGGAGCCAATCCACAAATATCAAAACCCAAAACAACCTTCTCTTTTATTGGTTAGAAAAGTGACGGTTGCGGATTTGTGTTCAGAATCCAGGCAAAGGTTACATACTTTTAATTCTTTTGGATGATATGCAATTTTAGTCACACTCAGAGCAGATGAGACGAAACCAATTGACTTCAGTCCGGACATGACTAATGTTGGATATCACTCATTGATTTCAGTGGGACACATTTAAGAATGCAAGAGTTAACTTTGACTGGAAGAGTTCATAGATTAAAATCTTAATCTAGATTATTGTTATGGAAGAGAATATAAACTGAACAGGAAAACATTACACCTCATTATTATTGAGCTATATGTTTCTTAACAGGAAATTTATTGCTTCAATGATTATAATAGATGTAAGTTGGTGGCATTCTTATTATTTTCAGAAAGATGTGTTTCACTTGTAGCATTGATATTAGGAAGGGTAGACAAATCTGCCGCTTAGAGATTCCAGTTAAGTCTGTGGTACCAGTACTCAATTTTACTTTTTAAATGAATTACTGTGATCAATCCTTTATTTCAAACAGACTTTTGGACAACTTTTTTTACTGGGAGTAAGTTTATTTGCAGTTTATTAGGATTTTTGTCCCCCAAGACTTCTCAGCATCCTATTCCATTCCTGTTCTTGGACTGCAAAAAAAGAAATCCCTTCCGAGGAACATGTTTGCAGAAATAATTTTCTATAATTAGAAAACATTTCGCTCAGAACACATTGTTGGAAACTGCTGAGTTAGTAAGACTCCAGGATATTTTATTCTTCTGCATTTTTTTTTTTTTTTTTTTTTTTTTGGTTTGTAAAAGTTAAGGACGTTGTTATTCTGAATAAGAGTATTTCCTTTTTTAACTGGGCAGAAAACCCGAACAGTACAGGAAGTACAGTCAGAGCACACTGTAGATGTTTGGTTGGCTAAGAACTAAACTACAGCTCAAGTGAAATGCATTACGTATTAACACACTAAGCCAAGTTGGCAATGTAGCCAAAGCATCTCTAATAACCATCACTTTATTAATGCAGCAAAATGAGTACTCCCAAGACACGTGCAAATGGATCTGCATTGCCTGAGAAAATAGTCCTCTCTGTTGAGGGCGTGCACCTCTGCTTTGCAAGAGGAGCTCTGAAGAGAGGCAATAACCTTTCACCAAGGAGGAGACATGGGTTGTGGGTTTTGCAGATAGGACATCACTACAGCCGAGATAGACAACATGAAGCTGCTCATCATCTGTTTGGTATCTTCTGAACTCCGAGAGTTGGCAAAGCTGATGAATGAACAGTAGACAGCAATCCAGGCACACCACTTTAGCTTCAGCATCAAGCCACACATACTAAAAATCATTCCCAGTAGATTCATGTAGTCTGGTGTGGGGTCTTCCAGGGTAGGGTTATTCTCTGTGGATGGAGGTTTGTATCTGAGAACGCGATTTGGCCGCCGCGGGTCCATTACGTTGTTACCGGCCATCGTGCACCGCCTCTGGCTAACTCCGAGCAGCGCCCCCCCTCAGTCGCCGCCGCTCTATTCTTCTGCATTTATTGGTAATCTTGACAGCCAAGTGATTTCCACATTTATATTAGGGATGAGTGGTAAAACCTGACCAAGCGTCTGAGCAAGCCAGATATTATTAGTTTAAGTAGGTGATATATCCTCTGTTGGGGAAACTACATCCTTTACTTGCAAGGAAAAGGACTCCCTGACCTTAATATATTGCATTTTCTTTACTTAATGTTTTAAACACCTGTGAATCATTGGATCAATCCTCCTAAGGACTTTTTTTTTTTAATTAAGCAGAAAAAAACCCAAACCCACAACTAATAATCTCCTATCTGTGTACAGCCCTTCCAGAAGTAGGGAAGCATTGTTAGAAGGTTAAAAAAAATATGGAGGCCTTTTGGGGGAGTGGGGTGGCATAAAGGTACATATCCAAGTCCAATGTTTTGTTGTTTAAATTATACAGTATTTTACAAATGAATTCAAAAGCAAATTGCTGGAGGATAGGGAGGGAGATGAAACCAGAGGACATTTGGTGTGGTCCTGCTCAAAACTACCCTATTCATATGGGGCAATTTGATTACAAATCAACAAAAGTATAGTGTCCAGATCAAGGGAAGTAATAGTACCACCCTATTCTGTCTTCCTCAGACAACACCTGGAATACTCCATCCAATGCTGGGCACCACAATTAAAGAAGGATGTTGGATGCTTTAGCTGAGATTCCTGCATTGCAGGGGGTTGGACTAGATGACCCTTGGGGTCCCTTCCAACTCTATAATTCTATGAAATGGTAGGGGTCACCTGGGGTGATGGGCCCCTGACTGACTCCAGCTACAAAAGCTAAGACTGCTGAATGGACTCCTTGGCTGGAATACTGTTTAAGGGGTATTGTTTTATTTTTGGGGAGGGTGTTATTTTTGTTATTGATTTTTGTTTGCTTTTAAAAAACAGATCTTATGATTTACGTGGAAATTGTTCAGTTTGGTTGTGTATTCTCTTGTTGCTTTATTTATTGTTTATGACTACTTTTGCTATGTTGTAATTATGTATTTTTTCACCTTGAGTATGGTTTGAACTGTGGAGGTGGTATACAAGTAAAATTATGTATTAATAATAATAATAGTAATTTATTATTATTTATATCCAGCCCATCTGGCTGTATGCATGTTTAGTACTGTGGAGGATGGTAGGGCAAAGTGAGGGGAAGAATTACATATTATGGCTCTATAGCAAAAGCTGTGCCTCAGATCACAGGCATGTCTAAGCAACAAAAGGAATGGCAAAACAACTACTATATGCAATAAGCAAAGAAAAATTATTAATTAGTAAGGCTGATCAATTAAAGAAGTTCTTGGCTGCAGTCCTATATACACACTCACATGGCAGTACATTCCACGGAATGCCATGAGGCTTACTTCTAAGCAAACATATATAGGATTGCACTATTAAATCACTAAAAAGGTGCTCTGATTAATTGGGCAGCAGATTCTTTAAACCTGCAGTTTTTATAAGCTTATATAGTAAAAGCATTTTTAAAATTTAAACAAGTCCCATTTTTCAATAAATGATTGTTTTGCATTAAAAAAATAAAAACTGCAGGTGGCAATGGTCACCTTGAAAGAGACATTATCCTATCACACACAGGAGGTGGATGCCTGCTGTATAGCATGTGTGCATAATCTTCTTTCCCATGTGCAAGTTTATGCAAATTTAATAGGCAGATGCAGTAAATTAATTGGCTAAAACTCAAATGATTAAAGAAACGAATGTTTGTTTAATTGCAGCCTTTGTCACTCTCATGCCCTCCACATCTGTGCTGTCTAGGGCTGATAGGAATTGCAGTCCCAAACATCTGGAGGGTTGATGAAGCTGTATAACCCTGCAAAGCCAATTTCATGGGTATGGGGGCATGCAGGGGGGGAGAAAGAAGAAAAGGTTTTGTTGTGTTATGCAGGGCTCGCACTGATAAGTCTCGTTTGGAAACAGGCTGGCAATAAATGAATAAGTAATACTGCAGATTATCAGCTGACCTGCCAAAGGCAGAATAGAAATGTATTAAATAAGTTTTATGCTCACTATCTCCCTCCCGTTAAATCAAGTTCTGGGACCTTCACAGTCTCTCCCATATAATAATAAATGGATCAGTTAGTTAAGTATTTCTGTGGTTTTACTTGATGGAGGGGTAGGTGCCCCACTGCCTCCCCCCATTGGCTACGCCTATGCCTGTTGCCAGTTAGCCGAAACATCATGGAGATGGCTTGCCTGCCCCCCTGTATTGAAATCTCTACATGCAAAAAAAACCAGTTGGGGTGGGAGGGCGAGAGAGAGAAAGCAACCCTGTTTTCCTTGCATTGATTATACATGAACAGAAAGCCCTTTGCTGTGAACACTTTTGATTTTTGGCATTGAAAGTGTTACAGAAAACACACCATCAAGATCCTTTGAGGCTTTAATTTTCTTTTCTTCCTCCCCATCTTCCTTTGATTTTTTTTCATCCCCTCCTTTCTTAATGTCCTTTGAACTTTTAAAAAGGCACTTTGAAGACATGTCATAAAACAGTTTTTAAATTCATGATCTTCCCTTTGATGATCTTGCTATTTCATATGAACTGCAACCTCAACAGGATGTGAAAACCAGAAGAGCTGAAAGCTGATACCAACAGAAGAGGAAGAAAAAGGACAAAAACAATAATAATAAAAATCTTGACCACCTTATTTGTCAATAAGGAGCTTACAACCCTTATTTTTTCTCTCTCCGGCTTTTGGTGGAACAAAATTTGCACAGCCTTTTTCTGATCACAAAAATTATCTTATGATAAATCGGGCCGTGACAGTCCACTATTGCCTTCTCCCTCCGGGGTCTCAAGCAGAGGGCCTCCCCAGCCTTACAATAAGATCATTTTAATTGGAGATTAAACCTAGGACCTTTCACACAAAACATGCATTTAATCACCACTAAGCTCTGCTCAGAAGCTCAACACATAGGACCTAAAAATGTGTAGGACCTAACATATAGGATTGAAAATGTTTTTCTGAAGCAGGTAGTGGATGTGGGAGATTACTAACATGATGACATATGAAATAACTGCATGTGACAGTAAGAGCTGTAACTGGATCTCTTGCTGTCTTTTAAAGAAGTTTAATGACAGGAGGGCAAGAAGAGGAAATATCAGAACCACAGCATTAGAGAAAGGGGGTTTAATTTTTATCAGTAAACTTAAGTGTGGGAAGGCTTGATCTCTCTCTTTTTCTGTATCATGACCCAACTGGATTTGCTCTCCTTTCACCCACCCACCCCAACCACAGCTGCAATTAAGTTTTTGAAATTAATCCAATGATATATATTTGCGTGTTCAGACCCAGAAACCTCCCCCCTAAATAAATTCTCACTTGACTCAAATTTTGGTTTGGTTTTTGGCAGAATTTAGGCCACAACTTTATTGATTACAGAAAGTGACTGGTTGCATAGGCTCTGGTTTGACTAGCTCCCTGCCATGCAGGTAACGCTGACCAGGGCACCAGCATAGGTCAGCCAAGGGTGAACACCTGGATAAGAGGAAAGCCGGGCACGGGCTCACTCTGCCACCCAAATATCCCCCTGGACTCAGGCACGGGCACAACCCACTCACAGCAGTTGAACAAACCATCGAGTCCCTGGATTCCTTTAATGGAATACCCTTCACATATGGATGGCGAGAGCGTTCTCCCATCCCTATCACCTGAACCAGAGCCTATCCGCAACCATACAAGTTGTGACGATTTGCTACGTGGCAGGCGAAACCCAAATGGCAACAGCCAATCAGCCAAGTGGGGGAAATTTCTGCCGTTCCCCTGTCCCAATGACAGACGACACACGACGGCATAGCAAGGTCAAGCGCAACAAGCCCTAAAAGTAGAGAGAGGTGGGCGGGTGTTCCGAATGCCCGAGCCGAAAGAGGAAGCTCTGGGTCACTTGAATGGGCATAAATAGGTCCCTCAAACCGTTTGGACTGCTTCCCATTGCCCAGATTGCACCCAGCTTTGAGGGACCTACCAATCAGGTGTTGTGGCTTACCGAATGTACCCACCCACAACACAGGGTGTTGGTTGTCCAGGTCTCACCGCAATACGTGCCCTCTTTAAGGGAGGACCTGATATCCCACTGTCACATTTTCTTTGGTCCAAAGAGCCAGTATGGTATAGTGGTTAGAATATGGGTCTAAGATGTGAGAGAACAGGGTTCAAATCTCCCCACTCAGCCATGAAGCTCACAGGGTTACCTTGGGCCAGTCACTCTCTCTCAGCTAACCTACTTACCTGGGTAGTTGTGGGGATTGAATGACCAAGGGGAAAAACATCACCAGCTTGAGCCTCTTGAAGGAAAGGTGGGATATGAATGAAATAAATAAATGTCCTACCAAAATATGGCTATTCTAGGACAACCAGTTTGACTGGTACTGTTCATGTGTTTAGAATTTCCATTGCCTTCAGAACAGGTAGAAATTCAGCCAGTGAAGCTTTCTCCAGCATGGAGATGGTAGTTTGAGTGGGAAAACTTCATTTCTTAAGCTTTCTTGCCTGTCATTCAGTTTTGATCCAGCTTTTAAAAGAGAAGAAGCAGGTGGGGGAGCATACGAGATCATCTATCCTACATACTCTAGTCTGGAGCACACCATTTCATAGAGTCTTTAATTTGTTAAATTCTGGAGGTGGGGCTTAAATATTTGCCACATGCACTTACTTAAAGAAATGTGTTGTTCACTAGCATGACAATATTATGTTGGTAATTGGTACACTGAGAAAACTGGTGCACATTAGCCAGCCCAGCAATAAGTGGCAGATGTTATGCAGGTTAAAATGCCTGAGAAATGTTTATGTGTTTTCCCAGTGTTTGCACATTCAGGGACCAGAAGATGAATTCTTGGACCTTTAACTGTTGTGTCTACCCAGTCCAAAGCACTGCCTGCCAAAGCCTTCTCCTCAGTCTCAGCCTATTGATTCCATGGGTCTACTCTTGAGTATAGAAACACCCTTTCTATCTTTTATTTTATGACCGGAGTGGGAAACTCAGTAACAACAGCAGCAAAACCAGAGAACAATTTTAAAAGCTCATGAATTATTCTGCTAGATAACTGGGGTAAGCAAAAGTTCATGTACCTTCAACTCCATGTTATAAATCAGATTTATAAAAGTATGAGCTAAATTGAAAGCCTGATATTAAAAAATAATTATACTTTTGGATGACATCAGAGTTGTTGGGGTTTTTTTCCTTTTCCTTTTGTCCTTTAATTTATGAAGCACTGACATCCTAGGTACAAGATGTTCTGAAAAATCATGAACACTAGCAACTTTTTCAAGATTTACATCTGGGTCCTATGAGACGCAAAAGTAGGTGGGGGCTCATTTTCCTGTGCCTTTTTGGAACTCCTGTTCAGCACATGGTATTTGTGCTATGGCAGTTGTGCACAGATCTATCTTGTGCCCCATGCCTTTAACATTTACACAAAGCTGCTAAGAGAGGTCATTCAAGGATGTGGGGCGAAATATCATCAGGATGCTGACAACACCCTCCTCTATCTCTCTTCTAGGATTCGGGTGAGGCACAGGAAGTGCTGACCTGGTCAGCACCTGGAATTGGCAATGAGCTGGGTTACCAAAGGTTGCACCACTGTGGCCAAGCGATCCTTGTTCAGAAACGTACACATCTGGCATACAAGCCAAAGCTGGGAAAAAGCACTGCCTTCAGTGAGTGATGCAGCTAAGAGTCCTCCCAAGCTACAAAGACCAAACCAGGGCTATGCTGTGCTCTATACACTGAGTAGTTGGACAGTAAGGAGAGTAGTACACCAACATCATCCCCATTCAATGTCCCAGCAACATATGCAGGTCCTCCTAGGCCCATCCCCAAGACAAAGGTGCTTCCAGGTGAGAAAGATTGTCATCCTATGAACCACCATCCCTTGCCCTGTGTCCCCAGCCCATGTTGATGCTGCATGGAGTACTCTAAGGGGCAAATCTAGGTCAGACCTACTCTGCCCAGCCTGCCTCTTCCTCAAGCAGGGCAAGATCAATGATAGTATCAATTAGCAAAATGAAGAATCAGAGTCACTCATAAGCATGAGAGCACCAAAGAGCGTCACATGGGTAGCACTTCATCAAGCACCCAGGAGCCCCACCCCATCGCTTACTTAGGGTAGTGTGGGCATGTGTGTACTGTATTTTACGCACACATACATTGAACATGTTATTTTGTTTTATTTTTGTGTTTATCGTGTTTTTGTAAACTTACCCTCAAAACTCCACTGAAGGTCTGCATAAAAATCTTGAATATGAATATGCAAACACCTGCATGTATCCTGCTTAAACAGCCTAATGTTATCAAGGCAGGTTACAGTGTAAAACCAAAAATGTACCATCATTCCATACTCTGACACAGCTCATAAATCTAGTTTAACAAAGCAGAGGGCATTAATTGGGAGCCCTTACTTTTATCTGAGAACAAGGAAACTTTTACTTTCTTCCTAGCAACTTACAATTCCTTTTCTGCTTACGATGAGTCTGTTTCTTTTTAGCTACTGTGAAACACAGAACTGCTTTTCAGAGTCTAAACTAAGGTTAACTGAGACCAACATCCCTTTTTCATTGTTTTCAGTCCGTGCCTTCCCAAATCCACCCACCTCCCCATCTGTCATTGAGCTATGGCTTTCAGCGTACTACTGTCAGTCTAATTTAGATTGAAAGCATCTCACAGTGGGGCTTCTTCCCCCATACATTTTAACTTCCCTCCTTGGTTGCCAAGCACAATAAAAGGTGCAATAGAAGTAATAGATAAAATAATCATGAGGAGGAAGTGGCAACAGCATGCTTGGTGAAAAGGATGCAGTAGCCAGGTGGGAAATTATATAATAATTACAGGAAAGCTTCCCCATCTGTAATGACTGAGCATTTCACATTGTCTCGTTTCCTAGCAACCGAAGAAGATGCAGAATGCTGGTGGGGTCGACTAGCATTATGAATGGGTGAAACATACCTGGGTGGCGTGGGCACGAAACCATCCCCATTGTGTCTGGCCCAAATGTTAGGCCTGTCACAAAGTTAACCATGCCATCTGATCAGGGGAGAACAGGTAATTCTGTTCTTGGTTAGAACCATTAATAATAATAATAATAATAATAATAATAATAATAATAATAATAATAATAATTATTTTATTATTTATACCCCGCCCATTTGGCTGGGTATCCAATGACTTTTCCATTAAAGTCATTGACCTTCATCTTCATTTTTGGAGTCCAGTCCTACGCTTGTTTACTCAGAAGCAAGCCCACAGAGTTCAACAAGTTTTACAAGTACGTGTGCATAGAGACTGAAAAGAAACTTGCAGCCTGAAGGACTTGGTCTCTATATTATGTGATGTGCATAAAAGCAGCCATAGTGCTTAAGTGAAATGTGTAACCGTACTAACTGCAGACCACCCTCCATATTTTATACAGACCAAATGCAATTAAAGTTGCCACTTTTATTTCTGGCAAGGCTCCTGTACCTTTAACAGCTGCATGGCAAGTATAAATTCAGCAGCCAACGCTTTTCCCATGACTGCATCTCCAAGTCAGGAAAAGCTTCATTCAGCTGCTGAATCTCTGATGGTTATGCAGCTGTTAAATGGCACAGGAACCCTGCCAGAATTCTTTTAAAAAAAACAAAACAGAAAGAAAGAAAAATTGCAATCCTAAACACCACAGTGATGAAGTCAATAGCAGTACAGGCTCACACTCCCATCTAATCATGCTTCCTGTCTGATGCTCCAGATAGGGCAGTCTTCCCATGACACACAAGGGTCTAATTAGACAACATTTCCAAATAGAGTTTGCTGTTCTCTTTTGGCAAAGAGCCTGTGCCTTTAACCTCTTACAACAGGCAGAAATTAACAGAAGCCCTTTCCCAGTACAAGCACTTCATCTTCCTGCTGAGAAAGGCTGGATTTCTACCTGTCAACATGCGGCTGACAGGGCAGGGAAAGGAAACAATTTCATAATCAACTAGCAATCCAAAGCCAGCCTTACCACTAGGCAGAAGGAGCCAGTACAGTGGTACCTTGGTTCTCGAACTTAATCCATTCTCAGAGTCTGTTCGACTCCTGAAACGGTTCGAAAACAAAAGGTGTGGCTTCTGATTGGCTACAGGAGCTTCCTGAACTCAATTGGAAGCCGCAGAAGCCGCGTCAGATGTTCGGCTTCCGAAAAACGTTCGCAAACACTCACTTCCAGGTTTGCGGTGTTCGGGAGCCGATTTGTTCGAGAGCCAAGCCGTTCAAGAACCAAGGTATCACTGTAGATGCTGGGAGAATCAGCACCCAGGCCAATAAGCTTGCTTGCTGGCCTTGGCTGTCTGGTTGTCCCTCCAGTCCTGACTGTCTTCTTCCAACACGTCACTTATGGTGCCACTGGGAAAGGCCCCTGACTCATTGAGCAGGCAAAGAGGCCTGTCTGGGCCTCACACTCCAGCAGCCATCTTGCTTGTGAATGTGTTGCTCTGCTCAGCCAATGCATGCTGGTGCTGCCACCACTACACCATGGTGTTTGTTTAAGCAGATACTGAGCAGGCACCAAGTGGACCGGTGACAAGATTATAGAGGACAGAACTCTCTGTGTGTCACACGACCCCCTAAATTAGCCTGCTGCCGTCAGGTGTGGTGAAGGGTGCTGCCCCAATGCTGATGCAGCTACCAGTATGGCCGGATGCCTTCTGCATGTCGTCAAAAGTAGCAAAATGCCTTGGTCCAGCCCTGGTTAAGACATCAAAGTACCCTTAAGTGAGGCAACCACTATTGAACATGGGCACTTCTACTGAATATCAAAGGCTGCTTCTGAACTACTTGACCAGGCAGAATGAGAAATCAAAAGAGCCTGGTGGAAATATTTCATACCTACTCTTTATCTAAAGATTCCAGGATAGTGTGCAAAAGTGTGAATAAAGTTAGTCACAACACCATATAAAAACCATGTACACCAACAAGCAAACACCAACAACAAACATAAAACACACGTCAAGATAAGAGACAGACTAAAAAAAAATTTAAAACTAAATAGTAAGGCGATGCCAACTGCACAAATAATCTAAAATGTCTGGCTCTTCACCTGGCTCTGTAATGTTGGTGCTACATATGTCTCTCTAGTGAGGACATTCCAAAGTTGGGTGCACCACCATAGAAAAGTCCCTTTCCTTTTTGAATGCATGACATACCTTTGCTAAAGGACTTGGGGAAGGAACTCTACTCTACAGCAATTCTTAATACATGGGCAGACCTTGAACATTTGCACCAAAGGATGCTAATTATCTCACCAAGCACATAATCCACATCATTTTCTTGGTCTCCCCCCCCCCCATTCCTTCCTGTTAGGGAAATGAAACTCGTTAATAAAAACTATGATTACATATCCAGAATTGCTGAATTCTAGTTGTCCATTTATTTAAAATTGCTTAATTGCTCCTCCATAGCCACAGCTGTATTTGACCCAATGGGGCTCACCCAGGAGAACGTATTGTGTCCCCAAGGTCATTGACAAGAGAACAATGGTGCGATCTTCTCCTTGTGGCATTTGGGCCATCCAGAATGGAAGGGGAACGCTGATATTCTCTGCCACAGTTCCACCATTCAGCAGCAAGTGTCTACCGACACACCTCTTTCCACCGCGCAGCTCCTGATACAGAAGCTAATTCACATTTCCAGTAAAAGGCTTGTGTTTATTTAAATAAAATAACACAGTAATTGTCACTGCAGTTGAAAGAACTAAAGTTAGAAACACATTCCTCTGATTACTGCACTTCCTGGCACCTGCCTCTCACAGAGATTTGTTCTGGCACAGAGGAATGAAAACAAAGCAAAACACAAAACTGACTTGATAAATGAGAGGGATATAAAAGGAGGGGGAGGTGATTTGTGACTCTCACCAAAGATACAGAGAGAAGAGAAGAAGGCGGTTGTTGTTTCAGGTGTCCTCCTGGGAAACTGTTTTCTTAGAAACAGGAAAGACCTCATGCTCCTCAGATGCCTTTGGATGTCAACAGGGAGGGGGGAAACCTGCATACCATCTTCTTCTCCTATCCCCATCCTATTGTATTTCTTGAAGTCACTGCAGTTCAAGGGAGAACAGATCTATGGAGAGAGGGAGGGGGAGAGGTAATCATCCCACTTCTAGAGGTTAAAAGAATTTTCTCTGTTGTTTATGTTCTTCCAGCTACTGAAAAACTGGAGTTGCCACTACAGTGGTTCCTCGGGTTAAGAACTTAATTTGTTCTGGAGGTCTCTTCTTAAACTGAAACTGTTCTTAACCTGAAGCACCACTTTAGCTAATGGGGCCTCCTGCTGCCACCGCTGCACCGCCACTGCACGATTTCTGTTCTCATCCTGAAGCAAAGTTCTCAACCCAAGGTACTATTTCTGGGTTAGCGGAGTCTGTAACCTGAAGCGTATGTAACCTGAAGCATATGTAACCTGAGGTACCACTGTATTCTTTTATAGGCTGCTCCTATGCAGATTTGCTAGGGTGATCACTTACACAACACACACACACACATGGAGAGAGCCTATATCTGCATAAAATTTGCATAGCCAATTAATGGCCTGGATCCAATTCACTGGCACTCTAGAGGAAACTAGCATAAGAGCTTTCCCCTCTGGTAAGCAGAAATGCTTGTGCTGATGGGATGATCAGAAGAGCATGGCGTTGAATTCTTCCCTGTATAGATGGAAATTTAGAAATAATCACTACTGAAATAGTAATGCAGCACATCTCACCACAGTGGGAAGACTGGAGACTCAGCTACACTGGCAAAGAAAAAGCGCTTTGTATATGAGTTGTTTATGCATTCTAATACTGTGACACCAGATGGCGCTGTGGAGTTCCGTTTTTGCTAACCCGATTTCTCATACAAAGTTTAAAACGAGTTTAACTGAAATGCTTCTTTGAGGTGTCTAGATCCAACCTGTGACTAGGTAGACTGTGTGTGCCTGCTCAGTCCACTGTCCACTGTTGCAAACCACTTTGAAGATGTCAAATGGAAAGCAGGTTATAAACATTTATAAACAAGTAAAATAATTAGGAATGTAAACTTTCATGAATTACTTGTACATCCCATTTTTATCCAGGTTTACTCAGAACTGTCCACTTAATTTCAATAGGACCTACTCTAGAGCAAGTGTGCTTAAAGGTAAAGGGTAAAGGGACCCCTGACCATTAGGTCCAGTCGCGGACGACTCTGAGGTTGCGGCGCTCATCTCGCTTTATTGGCCGAGGGAGCCGGCGTACAGCTTCTGGGTCATGTGGTCAGCATGACTAAGCCGCTTCTGGCAAACCAGAGCAGCGCACGGAAACGCCGTTTACCTTCCCGTCAGAGCAGTACCTATTTATCTACTTGTACTTTTTGGCGTGCTTTTGTGAACTGCTAGGTTGGCAGGAGCAGGGACCGAGCAACGGCAGCTCACCCCGTCACCGCCGACCTTCCGATCGGCAAGCCCTAGGGCTCAGTGGTTTAGACCACAGCGCCACCCGTGTCTGTATTACATTTCTCAGCAAAATTTCAAGGCCCTCATTTTGGAGAAGCTATCAGCATATGTCTCTGTTCCACATCTACAAATAAGGGCAAAAATCATTGTTGGTGCTTTTCAATGCATTTTTTAATTCAATCAAAAGTGACAAACTTCTTGAAACAAGCCAGCAGTTTTTAAAAAGTCTCTTCCCACTCTATACCGTAATTCTATTATCTGTTCTATTCTCTATCAGATACAAGAAGTCAAAACTCTTATCATTTATCTGGTTTTCCTTCCATTTCCTTTCCTTTTGCAAAGACAAAAATGTCACTCTGCTCCTACAAGACAAAAATCCGGCCTCCCTACCCTTGCCTTCAGCAATCTTCTGATTGTGATGCAAAAATTCCAGTCAGGTCCACCTCAATTCATTTTGCTTAGGGAAAAAATTCCTCTCTCCCACATCTATGTGCAGGACTTGATTCCTTGATGCAGGTTCCGGGAGAAACAACTTCAGCCCAGATAGGACATTCCTGGACCAGGACTATGAACCTTTTGTGCACTTGTTGTTTCAGGTGTCCAGTATCACTGCCCCCATTCGGGACAGGAAGTGTCCCATGTCACACTGTTTTGTCCTCTTGTAGCCTGATATCAAAGGATCAGCTAGCCAGTTCCTGTGATCAGTAGATGGGGGTTTGGTTACTCTCCCATCTCATCCCACCCCCCACCCCCGGCTGTTACGACTGCGAATGTGCCTGGCTGCCAAACATGGAACAAGACAAGGCTTTATTTAAGAGCCTTCCTTCATTTTCTTGAGAGAGGGGGGCAGGAATACAAATCTTTCCATTAAAACTCTAAGCCCAGCTTTGAAGCCCATCCAATGGAGGAATGATAAGACTGTGCAGTGTAAGGAATGCACAATTCATACTTTCTTCCTTAAATCAACGTCAGTAACATCAGTGTCCATGCGTAATTTAATTTTCTTCACTCTATGCTCTCCAGAGGCATGCAAGCTCACTGCACCCCATCCCTTTAAAATCTCCTGGTACATTTTCATTGTGGCCAAGAAGCAGATGTCTGAATAATAATAATAATAAATGAATGGACAAAACAGCACATCATTGGTGTTCACTAAAAGCTAAAGGCATACTGGAAAGGTTTTCTATCCCCTGCCCAGTATGAAAAGCCACTTGGAACAAGGGGAGTCTAAGCCAGCAGAGTCCACAGTAGAGAAGTAGAACTATCCTCCATGAACCTTCAAGACAGGGCCTTGGAAAAAGCCAGAAGATTGCCTTGCCAGGTCCCCAGCAGGATGGGAGCTCAACATCATCCCCAGTCTGTCTCCTTCATGGATTGGTGGAGAGGAATTGGGAAGTTCCTACCTAGCAGGTTCTTGCCCTCTGGCTCTTGTGCATTCACTACAAGCTCCCCATTCATTCCACGTAGGAATAGGGCTTGGAAACACGAAATGCTCCCACAACACTGTAGCTCAGAGTCATGACGACATGTACGTTTTACACCACCGAATCTACCAATGGGTAGTCCACTTTTCAAAAATAATAACAATGGAAGAAATCCAATGGCAAAACTTCCAAAATCTCACTGCTTCACCAGTGAAATATGCAAAAGTAAATAAGGGTCTCACCAACATTTTAAAAAAGCTACTGATGACAAGAATGAGGCACCCCCCTCCCTGACTGCGCACATTGTGCTCTCCCTGTTTCTCCCAAAATTGGCTCTGGGTGGCATCAGGAACAGTACATGGAGGGGAGGAGGAGGGGTCTTTCCGTTAGGCAAGGTGATAAGCTTGCCCAGACTGAACATTTGTCATAGCATAACACTGAAGTTATTTTACAAAATAATAACCTGTCTCAGAGCCATTTCCATCATTATGATTTCCTACCAAAATATCAATCTCCATGTAGATGGGAGGCGGGGGGGAATGTGCTCTGAAATCTCTTGCACTGCAGCCTGAATTTTTATTATTATTATTATTTGCAAGCATAACGACTTGGAAGTAGACACAGGGAAAGACAAAGAACACATTTTTTTTCCTGCATGGGGAGATGATCCCCATTGAGGAAATTGTCATCTTGGTCATGGCCTCCACTGGTATGAAGGCCAGAATTGCCCGAGGAAATTAATCTAGCAAGTTTAGCATTCAGTGGAGGAACTAGATGCAAGCGCTTCACAGAGCAGAGAGAGTCAGCCTCAAGAATGTGCTGATGCAATTAGGTCAAGTCAGTGACTGTGGCCCATTTTAAAAACAGGCCACTCTTGTCTTTAAAAAAAAAACAACCTTCCATTTTTTTCATTGTACAGTGGTGCTCAAAAAGAAGAGGAAGCCATACTGCAGGGTTGTCGTCACCAGCAGAATCCTCATGCACATTTTTGGGGTCTCATCACCAGCTCTGGCCAAACCAGTTTTACAAGAGTTCATAATGCTCTAAGTCAAGGACAGGGGGCATTTTGCAGGATGAGGTCCCCAGACCCTCATCCAACTGAGCTATATAAAAAAGGGGGCGAGGCCACTCACGCTGTCATACACACATACGTCTCCGTTCATACATGTGTGTGTGTACACACAAACACAAAGCTATCGGATTTGAAAAATAATAACTGGAGCTTCTCTCAAATTTAATTGCAGGCCTGGGCAGGGTGGCGGTTGATCTTCATGGAGATTGCAGTGAATGGCAGGATTCATTCTTCCCTCCTGAGCTGTAGTCTTCGCAAAGATCACTGAGATTTCCTGATTGGGCATTTTGGACTCGGGTGGCCTTTAGTGTGGCAGACCTTGCCCGTTGGAACTCCTTGCCAAGAAACAAAAACTCCATGCAGCAAGAAACAAAAGCAGGCTTCCCTCAAAATGAGCTAAAGGAAAGAAATGCTTATTACTGAAGAAATAAATATCAATAATGGTCCTCAAGTAGAAACTAAGGCAAGGCCAAAAACATCACAAAACTTTGATTCCGGAAAGAATGTCACTTCACTCATGCTTTGGCAAACCAACTATGTCTATCTTTAAAATTAATAGCTTGAATTCCCTCTTTTTTAAAAAATAATAATAATAAATAAATCTGACAAACCCTATATTGAACAGAATGTACCAACAAGAGTCGATGTTCAACACACACAGCAAGCGAAAGGGTAATCCAATTCTACATAGCTGAAAATAGTACCAGGAACTTTATAATTATAGGATGGATTTCCTTGGTTGCAAGCCCGGCAAAAGTTTTCAGTGCTGCTCCAGCTGCTACTTTTCCACCATGGTTTCTCACAGCACTAATCCAGCCAGCCTCAAACTACTGCAGACTCCCCTGCCTGTGTGTACAGATGCAAGGCCTGAGACATTTCCCTTTGAGTTGCCAGTTTGTCACTAGCCCAGTGCCCTTCATCCAGTCTTCGGCCCGTTTTTCTTTGCTAGTGAGAAAAATGGCACCGGCTCAAACTGCCTGGATCAAACTCTGACATTTGGTAAGGCTGAATTTATTGGAAGCCTCTTGCCCCAGCATACTGCTGAGCACACAGCATGAACAGGGAAAAACCACATGGTGGACAGGAAAGCAAAGCAAGTTGCTCTTTGGAATTTAAAGCCCACTTAAATTCCTGATTCCTGCCCCCCCTTCCCTTTTGCACTTTGTGCAGCTGTTTCATTTAACACCCTGAGAATTAGTCATCCTGCTTTTGCTTCACTCCCCCCTCCCTGCTCCACCTCCCCGCACCCATCGTCCATAGCGATGATAGCCAGGTGTAGGCAAAAACCGCTCTGGAGTCTGTCAGCTGTACAAATGCGGCCATATGGGCCAAGCTGGGATCTGGGTTAGTCTTCAGAAGGCGAACGCGCCACAAAAGGACCTTAGGTCAAGTTAAAAGTGGCACAAACATCTGGGACTCCTAAGCAAAGAGCTGCGAGTAAAAATACATATATCTGTCAGCCTGAAACAACACTCCTGTAGCTCTGTGTACAAAACCTTGAGAAAACTGTGTCAGCGCTGCTTCAAGGGTCAGATGTAATCAGTAGTGTTTTAAAGAAACAGCACCCAGTGCTCTTTCGCAGGCAGCAGAAGGATGCCGGCGGAGATTGATTAACTAAACGGCAACCTCTGTACCAAGGCTGAACTCCGATGTACACTAGGGCCCAAAATGCACATGGTAATATATACCTATGGAATAAAAGCTTGCTTTTTGGCATGGTAGAGTTTGGAATTAAGATATCAGCTTGGGGAGGGGATACTTAACCTTCCTGCTTGTTGCGTCTCTACTCTCAATTAGGTGAAGGGACCCCTGACCATTAGGTCCAGTCGAGACTGACTCTGGGGTTGTGGCGCTCATCTCGCTTTATTGGGCGAGGGAGCCAGCGTACAGCTTCCGGGTCATGTGGCCAGCATGACTAAGCCACTTCTGGCAAACCAGAGCAGCACACGGAAACGCTGTCTACCTTCCTGCCGGAGCGGTACCTATTTATCTACTTGCACTTTTTTTTTAAATGTGCTTTCGAACTCCTAGGTTGGCAGGAGCAGGGATCAAGCAATGGGAGCTCATCCCGTCGTGGGGATTCGAACCGCCGACCTTCTGTTCAGCAAGCAAAAAAAAAAAAAAGCTTATGCTATTCTAGGCTGCATCACAGAATTATAATTCCAGATCAAGGGAAGTAATAGTACCACCCTATTCCGCCTTGGTTGGTCCACAACTGGTGTGCTGTATCCCATTATGGGCACACAATTTAAGAAGGATATTGACAAGCTGGAACATGTGCAGAGGAGGAGCAACCAAGATGATCAAGGGTCTGGAAACCAAGCCGTATAAGAAACGGCTGAGAGAGTTGGGTACATTTAGCCTGGTAAAGAGGAGACTAAGAAGAGATATGATAGCCATCTTCCAGTATCTAAAGGGCTGTCACATGGAAGATGGAGCAAGCTTGTTTTCTGCTGCTCTGGAGAGCAGGACTCATATCAATGAATTCAAGTTACAAGGAGATTCCAACAAAACATCAGGAAGAACTTTCTGACAGTTAGAGCTGTTTGACAATGAAATGGACTCCCTCGGGAGGTTGCAGACTCTCCCTCCTTAGAGGTTTTTAAGCAAAGGTTGGATGGCCATCTGTCATGGATGCTTTAGTTGAGACTCCTGCATTGTAGGGGGTTGGACTAGATGACCCTTGAAGTCCCTTCCAACTCTATGATTCTATGAAGCTATCCCCCCCCCCAACAAATGCTCTTGCACTGTGTAGCTTGGCCCTCATGTGGCAGGAAGCCTCACTGAACACACTGACATGTTTCCAAGAAATCACCCGTAGGGCTGGGGTTTTAGGAGATAGTCTCAGTGAAGGGATGTTTAAATAAAAGGCATTGGTGCAGGGTGGGGGGGGGGAGATAAGGTGTCTAAAATTATGCAAGGTTTGGAGAAAGTGGCGAAGGAGGCATTTTTCTTTCTCTCTCATAGTACTAGAACTCAGGGTCATCCAGTGAAGATGAAGGATTCAGGACAGACAAAATACTTCACACAGCACATAGTTAAACTATGGAATTTACTCCCACAACATCCATGGCCACCAACATGGATAGCTTTAAAAGAAGATTAGAAAAATCCATGGAGGATAAGGCTATCATTACTAGCCATGCCGTCCCTTTTCCAAAGCAGTATGATTCTGAATACCAGTTGCTATAGACTGTAACTGGGAAGAGCAGAGTTGAGCTCAGGTCTTGCTTGCAGGTTTCCCACAGGACAGGCATCTGATTGGCAGCTGTGGGAACAGAATGCTGGACTAGATAAACTTTTGTTCTGATCCAGCAGGGATCATCCTAAGTTCTTATCCAAGTAAACAACAACCTCAGACATCTTTTCGGCACTAGGTCAAGACGTTCCTCTACTCCCAGGCGTTTGTTGGGATCAGACAGCTGCTTTTATGCCTCTTTTGAGCACAGATTATCTCTGTTGTTTTGTCTGGTTGTGATACTAAGAGGTTGTTGATACTGTTTTGTACTGCTGCCTTGTTTTAACTTTTGTCTCTTTTAATCTGCTGTAAGATGCATTGAGTCGCTTTGAGACATAGGAGTTTAAGAATTCTAATAAACTAAGCTATAGAGAGGAATGATGACTCATCCAGGATGCCACAAATATGTCTCTGCTCTGTGTGTGTGTGTGTTTAATGCACCAAATAAAAAGGAACATGCAAAATAGTGGACCTTCTTCCACATCATCCACAACAAATGAATTCCTGCTATGCAAATAGCCCTGAAAGGGTTGAAGTGGCTGTTGTTAGAAACAGGACACTAGCCTAAACTTTAAAAAGTGTATGTATGTCTTTGTGGGGGGGGGAGGTGGGTGGATAGTGATGGAATGCTGTGTGTGAATGAAACAATGAGGGTGAAAGGTATGTGAGAAAGAGAGAATGAATGGGGGACTGGGGTGCATGCTTGTGTGTGTGTGTGAATAGTTGTATGGATTGCGTGTGAATAAGAAGGAAAGAGTGTGGGATGATTCCCACCCTTCTCCCATCTTTCACTTGCTCCGCTCATGTTTGGATCTGGCCCCACCCAGTACCAGCACACAAACCTGAGGGGGGAAAGTATTACCCACCCCTTGTCTAATGGGGCCCACTTGTCTTTTACACAACGGGTTTTTTTATCAAGGCCGATACTAACAATGTAATACCAAAACATTTCCCAGATGAAGGAAATAAACTGACAGAAGAGGGACCAAGAACCTTGATGCTTCTTGTGAGATACTGTTCCTCTCACACAAGGCTGCTGTGACCAAATATTTGGAAATTTCTACAAGGCTCCTGAGCATTTCCCAGACAAATTATCTCATTAGCTTATGTTTGACATCACATAAACCTTGAATACACTCTTTTCTTTTGTGAACTTGAGCACTTACTGTAGCATCTTATATGGAAAGCACCAAAGACTGAAATATTCTACTGGGAAAAAAGTCTGATCACGTGTCAAAGAATATTCTTCTTCAAGGATACAGTTCTAAATACAATTACAATCCCCGCCAGGGGTGGAAGGCTCTGTTGATTTCAGCCTTCTTAGTTTCTCACTTTTCCTGTCTTAAATTCAGTTCTCAATATTCTTGCAGCAATTTGTGAATCTTTAAAAACCTCGTTAAAATTCTTCAGCGTTTTAGGGTGAATTTATCCCAATAAGCATATTTCTGAATGCAGTTTTGACTAATATACACATTTATGCAAACTCCATTGGCTCTGGGTGGGGTCAGGAGAACCCTGGAACAGTGCATGGGGCAGGGAGAGGAGTGGGGGGAATCTTTCCTTCTAGCAAGCTGGAATGCTTACATAGATGGAATGAGTGGAAGAGCCCAATGTTGGGGGGGGCACTAGGGGTGCATTGGAAGATGGCCGACAATAACATCTCTCCGACCCACACGAGGTAATTAAGAGGCTGTGATGGGAGTAAGCAGCCTCCCGGCCCCCCCAAGCAAGTGGGGGGTGGACTGCCCTTGCCTGCTGTGCCCTATACCACCCCTGAATTCGAGGGGGTGGGGGCACTTGTGTGGACTTCGGCGCTCCTGGACGCTGTCTCTGTTTCGTGCCTCTAGCTGCAGCAACTTCAAAAGAAACAATTAGGAGGAAGCTAATGCACATATTTCAAGGAAGAAAGGGGAGTAAAGACTGCTAATTGAAGAGATCTCTGAGAAAGAAGACGGGTCGGATAAACAGGAATATATCATGAGAAGACACACCAAGGCTCGGTATGTCGGCAATGGGACTGGATGGGGGGGGGAACTTTCCTTTCTTTTATCTATGTGATTAACCAAGAATCCCCCCCCCCACAAGTCAGAAATGCCGCTTAAATGACCTAAGCTGATGATTTAAGACTGTGTGGAGGTAATTTTCTAACCAAAAGCATGTTTTAAGGAGATTGTGGAAAGTATAAGAGCTTTGGGATGACGCAGTAAAAAACAGCGTCGCCATTTTGGCAAGTTCTGTCGAAAGACTTATGTCTGGGAGGAGGAATGGATCTGTTTTCATATTGTGGGCAAGCCTCCTCAGAGGGACTAAAGAAGGCGACAGATTTGCGAAGATTAATGAGGGAAAGAGTGCTTTTATTTATGGAAGTGATGATATATGGAAACCATATTGATATGGTGATCGGACGAACGGAAAAATTCACACAGGATTATAATCAGTGTTTACCTGCTTAAGGAGATTATCAGAAGAGATCATAAAGAAAAAACAAAAAAAATATATGAATAAGATGAGATGTGGGAACAGCAAGATAGGACTGGATAGAATTATGAACATTATTTGGACAGATTTGTGGATATTAACGCAGCAGCAAGAAGATGATTGGAATCCCCTTCGGAACTTGAAATATGGGTCAACAAAAAATTTAAAATTCGGCTTTGTAATTCGGAATTTATGTGATGTGATTTGATTGGTCGGTTAATAAAAATTATTTTTTTTAAAAAAGGAAGAGCCCAGTGTTGAATTCCACCCATTCTATCTCACTGTTGTGGGGGGAACTGTGACCTGTGTGCCTGCTAAGTTTTCTCTTCAGGTGAAAGCAACCGGCGGCCAATTCCTGCTGTCCCTCCTTGCGGTTCTTTCTTTTTAAACTAGCCTTCAGCCAGACAGCCCTTCAATAACAGCTGTCCCCTGACAGCCCTCAAAATAGAGCACTGTCCACTGTGAAGTAGAACACAGGGCCACCAAGGTACACTGTAGAAATGGTGATGTCCACCTCTTTGATGGGCCTTTAGTTGGCCCGGACAAAGTTGGCCCACCCCATCGGAGGTCAACGAGATATGCAACTATAGCAACCTTTAGGAGATATCTGAAGGCAGCCCTGTATAGGGAAGGTTTTTTTTTAAAAAAAAGATTAATGATTTATTATGTTTTTAAATATATTGGAAGCAGCCCACAGTGGCTGGGACAACCCAGTCAGATGGATGGGGTACAAATAATTTTATTATTATTATTATTATTATTATTATTATTATTATTATTATTATGAGACAGAGTTAGCCTGAGCACCCCAAATATGCATGTTTCAAAGATGGATGTGTACTGCACAGAGAGGGAGCATAGAGCGAGAGAATGTGCCCAGTACCAAAGACAACAGGAATGTAAACATGCCTTAGGTCTGATTATGGAAAGTGCTTTGGCAGAGTGAAAACTGTGGCACAAAGAACTACTCTCTAGATATTCCAAGCTATGGCCTTCATTCAATATAGCATTTACAACTAGACAGTACGGTCCAGCTCTTTCCTTAAAAGGTGACTTCCTCAGTTTGGCAGGCATCAGGCCGGCAATAAAATGACCTTATGTCCGAGGACAGTGTCAAATTAAATAAGCAGCTGAAGAAGAAATCTCCCTCTCCCTCTCATATCCCTTGCCTATGTGCAGTCCTTTTACGGATTCCCTTCTGCTTTGTCTGAGAGCAAAGGCAACTTTTCTCCGCTTGAAACGAAATGCTACTGAAGCAAGCCCCACTGCGCTCTCTTGGCAGGCAACCAAAGAGGCAGCAGCCTGAGAGCAACACATCACCCACCCCTCAGCCTTCATCACACCAGCTAAGTTAAATTATTTTAGAATATGCAGAAAACAGGTGGGTAAAAACGAAGGCATTGCCATCGAGACCGAGAAGCAAGAGGACTAGATAAGTAAAATGTGCAATTAAAGAAAAAGAGAGTTATATGCAGCTCAGGCAACATTGTTTTTGAAGGTGGCTTCTCCCTGGCTATTTGCTTTTCATGAGAAGACTCGTTGTTTCCTTGCTTTTCAGCTGTTCCAGCTTAGGCTGGGCCATTCTTTCCCTTTCCTTTCCTTTTTTGTTCAGCATTCACAGTGCTCCTTGTTCTGATCTGCTATCCATAACATTTGGTTCCAGACCACGTGGCACACTGACTCCCAAAAGACTGCCTCGAAAACTGAATAAAATGCTTTTCGTTTACACTTTCATTTATGTCAAGCCATTCAAAAGGGCTTGTTTTCACATCTTACCAAGCTCCCGTGAGAATTAATTCCAAGTATGGATAATTCTCTCTCTATTTTTTGTGTAGGGGGAGAAACCAGCTTTTTTCAGGTGATCCTTTGAATGCAACCATCAGGTACCCAAACGGTGACAGAATGTGCTTATCGATACCGAGTAATCGATTCCTTGTAATAAGCACCTTTTAAAAGTATCACAGCGTTCCACACCAGTTCACCATTTGCCCTCTAATTTTCAGCAGAGAACAGATTTAATGCTGGAGAACAAAGGCTTCCCTAACAATGGACTGTTCCATTGTTAGCAGGTGGAAAAGGAGAAAACTGGCAATTATAGTATTAAAACATTGTGAGGCGCTCCTGGAACGAACTAAAAACAAACCCCTTCATCGTGACAAAATAGTTGCCCTCTGCAATCATGCCCACTTCTAAAATGTTGTATTAAAGTTTTTCCATTAATGATTTGCTATTAGCCATGGACCAGCTCATGCCAGAACAGTGGATCAGGTTTCAGATTCTGCTCAGGTTGGATTCAGACTTCCATGCCATTCATGTGATTACAGTTATTACCGCACAGCCCGTTTCTTGAACTTTTCCACCTGTGGAGCCACATAAGTCAAATGTAATCTGGTTTACAGAGCTACCACTTCCAAGTTATTCTCACACAGTGATATTTTCTTCTAAAGGCACCACTGCGTGGTAAATATCAATAATTACAGCAACAGGGCAAACTATGGACAAAACATCAGGTTTAAGATATACCAAGGATCAACTTTACTAGGTAGGCCCATGTTAGGAGGAAAAGTCACTTTGTGAGGCCCCATGTGCACTATATGTTTAAAGCACTATCATCCCACATTGAACAATCATGGTTTCCCTCCAAGAATCACAGGAACTGTAGTTTAAGGATGCTGAGAGTTCTTAGGAGACTCCACTTCTCCTCACAGGGGTACAATTAGTTTAACAATCAATCCCTGTTCCCAAGGAACTTGAGTGCAAATAGAGAGAAGGAAGGAAGGAAGGAAGGAAGGAAGGAAGGAAGGAAGGAATAAGACTGACAATTTTAAAGGTAAAATAGGTACAATTCATGTAAAACTTTACCGCTCGGTTCTGGAGATCTACAAAGCCTCCTGCAATGCTATGGTTTTATGACTGGAGCAAGGTTGTTGTTTACTTCTGAGTAAACATGTTTATTTCCAACAACATGTTCAGAGCATGTTGGTTGTCTGGAACATAGAGTCCAGCATGCAGTCATTATCACTAATTTCTTGCATACATTACTGTACTCTGAGAGAAGACAGTTCGCCCTGGTGGGAAAAGTCTCCTCTTTGATAGTGATTTCAAACTGCCTCATTGCTTCCAGCACCTAAGACAGAACTAGAGCACCTGCTGCAACCTCTGCATATTAGCTATGCTAATTCAGTGGTGAATGTGCTTTGTAGAAATAGCATATGTTGCTTGGATAGAGGACTCGTGGGTAGGGGAATTGTAGCCACATCCAGGCAAGAACCGAGGACTCCGGATTATGCGGGGTCAAGAGCCACACAAGAGGAATTAAATTGAAAACTGAAGGAAGAACAAGAGGTCCCAGAGTGAGAAAAGACCAGAAGCAAGCTCCAGCCCTCTCCAAGATCAATAGCATTAATTTGTGCTCGGCACAAATGTTTATTACACCGCAGATATTTGGACTGCGGCCTCACTGCCACAGGATGCAAGCGAAGCCAAGGATGTAGTGAGAGTCAAAGGTGGATTGGATATCAATACATTTGCCAAAGAAAGCTAGAAGTAAGGATTTTAAGGAAGGGTAGTAAACATGAATGACTCGTGGTCTGTCAATCTATTCTCCAAATTCTAGGGACTGGATGTTATTTGATGCATGAAGACTATCTTACGACTTATTGCTGTAGAAAGGCTGGTTTCTCCTCTCTACCAGCATGGACATGAATCCAGACTAGGTGGGTCATATGTAACCTCCCAAGACTATATTTTAGAAAGAAGAAAATGAAAAGTCATGTAACTCGTTGACTCCGTAATCCATGTTTTATGTAACTTGTGGTCATATTTTTTAAAAAAGGAAGAAAAGCTAGCCCCGGAAAAAGATCCTATATAAAGAAACAGTAAACCACCAAAGAACCCTCTTGTACTCTTTGATGCTCCCTGCAGAGAGTAAACCTTGAAGCATTCATTAAAAACCTTAATCCAGTTCAAAAATGGCTTTTGAGTAGTTTCAGAGAAGTGGCTTTAAAGAACCCCCATTCCCTCCTGCTCAGACAGGCATTCCATTCATATGCAGACCCTGAACAGGACCAAAACTAGCCATCCTCACCGAGTTCAAAATTTGTTCCAAATGGTCATCACATCTATGGTTTTATCCAGGGGTCAGCAAACTTTTTCAGCAGGGAGCCGGTCCACTGTCCCTCAGACCTTGTGGGGGGGCTGGACTATATTTTTTGGGGGAAATGAATTCCTGTGCCCCACAAATAACCCAGAGATGCATTTTAAATAAATAGACACATTCTACCCATGTAAAAACACGCTGATTCCTGGACCATCCGCGGGCGATCCGGCCCCTGGGCCTTAATTTGCCTACCCATGGTTTTATCCTCTTGCTGGATTAAAAAAAAAAAAATCTTCTAAAGGACTCTGGTACAGGAACACAGACAAAATATGAAATTCCTTCTCTAAGCTCCATGGCTTCTCTACACCATGGAAGAAGAAGTTTTGGTAACCAAAGTTTTAATTTCATTTTATTTACTCCATTTTTATCCTGCTCTTCCTCCCAAAGGAGCCCCCGTGGCAAACACCAAAAAGCAAAACAATAACTGTGCCAAAAGATTTCTAGATTTCTGCCACTCTGTATCTGAGGTTATTTACAAAGTTGGGCATTAGGCTCAGATCCTCATAGATGTAAGAATTATTTCTGGAGAGAATTACAGAAAACAATTATAATCAAACTTTCTTTTTTCCTCTCTGCTCTTGGGCTCAGCCCCTTGTTTCCTACTTTAATTCCTCTTCACCTTCTCTCCCTTATTTTCTTCATGTAACATGCTTTAGGGGACGCGGGTGGTGCTGTGGGTTAAACCACAGAGCCTAGGACTTGCCGATCAGAAGGTTGGCAGTTCGAATCCCTGCGACGGGTCGAAAGCACATTAAAAAAAGTGCAAGTAGATAAATAGGTACCGCTCCAGTGGGAAGGTAAACGGCATTTCCGTGTGCTGCTCTGGTTTGCCAGAAGCGGCTTAGTCATGCTGGCCACATGACCCGGAAGCTGTACGCCGGCTCCCTCGGCCAATAAAGCGAGATGAGCGACGCAACCCCAGAGTCAGTCACGACTGGACCTAATGGTCAGGGACCCCTTTACCTTTACTTAACATGCTTTAGACTGGTTATCCCCAGCCTGCTGCCTTTGCAGATGCTTGGACTACAACTCCTTTCTGTCCCACCCAGAGTGTTTTCCATCACAAATTGGGAGTTCCAGTCCAAAACCTCTGAAGGGAACCAGGTTGTGGAAGGCTCCTTTAGACTGTAAAGCTGCATGGAGAAACTGTACTGAATTACTTGTTTTCTGCACAACACCCTGCTGCTGCAGGTGCATGATCAAATATTTTTAAAGGTCTTTCTGACAATCTTAGTGCAGCACCTTTGATAGGAAGCAGCACAGTTACTAGCAATTGCAGTTCATGGTCAGGCACGACAAGCCTCCCTAATCCCACTTTCAAAATTAACCCCAAGCACAACAGAGGTGACTACTCATATTGAAAACACACAACTCAGTTGAGTCAAGCAATTGCCACACACACACACACACCCTCTTGCATATTTGCTTCCTTTATTCAAGGACTCAAGTGTTAGCAGAAGCTGGTAATACCTCAAAGTAACACTTCATGACAGGAAGGACCTAGATTGCCAATTAACACCCACTGCCTAAGGCAGTTTCTTTGCCTAGTGCTGACTGATAGAAACAGCTGTGATAAAGTGATAAAATGCAAGGTCTTCCTTTTCCAGTTGAGGCAAGAAGAGGATCTCAGCTGCACGCTCCCATTCACCCCTGTTGAATGCAACAGCCTACATGGGACTACATGTCCTCACTCAATAACCTAGATTATACTAGAACCACTGGATGAGAAATGGACAGACGGATGGACACCCCCCCCCAGAATGGGCAGTGTTGCTCGTCCTCAACATCCACCTACATCCTAGAAGCACTATAGGACAGCATGATCACAAAAATTGTTGTCAGGATTTTATTCCTACACTCAAAAGGTTTTTTTGTAAATACTGTATTTGTGAAGGTGCTATTGAGAACATGGAGACTAGCTCACCTGCTATATGTTGACCTGTGTATCTGCCATGCCACCTAGCCAGTGTGCCATCAATGTCAGTCTGATGGAGACCTATGTCAGTACATGTGCAGAGGTATATATTCCTCAGCGAGCATTGCCCATCTACATTATCTCTCAGCCTTATCACTAGGAGGTAGTTCATTGTCCCATGGCAGAACATCCAAACAGTGGCGGCTCATGGGGCAGGTGATCCATAGAGCTGCCCTCCTAACACTGTGAACCGCCCTGAGACCTCCGGGTATGGGGCAGTATATAAATTCATAAAATTAAATAAAATAACACTGGTGGCGCTGTTATTTACCTAGATAGGACTTGGCTGAGGGCAGGGCAACAGTTATTCTGTGCATTCCGTGGCCGGATTGCAACCAGCAATTTTGTGGAATAGTTGTATTATAACTAATGTGAAAAATTTTAAGTGCCTGGAAAAATTCCAGGCGTTCCTAAGGCAATCAAAGGTGCAAAACTGCTTACCTAAAACTCACCCGATTTTCTTTTTCAACATCCTGCTGTTTCTACCTAGAAAATTACACCAGGAACTGATTAGTGTATATCTTTTAGATTAAACGTGTAGTACAGTACTTGAAAATGTCTACATTAATTTGCAAGAAAGGGAAAATAAACTGAATTATTGAAGAAGAAGAAAAACAGTGAGTTGTGCCACTTTGAAAGAATAAACAGAATCCAAATATTCACACACTGTACCTGAAAAAACCTACAGTGTCATCCGTGCTATTTCATTTCTATATATCCTATATTGTTCATTTGCCTTCAGGAGGCAATTTCCTATGTCACCCTTCTGTGCAATTTGTTTCAATCGCTCATTATTTTCCTTGGCTCCGAATCAGCTGTGAGGTCACCTAGGAGTACCAGGGAGATGCTGGAGACTGTTTGGCTGGCTCAGTCTTTTTTGAGCAACTCAGAAATGCAGCTTCCTTGCTTAGTGCTGATTCGGCCCTAGTTCAATCCCCTGGAATTACAGCACAGTCCTATGAAGTAAGTCCCACTTAGTTCAATGAGACTTACTCTCAGGTAAATGTACACAAAATTGCAGGCTAATAACTTTTGCTATGCAATCTGCAGCCCTGAAGATAAGGGCTGCAATTTCCTAGGGACTATAGCACAGCAATAAATGAATAGTCTTACTCAAGGTAGAAACAACTTTACATTGACTTTGGAGTCTAGATTCTTTAAAAGATGCTTGAATCTGAATTCTGCAGCTCAAGAGATTTGGGTTTAATTTTACTTATAAGTGTCTTATTAGGGCTGCCATCCAATTAAAGAAACCTTGATTACTCAGTCTGCATATGCTTTTATGTTAATTAAGAATGCTCTCTTTGGGGAAAAAGCACACTTTGCTTTCCAATAATATGGGCACATGCCATAACCAGCATTATTTGTGGCTGAAGGTGGGGGGAGGCATTTCTTCCTGTGAGAGAAAGGGGCATGGTTTTTCTAAGAGGTACCTGCCATCTGCAATTTTGTAAGTGTGATATTAAACGGATTGTAAAAGTTGATTGCAAGGTCCACACCTCTGTAGTTTCATCAGTGCTCTCAATGCATATCACCCATAGGGCACATGTAACACATGAAGTTTACATTCGCATACTGTATATCATTGGAGGGTCTCAATTCTTTTTTTAAAAAAGTCTGAGCACACCGTTTCATAGCCAGGTAAAGGAGGCCTCTTGGCTCGAGCTTCATAAATAGACACACAGTACATTGAAAGCACATTGTTTTCCCCACAGAATCCTGAGAACTGCAGTTTGTGAAGGGCACCGGGGACTGGAGCTCTGTGAAGGTACACTATGGTTATCAGGATTTTGGGGGGGAAATAATGTGCTTTAAACATATGGTGTTTACGCAGCCTTGGATGGCCATGCATCCCGACAGTAAGTGCCTACATTTTGAACTCTGTAGGCTTACTTTTGAACAGACAGGCATATGTGTGCACTTTATCTTGGTCTGTGCAGAGGCAGACTAAATCGTAAGTGTGGCGGGCGGGGAGAACTACATGCCCTACAGATGATAAAGCACCAATAGAGGATAAATAAAAGCAACTTAAAGGCTTGTGGAAAACAGGTGCTCTATTGCTCCATCCTCACCCCAAGACCATCAATCAACAACATTATAATTAGGTGCACAGAGCGCTTCTGGCCTAATTTTCACACCCAACTGGGCTGTTGGAAAAGAGAGGAAAGTGTTTGTACTTTCATGCCACCTGCAAGCCCCACAATCCCTCAGGAAGGTTTCAGGCAGGGCGATTTTACCACTTCCATTGACACATTTATTAAGTTAACCATCAGTAAATGTTTCTGGATCAAATCTTTTGCAAGCAGCACAGTTCTAGGAAGGCAATCTATTGTCTGACCTCTGAAAATGTTCAAAAATGGAGGAGATGCATGCCTAAACCTGACTGCCGCTGCTTGCCTGTATTGTCTCTGTAGAGCATCTGCATAGCTATACAGCCACTTCCATGCCTTTATAAGATCCAAAAGAAAAATGTTTTATAAGGCACAAAATGCTTTCACTCACCATCCTCTGACGACTCCACCATTGTAACCATTTAAGAAAGATAAGCTTTTCTTTCTTTATTTCAAGTGACGTTGACATATTCCATCACTGGCCCTGGCAAGTTAGGGGAAACTTAGTAAGATGGCAGGGAGGAGGGGGAGAAGCCTGCTGGTTGCCTCCTGCATATTACCGTATTTTTTGCTCTATAAGACTCACTTTTTCCCTCCTAAAAAGTAAGGGGAAATGTGTGTGCGTCTTATGGAGCGAATGCAGGCTGTGCAGCTATCCCAGAAGCCAGAACAGCAAGAGGGATTGCTGCTTTCACTGCGCAGCGATCCCTCTTGCTGTTCTGGCTTCTGAGATTCAGAATATTCTTTTTCTTGTTTTCCTCCTCCAAAAACTAGGTGCGCCTTATGGTCTGGTGCGTCTTATAGAGCGAAAAATACGGTACTCTGTCTGCTCTGCTGTCTCCTCTCCCCTAGTTGCTCTGCCCACTTTGCCAGGCTGGGGGAAGGGAGGGGAAGCATTCACTAAAAAAAAGGCAAGCAGATTTAGTGGGTTGTGGAATGAATTCCCTAGTGCCTGCCACTTTCATATCCTCAGAGTGTCTCTGGACCCCACATGGCTTGTGTGATGCTAGGAAGTGGACACCACACCTGTTTCCTGCCGCTATTGGCCCCATCATCTGTTGCTGCTCATTTGGTGAGGGGCGGGCTCCTGGACCCAGGCTCTGAAATCTAGCCCTAACAGAACCACTGAATGTAATCCCAAAACCTCTCCTCTGGCTACAAATCAGGCAACAGACATCGTGAGGGTTTTTCTTTCATCCACAGCAAATTATGAGTGCGCAGCATTATTCACCATTGGGATGCATAGCCATCAAGGAGGACCTTTCAACCTTGGGGCTTCAAGTCTATGACTACAGACCTTATCGTAACTAAAGATTATGCACAAACCTTCCGAAGGTGAGCGAATGTCACTGCTCGGCAGCGGTTCCCCTAAAGATTCATCGACATTGTCTCCTCCCATAGCTATCGTCTTAAGCAGCTGCTTACAGTATATCTGTAATCAGAGCAGCCCCTGGGCTTAGTTAGCAATAAAGAAAGGAGTCCTGTGACAGCAGAGGCAATGGACTTGACAATACACCAGAGATCACGTCTTCTTCAAAATGGTCCGCAGCGCAGATATAGCTCATCATTTCTCATTTCCTGTCCAGTGCAGGGATTTCCTCTTTCTCATATTCTGCTTTGGGAAGTTTGATGCCAGCATCGCCCACGTTGATTCAACTGTTTGCAACTATTTTTAATGGGGACAAGAAGAAGCTTTCAGGAATATTTCCTGTTCTGCAAATGGCACATTTCAATTCATGCTGAAAATATCACTGTGCTTTGTGTGTGTTTGGTTAGTTTTTTAAAACAAAGTAGGCATATGATTTATATCCTTTTCCTTCTTCTCATTTCTCCCCCACCCTCCCATTTGACAATTTTCACACTATAGTGAGCGTTTCATATTATTGATTCAAAAGGTACATATGGTAGCCATGTTAAATAAAGCAAAATATCCCTTTGTAGGTTAGCTAGGCAGGCCATTTTTACCATTGGTCTTATACAGCGACAAGAACCGTGTATCCCAGGACTTCCATACAGACTAACCAGGCTTGCACCCTGGAAAGGTTACTTTGGTGCTACTAATGCAGACGTTTGACTTCACCCCTGGAGGCGCACCCCATTGTGTCTCGAGATAAAACAGATGCCAACAACAAACAGTGGCTACCAAAAAAATTTTCCCATGGCCCACTTGAAAATTACTGAGGATCTTGGGAACCACTTAATGATTTTTCTGCCTGTTGTCGCGATTGTACTGTGCCAGATGCTGTATGATTTTTAGTTGTATTTTAGTTGTATTTTTACCAGGGGGCCACCTGAATGAAGAAGTATAGACTTCATTCTGATTTGCAGGGGATTCGTCAGCAAGGCTGTGGTTTAAGCACACTTCTATGTAAATCAGTTGTAATGGTATCAACTGGGCTTACTCCTAAAGCTAAACCTACAATCATTGGCGTGTGTGTGTGTGAGAGAGAGAGAGAGGGGGGGGGAGACTGGAGGAGCTTGAATCCACATACTCCCAACTTTAACTGGATCAGGCTGTATATAAGTAAGGATCTGAGAGTACAGACCACATCCAGATGTGAATTAGGGAATATTTCAACCTATCAATCCATCCATATTCCAGGGACATAGTTGCTTGCTGTATCTCATTTGTCACGGAGAAAGCCATAACCCGTGGCAACGAAAAGCTAAGAGCACAACCCCTTAAAATATAGGGACATCTGGCAGGCGACCGCGGTGTGCCGTTTAGAAAGCTGCAATTAAGCACAGAGAGAGGCCTCTAATGATAAGAACTCTATAGGGTCAGATTTGTTTTTTGAAGAATTCGGAGCGGAAGGGGTTGGTTTGGACTCCCGCGCGATTTCCTGCAGTCTTGCCGGCTCGCAAATGGATTAAGGATGAGCAAATATGACGGGTAAATAATGCAACTCATTCGCGAAGGGGAGAGAAAGTTACACAATGAACTCATGGCGCGCCTTCCCCGCTCTCTCCCCCCTCCTCCCAACCCCCCACCCCGGGACGGGTTGTTCTGGATTTGCAGGGTAGGTGTTACAGCTGTAAACCAATTCTCACCCGGCCAAGCAAGCGGGAGCTGCGGACTGCTAAGTAAACTCTGCCTAAATTGAAAAGACAAAAGGCGGGTGGGGAAAGGGGTGGTGGTGGAGGAGAGAAATCGTGATGCTGAAATGAACGGGTGAAAAAGAGGGAGGAAGAAAGAGAATCCAAGGTGGAAAGCAATTTGCGCAGGAGAGATTCCCCCTTATGGAAACTGCAGCAGCTCCTTTGCTGCGGGGGTGGAAGAGGAGGAGGAGGAGGCGGAAGCGAGGGAGGCAGACAGTGGGGATGTTTAGAGGAAATTTACAATCATTTCCTCTCTGTGGTTTGGTTACAAATCAACAACATCCTGTTCTTTTGTGAGGCTCAAAGGCGTCTGCCAGACGGATGACCTCGCTCCCTTAAAGCAATCGCAGCGGCGGCAGCCAAAGCACCGGCCCGCCTTGGGCGCTGCAGAATAACACAGAAATCTCTCTCCGATCGCGGGCTTCCTTCCCTCACCCGGCACACCTGCCTGCCCGGTGGCCAACAGAGGACGCGGGGAGCGGGTCGCTGGGGCAGCCAAGTCCCCGGTTGCTCGGGGCCCCGCCCAGGGGGACCTGGGAAACCTCTGCCTCCCCGGACGCGCGCGCCTACAGGGCCTGGTCGAGTCGGGAGTCGTGGAAAGGTCTCCCCGAGTGCGCTAGGCCCAGGGATCTTTCGCCTGCAGCCCTAAAGATGCACGCTAGAGAGGATGTCCCCTCCGGACTTGCTCTAAGGAAGCATGCCATTAGGGGGATTAGCGCTCTGCTTGGTTATGGAGATGAGGAGTCCCCAGGATATTTACCCAGGAAGTAAGGCCTGCCGCAGTTAAAGCTGCAGAGCGAAAAAATGGAGCTCAGGAGACCCCGAGTGGAATCTCTTCATTAAACAGGATGCAGAATGTGGAGAGAGAGCTTAAGTTCAAACAGAGCAGTTTCCTTCTCGCCTCTGGCTAGTTCCCCAGGCTGGTCCTATGCAGGTTTAGTAGGAAGTGAACTTCACCCGAAATGGATCGGGATACTATCATCTTTCATCTGAATCCAACCAACCCCTTAACTCGTGCAACATGCTGCTTGAGAAAAAGTTCTGGAGAATTCAAAAGCTCATTTTTGTGGCTTTTTGGATTGTCCTGATAAATGCATTGCCCAGCTTTGGATGGTATCCCCCCCCCCAAACGCACACCGAGTCCCCACCACCACCATGGGCCAAATTGGCTACCTTTGTATTTTTTAACATCCTGACTCTATGCATCTGCTTTGCATACAAATAAATTAGTTTTGATCAGTGGGATTGTATCCCTAGTCAGTATGCATTGTTGAATGCAGGTAAATTCTGTTGAACTCAGTGGACCTTAATTTGGAGTAAACATGGCTAAATATTGGATTATTCCCATCTGTAAACATGAATCCTCATTTCAAATGAGGCATTATCTTCCAGTTAACCCAAATCAATGTGTGACTTCCCCAACCCTTCAAATACTGCCATCTTTTTCAAAAAAACCTCCAGTCAGGCAAACTTATTTTCCAGGTTGCCTAAGGTCAGACTGAATTATATATTATCCTCCTGATTAACCTTGATCCTAAGCATAGTTACTTGAAAGAAGACCTCATTGATTTTGTGGAATTTACTACCAAGTGAGTGCTCTCTGGATAGCAACTTTACTGCCCAATCCTAACCACATTTACTTTGGAATACAATATCTTGTTTTCCATTCTTACTCCCAGCCTTAATCTATTTTTTAAAAGTTGGAAAAATCCAGCAGAGTTTTACAACTCAAAGTGAGGGGAGGACTCTGTTAACTGCAATGGATTCAGACTGCACTATATCAAATTTCTTTATCATATTTTTTAAAAACAGTACTTTTTAAAAGGCCTTTTTACATCTGTGTACCCACTTGGCTAATTGCAAATCATAGACAAGTATTTCCAATAAAATGGCCGAATTATAAAGTCTTAGCATCAAGTGTACTTAAGTAGTTGCTTTGTAGTTAAATCTGTTCCCTTCTGCTTCTGTGTTTTCCAACCTAAAGGACTCCGTGGTAACATGCAAGAGCAAAAAAAGCAAAATGCAATAGGAAAATTAAAGAATATGAGTCCCAAGTTGAAATGTTACTCTTGGGCTGAACCTTTTCCTCCTCGCCTCATCATACGAAGAGTTCACCCACTGAAATTGACTGGTGGTAGATTCAGGGTAGAGAAAGCGGGGTACTTCTTCTGGTAAGAAAGGCAAAGGGATTTAAAAGCTCTTTCTGCAGCTGGAAAACCTGGTGCGGAAAAGGCTTTTTAAGTCTACGCCTTGCTTAGCAGTCTAGGAAGGTCGTGCAAGACTCCCAAGATCTCATTCACTCAGTGTGCTGGCTTCAATCAGGTAGGGGTCTTGGGGAGCGGTTCCAGGGATCTTCCTGACTTTACATGATATTGCCTTTGCACATGGATCCCTGGAATGTAACCCCCATGTAAGTTTTGAGCCTACTATATTTCTATCTCTTAGTCGTGCAGATTCTAAATGGCCAGGGTTAAGCCAGGTTGGCAACTCCAAAAAATAAAAGTTCACCCCTTGGGGAATATTTTAGACATCATGAAAAGTTGAGTATTCTCTATTATCAGATCTCTAGTATCTGCGAAAGAGATTATCAATGGCTGGGATCCAAAGAGCCTATTACATTTATAACCAAAGGAGCATTGAACTTTTTTTTTTGTAAGAGCAGCTTACAAAAAAATGGGTAATTGCTCTTGAGGCCAAAGGAGTTGAACTGGAGAAGCAGGGTGAGTCAGGATAGAGGATGAAATCTTCATAGGTGTGATAGGGATGTCTCGCTCCCAGGGTGACAACTCCCTCATGTCATGGAGAATTAGGATTTCAGGGAAGGAATGGATCACTTTGCAGAAAAGGGAAATGATCCCTTAGAAGGGACCCATTCCTTGGGGATGAAAAAATATCCTCCTATGCCAAGGGTACTTCTGGTAGTGTGTGACTTGGATATTAGGTACATAGATTGCTGGTTCTACAGGGCTTCCCGATGACTTGCCTGTCTGGTGTGAATCTGGCAGATGTTATGCATCATCTAGAGCTGGGATCGAAAATAAAACTGTCAATAAACAGGATATAGGGCAGTATATAAATTCAATTAATAATAAGGATGATGATGCAAATCTATGTTGCGACTACACTGGAAATACTGTAGTTTATGCCTAGCAGAGCTATAATTCCCAGTATCCATTCCCAATATTCTTTGGAGGGATGCCATGACTGTCAAATGGTCTATAAGGGGGACTTAAATGTATGGTGTGGATGTGACCAAGGCTGGGCTGGCTGCAGTTTGTGGCCCTTCACCAGTACACTCCCAGTTTCTGGTTTTGCAGCCTTAGTTCAAAAATCAATGGTAGAAAAGGAAGAAGTATTCAAAATAATGTGTACTTGCCCAGAAATCCGTGTGATTGGCTTATCCAATGCCCAGAGGCCAGCTAGATGTGGCTATATATATCTTGCAGGCCCGCTTTACTAGTAGCAATATTGATTGTTGCTTTTCAGAAGCTTTACCCCCCCTTACTTACACATGCAAAAGATTCCACTTCCTCAATTGTGTTTAAGTGTTTACTAAGGAATGATAATTGACTGAAACTTATTCCTGCCTTTTCGTTGTTTTATACTAGCTCCTGAAAACTCCAGTGAAAAGAGATAATTGTCTCTCACAGGAATCTTAAGAACTCATTAGAAACAGCCGACTTGTTCCAGGTGTTGAGTTCTGTTCTGCGGAATAAGAGCAGTAACTTTCTTTACATGTAATATAACAGGACCTGGTCCTACGAATTTACATCCTGCGTAAGGGAAGGGAACCTCTTTTTCTTTTGTCCAAGGGTTACATTCTTGTGGGGGTAACATTTTGTAGGCCACATATCATTGGTAGACAGAGCTATAGGCAAATGTGAGAGGAACAATGGTTGTGACTCATTTGTACAGAGGTTTCTACACATATACAACTCCATCCAGGCAAACTAGAAGCATCATCACAGATCAAGGACACTTTCCAGCTCAGCAAAAGCACTTAGGGTTGAGATAGAGCAGGGCTGCTAAGGGGTGTGGATTAGGGAAAGGGCTGTGGCTTGGACCAGAGTCCTAAGGGCCAGATTAAGAGGCTTGGAAGACCACATTTTGCAGCAAGGATTGAAGTTCCCTACTCCCCATCCTATAGAACCCACACATTGTGTGGCTTATGGCCCACTCAAATTGCTCAAGGCGATTTAAAATCAGTTTTGTTTTTACACCTTGTGGCCATTAAGACTTAGTGTGATCCTACGCACATGTACTCAGAATGTAAGTCCCATTGAGTTCAATGGAACTTACTCCCAGACCAATGTGCATTCAGTGGTACCTTGGTTCTCAAACTTAATCTGTTCTGGAAGTCCCTTCCAAAACCAAAGCATTCTAAAACCAAGGCACACTTTCCTATAGAAAGTAATGCAAAATGGATTAATCCGTTCCAAACTTTTAAAAACAACCTAAAACAGCAATTTAACATGAATTTTACCATCTAACGATACCATTGATCCATAAAATGAAAGCAATAAACAATGTACTGCGGTCACAAATCAATCAATCAGTAGCTGAACTGGGTTCCACACAGTCACAAAAACAACAAAAAATTGCCTCAACAATGCAAAATAAATAGAAAAAACAGACAGACCTCAGCGTAACCCTCAAAATGGAAGTAAGGCACTCAAATGGAAGTGTAACACTCAAAACAGAGCACGTTTGGCTTTGGAAAAAAGTTTGCAACCTTATTTACTTACTTCCGGGTCTGCAGTGCTTGGGTTCCAAGTTGCTTGAGTACCAAGGCGTTTGAGAACCATAGTACTACTGTAGTAGGACTGCATCCAGAGGTATGTCTGCCAGGGAGATGCCCTTGCTCCTATCTGGAAATGATAGTCCAAAGCACCAGAAAAGTCGCTCGGCAAAGTATGTGTCTTGGATGGTAAGACCCCATGGCAACAGCAGATTGCACTGCCCCACATTTGAGAAGATAAGAAGAGGTTGGCTGGCTCGGACCACAGATCTACCTAGTCCAGCAGCCTGTTCCCACAGATGCCAATGAGAAGTGCGCAAGTTGATCTTGCAGTCACACCTTTCAGACGTGTGCCAATAGGACTGGCTCAAAGAGAAGTCCCAGTGCATATGATGTCTTGCTGGACAGACTACATGAACACTTTTCATCCCCATCATGTATGTCATGTGGATGCTCCTCAAGCCAATGCTTCTAAATTTACCAGCTCAAGAGGTTTATGGATAATGGCGGCAAAAATTATTTTGCTTTGAGACCTGTAATTCAGTAGAAGAGAGTGCTAAATAGAACAGGCAACACAATGTGTTGTGGGAACTAGATAAGCTAATATAAAAGGATGGGCTTTCCCACTGGATAGTTCTCAGAGACACAAATTCTTGCTGTAGGGTTGTAATGGATGGGACCCCTTCCCATCTCGTGCCGGCCCCGGAGCGTTGAGTATAATTGCCAAGTGCAAGTCAGACGTGAAGGAGCCACCGTCTCATCTGGGTCATTTTACCAGCTGGATTTATTACGTCGAAAGACACTCATTCAAAGTAAGGGTGCCTCCATTAAGATAACAGTGGTCCTAGATGACTCAGGAGGAGTCAGAAGTAAAAATTGCTGATTTAGGAGGCTGAACTGGTGGCACTGCTATCTGCACAGAAAACATCTACTACATTGTTTAGATTGCTATCAACATATTCCTCAGTCAGCACTGCACTACCTTCCTTTCTTATTAGATGCAAAGGAAATACATCAGAGTGGTTGCTCAATTGTGGAATCGAGCCCATGGAATTTCCATCTCTGCACAAAGGTCTGATCTAACAAATCTGTGTCTGCAAATCAGTGTGTGTGTGTGTGTGTGTGTGTGTGTGTGTGTATTCTAACAAACAATCTGAGTCCACTAGATATTGGTCTCAGCTGTACTCCAAGGAAGGATTTTTTATTATTATTATTATTATTATTATTATTATTATTATTATTATTATTGAGATGGAGACATGAGACATACTGGCAGTGCCTGACAGTACTCACACCAGCACCAAGTGCTGGCACCTCTTTTTTTACTGCCCAAGTCTGCTATTTTCTGCTTTTATCAAAATATGGGTACCAGCACCTCCAGTGGCAGAGCTTCATGCTCCGGCACCGGGGGGCTGAGAGCTGGCGGGGGTGGGTGCGCGTCCTGGGGGCATGGCACGCCACCTGCGGGGGTGTGGTTCCCAGCATGGGGGGGGCAGCAGCGATGGCACACCACTGGAATCGCGCTGCCGGGGGCGGTGCACTTCCCCCGCTTTCCTCTTCCTCCGCCAGTGAGCACCTCATTTTTAACAAAAAAAGAGCACTACATATTGGTATGAAAATACATATATCAGAAGGCATTAGATTGTCTATCAAACATTTATCATTGTTCAGCTAACAAAATCATTCTCACTGGGATTGTGTTAATTCATTTTAAATGTTGTGATTGTATGACATGCATTTGTCTGAATTTTCCTGTTGAGCCCATTTTTGTATAAAGTGGCATATAAATTTGTTAATTAAATTAATACCACCACAACCAGGACTGCCTGTTTCCAGTTTCATGACACAAAGAGAGAAATTAGGAAGCCCGTGCCTTGGAAACACTGTTATGGAAAGCAAATGGCGAAGTTTTCAAATATCTGCTTAATTTATTCTGTTGACAGAATCTGGATTTTTTTCAATTGGCAAGTGGGGAGGCAAGGGAGTACAGAGTCTATGGCACCTAGGCTTGCCATATTTCAAAAAGTGAAAATCCAGACACAAAAACACACACATCAAAATGAAACTTTTGAGCTATTTTTAAGGGAAATTGCCAAAAACGGCACTGTCAACATGGGTTGCCATGCGTCTGGGTTTCCCTGGACATTTCCACCCAGACACTGCTATGTCTGGGAAATTCCATACATATGGCAACCCTAATGACACCTTTAACCTCCCTGCGATGCATACAAATAACAGAAAACAATATAATGCAGTTTATAAACTATGCAGCACTAGAATGAAGTGTAGAAATGTAAGGCTATGTACACATTAGTGGCTTAAAACACAGTGAGGCTGCTTCCCCCTCCTGCTTTTCAAGTTGCATTTTTATGTTGCTGTTTACAACAGAGAGAGGGCATAAGTGTTTTTAACCCAATGCACATTGCCCAGTTTGTTTTTCCCCAGCTGTCACACACCCACACCATTTCTATTGCACAAAGCTGGCATCGTCACATGTGCACCAGATGTCTCAAGTACACACCTCAACTTAACCGTGGCTTACATTTTCAAATCAAATGGCAGCTGGCTCGAGGGGAAATGCAGCATTTCTCAAGGACCTACAGAATACATAGGGATTGTGGCTAAGGTCATGTGGGCCATGTGTACTCTGCTCGAAACACCAACAGTGGGAATGCACTGCACCTGGAGCAAAGGGTTGTGTGCGCACAGCCTAGTCAGACTCTTGCACTGTGGAGGTGTGGAAATGCATGGGTGGAGTGGGGACACAGCATGTTCCTGGCCTCCATGTGCTCAAGGTGGTGTGTGTGTTTTTTGCACAGGGACCTATGTGAGTCCTACGCTGCAGAGGGAGGAGGAGGCAGTACAGTCATACCTCATGTTACGCTTGCTTCATGATACGTTTTTTGAGGTTGCGTCCTGCAGCAACCCGGAAGAACCGGAAAGGGTTACTTCCGGGTTTCGCCGCTCTTGCATGCGCAGACCCACAAAATGATGTCACGCGCAAGTGCAGAAGCGGCGAATCGCAACCTGCGCGTGATGCGCCGCTGCAGGTTGCGTTCTGCTCATGTTGCGAACGGGCCTCCGGAATGGACCCCGTTCGCAACCAGAGGTACCACTGTATCAGGAAACAAGCAGAGAAGGCAGGGAGCTCTCCTTGCAGGCACAGATCTGCCACGCCTCCTAGCTATCTTGAGCCCTCTGCCTGAGACAACAACCTCACTGGGCCTCATGGGCTGGCTGGCCTTGAATATGAAGGCACATTCTCCTCTGATTTTGTTAAATGTGAAGAAGTATGTTAGCAGCAATATATCACCTTTCAAGACCAGAAAGCAATAATGGCCTGGATTTGATCAGAGAATAACAGAAGTGTAGAGTTGGATGGTGCCCTGAGGATCATCTAGCCCAACCCCCCCAACCCCGGCAATGCAGGAATATAGGGATCCCATACGGGGATCAAACCTGCAGCCTTGGCATCATCAGCACCATGCTCTGACTAACTGAACCAGCCATTCACTCTAAAGCTGTACAATACAAAGCTGCCATCAAAACAGGATGGCGGAAAGTCTGCACAATAAGATCAGGGATAGAGAACCAGCATCCCTTCAGATGTTGCTGGACAACAGTTTCCATCATCGCTGATGGGAGTTGGAGTCCAACAAGATCTGGAGGATACTAGGCTCCCTATCCCTGCAATCCCTCTAAAGATGCCTCCGCTCCATTATATAACTGCAATACTTAAACATTTACTGCTAGAGAAACGCTCGCAAAGCTTGGCCAAACCAGCAGTTGAGCAATTCCTCCCATCAGAGTGTTGTTTGGCCAAAGGATGGGGAAGACAATTTGCAGAGAGGATCAGAGGCCAGAGAGGAATTCTGGAAGGAGGGAGAGCAAATGGGGCAGATAGTGGAAATCTGATGCAGTTCATCTTGCCAGTAAACCATGGTGGTGGGTGGATAGAGTCTGTTTCCCAATTCCGGGAGTTATTTTGGCACAGCAAGGTTCACATTCCAACTTCTGATGAAGAGTTATAAGATAAAGGAAAACGTACTGAGCGCATGTTTATCTCTAGGCAAAGTCCAAGAAAAGAAGTGCCAAGGGAAGGAAGGAAATTAAACACACAGCTGATGTTGGTTATGCAAAAAAAAAGGTATCAGACATGAGTAATACATGGAGGATATAAGGACCAGGTGTTTAAGTGAGGCAGGAGGAAAAACCCACAAGTTTCATCTACGTACATGAGTGTGAAACAAATACCAACTTGTCTTAAGCTAAATGTGGGAAACCGAAACACTGTGACCTCCCAGGAGACCCTCAAGGCTTGGTCCACACATTATGATAAAGAGGAGGAAGTGCTCTGCTTTGCTGTGCAGACAATACTACACCATATCAGAGGTACATTTCCAGGCTCAAAGGTCACAGGGGTTACTACTGTGCTGCCATGATCCAGAATTTCCCAATTCGTACGTTACCTTGACTTACGACAGAATCCATTTGGTAAGGACATAAGAAGAGCCCATCTACAGTCAAGCACCACAGGAGGCAACCAGATGCCTGGAGAAAACCTGCAACAGTATTTGAGCACAAGAACCTTCTCCCCTCCGGTGTTTTCAAGCAACTGGCAATGACAGAAAGAGCTGCTGGGAGTGGGAGGACGGTGTGTGCCAATAGGCTTTCTCTCATTGAATTGTGAAACTGAATCGGGCACAAAGTCCTGTGGTTCAGACTGCCACAACAACAACCACAGTTTGCTGGAGATCTCTGGGCACTTCTAGAAGGTCAGTATTCTTGGGTGGGAATCTATCACATACCCTTTCTGAGTGGTTTTTATTATCATCATCATCATCATCATTATGATTATCAACACCATTGTCTTCCACATACATCCCAAGACAATGTACAAAATATAACAAAGACAGACTAAAATATAATTAAAAGATTATAAAAACAGCTTTTTAAAAATTGCAGAACATTACACCCCACTCCATTAGCCACAAGTGTATTCTGTGCACACTTTCCTAGGAGTAACCATCATTTGACACGGTCAGACTCAATTTCCATGCAGACACACATAGGATTGGGCTGTAAACCTCAGACTGCTTTTTAAGTTTTGGGTTTCTAAAAAAGAGATTCATGACACCCCGCATGCTTCTCAGTAAAAATAGTATTTCCTTCCCATAACAGCTACGGGAAAGTCCTGCTTCCATTTGTGGCACCAGGGCTGACACAGAAGCCAGATCTCCCCAGAGAAAGCTGGTGCTCTTCATAGGGGTAAAGGAGAAGCAACTACACCACTAGGTTTCATTCAGGTTTGGTCTACTTGTTATATCTGGTCCACATAAAACTGTCCATTTGGGCAATGTAAATTGTCAATGAAATTAGTTAACAAGGACACCCACCCACCCACCCACGGTTAACGCTATATGTGAGTTCAGCCCCGTGTGGTATAGGGGTAATGGGTGCTTTTCCTTTTTCTTTGTGTATTACAAAAAACCAATTTTAGAGAGAGAGAGAGAGAGAGAGAGAGAGAGAGAGAGAGAGAGAGAGAGAGAGTTCAGCCCAGTTGGCATAGAGGCAATCCAAATTCAGAGATCCACTTTCTTCCTTATTTGCTACAACCAGGGAGCAGTTATTACAAATCTGCCCTCCTGTAAATGGGAGAGGGAGGTTTGTGGGGGGATTAAGGAAACAGTACAGTATTCCTTTTCTCCAATGCATTTTGCCTTTTGAATTCTCTCTCTCTCTCTCTCTCTCTCTCTCTCTCTCTCTCTCTCTCTCTCTCTCTCTCTCACACACACACACACACACACACACACACACACCTCTTAATTGCTTTGCTGCCTGAAATTCCTCCAGGCTGATTACGGCGAGATGGATTTTCAGCTATGGCATTTTAGACTTGGTGTGTGTGTGTTTAATACAATGTCCGAACAGTTGGCTTTTGCCTATATGCAGAAAAGCCACTGCGCTGGATTGTTAGGCTGAAAAACGCACCTGACAGGAAAAAGCCATGACACAAAACAAGGGAATTCTAGTTCGGTCCCCCTCTGCACCCCAGTCACTTCAGTGACCATGGGGAAATAAACAGGGCCAGGATGAGGACCCCAGCAGAACGGGCCGTCATCTCCCCGCTTTTCTTCCAAGAGGGGGCTTCGAACCAACACCCACAGCAATGCTGTACTTGAGCGGGCGGACTCAGGCGACATCCCCGGCGCGGCGGCCCCGAGGTCGCCCTTGGCTGTCCCCGGCCGGCAGCAGGCTCCCCTTTACACCCCCAAACTCCGGGGCTAGCGAGCCTGGCAAAGGAGGCACGCCCGCGCCTAGCAGCTGCCAGAAGCAGCCGGCATGGGCTCGGAAAAAGCGCACGGAGCCTGGCGCTTTTACGCATCCCTAGCACCCGCTCCTTTGCTGGCCACCGGGGCGGGAGGCGCGCCAGGGAGCCTCCGGCTGCAGCCAAGAGACAAATCACGTCCTTCCCGCACGCCCGAGCTTCCCTTTCTTTTGCTCGGTTACTGTACATCCACTCCACCTCCCCCCCCCCCTCTTTCTGCTGCAGTTCTGCTTTACCTTGAAGCCCAAGGCTGGGGCGGGGGTGTGGTGCATGCGCAGCTGGCTGCAGCTGCCTCCTTTCATTCATTAAAAAAAGGCAGCCCCAGCCTACCATCCATCCTTAACTCGCAACTAGCTCCCTTCCGGCCCCCCATTCATGAATGAGAGCGGAGCATGCGCTTTGGCCCTGCAATGCCCACCCATTCATAGAATTGAGAGGACGGACATGCGCAGACGAGGGCCTTTCCCTCCCATTCATAAAATAGCCATTTTCCCAGGCAGCAGTTGTTGCAATAGCGAGGCGAAGCGGAGGGGGAAGCGGCGGCTGCTGCTGCTGCTGACAGCGCAGCACTTGTAAGTCGCTCCCGGAGAAGCCAGGGGTGCTCCGTGCCAAACTGCCCCCCTTGCACGCACAGCTCGCGAACTGTCTCGGATTTAGGATTAACTCGCCTGTTGAGAGATGATCTTGGCTGGATTATTTCAAGTAAGTAAGGAATTTCATCTTTGTGGATTTAAATGCACAGGGTGAAAGAGGGGGGAAATAATAATGCCCCGTAGGAGGAAACATTTTGCTCCCTTTCCTGGTTGACTTTTCCTGACCTTCTGCGAGGAAGGCGTGTGTCGCTCAGCCAAAATCGACCCACGTATCTCTCTCTCTCTCTCTCTCTCTTTTCTTTTTTAAAAATAAAGCCAAGTATCTCATATATATGCATATGAATGATATCTGTGATCTGATGATGATGATTGTACAATTTGGCTTGGCCATCGCCTGCTCTTCCCGTTGCCATCTGCATTTGGGCATTTAGATAAGGCATGAGTGGACGTTGTGATCCGCCTTAGAATTCTCTTCTTGTTAAATAAAAATAAAAATCTTTTAGCCGCCCCCGCTTTCCCGGTTGAGGGGGAGTTTGTCCCTTGCTCGTGTGTGCCAGAGTGGTGGCGAGGGAACCTTTCGCTGTGCAAGGGCTGGCGGAGCCCACGCGCCCCCGGCTTGACAAACGCAGCTGCCCCTGAGCGCCTTGCCGAAGGCGCTCTTCGCCTCCTTCCTCCTGCGCCTCAGCCTCGCCGGGCTGCGCAGTGGCTCCGGAGCCTCCTCTCTCTCTCTCTCCATAATAGGGCACTTTAGAAAGGCGAGCCGCTGGAGTGTCGGCTCCTGGCTGCCTGACCTTTGCTCCCTCGCGTTTTATTTCATGCAACAGCCCTGCAACGACGACTACGCCTCTCTTCCTCCAACCCCACTCCCCACCGATCTTTTTTTGCTATTTTAAAGCCTCACTTCACCTTTCTGTCCATCTTGTGATGTTGAACTTGGAGAGAAACGGGGGATCAGATCTGGAATAAAACTGCGCAGGTTGGGTGCGCCAAGGGGCTCTCTCCTGGACTTGTGCGCAGCGAACCCGGAGTGTGTGTGTGTATGTGGAGGGGAGAAAAGGAGTATGAAGAAATAAAATAGCGCCTGGCTCTCTTGCTCAGGGCCTTCTCCACCTATGGCGTAGTACAGATCTATAGGCGAGGCTGGCGTTTGTGCTGGAAGCAGCCGTGGCGTCACAGCGCCTGGCAAACCGAGAGGAGCCTAGAACCCTTCGCAGATTCTGGCCACCCAGGACCTCGAAGGCAGCAGCCCTGGTTGCTAGCGAGGAGGGCGAGCCGGCCTGTAGAGCTTGTCAGTGGGCGTGCAGAAGGGCATCACCGGGATGAATGCTACGGGGAGGGAGGAGAGGGGAGGAAATCAATCTCTTCTCCTCTCTTCTCCCCCTCCCCACCCTCATTTTTTTTCCTTGAGAGGAGAGCATGCAATGCATTGCAAGGGAGAGCCTGACGCGCCTGCAACCCAACCTTCCCATCGGGCCTGAAATGTCAATGTCAAAATCTCCTCTTGCTAAACTGAGGTGGGGGGGGGGGAATAAAGGACGGTTTGCTCAGCTGATTTCCGCTCTGAGGTGATTTTGCTAGGGAGCCTCTTTTTAGTATCTCCGAAGGATTTCGACAGAGAAAATAATTTGCAAGGGAAAGCCAGCTGTTTGCAGAGATTTCCAAGTGGGCTTCAAAGCTCCCCTTCCTCTCCCCCAACCCCTGTCCTTCAGCCTTAATTAGCATGTTCAATATTTAACATAGCTTCCATGATGTGTTTAAAAGTAGTGTCAGCTTGTGGACTGAATGGCTATGATCTCCACCACTGGCTTCCTTTTCACCAACCCACTTGTCTTCCAAACACATGCTCACACACACACACACACATATATATACACCGGTATATGAATGGTAGAAATGGTGTCTGGTGAGGGAGAGGCAGTTCTCAAGTTCTTGGAACCCTTCTGAGGATGTCTCCATTTGATAAATGTGCCGCTTTCTACAGCCTGCTGTGTCCCATTCATACTAGGAGCCCTAGTTTGATATTGACACGTTAAATAAAAGCACCTTTTAAAAGGAATGTCTCCTTCCCTGGAAGAAAAAAACAAAGCTGTGGCTAATCTTTGAAAACATAAAAAACAAAAGTGTTTCTATTGAGTAATGACTAACTCTGTTTATGCAGGATGATGTTATCTTCGGAAGCCTGTTAGCATCGGGCTTCATAAAATGGCAGCAAGGAGCCTTTTTTCTTCCATTACAATATCTAGTTTTCCTCAAGTCTGGCTCAAATTGAGCATAAAATTCATTAGAGGTATTGAGAGCACAATTTACCAGGCCTGGATTCTTGTTAGATTTGCCTCTCGCTTTTGACAGATGGGAGTGTGGAGGTTGTGGAAACCTTAAAAGGCTGCTGGAGGTTTGATCCCAAACACACTTACTCAGAAGTAAGAACCACTGAGTTCAATGTGCCTGGTAAGCGTGCTTAGGGTTGTGTACTTAGCACAGTCTCCTGTACTTTGGCATCTCAATAATTCAAAGTTTAAACAAAGCGAAACCTCAGAGATGTTTGCCAATGTGAAATCAGGTATTGCTTGGTGCGTATATTAGAGGCCAACAAAAAAGGAGTTCCCAGAGATTTGGATATCCTGCCAAAAAAAAAAAAAGGTCTAGCCGTGTTTGAGCTGAAATAATGCACAGTTGGCCATGATTCTCCAAAAGAGTTGTTCAGTCACTTCAGGATTTCACAATCGCCAGCAACCATTTGATGTCTTGCGTTGAGCACTCAGGTGCCTTTTCTCAAGGACCTCATCCTTCTGGTCTTGCTTATTTGTTTAGTTTCTCTCCAAGAAGCCAAGGCTGCTGGGCACAAGGACCACTCGATTCCCTTGATTTAGCAGGGCTTGGAAAGGGCAAAAATGGTTGGTGAAGAAATCTGATACTAGTTTGCTTTACTGTAGGGTGTTGTTTAGACCTGGTAAAATACGTGGGGTTGGAAGCAAACCTTTTAATGCATACCTGCTGATAGGTTTCAAGAAAGTGCTTTAATGTAGCTTTTTAACACTCTGGGACGTTTTGTGAAGGTGGATGCTCTATTTTCCTCCCAACCTCCCTTCCCCTTATCCCACAGTGCTTACATGTAATTTGAGTCTTGTTAACAGTGGCTCCTTTCCTACTGCTGGCCTGGTCAGTTCCTGAGAATCTGCTGCTTCCTTCCAGTGGAAGGTGAGCTGGGAAATCCTTCTGATGCCCTTTAGGGCTTTCCTGCTGTGTGATTCAGTTTTCTGCCCTTTTTATAGTCGTGTTTCAGCTTTCAAGCTCCTGTCCTCACAGTTGGAACTAGTAAAGCTAGAAGTGTCACCAGGCAACACATCACAGTGTAGTTACAGGTAGACTTTTTGGTCCAATTCAGCAGGGGCCATTTCCTCCTTAAAGGTGCATTCCCCTGGCAACTGGAAAAACAATAACTGCATGCAGCAGTATAACTCATCAGAGCTGGGAGGGATCTTGAAGGTCATCCAGCCTAAACCCGTGCTCTGTGCAGCCTGCAACTACAGCATCTCTGACAGTTGACCTTCCTTAAAAACCTCCAGAAAAGGAGAGTCCACCACTACCAGAGGCAATCAGCTCTTGGCAAGAGGACATTTCTCCTGAGCTTTCACCAAAATCTCTTCCTATTACCATTTCCATTCTAGTCCTGCCATCTGGGTTAGCAGAGTCTCCTCCATCTTCCACATGCCAGCCCTCCAGGGATATAGAAATGGCTATCATGTCTCCCCTTAACCTTCTCTTTCCCCAGGCTAACTAGAGCCAGCTCTCCAACTGTTCCTCATAGGACACACAAAGTGCTGTGCAATGCAGGGAGATGGGATGTGCTTGGAAATCCAGCTGACCTTCACGCTGGGCCCCTCTGCTTTGCTTCCAGAAGGTTTACCTGCTCAGGCATAGAAGGGAGACTGCAGTCATGACCCTATCAAGAATTGTGGCTTGTTGGAGTGACACCTGTTTGGTTGTGTGTGTGCGTTTTTAAAAAATGAACTCGCCATAGCATCTTTCTAGTTTGATTTTTCTCTGCAGCATGACAATTGCTTGACCCCTCTTGACAGGTAAGCTGTCTTCTGTTTTCATGACCGCACAAACAATTTGCACCCTGCATTTACTCAGAAAAGCAAAGAGCTTCTCTTCAGATTCTTTCCCTGTTGCCTTGCTCGTTTCCAGAAGTTCTTTTGTTCAAGAGGAATGAATACTTTCTTATTCCCTCTCGATTCCTGCCAGGCTTCTCTGGGACATTCAGCAAGAGCCGTTAAAAGTTCCACAGCTATTGTATGTTTGCTCCGTTCAGAAGGCTTCTGCTGCTCTTTCTTGACCTGTTCTTTTTTGGGGACAACTTACAAGTTCTCCAAGCTTCCCACGATTTACATTGCTTTACATTCAGAGGTACAGTGCACTCTGTTCCAAGGGCACAATCCACAATCCAACCACACTCAACGGGACTTGGAAGCCCTTAGCTGAATCATGCCTGCATGTGTTGTTCAAAACATAATTCTTGGCTAGTATCCTGCGAAATATGCTAGCTTCTTGCTATAGTTCGCTGTAAGGGGTGACCAAGATGGAAAAGCGTAGATAGGATGATGAGCCAGTGTGGTGTAGAGCTTAGAGCACTGGGCTAGAAAGACCCAGGTTCAAATCTGCACCCAGCAATGTCCTTCACATTGGGTCACTCACTGTCTCTGCATAATCTACCTCACAGGGTTGTTGTGAAGGTTAAACAGAGTGGGGGGGGAGAGCCATGTATGCCGTCTTGAGCTTCTTGGAGGAAAGGTGGGATATAAATGGAGATAATAATAATAATAAGACTTAATTAGACAGTCCACCCCTTTTTATTATGAATATGCAATAATGTCTCCTGAGCTTCTGGAGGAGGCCAAAGGGCTGGTTTCCAGAGAAATCAATCTTCTATGTGAATGTGCACTCATTTTAGACTATACATTTAATATCCTCTGCCATTCAATTGGCTCTCCTACTATCTGCTTGGAAGTGAATCCCATTCTGTTGCACGGTATTTACCCCCAAGTATGGGTGCAAGGAAGTGCAGCCTTACTTCAGTACTTTGACCTTCCTGGAAGAAAAAGGTGGTAAGAAGAAATCCAGGGCAGTCCCATAGCAGTTTCTATGGTGTTCAGAGTCCCATTTTGGTGAGCTGTTGAGCGGAAGGTAACTGCATGGAGTGGGTGGACTGATGCGTTCCTGGAGGAAGGTTCTTATTTCAAAAATCCATCTCAGACCACTGAGTGCTCCATCCATTCTGAGATGTTATCACAGCCTGATCTGCCTGAGATGTTCTCATTTGTACTTCCCCTGGCATAAGAGTGGGTGAATTTCCTCGTGATCTCTGAGCTTTGGTGTTCTCTGCCACAATTTAGAATTATACAACTCTAGAGTTAGAAGGGATCTCAAGGATCATCTAGTGTAGTATAACGTAAGTTAACTCTGCTGGATCAGGCCATTGCAGGCCCATCTAGTCCAGCATCCTGTTCTCACAGTGACTCATGGGAAACCTGCTAGCTGGGCCTGAACACAAGCGCAGGCTCCACTCCTATAGTTTCCAGCAACTGGTTTTCAGAAGGATTGCTGCCTCCAACCATAGAGGCAGATTTCCATACATACAACAAATGAATTGCACTAGAGCCATCCGGAGCCTTGGGCATTTCAGGATGACAGTCCTTTTTATTTCAATGGGCATCTCAAAGCAGTGCATAGCCTACTAGCTACCACTGTTGCACACTCAGTGTGTCTCAATAGTACACATATGCAGAAGACCCACGTAAACGAATCAAGACTCCAGGGCAGTGTGCCTGATGGGTTCCATCATTTTTGTAACTTTCCTATTGTCATCCCCCCTCCCCTTTTCCCCCTTTTGAGGTCTGGACGTCTGCAGAGGCTTTTTTATTTATTCCTAGCTCTCTTTCAGGGAACTCAAGGCATCGACACAATCTCTCCCATTTTATCCTCGCAACAGCCTTGTGGAGTAGATTCAGCTGAGAAGTAACAACTAGCCCAAGGTCACTCAGTGAGATTCATGGCTGAGCGCATATCTGAACCCAGGTCTCCCGTGTCCTAGCGCTACGTTGACTCTTGGCTAACGGTCCATTTGTAGTTTTAAACTTTTTAAAATTTAAAGCATTCCCCCCACCCACCCATAGCAGCTTCTGGAATACCAATAATAAGACAGACTTACAATTTAAATGGCATGTCACAAAAGTAAAAGGGGTTTGGAGGGAGGAAAAAACAGACTTAAGGGCTAGTCCTTTTTTTGTTAAGTTCTTGGAATGACCTGCTGGAACAGAAAGACCTCAAGGAGAGGAGGTGCTGAAATTTGCTGGTTTATCAGGTGAGCTGTTGCAGCTCCTGCATCCCTGTAGCCTGACCAGGTAGCTGCTGCTAAGTGACAATTGATGGAGGAGCCCGACAATGTCAGTAGTGGTGGAACACGCTACCCTTCTGTTCTTATTGCACCATGTATTCATAGGCCTGGGAGCACCAAATACTTTAGCATTCTTGAAGCTAAGGAGGTGTGAACTAGACCCTTGCCTGTATGGGGGTGGGGGAGATACCTCATGTAAGTCTTTCTAAAGGAAGTATAGGGTAAATAATGAAAAGGACTATGGATTCTATCCTCTCACCTCACCCCACCCCACCGCCCCTTATAGGCTAATGAAGAGTTACGTGTTTGTAATCAGAATATATTGTTGGCTTCCCCTGAACCAAGGATTTTATTGGATGTATAGAACACAGGAAAAATACAAACAACTAATCTTCCCCCATCCCTCTTTCTTCAGAGAATATATTATTGGCTTTGGTACAATTTGGAGAGGATTTAGGTCATCTGCGACTGACAAACCTAATATAGTAAAAGATCCTGCTTTGTTTCCTTCCTATGACACAGTAAATCTTGAGGCCATCAAATCACGTTTTTCAGCAAGAAAATGTGGGTAAAATGGGAAAACAAGGATTTTAAACAGAACATCTTCTCCAAGTGCTACAGGTTTTGCGGGAGGAAATCCAAACAGGCAGCTCTGTTCAAAAAATAGCAACTACATGTATTATTAAATGTATTTACCACTTATACAGTCGTACCTTGGTTTTCGAACAGAATGCGTTCCAGAAGTCTGTTCAACTTCCGAAACATTCAGAAACAAAGGTGTGGCTTCTGATTGGCTGCAGGAGTGTCCTGCAGCCAATCAGAAGTCATAGAAGTCATGCCGGACATTCAGCTTCCAAGGTAAAGTTTGCAAACTGGAACACCTGCTTCCGGGTTTGCGACATTTGAGTTCCAAGTTGTTCATGAACTAAGCCATTTGAAAACCAAGATACGACTTTATAACTATGTAATCAGTTTACAACTATGAAATCAATATATAATTAAAATACACAACAACAATTCTACCAGGTCACTAAAACATCCTTAATTAAGTTATACAACAAAACAAGCAATTAAAAAGCATGCCAGTCATAGTGAATATTTTCTCACAAGGCATTTTGGTTTTATTCTTTATTTGTTGTAACTGGTCTAATTCTGTTCTTTAAAGTTTATTTTTTAAGGAAAAAACATGGCCATTAAAACAGTTAAAACCAAAACCAAAAAAAAAAACAGTTAAAGTAATAGAATCATTTCTGGACTCCTGTTTATAGTGCTACTTGTACTGATTTCATTTCTTAGGGACAGGATCCTTTCTCTTCTAGGTGTACTAGGATTCCATTTTCAATCAAGTTTCATTTTAAATCAGTGAGACTTGCATTGGAATACTTAAGGGCAGACAGATGTGGTCTGAAACACTTCTAGAATCTTGGGTCGCATTTCAAAAGGGGGCAAGCGTTGAACTTGACAAGCTCAGGCTGAAGCTGAGTGTGTGCTTGATTGAAATCCTGAGGTGAAAAAGTAAGTATACATAGCAGTGGCAAAGTCTGGAGAAGTGACTCAAGGTGCTAATGATTTCGATGGCGGCTGGTGTACTCTGTCCTTTCTTGCCCCATTGCACTGATGAACAATCCATTGACGACCCCCAAAGCAAGTTTGAATCACGGAATCCAAGTGCTAGTGATTTAAAAATAGGTGGCCATGTGGTCCCTTGCAATAGCTATGCCATCCCTAAAGCTGCAGGAGCGGATGAGAAGTGAAGTGCTTGTGATTTACTCCCATGCACCTCCCATGCACACTCACCTTTAAACCATAGTTAGGTTTAACAGTGGTCTAAAGGGATGCTTGAGCAATGTGTGTATACAAATAGATCTTTATAAAGGCTTTAATATGCCACTGCACTGTATGGCCCTGTTGAAGAACTCTTTTAAAACATTTCACTAGTTCTCAACTTGTGCTCTATACCTTTCAGTGTCTGAGACCTATGTGCCTAGCCAGGGACACAGTTTTGTCTCCTGCATCACACATAGAGCCCAAGAGCTCTGCCAGACCTTGCAAGGTGACCTAAAACACTCAGAACCTGCAAGCGATGTTAAATCTGCTTCCTCTGACTTACCAGATCAGCAAACAAATGTTTAGCTAGCAATAATGCAGTTTTCAGTATGCCAGGATTTAGAATTCCTGAATAAAGCTGGGGGCTTCCAGCTGAGCTGAAACATGCAGGTGGTGAAAATGTCTAGTTTGTACTTTATATTGGAAAAGCTTATTCCACCTACATGAACATTTTATTTATCTTTTTTATTGTCTTTAAAGGAGGACCTGTAATGTCTTCTATCTTATGCATCCCTTTCTGTCTTTGATGTTTCCCCACATCGGGCATGAACTGTTAGTGCCCATCTTAACACTAGATCGTTGCACTCAATGTCCTGAAAGTATCTGATGTAGTTGCATCTCTTGAAGCTAAGCTGGTGCAGAATGTTCTTGAATGGGAAAAGAACACATGACTGACACCCCCTCACCCCCAAAACCACTCAGGTCAGTTTGGAGAGTTGAGTGGAATTCAGATGCAGCCTCATAAAACAATGCATTACATTTAAAATTTGAGTTGAAATGACACACCTTGTGGACAAATTTCAAGGATCTACACTGAAAGTTGCTGAGCAAATGGAAAGACTTAATTTTAAGAAACTGGATGTATATTTGTTGCGTAGGGAGTAATTTGCTGTTTTTTTCGTTGTCCATAGGCTGCAATGCTTCTTAGTTCAGGGCCATTTCAAATGTGCAAGAATAGCATGAGGTTCAGTTCTCCAGAGTGCTGGTGGAGAATTGTATGTCTGAGCATTCAGTGCTTTAAAAAAAGCAGGAAAAGATCTCTGCATGTAAAAAGCTAGCAAGTCAGGAAGAAGGCAAGGAGAAACGCACTCTGAGCTTTCCAAGTGAAGCAGGAAAATGTTTTAGCGGGAAACATTCAAATACGTATTCTCCCACTTGCCTTCTAAAGTGATATAGTTTAGAATGAAGAATGACACATGGTTGCTGCATATTTGAAATTTAGTTATAGATGACTGTTCTGAAAACCCAATGTGCTGAGGTGGTGGTGAATAGATCTAACTATTTCAATATCTTGTCAGCCAGAGCTCTATCTGCAGTTCACCTATACATTTTGTTTCAAAAGCTATAAAATAAAAATATATTTTCTGTCCCAGTTGAAGTTATACGCTCAACCTTTAAAATCTGGGCTGGTGATTCCATCAACACTGAAATAAAGGGCAACTGGTGGGCTTGCTTAACCTCAATCCTTTTATATATTTCTGTCAGCATTTGAACCATCAACAATCAAGGCTGAAAACTACCGTAGCTCCTCAATGAAAAAAAAATCATGTTTCTAAGCTGTATAGCATAGCTCCCTAAGCTCTGTTATGGCTAATACATTCCAACCTTCAGCAAATACTGCTGACATTGGGCCTTTGAACAAAAAGAAAATGCAATTTTCCCTGAATCCATGCATATTGACAGGTTTTAGTTGTGTGTGTATGTTTTTAGATCTAGCATATTTCTTTTACAGGTTTCAAAAATTCCTAACTTTAAAAGATTAATTGACAACAAATGGGGTGCTTGTTGTTTTTTAAAGGATAATAATAATAATAATAATAATAATAATAATAATAATAATAGGTGTTTGACTTTTCCTCAAAATATTGTTAAAATCTGACATTGGCATGCAGTTCAGTGCCACCAGAAATCTAGAGATAATGTCTATCTTGTTCTTGGGCACATGTTGTTACCAAGCTTCCAGTATAGTGAGACCTAAACCAGAAAATTAAAGTACAATATGTCCTGACCATGGATGGAGGTTCCTCAGCTCAGTTTCATTTTAAACCTCTGCTCTGGCCCCATGTCAGAGTTGAGGAACCCTGCAGTCTAGAAGACCCCACCAAGTCATGCTGCTGTTGTGCAGGATTATTGTTCCTCGCAGAAGGTCATGAAAATTAATTTTATTCTTAGGGTTTTTTTCTCATATTCACACCGGTATGTCACAAAGGACTCCTCCAGATGTCCTTTTAATTGCACATTCATGAGGATTTGTGCTCCTGATGCACCTTCAAAAGTGTCAGGGTGGTCCCATGGTGTGGTTCCAGTCTGTGCGTACCCTGTAGCATCCTGCTGAAATCCTGTAACTCTTTATACAGCAAAGGTTCTGGCTTATTTTTGCTCCACATTTGTTGCACTGTAGCCCCTCCAGAGAGCAAGAATGTGCGGAGGAATCATAATCACCCCTAAATTTGTAGGAGTTGTACTTGTTGAGGATTAGCTAAGAATGTCATCTGTGCTTGTTGCTGCTACTGCAACAGCATGGCCACCATTCTGTAGAGAGGCATAAAATTCCCTATCCAGGATCAAACTCAGGAGAAACTGCCAGTTTGTGGTAGAAACCTATCATGCTCAGCACTGATTGGCCAGTGCTTGCAGCATCAGAAACCCACCAACCTTGGGGACTTGTTTTGGGTAGCTCTTTAAAATGTACTTTCTTCTTTTATAAAATAAAAAGGGCCAAATAAATGTTTAAATAAATTAATCCTACTATAATTTAAAAACAAAATAGCTGGAAAGCCTGGCTGAGGATTTTGGGAGAAGGGGTGAGGTAGACAACTGCGATCAACATTATAATTGCTGAAAAGCACATCTGCTCCAATGCATTTTGAAATGGAGAAGGGGGCAAAGGAGGAAGGCGGACTCCACAAGCCAAAAAAAGATGAGCTCTGTTTTTAAAAGTTTATTTGTTTAACAGGGGTAGGCAACCTAAGGCCCTGGGGCTGAATGCGGCCCAATCGCTTTCTCAATCTGGTCCACAGACGGTCTGGGAATCAGCGTGTTTTTACATAAGTAGAATGTGTCCTTTTATTTAAAATGCATCTCTGGGTTATTTGTGGGGCATAGGAATTCGTTCATTCCCCCCCCCAAAAAAATATAGTATGGACCCCCACAAGGTCTGAGGGACAGTGGACCGGCCCATGGCTAAAAAAGGTTGCTGACCCCTGGTTTAACTCTGTGGACTGTGAGCCAAAATCGAGCCAGAGTAAAGCACTGCAAGTCCCACTGATTTCATGGGGAAGAGTGTTTAAGTACATGCTTTCCTATCTAAAATAAATGAGATTTTAAAAAGCATAGGGCTGCAATCCTAGATGCATGTGAGGCCCATTGAACCCCATGGGACTTATTTCTGAGTAGATTGCATATAGGATTTCACTGTTACTCTAAATGTGCTGTGTGTCTGTGTCTATATTTGGTCTTTTGGGTTATTTTTTTCTCTGTGCGTTACTTCTGATGAGGCGCACTGTGCCAGTCCTCACATTTTTCTCTGGGTTTCTGAAGCTCTAGTTTTCCTCCTCTAATTGTCTCTCTCTCTCAGTCCTTCTACGGATTTTAAGAGCCTCCCCTCTCACCCTTAGCTAGGAATGGTTTTGGTCGGCTGCTTCTTTAAATTGTTCTTTTAAAAAGATAATTAATAAATAATATAAAGGTCACAGTGAGGAAGTGGCAGCTCCACCAGAAAACAATGTGTACTCTCTAAATTTGAACCAAGCCATTTCCGCTCTTTGATTTAAGTTTAGTTGCTTCCTGTGGTTTCATGTCCTGCCCTCCAGTTGAATCTCTGGATGGGCTCCAGTATAAATTGCACTCTTCCAATGAAATTAGAGACTAGCAATAGATGGGTCAGCTAGTAAACAGCATTTAAACCAAATACTATGCTGCTTGGTGTTTGGATGAAAAATAGTCTGAATATTTGAAAGGATTTTGTGCCCTCTACTCCGATTTTCAGCTAGGTCACTAAACTTTGTTTTCATCCATCCTCTCTGAAGTTATTTTTTACCTTCTGTTACTTTTCTAGCCCTACGTCGGGGACTAGTAATAATGATTTTAGAAACTGAAACTAAGAAATCTGCTTTTAAGAAATTTGTATTCTGGTTACTGTTACTACTGGGAAGAGAAAGGTGAAAATGCAGAAAGCGTTGGCAGTTCAAAAACTTAATGCTAAATCACACCTTACAAAACTTGCACTCCCTTATGCACCACTCCCTGCTTCTCCTTCAGCACAGTCACAAGTAGGAGACCAGAAGCTTTTGCTTTTATTTTAGATTTACCATACTTCAGCTTTCAGGCTTCATGCAATCTCAGCTATGCCTTGTTGAAACAAGCCAACTTCAAACCATTGTTTATGAAGCTAACTTGCTTCAACAAAGCATAGTTAAAGCTAATCTCAGTTTAGGGTTTGGACATAGCAGTAAATTGTGGATAATCTATAATGGAAGTGGAAGTTTCCAATATGTGTTGGAGGAAAGGAGGGACAATATTGCGTGAAGATGCAGCTGTGTCCTAGTCAAGAATTTACCGATCTGAAAGTAATGGATGCTTGAGGAATGTAAGTACCCATTATATAATTGCTCCAAATCTGTGCACCGTTCTGACTCTTAAGAGCAAATGGGCCAGAGCCGAAGTAAAAACGAGTTGCAAAATTGCTTATTGCTTCTGATCATTTGTTATACTTAAGTGAATATTTGGGGTGTGAGTTCATATGTGATTTCCACATATCAGAAGAAATGTTGAAAACTGCTGCTGTAAGCATTAGGGTGGTGTGTGTGTTCTTAGTTTTCTTTCCTGAGTGGATTAATAACCAACCTTTCTAACCCTAATGTTCAGGATGAGTGTATTTCATGATAAGATGGCAAAGCCTGACCAGGCTTTTAGGGAATAGTTTTATTTCATAGTTCACAAATTAAAGGTCGTCATCCCCCCATTTTGTATGGGTGCATATTTTAAATATCTGCTTTTAATTTGTTGGTCTGAAACTATTTGGCTCTCCAGGTAAAGAACGGAAAGAGTGTGACACCATCTAATTCTAGGCATGTGCAAAGACACCCCAACAGGTCTGAGTGTTCCTCTTTCTCCATGACTAGTTAGGCAGTTCAATCCCTGAAGTGGGGGAAAGTGGGTAGATAATGCTGTGTTTTTTAAAGCTAGTGTTTATAAACCCAGTTCCAGCAGTGGGCAAGACTGAACAGTGTTCAGAATGAACATGTGGTCTCTTTATGGATGGTCACTAGGCTTTTTGCTGGATTGGTTGCCTTGGTGTGTTTGTGTGCATGAGTGATTTGAGCGGGGGGGGGGAGAGACTTCACAAAGATAAGTAGTACATATCTAAAAGCAGGTGTATTCACTTATTTAAGATATTTCTGTACGGTTTTTCAGGTGGCCCTCACAAAATGGTTTACATGAAATGCTTCCAACAATAGGCATCAAAGTTCAGTAACATTCCATTTTTCGCCACGGCAGCAAACCCCAGGAGTGTCACTTGAGCTCTCGCAGCCATCCCTCCCAGAATGCCTCGCTCTGAAGAAGGACCTCCATGGCCCTTCTTGAAAAACGGGAGGAAGTGATGGAGGAAGAGAGCCTTGCTGGGCAGGTGGTGGTGGCAGTCGCAGCAGGGCCCTCTAGCGGAAGGCCTGGCCTTGCCCTTTGTGGTGGCAAAGCATCGCTTGGAATGCCACCACAATACACGTAACATGGTCTGTGTTACCATCGCTTCCACAGGGATGGCACTACAAAGAGTTACACTGCAACTGGCTCTTTGACCAGTGCTGGCATGGGAACAGCTGAAGCAATTAGGCTTCGTTGGAACTGTGACAGCAACAGCTAATGTCTGAACGCTTCCCCCCCCCCCCTTCCTTCCTTTCTCCCTTTCCCTCAATCTCTTTCAGGACACTTAAAAGCCGCGTTTCTCGGTGCTGAAGGACAGCCTGAGCAATGGAGCCTCGGACGCCTCACAGCATTACTGGGGTTCCCAATTCCACCGTGGTGGTCCAGCCTCTCCTGGACAGCCGCATCCCCTACGGCAGGCTGCAGCATCCTCTGACCATCCTTCCAATTGACCAAATGAAGACCACGCACCTGGAGAACGACTACATAGACAACCCCACCCTGGCCCAACTGGCTGCTCAGAAACATCCCCGGGGCCACCACGAGCCCGCCCACCCCCCGCGATGTGAGCAGGACATCACCCACCCGTGGATCTCTTTCAGCGGGCGGCCCAGTTCCATCAGCAGTAGCAGCAGCACATCTTCGGATCAGAGGCTTTTGGATCACATGGTTCCAGCCCCGGTAGCAGACCAGTCCTCCCCGAGGGCTGTCCGGATACAGCCCAAGGCGATTAATTGCAAGCCCTTGGACCTGAAGGGACCTGCTTCTCAGGAGATGGACAAGCACTTTTTGCTGTGTGAAGCCTGTGGGAAATGCAAATGCAAGGAGTGCGCCCTGCCCAGGACTTTGCCCTCCTGCTGGGTGTGCAACCAGGAGTGCCTGTGCTCGGCTCAGAACCTGGTCAACTACTCCACCTGCATGTGTCTGGTGAAGGGCGTCTTCTACCACTGTACCAACGAGGACGACGAGGGCTCTTGCGCAGACCACCCCTGCTCCTGCTCGCATTCGAACTGCTGCGCTCGCTGGTCTTTCATGAGCGCCCTCTCTCTGGTTCTGCCTTGCTTGCTGTGCTACCTGCCGGCCACCGGCTGCGTGAAGCTGTCGCAGCGATGCTACGACCAAGTGAGTCGGCCTGGATGCCGGTGCAAAAACACAAACAGTGTGATTTGCAAAGCATCACCTGAAGGGAAAGTTGGCAGCAGGCCAGGGAAGCCATTTTGATCTCTGGAGTGAGGAGGAGGGGCGGGTGGGGGTGAGAAGTGCCGAAAAACAACAGGAAAGGGAGTTTCATAACCTGCGTTGCGAGTGTAACGTGTCAGCCTTTTGCTTTCAACAAACGAAGGGAAATGTCTCTTTCCAGGAACTGAAGCACTTTGGGATTATTCAGGGGGTTGTGGAAGTGGTGATCTGTACTTATTATGCAGTAGGGATCTGAAGGATCTTTCTGAATATATATTTTTTTTTGCAGAGCAAAGGCAGAAATCTACTAGATAGGGCAATCTGAAGACTGCTTCTGTTCATTTCTTAGTCTTGGCTGCTTGCTAAGTCTACATACCACAAGAATAATTAACAGATGGGATTGGCAGGTACATCAACAGCTGAAACAGGGTTCTTATTCCTAGAAGGTGATATCCATTTCAGCCCCCTCCCCCACACTACTCCAACCTTTTATTTATTACCTGTAGACCACTGGCAATCGAGAGTTAATGTTCTCAACACTTTAGTAGGGACCCTGCCCAACCCCTCAATATCCGCCCCCCCCTTTAAGGCAGTTATTGAAAAAGATCCTTCTATCCATTCCCTAAGTCCTTTTCAGTCAGCCTCCATGGGCCGAAATGATAGAACTTGATAGGCAGAAATCAGCAAATGCTACTTTTTTACAGCACGGAGAGGATGTTGCCCTTAGCTGATTGATGCATATCAAGCTACAGTTGAGGCACAGATGGAAAAGTGGTCAACCCCACCAGTTTCCTCCTCTTAAGGCCATTTTATTCTTTGTTGCTCTCTCTCTCTCTCTTTTGTTGGCTTCATTGAGTGTATACAAAGACTGCATCTTGCCTAGGGACATGATCTGTCCCTCATTTAACATCAGTTGGATGCTATTGGTGTGTGTGCCCCCCCCCCCAACGATTTTGCCAGTGACAGGAAGATCTCTGACCTGCAATCACTGATATGGAGATAATCCACTGCCTTCAGTAAGGCTACTCTTTGAGGTTTTGATTCTTGAAGTGCACAGGCAGCCCTGGCAGCTAAAATCCTGTTCTCTGAGCAAAGCTTCCAGTAACAGGAGTGCTTGAGAGACGAGGCCCCTTTTCAGCCACGTGTTTCAGATGCATTTGCTTCTGAGCACACATTTAACACCAATAAATTACTTTGCCTAATCAAATGGCACATTTAGGGTATCACACAACGAGATCTTGCTAAGGCGAAGAAAAGAAGAAAAAAAGGCTTTGAAGGCACCAATATCATAAACCCTCCAATGTCCAATTGTGGCAGCCCTCCTCTCCTTGAAATAAACTATGTTCAGCTTAATTGAGCTACACATTAGTACTTACAGCATATGAGCCTAAACCAGCCTTTGGCAACCTGGTGCCCTCCAGATGTTGGCTGGGATTGATGGGTGTTGTGGTCCAACAACATGTGGAGGGCACCAGGTTGGTGAAAGCTAAGCTAAGAAATCACCTTATCCCTACATTACCCTTCTTCCACCTTGCACTCACAGGGCCAATGCAAACTGAGCACAATTCATTTGCATATATGTGGGATGGGTACACACACACACACACACACACACACACACACAGTGTATCAGTGCAACCCCAAGCTCACATGAAAGGTGGATTTGGTTTTGGCCAAATGACATTTGCTCAGTATTTAAATTCTCACTTTTATTGCTGCTGCTCAACTTTTGTCTCCTGTAAAATAACATTATCTTAGTAAATACAGAGGAATTTCTTTTAAAAAGGAAAAGAATAAGTCTATTTTAGCATTAAGTACTTTTAGAGGAGCATGTGGAAGCTTAGAGGTGAATATTTGTTACAAACTGCCCATGATTTTCAGTAGCCGAGTTTTCCGCCTCATCTATACACTCAAGGTTAGGGTTATTGCACGAGGGACTGTTAAATTCCTACTAAGTTAGTTCTTGGTATGAGCTTTCGTGTGCATGCACACTTCGTGTGTATCTGACGAAGTGTGCATGCACACAAAAGCTCATACCAAGAACTAACTTAGTTGGTCTTTAAGGTGCTACTGGAAAGAAAAAAAATTTTTTTTTTTTACTATGGCAGACCAACACGGCTACCTATCTGTAACTGTTAAATTCCTGTTGGGAAGAGAACAGAAGCACCTCTATTCAAGACCAATGTTCCATTCCCTTAAAGTGGATTGATCCCATTCTATTGACAACCACAAGGTGCTAAACAGAAAACAGTTCACCAATATAATAAATCAAACTGAGTGGGTATTTGTTGCATGCAAAAAGCTGAACTTATGTCTCTGCTGGTTTTATTTTTCAACTTGGAATTCCTGTACTGGAGTGATTGTGTGAAAACTGCCTTGTTTTAATTAGGCAAGCAGTAGGCAAAACCACACTGTCATTCTCCAAGCAAATCAGATTTCTCATTTGAAACGAAACACACACTATACTGACCGTAGCAAACCATCGTTCCCCCCCCCCATTTTGCTTTTACTCACTGGGGGTTGACTTCATTTTTTGAGAACTGTATATATTTATTGATTGGGAAATATTTTTAATCTTCCTTTTTATATTTATAATATGCTGGCTATGTATATAGTGTTTCACAGAAAAAGGGATGCTACACATACGTTGTCAAGATACTGATTTGTATAGTTTAGCCTTGCCAAGAACACACTGGGCACATCCACTGGGAGCATCTGCCCATAGAAGTGAATGGGAGAGGCATCAAGAATGGCTTTGCTGCCACTCCCATCCATTTCAATGCAGAGTGTTTCATAAGTTCCTGTTGGGTTGCGCACAGTATGTTGTACATATATATTCTTGCACAAACTTGAGGGAACCATGCAATGGGGGAGTGGGGGAAAAGAAAGAGAAACTTAGCCAAAATACTGTTGAATGTATAAATCGCCGTAGCTTTTCAAGGGATGGTAAACCAGGCTCACAGAGTATAAGCAAGCTGGGCATCCAGCCTCAAACACAACACTCTCGGTTAATTATATGCTTTATTGTATCTTATGCTCCTGTTAATGTGGGACAGCCCTGATCAGGCAACTACAGATTCTAGCTGGCTTGGCTGTCCATAGCAAGTAAGCAAACTGGTGGATCAGCACTTTGCCAATTTATATATGTACATACCCACACGGAACATTTCTATATTTCTTATACAATGTTGTTGTGTTGTTGTTTTTTTAAAAAAATGAAACCAGGCCTTTAATTTTTACTGTACATAGCTCTAAACCACTGAAATTTCTACATGGGCTACCCCCCCCCCGCCATTTTAAACCTGTCAAGGCCAATCTGATGTAAGTGGATCAATGTGCTCTAAAAGGCTGTGAAAGGAAAGCCTACACAAATGTAGCAGAATGAAGCTCCTTGTATCGTCCAGGCCCCCCTCTGGTGTAGCAGTCAGTCAGCATGTTTCTCCGGCTCTTTCCTCGAGGCCTAGCAACAAAGTTGACAAGTTTCATACTGAGCATTGAAAGGTTTCCGGATTAGACCAGCCCAAAAGCCTGGACAACATTACACTGTTCCTTTTAGATGGACTTGGCTGCTGTGGTAGCAAAGGATCCCTCCCGCTTAAGCCAACACACTTTTCCTTTTACGTTTTTTAAAGGCCATCTTCCACTTTTAAGGTACACACACACCCCTTTTGACATTGCCTCCAGATTCGAAACACTAAGTATTCAAAAGGTTGGATAATATGGCTGCATACATTTGAAACTGAGTGAATGCTGCACTGGCTGCACACCCCCCCAGGGTCAAAACTTATCAGAAAATGAACCATCTTTCTTTTTAATTGTCCCAGCAGGTCAGGCTGGATCCTGGGGATGACCCCATCACTCAAGCGTTGTTGATCTTGTTGTTGTTTTGCCTTCCTGAAAACTCTTTCTCATTGCTTTAGCAAAGTAAAATATCTATTTCCTCTTCTGACCCTAGTAAATGTCTGTCTTGCAGCACTGTGCACGTTTAGGTTTATTTTTGTTCAGTTTTGCAGAAAACAGTCAAGGTTCTTATTTACTTCTTCCATCAACTGAAAAAAAAATATTGCCACAAACGTTTTCCTTTGTATAGAATATTTATTTTGAAGCTCTATTTTAATAGTATTTATTTTAGAAGTCTACTATTGTAAGAGTTCTTCTGTTTGTGAAGAAAAAACAAGTTAAACTGAATGTACTGATCTAGAAATTATATATAAAATATATATTGTTAAATATACAAAGGTCCTGTGACTTCTTTCTTGAAATACAGTTTTTGACTCTCAGTGGTGAAATGGCACATACTGGGCCATGGGTGGCAAGAGATATTCCCTGGAGACTTATGACCAGAATTCCTAATGTCATAGAAGACTTCTTTGTTTATAAACTAACTTGGTTTTGAAACTAAGAAGCAGCAGCTCTGCGGAAGGGTACTTGCCGATTTGAATTCCCAACAAGGCATAGCCCAAAGGGTGTGCTCTGACATCACCCACCTATCTGAGCAATCTCAGTTGGAATACAACCACTGTGGAGCTGGTTATCTGAGGCGAACGATAAAATAGCACAAGAAATGGGCAAGAAGAGAAATCTTACAGGAGAACAGGCTGAGTTAAATGGCTTAGTTTGGGGTGAGGAGAGCACAACACTCAATAAAGACACATAGCGGCTCGTCTTGAGCCAGGTGTATGGCATAGGTCAGGGGTAGGCAACCTAAGGCCCGGGGGCCAGATGTGGCCCGATTGCCTTCTCAATCCAGCCCATGGATGGTCCGGGAATCAGCGTGTTTTTACATGAGTAGAATGTTTGCTTTTATTTAAAATGCATCTCTGGGTTATTTGTGGGGCATAGGAATTCATTTATTTTATTCACAATATAGTCCGGCCCACCACATGGTCTGAGGAACGGTGGACTGGCCCATGGCTGAAAAAGGTTGCTGACCCCTGGCAGAGGTCAAGAAAGGCCCCTATTGATGTCCCTTTAAACTACATGGTAGTCTTGAACATTTCAGTTCAATATTCCCTACCAGACAAGCCATACTATCTTTGTACAGTGGTACCTCGGGTTAAGTACTTAATTCACTCTGGAGGTCCATTCTTAACCTGAAACTGTTCTTAACCTAAAGCACCACTTTAGCTAATGGGGCCTCCTGTTGCTGCCGCGCCACCGGAGCACAATTTCTGTTCTCATCCTGAAGCAAAGTTCTTAACTTGAGGTACTATTTCTGGGTTAGCAGAGTCTGTAACCTGAAGCGTATGTAACCCGAGGTACCACTGTATATGTTCACATAGATAAATGATGGCTGGAATTCAGCATCATACGAAAGAGATTGTTACATCAGCACAAGCATATCTGCTTGACGGATGGAACTATTTCTCCCCACCCCTTGTGCTGCTTTGGGGGTTTCCCCCCTGATACTTCCAAGCAGATTGGGGGGGGGGCAAGGGGAGAACGGGGAAAGCCCCATTGGGCTAGAGGGACTCATCGTGCTGGTTTCTGCTAGTGGAACAATTGAATTGAATCCAGCCCATAATCCAAAAAGGAGTAGGTAAGCACATAGATTGCATCAGAAGAGGCTTCTTACAGTAGAGCAATGACTGGTAATTGAACTCTACCATGCATTTGGTTAGAAGGCTTTTTTCGAAGAGCTGCTTGGGCCCACACAAGGTGTTTGTTTCCTTTGCAAAAGTAGTTGTACTACTGTTGCAATTTTAGTACTGTGGCCAGTGCTTTTCAACAAAATCAGCCACCTCACTAGTTTATTAGCATTGGTAATAAACACTATGGTGTCTGTATTATTCCCCTGTAAGAGGTGGCCTACCATTACTTCTGTGCTTTTTTACCCAAAGTACATGTGCCCATATATGTAATCTAAATAATGTTTCCAAAACTCTTTCATTATGCCCACTAATACATGTCAAAAAAATTTTTTTAAGGTAATAATAATTGAGAATGTGGGGAGAGAGGAAGAGAAACCCTTCTGAAATATCTCTCATTTTCTGAATCAATTAAATGAATGGCCGTGTTCTCTGTTATGGTTGTGTTGAGACACCAGTTTCCAAACTCCTTTTTTATTTTAAAAATGGCCACCACCATTTCCACCTGGTAAACAAAAGTTGGTAAATAGTCCCATGAGGCCTTGTTTTAATAGACAAGACACATTATTCTTGCATGCTGCCCCTCCTACACACACCACCAAAATACTAAAGAATATGGAAGATTTAAACTGAATCTAGTGCAACCTTCCCGTTTGAAAGCATTAAATATTTGTGAACGGCTTCCTCAGAGACTGGTGTAACTGCTCAGCTGCTGCATCCACTGATCCCTGAAGATAGTGGTCAGGATGTTTTTTGAGTAAAACATTTCCAATCAGGTTTTTAAAATGGGTCTCAGCATCTCTCCAATCAACTGAGTAGCAGGACATCATCTTCCGTTTAAACCTGCCCAAGTTTCTTCTCCTTACTGGATGCTGAGAGAAGCTTCTGGGAAATCACCTTGGGAGCCATTTGCATCCCTCTAAAGTGAACGAAAGAGTTCCAACATCTTTAAAAAGGAACGTTTCAAGCAAGCACAACAGGGTTACATCAAACTGGGTGGAGGAGAAAATAACTGGTATGCACATGGGGCAGGTACCCTTTGACCCGAATCTAATTCTCATCATCCTTTCTGGAGAAAATAGTAAGACAGAAAATGCCAGAAGCTAAAGAACAGGAGGAAAGGAGTCATAAGGACAAATCATTAGAAACATTACAGAAGCCAGCAGGAAAAATACCTTTTGGAAAATACTCTTATGAGTTTATCTTTGCTGTTTGAAAACAAAAACACCTCAAACTCTGGAAGAACAAGATGCTTTACTTTTTAATTCTTTTTTATTATTACATTTATAGTCCACTATTCATCCAAGAGGCTCATGGTGGTATACATGTTTCTCCCTCTTCCCATTTTAGCCTCACAATAACACTGAGGTAGGTTTGGCTGAGAGATGGTAACGGGACCTAGGTCACCCAGTGAGCTTCATAGCCAAATGGGGATTTGAACCCTGGTCTCCCAGGTCCTAGTCCAACAATCTATCCATTACACTTATGATACAGTATTTTAAAAATCACTTCTTTTAAAATAAGCCGCTAAATGGCTGTTCCTCTATATCTGCATGTAATGTTGCAGAGAACAAAATAACAAACAAGAATCACAGAAGAATTCCATTTCTTGTCAACAAGAGAGAGCAAATCCACACATTTCGTCCTCCACAAATGGACCGTACTGTTATTTATATGTTGCAAAGGTGTCCTTCTGTTTCTCAGAGAGCTCTGAACTGCATTTTAGTCTCACACAGCAAGAAACCCAGTCAGGCCAGTTAAGCAGAAAGGCGAACCACCAAGCCTCGCAGCTGAATGCTGCTTGGAACCAAAGCATTCCACACCACCGCATCCAGTGCTATGCTGTAACTGACCATCTTAAACGAGAAATGTTAATAACGCTAGAGGCATCCATTAAATTCAGGCTTATTTGCAGGAACAACTGATGCTCTCTTGTAGTGAAGAAACCAAGCAGAAACCAAGCAGGGCACCCAAAAATCTCAAACATCTGGACTGTCTTGGTATATTCTGAGGTGATTCCCACCCACCTCTGCAGCATTTCCAGCTTCCCAACTTTCTCCCTAACACCCCCACGTTACCATATCGAAACCGTAGGCCATGCCCTCACACCAAACTCATCTAGAAAGAAGAAGTTTGAAATGTACAGTCATGACAAATGGGATTAATATATGTCTGGGACAGATATAAAGACTTGCTGGAAAATAAAACTCCAAGGTGGCTGTCGCCAATGGAAGCTAAGGCAGTTAAAAAGTTAAATATGGAGTCCAAGTGGCCAAGATACTGGGAAATTTTGGAAAAGGAAGGGGACAAATTGAGATTGCAGAGTTTTGAGAAATTAAAAGGGAAGGTGAGAGACTGGTTCCACTACCATCAAATAAATGAAGCGTTTAAACTGGACAGTAAAATTGGCTTCCAGGTGGAAAAATTAAAATTGGAGACAGAACTGTTAGAACCCAGTACTAAGAATTTGTCCAAAATGTACAATTTGCTGCTGAAATGGAATACACAAGATGAAACGGTTAAATCGGTCATGATTAAATGGGCTCAGGACATTGGTCATAATATTTTGTTTGCTGATTGGGAAAAGTTGTGGACCACCGGGATAAAATTTACGGCATGTAATGCCTTAAGAGAAAACATTATGAAAATGATATATAGGTGGTACATAACCCCAGTCAAGCTTGCAAAGATTTACCATGTGCCTGACAATAAATGTTGGAAATGTAAAGAAACTGAAGGTACATTTTTTCATCTTTGGTGGACCTGCCCGAAGATTAAGGCATTCTGGGAAATGATCTATAATGAACTTAAAAAGGTATTTAAATATACTTTCCCCAAGAAACCAGAGGCCTTTCTCTTGGGTATTGTCGGCCAAGGGGTGTTAAAGACGGATATAACTTTCTTTATGTATGCTACAACAGCAGCTAGAATACTCATTGCGAAGTACTGGAAGACGCAAGAACTACCCACACTGGAAGAATGGCAGATGAAGGTGATAGACTATATGGGCTTGGCAGAAATGACGAGCAGAATCCGAAACCAGGGAAGAGAAGCAGCGCAAGAAGAATGGAAAAAATTCAAGGACTATTTAAAGAAATATCATAAAGTTAATGAAAGTTAGAATGATGTTGGACTGGAAAGTAAATGGTTACTATTAGCAATGGTTAAGACAAGGAAAATAAGGAAGAATAGTCTAAATTTAAATTAAAATAAGGGAAGATTTGCTGAACAATCGATAAGAATTTGGAATACAGAAAGGGGAGGCATGAGGAAGTCGGGGAAGATAGGATATGAAATTAGGATATGAAATGATACATGTTTTTTGTTTTGTTTTTGTTTTTGTATGTTTATGTTTGTTGTATTGTGTTTATATGGAAAAATAAAAATATTAAAAAAAAAAAACAAATGGGATTAATATAAGCCAACAACTTTGTGACAGCGGCCGGAGGAGAAGCCCTAGGCCGCTTTGCCCCCTCTTTCCCATCTTCTCCCCCCCCCAACAGTTTCTTATTCTCCCACTTTAATAAAACAATATCTACGTGGCCCAAGGCAGGTGCGATTTTCATAATTTATGGGTTTCGGAGACAGGAAGAGAGCTCCGGAGTTTTATTGTGCTTTGCTCACTAAATGGCATTCCGATTGTCTACATATCATTCTTTCAGGCTCTGCTATCTGGCAGGCGTACAGGCCCTTTTGGAACCCACCTGTGCCTGCTGCCCTCAGGCAAGGGATAATTATGAATACATCTGTATGTGCTAAGCAGGAGATGAATGAAAAATTCTCCTCATTTCCCCATGTCATTAGAAAAAAACTTCCTGCATTGACACCTCTATTAGCACTCAGCAACTACAGGCTTGAAATAAACCTCCCTCCGATTCTTCCATTTATAAAAATAAGGAAATCTGCCTTCCCATCCCTAGCTTCTCTCCTTGCATTGCTCCATGTGGACATGTGCAAATCCATCCCAGCAATTCCCAGCCTATCCATTGAAAGTCTTGAGATGCCATTTATATATTAGGAGAGTGACTCAGTTCTGTTACAAAACCTGGGGTGAGGCTGCAATCCTCTGCACACTAAATTGGAAGATGGCATGTAGTGAACAGCGCAATCGTGTGTGTATGTAAGTCCCATCGCATCCAGCGGGGATTACTCCTAAGTATGTGTGTATAGGATTTCAGCCTTACATTGCAATCCAACCTATGTCTATCAGTGTGGGTCACTGGATCTTAATCCCGGTTAAGTGCAGGACAGCAGCCTCAACCACACATTCACTTCAAACAAACAGAAGTTACATTGTGAATGATAAATTTAGGAAATAAAAAAAATATTTATCAAAATCAGATTTCGAAATTCATCAACAGCTGAACAGAGCTCCTGCTTGTACAGTATGAAAATAACATTGCCAGCTAAATATGTAAACCTGAATCCCACTGAAGGTTTCTCATGTTAAAGTTTCAGAAACTTTTGAAATATGTGAACTTTCTTCTTTCTACCATTGGACTACTGCCAATTGAATCTTGCTGCTGCTTTCCTGAGATAGCTATTAAGCTAATAATGTCTCAACCAAGTTTAATAATAATAATAATAATAATAATAATAATAATAATAATAATAATAATAAATTATTTATATCCCGCCCTCCCCAGCCGAAGCCGGGCTCAGGGCGGCTAACAACAATCAAATAGTCGAACAATCAAAATAATTCAACATTTTAAAAATATTTCATTATAAAAATTAATTAAAATCAAGTTGATGGCAACCATTAAGCAAAATTCTGTGCAGGTTGCCAGAGGAGGGAGTCAGGCTGTGCCCTGTTGTTTGTTTGTTTGTTTGTTTGTTTGTTTGTTTGTTTGTTTGTTTGTCTAAAAACAAACCTGCAAGTGTGCATTGTAGAAAGCCTAACAGGCAGCTTTCCCACAAAAGTAGGGTGATGGTAAAAGAGTGAAGAAATAAATGTACATGCTAATACTCTCTCCCCTCAGCCTCAATCATATTTTTAAAAGCTGATGGTGGAGAGGTTTGTTCCCTGAAAAACGGGAAAAAAAATTTCCCCTTACAAAAATGAACCAGAATGTTTTTTTAAAATGTAAGATTCATTCATGACAAAATACCAGCCGCATACACCAGTGGCCCATATTCACAGCAGAAGATCAATTTTATGGGGCCAGGTAGGTGTAGGTCGTAATCTCATTTTAGAAATACCCCTGCAATATGCCATGAACTGTGGCATAAGTTGTGACTTGTATCAGTAGGAGCAGAAAATCTCTTTCAAGGTTGGCCTCATAAAGTTTTATTCAGTAAAGTTTTATTAGCTCTCAGCTTTAGAAAGTTACCACATCTGGTCACATCTGCATCTAATTTAAGTTAGTTTTAATCAAAGCGGCCCTTTCATTTAGCAACTTCCAGGATGAACAATCAATATATCCCAATGCCGTAACTGAATCTGCAAGAGTTGTCATTGCCCTGTAACAAAAATATAAAGCAGGCATAGCAGCACAGTTTTCTTGGACCCATTCAAAGATTGTTAAGTACTAGGATGAGATATTGACAGAAATTAAAACAAACAAACATTATTGGATGCCAATGACCAAAATACCCTTGGCTTGTATTATTTGCATACTGTAAAGAACTGATACCTCAAGAAGAACTAGAAATAATTATTCCTCCATTAACTGACTAGCCATCTGTCAAGAATGGGAGAGGCCAGACCCCGTGCCCACTACAGAAGAATGGTTAATAATAAGAATCTGTATGGTTAAGTTGATGATTTTTTTTAGGGTTGGAGAAGGAAAACAACAGGAGAAAAACTATGCTGAGAAATGCAACCTGCTTATAGTATATTCGAATAACAAGGCACAGGGCACAATTAATCCGTACCCATTATTAGGGGAAATATAGACAAAATGAATGCAAAGAAGCATAATGTCATTGTACAGTGTAGGACAATTATGAAAGGTAAAGGATCAATGGATGATTTATCAGTAGTGAGCAGTGATGCATTTTCGATCAACAGCCTGCTTACTACTACTATACTACTACTACTACTACTACTATTTCTTGTATTATCTATTAAAGGGAGGCAATGTTGAAATAAGCTAAGCTACAGGCTATGTAGTATGGTTATTTTTAATATGTCAAATGTTAAATGCAAATATGTTAATAATGACAACAGCAGCAAAATAAAATCAGATTCCCTTTGCAACTGGGAACATTTCGTACTCCAGTGTTTTATACTAGGTGAGGCATTCAACTCCTGCCTTGCCCTGGAACAAGCTTCCCCGGATAAGGTCGCTGTGAGTGATGACTTTTACTCACTTTCGTACCCCCATCCCAAGTGTGTCAGGTTCTGAATGACAAGCCCAAACCATGAATGAAAAGAGTGGGCAAAACTGCAGCACAGGAAGCTTTCAATTAGCTTGGATTGAGTTTCATAGCTCGACTAACGTTTTTCTACAACATCAGCTTCCTGACTCAGCATTTCCTCTGTAAATAATTTATAGCCGAAAGAGCAAATGCCAGAATCCTGGCAGGGAGTGGAAGGAGGGGGACACAGTTAATGCTAGAAGGTAAGGAAGAGAGTCATTCTTCATGCTGGGTGCTGATGATGGCCTCCTCTCAGACAATGCAGGAGGGCCAATATATGTCACACAGAAAAAGAACCCAACCTTCTAGGAGCATCACCCAAATGGCTTGCCTAGAGATAAATTGCCCTTGCATTTTGCTTTACTTCCTAATGACAGTAACCTCCTGCATGAAACAGGGAACTGCCAAGCCTCTCCTGCCCCAAAGGGACCATAAAACTTTACAGATTTCAGTCAAATAATCTGGAGTAACAGCTACTGCTGAAGGCAAGCACCAATTGCTGCATTAAAAAGCAAATGTTTCTTCTTGTAAAACAAGTAAATCGTAAGTGCTGTGTGTGTGTGTGTGTGTGTGTGTGTGTGTGTGTGTGCGTGCTTTTTAAAGGTCAAGGCAGAATGTTCTAAAAAGGAATGCTAGTTGAAAAGTTTAGTTTATAGTTGCTTCTTTGCAAATTCAGATGAAGCAGAATCACTGGCTTCCGTTGATCAAGTCATCCTATACTATTTTTACACATCACTTGGGAAGACAGGCAAACTAATATCAGTGTACTGGAAGAAGCAAAGATCACCAGTGTCAAAGCAATGATTCTTCAACATCAACTTCGTTGGACTGGTCATGTTGTGCGGATGCCTGATGATCGTCTTCCAAAGCAACTACTCTATTCCGAACTGAAAAATGGAAAGCGTAATGCTGGTGGTCAACAAAAGAGGTTTAAAGATTCTCTCAAGGCAAATCTTTAAAAATATAGCACAAACACCAACAATTGGGAAACATTGGCCTGCGAGCTCTCCAATTGGAGAACAGCCTTTACCAAAGGTGTCATGGACTTTGAAGATGCTCAAACTCAGGATGAAAGGGAGAAATGTGCTAAGAGGAAGGTATGCCTGGCAAACCCTCACCATGATCACCTCCTGCCCAGAAACCTATGTCCCCACTGTGGAAGGATGTGTGGATCCAGAATTGGCCTCCACAGTCACTTACAGACTCACTGTTTAGACCGTGTTCATGGAAGACAATCTTACTCGGCTACAAGTGATCGCCAAAGAATACTATTTCCCTGATAGACTGCAGTAGATACTATAAACTTCACAATACTATTAGAAGAAAAGGACACTACCAATGAACACTCCTGCTAACACTCCTGTTTCTGAACACATTTCTGAACACACCCAGTGTACATCTTTAAGACAGGCCAGTTCTTTGAGGTGCTTTCCTTTTATTGTTGTTGAACTTCTGACCCTTGCCATACCCACCCATTCAGCTCCTCAGTGTTTTGATATCTCAGGATAATGCATAGCATATAAAGCCAGGTACTCAGAAACAGATATGCTCAGAATTAGCAGAACACTGGAAAGGTTTTGTCACTGTGCACTACCAGTCTGACAGTTCACTAGCATCCTTTTTAAAAAAATACATAAATTAGTACATGTTTTAGTTTATACAGTGGTACCTCGGGATACATACGCTTCAGGTTACATCGCTTCAGGTTACAGACTCCGCTAACCCAGAAATAGTGCTTCAGGTTAAGAACTTTGCTTCAGGTTGAGAACAGAAATCGTGCTCCAGCGGCGCGGCGGCAGCGGGAGGCCCCCATTAACTAAAGTTGTGCTTCAGGTTAAGAACAGTTTCAGGTTAAGTACAGACCTCCGGAACGAATTAAGTACTTAACCTGAGGTACCATTGTATTTTCAATGGTGGCAAGTGTTAGGGCCCTTGCACTGAATTTTTTTTGCATCGTTGGTGTTGGGCTACTGCCAGGAAAGAGGTCCACCTCCTACCATACTTTGTCCCTCCTCTGTTGTGACATGCTGCACATCATTAGCACATGAAAGTTGGGTTCCCCCAAAGCAGCAGGTCTACTTTGACAAAGCCTGGGCCACTTCCACTTCAGATCAGATTTTGGCTGTGAGTCATAAACTGCCAACGGAAGCCCATGGACAGAGACAATTGCAGGAACCTGACAGCACCAAGATCCTGTGCATTCCATGGGAAGTGCAACTTTTAACTCTTCCAACCCGTCTGGCTGAGAGGAAGCGGGCAATAAATAACAGCGTAGCTGCGATGGAAAGGAAATAAGCTATTTATGTATATGTATTTTTAAAAAAAAAAAAAAAGATTGGATAAAATTGCTTCTTAATGATGTAAAATTCCCTGGTAAGTGAGCAGTGAGATGTTTGAACACATACAAACCTCTTCAGTAAGTACCTCAGGGAAGTTGTGTACCACACACCCTGTTGTGGCAGGAAGCTGAAGGGGGATTCTTGTAAACTAGGGGACCGTACTTAACACTCCTCTTGCAGACATGTAGGCCTGGGGATGCAACCAAATCCAGCTGTTGTTCAGATCTTCTGACCCAGAACCGCAGCAATAGTACTGATTCCAAGGAACTACTGTGCATCAACATGAGGCCAGCACATGACAACAAAAGCATCAGCATGGGGGGGCCTATAAATAACAAAGGGAGCAGACTTTATTTGCACAGCAAATTAGCATCATATAAATGGCAGCAGGAGTTCTTCCTAATGCCACATGATACTTCCTTCCTTCCTTCCTTCCTTCCTTCCTTCCTTCCTTTCCAGTGAACAAAATACAAAGTTTTTGACAATATATAGAGTTCCTGAGCATGAAAATGAGAGTGTCAAACAGCCAGAGGATAAGACCCGACAGGAGTGCCAACTTGAATAAAATATTGGGGGCACAGGTAAGCTCCGCCGTGCATAATAGATCACATTATGTGGCACACACACACACCATTTGAATAGAAATGCCCATCAACTTTTGGGGGGCAGCCCCCTCAATTATTTTGGGGGGGCAAAGGCGCCTCAGCCCCTAGGGGTTGGGTCCTACTGGGAACAGAATTTCAAAGCAACTGCCTTTTAAAGCTTGTGGTCTTTGGGCAATGCATTAACATCATCACATGGTCAGAGAAAAATCACAGGTATAGTCAACTTCGTAGACAATCATCATGAGGTTGTTCTTAGCTACAAGAATTAGCAGTTGCTTTCTTAATAGTGGTTGTCTCCACTTAGCTGTCTGTGAAGCTGCTCAGTGCTCAACAGGTTTGAGGTTGGGGTTTTTTTGTTTGTTTGTTTTTACAATCAAGCAGTGTATAAATGTTAGGAAATTAATTAATTAATTTCTATTGGGTGAGATATGTCTGAAGCAGTAGTGTAAGGGTAGATTTTTGAAATGCATAAGCTGTGGGGAGATAGTTGTTGTTTAATTTGACCTAAAAATGTTGGCACCTTGTTTTAAACATTTTAACTGTTAGTGGTATTTTATTTGATCCTGCTGCAAACTGCCCTGAGTTCCTATGGGAAGAAGGGTGGTTTTTGAAATATAATAAGCAAACAATGCCATACTTCTGTCCTTCTGTCCCTGAGTCAAGATACTTGGCTCCTTTTATTACATACCCCAGTGCGATCTGTAGCAGGAAACCCCCCCCCCCATCATTCAGTTTGTACAAACTTCACACACACTCACACTCACACACTACATACGCTACGCTTCTGTTATAAATTCATAGAAAATCAACCATACATCGGATTTGCACTGTTCCACTTTTATTTTACTCCATGAAGGAAGGACTACAAAATGGGGAAGGTTTGATACAGGCCAGCCATAATCCCTTCACCATCCCAGCACATCCACAGGAGCCCTGCCCAGTTGCTATGCCAGCCCTGATGGTCCTAGATAGAAGACAATCAAGATCACAAAGAACTTGCATATGGGAGTGGATTCAGCATGGACTGAAACAAAGGACAATGATCAGATCTTCCCTCTGGGGGCAGGAAACTGGCAACTCCCCTTTGTCTCCTGGAAGTGACTCGTGGGGAGGGGGAGAGAAGGGAATCAGCCAGGTGACAGGACACTCAGGTTACCACCACAACTCCTCCCTCAACCCCTCCTTTCTGTAATGTATGCATGATGTTTCTGGGGGTGGGCTTGACCTACAGGGTGGGAATTTCAAAAGTTTTTATAAGGTCTTGCACACCATCTTTCTGGGTCTTTCCTCTCACCTGCAAGTTAGGGGAGCACCCTGTCGCGACAGTCTTTCTTCAATAAAGACCAAGCCTACAGGCTGCTGATTTGCTTCAATTTACTCTGGTTGGTGTCTTTACTTTTTGTCCAAGGGAGCCCTCAGATTTTTCCGGTAACAGATCCTAGTGTTATGATACAGCTTTTACATTCTGAGATGGGGGAGGAGGATAGCACTCCCACTGGTTTTCTTTTGACATGCCTTGTTTTAAAGGGGAGGTGTGCATTCCATCTTCTATGCTGGAGAAGGGCTTCCTTGTGTAAGAGTCCAAATCCACATTCACTGCACAGCCTGAATTTACCAGTGCATGAATGGATCCCAACCTCCAAAATAGCAACCGTCTAGAAGAAACCTGACAACACAGGGAGGGCAACAGGATTCCCACCCCGATATAGACTATGCAAGGGCACTGGCCAAGAAGAAAACTGTATACTGTATATATTTAGTATCTATTTCAGGTTTGCTGTGATCACAAATACATATGGGAGGGTTAACATTTGCAAAAGGTCACAAATGAATAATGTAGGCATGTGAGTGAGGGGTGGAGATGGAGTTATGCTACTCATCACTAGCCATGTATAGGACACTTTCCACTAGGACAAGGTGACCTTGACACTCACCCAGCCAAAATCACTATAACAAGCAGGGAGGGCAGGCCAACTGCAGGCAAGGGTGCAGAAGCTGCATTTTCTCATGATGAAATGCTGCTTTTTTGTTTTTTTTAAAAAAATAAATATTGATTTTTACAAATAATTTCCAAAAATCATATAACATACTTTCTTATCTTATACAATGATTTGAACTTCCATCAGCCACATTTATCACTTAATCTACATTTCTTAATTTCTCTATTACTTTTAATTGTCCTTAACTAATAACTCTCTTCATAATCTTCTCTGCAATATTTCGCATAATCCTCCTTACAAAACTTCTTGCAGTCCTACTAGCGTAATCTGTTTATTACAATTGCTTTTCAAATAGTTCAAATATTTACTCCAGTCCTCTGATAATCTCTGGTCCCGCAGGTTTCAGATCCTTCCTGTGAAAGGCGGCTTTTTGAGGGTTGAGAAAATGCAGCGTCCCCTCAAGAGAAGAACTGGCTGGGGGGGTGGGCGGAGATCAAGCGAGCAACAGATGAGTGTTTATTGTCCGAGGTGCCATTTCGGAAGCACAGGGGGAGTCTGTCATATGATATAATGCTCCCGTAGCAATTAAATCTCTTGCCAGTTCATAGGTTTAAAACACAGGGTAGCTGTTGTTGTAAATCACATGAACAGCTGCATATGATGGCAGCAGACCCATGTCTGAATTTGGGTCACACCTAAATACCAACAAAGTGGTGGCATGAGAGAGGGTTAAGCAGTGGATGAGAGGGGGTTCTGAATTCTTTGCCAGCTCAGTGTTTTTACCTTCACAATAATTCTCCACAGGCTGCCTTTCCTCCAGCAGAACTGAATCCTGGTCTTGAAACCCACTCTTAAACCACTTTAACAGTCTTTACTGGCCACAGACTTAGAGCCTTCGAAAAAGCATGTTAGCAAAGCCAGACTCCGTTACACCAGCCATGTGCCCAGCTCTGGAGGAGCAGGGTAATTTAGATGCTGTCATGCATGTGATGGAAAAGTGACCCACAGTCAGTGTGTCAGGATGTGGTGTAGTTAGAAACCTCCCTCGTTTCCACCGAGAGCTTTATTTTATTTTATTTTCATTGCGAGTGAATAGAGAACAGCCTTGACGCAGTCAGCAACATCTCCCATGTGTGGGAACCACACACAACGTTGTCCTGACAAAATGAAGACATGGTCTAAAGTACACAAACATGCTCAAAAGAAGGAAAACCATGGCATTAAGGATAATAAACAACAAAGAGAGACCAGTGCTTATGAGTCATCAAGATCTTCCTGCCTCATCTTATAAACTGTGGGAATCCACAGTGGTACATCCTCTCCTTAAACCACCGAGGTGCTATTTTCCACACATACCAAGTAATAGAAACCTGAAGGATGGGACTTGAGTGCTTTTGCAGAGGAGGAGGAGGAGGAGGAGAAGGGAAAAATAACCGTATCTTGGTTCTTTCCTCCCTCCCCTTTCCTTAAATGGGAAACCAAGTCAGGAGGCCAGAACACTGCATGGCACATAAATAGCATCAACTTCCCCAGCCAGATGGGTAAGATCACAGTGTTCTTCCATCCCAGCGCAGTTTTCCAACAGCAAAGGGCTGAACAATAGGAAGGACATGAAATGCGAGGAAAGATTAAAGAGCTTGGGACATGTAGCCTTTGTCATAGCTTAGCATTCAACCATTGTTTATTGCGGAAAAACAGTTTCATCATCCATTACATCACTGAAGATAAGCACAAATGCTTAACCCTTTACAGTGAGGTCCCACCACCCAACTCTTGTGCTTTATTTCATTTCAAGATAGTGAGGAAATGAATTCAAGTGGACTCTTGACACTGCCAACAGTGCCATTGCTTGGCAGTGCTGCCACTGCCAAGATTTCATGGCATTTTTGATGAAAAAGCAAACCTAGATGAGAGCTGTATGCAGTTATTGGATCAGGGATGGGGAATCTGTGGCCCTCAAAATGCCATTGGGCTATACATTGCTCTTCCGCTGTCTTTATTTCTGCTGGCTGCTTTTATACTGCTCTTTGATATTGTGGTGTTTTCAAATTTCTGCTTTAATGTTTTTGTTTAAGTTCATTTGATCGTACAATCAACTTTGTGCAAGCTGCTCCAAGGAAGCTGTTGAAGGATTGGGTATAAATCCCTTACGTAAACACAATATAAATAAATATTTCCCTCTGTCCATTCAGAAAGAATTTTGCACACTGTTAAGTCCTGGTAGTCAAAATAATACGATGGCAACAATGTCCCCTCAAACAACTTCTGAATATTACATATTTTGAAGGAAATAAAAGAGTTGAAACCCCTGAAATGTCAACCGTAAGTGATATAATTTCATGTTTTCACTAACCATGCTTGAGCAGCTCCTTTCAACACCAATAACACCTCCCTTGTTCTTTAGGCCTGAAGCAGCCATGAAGCCAAGAGGCAATGCCTAGCACTTCTAAACGCACAGTTAAATGAGAGATGACAGGCTGTGATAATGGCAGAGACCTTGTTAGTGACTGGGATTCAACCATCAGTTAAACATTCCAACATCTAATGCAGGTTGTCCCCTCACCACACACACACACACACACACACACACACACCCTCCAACTACGCAGTATCAGATCCTTAGAAAGGTGTGGAAGTCTGTGTATGAGGGAGAGGACAAAGAGGTTCTTTTGCTGTCCTACTGTTATTTCACTAATTGCTTCAACAAATATTTTTCTACACGTTCCAGATCAACTCAAATTCAGCCCTGCATACATGTTCTAAGAATAAAAGCTCTGGCCCATTTCCCTTATTATTTTTCAGAGATATTGACATGCCTGTCCATGTTTTAGATTTGTACAAGTGTTAATGTTGGAATGATGTAATTGGATTTCCTGACCTACTTAAGCAGTGCAAAGCACTATAATTTTATGAGCATTTCATAGCACATGGAAATCCTAGGGTTAATTTTAAAGCAATCTTTCAAAGCTGTCCAAAAATATTTCGGGATTGATATCATAATAGGATCAATTGTTTGATAACGTCTCTAGAACCAGCAGTTCTGGTCAGCTGGATCCAGCTGCCCTTTTAATTTCACACAGTGGTTAAGTCCAGCAAACATGCTTCTTAGAACTGGCTCTACGGAGTAATCAATGTCAATGGAAGAGTCAATGCCAATTATTGCAATCATTTCTGCTCTACCAAAGACCTTTTTGGACAATTGTGCCATAAACTCTAAATACACTTTGGCAACTGCCTAGGCATTGGAAAGCATGCAGTAACTAGAATTTGGCCTAGATATTGCTCCATTATCCCATCACCCAGTGATGTGATGGGCACCCCCAATATGTGCCCTTGTGATCCTCCTGTTTGTATCACTGTCTTGTTGTTCAATAAAGACACAGGGATGGAAGACAAGAGAAGGGAAATGGCATTTTCCCAGCATTTTAAAATTTATTTGCAATATTTATAGGATGAAGCCCAATACCTTAATTCTCTGTGCAAGTCACCACATAAAATAAAAATTAAATACAGGTCACCAAAGCTGTTTTATGACTGTATTTTTAACATTGTTCCAGTGTTAATAGCAATTGCCACATAAAAGAGTTTGGCAGAAAGAGAGAGAAAACCAGTTGATGGAATAAGTAAAAATAAGCACAATAAAAACAGTGGATCAACACTCAAGATTTTAAGATTGCAAATTTGAAAGGTCAAGGAGAATAAAAATGTCTTCACCTGGTGCCAAATGACCATAAAGAAGGTGCCAGGTGAGCTTCCCTGAGGAAGGCAGTCCACAGCTGGGGTGCCACCACTGAGAAGTCTCTGTCCCTGGTAGTCACCCACTTCATTTCACTTGGAAGGGAGATCTGGAACAGATCCTCTGAAGAGGACCCTTAAGGTTTGGGCAGGTATATCCAGAAGGTGGAGATCTTCCAGGTCTTTAAGGGTTTTCAAGGTCAAAACCAGCATTTTTAACTGGGTCCGGAACAGGCTAGGACCATTATGTACTTTGCTGCAGCAGTACTGGAAAAGTGCACTTTTTCTGCAACTGATGTGGCAGATAGATAGTGGGAAGACTTCCTGCAGTAAGTGCTTATTTCTTGCATAATAAAACCAGGAAGGGTTCAAAGGCACCAAGATCCACTCAGTTGTGGGAACGCTCAGGAGGGCCCATAGCTCAGTGGTAGAACATCTGCTTTAAATGCAGAAAATCCAGGTTCAATGCCCAGAATCTCCAGGTAGGGCTGAGAAAGATCCCTTCCCTGAAACCCAGGATTTAGACAACATGGTCCAACAGTCTAACCCCATATAAGGCAGCTCCCCTTGTTCCACTTAATAGCTATGCATTTTGTATTTATGTCTTCTTCTTTCCATTTGTAGGGGAAGTAGGTGGTTTGGGTATATCAAGAGGATGTTTTCCAAATGTCTGCCAACATAATTTACTGCTAAGTAGAAGGCCAGCTGGAATGTGCAGGAGAGAACAGAAAGGAGGTGGTTGACAAACACAAGAAAGAATGTTAACTAAGCCCAACCTGACCACTGAGTACACAGACAGCATTGCCCAAGGCAGGAAGCTATTGTCAGCCAAAGAAGAACCACACCCACCCAAGTTACATGGACAGCCTGTGTCTGAGCACAGGAAACTCTCCTTAAGATCTGAAATGAAGAGGATGTCATTATCTCACAACGGAATGTCTGCTTCATTCTTCAGTGGTTAGTACATGAGTCGAAAGCCAATGTGCCTGTAAATCTTATTGTTGGATAGACTAGGGGCCACCTGCTGTTTGTCCTTAAGTATTTTGGTTTGCTGAATGGTATCAGTTTCTGGCTTCCCCTAAGCTCTTCAGATCCGATCTCATCCTGATATTTTTGGGTATCTCAGGCAGGGGTGGCAAACCCCTGACATGCTCTTCCGAAAGGATTTTTTTCCTTGCCTCCCCCGCAAGACCCCACCACTTTAGGAACCAGTGGCAAAAAGAAGAAAGATAAAACAGCAGAATCTTGTAAATATATATATACATCACGGCACAAGGTTTCATGGGCTCAAACCCCCTTTCTCACTGCAAGACGTGGCACCTATGTCTCTGATTAAGTGGGTTTGACAAAAATGTATGCATAACGAATTTGTTAAGTCTTTATGGTGCCACACAAGACTCTTTGTTAGCTTTGCTGCAAACCTCTCTGCCCAACCCTGATGGGGATGCAAATTGCCTCCTCCCTGTTTATCAGATCGGTCAATGGATGAGTGGAAAGGGGGCAATATATGGGAATATATATGAAGTAGATATGGGAAACCTTTTTGGCCTGGTGGGCCAGATCTTTATCTCACCCAGCCACAGGACAAGCATCTGGCAGCATAAGGATTCTTTAGATTCTAAAGAACTGGCTTTATGAGGAATTGAAACAACAAAGAGTTGTTGTTAAATATGATTATTTGAGTGAACCCAAGAGCAGGAAAGATTGTGCTACTAGATACCACAAGCACAGGGGAAGCAGAAGGAACTGGTCACAAGAAACAACACCTTGAAGATGCACATGAATACTAGGCCTGGTCTGTTTATTCTTTTGTCCTCCTGCAGCCTGAGTGACATGCTTGCCCAGATGCAAAGTAGATGTAAAACACCCCTGTTGTGATATGGCTGGTTTTTACTAGGGTTGGGCTGTGGGGGTTTCCGCAGTATGAGTGCCTGCACAAGGTGGAGTAGAATGAGTCACAGGAAGCAGCTCACCTAACCGGCAGAAGCTGTAGCTGTTAAGTGACATAGTTGCCATATATCATCCTACCTGCATTACCAGAAAACAAATCTGTCCCAGTCTAGGAGATCTGATTAACATAAACAAATTATCGCTGAGTGATTTAAGCAGCTCATTCAGTTGAGAAACACAGAGTGATGACTAAGCAGTCAGTTTGGTCACTACTTCCCATTTCCAATCTGGTGTCCTCCAAACATTTTGTACTACAGCTTCCAGCCACACCAGTCAGGGATGATGGGAGCTGTGATACAATGATGTCTGGAAAGCATCAATCAGAGAATGAGATACTAGGCTATAGTACCACATCAGTTAAACATACCCACCAAAATCAATGTTCTAGATTATGGATTATTTCAGAAGATGTGCACTACATTTTGCAAGCTGTGTACTTGGCGACTGCTGCAGTTCCCCCCACTGTTGTGTTTGTTGAAAGTCTTCCTGCCTGAACAAAACCCATTTCAATAATGTGGAAGATTTAAATGGGAATTGTCAGAGGGATCCAGGACCAGAAACTCAGTTTGAAGAGCATCTAATAAGATTGGGCCCTGCAATTGCCAGTAGGTGATAATAAGTAAACATAAGAAACAGGCAACTTCCATCACTGATGTCTCCTGTGGAAGCCCTGTAAAAATAAAAGGGAGCTCCACAAATCCATAATTGTACGCTGGCACAGCTTCCTATAGTTTGAATTGAGCTAGCTAGGGAAGAAGGAATTCCCAGTGGGCTGTGTGCCAAACAGGGATAACCAGCACAATCCTCAGGTGAAAAGGAACCAGAATAACAATAAATTCTGCTCTCCACCTTGAGGCAGGAGAGCTATATACACATCATGCCTTCACAAATTGTGCAGCGGCTACTCAGAAGAAAGGCCCATTGAGTTTCTCATTTTGCTCATGTAAGCATTTTATAGGATTGCAACCTGACATATTCTGTGGGCCAATCTTTTCCACACAGTGTGCTCAAGAGACGCCGTGTGTGTGTGTGTGTGTGTGTGTGTGTGTGTGTGTGTGATGCAAGACATTTGCGGATGTTTCCACCACTACCCCAAAATCACCCCCATTACAGTGACAGCTGGAAATGCATTGCCACAAAAATCACCACTGAGAAGCTGCAGCTGGAAACTCAACTCACATGCTCTATTGTCCATGCAAATGCATTCCCAGGGACAACTGGGGTTATGAATATCTGAATGCCCTAAATATTCCAAATCACTAGAAACACTGCTAAGCCTATTCTAAATAATGCAAGTTCCCTGGTTATGTGAGTTTTATTAAGTGTAATCTGCTTTTAAGTAGCAGACAGTGCAGTAGTTAGCTGAGTCCAATGTTTCAAAGTCTTCCTATGTATTCATATTGCCCTAAAGGCAAGTGCATGGCACCGTCAAATCCAGCCTCTGCTTATTCAGTTAGACTGCTACTTTCCTAAAGCATCTGAGGCTTAACTGGAAGGTCTTTCATCTTGGCCTATACTGACAAGTGCAATCCCACTTAAGTATATGAAATAGATAAGATTCCAGCCTCAGGTGTAATGGCTATACCGTGACCACATCCACAACTATGTGTTGCACGTGCAATGAACTCCAATAAGCTATTTTTGAACAAACACCCTAGGTGCCATAGAAAGGGGTCGAAAAATCACAAGTAACAATTTGGCTGTATTGGCGCACAGCACTAAGTCATAGTTTGTTCAGCAAACCATGAGTCATTTCACAGATGAGCAAACAAGTCCTAGGTTTCTCCTCCAAAACTTCATCTGTTTTCCAGCTGCTCTTGTCTTGCACATTTGTAGCTTGATAAGTGTCTGGTTAAGCAAGACTGTTGTGTCACATATAACTCTAAACCATAGTTAAAACAAGCTGTGGTTTATAATCCAAACCAACTATGGCCTCACATCATGGGTTTTGTTTTTTGCAGAAAACAAACCAAGGTTCAAATAAACCATAGTTAATAATAATAATAATAATAATAATAATAATAATTTTTATTTATATCCCCCCCCTCCCCAGCTGAAGCTGGGCTCAGAGCGGCTAACAACAGTAAAATGATAAAACATTCTAAAATCATTTCATTCTAAAATTAATTCCAGTCAGATTAATGGCAACCACTGGGCTAGATTTCTGTGCGGATTGCCAAAGGAGGGAGTCAGGCTGTGCCCTGGCCAAAGGCCTGGTGGAACAGCTCTGTCTTGCAGGCCCTGCGGAAAGATGTCAAGTCCCGCAGGGCCCTAGTCTCTTGTGACAGAGCGTTCCACCAGATCAGAGCCACAGCCGAAAAAGCCCTGGCTTTAGTTGAGGCCAGCCTAACCTCTGTGTGGCCTGGGACCTTCAAGATGTTTTTGTTTGAGGACAGTAAGTTCCTCTGTGGGACATACTAGGAGAGACGGTCCCGTAGTTAAACTATTGGATCAGCATTAAGTGCAAACAAGGTCGTTAAACCACTTATGCATTCTTGAAGGTTCATTGCTGAATGTTAACATTTCTCACTAATTTTATTTATAAGGGCCGAAGCTCATCTGCACAGTACATGCTTTGCTTGCATTAAGCCCCGGTTCAAACCCCAGCATCCCTAGGTGGGGCAAGGAAAAACTCATCTCTGAAATGCTGGAGAGCCATTGCCAGTCCGTGTTGGCAATACTGAGCTAGCCAAACCAGTCGTCTGGGCTCAGTGCAAGGTAGCTTCCTATGTCCTTGCTCTGGGAATGCCAATTGCCCACTGAGGAACAGGATGCACATCTTAGGGAACAAATCAATAACCACAGAGAACTGTTCCTTACGACTGTTCTCCACATAAGCGCTCCATTCTCAGCCCTTTGGAAACCTTCTGAAAGGAAAACTGACTGAACACTCAGAGCAGTCAGAACAGCACAGACTATGGGCCCAACCGGCAAAGAGCTCTATAGCAATGGATTCAAGGAAAAGCAGAACCGCCTACTCTCGCCGTCACCACAATGGCAAAGGAGAAACCACTTTACACATGCATTAGACCATTTTACCAATGTAATCAAACTTGAACTTGTGACCCTCAAAACATGTCATAGTGTTTTCAAGTAGGCGGGCACTGTGTGCATATGAGGATTTTGTTTTGTTTTTGAAAACAGAGAGACGGGGAGAGACAGTGTGGTGTGGTGGTTAGAGTGTTGGACCGGGACCTGGGAGACCAGGGTTCAAATCCCCACTCAGCCATGAAGCTCACTGGGTGACCTTGGGCTAGTCACCAGCTCTCAGCCTAACCTACCTCAAAGTGTTGCTGTGGGAATTACTAAAAAAAACCCAGAAAAACAGGCTAAAACCTAATGTCCTGCTGAAGTCTGTGGGGGGTACTCTTGAACAAACATATCTATGATTACACTGAAAAAGTGCAAAAGAGATGATCAAGGAGAAGACAGCAAAAAAAAAATCAAAATGTTTGGACCAGTCAAGAGTAGCTCATCACTAGCCCTTTCCACAGGGCTACCCGGCAACAATGACTAAATTGGGCCACTGAATAGTGACTCCCAGAGCATGAGATTGTTCCTGACACATCTGTCAATATGTTTCACTTGTGGTACAACTCGGGTACCTCCAGGATCCTAGCCTAAGATCTGACAGTAGAAGGGAGTATGGGTAGAAGAAACAGTTAAAGAAGAATTTATTATGGATGTGTACACACCATGCATCCTTCTCCCAAAAGATCTTGGGGACTGTAGTATACCCCTCACAGAGTTACAATTCCTAGCATGCTTTACAAACTACAAAATGTATGCGTTGTCCACAGCCATAGGATCATAGGTAAGTATCTCAGTTCAGGCATGGGCATTAAAAAAAAATACAAATATGCATTTCTTTTAATGGTGCTTTTAAGGGGCAGAGTGCAAGCTCTCGTTACCAGGTTCTAAAAAAAAACCAAGCAGACACACTCTAAAACAGGACTAGTTAATCCAAAACGAGAGCGGAGCAATCCTCTGACCTTTGTGGTTAGATGCACTGCATGGATTCTCCAGCCCACAGAGAATCTCCAGTCGTCTATGCAGGGAATAAAAGCCAGGAGGAGAGAAAGTCTCCAAAGAGCCATAGAAGTTGAGGCGAAGGCTTCTTGAATGGCAAAAAGCAACCACATGCCTGAACAAGGATCCTCTCATATTTGGTGCGGTAGCATTATGTAAGTAGGTCAGGTGGGCAACTCACATGAGATCAGACTTGATTACCTGTTTACAGAGGTTGAACAAAAGGAGAAAGGAAATATATAGACCCACCCTGCTGGTTCTGTCTTCCTATCTCCCTTTAGTTTCATCCACATTCATTCCGCCATGTAGACAATATTCCCTTTTGCAGTGACGTTGGATGGGGAGCTCTTTAAAGTCAAGTCAAGAAGAATATGAAACTTAAGAGTGGATTTTCCAGCAGAGAATATTGGTTGACGAGATCAATATTGTTACACATACCCGAACTTCTGAGAGATTTCAGGTGTGGTTCCCTTCCGCTAGTTCCATGGGTTGGTTTCCTTGAAATGAAGGTCACATAAAACTGATGTCATTTTTGTTCTACATGGTTCTATTAACTCAAACATGGAGTAAGGTGGAAGGCTCACAGCATTAACAAATTAGTACCATTAACAACTTTAGCAGTCACCTTGTGGTGCGGAATTCCACCTGACAGCTATAAAATCACAGAAGTGGGAGAGGGACCCCAAAAACCAATTCAGTCCATCTCATTTTACTGTTCCACCTTCCAAAGAGGTCTAGACTCCCCATACCATGTAAAAACAGCAACAACAAACAGGAAAACAACAGGTCCTGTAAGACACACACACATACACACACACACACACACACACACACACACACACACGAGTACAGTAATACAAGATGGAAACATACATGACCGAAAGCACAGTTAAAGTTCGGGAACTGTGCATCTTCTTTCGTTCCTTGCCCCAGATGTAAGAAGGAGCCTAGAATGTGTGCTCAGAGACACATGATTAGAAGTAACAATCATGAAAAAAAAGGAATGACGGGTGTTTCCTGGTGTCGCTCATTATCATCATTCCAAGCAGAGGCTCCGAGGTACTTGGTTCTAACGGAGCTTTAAAATAAGAGTTGAAAAAGCAAGCAGCACCGTCCATCTCATGTCACTATCTGCATAAGCCTTCATGTAAGGAGGTGATGGTTGACGGCAGCCTAGCAGTGCTCCTTATAAAAATTCCAACTGTGCAGAGCAGCAGCCAAAACCAAACGCTATTTAGAATGAGAAAAATGTTTGCTTTGTTTTACTGGGATTCAGGCTACTTTCCCCAAACCTTCAGCTGGAAAGGAATGGAGAGGGTCATGTTTTTCATGCAAACAGAATCTCCCTATCTATGTTTATCTATCCAGAATCATAGACTTGGAGAGTTGGAAGGGACCCAGAGGGTCATCTAGTCCAACCTGCTGCAATGCAGGAAAATAACCAGAGACACGTTTGAAAACTTGTTTTATTGTTAGCTTTTTGGTTTCTTTAAGTTTATTATTGTTATTCCTTATAAAAGTGTCTATAGAGCGCCCCCACCAAACTAACTCCAGGCAGCACAAAGAAGTGAGAGCTAGTTACAGGAAGTAAAAATTGGCTTCTGTTCTGTAACACAGAAGAAGCCAGTAGCTCAGCTTTAAACCACTTCCTTTACCTAGTCACAATGCTCCAAGGAATTTCCACACTCTGGCATGACTTCCATTTCTAATCTTGGGGGGAAAGAAATATTATCAGAACATTCTGCTGTCGTCTCAGCCTCACGGACTGTTTGGTCTGGCGTTCTTCAACTAAGCTAAAGGATCTTGGTTTCCCCAGGGCAGGGATGGGGGAAACCCTTAACCAACCTACCCACCACCAAAAAAACCTAAACAAAACAGAAGAACAGAGGAAAGGTTAATGGCACTTTACAAGTGGCTTGAGCTGCAGTTGTAAATTTATACCAGCTCCTTAGGGCTGCCACTTTTCTCCTCTCTCTGTGCCATTAATCTCAGCATTTTGGCCCCACACGTATCTGCATTTTGTAGAGCTGGAAAGGGCATCCAAAGTGATCCGAGGGCTGGAGCCACTCTCCAATGAGAAAAGGTTGCAGTGTTTGGGGATACCAAATTTAGAAGAAAAAATGTGAGTAAGGGGGAACATGGTAGAGGTTTATAGAAATATGTGTTACGTGGATAAAGTTGGATAGAGATCTATTTGTCTCCCTCTCTCAAGAATCCAGTGAAGCTGACTGACAGCCGATTCAAGATAAACAAACGTTAATACTTATTTACGGAAGGCAGTTTATCAATACAGGATAGTGCAGTGGTCACTAGCTGTGATGTTTTTGTCTCATGGAGGACTACCAGTATGACAGCTATATGCAAGCTCCAAGTTTAGAGGTTTTTTGACTCTGAATACCAGATGTTTGGGGAACAATGGTGGGAGAGGGCTATTGTCCTCCCATCTAGCTTGTGGATTTCCCAGGTGTATCTGGCTGAGAGCTGTGTGAGCAGGAAGGTGGACTGAATAGGCATTCTTATGTACTTATCCCTGACAATCACCATCTCCTAAATTTTTTGGTGTCAAGAGCAGAGACTTATATAATGTGGCAAGCCTATGGCCAGAAGGTTGTCTCCTGTTTGCTCTCTAGCATCTCCAGGGAGTAAAGACACCAATCTGTCACTCTGGAGAGCCACTGCTGCCAGTCAAAGGAGACAGGACTTAGCTGGATGGACCAATGGTTTCACTTGGCCCAAGGCATCCTATGCTTCCCTCTGGTTTCAGGTGCACATACACTAGCATTCCACCTTGGCCACTAGTACCCTTCTCTCATCAAGGGCACCAACTGCTGCTTGCCTGCACAGGCTACTGACACACCTTTAGGAGGTTGTCAACACCTTGTCTCATAGTCTGTTTCTCTGGTGCCTTGTTCATTTTTTCCATGGTAAGGAAATATTTTGCAGGTGGGACTTCTCCTAACAATGATGGGATCACTGGGATGAGCGAAGGCACACCTGCCCAAACCTTCTTTGGTAAGAAGTTGGCAACCACTGCCCTACGCCCCTGTTTTCCAGGTGTAAGGCTAAGAAAGAGGACGTGTTTTCAAGCAACAGTCATCTCCTGCTGCGCACAAATGCTAAAACATTCCTCATTCACCGAAATGATCCCTATGCATGGCCAACTACCTCAGTGAGATCATGGGTGAAATCGGAGGATGCTGCTTCTGAGGACATGATTGATACATAAATGGAAAACAGGTAAAGGGAGTAAAATCTAATCCAAATATTTACATCCTTCTGTATTAATAATTAGCCAAATGAAGCAAATGGCATATGAATTGATTACCCAGCATGCCTGCTAAACTATTCAGCATGCACATTCCTGTTTAAGTCTGAGTTCAGTCTCGAGTGATGTATAGGATCACAGAATCATAGAATTGGAAGGGACTATGAGTGTCATCTAGTCCAACCACCTGCAATGCAGGCATCTTTTGCCCTACATGGGACTCAAACCCATGACCCTGAAATTAAGAGTTTCATGGTTTATCTCATGCTTCTAGAGGGGATACTGATTTTGTAGTCTGTCTGCCCCTTGCATTAGGTAAGATTGCTTTCCTGGCTATGACCTCCTTTGGCCAGGAATACACACACATTTCTCCTCAAGCACATTATTGAAACTGGGCCTACATTTGAGTAGTGTCACTCAGATGGGGAAACTGGGACATCCATCCTGGGCAAAGAATGAGGGATCATGTAATCCACTGACAATTATTAAAGAAGCATTAAACCATGCAATGTTTGCTTTCAGCTTCTAATCATTTGGCATGTTGTCCAGGGGACTGGTGGAAAGCCATCTATGATGAGCAGATCAGACACATGGTGCCCAACTGCACATTATGCACAGAACCTATTATGCATAGGTTGGAAATGGGACACGTCATGGGCATAGCTGGGGGAGCAGGAAGGGGCAACTGCCCCCCTAAATCAATAAAAATACATAGCAAACTGAGGTTTTGCCCCCCTAACCAAAGGCTACACCCATGGGACACATGATTCTGACTAGCTAGTGCTCATTCAACATTGCATATGAATGTATTGGAGATTATTCCACTTTGTCTGAGTTCACTGAGATTTTTCTCCACCAGCAGAGTGTTGTGACAGTGACCTGTTCCCCACTGTCAGTAATTATGCTGCCATGACTAGATACCACGATTATATTGAGATCATAATGCACTCTTTCCACTAACTTTGTCCACTATGGGAAATGGCATAGGTCTCCTCCAGAATGGTGCTTTTTTGTGGGTGTATTCTGCAATGTGCATGTATACTAGACTGCACATCATTTTGCTTTACTAGTTATTCTGCTATGTTCTCCAGCACCATCTCATTATTGCCATCCAGAGGAGCCCTCTTACGCTCTAGTGCAACTAAAGCAGGCTAAAAACAAACAAACCAGGACATTTGTGGTATAAAGTTATAGGATTTCAGCAGTGAGTTGTGATTAGAAATGAAGCAGCATACTTGCCCTGCAACCTTTGTAGATGCAAATGGTATTGAAAGTCGGAGAGCGTACAACCACCCCAATACCACCAGGAGCACAAATCATCATGAATGTACCATACATCTGGAGAAGCCCACAGACAAGGTTTCCTGGATTCTCACTTCCTGCCACTAGGTTGATGACCTGCTTATTCCTTCTCTCTCCCCACTCCATCTCCTACCTGTTTTATTTTTTATCTTTTTACAAGTCATAACATACATTCCAAGACCCTCCCTGTGATGGGCCACTATCATGGAGAATGAACACACTCTTCCTTTTGACAATTCCTTTTGAGATGAGAAAAGGCGGGGAAACACAGCTCCGCGGCAACTTTCCCAGTCCCGCTGATGGCTCCCCAGTGTATTGGATCTCCTGGTTTTTTGGTAACAATACGCAGTTCTATTAGCCAGGGATTCTTTGGGCTGTTTATTTTCCATCTGCCCTTATGTTCCCCCACAAAATCCAGGCCGGCCTCTGTTTTAAGTTTAGGCTTCGAAGATGTAAGCGCAGCAGATGAGCAAGCGCATGAAGCCAAGCGGAAACAACACAAGTGAAAACAAACACCATATGTTGGGGGGGGGTGCCTTCTTTCCTCCCAAGAAGTGGAAGGCTAGGACTGGTTCAGACAAACGCCTGGGGACAGGATGATTGCACGAAGTAACAAAAGCAGCATGTCTGAATGGACCGCTGGGTGATGGGAGAGTTCCAGCTGCAAAGGCGCAAGATGGCACATGATGTTGCCTTTACTGAGCAATGAGCAACCCTCACATGAACCAGCCATGTGAAACAGTCTGATGTTTTGATTGTGTTGACAAGGCTTCACAGCAATCTCGCAGAAGCTGGCAAAAAAGATGCCTGCTTCTAACAGTTCAGAAATAAGGGATTGGCTCTGCTGATGGGCAGAGTGAGGCTCAGATGCTTGGGTGGGGGTAGGGGTGTCGCCCATTAGTCATCCCACCTGAGCCCTCTCCCCATACCATTGTATGGCCTGTCCTAAGCCGCCCTCCCACCTCATAACTAGCCTGATGCCCTCAGATGCAACAGGAGACATCTCCCCATTGCTAGTATTGAAGTAAGATTCTGCTGTGAAGTAAGATTCTGCAGATGAAGGGGTGAGAGAGCCATCTTTCCTTCACCTCAGGCAATATAATGTCTTGGACCAGCCCTGATGTCTCTTAGTCACATATTGTCAGAAGCAGGTGCCAGGAGCAGGTCAGCAATAACTCACACGGCTTCAGTGAAGTTAACTCTTTAGTCAAAGAAACAAGATAGCTCAGGAGGCCAGGCCTAGAGAACACGGCAACTTTTCCTGGTAGAACCTTCCCCTATGAGACAGTTGCAAGGACTGAAGGTCCCTACATTCCCACAGCTCCCTAAGTCTCCTCCTCCCCATGTCCCTTCCCCAGCAATCTGAGGCTCCTTGTCTGTCTTAGCTCCTCCCTCTTCATACTTCTTTGGGTTCTGGGAGACTGGGGGTGGGGGAAGGGTAGCTGGTAGGAGCAGGAGCAGGAGACAGCCTGGCTTTCTCTCTAGTCTGATGTATCTCTGCCTCTTGCCCACCTCACTTCTCTCCATCCTCCTCTTTTGCCTCTGCTTCTGTCACAGACTCTTCCTGCTCACCAAACTTTGTTACGTTTCAGCTTCCAACCCCTTCTCCTCCTCCCAGTCTGCTCCCTCTTCTCCCTCTGACTACTTGTCATCATCCTACTACCAATCTCCTGGCATGAGCCTTCTTCCCTTGAGGGTTCCCCAGCTGATGCCTCCTACCGCTCCTCTGGATCCAGCCAGTCCATGACAGCTATGGTGCTAACCCGTAGCAATCCCAGGCTGCTCCTGGGACCCCATCATATACATTTCCCGCAATCCCCTAAAGTGAGATTCCATCAGAGACATGGTGGGATGTTAGAACAGGGCCTCACTGGAGGGCAATTTGCCAGTGGCTCATTCAGACCTGAAGCCAGGTGGCTGGTTGCTTGCTCAAAGGCAGCCAGAGAGGTTGTGGCCAATGTGGGGTTTCAGAATCACGCCTTTGCTGTCTGTGACGGGTGACATTTCATTCACCAGACCCAACTGCAACGGTGTGCAGAAATGCAGACAATCACTTTTTGGGGGAGGGCAGTGATGCACAAGAAACACAAAACAGCCCCGAGGTTGAGAGAATTTCTGTGTCAAACTAGTGTAGGAAAAATATTGCTATAAAATTAGTGAACACTTCTGGACGCATGCTGTTCTTCCCATCTGGTGGTTATTCACGCCAAAAATGGAAAGAAAGACGGAAATAATGCTCCCCCCCCCATTTAAAAATCCTAATTTAATTCCAGCGATAGCTTGCATAAATGCACCATAACAGCTGTATGCGGTCTATGTTGCTAAATAATGCTTAATGGCTTCCATATTTGCTTACAGTTTCCATGTTCCCCACGGTCAGCAGTTTGTATCCATTATTCACATGCGGAGAGGAAAGGGGGAAATAGAGAACTCTAATGCTTCTGCAAACGCTTTTGTCTCTCAGGGTATATTGCAGTTACAATGTACAGGTAGAGCTTCTTGTAGCCAAGTGCTGGTCTGGGTAATAGCTCTAGGCAAGAGAACAGAAAGGAAATGCAATTTTTCTTTTGCTTGGAGCAGTACCGTAACCTGGAAATGCAGACAACCTTCCAATTTTAAGACTGAGTGCCATAAAGCCAACTCGGTCCTGTGCTGCCTGCTCACAGGGGGAAACATAACACATGGCCCATCATGTTGGATGAGATCATCTGCAGAAGCTCTGCTTCAGGTCCCCAAGTACCAGGGAATTCTGCTGAAGGGGGATTGGAGTCAAACCTTTCTTGGATGTTGTGCTGCAGCTGTGGAATGCCCTCCCTGGAGGAGCCCAGTTTATGACATCATAAACCACTGTAGAGAAATGGGAAATGGCACATTATTTCTATATTTACAAGTTGAGCCCAGGGTATTGTGGTAGGTATCAATCCAAACTGATATGCCTTCCAGTTCAAGGTTCCTCAAAGGTTATCCACAGCCACTGAAAGCCAAAAGTCCTATCAGTACTTCCTGGTCATAGCCAGCTTGGACTCTGGAGAGTTTCCAAGAAGGAAGGGAAAAATAAGGCCACTCTTGGAGCAGTGTGAACTCCGGCATACAGGTGAGATACCTGAGAAAGTCAATCTGGGAGATTGTTCAGAGTAGACTCATAGTACCAGTTTGGGCCAACCAGCCAGTCTCTGCCACTCTAAGGTGCTACAGATCTTCACATAGTTTTAATTTGCACAGAATTGGGACTGATGGATCAGCACTAAAATATGTTGAACACTGTGAGTGCCAGTGCTACTGTATGTTAGACTTCTGGGAGCAAGACAGGAGCAGTGGCATACAGATATTAAATCAAGCCAACACCACTGGAAAAGTATTGTGCATGAAAATTCTGTCTGTGATAGAAGGTGGCTCTTTCCAACATGCAAATCACCATCACTTGGTTTTACAGTCATCAAGTGATAGCAAAAGAGACAAAATGGGTTGTGTGCAATGAAGTCTTCTGCCTGCACAATGGGAATTCCTTTCCCTCGCCTTGCACCCCTCTCCCAATTTGTTCTGGAGGAGATTTGGAGGGATGCAGGAGGCACACAAGGACAGAAGAGGGAGAGGGAGACCCATTGAGCAGGCGGAAGTCCTTGTGCTAACAGGGCAGCTTCACTGGCTCCAACCCAATGTAAATACATTGATGCTTTTATCTATCCACTTTCACACACAGGCGAAAGGTAAGAAATGTTGCAGACTCAGTGACCTGATTCTATTTTACTGCTTGCTCGCCTCACACACAGATTTGTACCCCTCAGTTCCCAGCACATGCATAACAATATTTTAATGAGATTGTTCTGTTGCAAGGGTTCCCAAACTCTGATCTGTAGATCACCAGTGGTCTGCAAGCTCCATTCAGGGGTCCACAGTGTGTTTGTGGATTTGTGGCTGAAGATGGGAGATGGCACATCCACCCCATTAAATGTTGGTATTGATTTTTACTTGCATTTTTATTACCTCTTTTATTTCTTATATTGCATTTAACTATATTACAATTTGAATTTCATTGAATTCAAGTTACTGTACAATAAAATACAATATAGAAGAAATACAAGAAGAAATAAAAAGGCAAGTAAAAGTCATATGGCATCTAACATAGCACATTACCATCGCTAGAACAGGCAGAAAAACCACTGTGATCCACCAAGGCCCTCATTTTCAGGGGGTTGGGAATGGGAAAGTTTGAGAACCACTGTTCTAGTGTGCAGTTTATTTGTGGATGTTCATATTTTAAGGCATATATAATTGGTTTTTAGACTTGTAAACCACTTAGAAACCTAGTTTGGCATTAAGCGAGAGAGAGAGAGAGAAATGGCTGAGGAACATTCTGTTGGTTAGGAGGAGAATATGCATTTGTTTTATGGTTTTATTCTATGGTTCAGTTTGCTGTAAAAGAGATAATGCCTAGATGAATGAGGAGTGAATCTGGCCACCACAAGAATGACTCATGCTGGACTGTTTTTAAATTTAAACCTGGAACAGCAATTTTCTGTTGGGACAGATTTCAACTGTCATATTGTTGAGACGCTGTCTAAATGCTACATTTGCTAAGTTATTATTCTAAAGGATAATGGTTGGCATGTTGCCATGTGTAAATGTAGTCGGTCACATGCCATATGATGTGTAATATGGTAGCTATTTTTCTCCAGGACGTTTTAAAGAAAGAACAGCCTATGGCGATCTTGCAATGTCCTTTCTTTCACCAAGAACTCAGGTTTTAACATTCTAGATGAAACCTCTGAAGCTGTTTCATCCTTAACCTAAGGTTACCAGATTTTTTCCAATGAATCCGGGGACACTTTTCAAGTTCAATGGATTTTGTATGGGGACTGATGTGTAAATCCGGAGACTGTCCCCGGGAAACAGGGACGTCTGGTAACCTTACCTTAATCAATATGCCACAATTACAAGTTTAAAATCCGATCTTTGGTTCCTTATTATGTGACATGTGGTTTGGTGTTTGGGGGTTTGTTTTTCTTCAAATGCGTTAAGGTGATCAGTGTTCTCCTATGGTTACAATGCAATATTTTAAATACCGTATTTTTTGTTCTATAAGACTCACTTTTTCCCTCCTAAAAAGTAAGGGGAAATGTGTGTGCGTCTTATGGAGTGAATACAGGCTGCACAGCTATCCCAGAAGCCAGAACAGCAAGAGGGATCGCTGCTTTCGCTGTGCAGCGATCCCTCTTGCTGTTCTGGCTTCTGGGATTCAGAATATTTTTTTTCTCGTTTTCCTCCTCCAAAAACTAGGTGCGTCTTATGGTCTGGTGCGTCTTATAGAGCGAAAAATACTTACATTGGTGGTTTTCAACCAATGTGCTGTGGCCTTGAATGATGGTCAGGGGTGCAACACTGGCCTCTGTCCCTCTTTCCTTCCCTCCCTCCCTCCTCTGATGCCCTCTTGCCTCTCTGCCTCCCAAAGGCTTGCACAGCTGTTTATTGCAGCAGCCCTGGCTACAAGCTCCCCAGGAAAATGGTCCTCTTGGGCTGTGTTTCCCAGGTCCCTGTGGGGCAGTGTGAGGAGGCACCTCTCTTTGGGGCAGAGGGGCAGCTCAGAGACCAGGGGCAGCAGCTGTGGCTGCCCAGACGACTTCCAAGGAAGAGGAGAGAGGAGAGGAGGCTGAGGGAACATTCCACAAGGGAGGGTGTTCAAAAAAGGGTAGAGGCTGCTAGCTCTGCAGACAAGGGGTGACATAACTGGGCTCCTGAGCCCCACAGGGGTGCCGCAGAAAGAATGTAATTTGTCAAGGGAGCCATGGACTCAAAAAGGTTGAAAATCTCTGCCTTACATTATTTCATGGGGGGGGGGGGGATAAGACAACAAATCAGGCCCAGGCAAAAAAAATTCAAATGCCCAGATCAGCTGTGAAATTCCATGTTAGGGATAATTAGGAAAGGGGTTGAAAACAGAATTTGCAATGGCATAATTTATGGTGCGACTCTGTATTGTTCTGGCTCCCTCACCTAAAGAAAGGATATTGCGCTACTGGAAAAGGTTTCACAAAGAGCAACCAAAATAAACAAGATTCAGGGGATGCAGCAACTCCCATAATAACGTATTCCAGCATGTTGATATTTTTTGTTTAGGAAAATAAAGCATGGGACATGAGAAAGGGGGCATGACAGAAATGTATATGTTTTTTGCATGGTATGGAAGAAGTGGATTGCTCTCCCATAATCCTGGAACCTGGAACCATCCAATGAAACAGAATATTGGAAGATTCAGAACAGACAAATGAAAGTACTTCTTCACAGTTCATAGTTAAGCTCTGGAACCCACTCCCAGAATATGTAGTGATGGGCACCAACTTGGAGGGTTTTGAAAGAGGAACCTCTGCAATCTGCCTTGCAAAAATCTATGATGATTTTATATGGTATTTGGAAATATTTGGTATTTGGAAAATGCTTGAAAGGTGTTTGTGTGGGATGCAGCTTCAAGTCACGTTAGGTGTGCACCTGAACAGTTGCCATGGGTGCCAGAGTGGTGTTCAGTTTCAGAATTTGTGGCTGACAGTACTGACAGGGAGTATTATCATGCTTTTCATGAAGAGGAGGCTCCAACTATATTGCAAATGGCTGTTTAAAGTCCCTTCAGCTTAACATACAAACATAAGAAGAGACTGGCTGAATCAGGCCAAAGGCCCACCTAGACCAGCATCCTGTTCTCACAGTGATGCCTTTGGGAAGCTGGCAAACAGGATGTGAGTGCAACAGCTCTCTCTTCAGCTGTGATCCCCAGGAAATGGTATTAAGAGGCATACTGCTAATGATGGAGGCAGAACATAGCCATTATGGCTGTTAGCCATTGATAGATTGGTCCTCTGTGAACTTGTCCAATTCTCTTTTAAAGCCACCCAACTTGGTTTCTCTCACTGCCTCGTGTGGGAGTTTATTCCATAGTTTAACTATGCAGTATGTGGCATATATCTGTACAGTGGTACCTCAGGTTAAGTACTTAATTCATTGCGTAGGTCTGTTCTTAACCTGAAACTGTTCTTAACCTGAAGCACCACTATAGCTAATGGGGCCTCCCGCTGCTGCCGCGCTGCTGGAGCACAATTTCTGTTCTCATCCTGAAGCAAAATTCTTAACCTGAGGTAATATTTCTGGGTTAGTGGAGTCTGTATCCTGAAGCGTATGTAACCTGAAGCATATGTAACCCGAGGTACCACTGTATCTTGATTTTCCAACCAGGAGCTCAAGCTTGTATACATTTTCTCCCCTTTATATTTGAAACAGACCTGTGAAGTAGGCTGTGTTAAGTTAATATATGGACATAAGAGCAGCAGTTCCTGTCAATAAATTGCCTGAGGAGAGGAGACGGGCCCAAGCCCCACAAAGTGTGCCATGCCCAGGAAACCCTCTTGAAATCCCTGCCACGGGCAGCCTCACACAGATGTTTTCATTTGGCCCTGCTTCGGTTCTCCTTCTGCATAAAACCAGCTACTGAAGATACCTTATTCTGGCATTAGAATTGCCAAGCGCTCCTTTGGGTAGTGGCACAAATTGCTTTAAACACAAAGGAACACAAATCTAAAAAAGAGGGAAGGAGGCATCTTGCAGGAAGTTCATTTTCCTCTCCTGGAACATCCTAATGCATCCAGCCAAATATTCTTGGCTGTACATGCTTATTGTTTCAAATATGCATGAGGTAATTCATAGTAAATTCAGGAAGTTTGTGGCTATAAAGCACTCCTTCCTCTAGATCTCCGGCAGCTGGATAGGGATTGGGTAATTAATTGTTCTTGTCTGATAAATATCTCTGCTACACAACAAGCAAGGACAATGCGGGCTGCCAAAACAAGAAGACGAGCAAAACCCAGTTGTGAATGACATGTCCGTGTGCGCTTCGTGTCACCTTACTTTGCCAGAATCTCAGCTATGAGTCAACAGCAAGCGAGTTTTGAAAACCAAATAAATCCAAAATGGGCACTACTTGCTCATTCCTGCTCCGTGGGAGCAATTATTTAGATACTTCTTCCTCAGCAGACCGTACTCCGGAAAAAGGAGGCACATGGAAATGAACGCAGATGGATCCAGGCATGTGTGCACTGGAGGAAAACGACGACAACAGAATGAGAACAAAAACAATGAAGGGGGGAACATCCGTAACTCTAAGCGGAATTTCTTTTTCCAGTTCTGAAGAGAAATTCTTTAGCAGTGACATCACATTCACACCAATGGTCCCTAGTTACCACCCCCATTTTTTAAGTAGATGCCCCTGTTAAACTGAGTTTCTTTTCTTTGTTGTTTTTTTCCCTTTTGGGAAGAGTTTGGGGCTGCCTTTCCACTATTTTGTTCCTTGCTAAAGTTGTCTTTCTTCAGGTTTCAGCTCATTCCCTTCAGGTTTCTAAAAAGCCCAAAACCAAATGCCATGAGACGCCTTTCACACAACAAGCGATTTATTTTTTAATTTAATTGAAACAAATTAAATTATGTAATTTTGCTGGCTCAGTTCCGTGTTATTTTTGTGCTGCTGGAATTTGTTAAACAGATTGGATATTGTTAACTTATGTTACAGGCTCTGCTTTTATTACTGTCAGCTGCCTTGGGTCTCCTTGGAGAAATAGACGGCACAGAAATGTTCAGAGTAAAATAAATAATAAATAGAATTAAAGGAAATGGAATTAAAAGGCTTTTAAAAAGTTAATAGCAGGTGTATGTGTGTGATCAAAATCTGGATCCTGGAGGAAGGGAGGTGGGCTTTAATCGTCCATCCCCTGCTGTGGGGTGGTGCTATTGAAAGAAAAACTGTCAATGGCACAAATGGGCACTTAACTTCTGCAAGTAGCAGCTGGTGTGGGTCCCCAGTCTGGATCAAGTCCACCGCGAGAGGCAAAGAAGGATCACAAAATCCTGATCAGGACTGGTGGGGCCGTGTCTGCTATTTACTTTTGGAAAACCACCCATGCAATTGCTAATTGTGCCAATGGCATCTCATTTAGTTGCACCCTGCACGTCGGAGTGGGAGTGGGATACTTTCTGACTGCACTACACCAAGGGTGTAATTCTGCACATGGCTGGCCTCCATGGGATTCAAGCAGGCTACGTACCTATATGTGCAGCTTGCCATTTCACATACTACACTTAGGCAAAGTTCATGCTGAACTTTTATTTAAGGCAACTGAGGACGACTCAGAAACTTCAATTGATCCAAAATATAACAGACAGGTTACTGCCTGGGGTTCCTTTTAGATCGCTTATAATCCCTCTTTTAAAACAGCTTCCCCAGTCACCAGTTCATTTCTGGGCCCAAGTCAAGGTGCTCACATTAAGGGTTAAGTAGCTCCAGCCCCCCAAGATCCACAAAACCTCCTCCTTCCCTACAGACCCTCTTGGGTGTTAAGATTGGTAACATTGGAAGGTATGGCACAATATCCCAGGCTTTACATTCCTACGGCTGCAGTTCTTGAATGATTTATTAACAGAGTTGGCCCATCTTTGAAATGAGAGGCAGTAAACTGGAGCGCAGGAGCCAGTGTGAATGTACCTGTTAGATCTAAAGCCATTTTTGTTATGAATGCAGTCCTTTGAAATTTGTTTTGGTAGGACATTTGAGTTCACAAAGGCTTGCACAACATTGCACAATCTTTCTCTCCCCCCCCTCCCCGCCCCATTGAAAGCTGTCACGAATCCAACCTCCCACTTGAAAGCAGAACTGTTGAGCAACCACATTAGAAAAGAATGTTCTACGGGTCCCATTCACAAATTTCCTCCTTGTGTTATTTGAAAATATCGCTGCCAGTTCAAACAGCTAGATATAGAGCATGTAGTCATCTGTGTGCTGTGGCGGGTACATATCTAATGTGCAAGACCACAGGGATGATCAAGATTGCAGGACAAAACAAACAGGCCCATGAGATCATTATTCTAATCGTTATTTAGCTTCCAATTCATAAAGTTTACGGTCTCAAAACACAAAACAAGCAAGCTAACTTTTTCTAACTGTCATATCAGTATTTCAGAAGGGTATATAAATCTCCTCACAATGTGACACACACAAAAAAGAACGTGATTTTCTTTCTTTCGTCTTTGGTTTTGACAGGGATGTAATCATTCATCCCTGCTTTTACAGTAATTATATTGCTTGCACTCAGCAATGCTATAGTGCTCTGTCAGGGAAGACATTTAACCATCTCTCTCTAAAAAAAAGTGTTAATGTATAACTCACAATGCAATCCTATGCTCAACTTATGTCCATTGGGCAAGGATAGGATTGGTGGTGGTACCCAAAGATATGACAGCTGATCCACATCAGAGCAGCACTGGAGGTACCTAAGCCTTACACCAGTTAACCTTACAGTGGTTATGGGGGTGCAGGATAGCCCATGTGATACAGCCAGTTCTGTCCTCCACCAGAAGGGCACAGGGAAGGGGCTCTAAAGTAGTGGACCTCAGCATCTACCTGAGACCATTGTCCAACTTTGCCTAATGGAAGGGGACACACACATACTTCAGGCATTATGCCCTACCAGCAATGGGGAAAGTAAGGACAAGTGCACTTGTTTCATACACCCACACTGTCCCATCACAGTGTATAAAACAGAGGCCTATCAAATTATGCACAGTGTGGGGAAAGTCCCCCCCCCGCCTCCCATGATATTAGAACCCAGGGTCATAGAACACAATTGAATATTGGAGGTTTCAGGATGGATAAAAGATGTTCTTGCACACTGCGCATAGATACGGGCACCAACTTGGTGGTTTTAAAAGAACATTAGATGAATTCATTGAAGATGAGGCCATCAATGGCTACTAGCAATGATGGCTATATATTGATTGAGCAATGAATATGTGCACATATCCTGCTTGTGGACTTCTCATGAGCATCCTTTGCCACTATTGGAGTGGAATGCTGGACTAGATGGGCCTTTGGTCTGATCCTGCAGGACTTATGTTCTTATCTCTATACAGTGGTAACTCGGGTTACATACGCTTCAGGTTGCATACGCTTCAGGTTACAGACTCCGCTAACCCAGAAATATTACCTTGGGTTAAGAACTTTGCTTCAGGATGAGAACAGAAATCGTGCAGCAGCGGTGCAGCGTCAGCAGGAGGCCTCATTAGCTAAAGTGGTGCTTCAGGTTAAGAACAGTTTCAGGTTAAGAACAGACCTCCAGAACGAATTAAGTTCTTAACCCGAGGTACCACTGTATTACATCTCTGTGCTAGCAGTGAAACCTCATAGCTGGATTGTGATGCCCTTCCATAGAAAGTGATAGGATTATCAATGTATGCAATGCCTTGGTTACAATGAAATTTAGTCATGACTAACTTTAGCTTCTTGTTGTTGTTGTTGTTGTTTAGTCGTTTAGTCGTGTCCGACTCTTCGTGACCCCATGGACCAGAGCACGCCAGGCACCTCTGTCCTCCACTGCCTCCCGCAGCTTGGTCAAACTCATGCTGGTAACCTCGAAAACACTATCCAACCATCTCGTCCTCTGTCACCCCCTTCTCCTTGTGCCCTCCATCTTTCCCAACATCAGGGTCTTCTCACTTCCATACATCACTACTGGGAAAACCATAGCTTTAACTATACGGACCTTTGATGGCAAGGTGACATCTCTACTTCTCAAGATGCTGTCTAGGCCTGTCATTGCCCTTCTCCCAAGAAGCAGGCGTCTTTTAATTTCGTGGCTGCTGTCACCATCTGCAGTGATCATGGAGCCCAAGAAAGTAAAATCTCTCACTGCCTCCATTTCTTCCCTTTCTATTTGCCAGGAGGTGATGGGACCAGTGGCCATGATCTTCGTTTTTTTGATGTTGAGCTTCAGACCATATTTTGCGCTTTCCTCTTTCACCCTCATTAAAAGGTTCTTTAATTCCTCCTCACTTTCTGCCATCATCTGAGGTTGTTGATGTTCTTAATTCCGACTTGGGATTCATCCAGCCCAGCCTTTCGCATGATGAATTCTGCATATAAGTTAAATAAGCAGGGAGACAAAATACAGCCTTGTCGTACTCCTTTCCCAATTTTGAACCAATCAGTTGTTCCATATCCAGTTCTAACTGTAGCTTCTTGTCCCACATAGAGATTTCTCAGGAGACAGATGAGGTGATCAGGCACTCCCATTTCTTTAAGAACTTGCCATAGTTTGCTGTGGTCGACACAGTCAAAGGCTTTTGCATAGTCAATGAAGCAGAAGTAGATGTCTTTCTGGAACTCTCTAGCTTTCTCCATAATCCAGCGCATGTTTGCAATTTGGTCTCTGGTTCCTCTGCCTCTTCGAAATCCAGCTTGCACTTCTGGGAGTTCTCGGTCCACATACTGCTTGAGCCTTCCTTGTAGAATTTTAAGCATAACCTTGCTAGCGTGTGAAATGAGTGCAATTGTAATACTAGCATAGTTTGAGCCATTTCAGATGTGTTCCTTGAGTGTAAAATTTGCATACCAGTTTTGATTTTTGAGAAATGATGACACAGTGACAACTCACCTTTTACTAGGAACCCAGCCATTCCCTGCTAAGGCTGTTCCTCCATCGCAGGAATACAAATATACTGGATTCCATTCAACTCAAAGGACATCAATTAATTCTAACGCAATAGGAATTCTAGTTTCCAAGTGTCTCTCAGCATTGAAAAGGGCATCCCATTGCTATCCTCAGATGTAGGTACTTTCTTTATCTGTGGTTATCATGAAACCTTCCATGCACCTGTACCTGAGAGGTTTTAGAAACTTCTGAAACACATTAATGATAACAACCTAGTTGGCAAATATGCCCAGTCACTTTGCATGGTCAATGTGAAAGTACATCACTCACCTTTTGAGAGATCATTTGATGTGGTTTCTGCCTTCCATATTGTGTCCAAGCAACCACAGAATGCCTATGTCGTTGCCACAAAAATGGACTTTCTATACAAATGGATAATGCTTGAATGCTCCCTGTGGTTGTAAGGTTGTGTAGACTCATTTCTCGTCATCTGAAAGCAGAGGACCCTCAACTCAGCGATGATTTTCACACAAATGTCTTTTTTGCATGCTATTTTGTAAGGAAATAGTGTGTGACAACCATTACAGGTTGCCTCAAGTTGGCTTAACACATAAAGAAAAATTACTGGATCATCACAGAACTGTGATGGTGCACAGTAATGCACCAAACAAATGAGAGCATTCTCTTTTCTCCTCCCAGCTGACATTATGAGCAATTAATTGAAGGCATGGAAGGACTTGACTTGTGGTTCTCACCCTTGAATATTCAAAGAGAATATGGTCTCCATAGGTGCCTAATGAAGACGGCATAAAGTGTTTTGCAAGAGATTCCCTTTATGTTATGTTTGACCCAGGAAGACTGGGGAATGCAGGCTGTGTGCTAATTGTTATGGGATAAAAAGGAAGCTGTAAGAAAATATTCTCATTTTTTAACAGCAGGATGGACTTGCCAAGCTGCAAAGAGCTAGTATGCTTTCTAGAAATGTACGATGCAGGGCCAATTTTTCTAACCTTCTAGTATTCCACGGTACCTGGAGAAAGACAACAGGAGCATTTGGTCTAGAAGCTAAATTGCTGGGTGTAACCTAAAGCAGTTCTCAGATCATTCTGAAACAAACAGAAGATAAGATAACATTTTTATTCTGTAGCGTGCCACCCTTTTACAGTGGGTTATGAAAGCAAGTCTAGGCTATATGTCATCCCTTTGTATGCTTTCTTTCAACGCATACAAAGCTTACCAAACAGACTCTGCAAGGCAATAATCATAATAATGGTTTCTCAGTCTATGAGAGCTGAGCTACCTTTGTTGTCAACACCCTTCAGTAACACAGAATCTAAGGCAACAGGTATTCATATAATGATATCTGATGGATGGCTGAGCAGTTAAGAGAAATAGATTGCATATAGGGCTATCACATCTGGTGTGTTTCTGCAATAGTGTTACAGAAGCACAGGATTCAATACACAGAACAGAATTCAACATCCTGAGAATTTCAACTTCATTTTTAAAAATGCAAGTTTCTAGTGCTTCAATCCAATTAAAGGACTGTAAACATACAAAAAGAATCTGGTGATATCTCAGAAACAGAGGAAAGACAAGCAGGACTTTCAGAAACCAGTAAGAGGGAGATTTCAGCACCCCACACAGCTCCTTGCCCTTCATCATACACACAGAAGAAACAACTATATGCACAATTGCTTAATGTACATAATTTTTCATGCTGCTTCCAATGAATCCATGGTATTCTGTGTCATAATGCCTCTGAATACAGAGCCTCCGCATAGCCTTCATAAATGATATCGATTCCCATACTGTACATACTTAATTGATGGGATTTGCTACCACAAGATGTGGTGAGGATTATGATGGCCACTCATTTAGATGGCTTTTAAAAGAGAAATAGGCAACTTAATGGAGGCTTAAAGGACACTGAGCCACAAGCCCTAAATCAGGCTTCCTCAAACTCAGCCCTCCAGATGTATTGGGCTTACAGCTCCCATGATCCCTAGCTAGCAGGACCAGTGGTCAGGGATGATGGGAATTGTAGTCTCAAAACATCTGGAGGGCCAAGTTTGAGGAAGCCTGCCATAAATGAAGATGTCCAAGTTCAGAGGCAGTGTGCAGGCCATGGCTATTCCTTTCAAGCCCTCTCTGCGGTCTTCCCAAAATCAGTAGGTAGACCACTCCATGAAGCAGAAACTCAGGGCTGACCAACCTGTGACTTGCCCTAGCAGGACTCCTCTTATGTGGGGATGGTGTTGCTTTAAATTGTTTTTAAATGTTAGGTTTTAATTTGGATTTTTGTATTTGTTATGGGTTAATTTAGATTTCTGTATTTGTGGGCTGGGGGATTGTTTAGGGACTTAGTTCATATAAATTAGTACAGTATTGTTAAATGTTTTAATTGTTTTTATTATTTGTTTTGTTTTTTAATATTGTAACTTTGTGTTGTGACAGCTACAGTTATTTGTTTGTTTGTTTGTTTGTTTGTTTGTTTGTTTATACCCCGCCCTCCCCTTCACTAAATATGAATTACAATAAAATGTAATAGGAAAACAACAACAACAACAACCAGTTAATTAAAATATGGCTTAAAATACAGCTTAAAATGCAGCCTCATTTTAGTAGTAGCCCATAAATCAAGACCATAAAGGGAGGAAACATCAGATATTCACCCGAGCCAGCTATCTATGCTGGTCCTAAATGGGCCAGCAAAAAAGCCAAGGGAATTTTTTTTTTACCAAATCCCATATAAGGGGTCAGAGTGAGTCTAAGCCGAAGGCCAGGTGGAACAGCTCCATCTTGCAGGCCCTGCGGAAAGGTGTCAAATCCCTCAGGGCCCTAGTCTATTGTGACAGAGCACTCCACCACGTTGGGGCCAGTGCTGAAAAGGCCCTGGCCCTAGTTGAAACCAATCTAACCTCCTTAAGAATTGGGACCTCCAAAGAAAATTGGCTTCCAGGTGGAAAAATCTAAATTAGAAACAGAAGTGCTAGAACCCAAAACTAAGATCATGTCAAAAATGTATAACTTGCTGCTGAAATGGAATACACAGGATGAAACGGTTAAGTCAGCTATGATTAAATGGGCACAAGATGTTGGACATAACATTATGAAATTTACGGCATGTAATGCCCTAAGAGAGAATATTATGAAAATGATATACAGGTGGTACATGACACCAGTCAAGCTTGCAAAAATATATCATTTGCCTGATAATAAATGTTGGAAATGTAAGGAGGTTGAAGGTACATTCTTTCACCTTTGGTGGACGTGCCCAAAGATTAAGGCTTTCTGGGAAATGATTTATAATGAAATGAAAAAGGTATTTAAGTATACCTTCTTGAAGAAACCAGAGGCTTTTCTCTTGGGCATAGTCGGCCATTTGGTGCCAAAGAAGGACAGAAATTTTTTTATGTATGCTACAACGGCAGCAAGAATACTTATAGCAAAGCACTGGAAGACGCAAGATCTACCCACTCTGGAAGAATGGCAGATGAAGTTGATTGACTGTATGGGACTGGCAGAAATGACCGGCAGAATCCGCAACCAGGGAGAAGAGTCGGCAGAAGAAGATTGGAAGAAATTTAAGGACTATTTACAGAAATATTGTAAAATTAATGAACTTTGAAAGATGCTGGATTGAATTTATGTGGTCTCTAGCTGTTATGATAAAAAGAACTGGGATAAATATTGTTTAAGTTATAAAATTTAAAAAGTTGATTGGAAAATAAGGTGTTAGTTAAAAGGAATGTTAAGAGATTAGGATTTGCTGGATAAACAATTTGAACTAGAAAACAAGAAGGGGAGGTATGAGGAAGTCAAAGAAACATGTTATTGAAAATTGATATTGAAATTGATTTGTTTTTAATTTTTTTTCTTTTTCTTTTTTATCTGTATAAAATTGAAAACTCGAATAAATATTTATAAAAAAAAAAATTGGGACTTCCAAAGTATTGTTATTTATGGACCTTAAGGTCCTCCATGGGGCATACCAGGAGAGGCAGTCCCATAGGTACAAGGGTCAGGCTGCATAGGGCTTTAAAGGTCAAAACAAGCACCTTAAACCTGACCCTGTACTCCACCGGGTAGCCAGTGCAGCTGGTAAAGCACTGGATGAATGTGATCCTGCGGCAAGGACCCCGTAAGGAGCCTCACCACGGCATTCTGCACCCACTGGAGTTTCTGGGTCAGCTTCAAGGGCAGCCCCACTTAGAGAAAGGTTATAGGGCAGTATGCAAATTTTAACAACAACAACCACAGAGTCAGTAAGCGCAGCCCTTCGGCAGTCATGCTTCGCTTTCTCATGAATGCCCATGCAGGTTTGCTTTGCGATCGCTCCTGTCGCGAGGTGGTCGTGCACATGCAGTGAATATTGCTGCTTTGTTATTACTACAATAAATTATATGCTGATGGCATATTATTGGGGGGGGGGGGAGTAACCATATATGGTGTAGACTTGACCTTATTACTGGTCTCTCTTTTTTGGTGATATTTTTTATTTACATTATTACATTCAATTACACATTTTAACATATGTAAATCTGTATGTATATATATTTTCCTTATTCCTACCCCTGTGACTTCCCTCCACCATTTTACAGCTTCTTTTGTTTTTGTTTCTTATTTTATTCTGTTGTGTATATTGTTTGTGTTTTCCCCATAAAACGTCCGCCAATATCTTAGCTTTACAAAATTTAGTCAATGCATATCAATAAATTTGTTTTAGAACGAAAAAACAACAACACCTTTATATCTCAATATATATTTTAAAATAATTTTTATTAAGTTTCACATTTTTATCATAATAACATCATATCAGCTAACAACAAATTCAATTCCCTGATTCCCTGATTCCACCCCACCCCCCCATGCAACTTTCCTCAACTTCCCCTTCTGGTTTTTTCATAGTAACGTCTCCTGCTTGCTTTATTATATCTTAATATTATATTCTTTAAATTAAATATTGTTCTTAACATTTTATCATCATTTCTGTAATTTCTATATTTGTTTTTGTTAATTGTAAGTGTTTACTCGAATCCAGCTAGTCTGTCCATTTCTTTAGATTGTTTCTGTAAGTACATCATAAATGGTCCTTTTTAAATTCTCTATTATCTATATCTCTAGGTCTTTCAGTTAGCTTTTCCATCAATTTTTCTTGCCATTCTTCTTTGGTTGGTATTTCATCACTTTTCCATCCTAGCCGCAGTCATAAAGGTAAAGGTAAAGGGACCCCTGACCATTAGATCCAGTCGTGACTGACTCTGGGGTTGCGGCGCTCATCTCGCTTTATTGGCTGAGGGAGCCGGCGTTTGTCTGCAGACAGCTTCCGGGTCATGTGGCCAGCATGACTAAGCCACTTCTGGTGAACCAGAGCAGCGCACGGAAACGCTGTTTACCTTCCCGCCAGAGCGGTACCTATTTATCTACTTGCACTTTGACGTGCTTTCGAACTGCTAGGTTGGCAGGAACAGGGACTGAGCAACGGGAGCTCACCCCATCGTGGGGATTCGAACCGCCGACCTTCTGATCGGCAAGTCCTAGGCTCTGTGGTTTAACTCACAGCGCCACCCGCGTCCCTTAGCCGCAGTCATAGCATACATAAAAAGTTTCTTTTTCTCTTTTGGCAAATCTTGACCTGAAATGCCTAGTAAAAAAGCTTCTGGTCTTTTAACAAAGGTTATCGTTAACATTTTTTTCATTTCATTATAAATCATTTCCCAGTATATTTTAATTATTTTACAATTCCACCACATATGAAAAAAACATGCCTTCTTTTTCTTTACACCTCCAACACTAATTGGAGCCTGTTCTATACATTTCTGCAGGTGTAATGTACCACCGATACATCATTTTCATATAATTCTCTTTTAACAATATACAATCGGTGAAATTTAAATTCACTTTCCATAGTTTTCCCCAGTCTTCGATTTGTATATTATGTCCTAGATCTTGTGCCCACTTAATCATTATGCATTAAACCTCTTCATCTTTAGTCTCCCATTCAATATAACTATGTGAGAAAGGCATCACTAGTAGCCACGTTGCATTTGAGATTAAGAGAAAGGCAGGGTTTTTAAGTTTTTTGGGGGGTTTTAACCTTTTATGATGAGATGACTAAACTGTGGTCTTCCAGATGTCGTTGGACTCCAAAAAGACAGCATCAGCCCCAGTCACCCTGGCCAACGGTCAGGGATGATGAGAGTTGTAGTCCATCAACATCTGGAGGGCAACACTTGTTTTATACACTCAGAAAGAACATGTGCCTCAGCCAACCTCATCTCCAAGTGTCAATCCATGCAAGAAGAGAGGATGTGGCTTTATCCTCCTGGCACCATCCAAGGAACCCATGATCAGGCAACCCTCTTTGCAGATGCAACACAACCCCCTGCCCACCGCCTGTTCACTTTAGTGAACGCTCTCCGTGCTTGCAGAAGATGGCAAATTTTTCATTTTTAAATAAGGTTTGGTCCATTTCCACGTATATAATAATAATAATAATAATAATTTATTATTTGTACCCCGCCCATCTGGCTGGGTTTCCCCAGCCACTCTGGGCGGCTTCCATAGAAAACCAAAAATACACTAAAATATCACAGATTAAAAACTTCCCTGAACAGGGCTGCCTTAAGATGTCTTCTGAATGTCAGGTAGTTATTTATCGCTTTGACATCCGATGGGAGGGCGTTCCACAGGGCAGGCGCCACTACCGAGAAGGCCCTCTGCCTGGTTCCCTGTAGCTTTGCTTCTCGCAATGAGGGAACCGCCAGAAGGCCCTCGGCGCTGGACCTCAGCATCCGGGCAGAACGATGGAGGTGGAGACGCTCCTTCAGGTATACTGGGCCGAGGCCGTTTAGGGCTTTAAAGGTCAACACCAGCACTTTGAATTGTGCTCGGAAACGTACTGGGAGCCAATGTAGGTCTTTCAAGACCGGTGTTATGTGGTCTCGGCGGCCGCCCCCAGTCACCAGTCTAGCTGCCGCATTCTGGATTAGTTGTAGTTTCCGAGTCACCTTCAAAGGTAGCCCCACGTAGAGCGCATTGCAGTAGTCCAAGCGGGAGATAACCAGAGCATGCACCACTCTGGCGAGACAGTCCGCGGGCAGGTAGGGTCTCAGCCTGCGTACCAGGTGGAGTTGGTAGACAGCTGCCCTGGACACAGAATTGACCTGCGCCTCCATGGACAGCTGTGAGTCCAAAATGACTCCCAGGCTGCGCACCTGGTCCTTCAGGGGCACAGTTACCCTATTCAGGACCAGGGAGTCCTCCACACCAGCCCGCCCCCTGTCCCCCAAAAACAGTACTTCTGTCTTGTCAGGATTCAACCTCAATCCATTAGCCGCCATCCATCCTCCAACTGCCTCCAGGCACTCACACAGGACCTTCACCGCCTTCACTGGTTCTGATTTGAAAGAGAGGTAGATCTGGGTATCATCTGCATATTGATGGACACCCAGTCCAAACCCCCTGATGATCTCTCCCAGTGGCTTCATATAGATGTTAAAAAGCATGGGGGAGAGGACGGAACCCTGAGGCACCCCACAAGTGAGGGCCCAGGGGTCTGAGCACTCATCCCCCACCACCACTTTCTGAACACGGCCCAGGAGGAAGGAGCGAAACCACTGCATAACAGTGCCCCCAGCTCCCAGCCCCTCTAGACGGTCCAGAAGGATGTTATGGTCGATTGTATCAAAGGCCGCTGAGAGATCCAGCAGAACTAGGAAACAACTCTCACCTTTGTCCCTAGCTCGCCGGAGATCATCAACCAGCGCGACCAAGGCAGTTTCAGTCCCATGATGAAGCCTGAATCCTGATTGGAAGGGATCCAAATGGTCCGCATCCTCCAGGCGTGCCTGGAGTTGTTCAGCAACCACGCGCTCAATCACCTTGCCCAAGAATGGAAGATTTGAGACTGGGCGATAGTTGGCCATACTGGCCGGGTCTAAAGATGGTTTTTTAAGAAGCGGTTTAATGACCGCCTCTTTCAGCGGATCTGGGAATGTTCCCTCACAGAGGGAAGCATTCACCACCCCGCAGAGCCCATCGCCCAGCCCTTCCCGGCTTGCTTTTATTAGCCAGGATGGGCAAGGATCAAGGAGACAGGTGGTTGGTTTCACGCGTCCAAGCAGCCTGTCCACATCCTCGGGGGTAACGGATTGAAATTGATTCCATGCAACTTGACCAGACAGAGCTCTAGCACTCTCCCGCCCCAGCCCTGCTCCCACGGTGGTGTCTAGCTCCTTCCGAATATGAGTGATTTTATCTGCAAAAAACTTTGCAAAATCGTTGCAGGAGATCTTGGGGTCTTTACAAGGCCCCGGTGGTAAAGGTGGTTCCGTTAAATTGCGAACCACCTGAAAGAGTCTCCTGCTACTATTTTCTGCAGATGCAATAGAGGCGGTGAAGAAAGTCTTCTTCGCCGTCGCTATCGCCACTTGGTAGGCTCGAAGTTGAGCTCTAACCTGTGTCCGGTCAGATTCGGAGTGAGTTTTCCGCCACCGACGCTCTAGCCGTCTCAGCGATTGTTTCATCGCCCTCAGCTCCGAAGAAAACCACGGGGCTGTCCGGGCTCCATGCAATCGGAGAGGGCGCTTCGGAGCCAGACAGTCGATAGCCCTGGTTAACTCCGCATTCCAGCGGGCCACCAGGGAATCAGCTGAAAGGCCATCAACATGGGATAAAGCATCCCCTACCACTCTCTGGAAACCATTTGGATCCATTAAGTGGCGGGGGCGGACCATGCGAATTGGTCCCACCTCCCTGCAGAGGGGAAGGGTCGCGGAGAAGTCCAGTTGCACCAGGAAGTGATCTGACCATGGCACTTCTTTTGTTTCGCTTTTACTTAGTGTCAGATCACCCACGTCACTAGAGGTGAACACCAGGTCTAAGGCATGTCCATGACTATGAGTTGGGCCAAACTTATTCAGGGACAGCCCCATGGAGGCCATGCTTTCCACGAAGTCCCGAGCGGCCCCTTGTAAGGTCGTGTCGGCATGGATGTTAAAATCCCCTAGGACAACCAAACTAGGTGTCTCCAGGAGAAAATCCGCCACGACCTGAAGCAGCTCAGACAGGGAATCCTTGGTGCAGCGGGGAGGCCGGTACACCAATAGGAATCCTGTACTGCCCCTATTGCCCAACTTCCAGAACATGCACTCAGAAAACTGGATCTTCCCAGTAGGACGCCTGGTGCAAGCTAGTGACTTCCTAAAAATCACTGCAACCCCCCCTCCCCGCCCACATGACCTGGGTTGCTGTGCGTAAGAGAAACCTGGTGGGCAAGCAGCGGCAAGGACAGGCCCATCTGCTTCCTCCAACCAGGTCTCTGTCACACATGCCAGGTCAAATCCTCCATCCACAATCAGGTCGTGGATGGCAGTGGTTTTATTCATCATTGACCTGGCATTACACAGCAACACCTTCAGGTCATGTAGGTTTCCCCTGTTGATTCCAGTATCCATCCGGTCAAGGCCAGACCCGGAGGCAGGGATAGTCTTCAAACAACGACTAAACCTGCCTCCTCGGTAATGACATGGTCTGGTCTTAGCGTAACTCCGCCTCCTGCCCATGATCACCGAGATCGGATGTCCCAGTGCTTCCCCCCCTGTGGAACTTGTCCCAGCCATCGTGTTGGCTGGGGCCCCACTCCCAGGCAGCCCTGATCCCGCCCCTTAAAAACAAAACGCAAACTATACAGAACCAATAAAACAACAACAACAAAAAAGAACAGAACAATTATAATAAAATTAATCCCCAACCAAATATCCATTCCACCCACCCCCAACAAAGGAAAAAAGGAAAAAAAAGAAATAAAAATTTAAATTGCCACCGACTGCTTGAGGACATTTTAAAGCACATTAACCCCCTGGAACAGGGAAACAATGGCAGAACACTTCCCACCCTTCCCAAAAAGTTTGTTCCAAAAAGGGCCTGGGCCACGCCCCCTGGGCCAGTTGGAAAAGGCCCTGGAAGGGAGCAGGCCCTGCAGTCCTCACCCAGCCGATGGTCCGAGGCCTCACCGCAGCAGGAGTCCCTTTATAGCTGGGAGAGAGGGCCTGGGCCACGCCCCCTGGGCCAGTTGGAAAAGGCCCTGGAAGGGAGCAGGCCCTGCAGTCCTCACCCAGCTGATGGTGCAAACAATGGTGCAATGCAAACAATACTCGCATGTAAAGGCCTGCAACATTTGGTAAACCTAAACAGCAGATCTGAGCAAAGTACAGTGTGTTTTGTAGCACAAGACTGTACATGATCCCCCCCCTTTACTGCTCTTTACAATGCTAACATCAGGAAATCATTAACTTTATCACAGGCACAGCCAGTCTTTCTTTTGGCCCTTTAACAGACACAACCAGGCCTGACTGCCAGAAGAATACACTGTACCTGTAAATAGCACCATTTGTTCAATTCTGTTACTGTGTGTGTGTGTGTGTGTGTGTAAACTTTGCATGGGACATTTACTCTATCTGCCCCTCAACTTCTGCAACAAACATGGCAATTTTAAAACACAATGCAATGCCAAGCTGTGGGCTTCAATAGGACCTGTTCTGCCCCATGTTACACTATTGCGAGCTGCTCAAGATCGCAGCATTCTGCTCCACCCCCACCAAAAGGGACGATAGCTATGAAACTATTCTTGGGGGGGGGGGGGAAGGAAGGAAGGAAGGAAGGAAGGAAGGAAGGAAGGAAGGAAGGAATAGGGATAAGGAAGTTAATGTTTTAAAGCTCCCTTGAGGATACTTGTGAAGGTTGACAATTGGGCCGGATTTTTAATAAACAGGGCCAAAAAACACCATGTCCTACTTGTGAACATCACCAAACACTTGTGTAGCTTGCTCTTAGGAATAGCCATAGCATGCCATACCATAGAACTGGCAAACCCAGTCTGAAATAATATATGATTAGCATCACCAATCAGCATCTGGAGGATGCAGCACTGGCAAAAGCTGGTCTATTGTGACTAGCTAGGGCTCTCTAAGGTGGGAGGGAGAGGTTGCACCCTCTTCATGGCAATCAGAGACACTATGTGCCATCCAGTCCAATAAAGTCTACTCCTGAGGCAGCGGCTCTCAGGCAAAGAGAGCCCCATTTCTCTGAGATCCTTTAAACTGAGATTGAAACTGTGATCCTTTTCTGGATGGAAAGCATGCTCTTTGCTTTCTGGACCCACCAATGAGCAATTAGTATCAACTCTTTTTTTCTGGTAGAGCTCCTGAACATTTAATTGTTGCTTAGCAGGCAGAAATTCAAGAGGTGAGGCTTTTTCCAGCTGCTGACTGTCTGCTTCCCATGCAGCTGTGAAAGGCACAGAGCTCATGTTTAAAAAGGAAAACTGACATCCTTGCACCTAGAATGCTGTTTGTATCTGCAGACGTTTGATCCAATAGTACTAAAATGCAGCAGAACTGAAATCAGACACATTTTCTACTGAGGTTTACTATGTTTCCATTTTCCATTTGGTTATTTATACTTATTTATTTTATATGTTACATTTATATCCCATCTTTCCTCCAAGTATATCAAGCTTGTGTACTGTGCAGGCAGTAAAACTTAGTTTCAGCGGTGAAGGTTCCTAAAGTATTGGTATAGAAACTCAAGAAAGGCTTGTTAGAGCCATGTGGTCTCTAACCATGTGGTTGGAGCTTGGAGCAACTACCTCAGACCTCTTTACATGCTGAGCTTCTCAGGTAGACTGGGGTACAACAATAGGCTTGATTACCTTCCTCCAGGGTGAGGGGAAGTGACCTAGCTATGGCTGGAAAGACAGCTTACTCTATGGCATTAACCCCTTCATGCTTTAATTAGACTTAAGCAAGTTGGTTATGGGAAGCTGGTTATCCTACCTTGCCAGAGGGTTCTATGTAAACCTGCATAGCATCTCATGCCAAAATGATGAGACCCCCTCCTTCCCCATTTAGCGTAGCCCTTCCTGATTCAGGGAGGCATGTGCACCAGAAACTCAGGATAAAATGGAGATGCAATTGCCCTCATTTTACCAGGTACTCCCTGCAAACCTGCATATGTATTCTATATTGCCTAGGATTTCTGACAACATATTTATAAAAGAAAGGCAAGTACACCTACAGAGGTTTCAGCTTGCAATGGAAATGAGCTTTCCATATACAGGAACTTACTGGTAGAAGTGAGCAACCACAGCTTCCAAGCTGAAACACAGATAAGTTCCTCTTCAGAGAGATGCTCTGCAATTAGCCCGAAGGCTTTCAACATAGCTATTCCAACTGCATGTGTTTTGTTTTGTTTTTCCACAGACATCTTTCCAGCTACGAGCAGGACTGGGGTCAAATAACAGCACTCTCTGTTGCTGCCTGCTACCACTGCAAGATTAGATCCAGCTGAGGTTCCTTACTCAACATATTCTAAGCCGTAAAGCAGCCTTCACCAACCTCACGCCCTTGAGAAATTATGGGATATAATCAGTGCTATATTTCTAGAAAAAAGATGCGCCAGAACTCACAATGAACACCTCCCTCGTTCTCTTAGAATGGCAATGACGTCCATCTGAGAGGTGCCAGGACTGAGTTCCAGCAAGTTCCGGCTGAAAGAAAGCCCTGACTATAATCCCCATGAGCCCCAGCCAATGGGCTGGTGAGAATTGTAGTACAAAATATCTGGACGTCACCAGGTTGGAAAAAGCCACCCTAGAGAATGTTTGGGTATAGATGATCTGGCCTCGGTGTGGCTGGTTAGAATAGATCGCTTTCATGTTCCCTGGGGGTCTGATTCCAAATGCTTTGCTGTAAAGTCAGATAACAGCACATTATGTTTCTAAGCCTGCTTAGCCCAGTAGCTCCGTGTGTGACCTGTAGGTCTCAGAACTACAGCTTGGAAGCTTTGCTCATCTGGCTCCAGCTTCACAAATGTACAGACTTGTCCCCTTTAATTTCAATGTATGCAAGTCCAGAAACAACACAAATGAGCTGAGGAATTGTCAGAAGGCCAAACTACAAATTATATTGATATCACGTGCTTTTGTAACATGCAGGTGTTTTTGTTTTTTAATTTTAAAAATGCCAGTTGTATCCGTTGTGTAGGTGGGTGAGAAGTAACAAGTCTAGGACAGACAGAAAGAGGAGATTTGACTCTTTCCCCTCCCTTGCTACAGTAAGGGAGAGAAAAGAGTCAAATCCTGAGGGAAATGCTGCTTCTGTAGATGGTATTTGCTTTTGGGGTGCGAGCAGGGGGATAGCAGCAAACAGCAGCTTCAGAAAAGACATTTTCCTCAGGATCACAGTAATGAGGAAGCACAGGGTTATATCCCATCTCCATGCTTGCCCTGATCCTGTTCTTTTCTCTGTCTTTTTTACTCATCTGCCAACTAATGCTATTTGAATTTTTTTAAAGGGCATATAGAATGTTGTGTAGTTTGGCCCTCGGTTTCCCAGACCTGTTGACTAAAGCCAGCGCTCTGCTAATCTTGTTGACTGTAGCAATGTTTGTTTGATGCCAGTGCCCAGGCCCAACCAAGCTGCCACTGCTTCTCTGCTAGCACCAGAACATTCTAGAATCATATCTCCTCAGGGATAGGTGTTGTCTTCGCAACTATCCCAAGATTCCATACATTCATCTGGTGCAGATTTTATCAAGTGGTTAGAGAACACATAGCTGATCCTAAAAGGAGCAGAGGATTCTGCTCAGCCTTTCAAGACCTATTTTCCTTGAGGGGACTAATAGATCTATTACCAAACAGGTGGCAAAATATTTGAACATTATCCTAGCTCTCGGACCTGCTATGAATGTTAGTTCCTAACTTGCCAGAGTTGTTAATTAATATTTAGCTCCCCTGAGGCTGTGGTTTTTATATTTTGTACCGTGTTAACTGGTCAATCAGCCATAATAAACAGTTGACTGATTATAGTTGTCATCTACTGATCAGCAAACAGTGGCAGATTAGCAAAAAAAGACAAGTGACGTTAAATGTTATGACTGTGGAACCAATACTAAGGTGCCCTGAGTCCACTATGTGTACCAACCCTAATAAGGAGGAAGGGGGGGAATCCATTGTTCTCTTGGTTGTGTGGCCATCTCAGTTAGCAGTGATCAGGGGGAGAGCTTTCTCTGCAGCAGCCCCCTTTCTATGGAATCACCTCTCCTTGGAGCTCTGACAAGCATCAACACCAATGACATTTTGACACTCTTTAAAACAAGGTGGAATATGTACCACCTAATATAATCTGTCTCAAGGCTGTGTACAAGCTGAAATTATAAAACAATATTTTTTAAAAATTTAATTTGCATGCTGCCCTTCATCTCTTGATCTCAGGGCTGTTCGCAGAATGAAAATGCAAGATAAAAGCACAACATTGACAACAAAGACAAAAGAAACCAATAGCCACCCCTCTCTCTCCCACACTGAAACAATAAAACAGCAAAGAGCCCAAATGGCAGTGTTACTTGTCCACACTATAAGACAGAGTGAGGCTTGAAGAATCTCAGACAGTAAAGAGTAGCAAGCTGGAACTTGATTTTTAACCAATAGAACAGCAATTGAATTAGCCAGCAAGAGGGGGGCAGATGAGCAATGGTGAGGAAAAGCAGGTCCACAAGGCTCTACATCAGGGGTCAGCAACCTTTTTCAGCCGTGGGCCGGTCCACTGTCCCTCAGACCATGTGGTGGGCCAGACTATATTTCGGGGGGAAATATGAACAAATTCCTATGCCCCACAAATAACCCAGAGATGCATTTTAAATAAAAGCACACATTCTACTCATGTAAAAACACGCTGATTCCTGGACCGTCCGTGGGCTGGATTGAGAAGGCGATTGGGCCGGATACAGCCCACGGGCCTTAGGTTGCCTACCCCTGCTCTACAGGGAAGACCCCATCCTGCCCTGGTACATGGCCAGCTGTGTTGACTGACCCCCTGATCCAACTCCCTTGGTCTACAATGGCTTTCTTTTCTCCAGCCAGAGGAAGAGGATAGGCAATCCTTTTGCCACAAGGCAAGCTGGCAGGCCCAGGTGAAGGGAGAGACATCCTGAAGACGAGTCCTTTTGGCCCCTGATCATTTTGGCCTGGTTTTTAACCGTTTTGGCCAGCGCTTAACATCTTAAAATGAAAAGTGCTAAGACTCGAGCCAGGAAACTGTAGCTTCTGAACTGTAACAGCTGTCCCCAAATGGGCGAGAGGTTCAGATTTTGGCTGTCGTTAGTCAGCTGAGGGAGTGAAGATCACTGCAAATGACATTTGCCAAATGCTCAGAGGAACTCTCTTTCCTGTAATTGCTTCATGTGTTCTGAGGTTGAACCGAGCATTTGAAATGGGTTCCGAAATGGAGCCCTGAGGAACTGCAGCTCATTTTAACCCCCTAAAGACAGCTCTAAAGTATGATGTTCTAACCAGACATTAGAAGGGTTTTAAAGTCAACTCCAGTGCTATACTCGTTGCTGGCAGGGCCAGACCAAGATATTTTGCAGCCTGAGATAGAAAAGCGAACGGAACTCCCTCCCACCAAGGCAACATCCATAGTATCTGTGGCAGTCAAATTATTGCCTTCTATTAGATTCTGGCAGTGGTTACGTTAGCCTGACTTCTGTCGTCTATGCTCTGCTAACCTCTGGGTTAGATTACTGCAATGTGTTATCCATGGAGCTCCCACTGAAGACGGTTCAGAAACTTCAGCTGGTGCAGAATTCAGCAGCCAGGTTGCTAACTGGGGCAAGATAATTTGAGAATATTACACCGATCCTGGGCCAACTGCACAGACAATTAGTTTCTGGACCCAATTCAAAGTGCTGGTTTTGACCTATAAAGCTTTAAACAGCCCAGGACCGTAATGTCTCAAGGACTGGCACTCCCCATATGAACCGACTCAGATCCCATGATCTTCATCTGAGGCCCTTCCTCATGTGCCTTGTCCGCCAGAGGTCTGGAGGGTGGCAACATGAGAACCGGCCTTTTCTGTGGTGGCTCCATTTGTGGAATGCTGGCCTCAGGGCAGCTCACCTGGCACCTTCGTGCATATCTTTAGGTGCCAGGCAAAAACATTGCTCTTCTCCTAGGCCTTTGGCTAATTAATCTATGGTCTTTTAAACTGTGGGGGGGGACATTGTTTCTGTTTGCTACTATGGTATTTATTTTTGTGTTTTTATTTTGTAAAGCACCCTGTGATCCTCGAATGAAAGGTGATATAGAATTATTATTATTATTATTATTATTATTACAATATTAAACTAAATAACTACCAATTTGCTTCCATTTCAAGACACCCCATTTCAACTGCCTGAGGCTGCCCTGTCACTCTGCCTAATGGTAGGGCTTTGGCCTCCTCATAGTCACAGTACTTACACAGGGCCAGCTGAGGCAAGGTTCCTAATCACTGCCCCTGGTCAATGAGCTGTTTTCCAGCTTTTGACACACATTCAACCGTGTGTGTGTGTGTGTGTGTGTGTGTGTAGTGATGTTGCTTGGGTTTGCTTTCCTTCCTTGCCTCTGCTGCAATCTTTTGCTAGTTATAGATTTAGCAGCTGGAGCCAATTGGATTTGTTTGATTTTTCTGTTGATGGTTATTAGGCACAGGAAGTGCCAGAAGGGATTTGCCTTGAGTTCAGAAATCCATTCCCATTACAGCCGCCGAGTCTTTAATTATAGATTGTGTGCTGCTTCTGTTTTTTTGTGCTTTGTTGTTGTTGGGTTTCAAACGGTCAGTTGTGTGCACTTTTGGTGCACAGAGCTTCAGCAACAACAGGGGGGGCTGTGCTTTATGGCCCATTTTAAGAGGAGGCTCTGGCAGATTCCACAGCTTGCCGAAAGGGGTTGCACCCTTGGGAAAGAGTTGTAAGGCTCAAAATTAGGTGTTTACGAAAAACCAAACTGCATGGGAGGCCAGCAGATGATACAGATGATATTTCCAGAAACAGCCTGGTCCGTGGGGTGCACTTGGCTGAGTAACAGGAGTCATCTGAACACTGTCCTTTTGGTGAAGTTTTGTTCCCCCACCAACACATGCATACCTTCTGCGCCCTCACAATGGTTTCCTGGTTTTCTCACAGCAGAAACACTGGTAGGACAGCAGGGCAAGATACTCCATAATTCTCAGTGTTTTGTGGGAAGGATTCAAAGGCAAACCAGAAATTTATCTTGGTGGAATTCAAGTGGATTAAAGTGCTCTGTCACCCTGTAGTTTGGTTTTTTGGCAGTTAAGAAAGTGAGGGGACAATGCACTGAGAAGTATGGGATGGACAAATGATTGACAACGAGACCTATCACCACTGCACCTGAGGTGAAATACAAAATGGCACTTCCCTCCCCACCATGGGTGAGTGAAGATGTGCACCAGGAAGAATGGGGGAACCAAGATCTACATTGGGGTGTATGACAGCAGTGGGTCCTGTCCCCTGAGGCAGCTGCCTCACCTTGCCTCCCTGCCACTGCACAAGCAGATCAGGATCGATGTCATATAACCTCTTCAGAAGGGAGGTTCAATAAAAACCAGACACAGTCTAAGCTCCCCGTGAGTTTTATGCAAGCACATCAAGATGAATGCTCAGCCCTGAAGCCACCAAGAGGAACTTTTTGTTATAAAAGGACTCAGGTAGGGCGCTAACTGTAACCCAACTGCCTGCATGTCTTGAGTGCCTGATGCAACCACCACCACCTATGCAATTGACCTTTCATGATTTGGTGCTGGGTGCAAAACAGGCAGCTCCTTTTTCTTTCCCTTATTCACATCAAATTCTTGGAAGCCCATTTCAACACTAATAGTTCAGAGGAGCTGATTCAAGTTGCCTCGCCACCTCCTTTATCTGACTCTATCCCTCTCCTAGTTTCTCCTTCCTTCTGGCCCCGTCCTACCCTAGCCAAGGTTTTCACTCTGCCTGATCCCATCCACCAGCACCCCAGCCTTCAGCCAGCCTTTCTCCCAATATTCCTGATTCTCACCAGATAGGTCCCTGTCTCTTTGCCCATTTCTTTATTTCTTTGCATCAGGATATATATCTATTGGGACATGGGTGGCGCTGTGGGTTAAACCACGGAGCCTAGGACTTGCCGATCAGAAGGTCGGCGGTTCGAATCCCCACGACGGGGTGAGCTCCTGTTGCTTGGTCCCTGCTCCTGCCCACCTAGCAGTTCAAAAGCACGTCAAAGTGCAAGTAGATAAATAGGTACCGCTTCGGCGGGAAGGTAAACGGCGTTTCCGTGCGCTGCTCTGGTCCGCCAGAAGCGGCTTAGTCATGCTGGCCACATGACCTGGAAGCTGTACGCCAGCTCCCTCGGCCAATAAAGCAAGATGAGCTCCACAACCCCAGAGTCGGCCACGACTGGACTTAATGGTCAGGGGTCCCTTTACCCTTATATATCTATAAATATTTCCTCCCCGCTGCATTAATTTGCTGCTTCAGTTTGCTGTTCTCTTCTTGCTCCCCTGTGCCTCTTTCAGGGGACCCTGCCCCACACGGTGAGAAGCGCAGCTCTGGATTCATGCTAGCCCTCTTGCAAAGGGGAATGTACAAGGCACAGCACTCTGCTCTCCTGAGCGGAACTGCTGTTTCCAAAACACATTCTCATTAGTTCGTTTTCGAAGAGAGGGAACACATGCAGGCTTCAGGCACATACATCTGGAGAGCAGAGGCCCTTTCCCTCGCTCAGACCCCTCCTTCCTGACCTCAGCAGTGAAACCAGAGGTTCTTCCGCTTCTCCGACCCCAGCTTGAACAATATCCACACACAGGCATAAATAACATGACAACGATATGGCCAGCTGTCTCAGCCAGCTGTCACTGATGTTGGAGGAGCCTCTCAACTTATTTTCACAGCTAAATAACGTGCAAAGTATACAGAGTTGATATACACAAGTAGAGCTCTTGTGTTGGATCAGCCCCAAGGCCTACCTGGTCCAGCATCCTGCCTCCAGGGTAGCCAACCAGATGCTGGAGGGAAGCCCACAGGCAAGGCAGCTGTTGTTCCCTAGCAGCTGGTGTGTATGGGTATGGTGAGTCCAGTCCTGGAGGTATACCAAGCTGGTATATCCAGCTGTAATTGTGGTCAAACTACTAACACAGAACAGTTGACAGCCCAGAATGAGGCTTCCTATGTGCATCGAAATGCACGACCACCCAGTTCATTAGGCATCAAAATTCTGAAAATAAAGGACTGCTAATGTGGGTGATTCTCTTTTGCTGGATGATGATGATGATGATTTATTTATACCCTACCCATCTGACTGAGTTGCCCCAGCCACTCTGGGTGACTTCCAACAAATTATAAAACAACAGTAAAACATCAAACATTAAAAACTTCCTTGTACAAGGCTGCCTTCAGATAATAATAATAATATAATAATAATTTATTACTTATACCCCACCCATCCAGCTGGATTTCCCCAGCCACTCTGGGCGGCTTCCAACAGGAGATTAAAAATACATTAAAACATCAGTCATTTAAAAAAAAAAAAACTTCGCTAAGCAGGGCTGCCTTCAGATGTCTTCTAAACGTCAGGTAGTTGTTTATTCCTTTGACATCTGATGGGAGAGCGTTCCACTGGGCAGGCGCCACTACCGAAAAGGCCCTCTGCCTGGTTCCCTGTAACTTGGCTTCTTTCAGTGAGGGAACCGCCAGAAGGCCCTCATTGCTGGACCCTCAGTGTCTGGGCTGAATGATGTGGGTGGAGACACTCCTTCAGGTATACTGGACTGAAGCCATTTAGGGCTTTAAAGGTCTGCACCAACACTTTGAATTGTGCTCAGAAACGTACTGGGAGCCAATGTAGGTCTTTCAAGATGTCTTCTAAAAGTCAGATAGTTGTTTATTTCCTTGAGATCGGATGGGAGGGCATTCCACGGGGCAGATGCCACTACTGAGAAGGGCGTCTGCCTGGTTCCCTGTAACCTCACTTCTTGCAGTGAGGGAACTGCCAGAAGGCCCTTGGAGCTGGACCTCAGTGTTCTGGTTGAACGATGGGGGTAGAGACGCTCCTTCAGGCATACAGGGATCAGGCTGATTTGCAGGTCTGGGTCATTGGAATCTAAAAAAATCATGTTATTTAGTCATTATCAAATTTATATCTCACACACCCCTCCAAAAGAGCCCAGGACAGCAGACATGTCAGTACCAAAACAGCACAATTAAAAACTTCTAAAATAGTTTTTTAAAAAATTCCTAAAAGCAATGAAAACTCCTAAAAGCAACCAGCTGTTGCCAAACTAATAATTTCAGGGTTGCCAGGGACAGAATTTCCAACCCTAAAATGCACTGGCAAACAGGAATGGTTTTTAATTTCTCCTAAGAGTTAATAGTGAGGGAGACTGGTACACCTCACCAGGGAGGGCATTTCACAAAGGGGCATGGTGTGGGGAGGAGTACCGCCAGAATAGTCATAGCAAAAAACAGGCTTTTAGTCGGTGATAGAAAAAAGAAGAAAAACAAAGCTAGAAATCCCAAGGTTATCAAACACCAGCAGAAACAGCATGGAATGGCATGTTGACAGCTCAGCAGCGTCAGAACAGGAAGTTATGTCCACAGCAAGAGATAATCTAGAGTTGGTCAATATCTATCCACAGCTGAGCCAAGTTATTTTGTCAAGCCAAGGTCAATGATATGGGAGAAAGTTAAGGTCAGAATTCATTACAAAGCAACAGTTAAGCAAAACAACAAAAAACAAAAACAAAAACAACCCCAACCCCAGGACTCTGGGATACTGAGAACCATCCAAGCATAAACATGCGGTGCAACCTTATACATGCCTACTCATAAGTAAACTATCTGGTGCTGCAGGTATCAGGTTATGCCTAGGATTCAGACGTAAAGAAGCAGTGGCTGAAACATAAAACACAGCTGTTACCCAAATCTGTCTCTTCTGAAAATAGTGAGATTAACTGTCTTCCAACCTGATCTTGGTAAGAGGAAAAGGAAGGAAGGAAGGAAGGAAGGAAGGAAGGAAGGAAGGAAGGAAGGAAGGAAGGAAAAACAGGATTTTTCAGATGGCATAAGTTTAAAGTCAAAGATAGTGGTTGCTGCCTGGGCCCATTTTCAAGTAACATCCACACGCAGACACAGTTGAGACTGGTCCATTAGGCCGATGGGGCAGTTCCCCAGTAACCTCAGCCAGACAATCAGGGGTGGGGGGTGGCTCTGCCTGCCATTGCTTCTGACTCCACCTGCTGTTGGTCTCCCTACCTGCCACTTTACCAGTCCTAGTGCAGAGCTTTTGGTATGGTGGAGCTAGCCAGATTTTTTGCCCCGGGTGAAGCTTCCAGAGGGGCGCCACCGAAGCTCCCAGCCTGTGTGTGTATGTACGCAAATACATGGGGGTGGGTTTGCCAATCTGGGTCTTTGACCCTGGTGAAATAAAGCCTAGTTTCATCCCTGCCTAGCTGCCACTGCACAGAAAAAAAACTTTTGTTTGCTCCCAGTCGAAAGTTAGAATGCTCAGTCAGGATCTCAGGATAGTTATTAGGTTTAGGTACCTTTCCTCCTATGTCACTACTGACAACAGAAAGGAAGTGATGGGACCAGCAGTGAAGCCTAAATTGGCTGATCAACCCACTTCCATGGATTTTGAAATCGAGGGTGTTCCCACCCACCCCCACAAAAACCCAGTGATTTGACTCAGAGGGGGAGAGAAACAGAAAATGAGATGTTCAAAGGAAGGGAGATTTTTTAAAAAACTTACTGACAAATCCCAAGCTCCTCTGCACATTTAAAATAGCTCTTTGGGTTCCATTGGTAACGAGATGGAGACAGAGGTACTAGCCATGAAGACCATACATCCGTACCTTGGTTTTCAAACAGCTCTCTTCCGAAATGTTTTGGCTCCCGAACGTCACAAACCCAGAAGTGACTGTTCCGGTTTGCGAACTATTTTTGAACGCCGAACATCCAACGGCGCTTCCGTGGCTTCCGATTGGCTGCAGGAGCTTCCTGCAGCCAATCGGAAGCCACGCTTTGGTTTTCGAATGTTTTGGAAGTCGAAAGGACTTCCGGAATGGATTCATTCAACTTCCAAGGTACAACTGTACTCTATTTCCACAGTCAGAAGTAGCAATGCTTCTGAATACCAGTTGCTGGAAACCACAGAGAGGAGAGTACTCTTCTGCTCAGGTCCCATTTGTGGGTTTCCCACAGGCATCTGGTTGCAGTGGCGTAGTGTGGGTTGCCAGAGCCCAGGGGTGCGTGGAGGGGGGGAATGGGTGGAATACGCACGTGCATTCAACTGCCTGATGGTGTCTGCATCACCCAGGAGATTGCAGCCGCAGAGATAAGAAAAGAAGAGTGGTTCTGTTGTCTGGAAAGGTCACTTCCTGGTTCGCATGGAGAAGCCATTTTCAACAGAGCCCAGTGATGAATACATGCAGCTATATAATGCAGCACCGGGTGTTGAAATTTTGTGCCCCTAACAATTTTGCACCTGGTGCGACCACCGCTGTGCCTCCCACCACCACCACACTACACCACTGTCTGGTTAGCCACTATGAGAACAGGATACTGAATTAGAAGGGCCTTTGGCCTGATCCAGAAGGGCCCTTCTTATGTTCTGGTGCCAACATGGCAAAGAAGCACACAGGCCTTGCCCAGCAAATGCAGGTAGCTTGCATTTTGTTCTAGGTGCCGTGCATAGCACTGTCAATCGTAGTGTCTTTCTGCACTTTCCTACATAAACCATTCAAGCCAAGCAGATCCAGGAAAATGGTAAACAAAAAGTTCATGAGACAGCCACGCCTCTCCAGTTACACAAAAACATCCTTCCCTCCCTCCCCCCAACCTACCCCGCCTCACCTCTCGTGGAAGTCCTAGAGGACAAGCCAAGTTGCCCCACTGTGACCCAAATGAAATTCTAAACTTTGCACCATCAAGGCAAGGTAAACATGTGGCTGATTGCTAGGTGCAAATAAACACAGTGGGAGATAAGGTGCTGATACTCTGTTCCTGGTGCTTCCGGCAGGTCTATTTGAACACTTTCAGAGTAACACACAAAACGTTCCTTTGTCTGCTCTGCATCCATGGCTATTCCCTCTGCTCCGTTTCTGCTGTCAATATTGCCTGAGCGGCACATAGGTTATTATGACAGCATGCACTTTTGTGTTCTTCATGTTGTTAAGACTCGGCGCTTCTTTTCATTTGGCACAGCCAAGCAGACTCCACGCCAGTGTTCGTTGAGGTAAACACCTGGAGTCTGAAGGAGACGCATGTATTCTCCAAAAGCCCAAAGAGTTGCTGTTGTTTTTCATTGCCAGAAAACCAGCAGAAAATCAGTTCTCCCAGATGTTAGATTTATTCTAGTCGCCTGTTAAAGGCAGGTAAAGGTACCCCTGACCGTTAGGTCCAGTCGCGGACAACTCTGAGGTTGCACGCTCATCTCGCTCTATAGGCCGAGGGAGCCGGCCTTTGTCTGCAGATAGCTTCCGGGTCATGTGGCCAGCATGACTAAGCAGCTTCTGGCAAAAAGCAGGTAGGGATGGACTAAATCTGTCAATTTGTGTTTATTTTCTCATTTTTCCAATCTTGAGTTCAGCTCCCCACATTCCCACACTAGTTTGCAGCTGTTGTTGGGTTGGCTTTTTAAAAAAGTTAGCATGAAAAACCTTTTCATGTGCATGTCACATAGTATACGCTGGTTCAGGAAATGCATATTAAGCAGGCTCACATTAAAATGCAAACCAAACTAATTTTTCCCTCTGTCCCTAAAAATATTAGTGTTCAGATGAAGGGAAGTCATAGTACCACTCTGTTCTGCTTTGGTCAGACCCCCACCTGGAATACTGTGTCCAGTTCTGGGCACCACAATTTAAGAAGAGCTGTCACATGGAAGATGGAGTATGCTTGTTTTCTGCTGCCCCAGAAGGTAGGACTCAAACCCGCAAGGACAAGAAAGGAGATTCTGACTAAACATTAGGGAGAACTTTCTGATGGTAAGAGCTGTTTAACAGTGGAATGGGCTACCCTGGGAGGTTGTGGACACTCCCTCCTTGGATTTTTGAAGGAGGTTGGGTGGCCATCTGTCAGGGATTCTTTAGCTGTGATTCCTCCATTGCAAGGGGTTGAACTAGATGACCCTTTGGATCCCTTGAAACTCTACAATTCTGTGGTTCTATGACTATTCATGAATTGGCCAACCACAGCATCTGGCCGCTCGCCCACAGGAGCAAATGTAACTAAGGCTACATACCTGCCACAGGTTGAACTCGGTTCTGATTAAGTTATATAGGATTGCATTATAAGCTCCCTACTTCCTTGGAATTGTGAATAATTGGAAGAAGAGTATCCATAGGACTCTGTTAACCCCACAGCTGGCTGATACAAGCCATTGTCTCTCCATAAGGGAAATGTTTTGAAATAGCCAAGCCTGTTTATGAAACACTTTGCTAAGGCGTGGGGAATATTTGGCCCTCCAGACATTGCTCAACTCCCATCATTCCGGGCCATTGACCATGTTTACTGGGACTAATGGGAGAAACACCTGGAAGGCCAAGGGTTTACCTCTTCCAGCCTATATGAATGGAAGTCTCTGAGACTCACTCAGCACCAACCCTACTATCTAAAACCAGCAAGCTTAGATACTGCCAGTTACTGCATGACTACTATATCCTTTCTTTTTGATTGATAATCTGCTCTAGGAAGGCATTTTCCAAGTCTTCTACCTGGCTTGGAGATCTGTGGCAGACCCACAGTAAGGTCACTGCTGCTTCCCTCTCCTACAAGAAATAATGCATATTTTTAAAGATGTCAATTGAGATATTTGGGTATCACCCCATTTTGCAAACTTTTATGGAGCAAAAGCTGAATTATGTTGCTGTGTTTGTTTCTGGACCAAAGAATGGCAGCATTTAAAAATGCATTTCACTAAAGATCACTCAGGATGAACTTAATGACATTTCCTCGTTCCTTAATATGCTCTGTGTTGTTGTAAGAGGAGTAATAAGTGTTATTCATAAAGCGCACCCTGTGAACCCACCCCCAGCACACTCCACCTCAAAAGGTTTTTAACATCCAGGCAGTCTGACTGCTAAGAGTGAATATACGGAGAACAGATTTGCCAAGTCAGCAGTCTCTCTCTTCATCCACAAAAGCAGCACAATAAAAACAAGGGCACCTTCTATTAAAAGATAGTTAATGATGTAATTGCATGGCAGGTTTGTCTCTGGATAGGATTGTAACATGTAACTTTGAGCTGGTCACCATGAAAGTAGCACAACCAGGCAATTCTCAGATAGCCTTGTACTCATTGAGCGGGATTAGGCAGTCATGGGATAGGGCTAATCTAAGGTGAAAACTATGGGACACGGGTGGCGCTGTGGTCTAAACCACCGAGCCTAGGGCTTGCCAATCGAAAGGTTGGTGGTTCAAATCTCCGCGATGGGGTGAGCTCCCGTTGCTGTCCCAGCTCCTGCCCACCTAGCAGTTCAAAAGCACATCAAAGTGCAAGTAGATAAATGGGTACCACTCTGGCGGGAAGGTAAACGGCGTTTCCATGCGCTGCTCTGGTTCACCAGAAAGAAGCAGCTTAGTCATGCTGGCCACATGACCCGGAAAAACTGTCTGTGCACAAATGTCGGCTCCCTCGGCCAGTAAAGCAAGATAAGCACCGCAACTCCAGTCGTTCACGACTGGACTTAACTGTCAGGGGTCCCTTTACTAAGGTGAAAACTGCCACGCACCAAATAAATGTGAGAGGCAGTTCTCCTTTAAGTAGTGACTACATTTAAAATTAGTCTGCTTCTCTGGAGCCAAGTGAGGATGAGTAAGTTTAACTGATACAAACTGCACAATAGCTCAGTTGCAGTAAGGTGTACCTAAATTGCCAGGGCACTTAGTGGCACCACTGTAGGGTTTATTTTAAAAATTCCAAATGCATGCACGTTTTTCTAAGCTGAAGTTGTAACTGACTGGCTTCTCTTTGCAAATGAAAGGATTTGTGTTCCCAAAGTGCCCTGCCAGGACAGTCAAATTACCCATTACCAAGTATGCTTCCTTAAACCTCTTAGGAAATGACCAGAGGAAGAGGGAATGTGACACCTCTTTAGCAAAAACAATGAATATCTATTGAAGGTGACAACAGTGAATACTCAGGATCATTTTACAATTAAGAATGCTGGAAGTTATACATTGCAGAGGATTATTTTTTAATTAAAAAAATTAAATATAAAAAATTTAAAGTTCTTACAAGGGTCAGAATATTTTAATGGTGTTTTGGTGGGAAGGAAATAATCCTGATCTAAATAGGCCACTATGAAAGGTTGAAACTCATTAAGCTCCTTGTTCCAATAGGAAGCAAAAGGTTTAGAGCACTGCAGAACGAGGGATAACAATACTGAGTGAGCCATGAAGCTATGCCACCCCAGTTATAAAACTTTCATCAACAAGTCTCCTGTACATATTGCATCATCCAGAATGTACAATCTACCACTGTGCTGCAAGTTTAACACTTTGTCACAGGTCAATAGGGAGAACAGATTTTCCATGTCAGCAGATACGGAGGCAGAGTTTAGGTGACATTGCCATATCATAGACTGATATGCCTTAGAACAAAATGGGAAAAAAGCTTCTAAATTGTGGTGTTCACAAGCATTTATATGTAAAAAAGGAAGGGGGGGGGGAAAGAAGCATAGTGGGTGTCCCATAATCCTGTTGAAATGCTCCTCTTGTGTGTGGGTGGTGCAGTTTTGGCTACATAACAGCACTCTTGTGCTGAACTGTGGAAGTAAGTTTGAAACAAGGGGGACCTGAACAAAAAGTTGCAGTGTGGAATGCTCCTGTTCATAATTCCAGATGCTCATATTTTATACCCCCACCCTGGTTGGATGGTGCCATTTTGGCTACATAAGGACTGACATTTTGAGGACTGAGAAAACTACCAACATGCTTTCAAGTTTCCGAATTAATGGCAATGGAAGCAACAGGTTTATGGAAAATAAACTCTATGCATCCACCAATATTGTAATATTAAGAGCTGGCACCTGATTTTGCTCCAGATTTGATTCAGCAACACACACATAAACTTGCCTGGGGTTAGTCAGGAAAAGTTTGTGTCTTCTTTGGCAACTTCTCCCTAGAAAGGCCCAATGTTCCCAAATAGAGGGATCCACAAAGGAAGTCAAAGTGTTTAGGGCAATGAAACACAAATAACTAAGAATGGAGTGACTTCAAAGACAGTAGAGTGGAATGCCCCACTTAGTAAGAAAATCATAGCAAAATAGTTATTATTTGGCTGCTACCATCATGTCTATGTAACTCAGTTGCCATGAATTTACGGGGAATTTACACTGAAGAAAAAAAATAGGCACCAATGTAAACACTGATGTACAGCAAAAAGAAAGCCCTAGTAATATAAGTGACATTTATTAACATTCTGCTATATTTACAGTTTTAACATAATAAAACTCTGAATTACTGCTTTGCAGAAATCACACAAGTGCACATTAATCTATATTTGAATGCACCAGAAATTAGAAAAGCAAGGAGTACAGCTATGTTAGGAACCATTTCAAGTTCTAAAGTCAACAAAAATGGCGATGTGCTTTCTGATTTTATGCACTGCATTATCAAATTATTTTAGGTGCTTTCTGATTTTATACACCACATTATCAAATTCTTTGAATTTGATACCACCAACATATACTATGAGAGTTCCTACCCAAAAAGTGTGCAGTACAACAGTAAGAAATACTGAATACATACTACCAAGAGTTAATACTTGTACCAGCTTCTTAATGCTCTTTCACTACTATGCCTTAAAAACATCCACATGGTACATGTAGATTTTATTTCCAGGTTGTTTTCATTTTATTTTAACAACAGATACATACTATGTGCAGAAATACAGTCAAAACAAATTTCTAAAGTTCCAAGAACACCCCTTCACAATGGCCAGCATTATTACTTATCTTACACTAAGAAAACATATTCAAAGTTCAATTTTAAGGAGAACAAAAAGCAAGACTGACCCCTTCTGGCTGCAGGGCAATAGCTCATGCTATTTAAAGAACTACAAATACTATATAAGGCATTATTAGTAACATCACAGACTTGATTGCAAGAGCCGTTTCAAACATTAGCCACTAATGATTCAATGATTACAGGAGTTCTGCATTAAACTATTAAAATTTTACATCTAGAAACAAATAGAAAGAAATGCTTCTTTTTTTCCAACAGTACTTTATTCATTTTAAAGCGGGTGATTATTTTTTTTCCTTCTGTGTTGAGAGTCTTGATTTATTTCCTGCAGGTGTCCACTTAAGGGAGAACTCATCAATGCAGGAAAATGTTGCCAGAAAACATCAGTCTGAAAAGAGCAAAAGCACAGTTACTATTTTAGCTAAGAGAAGGATGTTTACAATCTTGGAATACGTTTTTCATACGCAAATGCACAACTGTTCACTAGCTTTTGAATCCTTTGTTTCTAGTTCCCACCTTGCCCATTACATTTAATTCTGACCTCATTCCTGTGCCTCTGTGACTGATGAACAAAATGTACACGGTCAAACTTTTTTTTCTGGTATGGCACAGGAACAGAGGCACAATGAATTCCACCCCTATTCCTCCTACCCACACACACACAAAAAAACCTAAACGGGGATGGAGGGCGGGGGTGGGGGGGAGAGAAATCTTCTTGATTACATGAGTTTAAGTTTAGATTTAAAATACTTTAAACTAGCAGAATCACCCAGAATCTGGACCACATCAAAAGCATACACCCGTGTGTGTGTGTGTGTGTGTGTGTGTGTGTGTGTGTTTGTCAGAGTTTGTGTCTCTAAGAGCTACATAATTAGGGCTGAAGAGCAAAAAAGAGGACAGGCCAAGCTGCTGCCAGTCCGAGCTGGGGAAAGAGGTTGGTGGGTGCAGGTGGGCGTGGTCACTGTGCCCACATGCCTCTTTCCCGGCTTGGGCTGGCAGCAGCCACAGCCTGCAGAGCAGCCCAAGCTGCCCCCCAACTCCAAGTCCAAACAACAACCCCCCCAACATTTCCTTTGAAATGTAAAAGTCCACTTGGATGGGCATGTTGCCCCCCCTCCCAAAAAAAGAGGACATGTCCAGGTTTTCCCAGACATATGGTATCCCTAGCATAACGGGAGGGAGAATCAGTAAATTTTCATTATCAAGCAATTTTTATACTTTTTCAAAAGATTAAGATTGCTAATGATATGCTGGATTTTACCATCCAGTTTAAGCAGCTCCAAAAGGAACCGTTCGCAGGCAAACTATTGTTCATACGTGGCTGCTCACGTGGCTCCTGCACTAGGCTAGGTAACTTTTATACAAATTAAAGCTAAACACACCTCTTAGCAGTGTTCTTGCTTAGGTTGTAGGGGGATGTGGGCAGAGTAACCAACTATTACAAGAAACAACATTTTCTTGTCGTCAGGGCCACAGGCCTTTTAAAATTCTCAGGGAATTTCCGAAGATTAAAGAAGAAGAAGAAGAAGAACCTCCAAGAGTGTAAATGGTAAAAACAAGGACAAGTGCTGATCTGGTGTTTTGTTCACAAATTACAGCAGCAGTACATTTATTTCCGATAGACAGGAATCCGAAAGCCCTGCTGACCTTATGGATATGAAACAAAAAAATAAGGAAATTGGCTTTTTCCAACAGGCTTTTGGGAACGGACTGCTCCTAATGAGAGGGCTGGCACAGTGCTGTTTTTATTATAATTATTTGTATGGTTTTAATAGGTTTTATATGTGTGTGTGTGTGTGTGTACAGAGAGAGAATGAAAGAGTTTTAATTCTATCAATGTTCAATTGTTTTTTAATTATTATTATTATTTCTACGTTTTCAATTTTCTTTTTATCTGTAAGCCACCTTGAGGGGTATAAATAATATAGGGGGGGGGGAGTTATAAGAATACATTGCTTAGTGCTGTTAAGCAAGAGTTAAGAGAGGCAGGGTGATCTTGTTTATGAACAAGGACAGACTGGACATAGGAAGCATGCAATCCTGTGGCTGGCTCCTAAGCCCTTAACTATGGTTACATATGCACCAGCCAATGGCCTCCTACATGAGCGCAAGGTCAAGTCTCCCCTTCTACTTAAGATTACTTTCAAGTAAGCTCCATGGAACTGAGCCAGGGTAAACATACCCGGAATTATACTACACTTCAAATAACTAGTCATCTTTCTAGTCCTGTGAAATTTGTTATAAAGAGCCAAGCAGCTTTAACGTATTACAGTGGTACCTCGGGTTACATACGCTTCAGGTTACGGACTCCGCTAACCCAGAAATAGTGCTTCAGCTTAAGAACTTTGCTTCAGGATGAGAACAGAAATCATGCAGCGGCGGCACAGCGGCAGCAGGAGGCCCCATTAGCTAAAGTGGTGTTTCAGGTTAAGAACAGTTTCAGGTTAAATACGGACCTCCGGAACGAATTAAGTACTTAACCCGAGGTACCACTGTATTTCTTATTACCTTTTTATTCTACCTTTCCTTGAAGGAGCTCAAAGTTCTGTACATGGCCCTCCCCATTTTATTCTGTACTTAAACAGCCTCGTGAGGGTAGGTTAGGCTAAGAAGATAACGATTCCCCCTCTTCCCCCCCCAAAAAAAAGTAGCTTGAAAAAGCTACATTCAGATAAAAATTGTATTTAATGGTTCCAGCAAGAGCAAAGGAACAAGAGTGGCCTACTAGTTAATGGTGTTTCTAACATTGGAACTGAGAAAAAAAAACATAGGAGCAGGGAAGTTTGTAATTCAGTGTGAATTTCAGATCCAAAAGGACTACAGAGGACACCACAAACCTTACTAAGGAAGCAAAGAAACCCTAACCACAGAGCATTTCTCTTTTTTTAAATAGCTTTTTCCAGCTCAAATGTTCTAATGTGGTGGGTGCCAACTGCATTTCTTACATGGCCCATGTCATGATGGTGGTTGGGTTTGGTTTTTTTTAAGTGTCCCACCACTGCTAAAGAAATCTTCTTTCTGTGTGTGGTCTAGCCATGTATCTCATTAACTACTGGAAGGAAAGGCAAACCTTTTACAGCTTGTGCGGTTGCTGGCCAGCTAAAAAGAAAAGTGGAAAGGGAAAACTAGGGTTCCGTTTTATAGGATGCATACTTAATAACATCCAGTTGAAACTTTCATTTTTCCACTACTGTCCTGGACAGAATATCTCCAGGTTTCTCTGCGGTAACAGTTTCTATGGAATGGCAAGGGCATATGTCTTTCAAATATTTTGAACTAAGTACTCTTTTCTCAGCTTCTAGGCCCTTCTAACCCAGCACTTAACATCTGCTTGGCAGGTGCATATAGAGATTCCCACGTCAAATTTTGTGGTGTCTAGGGCAGGGCAATAACTGGTTTTCAATATCGCGATATATCACCAGTTAAACATTGCGCTATATCACAATATCTGAAATAAGGAAGGAACTACGCAGAGACAAATAGGACAATGTCCTGGCAACTGCTACTACTTAAGGGTCTAAAACTAATAAATGATGATATTATCAATCACCTCATTGGCACTTTCAGCAGCAGGCAAGCCATAATGCATCCAAATGAGACTTTTGGTTTTGGGCTTGGCTACCGAATGGTGGTAGCCAGGACAATCCAAAGTACAGTGATGAGTCATAGTGAATACAAATAATCTGGAATCTATTGTGGCATAAGCTTTCATGGACTAGAATCCACTGTATCCCATGCCTTCCTTGGGTTCTGCTCCACCATTTAAGATCCTAGACTCTAAAAAGGCTACCTCTCTAGCAATTATTGATCTGGGAGACCAGGGTACGAATCCCCATGCACCCATGATGCCCACTGGGCGACCTTGGGCCAGTTCATATCTCTCAGTCTAACATACCTCACAGGTTTGTTGTGTGGTTGAAATGGGGAGGAGAACCATGTAAAGCAACTTGAGCAACTTGGAAGAAAAGGTGATATATAAATGTAATAAAATAAATAAACTGCAGGTTTCTCTGTAAGACACAACCCAGATTCCAGCAAAAAGGAAATGAAAGCAATGTTATCATATGTGTCCTTTCAAACTGGTATAATTTAGTGTAAATACCAATTTACCAATTAGTGCACATTAGAAGTTGGAGGAAGTGACTTCTACTGAAATCAATGGGACTTTCAAAATGTGTCTAGGATCATAAAAGCAAATGGTGCTCTACAAATAAAATAAATCAGCCACTCTTATTTGGTGTACAACACTGAAGATGGTATATAGGGTGTGGGATGTCCTGCTTTTTAAGTCAAGCAAAGAAACACAAAGAATTAAAGCAGATTCCCCAGAGAATTACCTTTAGTAAATAAAGAGAACTCTAGTCCTGGGAAGAGTGGAAAATGTATCTGGCATCTTCCGAACCTTTGCATAATTGATAAATCCTCTGAGGAACAGGAGAAACCCTAACAAAAAATAACAGAGTTATATTTCACATACACACCTTCCATTCTTCTGAAAGGCAAGGTTCATTGGTTCCCTCTCGTTTAACCAGTTATTGATCAACAGGATTACCCATTCTCTTATCCAATCACTGCTACACTTACCCAGGAACCTGCAGTGAGGGACTTTCTCAAAATGTTTTCGGATGTCCAACCATATATCTTCTGAACCACATATGTTTGTTGATACTCTCAAAGAATTGAAAAAGTTGGTGAGCTGGACTTCCCCTTATAGAAGCCATGCTGGCTGAAAAACTTGTTCTTTTATTTGCTTAATAATTCCAGCTTCAAAATGACTTTTAACCAACTTTAGAAAAAAGGTTTGCCTGACAGGGTCTGTTATTTCTTCAGTTCCCCTTCCCTCTGAGCCCCTTTTTTGGAGGGAGGGGAAAGATCTCATATTGGTTACCTTCCAATCCTCTGGTAAGGATCAGGTTTGGGTCTGGGAGTGTCACAGGATTCGTTTCTGCTCCTGGAGGGGCAGGTTGTAGCCATGATCAGAAGCACATTTCTACATCTTTGGCTAATGTACCTTTCAATCCTCTCATCAGGAGGTTGAGTTTAATGATGTGGTATACTGTCATTGAAAATTCAGCAGTTTCAATTTTGAGCAAAAGCTCTTGGGTTCACACTATCTGGACCTACTATGGCTTATAGTTATGAACCTTGCATGCTCCACACGCTGTTTTGAGTGAGAGAATATATTTAAAGTTTCCATGCCCTGTTTAGAAGAAAGTGCATCCAAACCTGGCAAAGGGTGGTTTGTTCAAACTATGCTTTGTTAATGAGTCACAAGCAACTCAGGTTTTAATGCAATGACAAACAGCAGTTTCTTTCAAATCAGAAAAGGAAGTTTTAAATCTCACCACTTCATGCATAGTGGGGAAGGGGAAGTGAAACTGAGGTTCATGTTTGTACCCATGGGAGCATCTCTGCATCCCCCTTTAATTCTCCTTTCACAACTCTGTTGTCCAAAGTTCCTATTGCTTCCCCGGCTAGTTCCTTGTTCCTGATGTAGTTGAAGAAATATTTGTTTTCATGCCTTTACCAAATTTCTCCTCATTTTTTTCCTTTTCTTGCTTGACACATTTATTTGCTGGAATTAGGAATCATTTTTGTTCTCATTTTGGCAAGACTTCTTCTTTTTAAGGGAAGCTTTCTTGCCTTTTATGGTTTTCTTCACACTATTATTTAACCACACAGCTATCATCATGAACTTGTTTCTAAATCTGTGGTGTTCATTTTTCTGAGCCTGTTATAAATACATCCTCCCAGCTTCCCGAGAGGATCTGACCCACCACTGACAGATTTACTCCGTTTTGAAAAAGACTCTCTTCCTAAATAGTTAACATCACTAATGTTTTTTCCAAGTCAATGAGGGCTAAACTGTGACCCAACAGACCTGTGGAACAAATTTCCCACTTTTTTTTCTTCTTTATTTCAAAAAGTCGGGTGTGGATGCCAATTTGATCGCAGAGGGTATTTAATTCTTTCCTCCTGTGTTGTTTTAACAACTTAAGAAAAGCCCTGCTGGATCAAACGAAAGGCCCATCTGTTCTCATAGTGGCCAGATGCCTATGGGAAGTTTGCAAGCAGGATATGAGCACTACATTATCCCTCCCTGATCACCACGACTCCCAGAGTTGCTATTATCCCTCAGGGGTGAGGTGAGACAGCTACAGCACTGTACCTGTCATTTTCCACAGTCAAACAAGGTTGTGGGTTTCTTTTTGCAAAGACTGAAATGTCCACTAGATGGCAGGATTCCTTGAAAGGAACATCTCAAAAATCTGCCAAAGTTATCTCAAGTGGCCAGCAGAGCAACTAACCTAAAAGACTGGCAGAAAAGCCCCTTTCTGAAATCAACATTAAAAATACACTACAATCTTTATTACAAGAAAGGAATAACAACTAGATATGAGCAGGTTCATGCACGATTCCTAAAGTAAAAACTGAAATTAACATTTAACACTTACCTAACACAAGGAACACCCACCACAACCAGTACTGACCATCAAAGTAACCAGGAAAATAGGTGGAGAACTAAAAAAAAAAAGGGGTGGGGAGAATAAGGTCAATCAGTATTTAGTTGCAGGATTTTTGCACTGGCATTTTGTTACTAGCAGCAGTTATTGCTGGATAAATTACTGCTATCGCATACATTTCTTCTGTAAACTATTTAGTATAATAATTAAGCAGTATATAAATTTTGTAAAATTATATACACACTCCACCAGTAACTCAGGGCTAAGTTCCTAAATCTCTGCAAAAATTAATACTGCATGGTGAAAGGACATGATCCGAAAAATCTCTATGTGAAGAGCTAACTCTCCAGATACACACAAGCACTTCTTGTTGCAATGGTCTGGGATGCTAACATGGTCAGACTTAATCCAGACAAGACAGAGTCCTTTTGGCCAGTAGGAAAGCTAATCTCAGAACCTGTTCTGGATGAAGAATTCTAAGGTGGCAGGTGATGTGAAAGAGCTTCTCTGCCTGAGATCCATAAGAGCGGCTGAACCCCCACAACAAAAGATTGTACAATTAAGGACCAAACATGAGTTCTCTGGCTTCTAAAAGCAATTCAATCACATTTTTTTCTTGCACATCCTCAAACTATCGCCACCCTGACACAAACCAGTCCATGAACTGCATACAGAATGTGTTGGGTGATTTCACTGCAACACCAATAACTTCCAGCGGGGAATATAAGCTTTGCAGACAGTAAATCCTTCCAGCCACTCAAATCATTGCTTCTACATAGGCATTTTCTCTTCTATCTCCACTTCAGAAATTAAAAGGTACAAGGCCAGTGAAATTCTAAATAAGCACCACTTAACAAACAGCTACATTATACACATGTAGTTCTATCTATCCAACAACAGGCAAGTCGGACTTTATTAAGCCATGCTGTGATTCAAGAAACACACACACACACATTTTTAACTGGTTCTAAAACCGTGCCAGTAACTTTTATTGCAGTTTTGAATAAAATGGGCAGGTCATTTTGGCACACTGTAGCCAGTACTCCGAAGGGCATCTAGTCTCTCTTTACAGTTTTACATACATCAAAAATGGAAAGTTTACATCACAGCATTTGTTTGCTCCTCTACATCAACCTATCTAACCAATCTGTTCCCGCTATTTGTGGGAATACATTACACCAAACATGAGTGTTTTTAGTATCCATGCCCTTCGAGACAACATTCACCTCACATAATTACAGAGCGAAGTATTTCAGATATCTTTTTTTTTCAATTACTCTTCAATGGAGCTGCCTTTTGGTAATCTGAAGCTATGCAAATTAGCTGAAACAAGCACACTGTGCAAATCTGCATAATTTCCATTTCAAAAATCATGTTTGGTGGTTGCAAAGATCATGGTGTTCAGAATTTCAGAATGCTTACACAGGGTTAGTAACTCAATCAAGCTGCATTTTCTTAATATAATAAAGACATATTCATATGCTTTGTACATGTTTTGTCTTTAGGCCTTTTACAAAGGGAGGACTCACTAGGGAATTATTTGTTGCAATGCCTATCATACACAAAGCACTCGCCTTTTATTCAGCCTTCTTTTTCCACTCAACTTACCCTGACAATCAAGATCCACTTAATGAGAGACAGACCAAATCCAGAAATGGCCCCATATCTTCCTGCTGCTGAGGTAGTCAGGCAGAAAGAGAGAAAGAATCCAATCCAGTTGAAAAGGAATGCCACTAAGAAAAAAAAGAGAGAATACAGCAATCACAATTGATTTCAATTTGTGCCAATTATGGGCGTCATGGAGGCATCTCACTGGAAAACAGGGTCCTGGACTAGAGGGATCTTTGATCTGAACCAGCAATGCACTTCATATTGTTTTTAAGCAGAAATGGTCACTCCACCCTTCCATTTTTCTGAAAGTTTCATTCCTAACTTTCCAATATAAAATGTATCCCAAGTAACGACAAATCCCTTCTCTGCCCAGAAACAGCTGGCTTGTCATAAAAGTTGCCCATCTGCACTAGCAAGGACAGCAACCACACCCCAAGCAGGCATGTAGCACACACTCAATGGGGAGAATCAATATTCAAGTGAGACAGTCTACTATATGGATGAACCACCTCTTTGAAAAAAGAAAGTAAAGTGCTAGTTCAATCATGTTAACAGTTCTGTCACAAAGATTCAGGTTGGTTTTTTTAGTGTACTTACTGAAGAAAGTCAGCATGAAAATGCCGTCATTTCCTATCCTCAGCTGGTCAGTATCGTCAAAGTCATCCCGTGCCACAAAGTCCTCCTCCTAAGACAGAAATCATTCAAGGTGGCTAGCAAATGTCAGACAAACTAATTTACTGGCATTAGGCTTACAATACTTTCCCCCAAAAGAAAGCTAAAGTGCAGCTACCATCAATGCTTACTCTTCCTTGAAAATCGCATGGTTGAGATACCGTAACTAAAGGCACATGACACAAAATCATCACACTTACCCTCCCAGGAACTAAAGGTATGGTAGCTTCCGCCTTGGTTCTCTCTGCTTCATCGTAAGTAGGCAGGGTTGTGGCTACATTGTAAGACGGGGGATTAGGAAACCCAGCCTCATCTTTATAATCAAAATACACTGCGGGGGAAATAGATGGGAGAGAGATAGGTTAATTATCAGAATACCTACAAACTAAAAATTACAACCTAATATTTCTTCCTGATAATAAAAAAATAAGGATAGGTGAAATGATTATAGTGAAAGTATTGTGTATATGGCAGCAACCCAGCTTTATGTGGCTAATTTGTGACCTTTCAGATGCCACTGGACTACAGCTGCCATCATTCCTGACCCCTCGCTAGATTGGCTGGGGCAGATGGGAGCTGTAGTCCAACAGCATCTGGAAAGTCACTGATCAGCCACCCCTGCTCTATGGTCTTTTGTTCAGGTATAGAAATGGATAAAGAAGGATTCCTTGTGCACAACCTCGTCAAACAAATCAGTGTTAATTTGCTTTCCAAAATGCAAGGTTGTCAAGGCTAGGCTGATGTAAATGATGAACATAATCATATAATGAGTGTCACTTAGAAGTAGATTATGGTGTTTTGATCCATCTTATTAATTCTACACTGCATGCAAATATATTCCCAGGTGCCAATTTGAAACCCAGATGGCTTGGAACTTTGCAGGATGATCATAGCCTGTCATAACAGCTGAGCACATGTCTGCAGAATCCTCACAGATATAATGAAGACTTGGAGAAAGATGCACTCTGCAAGCAGCAAGGAATAATTATCCATGGTTTCAAAGTATGTTCAGAGGTGGCAACAGAATTTTTGGGTCCACAACACTACGTAGAGCAGACCAGTCACCCAGCTGCAAAAAAACTCTCCCTCTCCCTTTCCTGATACACACACCATTAGCATCAGGTTTTACAGCCACAACTGCAGTATAATATAAATTGGCAACAGAATGAAATGCTACCTTCCTCTCTATGCTAAGACAGAGCACTCAGGAACGTAAGATGAGCCAAGAAAGGTGGTTTATGAAATCACATTATTTCCCCATGAATTTATGTTGCCTGCACGTAACTTTGCTATCCTTCCAACCATTAGCAATGATAATCGACTAATGAAAATCAGTGAGCATTTAAAAAATAAATAAATACCTGCGTTCTCCCCAGAAATGCTGCTGTAAGGTGGTGGGAAATCATTTACAATTTGCAGGTTCTCACAAGGCTCCTCCTCATTCTGCAACTAAACAGAGACATTTTTGGTTTTAACATGGCAAGGACAAGATGAAGAGTGCACATTTTTTATCTTAAAGGCATAGATAAAAAGAAGTCAGATTAATTTCAAATGTGGCTGCAGAAATTAGATGCCAACAGAGTATTCTTCCTATTAATAAACATACTTTAAAATGTTTTAAATGCTGTATAGATGTTTCATAAATTAAGAACATTTAATCAATGATTTAAATCATGATTTAACTCCCCAGTTCCCCTCCCAGAAAATTTAAATAACTGAGTCAAGTTTCCAATTTTAAAATTATACTTTTCCTAAACAAGAATGCATACTTTCTGGCTACTGTAGCAATTAAATGTACTGATTTGCAACTCAACGGAGTCTTTATATAACGTGGGAGCATAAGCCAGAACATTTGACCAAACAGATCATGCATCTTTGTGCAAGAGAATTGTGACTACTTAGAAAAAGGAGTATGGTTAGTTCTCTTTGTACATTTGCAAGGATACTGAGCAAGATCATATACTTGAAGGCTAAGTTTACAATCCAATGCATATTTATTTGAAAGTTAAGTTCCATTGAATAAACTGGGACTTAGTAACATGCATAGAATGGAGCTGTAGGTATCCAGAATTGTTAAAAAGTAATGGCAAAACAATGTTTCTCCATGAGATAGAAAGCAAATGCCCATACTGTTTGGTTGGTAAGGGTCACAAATATTCTACAACACTGCCGAACTCAGATAGCTGGAGTAAAAGGTCATCCACAGATTTGTTTAAATAAATAAATATTAGCTGTATGGATTTGGGGAGTTACAATACCGTATCTCCTGGATTATATGCCCAGAAGGATAGAAGGCAACAGATAGTGTGTAATTTCTCCCCATGGTTCTCTTATTTTACATTCAGGAGGGAATGTTCTCTTTTTTACACTGAAGGGGCCCTTAGAGGAAAAGCTGTAGCTCAGTGGCTGAGCATATGCTTTGCATGAAAAACATCCTATGTTCTATGCCTGACATCTCCAGGTAGGTGTCGGAAAGAAGACTCCTGGCCTGAAACACTGGATAACCACTAGCAGTCAGTGTTGACAATACTGAGCTATGCTGACCAGCTCTGACTCAGTAGAAGGCAACTTCCTGAGTGCCCAAGTGCAGGTTTTAACTGCTGATTCAGATATAATTTCTGTTATGATGAAGAGCCTGTGTGAACTTTAATCCTGGGCACTCTCTCCCCTCTTCCTCCATAAATGGAAGAAGGAGAACAAAAGCTTCCACTTTCATTTTAGAACTTTCCACAGCTCCGTTACATTCTAACTCAGGGAAGTGCTGTCTGTTCCAACTACAGCCTATATTGACTGCAGTATTTAACGAAGGATCCAACATTTAGCGAGTAAGCAATTAAGGAGAAATAGAGATATAACTAGGACTCAATTATCCTTGTGACTTGGTTAAAAGGTTAGGAGGGGACAGAAAATGATGTATATAAGTAAAACTAGAGAATAGTAAGGGAGAGAGCTGAAGAGCTATGGTTGAAGAATTGAAGAGAAAGAGCTAAGAGACCTAGATAGCTTTAAAGGATGCCAAGAGACCTAGAAACTCAACTATAGAGTATAAATTGTTAAGTATTGGCTTGGTTAGAAAAACAGTGTCTAGAATAGTTGGATGTGTTTCTTTTTATTTGCTCTTATAGGTAACTAAGCAAAATGCAAAACCAGTTTTCTTTTCTCTAAAATAGTTTTCCAAAAAATTATTTGTCTGGTGCTTTACAAAAACTCTGAGGTAAAAGAATAGTTTGTTTCGGTTGAGAACTTGTTATTCACCTCACACTTAAGTGCCATATGACTCTTCCCAATAAAGGAAGTATACTGGCCCAATTAAAGAAAAATAGGATCTGCTAGGTGACAGTGGTGAAGGAGGGATCGGTTTGGTTGCCTCCCTTCCTTCTCAAGATGCACACCAAAGCCTGTGACACCACAGGAGCAGAGAGCAGTCTGAGTCAACCATTTCTGGCGTAAAGCAATTGTTTGCAGCAAGAATTGTGGAATGACTAGGCTGAAGTGGAAGGCCATGCCTCTCAAACTGCAAGCCTAGGGGTGGTGTTTCCTTCCCCTCTCAGCTTCCAGTTTACCCAGAAGAACATAGAAGACTACTGCTAAGCTGGAAATCATCTCTACTTCCTGCACCACCCAAAAAGAGCAACGATGGTGTGGCAGAAAAATAAGGGAGGGGTGAGAGGGGAAGGTGGTTGCAGATGGGAAATGGCAGACCAAGACTTGGCATGCAGACCACCAGTTGCAATCATTAACTTTAGTCTATGGCTCTGATAGATAGCTATGAGGGAAAGAAGTTATGGTACTGGAGCAGCTACATGTTGTATACATTTGCAAAAAAATGGACAGCCATTAGATAAATGAGAAGTGATTACTTTGAATATATTTCTGTGAACAGGAAGAAACAGTCAGAAGAACCTGTGAAAGAAGTGAGAATGAAATCTGAGGCCGTGCACGCAATGAAAGAAGAAATGCCACAGACATGGTTAAGGTAATTCCCCTAGAGAAATGGGAGAACTGCTGCTTTTGCATTCTAGATGCAAGAAGGAAAGGCATGCTGGAGGCGAACGGGGTGGGGGGAGACCATTTAAGATTTAAGTGTCAACCCTGGGAAACCATTGAAAAGGTGACATAATAATATCAGATAGAAAGAATGACAGAATGAAGGAGGAGGAAAGGTGGAGATTAACAACCAAGAAACATGCTGACAATTCTGTTTTACAGAGTAAAAGAAATTGTTTTTTACTTTTTTATTCAAGCAAATTCCACCGATGCTGATAGTTATATGTGTGCATACGCACGCACACACAAGGAGAAAATGAGAGTAAAATAATAGTGGTGTTCAATTATTCTGTTTATATGCTGCAATTTTGTTATTTTGCCATGATATTTATAATGCACCAAAGTCTAGGTAATTTACCGTAGATGCAATACATTTTTCAAAGTCCAGAAAGTTACATGGGATCTCCTTACAGGCCCCTTCCTTCCTTCCTATTCAGTTGTTCTATTAAGAGGCAAGCTATAAATTCCAAGACTCAGCATTACATCTTGCCAGCACCATGAAAATGATCCTCCTCTTAATGGACAAAGCACACAGCCTCTTTTTCAACAATGCCAGCCATCTAAAATCAGCTAAGTGCTTATTAGCACAGTAAAGATGCACATAGTAGGAAGATCTTATCATACACTTTTACATGAACAAATGCTGCTCTAATAGCATAAAACTGGCCAGTTGTCACTTGCAATACAGTTTTATTTTTTTGAGAATTAGCAACTGGGTGGTGAGGAACACAGAAAGGTAGAAAATAAGGCCTGCTCAAAGTTTGGGGTAACCAGGATAATGACTGTTTTGTGTTTTTGCAACTGGTGAAGTGGGTTTACTTTAAAACGGAGGTGGCTAACCTTTTCTGCCCAAGAGTCAAGGCAACCCTTTCCAGAATCACATGCCATCGGAGATTGTGGCAAAATATCAGCACAGCACTCTCCTCCAAGAGCATAATTTGTATGTAAAAGTGCCCAATTACAAGAGATTCAAAAACGAAACTGGCTCTCTCTTTGTTCTTGTTATTTCTGTCAGTTAATAATGGCATGACTAGAATTCACTTCTGATCTATACTACTGCAATATATTCTACTATCAGGTCTTCCCTTTCCATCTTTCTCCTTTAACTTCTCATCAAAATCTGACCACCTGGTTAATGGAATGCCCATGTCACTATGATCACATTTCCTCATTGTAATATTTTATTCATTGGCTCCAGGCAGCATTCAGTTTTACTTGCTACTTTTAAATGCTCCTCCTTACCTTTCTTTTCTTATCTCACATTAGTCCTGCTTTTTTCATTTGTTGCACTCTTCTTTTTTCCATCTGCTTTATCTTTGCATGGGTTCTTTCTCAAACCCTGCTCATCATCTCTTCTTTGCCATCACTGAGAGCAGCTCAGAGTGCTCCAGAAAAAGGAAGAAGCACTCCAATTTGCTATAATGTTTCCCAAGTGCAGGTGATGACAAAAGGGCCAGGAAACATTGGAACAGCCACGCAGTGTTTTCAACCTTGGGTCCCCAGATGTTGTTGGACTACAACTACCATCATCCCTGAGCTCTGGCCTTGCTAGCTAGGGATGATGGGAGTTGTAGTTCAACAACATCTGGGGACCCAAGGTTGAGAAAGGCTGGGAGAGTTCCTTCCTGTTTCTGGAGTGCTGTTATCTGTTCCAAATGGTAGTTAAAATAACATCATAAAAGGGAAGGGTGCTTTGCTGCTGAGCACCCACAGAAAATTGTATTCAGGGCAGGAAGGCTGTCAAAAACATTATGATGGGTCAGATTAGGCACATGGGCCAGTAGTTAATTATTCTTCCTTTAAAACATGGAGATAGGGCAAAACAGACTATTCCTAACCCCCATGTCTGCTGAATCTAAGGGGTTAGGATTGGTTCAAAGTGACCCATCGGCCAGTGGGGAGCAGCACCACCAAAGAGAGGCACCTCCATTCACAGAAGCTCTGCAGGCATAAATTTACCACTGGCAGTACTTCTGCCAGAAGCAGGCCCTGAAACAAGGCATTCCAGCAGTAGAGGACATCAGGAGTCAAATGAATCTGAAGGCCCTCTGTTTCTCCAAGAGGCTGCAAGATCCAGGCCCATCAACTATACCAATCTGGACCTGGTGTAGTACCCCCACAAGCAAACAAAGAACCAATAAAAAAAATCTCAATATAAAATAAACCAATGCAGGGAATTAAAAACAACAAGAAAAACTACCAGAATGAAGAGAACACCCACCCAATCTCATTCCTTGGCCAGGACAAGTCACCAGGGCCTGGGAGATGCTGGAATATCTGCAACTTCACTTTCCACTCACCTTGTTCTTAGGACTGCTCTATAATCCTTCTAGCTCAATATGAAAATGCGTAAATTTCTGAGTACATTTTTTGGCTAGGTACTCCTTAATTCTGATACTATTCATGACATTTTAAAATGTTGTGGCCTTTTCATTAGGTATTTGCGCCTCTCACTCTCATTCAAATTACTCAGATTAGAATGTGTAAACAAACCTGTGATTGGTTTATTCTATTTTAATGGAAAATGGGTACTTGGTTCACTAGCCATTAGGATGCTTCTTTATTTGAAAAGGAAAAGGTCAGGCCATTACAATTTTCATATTCACCTTCACAAAGCAATGTAGAAAGGGAAAACAAAACAAAACACAAACAACTGGCATTTAAACTCCAATTAAATTAGAAGAATGGTCAATATTTCCTAACCTATGTTTTTCTTTCATTCCTTCTAGTAAAAGCTAATCCATTATTCCTCAAGAGTTTTAACACAACAAACCTCTCATGTGCATGCAACAGCAGAATCAATACAGGCATTACCTTACAACTGCTTATGTACATATCTAGAACAATGCAAGCCTTCATACCAAAACTATCAAAGAAAGATGGAATATTAAACATAGGCTTCTATTTCTGAATTCTATTGCCTTAACTTGTGTACAAAAATTAATTATTGGTCCCAGAATGACAACTCATGAGAGCCTCTAGATTGCAGAGATACCACTCCTCAAATCTCATCCTGTTGCTATGGCAACATAAGGGAGTTCTCAAAAGATCTCTACTAGGCATGTTTAAAATACACAATTAGCACTTCACAACAAACCCATGTATCTCAATCCATATGAAGGTAATGTATTATTACATCTGAGGATTACTGCCAGTCATTTCTTTATTAGCTCTAGTTTTCTGAACCATATATCCTCATTAATGTGCCTCTTCACTTTATATCATAGCTGTATATGACTACATTTAGAAACCTGCTGAAGAGCAAGGTGATTTGTTTATGGACGCTACCTCCTGTAGGTGAGGCAGTGTACATGATGCTACCAATTAAGGATTATTAAATGACACAACAGGAAGACACACACATCAAACAGAGGCAGAAGTCACCTAGATTGTCATTTGTTCAATGCAGAAGGAAATGGGGGGGGGGTCACACCCACACGGTAAAAGCCTCATTTCACCAGTCCTACCCACATCTTTTGTCATTTTCTAGCCGATGACTTTCATTTTTCAACATACATTTATTCAGCCATTTTGAAACATCTAGGTACCTCATCCCCCGATGTTGCCTCTACACTATTTTAAATCATTCCACATTATCACCTTCCAAATGATCTGTAAAGATCAGTTGCTTTTATATGTACTAAAACTGTTATGAAGTTTAAATGTGTACTATGCCAGTCACTGACAATAAGGAATTACATCCAAGCAAGTGAGTGGCAGAAGAGTGATGGCTTCCAGTGGGCAGCCCACTGCCATGTTCAGGATCCCAGTGTTGCCTGAGGAGACCTCAGATTCAGACACCTCATGACTCAGTATACTCTGTGAGGGTATCTCAGCACACCCTTCTATGCTGCCTCAGCCTGAGGATGTGGGCCTCACATCAATCCTGCACTCATTCTAGTTCTTTACACTTGCTCCAACTTGAACTTATCATTGACAAATCAAATTGGATATATAACCATTGTTATTGTTGTTATTGTAATTTCTATACCACCTTTCATCTGAGGATCACAGGGCAGTTTACAATATAAAAACACAAATATATGTACCATAATAAAAAACAAAACAATACCCCCCAGTTTAAAAGGTCATTCCTGCTAGGATATTAACATATTAAATATCTACTACATTTTGAACGACAATCCTATGCGTACTTACTTCACATGGGCCACAAGCATTCATAGGATTGTGGTGTAAGAACAGCATGTGTCTTTTTTGTGAGTACATCATTTTGGCAGGACTTGGTCATCTTGCAATCAAATGAGATCTAATTGCTCTACTCTGCTTGTAGTACACTATATTCTGGAATCACAAAATTCTGTAGAACTGGTTGATACTGAAATCTGAATTGTGAACATTGATGTTTAATTCCAGGGATGGGGGAACCTGCGGCTCTCCAGGAGTTGTTGGACTACAGTTCCCATCATTCCTGACTATTGGTCATGCTAGCTGGGGCTGATGGGAGTTGGAGTCCAACAACCTCTGGAGGGCCACACGTTTACAAAATCGCATTTGTGTTTTGTCCTCTTTCCTTTTCCTTCATTTCTCTCTCTCTCTTTTCAATGCAAGCTTTTATCAAGGTTCTGGTGGTTGGAAATTTTACTGTATGATCTTTTAAAACACCATAGAAATTTGACTGTGCAACATTGAAAGGTTAAAATGGAAACTTACCATCATCACACTGCAAGTTTTTATAAAATAACTGCATTCAGTGTGGCTAACTCTATAATATGTTTAAGTTTTCAGAATAATCCTACCTGGTCTGGGGAGGGGCAATCAAGGCTGGGTGAACTGCCAAATCCCAAACCTTGCCAGGCTGATGCTGTGAAGGGCACATGACATTTTACCCCACACACCTACTGTCAGCAGCTTTCTTTACTCAAGTTTTTTCGTCCCATTGCGTGCAACAGGAGAGAAAATAAAGATCCAAAACCTCCTCTAATCCTTCCCCAACACGTCTCCTTTTTGTCCTTTCTGCCACTGGAGAGAGACAGCTGCAGTTTTCTACAGCTGAAATGAATAGGCCTTCTACTCTTCCCACAGAGGAGATTTCCAAAATCCCATTCCCCACCCCCAGGACACCCTGTGAGGGACCATAGGACTGTACCCTATATCACATTTACTTGGGCTTTTCATGCACCAGCAGCAAGTCCTTACTACATTCACATTAAATTCTCCAGAAATTTTAGTAGGGTACATTTTACAACTGTTTTAAAAATTGTAATAAATTCAGCAGGTAAGCATGGTAAGAAAACAACTACTGTATAAGCAGTCCTATTTTTTTAAGCTTTGCTAAGTACCACTACTGAAAGAAGATAACACCCAATCAACTTTACTGTTATTGAGAGCCAGTGTGGTGTAGTGGTTAAGAGCGGTAGTCTCGTAATCTGGGGAACCGGGTTCGTGTCTCCGCTCCTCCACATGCAGCTGCTGGGTGACCTTGGGCTAGACACACTTCTTTGAAGTCTCTCAGCCCCACTCACCTCACAGAGTGTTTGTTGTGGGGGAGGAAGGGAAAGGAGAATGTTAGCCGCTTTGAGACTCCTTAAAGGGAGTGAAAGGCGGGATATCAAATCCAAACTCTTCTTCTTCTTCTTCTACAAATTGTAAAGCTTTGTTAACAGCCACAGAATATGAAATGTATAACCTGTTGGATCCTTTTTAACAATAAAACTATATGTAATGTATAACCCCTTGGATCTTTTTTAACAACAATACAGTATGAACTGTATAAGCTGCAGATAAGTCAAACACCTTATTTCCACTTGAGAGGCCCAAATCTGAGGTACAACAGGGAAGTTGAAGAAACAGCTATACAAAATCAAAATCTGAAATATATACTACGAGGTGCTGCATGATTTGGTAGAAGATCTAGTGTAATGTAGTAGACATTACTGGGAATTGGACCTAGGTTCAAATTCCCATGCAACCATAACACTCACTTGGTGACCTTAGATCAGTAACTAGCTCTCAGCATAACCTACATCACAGAGTTATTGTAAGAAAAAATTAAGAGGAAACTCCATGTATATTGCCAAGTTCCTTGAACAGAATATGCAAGTAACTAAGAAACAAAGTAGTCCAGAATGTTCAGATTCACTGATACTTATTATTGTTAGTAACTAATATTCTGTCCTGAAAATTTTAATATGTTTCCCTCACAAAGTGCAATGTTAGGACCATCATTTATGCTGGTGGTGGGCAATATGTAGTCTGGAGACTGTTCTCAGAATTATAACAAATTAAATTTATAAATTCAAACTCAAATCCTCATCTGGTGAAGCATGGCTGAAAATATGGGGTGTGGGGACCTGTTTACAGAATTTGCAGAAATGAAATAAAAAGTAGCATACATTAATTAAATCTGAAAAATTCCATAATTTTGAGCATAGGGTGCTAACACAGCTAGAGCTCATATTAGGAGGGAAGAGCGCTTATCTCTCTTTCCAACAATGTCATCTAGTGCCAACAATCATGTGCTCTAACAAAATACCACACAGCTAACAGTGTTAAAAGGCCATGTGCTATCACAGAAATGCATGTCTTCTAGAGCTAATCATCAATCACTCATCAGACACATCTAAATTTTATGTCGCTGCAAGGAAGACAGAGTCATTTTCAGGCCTAGCATACTGTATGCTAAACTACATACACAAGCATTAATTCCAAATAAAATAAATTTTCTCCCTCTAACCTGAGAAATCTAGCTTTGCTTGCAAAACTCCCTTCAATAGGGATCTGAAACTGCTGAGTACGCAAATTGTGAGAGTAATTATTTGTTCAGCCCCAAAAAATGTCCTCAAAAAGGCACTAATAGACGACTATTTGTTGCATTGAAATTTTCAGTCCAGGAAAAAAACAGGGACAGGGCCAACTCAAAACACAAAACCAACTGATTAAAACAAGAGTAAAGTAAAAACAAAAAGCTGCATTGTTATTTTTATATGTGGTTGTTAGTGGGAAGATACCCACTTATAGAAATCTCCCTGCTTCCATATATTTAGGTTGCAAACAAAGACTAACAACTATCATTTCTCCTTGGCTCCCACCCACTGCACTCAGGAAAGCATAAACAAAGGCATCCCAGTGACAGTTTGGGCCTTTTCAGAGCACTAAATTTACTGAAGTACTGGAAATTCTGTAATTCCCATGAAGAGGAAATATGCTGCAAATGTATAACTATCCACAGAATGCCACCCCACCACCAATTCTTTTCTGCAAATGTCAACTTTTGCAAATTTAATCAAAATAGGAAGCTACTGTGCACTGATTCCACTGGTCAAACTAGTTTAGTATTGTCTTCAGAGTTTTGAACAGAAGAGACCTTGGAATTACAAAACACAATCCCAAATGCTGGAATTCAAGAGTGTTTTGGGGTTTCCCAAACCTGGGCCTCCAGCTGTTTTTGGACTACGACTCCCATGATCCCTTGCTAGCAAGACCAGTGGTCAGAGATGATGGGAACTGTAGTCCAAAACCAGCTGGAGGCCCAAGTTTGGAAAACCCTGGCACAAGGTGGGCTAGGAGGCTGTGTTTACATCTCAACATTGTGAACATTTAAGGATCATAGGAATGTATAATGCCCCTTAACTTAAAAACAACAAACGCCAGCAAACTGGTGCTGCTGGATTTTTACTGCTTACATTGGAAAACTCGGGACTGGCGAGCGGGGGTGGGGGGGCGGCGGTGACAAACGCCAGGATCGAATTGCTTTCGGGATCTTTTCATTGTACTCGATGTCAATTAATCCGGGATAACTACCAAGCCAGCTCCACATCATTGGCAATAGAGGCTGGTTAAAATCCCCGTGTAATAAGCAAGTACGCACTGAAAGGCCGGGGGGGGCATTTATACCTCTGCCTTTAATGACCCAACTGTCGAGGGTGGGAATGCGAAGGCAGCCGGGCAACTCGTTGATCTTAAAAGCACCGTCCCTCCCCAGCAAAGCGAAGGGAGGCTTAACTTAGGGCCTCGTATCCCCGAGGAGCCCGGGAGCCAAAGGGCCTCCCCGCCGTCTTCTCATCGGGGCGGCTTCCGCTTCTGGCCTTCAGAAGCAAGGGGAGGGGGAACTGGGTTGGGCGATCCGAAGCAAGGGGGCGGGAAAACAGATGAAACGGCCCCACAAATAAAGGGCCAAAGCAGCAGCTGGAGGGGGGGAACTCTGTTTTGGAGTAGATAGGGAAAAAAGCAAGATTAGGCCCGTGACGGGGGGGGCAGAGAGCGATTCCCCCGCTCCTTCCGGGCCCGGCTTCCACGTCTTCAATGTGGGTCGTAGACAAGCAGCCTCTCCCCCCACCCCCAGTTCCCCACAAGCTCCTTCTTCGTTTCGCTTCCCGCGGCCTAAGCAGCCTCGGCGCTGCCGTGCTGTCTTGCCCAGCGCATTCCTCACCTGCTGGTATCGGCCGCCGCCGCTGCTAGGCTCGCCTGCTGCTGCTGTTGCCGCCGCCGCCGCCGCCATGGCGCTGGGCAAGAAGCGAGCGTGCTGAGTGAGGCGGGAGAGAATTAGCCTGGAGTGCCGGGCGCAGAGAGAGGGAGAGAGAGACCGGGCGGGGGCCCCGCTGGGGACGGTTCACGCGAACTCCCGTCCCCGAATGGGCGCTGCCGGGGCTGGTCTTGGCCGAGGAGGAGGAGGAGGAAGGCGGCAGCCAGCCAGCTAGGTCACTTGCTGCTGCTGCTGCTGCCTGCTGAAGCGCCAACCCCTTCTGGTCGCCGTCCTCCTCCCCTTCCTCCGTCACACTCCTCCTCCTCCAGGCAGCCGCTCTCGTGCTGCTGCCCCCTCGCCATCCCCGGCGCAGTAGCGCCTCTGACGGCCCTGGCGCCCGCTCTTTTCCCAGGCCGCGGTGCGAACCTTCCACACAAGAATCCCTCGCGGCTTCGTTTCTCCTCCTGGTTTCATTTGGTCCGCAAGGACCGCGCAAAAAAATCTCTCGCGGCTTTTCACTTCCCGTGAACTGATCTGATGCCAGTGTTCCTCCCTTGAGCTCGTTTTATCATAGCCATGAGGCGTGAGGAGAGTGTTTCGCCGCTGATCTTGAAATGCGATAAAGACGACACCCTTCCTTGGGTTCAAGCAGTGCCGGATTTACGTAGAAGCTAAACAAACTATAGCTTAGGGCCCCACTCTCTTGGGGGCCCCCCCCAAAAAAATTTAAAGAGAAAAAACTGGATTTACATTTCCAAAATATGAGATAAAAAACAAATAAAATAAAACCTACATATAGCAACAGTACCTATTAGGTCCATAAATTACCATATAGCATATATTCAACACAAAAAAGCAACAATTTGTTGTTGACAAAGGACAGCTGGACATATAAAGGGCCCCGCTACCCTCAGTAGCTTAGGGCCTCATCAAACCTAAATCCAGCCCTGTGTTCAAGTGATGGCCCCAGTGATGGAGCTTGCAGGAAACAGGCCCTTTAACTGAGGTGCACGGCAGCCACATTTGCTTGCCAGCGCCCTGCCACCAAGTGTTGCCATCATCTGAACAGACACCCCCACCTCACCCAGTGATTATAATTAATAACTACATCATTCGGACTGTGCCAGAATCCGAAAACCAGTTAACTCACTTGAAGAGCAGATAAGAGAGTAAGACAAGCCACACCAGCCTGCTTGCTCAAGTCCCACATTGTATGGCCAAGGCATTAAGCATCTAGAAAACGGTCGCCCATTTTACGGATGGAGAACGGGAGCTAAGGTTATCCTAAGGACAATCAGCATCAACAGTCATTAGGCAGCTCAGACTGATTACACAATACATTGTAATTACAGTGCCCATAGCCAGTTCAGAGCCTGGCTTGACTTCGTTTGATCCTGTGAATCCTTCCAAGTTTCCTGTTTATATAAAGTCAGGCCGTGGGAGCTCATGGCGCAATTTAAAAAGTTGTAAGGTGGGAGTGAGGTACCATTCTGAACCTCTGATATCACATCCGCTCCTCCTTTAGATCACAGGAGCTGCTGCAATCCAGGTTGGTGTGCTCCCAGCTCACAATTTGCCATCCCTTCTGCAAGAGCATAGTCAGAAGGTAACATAAAAGCGAAGCCTTCAGTGTGGGTCATTCCAGCTTTCTTCACCCATATCAACATTTTTGTGCTGGGGTTTGTACAAGTGGAAATTTGTGAAGAAATTTAAGTCATTGTTTTCTGTGAAAGTGAAACTCCCCCCCCCCATATTGAAACATCATAAAATGCCATAGGTACTGAAATACAAACCAAATTGAAAATGTTATTAAAAGTTATTTACTTTACAAATCAGAATCAAGTATTCTAGTATAAAATATTTCTGATATTTTCAGATTCCTCTTCACCTGCTAGTTGTTGGCTTTCTTATGAGTTGCTGTTTTATTAAAAAGAACTATGAAAAAAATGTTCTTTTTGTTTTTTTGTTTTTTTGTTTTTTAAATATTTTATTAAGGGTTTTCTTGTTTTACAGTGTAAGTATAATGCCTCGTATTTTTTTTTTTCTTCCATGTAACAATTTTACAAATCTGTTTCATTTGATGAGGCATTAGGGAGAGAAGAAAAGAAAAAAGGAAAAAAAAGGAAAGGGGGTGGAGGGAGGGGAGATGGATGGGGGTGGGGTCGGGTAGCGGTGTTTCTGTTATGCTTAATGTATGTAGAGTTTGGTGTCAGCGTGCTTGTGTTGTTCACTTGTGTTCCTTTGGTGGTGAGAGAGGTTGGGGTTGGCCTAGGGTGTGATTGTTTGTTTGTGATTGGCTGTGGTGATCTTTGTTTTCGTGTGTGAGTGAGGTGGGTGGGTGTTTTGGATCAGGTTAGCCATATTGATTTGTATGCTGTTGGTGGATTATTGTCGTTGTCCTGTTGGGCTGTGTATGTGATAAAGGGGAGCCATACCGGGGTGAAGGTGTCTTCTTCTGTTTGTCCCCGTGTCAGTTTCAGTTTATTAGTTAATTTTTCTAGTAGGGCTGTTTCCCATACTATTTGGTACCATTGGTCCATGCTTACTCCTGACAGGTCTCTCCAGTGTCTGGTTATGGTGTTTCTGGCTGCTGAAAGTAGGTGGGTTATGAGTTCTTTGTGGTGTAAATGGGCATTGTTGTCTTGGAAGATGTTTAGTAGGGCCAATTCTGGGGTGACGTCTAATACTTGTTTAGTTATTTTACATATTTCTTGTATGGCTGTTGTCCAGAATAGTTGGATTTTGGGACACTCCCACCACATGTGGAGGTATGTGCCTGTGGAGGTGCACCCTCTCCAGCATTTGGGTGAGGTTCCTGGGTGTATTAGCGCTAGTTTCCTTGGTGTTAGGTACCACCTGTAGGTGAGTTTCAGTGTGAGTTCTTTTCTTTTCGTTGATATGGATTTAAAGGGGGGTTTAGACCACATTCTGGTCCATTGAGTGGGGTTAATCTCATAGCCTATGTCATTCTCCCATTGTTTTTTGATTGCGTCTAGGGGATTTGCGGGGTTTTGGAGTAGTATTTTGTATATTGCGGATACCGCCCCTTTACCGTTTCCCTTTGTTGTTAGGAGGAGGTTTTCAAAGGTTGTCAGGGGTCTAGTTGCTGCTGATTTTACTGTTGGGTTGTTTAAGAGGGCATGTAGTTGGTGTTGTGTTAACCAGGGCATTTGGGTGTCTTCTAGTTTGTCTTGTATTTCTTGTGTTGACAAGGGTTTGTTATTTTTATAAAAGTCTATTAGGCGATATAAGCCTTTGGTTCGCCAGGTTTTTATCTGGAGGTTTTGTGCTGCATGGTGGAATAATGGGTGGTACGCCAGGGGGATTAGTGGGGATGGGGTTGGGGATAGTTTGCCTATTTGTGTTTTCCATACATACTAGAAGATGAGACAAAACAATGGGTACACCTAGAGAGGGACACAATTGAAAATGTTCTTTTTGTTGAACCTAACAAAACAGCCTTTGCCAATCCAGTGCACTCTAAATGTTCACCTGCTAGCTGTTGATTTTACCTTGCCAAGTGGCCAGCTAAACTAGCTGATAGATGAAGAATTATATCTTTTATTTGTCACTTTTCATACCAAGAAAACTGGAAAAAGGGGAGCTCAAGAGAGAGAGAACAAATGAAAAACACTAATGAAGTCAAAGACATTGGAACCTGTTGTCCACTATATCAAATGGCTGTCTAATAAATTAGTGACACTGACATACAGCATACACCTCTGTGGTTATTTTTAGCCATGCATTTTCAGTTGTGTTCTAGGGAACTCTGGGGTTCTTCCCAAACATATCATGGGTTCTTCAATGGAAGGATGACAAGCGTTGCAGAAAGTCAAGGGGTCCACTTCTGATCTTCCTCTGCAATGCACAGCTCCAGGGGAATATTGGTTATACAGTGGTACCTCGGTTTATGAACTTAATCGTTCTAGAAGTCTGTTCTTAAACTGAAACCATTCTTAAACTGAGGCACACTTTCCCCAATGAGGCCTCCCGCCGCCGGTGCCCTTCCACCATTCGGTTTCCATTTGTAGACCGAGGTAAAGTTCGCAAACCGAACACTACTTCCGGTTTTGCAGAGTTTGTAAACCGAATCGTTCATAAACAGGACTGTTCTTAAACCGAGGGACCAGTGTACTAGGATGCACACTCAGTAGCTGCTCCAGTTCTTGCATCTTCTGAAGGAAGTCTTCATCTTCTTTATTCACAATTCATTGTATAAAGAGATCAATGACAATAAATAGAAATCAACAGGACCGAAAAATGGTTAACTTTGGCTAGGTTGCTCTTCAGCTATTTAGTAAATTATCAGATATGGCAGATTCAATACAGCCAAAGTCATGTGTTTTTTAGTCCTGTTGATACTAATAGAAGATTTGCAGCCCCTTCCTATGCATGTTAACTGCAAAGTCTAGTGAATTCAATGATACTTACTCCCATATAAATGTGTATAGGATTGCAACCATATGCAACTATTCAGCTCCCTCAGTGTAACCAATAGAATGTAGCTGCACTTAGCTTTGTCTGGATCATAGGATTTTACTTTTTAAAAATCTGACCCCATTGGAGCTCTTTTTCTTGATGTTTTGGTAATTTGAAAGAAAGTTGGTAAAAGGCTGCCTTGGTTGGAACATCAGGGATGAAAGAAACTATGACGTTGGAAACATCTCTTGAATAAAGACTGTTTCTAGTCATTTGCTTTCCAAATATGGTATGAATTATCCAGGAGCTGTATAACCAAACCTGATGATAAAGGCAGCAGTGATGTATTGTGAACCTAGTAACATGATTTTATACCTGCTAAATTTCAGCAATTAGTAACAAATGGGTTTCTGACTTGATAAGAGCAAAATGCCTGGATGTTGTCATCTGTAACTGCTATGGAAGAGAATTATATTGTGTCTGTTATTTCCTGCAGTTAGGAACATCACATGTAAAACAGCTTTCAAAGTACCGTTAGTCTGTACCTTCCTATTTCTATGTTTTATTTAACTGAATTTTATCTTTATTGTTTGCTTAGCAAGTATATGATAGCTTGCAGAGCAAAGGAAGGCTGGCGTACAACTATAACATCAGTCATAAAATACCATAAAAGCAAAAGAGAAACCATCAGAAAACCAAAACATAAGCCATCATAAAACAAGGATCAAAATACAATAGCTAAAAACAAAATGTAGCCCCTTTAAAATGACTTGGCAAACAAGAAAGACTTGACCTGCTTTCAAAAATATTGTAATGTCAATGCCAGTCAAGTCTATCTAAGGAGGGTTTTCCAAAATTAGAGTGCCACCAGGAAATGGCTGTCTCCTTCATGCAAGTATAACGCAATACACAAAGAGACAGCACTTGGAGAAGGGCCTTAGTTGAAGATCTTAAATGCATGAGCAGGACAGTACAGTACAGTGGTACCTCGGGTTAAGTACTTAATTCATTCCGGAGGTCTGTTCTTAACCTGAAGCACCACTTTAGCTAATGGGGCTTCCCACTGCTGCTGCGCCTCTGGAGCACGATTTCTGTTCTTATCCTGAAGCACTATTTCTGGGTTAGCGGAGTCTGTAACCTGAAGCGTATGTAACCTGTAGCATATGTAACCTGAGGTACCACTGTATAGGAAGAAGCACTCCTTCAGGATATTAACGGCAAGGACAAAAAAGCTCCTTGATTAATAAGCCCAAACCCAAGAAGGGCACCCTATTATTGTAATGTTGACTTGATAAGATCACAGTCCCTATGTGTATGTGACTTGCAGCTTTTTCTTCATTGAGGTAATCAGTATAACCTATTAAATGCCTTTTTCATCCTCCCTAATTTTCCTGCAGAGGTGAACAAACTGAAGGTGCATTAAAGTATCATACTAGGGTTGAATGTATTTACAGTAGGGCCTTGAAGTAGCCTGCCAACACCCAGACATCTTCCTCATCATTTAAAGTCTCCTTGCATATATTCCTACATTTCAGGTGGTGCTGGTCATTCCAGAATGACATGTGACTCTTTCATAAAACATCACCTGAATAGAACTTATTTGCATATTTATCCATATAAAACTGTATAAGAAGTTTTCTTTCATAAGGAAATGCGATGACAGCATCTTTATTTTCCTCAGTAAGCCTATTAAAATTCAATGAATGGCACAAGAATTACAGTAGGAAGTGCCCACCTGAGAGGGGCCGGAAGTGAGTTTCTGTGAGTTCCGGATGAAAAAAATCACTGCCTGTGGTGATGTTTTTCTGGGTGCTGTCTCCCTCCATGCCCCCTACTTCCATTTTGTTTCCATCAGCCCTAAGAAAAGGCTGCAGTCTGCCTTTCCCCACAAACAACTGCTGAAGGCACATTTATGGTATTTCTATTTTTACAATTAAAATGGCTCTTTTGCACAGAAATGCATTCGCACAAAAGAGCAGTGTTAAAAATCAAGAGTTTCCCTTGCAGGTGGTAGCTTTTATATGAGAGCGAGTCCATTGTACAGCGTCAGAACATCTGCTTGGGATGTCTAAGACTGAGATTCTGTCCCTAGCATCTCCAGGTAGGGCTGGGAAAGCTTCCTGTCTAAAACTCTACACTGTCCATCAGTTTAGTACAAAGCTGAGCTGGATGGCCCAGTGCTTTGACACAGATAAAGTAGCTTCCTCTGCTCCTGTGACTGATCTGCTTTCTCCAAGAGCTATTGCTGGAAGAAGCCACTGCTGTCTGCCTGGTAACCCATTCCTATGCTGGCCATTAGTGATGTATGGAAGTGAGAGCTGGATCATAAAGAAGGCTGATCGCCGAAGAATTGATGCTTTTGAATTATGGTGCTGGAGGAGACTCTTGAGAGTCCCATGGACTGCAAGAAGAACAAACCTATCCATTCTTAAGGAAATCAGCCCTGAGTGCTCACTGGAAGGACAGATTGTGAAGCTGAGGCTCCAATACTTTGGCCACCTCATGAGAAGAGAAGACTCCCTGGAAAAGACCCTGATGCTGGGAAAGATGGAGGGCACAAGGAGAAGGGGACGACAGAGGACGAGATGGTTGGATACTGTTCTCGAAGCTACCAGCATGAGTTTGACCAAACTGCGGGAGGCAGTGGAAGACAGAAGTGCCTGGCGTGCTCTGGTCCATGGGGTCACGAAGAGTCAGACACGACTAAACAACAACATGCTGGCCATTGAAGTTTGTCTACTTTGTACCAACCGCTTACAAAGGCAAAGTCCAGACTGGTTGTAGATACTGTCAAGAGCTTTGTCTGTTTGCACCCCGTTAAGACTGTTTAACAATCTTGACTGTGCCAAATTACAGAAACTGCTGCTCTAAGTGTGTCTGTTTTATATTGATGAGGAGGATGATGGACAGACTCAGCAGGTTTTCAGAATTCATATAAGCTTGTAAAACTGCTTTGGACCAAAGATTTAATTATGAACAAACAGTCTGAGCTTGTATCAGATTCCTAGATACAGCAATAGTAATCAGTGGTTAAAGGGCTAGACTAGGGCCTTGGGAGACCAGGGTTCAAATCCCTCAGTCATGAAATGCACTGGGTGACCTTGGGCAAGTTACCGCCTCTTAACCTAACCTACTTACTGCACTGGGTTCTTGCAAGGAAGAAAATTGGGGAGGGAATTTGTTTCATTAGTATTATCTGACAAGATTTACATACCAGCCTCAACTGATGAAAACCTCTAAGCAGTTTCCACCACCTTCGAGGAAATAAACAATGAAAACTTAGAAAAGTGGGATGGGAGGGCAAACAGAATGGAGTATCCTGGGAAAGGTCGTGGCCGGCTGGCACTTTGGAGCAGAGCGCTCGACACACGACACTGTTCCGTCGCCAGCCTGGCCCCACTTGCAAAGCAGAAGTGCCTTCGGGGTTTTCGCCCCAAGAAGAGCTGAGCTAAGCGGAAAGGAGGAAGAAGTGCGAAGCTCAGCAGTTCCTGTTTGCACGGCGGCCGCAGCCGGGCGATCGAAGGGGAGGGGGCCGGGGCGGAGCTTCTGCTCTTGGCTCGGCTCTTCTCTCCACGTGACCAGCCGCCGTTCACATGACCGCCTAGGCTCAACGAAGAGGCGGGTCAGGAGTAAACTGGAGAAGTCGGGGCTGTAGCGGAACGGTAAGTGGGAGGAAATGTGCCCGGCGTTCGGTGTGGGCAGCGATCCAGGATGCGGATCCGGGGTGTTGCCTGTTCCTGCATGTGTGGACGCGCTGAATGACGTGTCGAGGCGTGTTCCGCACCGGAAGATCGGTACCTGTTGCAGAACCTGGGTCTCTTGCCGGACGCGCCTGCCTTGCGTGGCTGGTACAGAGGGGTCCTTTTGCGTGTGTTTGTCTGTCTGTCTGTCTCCCTCGTCGTCGTCTCTTCTCCATCTAGTGCTCTAAAATAAAGTTCCCTTTCCCGCGGTTTGGTCTCTGATCTCTGAGCCCTTGGCATGCAGGTAGGAGTTAAATGTTACTTCCCTCTTGCAGTGGCTTCCGCTATGTCTCCTAGCAACATTCCTTTTAAACAGCTCACCCGCCTCGCGATTGGGGGGGGGGGGGTTTGAAGAGAGAAAGGGGAAAGAGGGCTTTCTAAGTTTTACACGCTTACACGTAACCTGGGTTGATGCCTATGAATCAGCAACTAAGACTTGGCCGTTTTTCTGATCAATCGCTATAATGTGGGGGACAGATATGCACTCTTCCCTAGGTGTTGTTAGCTGCTTTTGTTGCTTAGTTGATCTAAAAGTGCCCGTGCAACCTGTTGCTTACTGCCTTCTGCTCAGTGCACTGGAGGGTATATGAATGTGTGTGTTATATAAACACACTCACAACATCAGGTGGGAATTGTACTGGGAAAATATCCAGGTCCAGGTCCTTGCTCATGGTGCCTACTGTTCACGCTGGGTATGTTCTATCTCCACGGTTGGAGGTCTATGCCTCTGAATACCAGTTGCTGAGAATCACAAGTAGGGAGGGTGCTTTTGTGCTTGGGTTTGGCTTTCAGGCTTCCCACTGGCATCCAGTTAGCCACTGTGAAAACAAGATGGCCCGATTCAGCAGGCTCTTTTTAGGCTGATATATCAATGCTCTTGATAAAAGTTTGGAACACCTTTGTTTCACTTGCCCTTCTCATTGGGTTATTTGGAGATCCTTTCATCATCTAGCAAACCACTTTCCCCTTTCAGATCATCCCTCTGGTGCTATTTATTATGTTTTTATATATGCTGGACGCTGCCCAGAGTGAGTGGGGCAACCCAGTCAGATGTTGTTATTTCAAAACCTACTTCTTCTGCAAAGCTTTTCTTGGACCATCACAGTCTATGCCTTATGGGATTCTTTTTTTTTTACCAGTGAACTTTGCATGTACATTGTTTCTTTCATGCCCTCTTCTGCCTCCACTTCTCTTCTGTTGATCTAATCTACTCAACACTCGACATAGTATACAAATGAATCTGAAAAGAGCAAACCCTGTGCGCTGGCTTACAACCCCCCCAACTTGTGCCAAACGTGTATGTTACAGTAGCAGGGGAGAAACACAGAAGGAGAAGAGGCAGAAATCGGAGCTAAAAGATGAGTGTAGATGTTGTTTAAACACTTGGCAACAAGGAAGAAGTGCAGGTGTCTGAGGCATCACAGGACTAGAGTCTAGACTTCAGAGGAAAAGGGGAGGAAGTGAGTGGAGTGAGGCATGAAATGGAATAACCCAAGGCTTTGACGAAAGAAGAGCATCAGCTGAGTAGATTCATCCACTGCTGCTCTTGCAGTATATGCTATGCTGTCATGTGTACTGGCAATGGCAGCTCTGCAGGATCTGGAGCAGAGGTTTTTCCACCCCTGTTACTTGAGTGCCATTACTGGAGATGCCGGGGTTGAACCAGGGATCTTTTGCATATATGTCCTCAGCCAGTGAGCTGCAGCCCCTCACAGTGTACTGTTGTTGACCTGTAGGAGAGAAAGCACTTTTGTGTCTGATCCTTCAGGATCACTGCTCCAAGCTGATCTCGTTTGCCCTCCTTTGAGAGACTCTGTATAAGCTGCACTTTCTTTCCTAAAAATACCCTTATTACTCTTTTTACCTGGGAGCAGTTTTAAGCTTGCAGGCCAAATGCGTCCAAGCAGAAGAAGTGCTGTTGGCTTTAGGAAGGAATAGTATGTGGTGATGTTGCTGATAGCTTGCCAGCTATTAGCAATCGGTTAATCAAACCTTTCTTTCACATTTGCAGGTTAGCATGAAACTCATCATTCTAGAAAACTATGCTCAAGCCAGTGAATGGGCAGCAAAGTACATTAGGAATCGGATCATCCAGTTTAGTCCTGGTCCAAGCAAATATTTCACCCTTGGACTTCCCACTGGTAAGTGACAAGCCTGGCTTTGTGATGGAAGGGCTCTTACCTCAGTTTTCCACCCCTAATTTACTTTGCTCTTAGTCAGCTGGAGGTCTCAGCCTATATAATAGACATTCTTCTTTATATAGGGTATTTGCCGTTCTTTATGAGAAGTGACTAACTATTCTGAGGGCATCTCTATTTTGGCATCTCTATTTTGGGAAACTACTTTTAAAACAAGATCCATGTGAACTTCTTTTTAAAACACTTTTCTGTTGTGTGACTGCTCCACTACCCTCACATGCTACACAAATTATTCCCAGTTTTACATAACCCCAAATCAGACTCAAAATCCTATGGGCTATGTAGAACTGGAAGATGGGGTGCAACGATGGTGGGGGATAGCATCTTGCTTGGAATGTACAGACTATGGACTCTTGTTAGATCATGTGATGAGGATTCTGTCACTTAATTGGCTTATTTGTGTTGCGTCATACACCGTCATACTGATTCATGTACTACCCCACTGTATATGCATGGATTGGAATCATTTTCTCAGCATGCCAGCACTTAAGAGACTCTTCCAGTACTATTGACAGAAAACACTTTCAAGAAAATGTGTTTTGGAGCTGGGGTGCCAATATGGTCTTGGAGACCTTGATGGAAGTACTGATTAGAATGAATCTAAACAGGTGGAGCTAGAACTGAGCAGCCCCACAGGCATCTGAGCTGTTCTTCTGTAGTAGCACACACAGTGATTTCTAGTCAAATGCATGCTGCTTATCATTTCTGTGGTCCAGATTTAGATCTCCCTGACTGTGCAAGGCTTTTTTTTTTTAATCCCCAGGAAGTACTCCGTTAGGATGCTACAAAAAACTGATAGAATATTGCAAGAATGGAGATCTTTCTTTCAAGTATGTGAAAACTTTCAATATGGATGAGTATGTGGGTGAGTCACTTTTTTGTTGAGAACTGCAGGGGGGAGAAATAATTGCTATTCTTTGCCCACAGCATTTATTTACTGTGATCAACTCAATAAAGGTTTATTTCTATACAGTATTGCAGTGATTCAGGAACCGAGCTTATGAACCAGGAAATGGCTGGTTCGCATCTCGCCACTTAGCAGCAAGTCACTCTCTCTCAGGCCTTTTCCCCCTATCTGCAATACAAGGACAATAATGATGGCCCACCTTGCAGGGATGGTTGTGAGGGTTACTGAGATAATGTATGAATGCTGAAAACCTAAGAACTGTCTTTCAGAAACGAAGAGTGGACTATCAAATAGCATACTCTAGTAGCAAAGAATGAAGCACAGCAAAACAGGGGAGGGCAGACTTTGGGCTTGCAGGATCTGTTTTGTTGTTGTTGTTGTTTTACTAAAACCTCAAGATCCACCAATCTGAGCTACTGTAGGTGTAAAAGACATACAGTGGTACCTCTGGTTACGAACTGTCAGGGGCTCGGGAGCAGGAGCACAGGGGAGAGAGGAAATGGAGAGCGAAGGGGAAGAATCCGAGGGCAGCGTAGGGGAGTATGACAGTGACCCGAGAGATTCCATGAGCTTCTCCAGCGAATCAGAAGATTCCCAGAAGGGGGCGCCGATGGTCAGGGCAAGGGGGGTCCCAGGGGGGACGCACCAGAAACAAGGAGCCAGCGGGGAACCCCAAAGCAGCAGCGGGGGATCAGGACCAGTTTCCCCACCAGAGCGTAGTGGGGGGGAAGAGTCACATGTGTCAGGACCAGCGTCTCCTCCAGCGGGGAGAGAAGATGAGTCAGGGTGTACCACGCCTCCATCGGAGAGTGGGGAAACGGAGGGGAGGTCAGTTGCAGCTAGCCTCCCCAAAGGGGGAAGCAGTGACAGCAGCAGTGAAACGGTCAGGAGGAAAGTTGCTGTCTGGGCGCATGCGCCAAGTTCAAATGTACAGGCGCGAGGGACAGCAGGAGACCCGGATTGGGAACCAGCTCCTAAAGTCCGCCGGAGGGAGGGGGAAGGCTCAGGGGATTCAGCGTCAGAAGAGTCTAGAAAGGGCGAGACCCCGACGGACAGGCGGAACCAGAGGCGGAAAGAGCAGAGGAAGAGGTGGAGCAAGGATAGAGTCTTAAACTGGTGTCTGGGGGGAGGAGATTCAGACGGAGCTTCAGCGGTCTAGAGTTTGAGATGTAGAGCTGCACGCTGCGGCTCTGGAAGTGAAACTGAACTTCAATAAAGACTTTCGTACTTAACAACGAAGCGGCGTTGGTCCTTTGTGAGCTGGGACCTCGGGCAGCTCTGACACGAACGCTTCAGGTTATGAGCTCCGCTAACCCAGAAGTAGCTGTTCCTGGTTGCAAACTTTGCCCCCAGGAAGCGAACGGAAATCCCGCGCCAGAGGCACGCGTGCAGTGGGAGGCCCTATTAGCGAAAGCATGCCTCAGGATAAGAACAGTTTCAGCTTAAGAACGGACCTCCGGAACAAATTGTTCGTAACCAGAGGTACCACTGTAAAGTTCCATACATACATGTCCAATTAAAGATCCAGGTGCCTCTGAGTAGCTACTGAGCAAAGGGCTTTGTTTTTAGTACCAGAGCTCATGGTCCTTTCATTCAAAAATCCATTCCTGCTTATCTCCAAACATTGTTAGTTCAGCAGTCTGTTTTTTTGTGGGCAGGGGTCTGTTTGTTTCACATTGCTGTTGCTTTCAGTCAAGCTGACAAAGCACCCAAAATATATATAAAAGGAATATTCATTAAATTGCTTCTCCATGTTTTTAAACTTAGTCTTTGGGGGAGGAAGCAAGAATTTAGTGTGTGTAATGTAGACGAACACTTCCCCACGATCCCTGCTTGCTGTGAATTAGAAAACAAGCTCCAAAGATTTGTTCTGTTCTGTTTGGCCACACTTTCTTATCATGGGTCCATAGAGAGTGAACTTTAGACTGCTGTGTAAGGGGCGAGGAGGAGCGTGGGTCGTCAAGTAGTGACATAATATCTGTGGAGTGTGAAACTCACCTGGAGAGAAACTCAGCTGCAAAACCAACAATAACATATGCAACTTTCCCCCCTGCTGGATGCTACAGGAGAACATTGGGCTGTTGCCGCTGCATTCATTTCACAGAAATGCAGGAATATATAGCCCTGAGCTAACCTTGTGTTCTTGTCAGGTCTTCCAAGGGATCACCCAGAAAGCTACCACTCCTTCATGTGGAACAACTTCTTCAAGCACATTGACATCTCCTCTGAAAACACACACATTCTGGATGGAAATGCAGCTAACCTAGAAGCAGAGTGTGAGGCTTTTGAAAGAAAAATCAAAGAGGCTGGAGGAATCGAACTCTTTGTTGGAGGTGAACATTGAGAGGGGGCAAGGTCTGAACATGCATGGCCATCCCTCAGTGACTTGCAGGTGGTGAAATGACCTTCGTAGATCAGCAAATTGCCACAACGGCTTTTTGTGTCTACCTCAGAGCATGTGCTTTGTAGCGAAAGCAGTTCATTTTATGCTGCAAACCAGAGTGATGAACCATCAAGGGATAAGATACCAAGTGGTGTACACACATGTACGGAAGAGGCAGATAGTGTCAGTTAACTGAAGACTGCTGTAGCAGTCTAGTTTCATTATTTCTGCTTATCCTGTAGATAAAGCCATTCCTTTTTTTAGTGACTTTGTCAGGTCCTGGGATATTGGAGAAGATGCTTTTCCTAAATGTTTATCAGGGGCAAGTAAATTTTCACAGGATGGTTTATGAGCTAAAGCCGACTTGCAACTTCCATGTTAAGTTTTCTTGAGCCCAATAAGCACCTAATCCTGAATCACTTTCTGGTATTCTTGATGTTTCCTTTCTTTCGCTAGATTCTAAACGTGAACTGTCTCCATTACAGGTATTGGCCCAGATGGTCATATTGCCTTCAATGAGCCAGGCTCAAGCCTGGTGTCCAGAACCAGAGTCAAGACCTTAGCTATGGACACGATATTGGCTAATGCCAGATTCTTTGATGGAGACCTCTCCAAAGTGCCCACAATGGCACTTACAGTTGGAGTGGGTACAGTCATGGATGCCAGAGAGGTTAGCACAACAGTACCTTAATTTCAGGGATAGGGAACCTGTGGCCTCCGGAAGTTGCTGGACTACCAGCTTCTATCATCCATATTAGCAATACTGACGGGGGCTGATTGTAGTTGGAATCTTAGAGTGGAAATCAACGTCACACTGACTATGACAAATATTCCAATGTTGATAGCTCTAGTTGCTACTTTGCTCTCTCTGCCCCTTTTTGGCAGACACTCTCAAATATTGGTAGTATCCTCTAACTTTTGTCCCTTACTTTATTTGTAAAATGTTGGTTTTCTAAATCACGTCCCTCTCTCATCTCCTTCTCCACCCTAAAATCTGTACATATTAGAGAGTAGCAAGGAACATTTTTCTTATCTCGGAAGGTGACAAAAGCCCTAAGCCTAACCGTGTTCCCTGTTGTGTCTTACAATTCAGGTTATGATTCTAATCACAGGAGCCCATAAGGCATTTGCTTTGTACAAGGCTATTGAGGAAGGAGTAAATCACATGTGGACAGTGTCTGCCTTTCAGCAACATCCCCGCACTGTCTTCGTATGCGATGAAGATGCCACGCTGGAACTTAAAGTAAAAACTGTGAAGTACTTTCAAGGTAAGAAGCTTGGTAATGAGGATGAGAGATGGCCACCTTGTGTGTAAAACACAGAAGTGAAATATGGTAACTCAAAAGGACTTTACAAGAACTCGCCCTGGGTTGCTAAGTACGGCTCACTGCTCACCTGTTTTATCTTTTGGGAGCCTTAAATACAAGGAGAATCTTCTGAGACCATAACATGCAATGCAGACTGTTTTGGTCCATTCTCCAATTTGGAAAGCTATTAGCTCACTGGGGAGTCACTAATTATTTTTCCTTTACTTGCTGCTACTCTTTTTTAGAAATGTTGAGGAGTGCAGCTTATATTTTTTAAAGCTCCAAGTGATGTACAGTATACTACTATGAACTGAAAACATTTCAACTGGCAACCACCCCAAGCTATTTTAGTAGTGACTGTAAGTTTAGGCAGAATGTGAAATATTTCCTTTGAAGCTACTGCCAGTTATATCTGCATTAGAACTAAGTGTCTGCTGTTTTGTATCAATTAATTCAGGTTTGATGCTTGTTCACAACAAACTTGTGGATCCACTATACAGTATGAAAGAAATGGGAGGAGAAAAAAGGCAGTCCAAGAAGCCATATAGTGACTAGCCTCTTATGATTTGGAGCAACTGGTTATGCAGTCCTGTAACTCACATGGAGCTGGTTGAAAGCACCCTGCCTTTGTATCTTGGGAACGGTCGACAGCAAAACACATTATTGGAAAATATCATTTTCTCAATGGTGAGGTAGTAGCAACGGATGCAGCTACACCAAGCATTGTTCAGCTGCAAAGCTGTCAGTTTGCCCCCTTTTTAAAGACCAAATGAGAAAACAGAGGCTGTCTATTCTCCTTAACAGAGCACTGTATAACTTAAGTGTTACCGAGAAGTACATGTTATCTGAACATGTTATCTGTTTGCATAACAAAAAGATGATCTGTAACCAAGAATGGAACGTGAAAATGTGGAGCTTTTGCTACTAATTTTTTTTTTTTACATTAAAATCCGTACATTTTTCCAAAACAATCAAGTTGTATTTATTCTGTGGGATTTGGAAAGATGGATTGAAACATTGTTGGGTGCTGACTTGGGAACTAAGGGAACATAATCAAAGAAAGCAAGAATTGCAAGCCATCCAGAGAACACAATTTTTTAAAGTTTCCACAATTCTGTAGTGCATCATATACAATGACTATATAATTCCCCCACTTCTAAGTCCTCCATGGTGCCAAAACATTGCCCATGCCAGTGACCAGCCTGCTCTTGAACTCTCCTTACTATTACTGCCTGGAGTAGTCTTCCCCAACCTGGCCTCCAGTGTTTTGAACTAAAACCCATCAGCGCCAGCCAGAACTGAGTAATAATCCAAAACAGCTGGAGGGCACCTGCATGGGGAAGACAAACTACAGCTTCTGGGGATGCAGGATAGTAAATAGTTTTTGTTTGTTTTCTGTTTTGGTTCCTTTTTTATTACATCAAATACCATACTAGCAGCATATAGCCTGCGTGAAAATTAAGGTTGCACACCAAAATTCTTTAAATGTATAGTGCACTGGTTTAGTCTCTTCACAATGGAACTGTTTCTTCTTTAATTCCATCTTTTGGGATAATGCAGATTTTTAGTGCATCTCCAGGGTATACATCTCTCTCTGCAGCAGAAATAAACACCTCCTTGACTAACTGCAAAGCCTTCTCCAGAGACAAGGACACTTGTTCCCCATTTTGCAAGTTTTTGAGGCCAACCTGGTTGTCCAGCAGAGGCTGCCGCCTCTCACGCAATCCTAAAACTAGCATGCTGGTAATAGTTTGAGGACTTATTGTGCCAGTGCATCATTTAGCCATAAACTATATTATCTAGAGGCAGGTGTGATGGTGAAGGTGAATTTGTATGTAATTTTAATATTTATATGAAGCTATTTTATAGCACCTGTTGACCTTCAGTAGGGTGAGCTAGTAGGATGGCAAATATTTATACGCTGTGTGGAAGGCCAGCTTCAGAAATGAATATGGGAAGAGTCCCAAAAGTTCAAATAACCTCAGTGTTGGAAAGTGCTTCAGGAGGTGATGAATGAAAGGTAAAAATCAAAGAAATCATGCTCTCGGGTTCATAAGCCAGAGAGGATCTCCACTCCTGCTGGAATAGATTCTAGCATGAATGAGTTGCTGATCTAGCATAAGAACTATTAAGGAATCCCTGATTTTATAGCAATGCACATTTATAATGCCACTTTCTCCTTAGTATGGGTAAATAACAATAATAATCACTTTCCACTTGTTTCAGTGGCAGCAGAGACATTTGCAAGAACTGGCATTCTAGTGAGTTTGCTCTAATTTTTCAAGGTGCAAGGATCTGAAAATTACGTAGGATTTCAAATCAGCCTGTGAATTTAAAGTGGGAATAGAGTACCTCTGGCCTACGGGCCATTTCCCCCCCAGCCACACCCACCTGCACCACACTTGATGTCAGTTGAGTGACAGGCGGGCAGCCCCGCCCACCTACCAAAGTGGCCTGTGGGGTAAGTTCCAGCCCCCTTGCTGGAAATGGTTCCCCATCCCCAGTTTGAAGACTTACTGATGACAAAAAAAAAAGTTCTATAAGCATACTCTTTCAGTGCTTATGCATACTCTTCTCAAGTTCCAATGTTTAAGTACAATCTTGAACAATGGGTGGCACAACTTCATTTTTCTTTGATTTCTTTCACTTTGGAATCTGGGTACAGACTAGCCCTCCTCCTCCCAGAAGTTGCCATCATCAGGCTCGAAATTGCCTGAAACACACAAGAAAGCAACTCTTGAATCAGGAAACCATCCAAACAGACCTATACGTAACAACACACGCACTCTGAGATTCAGCTGCTGGCCCCTTCTTCCTACTGAAGGACCCATTCATACAGATGCGCTGAAAAAGCACATCTTTGGATTCCAGCACTTCAGGCAGCATGTTCTCAGCACAAACAAAACTCGTATATAAAGCCTGGTCGCCAAAAGAGAGCATGTCTAGATAATAAACTGAGCTGAAATCCTTCTAGGTTTCAGCTCCTGTTGATCCAAATAAACTGGCCCCAAATGCAGTTGATGTAACTTTACAGTTTCAGTATTGCAGACGTATACATACCGGTTAAAACAGGGAGATGCTGGATCATTAAAGTGCATATATGGATTTTCTTTTGGCAGAAAACCCATACAAAGCCAACAGAAGTTCTGTGTACAAGCAGTGCATGTCATCTTGTTGCAGCCTTCCGACTTCTGAAAGTGGAGAGAAAGAAAGACACAAAGGCAAACAACTTCAAGTATCAATTATGTCTTATGCCACAGTCATCTGTGCTGTAATCACAGCACATTCAAAAATATGAAACTTGCTGATTCCTTTCTAGGGAAAAGGAGTTAACTCTGCTCTCTCACACACACACAATCACACAGGATTTCAGTTTAAGATCTTTCCACAGGGGGTGGCTGTGTTAGTATATTGCACAGAGAGAAAAACACATGTACAAACAGCTTGCAATTCTTCTCGCCCCAGATGTACACACACACACAACTTAGAAGAACACACCATGCATCTGACAAAGCAGGGTCTATTCTATGCTTATGCTGTTTAAATTTGTCTAGGTTGAATCCAGACTTGGGCATGCTTAGAGGAGACCCACAGAAATCAGTGGGATTCAAATTAGTCATAACTAGCCTAACCCTGATTCCAATAGCCCTACTCTAAACATGACTAAGTCTGAATTCAGGCCTTAGGGCAGATCCACACCACATGTTTAAAATACACCCAACACACATTTGAAGTGCATGGCTTCCCACATAATGGGAATTATAGTTTCCCTTCAGAGTTACACTTCCAAGTGCCCTTGTCCTAATGCCAATAGAAGGGGACACCCTTCCTCTCCTTCTACCTTCCTGGGTACATCATGTCCCTTAAAAACTACAAAAGCCAATTTTCTAAGTGTGTGTGTGTTCCAGCTTTTGAACCCCAGCACCAAAGCTTCAAGGGAAATCTGGCTTTGGTTTAGTCTTTTACCCACAAGACAGACTGTACATGGGTGCTAAAGAAGGAAACACTCAAGGTTCTAAGTTACTTGCCTATAAGAATCTGTGTTAGTATCCTTAAAACAAATGCCCTTGATTCTCTGAAGCATTTCCCCCTCTGTCCTGTTCTCACCTCTATAGGAGTCCCACAGCAAGGACAAGATTTGGAATTCTTTTCCAGCCACTCTTTGCTGTCCATTTCCTCCAGTGTCTTTTGAATCACCCTTTTTCCGTAGTGCTGCTCTAAAAACTTTTGCGTGGCCTCGTCTGCTTCAAGGTACTCCTTGCACAGGTCTGCTAACTTCTCTGAGGGAAACAATAGAATGAACAGAAGGCGCTGGTCAAGTCTGGCAAAACCGTACTTCACAAACGTGCCCAACTCCACTTCTCAAACAAAACAAATGCCATTACCGGTCAGCTTAATCCATATGGAACAATCAACAAGCAGCTGAATCACGGGCAATCAATGGGTTCTGAATCAATTCCACCACCAGAAATTGATTTCCAAAACTATTGACGTACATAATTAGTTCAGGGCTTATGAAGAGCACTGAGCTAATTGGGGAGTTGATTACAGCCCTTCAGCCCTCTCTGTCCGGCTATCAGGGCTCTCCCCAAGCTTCGCCCTCTTTCTCCAGGCAATGCCCCTCAATGGCCCTGTTTTGCACCCCAACCGTTTCTACCTGGATCAAGTGTGTCTGAAAACGCTTCTGGCTTACCTGGGTAGAAGATAAAGAGGAGTGTGTGGTGTGTGTAGATAGTTGCTCTACTGTACGAAGGTAAAATGTACATTTCTCGCTCCACCTTCTTCTGCCTCTAGCCCTCTCAACCACTCTCATGTGGCCTTTGGAAGGTTGGAAATGGAGCCTTCAGGCCGGAAAGTGTTTCCCCACCCCACTCTGGTGCAAATCTGACTGTACACAAGAGAATCTCAAAACTAGAGGCAGTACTTCTTCTTCTAATGGGGTGAAGAGGCCAGTGGAATGGAGAGACAGCAGAAACAGTGGGATGAACATGTTATGCAGAAGACAACAGAATAAACTACATCCTTCAGAGAACTCCACTTAAATGATCCTATGGAAATAATATCATCAAAAAGGTGTCTACCTCAAAAGGTGAACAGTACATACATTTAACATCCAAACATTTCACAGTTAAAAGACTACTTTTGTTGAGTTCAACTCACCTGCAGTGACTTTACACCGGGAGACGCCATGGTAAGTCATCTTACACAACGTACAGAAGGCATAATTGCACCTGGAACAGATGCCCATCGTGCCAGATGGTTCCTGCATTACAGGTGTTTGGCAACATGGTCGTGGGCAATATACCACATCGACCATCATATCCAAGCTCGACTGGAGCAGCAGGCGGTCGTAACGTGCAAAGAGTTCCTCTTCCACCAACTCTTTTACCTAAAATGATGATGATCAATAAAATTTAGGGTTGGATCCAACTACATTCTAGTCAAGAGTAGATCCACTGAAATGAATGAACCCAAGTTAGTCATGTCCATTCATTTCAATGGGTCTATGCTGAGTTTGACTGCCACTGGATACAACTCGTAGTGTTGGTGAGTTTCAACTATTGGAAAAAGAAGGAGCCTGCAATGGCTTTATTTGCCTAGCAAGATTCAGTCATGGCTTTGCTAAGAGAAGCAAAAGATACACTGCTGAGGTAGTCATCAGCTACTTTCTAGTTAGACTTGTTGCCTTTTCATAGGGACTTCAGCTAGCAGATCATAGGAGAGAGCAGTCAGTGCCCAAGACAGCATATCTACATGTGTTCCAGTTATTCCAGTACCAGACCAAGTCAAATTCCAGACAGCATCAAATATTTGCAAAAAACTCTAGGTAGCACACCCATTCCAAATTACCGTGGCCATCTACCTAATAACTCACAGCAGAAAACTAGAAACGTGGATTTAAGTTTGTGCTTATTCTAAGTGCAAATCCATTTCACAAAACTACCGTCCTAGTCCTTTACAGCCACAAATCTTTTGCACTGAAGTCCAGGCTTTCCTCTTTGGGTTAACGCCTATCTATTGTGGGGCTGAGAACAGTGCTGCACTTAAAAACAAAAAAAATCAAACTCTTTTTTTTTTTAATGGATTGCCATAGAAATGATTGTTGTTACCTGCCCAGGAGTAGCAACAGAAGGACATTTCGGTTCTGGACAATTCAAGCAGTGGACCTCACCATCTTTGATTTTAATTTCAAAGTAGTCCTTCAAGCAAGCCCTGCAGTACACATGACTGCATTCCATAAAGTACATACATTCACTTCCCAACTTTTCAGAAAAGCAGACATTGCACGTGTACATTTTACTGTTGAAGCACTTTTGCCTTTGGGCCTGATCAAAGTCCAGAATCTCTCTAATCAGGCTGGACAGAGACACAACATCCTGCACGGCTCTTGCATCGAGGGCTTCTTCCTGCACGGCTGCGGCGCCTGCCCCATCTTCTTTGCCTTTCCTGCTTTGCTCTTGTCCTTGGTCACATATCTTTGGCTCATAGGGCGAGCTGATGTTCAGATATGTAAGTGTTTCTTCCTTGAGAAACTGCATCCAGGCAAACAAGATCACACAGCCTCTGTTTTCTTCCCATAAGTTGTCCAAGTGCTTACAAAGCGCAGAGAGCTAGAAGAAAAACAAACGGCAGGGATGTGAGAGCATCTTCTACACTTCCTGAGATCTGTATTGTGCTTTATCTTTTAAGAAAGCATACCATTTCAAGCTTAGGGGTTGGATTCAAGTAACGGGTCCCACTAGCAGAAGCCCACACAAGGAATTCCACTAGCGAAACAGGGCTTTTCTCTCTCCCCCCCCCCCATTAGCTGGGGGGTGGGAGTCAGAAGAACCCCCAGAATAGCAAACAGGGGGAGGAAACAGCAGATTATTCTATCTGGAAAGCTGAAATGCTTGCACTAACAGAATGATTACCATAGCACCATGCTGAATTCCTTCCTGGGGTTGGAACTCAATGTAGTGCAATGAAACATTCTGTTGAACAGAAGCTCCTAGCTTGGCGCTACAGCCTTAATAATATAGCAAGAATTTAGAGGTCTTCCTGAGAGCAGCCCACAGCACAGGGTGTAAAATACGTGCAATTCCAGAAGCAATTAAGTGTCCTTTGTACTTATATTTTATTTATAAAATGCCAGATGCAATAAATACCAGGGCAGTGTACAATGTTAAAACATAAAACTTCATTCCAATAGCACGTTACATTGGTAAAATGTAAGCTGGAAAGCTAGAGAGAATTTGGCAAGACTTCTAGTAAAGAAGAAAGGAGTCTCATTTGGCAATCCACTATTGTTTCTGCAATAATTAATGGAGCTAAGTTCCACTGATTTCAACGTCTACTCTGATCATGACTCACATTGGATATCACCCACACAGTTTTCTCGTGATAGAATAAACTAAACCAAAATGTACATACCTCTCTCACTCTTTCATAAACAACTACAGATCTAAAATAAAAGCTATTTCTTTAATGTAAGGCAACAGCATCTAACTCTGACTTTCATGAACCATTTTTAGTGTTATTGATGTCAAATGTTGAAACCCCTTTATTTCCTGACTTAGGTCCTAAATATAGAGTAAGAAAACCTTTGGAAAATCCAGTGTTCTGATGAACTGGATTACTATTTACTTAGAACTAAGCATGGGGCACAAAGTGAGTTTGGATAACTAGAAGGCTGGGGACTTTGCTGTACTCACACCATGTTTAGGAGAGCACAGTTGCTCATCATGTGCAGCGTTCATACTGCATGTCCTACATCACACAACAACCCTTTGTGTGCACTATATTATGGGTGCACATATATAGATGACGTAGAAGGGAAAAGGAAAACCACCAATTATGGTAGGATTTTTCAAAAGAAGAAGCAATGCTAATCATGCCGAAGTTCATTGGACATGAAGGATTTAGAGCAGCTTTAAGAACAATTAAAAACGTTTTAAACTCACACCACCTGACTTTAGGTATGACAGAGATACATCTAAGAAGTATTAATACATTATTCTTCCTAGCTAGCTCTTAAGCTTCTTCCAAGTAGTTTTTTGTTGCTGCATCCAGATTAATAACCAACCACGATATTAATCATTAACAAGAAATATTACCATTCTGGTGAACTACACGAATTGTTAAAGATCTGTATCTAACCTGAGCCTGAGAAAGCCACTTGCTACTGAGGGTGAAGACAGGTGGGGAAGTTGACGGGTAGTCTGGTGGGAATTCAAAATGCAGCACAATCGGAGGCAAAAAACAAACTCTGCATTCAAACTTGCTGTTCTGGAGATTCTCTGTCAGGTTGCCTAAAAAAATAAAAATCTGATAGTGTCAGGAAGAAGCAACAAGCTGTGCTACTACCTAAGAGAATTGTTTGATATGGTTTCATAAACTTTCCCTTTATCTGAAATTATTTTTGTTATAAAACTAGTTCACACAGACTCTACTGAGATGTGTTTGGATTGCATGGTCCCTCCTTCCAACATGTTTTTTAATTCTCTCTTCCACTTCCTGGTTCACAGTAACCATGGCTTGCTGTGATGTTAAGCAAAAATCAAGTTTATCACTAACCATGTTTTGTCTCCAAAGAATGAGACACCCACTCGGTAAGTTCTAGCTTCCAATAGTGGTTCTGAGGCAAACTGTAGTTAGTAGTAACAGTCATTGGCCCAATGCACACATCGCAAGAAACTATGTCTGAGGATGTGAGCCTGCAATGTTGCAATGTCTGAACCAGGCCTTAGCTAAATAACATGTCTCTAAACCAGTGACAGGGAAACTCTTGTCTTGTGGACCAAATTAAGCCCAGCAGGTTGTTTTGGCCAAAACATACCCACCTTATTGTTGACAATAAAATCTTTGAAGCCCCAGAAAGAATTCAAGCCAGGGATGCAAAGGAAGAATTTTTCTTTGCAACCTCAGCTTGAAGTTTGACTCACCTAACATTGTATGGTGTCAGGTGTTGGGCTGGCCACTTCCAGATCTGGCTTTCTGTTCCCCATCCCTGCTCTAAGCAATAGTTGAAGCCTCTTAATTCTTCTACCACTGTGATTAGAGCAAGGGTAGCTAATGTGGTACCCTGTGGATGTTGTGGACGTTATCATCCCTGACAACTGGCAGCGCTGGATGAGGGGGATGGAGGGCTCCATGTTGGCTACCCCAGGCTTAGGGAAAAAGCCCATTCCTTTCTCTGAATTCCCCAAAGGAAGAACGGTTTAGATCAGGCTTTCTCAAACTCGGCTCTCCAGATATTTTGAGACTACAATTCCCATCATCCCTGACCACTGGTCCTGCTAGCTAGGGATCATGGGAGTTGTAGGCCAAAAACATCTGGAGGGCAGAGTTTGAGGAAGCCTGGTTTAGATGCTCATGAACAAAACAGAAAAGCCAGACAAGCAAATTCAGCCTAAGTAACACTGTCATCCCATACAGTTAGGTATGGTGGGACAATTTAGTTGTGCACATGATTTCAAACTAAATAAATGTATGCATAAAATATTTCAGATGGGAACAACATGACACCAACCATATCTTGTAATCCACAAAGCTTTCAAAAGAAGGTAATGGAAAACTTAAAACTAGGAGCTTAAGTTCAGTGTCTATCTTCTATATCTTATTAGGAAATTGTTCCTCCCTCTTTTGCTCTGTAAAAAGAACATTGCAAATGAAGAGAACGGTAGGAAAAAGTTGTTGAGCTCACAATCTTAAAAATAGCATGGTTCTGTCAGCGGCAGCTGTTTTATAAACATAAGCATCATTTCCAATTCTTATACACAGTATTAGACAGGAGGGTTGCTTCAACAGCTCTCTTTCTACCAATTAATATTTCAAGAACTCTTCTAAGAAGCTCTGATGAAAGATACTACACAAATGAAAAATTAATAGAAAAGCACATTGTATTTTTAAAAGAAGTGTGAGGTTCAGTTCTTTAGGTGTAAGTAAGCTTCAATCTTCTAAGTTGCCATGCCAGCTAAGATACAGGCAGGGTGAAACACAATATTGTGTCAATGCAACATCTCATTCTGTGCTGGCATCACACCAGCACAACCATATTCAGTAAAAAACAAGGGTGGGATTCAACTACCGTATTTTTCGCTCCATTGGACGCACCGGACCATAGGAGGGGGAAGAACGGGGGGGGGGGGATTTTCTTGTTCTCCCGCTCTAAAAAAGATGCGTTCAAGGTACATTCACCAGAGCTTGTGGGGCTGGCGGTGGGGAGAAGTGCTGCTTTCCCCCACCGCCAGCCTCAAAGATCCCTGAAGCCTTTGGAGCGCAGCGCCCCGCTGCCCTGCAGAGGCTTTGCGCGCAGCCATCCCCAAGCTAGAACAGCGAGACGGAGCCCTTCGCTAAGATCTTCTCCATCTTAGCGGCGCAGCCTGCATTCGCTCTATAGGACGCACACACATTTCCCCTTAGTTTTTGGAGGGGAAAATGTGCGTCCTATGGAACGAAAAATACGGTGATGAGTTCTATCAACAGAAGCCTTCTGCAAGGACTTCTGCTTGTGCAATGGGGCTTCCCCTCCATTCCCCCTCCCAAAAAACCTGAAATGGGGGAGGGGATTTCAGGAGAATCCCTAGAACAGTGTGCAGGAGGAGGATTGATCCGTCTGGCAAGTCAAAATGCTTGCCCTGATGGAGCGACTGCCTTAGCCCAATGTTGATTTCATCCCCAAATAATCCCACTCTACGGAGGTCATTTTATTTTGAAGACCGAGCTCTGTGATTATGTGTGATACAAACAGACTGGGATCTCACATAACCTGAACAGCTTTCTTGGCAAACATTCAACGCACCTACCCCTTATAGAATTTACAGTTAGCTAAATGTTTTAGGGCTGGTTCACCTTCAGGCCCAACACTCACAGAACCTATATCGCACAACCTATAGGGGTCAGCAAACTTTTTCAGCAGGGGGCCGGTCCACTGTCCCTCAGACCTTGTGGGGGCAAGACTATATTTTGAAAAAAATATATGAATGAATTCCCATGCCCCACAAATAACCTAGAGATGTGTTTTAAATAAAAGCACACATTCTACTCATGTAAAAACACGCTGATTCCTGGACCATCCGCAGCCCAGATTTAGAAGGCGATTGGGCCTTAGTTTGCCTACCCATGACCTATACCAACAAAATGTGCTGTATGATCTAACCTGTATTACACATACTTGCCCCCATCTATCATATATCCATGGATGTGGCATAGCCATCTGCTCACACCATATATTCGCCAGTATGGGGGTGGAGGTAGGGAGAGCAGGTGATCCCAAGGCTTGGTCCTGTGCAATACCATGTGAAGAATGAACATATCAGGCCACTGTGCACATCAGTCCCTACTTCTTGAATAATGCACTTGGAACATATGATAGTATTGCAATAAACTCAAAGAAGGTAAGTATCCACGGAAATGGACTCACCACTCATATATATGGTGAAGCCTGGTGGCAATTCCACAGAGATTCTAGTTTCTCCTCCCTGTACAGCCAGCGCTCTCTTGAATTCATCTTCATCATAGATACTTGCCAAAGCAAGCAGCTCATCTTCCTGAGCTTCTTTGTCCTCTGAAGACATTTACAGTTCCTGTGAATGATGAACATATCCCCAGTATAAATTAAGCAGACTCCTGTAACAAGAATGGTCTATTACAGCATTAATTCAGATCACGCTTAGGGCAATCTGAGGGTGATCGGAACCAAGAAAGAATGAGCCGTCACCGATAATCCTGGCTTCTGAAGGGACTGGCCATAGGAAACGAGCACATGTAACCAACAAAGCAGGACTGAATGGGCAAGGGGGTTAAATACGGATTTATACGCTGCACCCATCAAACCTGCCCAGCAGCAGATGTCACCCACCCATTAAGGTGATGTCATCTGATTGATAGATGGGCATGGTTCACGAAAATTGTCTTAGGGACAAAACTGGAACCCATGCTGGGTCAAGACTGGCCTGAGGGCTGAAGGCTCCCCAACCCTGTGCTAAGGCATGCTGCGTTCAGCCATGTAAAACTTCACTGCTTCCACAAAATTATTCTCTCCTGTATACTGAACCTAATGGCATGAAATAAGTGGTAGAACAACAATAAGGTAAAAAGCTAAAGGTAAAGGACCCCTGGACGGTTAAGTCCAGTCAAAGGTGACTATGGGGTTGCGGCACTCATCTCGCTTTCAGGCTGAGGGAGCCAGAGTTTGTTCACAGACAATTTTCCGGGTCATGTGGCCAGCATGACTAAACCGCTTCTGGCACACGGAGGACCATGACGAGTGCCAGAGTGCACGGAAACGCCGTTTACCTTCCCGCTGGAGCGGTACCTATTTATCCATTTGCACTTTGATTTGCTTTCGAACTGCTAGGTTGGCAGGAGCTGGGACAGAGCAACAGGACCTCACTCCGTCGCAGGGATTCAAACCGTCAACCTTCTGTTCAGCAAGCCCAAGAGGCCACAGCACCACCCGTGTCCCTTACAACAATAGTAGGGATGAAGAAAGCAAGACTAGAAAGCAATGGTTTTCTAAGTCTAAGCACATGTAACTTATATAGCCTCCTATTACTTCCCTGTTTATACCTGCCTCTACTTCTCTCTTCCTCTGTTGTGACTCTTGTGTCAGATTTTAAATTTGTAAGTTCCTTGGGGCTTACATATCCCCTCATACTAGATAAAGTGAAATGCGCACTGGTGACAGCACAGCAATCTTTTCTTAAAGGTACATGGAAAACGCATTTTCTTCCATTAAAATAATTGTTATTTCTTAAGCTACACACAATAATACAAAAGCTACCCCAATGTGTAACGTTGCCAATTTTCATTTTAGCAGAGGAATGTCATAAGAAATTGGTACCTTTCTAGTTAGTCACATCAGTAAGACCTGATCATCAAACTTGTTTATCCACTGAATATCTAGGGCAACAGGAATACAACTTTTTGCTGAAGACAATGGCATTGCTGTCTTAAGTGGTCTACAGAGGGTCAATGATGCTTAGTGCTTGTTTTCTGCAGAAAAAGAAATAAAATGTAAGAATCCTGAATTTTAGGGGGTTGGACTATTTAACACTCATGGTCCCTTCCAACTATACAATTCTATGATTCTAACATTACTTCTACTCTGCTAAAATATAAAATTCCTGGTGGATGCTTTCAGTCCCACAACAGGGTTTACTGAATTTAGAAAGGCTCCACCCTACTAAACCAGCAAACCCATTTAGTAGGAGTAATTCCCATTGCAGTTAAAGGGACTTATTTCTGAGCAGGCACATATAAAAGTGCACTGTAAATCTGACTAGTTTGCAACTCTGCAGCACGTCCCAGAGCATACACTGATGTTAAAAGATGGGATTGTATCCAATGAAGTTGTTCCATTTGCACAATGACTTTGGCTTGTGCAACAAACCTTGCTGTCCCTTTCCTTCCTCTTGCCCCCTACCCAAAAAATACGATCTGGAGGATTGAGGCGAACCCCAGAGCAGATTTGAGGAGCACATGAGGCGTGTTGCTCTGTTGTGCAAGCAGAAGTCCTTGCCCAAATGGAAAGACATCATTGGATATAACCCTTAATGTGTAGACAAAAATCAAAGTAATAGTGGTGTAACAGAAGGCAACAACAAAAATCTACTACAAACTCCTGCTCCATGTCAGAAGAAAATGGAGAACAAGGCATTCCTGACAAATGCCTACTCAGTGTCTAAAAACCCTTAGCTTCCCTTAGCTACTGCGTAGGGCTGGGCGATACCTGGTTTTCAACATTGTGCTATATCAACCATGCGATGTACTGATCTATCACAATGTCTGAAATGATGAAAATAAGTAGAGGCCAGTGGAGTCATGTCCTGGAAACTGCTACTACTTAGCAGTCTAAAACTGATACATTTTTAACTACCTTTACCATATTGATAAAACTGTTATTTTATGGAACAGCAAGAGGGGTAGCAGGAATCAGGAGAGAAGCGATGACCAGCTTCAGTTTTCCCCACATCGTGATTTTTACATAGCACACACAAAACATAGTGATTCGGGATATATTATGAAACGCTTATCACAATGTTGACTACTAACTGGTTTGGGACAATATATCGCCAAAGCCTACTCTCGCATAATCCTGCAAAGTGTTCCCTTGACTGCAATGGCTCTCAAGAGCTAGATGCCCCGTGTCCTTAAAGCATTAAGGGAGAAGTAAACAAAAATAGCACAAATGCAGAGAAAGGGGCGAGGAAACTGCATCCTTTTGGTGTCAGTGACACTCAAAATGCCAGCATGTAGGACTTTCAGCTATAGTAGCTGGGGACAAAAGAAGCAGGTGTGCAAATCATTAGACTTTACTGTTGGTGGGGAGGGGGGACTGCATTTTCCTACAACAGAAGCACCGTGTTCAGGAAACCTACCTAGAGACTCCCGCCAAGAGGCTGCAAATTTGTGGCGCGATTATTTTTTTAATTTTTGGGGGAGGAAAGGCTCTAAACTTCCCTCCCCGTCCTTAAAGTGAAAATACACCAATAGGGGGCGGGGGACGGGGACTACCATCTACTCCAGATTAGTTTCCTAATACAGACTGCGCTTAGCTTCCGGCCAGACCCCGAAGAGTCACGAAACCTGGGCGTGGCAGACCCCGCCGGTGCACAAGGAAACGCCGGAACCGCGCCAGCGTGCCTCTCCTATCGGCAAATCCCCCTGCCAGCTCCCGTGGCCGCTCCAGCCTCGCCAGAAGCCCCCAGAAGGCGCCGCCAGGAGCAGAGCAGGGGCGTCGCTCGCCTCACAGGCGCGCGCGGGGACCCCGGCCCCGACCCGTCACTCACCAGCCGATGCGGCCCCTCCCTCACCTAAGTCTCCGGCCCTCGGCTTCCGGGTGCGACTCCTAGAGCGGCAAGGAGAGAGAGAGAGAGAGAGAGAGGAGAAGGGTAGAGAAGCCGCATGGTTGGCGGCCTACGGGTCATGCGCGCCCCTCGGCTTCCGGTTTGACTCGAGGTCTCCATCTTAACGTTCTTGGAGGGGTTGGAAGTTAATGGAGCGGCAGCCGCGTTCGTGTTCGGCTGAGCGGGGAGGGGGGGGGAGAGGGGGGGATCGCCCTCCCGACCCCAGTGAGAACTTTTTGGCCGCTTTGGAACGTGGGTGGATTGCAAATGTGTTGGGCAAGACGCCCTTTTTTGCCGAAATCAGTTTAACTTGTAAATAACCTGTGTATCTTTTAGGGTGTGTAGTTTGACTCTGCTGCATCTTGGCAGCAGTGTGCGATTACGGCGCGACATGGAGATCCGGGTCTGTGACGTTGCGTTTCGCCAACAAAACAGTTGAATAGGCGAGAGTTTGCTGAAAGGTGCGATCGTGGCATCGTAAGCACCTTTAAGTGGTGCTTAAGTCATTCCCTTTGAATTCGGTACGGCTTACACCCTACTAGCAAGTGGGGTTAGCATTGCAGTCTACACTGTTATTAATCTCAGGGCGATACCACATACCCTCCCAACATTTCTCTGATGAAAATAGGGACATCCTATTCTCCATCAGGAAGCTTCTCGTGCGTTTGATCGCCTGCACACATAAGACGTCATATGCACATTGACATTGGTGGCTCTGCCTCACCTACCTCATAGGGTTGTTGTAAAGAAAAAAATGTGCGAGGGAAGGGATCGTGTGCAACATCTTCACAGATGAATGGAATGAAATAAAAGTTTTAGCAGTAAGCTGCCTTGAGTCCCTGACAGGGGAAGAGGTGAGATATACTGTAATTATTATTAATAATAGTAATAATAGAAACTGTGAGACTGACCAGAAAGTAAATCCGATTGAACTTAGTGTGACTTAGTTCTAAATAAAAATGCTTCAGAGTGCAGTGTAAGGTTGCCTGGTCTTGACCCAGTTACCTGTGAATAAGCTCCATTGAAAACAGTGGCACTTATTTCTGAGTATAGACAGTATAAGACTCCATTTACAGTAAAGGAATAAACACTCCGTGTGTTTCCAGAGAAATGGCTGGCTGCTGAAGCATTGCAATGAAAGAATTTAAAGTGGATTGGTAACCTTTTCCTTCAAAATTATAGGAAGGTTTTGTATGCCAGCTTCACAATTTATTTAATTTGGTACAGGGATTTTATTTTTAGGATAAACAGGACCTAGTTTTGCACCTGCACACTTTTAATTGTTCTCCCGATATATGAAGGAGGAAAAAGGAAAACACTGGCATTCTGGGATCACATCAGAAACAGAGACAGCTTCTATAATTCTGAGACAGTCCCTGGAAAAATATGCTGATTTTGCGAAAAAAATCCCTGCGTCCAGTCAGGCTTCCCTGCGTGGCTCTGCTTGGGAGCTGACCTGGCAGGAGAGCAGAGTAGCAGCGGTCCTGTGTCCGTGTGAGATGAGGGATAAATCAAGTCCAGAGACAGTTCAGTTCTTATCTCTAGAAGCGTTTATTTACAAGCCATAAATCAGTCTCATTCCATCGGAGCTTTCCGGCATCTTTCCCGTGCTGCAAAAGCACACACACAGCCTCTGAGGCTTGAGCTGTGTCTCAGAATCGAAAGCAAGTCTGAATGCAGACACACACTGTGACGCACTTCTCTGCGTCAAGCTCCTCCCAGATATAGGACACCACGGAGTTTTAACCCTGTCAGTTCCAAACTCCACACCCCCTCTTGTCCTGCATCTGGGGACAATAGCCAACAATGCTTTCCCCATACACAGACCCTCACAGAACTCCTCGTGCTTCTGGAAGGTTAATGGTTTTGTGAAACCATCAGCGAGGTTCTTGGTTGAGGGACAGTATTTCAGAGCAACTAGCCCCTCATGAACGCTCTGACATACATTCCGGAACCGTATGTCCAAATGTTTGGTCCTCGCCTTGAATTGCCCTGTCTCAGCCAATTTGAGGCATGGTTGATTGTCTTCATGCACCACAACGGGCAGACAATTCTCTCCACAGATTTCCTCGACCAAACACACATAGAACTCCAGTTCTCTGCAAACCTCTGATAGCGCACTGAACTCAGCTTCAGTAGATGAAAGCGCTATGAGACTTTGCTTCCGGGACCTCCACCCAATCACTGAGTCCCCAAACTTCACCACTAGGCCTGACACTGATTTGCGATCCTCAAGGTTAGCCCAATCCGAATCCACCCAGGCGGTCAGCTTGACATCACCCTCAGCTGACATCTTGAGGCAAAAATCTTTGGTATCTTGCAGGTAACGTAGCACCCGCTTAATACCATTCCAGGCCTGCACACTAGGACTTAAAGCCTCTCTACTGAGCAGATTGACAGCAAACGCTATGTCTGGTCTGCTCCACTGTGACAGATACAACAGACTACCCAGAGCTGACTGAAAGAGTTCAGTATTTTCGAACACCACGCGTTCTACTTGCTGACACTCCTTCACGTACCCAGTCTCCATGGGTGATCTGGCACCTGCACAATCAGACATCCTGAACTTCTCAAGCAACTGTTCAATCTTACCTTTCTGGCGAAGCAAAAAGCTTCCATCACTTGCTCTTGTGATCTCTACGCCTAGATAGGACTTGACATCTCCAAGCTGCTTTAGCTTGAACCGCTTTCCAAGCTCCTTAGCAAACTTCTCTACCTGTTCACCTGTCTGTGCCATGAGCAAGATGTCATCAACAAACACCTGGACCACTTGCTGTTGCAAGCCTGAATCTCTAATGTAAAGACAACTGTCTGCAAGAGATCTCTTAAAACCTAGCTCTTCTAAGGCTTCATGTAGGCACATATTCCAATTCCTGGCAGATTGGCGTAATCCATAGATGGATTTGTGCAACCGCCACACGACGCCTGGCTCACTGACTTCAAACCCTGGAGGAGGAAGCATGTACAACTCCTCCTGGAGATCTGAGTTCAGGTAGGCGACATCTACATCAAAATGGTTCACCTTCCAACCTCTCTGTGCTGCTATCGCCAAAAGCGTTCTCAAAGTCTCCGCCCTCGAGGTCGGCGAATATACCTCTGTGAAGTGGACACCCTTTCTCTGTGTGAATCCTCGGGCCACTAACCTCGCTTTATACTGTGGTTCTCCTGCTTCTGTGGGTTTAAGTCGGTAAACCCATCTGCAGCTCACAGCTTGCTTACTGGCCGGCAGCTGTGTGAGTGAGAACACTCCAAGAGACTCCATTGAGTTCATCTCCTTCTGCATCGCCTCATGCCATTTGCTGGCTTCTTCCCGAGGCAACTTCTGAACATCCTCAAAGGATTCAGGTTCACATCTAGCCACACCAACCCAGACACTCGTGGCTTCATACCTTTCAGGTGGCTTCCCTTTGGTTGATCTTGCTGATCTCCTCAGCGTGAATTCTGGAACTGCGCCTGAATCACCTGGATCAACCCTACCATCCTCTGTGTCAGAAACATCCCCCTCTGACCTGCTGCGCCATTTCAGGCGAACAGCTGGTTCTGCTGGCGAGGATGGTTCACTCCTTAGCTCAGACTTGACAGAGACCTTTGGAGGGGTCCTGGGACTCCCTTTTGGAGAGATACGGAGCCTCTCCCTTGGAGATCCCGGCTCTGGACTCTGTGGCTGTGGACTGTGCACCTCAGCAACAGGTTCAGCCTCGTCCTCCTCCTCTTCCTCATCTGAGTCTAACAGAACATCTGGATTCCCGTGAAGACGCTTCCACCCACTCTGCTCGCAAAACTCAGCACTGCCGCTAATAAGCAGCTTGGACTGGTTGCCAGTAGGGTATGCGAAACGCCACGCCTTTGAACCCGGCTCATAGCCTACAAAGATCGTCTTCCTGGACCTTGGCTCACCCTTTCTGCGCATGGCCTTTGGAATGAGGACCCAAGCCTCACAGCCAAACACATGCAAGAAATCCACTTTCGGTTTCTTCCCATGCAGCAGAAAGTACGGTGTGTCTCCCACACTTGAATTGAACACCCTGTTCTGAACAAAGCATGCCGTCTTATAACTCTCGGCCCAAAAGCGCTGTGGCAGACCCGAGTCTGCCAGCATAGCATTCGCTGCTTCCTGTAGTGTGCGAAATTTTCTCTCTGCAACCCCATTCTGTTGCGGACTGTAGGGGGCAGTCAGTCGATGACTGATACCCTTCTGCCTGAAAAACGATTGCAGCGCAGAACCTGTGAACTCCCCCCGCGATCAGATTGAAAGGAAATCACCCTGGTAGAGAACCGTAGCTCTACCGCTGTGATCCAATCCCTGATCAGTGCAGCTGCTTCTGACTTCTGTTGAAGCGAAAAAACCCAAGAATGTTTCGAAAAATCGTCAATCAGGACTAAAACCCATTTAGACCCAGCTAAAGAAGGTGTCGGCATGGGGCCTGACAAATCTGCATGCACAAGTTCAAAGGGTTTGCTGGTTCTCCTCTCTGACCTGGGGTATGTGCATGTTGTGACCTTCGATTGCTTACAGGCTTGACAATCTAGGTATCTGTCACATGCCTTGAACCTACACCCAATGGTGTTGCCTGCGGCCTTCCTCACATATGACCACCCAACGTGCCCAAATCTCCTGTGCCATAAGTGTATACAATCATGGTGTGGTGGGACATTAGCACACTGCCCTTGGGCATCTTCAATGGACTCTCCACTAGCCCCATTTTCCACCAGCCCCATTTCCCCACCAGTCCCATTTTCAATGGGCATCTCCACCAGAAAGAGCCTGTCTTTTCTCTCGACACTGTAGATCTTCTTCCCATCCCTGTAGAAGGAACACAAATTGTTAGAGAACAGAACATCGAACCCAGCAGCCATCAGAGCTGGCACACTTAAAAGAGTGGGCAAGCTCGGGGACCACATAAGCTTGCACCCAATGATCTATAAAAGAACAATATAGAAACCCAGATTCAGTCAGTGGTCTTTGAGACCCATCTGCTAAGGTGACATAACGTCTAGTTTTAATTGTCTTGCAGTTCCGCAGGAGCTCCCGAGATTTCACGAGGCAATGAGAAGCGCCCAAGTCGATAACAAGAGATAAAGAGTGTCTCTGGCTGTCTTCCAAAGATGCCATGGCGCTGCTCACGTTCCCATCGGTTGCCATGGCCACAGCCTCCCCCCGACTGAGGCTTTTGCCTTTTCTCAGAGACACCATCGCAGCTGTGAGGTGATAAGACGCCTTGTTTTTCTTTTCCTCCTGGCCTGCTGCTTTCCCACGTCTTTGCTGGGAACCGGCCTTGGGAACCTGCTTTGTTGACATTCCACACCAGCCGGTGTCCTTGGCAGCCTGGGCCTCTAGCGGATGCTTCCCAGCGCTGTTGGACGTCGTCTCAAAGCACAAACAACTTTCGAAGCCTTTTGCTTTCCCAGAGCTCTTGGAATGGCCTGCCTGGCCTGCCCCCCCACTCCTTCTTGGGGTGCAGCCTGTGCCCTCTTCCACAGCTCTCAGCTGCTCTCCAGCACACAAACGTGTCGAAGCAGAGAAACAGCTTCCCAACACAGCCCCAGCCCCCACTGGGCTAGCTCTCACTTCGGCCTGAGGCTTGCTCCCTTGGCCCTCGGCTTCCTCCCGGCCCTTGGCTCCTGCTGAGCTTTCGCACAGGCTCCTCAGCACCTGCCAAGTGGCCTGAGCCGATTTAACGCCCTCCAGGTGGGGCAACAGCAAAGCGTCCACACTTGCTTTCAAGATGCAGAGCTCTCTCTGCTCTCTCTCACTCAGCAGAGCAGCAGCATGCATGGGTGGGGCCGGCTCCTTCTGGACTGGATTCCAGAGCCCTGTGGCCACAAACCACCCCCTTGCTCTTCTTGACCAGGCCTCCCAGTTGGCCCCATTCAGTCTCTCACCGGGGTAGCTGTCATGGCCTTGCTGTTCCTGAGCAGCAGCCATCTTCCTCCCACCAGGGCTTCAGCGTACTCACAAGTTTGCCAGCAAGCTGGACTTCTGAAGCAGCCGCCCTTCTTGGCCTTTGGCTCCTTTCTCCAGCATCTCCCACTGCCCTTCCTGGCAGGAGATCACAGCAACTCAATGCTGGCAGTCTTCCTCCCTTCTCACACTTGTCAGGAAACGCGAAACTTCCATAACCTTTGCGAAAAAAATCCCTGCGTCCAGTCAGGCTTCCCTGCGTGGCTCTGCTTGGGAGCTGACCTGGCAGGAGAGCAGAGTAGCAGCGGTCCTGTGTCCGTGTGAGATTATTGCATGATTTAAGACACATAAATAAAATCCTTGAACCCATGGGGCCTTTGCAATGTGGTCTTCCCAATCCAAATGTGATTCCACATTCTTATCAATTGGCTATAATAGATTTGCAAGATTGTTTCTTCTCTATCCCCCTACAGGAGAAAGATCGTATATACTTTGCTTTTACTGTACCAGTAATTAATAATTGTCAACCAACTGAGAGATATCAGTGGAAAGTTCTCCCTCAAGGAATGTTAAACTCCCCTACCATGTGTCAATATTATGTTACTCTTTACTCTCAACCATTTGAATATTTCTATACAGGATCATCAGTCCTATACTCGCCTTCAGAAGCATTTTCAGCAGAAGGAAATTCATCCAGCCCCCCCAGGACTCGCAAGCGGGGAAATCATAATGCCCCAGTGACATGGGGCCAAATAAAATCACTTTCTCTTCAGGCTGAACAGTTTAGAAGTGAACAGCAGCTTGAAGCAAGCCCTGCTAATTTACTCTTGTGCATTATATCGTGCCTTAATATTAATTCCATAATAGTGCTCATTCTCAGTGTTTTGTTTTTGCCTCTTTCTGCTTCTGCTCCTCCCAACAGTGCTTCCACACCACCGAATGTGTGGGAATCTTTTGCAAAAACCCTCAATGTTTCTTCCTTTTGCTTAACTCAACAGGTGTCAATAGGTGAAATCCTTGGCTCCTGCCTTATCCCTGTTTGCCATGATCCTTTTGACATACAAAATGATACCTGGTTTTTTTCATCCTTGCCCCAAAATGATTCTCTCCGCAACCTTGGGTACTCTGGCTATTTTGTCTGGGGAACTCAAGTGCGTAAACGACCACCTTTGGCTATTGATTTATCAACACCATATGTGGCATCTTATAATGTTACTTGTGCTCGCATGGTGAATTGCACAAAATCCAACTGTGTGAAAATGGGCAAGGATAATTTTAATTGCTCTGATTATGTGAATATCTCTTATCTGTATAAATACACAGAGCTACCTGCAGGTTGGTTTTGGTCGTGTCCTGGCTATACGTTTAATTATATTCCTGCAAACATTAGCCACGGTACACCTTGCTGTTTAAGCCGCTTGTCTATCATATTGCCTGAAAAACATCATCTGTTTCACTCTCGATATCGCCGCAATATTGAATTGTCTGCCGATTGTGATGACCTTGTCTCTCTTCCCAGTAGGACTGAATATATCTCTTTAGCTGTTTCTCTCTTAGGTGTTCCAGGATTGGCTGTACGTAATAGCGGAAATATTAACTCTCTAGCTTGTTCTGCAGCAAAAGCCCTGAATTTTACTTCTCAAGCACTTCACCTTCTCAACGCAGAGCAAGCTGAACTTCACAATGGTTTATTCAAAAACAGAGCTGCTATCGACTACCTTCTTATGCTTCATCATTATGGCTGTGAGCAAGTCGCAGATATGTGCTGTTTTAACATCACTGACAATTCTAAAGCCGTTCAACGTCAAATTTCTCATTTGCAAAATCTTACCCACCACATTAAACAGGACATTGGGTTCTCTGGTTTCTGGGATTCTATTTTTCTGTGGTTCACTGGCTGGTTGCCTAATTTTAATTGGCTTCGTAGTCTTTTTTATTATGCCATAATGATTGTATGTATATTAATTTTGTTCTTTTGCTTCCTCCAATGCATTCCTAGCCTTACAAATCTTTTTTCTCGCTTTTTCTCTCCGCCTCAGCCACCTAGTACTCTCCTCGCTGCCTATTATTCGAAATGGCAACGCCAAGAATAAACAAAAAGGGGAAATGTGGGTAGAATTATTTTGGGATTCGCTGGCACACCACTAATCCTGAAGTACTCTTGCCCCATCCACCCTCGCAGTATTATTTTCGGATTCGATGGCAAACCACTAATCCTGAAGTATTGTTGCCTTATTCATCTAGTTGCCTTATTTCGCAAATAAGAAAAGAAAGGAGGAGATGAAGAGATGTTCTCTTTATGTGCCAGTCTAGTAAAACACTGGTTCTTTTCTGTGGCATTCTGGGAAACTTTTCTTAGCTCTTTTTCTTAACTTTTGTACCTTAAAATCTTTCTCTGCTTCTCCCTCACATACACGCTGTGTAAAGCTGTGCCAGGCACACACATAAATTCCATTCTTTGCATTCCACTCTTTTCACTTAGGTCACAATAAGTTTACAATGATCTGTTTTCCTTCAGTGTATAATTAATTAGGTGTTCTTATATTATGATCATAATATTAGTAATTGCTATAGACATATTATAATCAATCTTTAGTCTAAGTGGATTAAAAGCTTAGATACTTGTCTAATGCCCATTTCTCCCAATATCCTTTGAAGTATTGGAGATTAATGGACTTGTGTAATCCCGCCTTATACCTATGTTAACCAATAAGGAACTAGCCTCTTTGTTTGTATTTTAACCAATCAGCCACTAGCATACCAGTGGCCATGCTTTGTAAGATTCAATAAAAGAGAGAGACGCGTGGGTTTCAAGGGGACTCTAAAAAAGGACTCTAAAAGAGGACTCTCAGGAGGACTCTCAAAAAGCAACCTTGGAATTCTGAAGACGCTCTCAAAAACACCATCCACCTGTTTGTCTTTATTCCAACGCATTCCAACAAGAGAAGGCATCCAAGTTTCACCCAGACTTAGAGACCTTTCAAAACCAACATTCTTTGAAATGATAGCTAAACTAAATGTGTGAGTCACTGAAGGCACAGAAGTTAGGCATCCAATCAGCTGTTATTTTTTTTATGGGTGAACCCCTGAAGGAATATATAGCCTTCTATATATGAACCGCTACTGAGTTGTTCTGACAAGGCACTGAAGCAGTTGCCTACACATTGTTGTGTGCAAAGTCTGTTACATATTTTTTGATGAATTTTTTTTTTTGGGAATAAGAATATGACAGGTTTGAACACCAATGGGACATTACATATTTGTTATTTATCCACCACTTCTCAGGTGACCCTCACAAATGGTTTAGATCAGTGGTTTTCAACCAGTGTGCTGTGACACCCTGGGGTGCCTTGAATGATGGTAAGGGGTGCTGAGGGAATACGCCACAAGGGAAGGTGTTTGAAAAAAGGGTGAGAAGCTTCCAGCTCTGAAAGCAAGGGGTGACATAACTGGGCTCCTGAGCCCACAGGGGTGCCACAGAAACAATGTAGTTGGTCAAGGGAGCTGTGGACTCAAAAAGGTTGAAAACCGCTGGATTACAATATGGTTATCGAGTAGTGCTCTGGTAACAACTGGAGGCAGGGAGAAGAAAGCTTAGCTTGAACACCAGCTGCTGAACCCTCTCTCACTGCCACTTTTAAGAGGAGTACTTTATGACTGCCTGTGCAAACAGTGCATTTCTGACACTGGAGTCAATCCAGACATCTTTACAAGAAAGATGAGATACCATAAGAGGCACAGTGAAAAAAGTGGGCTGATTTCATATATGGATAATGCATTATCTACCCCCCCCAAAAAAAACCTATTAGCGAAAACATGCCTCAGGATAAGAACAGTTTCAGCTTAAGAACGGACCTCCGGAACAAATTGTTCGTAACCAGAGGTACCACTGTAAAGTTCCATACATACATGTCCAATTAAAGATCCAGGTGCCTCTGAGTAGCTACTGAGCAAAGGGCTTTGTTTTTAGTACCAGGGCTCATGGTCCTTTCATTCAAAAATCCATTCCTGCTTATCTCCAAACATTGTTAGTTCAGCAGTCTGTTTTTTTGTGGGCAGCGGTCTGTTTGTTTCACATTGCTGTTGCTTTCAGTCAAGCTGACAAAGCACCCAAAATACATATAAAAGGAATATTCATTAAATTGCTTCTCCATGTTTTTAAACTTAGTCTTTGGGGGAGGAAGCAAGAATTTAGTGTATGTAATGTAGACGAACACTTCCCCACGATCCCTGCTTGCTGTGAATTAGAAAACAAGCTCCAAAGATTTGTTCTGTTTGGCCACACTTTCTTATCATGGGTCCATAGAGAGTGAACTTTAGACTGCTGTGTAACAGGCGAGGAGGAGCGTGGGTCGTCAAGTAGTGACATAATATCTGTGGAGTGTGAAACTCACCTGGAGAGAAACTCATCTGCAAAACCAACAATAAAATATGCAACTTTCCCCCCTGCTGGATACTACAGGAGAACATTGGGCTGTTGCCGCTGCATTCATTTCACAGAAATGCAGGAATATATAGCCCTGAGCTAACCTTGTGTTCTTGTCAGGTCTTCCAAGGGATCACCCAGAAAGCTACCACTCCTTCATGTGGAACAACTTCTTCAAGCACATTGACATCTCCTCTGAAAACACACACATTCTGGATGGAAATGCAGCTAACCTAGAAGCAGAGTGTGAGGCTTTTGAAAGAAAAATCAAAGAGGCTGGAGGAATCGAACTCTTTGTTGGAGGTGAACATTGAGAGGGGGCAAGGTCTGAACATGCGTGGCCATCCCTCAGTGACTTGCAGGTGGTGAAATGACCTTCGTAGATCAGCAAATTGCCACAACGGCTTTTTGTGTCTACCTCAGAGCATGTGCTTTGTAGCGAAAGCAGTTCATTTTATGCTGCAAACCAGAGTGATGAACCATCAAGGGATAAGATACCAAGTGGTGTACACACATGTACGGAAGAGGCAGATAGTGTCAGTTAACTGAAGACTGCTGTAGCAGTCTAGTTTCATTATTTCTGTAGATAAAGCCATTCCTTTTTTTAGTGACTTTGTCAGGTCCTGGGATATTGGAGAAGATGCTTTTCCTAAATGTTTATCAGGGGCAAGTAAATTTTCACAGGATGGTTTATGAGCTAAAGCCGACTTGCAACTTCCATGTTAAGTTTTCTTGAGCCCAATAAGCACCTAATCCTGAATCACTTTCTGGTATTCTTGATGTTTCCTTTCTTTCGCTAGATTCTAAACGTGAACTGTCTCCATTACAGGTATTGGCCCAGATGGTCATATTGCCTTCAATGAGCCAGGCTCAAGCCTGGTGTCCAGAACCAGAGTCAAGACCTTAGCTATGGACACGATATTGGCTAATGCCAGATTCTTTGATGGAGACCTCTCCAAAGTGCCCACAATGGCACTTACAGTTGGAGTGGGTACAGTCATGGATGCCAGAGAGGTTAGCACAACAGTACCTTAATTTCAGGGATAGGGAACCTGTGGCCTCCGGAAGTTGCTGGACTACCAGCTTCTATCATCCATATTAGCAATACTGACGGGGGCTGATGGTAGTTGGAATCTTAAGAGTGGAAATCAACGTCACACTGACTATGACAAATATTCCAATGTTGATAGCTCTAGTTGCTACTTTGCTCTCTCTGCCCCTTTTTGGCAGACACTCTCAAATATTGGTAGTATCCTCTAACTTTTGTCCCTTACTTTATTTGTAAAATGTTGGTTTTCTAAATCACGTCCCTCTCTCATCTCCTCCATCCTAAAATCTGTACATATTAGAGAGTAGCCAGGAACATTTTTCTTATCTCGGAAGGTGACAAAAGCCCTAAGCCTAACCGTGTTCCCTGTTGTGTCTTACAATTCAGGTTATGATTCTAATCACAGGAGCCCATAAGGCATTTGCTTTGTACAAGGCTATTGAGGAAGGAGTAAATCACATGTGGACAGTGTCTGCCTTTCAGCAACATCCCCGCACTGTCTTCGTATGCGATGAAGATGCCACGCTGGAACTTAAAGTAAAAACCGTGAAGTACTTTCAAGGTAAGAAGCTTGGTAATGAGGATGAGAGATGGCCACCTTGTGTGTAAAACACAGAAGTGAAATATGGTAACTCAAAAGGACTTTACAAGAACTCGCCCTGGGTTGCTAAGTACGGCTCACTGCTCACCTGTTTTATCTTTTGGGAGCCTTAAATACAAGGAGAATCTTCTGAGACCATAACATGCAATGCAGACTGTTTTGGTCCATTCTCCAATTTGCAAAGCTATTACCTCACTGGGGAGTCACTAATTATTTTTCCTTTACTTGCTGCTACTCTTTTTTAGAAATGTTGAGGAGTGCAGCTTATATTTTTTAAAGCTCCAAGTGATGTACAGTATACTACTATGAACTGAAAACATTTCAACTGGCAACCACCCCAAGCTATTTTAGTAGTGACTGTAAGTTTAGGCAGAATGTGAAATATTTCCTTTGAAGCTACTGCCAGTTATATCTGCATTAGAACTAAGTGTCTGCTGTTTTGTATCAATTAATTCAGGTTTGATGCTTGTTCACAACAAACTTGTGGATCCACTATACAGTATGAAAGAAATGGGAGGAGAAAAAAGGCAGTCCAAGAAGCCATATAGTGACTAGCCTCTTACGATTTGGAGCAACTGGTTATGCAGTCCTGTAACTCACATGGAGCTGGTTGAAAGCACCCTGCCTTTGTATCTTGGGAACGGTCGACAGCAAAACACATTATTGGAAAATATCATTTTCTCAATGGTGAGGTAGTAGCAACAGATGCAGCTACACCAAGCATTGTTCAGCTGCAAAGCTAACTGTCAGTTTGCCCCCTTTTTAAAGACCAAATGAGAAAACAGAGGCTGTCTATTCTCCTTAACAGAGCACTGTATAACTTAAGTGTTACCGAGAAGTACATGTTATCTGAACATGTTATCTGTTTGCATAACAAAAAGATGATCTGTAACCAAGAATGGAACGTGAAAATGTGGAGCTTTTGCTACTAATTTTTTTTTTACATTAAAATCCGTACATTTTTCCAAAACAATCAAGTTGTATTTATTCTGTGGGATTTGGAAAGATGGATTGAAACATTGTTGGGGGCTGACTGGGAACTAAGGGAACATAATCAGAGAAAGCAAGAATTGCAAGCCATCCAGAGAACACAATTTTTTAAAGTTTCCACAATTCTGTAGTGCATCATATACAATGACTATATAATTCCCCCACTTCTAAGTCCTCCATGGTGCCAAAACATTGCCCGTGCCAGTGACCAGCCTGCTCTTGAACTCTCCTTACTATTACTGCCTGGAGTAGTCTTCCCCAACCTGGCCTCCAGTGTTTTGAACTAAAACCCATCAGCGCCAGCCAGAACTGAGTAATAATCCAAAACAGCTGGAGGGCACCTGCATGGGGAAGACAAACTACAGCTTCTGGGGATGCAGGATAGTAAATAGTTTTTGTTTGTTTTCTGTTTTGGTTCCTTTTTTATTACATCAAATACCATACTAGCAGCATATAGCCTGCGTGAAAATTAAGGTTGCACACCAAAATTCTTTAAATGTATAGTGCACTGGTTTAGTCTCTTCACAATGGAACTGTTTCTTCTTTAATTCCATCTTTTGGGATAATGCAGATTTTTAGTGCATCTCCAGGGTATACATCTCTCTCTGCAGCAGAAATAAACACCTCCTTGACTAACTGCAAAGCCTTCTCCAGAGACAAGGACACTTGTTCCCCATTTTGCAAGTTTTTGAGGCCAACCTGGTTGTCCAGCAGAGGCTGCCGCCTCTCTCACGCAATCCTAAAACTAGCATGCTGGTAATAGTTTGAGAACTTATTGTGCCAGTGCATCATTTAGCCATAAACTATATTATCTAGAGGCAGGTGTGATGGTGAAGGTGAATTTGTATGTAAGTTTAATATTTATATGAAGCTATTTTATAGCACCTGTTGACCTTCAGTAGGGTGAGCTAGTAGGATGGCAAATATTTATACGCTGTGTGGAAGGCCAGCTTCAGAAATGAATATGGGAAGAGTCCCAAAAGTTCAAATAACCTCAGTGTTGGAAAGTGCTTCAGGAGGTGATGAATGAAAGGTAAAAATCAAAGAAATCATGCTCTCGGGTTCATAAGCCAGAGAGGATCTCCACTCCTGCTGGAATAGATTCTAGCATGAATGAGTTGCTGTTCTAGCATAAGAACCATTAAGGAATCCCTGATTTTATAGCAATGCACATTTATAATGCCACTTTCTCCTTAGTATGGGTAATAACAATAATAATCACTTTCCACTTGTTTCAGTGGCAGCAGAGACATTTGCAAGAACTGGCATTCTAGTGAGTTTGCTCTAATTTTTCAAGGTGCAAGGATCTCAAAATTACGTAGGATTTCAAATCAGCTTGTGAATTTAAAGTGGAATAGATTACCTCTGGCCTACGGGCCATTTCCCCCCCAGCCACACCCACCTGCACCACACTTGATGCCAGTTGAGTGACAGGCGGGCAGCCCCGCCCACCTATCAAAGTGGCCTGTGGGGTAAGTTCCAGCCCCCTTCCTGGAAATGGTTCCCCAGCCCTAGTTTGAAGACTTTTAGTGATGACCAAAAAAAGAAAAAGGTCTATAAGCATACTCTTTCAGTGCATATGCATACTGTTCTCAAGTGCCAATGCTTAAGTACAATCTTGAACACAGCATGGGTGGCACAACTTCATTTTTCTTTGATTTCTTTCGCTTTGGGATCTGGGTAGACTAGCCCTCCTCCTCCCAGAAGTTGCCATCATCTTCCCCACCTCGAAATAGCCTGAAACACACAAGAATGCAACTCTTGAATCAGGAAACCATCCAAACGGACCTATACGTAACAAGACATGCACTCTGAGGTTCAACTTCCTTCAGCTACTGAAGGACCCATTCATACAGATGCGCTGAAAAAGCACATCTTTGGATTCCAACACTTCAGGCAGCATGTTCTCAGCACAAACAAAACTCGTATATAAAGCCTGGTCGCCAAAAGAGAGCATGTCAGGGAGAAGGCTGACTAGATGACAATCTGCACTGAAATCCTTCTAGGTTTCAGCTCCTGCTGATCCAAATAAACTGGCCCCAAATGCAGTTGATGTAACTTTACAGTTTCAGCATCGCAGACGTATACATACCGGTTAAAACAGGGAGATGCTGGATCATTAAAGTGCATATATGGATTTCCTCTTGGCAGAGAACCCATACAAAGCCAACAGAAGTACTGTGTACAAGCAGTGCATGTCATCTTGTTGCAGCCATCCAACTTCTGAAAGTGGAGAGAAAGAAAGACACAAAGGCAAACAACTTCAAGTATCAATTATGTCTTATGCCACAGTCATCAATGCTGTAATCACAGCACATTCAAAAATATGAAACTTGCTGATTCCTTTCTAGGGAAAAGGAGTTAACTCTGCTCTCTCACACACACACAATCACACAGGATTTCAGTTTAAGATCTTTCCACAGGGGGTGGCTGTGTTAGTATATTGCACAGAGAGAAAAACACATGTACAAACAGCTTGCAATTCTTCTCGCCCCAGATGTACACACACACACAACTTAGAAGAACACACCATGCATCTGACAAAGCAGGGTCTATTCTATGCTTATGCTGTTTAAATTTGTCTAGGTTGAATCCAGACTTGGGCATGCTTAGAGGAGACCCACAGAAATCAGTGGGATTCAAATTAATCATAACTAGCCTAACCCCCACTGATTCCAATGGGCCTACTCTAAACATGACTAAGTCTGAATTCAGGCCTTAGGGCAGATCTACACCACATGTTTAAAATACACCCAACACACATTTGAAGTGCATGGCTTCCCACATAATGGGAATTATAGTTTCCCTTCAGAGTTACACTTCCAAGCGCCCTTGTCCTAATGCCAATAGAAGGGGACACCTTCCTCTCCTTCTACCTTCCTGGGTACATCATGTCCCTTAAAAACTACAAAAGCCGATTTTCTAAGTGTGTGTGTGTTCCAGCTTTTGAACCCCAGTACCAAAGCTTCAAGGGAAATCTGGCTTTGGTTTAGTCTTTTACCCACAAGACAGACTGTGCATGGGTGCTAAAGAAGGAAACAAGGTTCTAAGTTACTTGCCTATAAGAATCTGTGTTAGTATCCTTAAAACAAATGCCCTTGATTCTCTGAAGCATTTCCCCCTCTGTCCTGTTCTCACCTCTATAGGAGTCCCACAGCAAGGACAAGATTTGGAATTCTTTTCCAGCCACTCTTTGCTGTCCATTTCCTCCAGTGTCTTTTGGATCACCCTTTTTCCGTAGCGCTGCTCTAAAAACTTCTGCGTGGCCTCGTCTGCTTCAAGGTACTCCTTGCACAGGTCTGCTAACTTCTCTGAGGGAAACAATAGAATGAACAGAAGGCGCTGGTCAAGTCTGGCAAAACCGTACTTCACAAACGTGCCCAACTCCACTTCTCAAACAAAACAAATGCCATCAGTGGCGTAGCGTGGGGGGTGCAGGGGGGGCCGGCCGCACCGGGCGCAACATCTGAGGGTTAGGGTTAGGGGGCGCAAATCCACGGGTTAGGGGGCGCAAATCCATGGGTTAGGGGCACAAATTACTTGCCTTGCCCCGGGTGCTGACAACCCACGCTACGCCACTGAATGCCATTACCGGTCAGCTTAATCCATATGGAACAATCAACAAGGGTTGTGAGCAGCTGAATCACGGGCAATCAATGGGTTCTGAATCAATTCCACCACCATAAATTGATTTCCAAAACTATTGATGTACATAATTAGTTCAGGGCTTATGAAGAGCACTGAGCTAATTGGGGAGTTGATTACAGCCCTTCAGCCCTCTCTGGCTATCAGGGCTCTCCCCAAGCTTCGCCCTCTTTCTCCAGGCAATGCCCCTCAATGGCCCTGTTTTGCACCCCAACCATTTTTACCTGGATCAAGTGTGTCTGAAAACGCTTCTGGCTTACCTGGGTAGAAGATAAAGAGGAGTGTGTGGTGTGTGTAGAAAGTTGCTCTACTGTAGGAAGGTAAAATGTACATTTCTCGCTCCACCTTCTTCTGCCTCTAGCCCTGTCAACCACTGTCATGTGGCCTTTGGAAGGTTGGAAATGGAGCCTTCAGGCTGCAAAGTGTTTCCCCACCCCACTCTGGTGCACATCTGACTGTACACAACAGAATCTCAAAATTATAGGCAGTACTTCTTCTAATGGGATGAATGGAGAGACAGCAGAAACAGTGGGACGAACATGTTATGCAGAAGACAACAGAATAAATTATATCCTTCAGAGAACTCCACTTAAATGATCCTACGGAAATAATATCATCAAAAAGGTGTCTACCTCAAAAGGCGAACAGTACATACATTTCACATCCAAACATTTCACAGTTAAAATACTACTTTTGTTGAGTTCAACTCACCTGCAGTGACTTTACACCGGGAGACGCCATGGTAAGTCATCTTACACAACGTACAGAAGGCATAATTGCACCTGGAGCAGATGCCCATCGTGCCCGATGGTTCCTGCATTACAGGTGTTTGGCAACATGGTCGTGGGCAATATACCACATCGGCCATCATATCCAAGCTTGACTGGAGCAGCAGGCGGTCGTAACGTGCAAAGAGTTCCTCTTCCACCAACTCTTTTACCTAAAATGATGATGATCAATAAAATTTAGGGTTGGATCCAACTACATTCTAGTCAAGAGTAGATCCACTGAAATGAATGAACCCAAGTTAGTCATGTCCATTTATTTCAATGGGTCTATGCTGAGTTTGACTGCCATTGGATACAATTCATAGTGTTGGTGAGTTTCAACTATTGGAAAAAGGAGCCTGCACTGGCTTTATTTGCCTAGCAAGATTCAGTCATGGCTTTGCTAAGAGAAGCAAAAGACACACTGCTGAGGTATTCATCAACTACTTTCTAGTTAGACCTGTTGCCTTTTCATAGAAACTTCAGCTAGCAGATCACAGGAGAGAGCAATCAGTGCCCAAGACAGCATATCTACATGTGTTCCAGTTATTCCAGTACCAGACCAAGTCAAAGACAGCATCAAAGATTTGCAAAAAGCTCCAGGTAGCACACCCATTCCAAACGGCCATCTACCTAATAACTCATTGCAGAAAACTAGAAACATGGATTTAAGTTTGTCTTAGTCTAAGTGCAAGTCTGTTTCACAAAACTACCGTCCTAGTCCTTTACAGCCACAAATCTTTTGCACTGAAGTCCAGGCTTTCCTCTTTGGGTTTAACGCCTATCTATTGTGGGGCTGAGAACAGTGTTGCACTTAAAAACAAAAAAAATCAAACTCTTTTTTTTTTTAATGGATTGCCATAGAAATGATTGTTGTTACCTGCCCAGGAGTAGCAACGGAAGGACATTTCGGTTCTGGACAATTCAAGTAGTGGACCTCACCATCTTTGATTTTAATTTCAAAGTAGTCCTTCAAGCAAGCCCTGCAGTACACATGCCTGCATTCCATAAAGTACATACATTCACTTCCCAGCTTTTCAGAAAAGCAGACATTGCACGTGTACATTTTACTGTTGAAGCACTTTTGCCTTTGGGCCTGATCAAAGTCCAGAATCTCTCTAATCAGGCTGGACAGAGACTCAACATCCTGCACGGCTCTTGCATCAAGGGCTTCTTCCTGCGCGGCTGCGGCGCCTGCCCCATCCTCTTTGCCTTTCCTGCTTTGCTCTTGTCCTTGGTCACATATCTTTGGTTCATAGGGCGAGCTGATGTTCAGATATGTAAGTGTTTCTTCCTTGAGAAACTGCATCCAGGCAAACAGGATCACACAGCCTCTGTTTTCTTCCCATAAGTTGTCCAAATGCTTACAAAGTGCAGAGAGCTAGAAGAAAAACAAACGGCAGGGATGTGAGAGCATCTTCTACACTTCCCGAGATCTGTATCGTACTTTATCTTTTAAGAAAGCATACCATTTCAAGATTAGGGGTTGGATTCAAGTAACGGGTCCCACTAGCAGAAGCCCACACAAGGAATTCCACTAGCGAAACAGGGCTTTTCTCTCTCCCCGCCCCCATTAGCTGGGGGGTGGGAGTCAGAAGAACCCCCAGAATAGCAAACAGGGGGAGGAAACAGCAGATTATTCTATCTGGAAAGCTGAAATGCTTGCACTAACAGAATGACTACCATAGCACCATGCTGAATTCCTTCCTGGGGTTGGAACTCAATGTAGTGCAATGAAACATTCTGTTGAACAGAAGCTCCTAGCTTGGCGCTACAGCCTTAATAATATAGCAAGAATTTAGAGGTCTTCCTGAGAGCAGCCCACAGCACAGGGTGTAAAATACGTGCAATTCCAGAAGCAATTAAGTGTCCTTTGTACTTATATTTTATTTATAAAATGCCAGATGCAATAAATACCAGGGCATTGTACAATGTTAAAACATAAAACTTCATTCCAATAGCACGTTACATTGGTAAAATGTAAGCTGGAAAGCTAGAGAGAATTTGGCAAGACTTCTAGTAAAGAAGAAAGGAGTCTCATTTGGCAATCCACTATTGTTTCTGCAATAATTAATGGAGCTAAGTTCCACTGATTTCAACGTCTACTCTGATCATGACTCACATTGGATATCACCCACACAGTTTTCTCATGATAGAATAAACTAAACCAAAATGTACATTCCTCTCTCACTCTTTCATAAACAACTACAGATCTAAAATAAAAGCTATTTCTTTAATGTAAGGCAACAGCATCTAACTCTGACTTTCATGAAGCATTTTTAGTGTTATTGATGTCAAATGTTGAAACCCCTTTATTTCCTGACTTAGGTCCTAAATATAGAGTAAGAAAAAATTTGGAAAATCCAGTGTTCTGATGAACTGGATTACTATTTACTTAGAACTAAGCATGGGGCACAAAGTGAGTTTGGATAACTAGAAGGCTGGGGACTTTGCTGTACTCACACCATGTTTAGGAGAGCACAGTTGCTCATCATGTGCAGCGTTCATACTGCATGTCCCACATCACACAACAACCCTTTGTGTGCACTATATTATGGGTGCACATATATAGATGACGTAGAAGGGAAAAGGAAAACCACCAGTTATGGTAGGATTTTTCAAAAGAAGAAGCAATGCTAATCATGCCGAAGTTCATTGGACATGAAGGATTTAGAGCAGCTTTAAGAACAATTAAAAACGTTTTAAACTCACACCACCTGACTTTAGGTATGACAGAGATACATCTAAGAAGTATTAATACATTATTCTTCCTAACTAGCTCTTAAGCTTCTTCCAAGTAGTTTTTTGTTGCTGCATCCAGATTAATAACCAACCACGATATTAATCATTAACAAGAAATATTACCATTCTGGTGAACTACACGAATTGTTAAAGATCTGTATCTAACCTGAGCCTGAGAAAGCCACTTGCTACAGAGGGTGAAGACAGGTGGGGAAGTTGACGGGTAGTCTGGTGGGAATTCAAAATGCAGCACAATCGGAGGCAAAAAACAAACTCTGCATTCAAACTTGCTGTTCTGGAGATTCTCTGTCAGGTTGCCTAAAAAAATAAAAATCTGATAAGTGTCAGGAAGAAGCAACAAGCTGTGCTACTACCTAAGAGAATTGTTTGATATGGTTTCATAAAGTTTCCCTTTATCTGAAATTATTTTTGTTATAAAACTAGTTCACACAGACTCTACTGAGATGTGTTTGGATTGCATGGTCCCTCCTTCCAACATGTTTTTTAATTCTCTCTTCCACTTCCTGGTTCACAGTAACCATGGCTTGCTGTGATGTTAAGCAAAAATCAAGTTTATCACTAACCATGTTTTGTCTCCAAAGAATGAGACACCCACTCGGTAAGTTCTAGCTTCCAATAGTGGTTCTGAGGCAAACTGTAGTTAGTAGTAACAATCATTGGCCCAATGCAGACATCGCAAGAAACTATGTCTGAGGATGTGAGCCTGCAATGTTGCAATGTCTGAACCAGGCCTTAGCTAAATAACATGTCTCTAAACCAGTGACAGGGAAACTCTTGTCTTGTGGACCAAATTAAGCCCAGCAGGTTGTTTTGGCCAAAACATACCCACCTTATTGTTGACAATAAAATCTTTGAAGCCCCAGAAAGAATTCAAGCCAGGGATGCAAAGGAAGAATTTTTCTTTGCAACCTCAGCTTGAAGTTTGACTCACCTAACATTGTATGGTGTCAGGTGTTGGGCTGGCCACTTCCAGATCTGGCTTTCTGTTCCCCATCCCTGCTCTAAGCAATAGTTGAAGCCTCTTAATTCTTCTACCACTGTGATTAGAACAGGGGTAGCTAATGTGGTACCCTGTGGATGTTGTGGACGTTATCATCCCTGACAACTGGCAGCGCTGGATGAGGGGGATGGAGGGCTCCATGTTGGCTACCCCAGGCTTAGGGGAAAAGCCCATTCCTTTCTCTGAATTCCCCAAAGGGAGAACGGTTTAGATCAGGCTTTCTCAAACTCGGCTCTCCAGATATTTTGAGACTACAATTCCCATCATCCCTGACCACTGGTCCTGCTAGCTAGGGATCATGGGAGTTGTAGGCCAAAAACATCTGGAGGGCAGAGTTTGAGGAAGCCTGGTTTAGATGCTCATGAACAAAACAGAAAAGCCAGACAAGCAAATTCAGCCTAAGTAACACTGTCATCCCATACAGTTAGGTATGGTGGGACAATTTAGTTGTGCACATGATTTCAAACTAAATAAATGTATGCATAAAATATTTCAGATGGGAACAACATGACACCAACCATATCTTGTAATCCACAAAGCTTTCAAAAGAAGGTAATGGAAAACTTAAAACTAGGAGCTTAAGTGTCTATCTTCTATATCTTATTAGGAAATTGTTCCTCCCTCTTTTGCTCTGTAAAAAGAACATTGCAAATGAAGAGAACGGTAGGAAAAAGTTGTTGAGCTCACAATCTTAAAAATAGCATGGTTCTGTCAGCGGCAGCTGTTTTATAAACATAAGCATGATTTCCAATTCTTATACACAGTATTAGACAGGAGGGTTGCTTCAACAGCTCTCTTTCTACCAATTAATATTTCAAGAACTCTTCTAAGAAGCTCTGATGAAAGATACTACACAAATGAAAAATTAATAGAAAAGCACATTGTATTTTTAAAAGAAGTGTGAGGTTCAGTTCTTTAGGTGTAAATAAGCTTCAATCCTCTAAGTTGCCATGCCAGCTAAGATACAGGCAGGGTGAAACACAATATTGTGTCAATGCAACATCTCATTCTGTGCTGGCATCACACCAGCACAACCATATTCAGTAAAAAACAAGGGTGGGATTCAACTACCGTATTTTTCGCTCCATTGGACGCACCGGACCATAGGAGGGGGAGAACGGGGGAAATTTTTTTTTTTCTTGTTCTCCCGCTCTAAAACAAGGTGCGTTCAAGGTACATTCACCAGAGCTTGTGGGGCTGGCGGTGGGGAGAAGTGCTGCTTTCCCCCACCGCCAGCCTCAAAGATCCCTGAAGCCTTTGGAGCGCAGCGCCCCGCTGCCCTGCAGAGGCTTTGCGCGCAGCCATCCCCAAGCTAGAACAGCGAGACGGAGCCCTTCGCTAAGATCTTCTCCATCTTAGCGACGCAGCCTGCATTTGCTCTATAGGACGCACACACATTTCCCCTTAGTTTTTGGAGGGGAAAATGTGCGTCCTATGGAACGAAAAATACGGTGATGAGTTCTATCAACAGAAGCCTTCTGCAAGGACTTCTGCTTGTGCAATGGGGCTTCCCCTCCATTCCCCCTCCCAAAAAACCTGAAATGGGGGAGGGGATTTCAGGAGAATCCCTAGAACAGTGTGCAGGAGGAGGATTGATCCGTCTGGCAAGTCAAAATGCTTGCCCTGATGGAGCGACTGCCTTAGCCCAATGTTGATTTCATCCCCAAATAATCCCACTCTACGGAGGTCATTTTATTTTGAAGACCGAGCTCTGTGATTATGTGTGATACAAACAGACTGGGATCTCACATAACCTGAACAGCTTTCTTGGCAAACATTCAACGCACCTACCCCTTATAGAATTTACAGTTAGCTAAATGTTTTAGGGCTGGTTCACCTTCAGGCCCAACACTCACAGAACCTATATCGCACAACCTATAGGGGTCAGCAAACTTTTTCAGCAGGGGGCCGGTCCACTGTCCCTCAGACCTTGTGGGGGCAAGACTATATTTTGAAAAAAAAATATGAATGAATTCCCATGCCCCACAAATAACCTAGAGATGTGTTTTAAATAAAAGCACACATTCTACTCATGTAAAAACACGCTGATTCCTGGACCATCCGCAGCCCAGATTTAGAAGGCGATTGGGCCTTAGTTTGCCTACCCATGACCTATACCAACAAAATGTGCTGTATGATCTAACCTGTATTACACATACTTGCCCCCATCTATCATATATCCATGGATGTGGCATAGCCATCTGCTCACACCATATATTCGCCAGTATGGGGGTGGAGGTAGGGAGAGCAGGTGATCCCAAGGCTTGGTCCTGTGCAATACCATGTGAAGAATGAACATATCAGGCCACTGTGCAAATCAGTCCCTACTTCTTGAATAATGCACTTGGAACATATGATAGTATTGCAATAAACTCAAAGAAGGTAAGTATCCACGGAAATGGACTCACCACTCATATATATGGTGAAGCCTGGTGGCAATTCCACAGAGATTCTAGTTTCTCCTCCCTGTACAGCCAGCGCTCTCTTGAATTCATCTTCATCATAGATACTTGCCAAAGCAAGCAGCTCATCTTCCTGAGCTTCTTTGTCCTCTGAAGACATTTACAGTTCCTGTGAATGATGAACATATCCCCAGTATAAATTAAGCAGACTCCTGTAACAAGATATGGAGAGAGTCAGAACTTACAGGGTTAAGAAGTTCTGAGTGACGTCTCACATTCCGAGGCGTGGCGTTAGAACACTGAGGGGAGTGTCCTTCTACTCTGTCACACAGAGTGAGCTTAGCTCCGGTACGGAAGGGAGCGGAAAATGAGTTCTGTGTCACCGGGATTTATGATCTGTTGAACTGTACGAGAATAAAGCTATTTGTAAGATAAGGAAGAAACCGAGCGTCCGGCCTGATTTACTACGCACACACGGCTTACTGCTTCTGCTTCTAACGCTGTGCATTTCACTCTGCTAAAGGAAGCTGCAGCTGGAAGCTGCCCAGAGGGAACAGAGGCACGCAGAGGAAGCGTGTGGGCTCCGGGGCAAGCAAAGCTGCAAATCAATTTCCCAATACAAGAATGGTCTATTGCAGCATTAATTCAGATCACTCTTAGGGCAATCTGAGGGTGATCGGAACCAAGAAAGAATGAGCCGTCACCGATAATCCTGGCTTCTGAAGGGATTGGCCATAGGAAACGAGCACATGTAACCTACAAAGCAGGACTGAATGGGCAAGGGGGTTAAATACGGATTTCTACGCTGTACCCACCAAACCTGCCCAGCAGCAGATGTCACCCACCCATTAAGGTGATGTCATCTGATTGATAGGCGAGCATGGTTCACGAAAATTGTCTTAGGGACAAAACTGGAACCCATGCTGGGTCAAGACTGGCCTGAGGGCTGAAGGCTCCCCAACCCTGTGCTAACGCATGCTGCGTTCAGCCATGTAAAACTTCACTGCTTCCACAAAATTATTCTCTCCTGTATACTGAACCTAATGGCATGAAATAAGTGGTAGAACAACAATAAGGTAAAAAGCTAAAGGTAAAGGACCCCTGGACGGTTAAGTCCAGTCAAAGGTGACTATGGGGTTGCGGCACTCATCTCGCTTTCAGGCTGAGGGAGCCAGAGTTTGTTCACAGACAATTTTCCGGGTCATGTGGCCAGCATGACTAAACCGCTTCTGGCACACGGAGGACCATGACGAGTGCCAGAGCGCACGGAAACGCCGTTTACCTTCCCGCTGGAGCGGTACCTATTTATCCATTTGCACTTTGATTTGCTTCCGAACTGCTAGGTTGGCAGGAGCTGGGACAGAGCAACAGGACCTCACTCCGTCGCAGGGATTCAAACCGTCAACCTTCTGTTCAGCAAGCCCAAGAGGCCACAGCACCACCCGTGTCCCTTACAACAATAGTAGGGATGAAGAAAGCAAGACTAGAAAGCAATGGTTTTCTAAGTCTAAGCACATGTAACTTATATAGCCTCCTATTACTTCCCTGTTTATACCTGCCTCTACTTCTCTCTTCCTCTGTTGTGACTCTTGTGTCAGATTTTAAATTTGTAAGTTCCTTGGGGCTTACATATCCCCTCATACTTGATAAAGTGAAATGCGCACTGGTGACAGCACAGCAATCTTTTCTTAAAGGTACATGGAAAATGCATTTTCTTCCATTAAAATAATTGTTATTTCTTAAGCTACACACAATAATACAAAAGCAACCCCAATGTGTAACGTTACCAATTTTCATTTTAGCAGAGGAATGTCATAAGAAATTGGTACCTTTCTAGTTAGTCACATCAGTAAGACCTGATCATCAAACTTGTTTATCCACTGAATATCTAGGGCAAGAGGAATACAACTTCTTGCTGAAGACAATGGCATTGGTGTCTTAAGTGGTCTACAGAGGGTCAATGATGCTTAGTGCTTGTTTTCTGCAGAAAAAGAAATAAAATGTAAGAATCCTGAATTTCAGGGGGTTGGACTATTTGACACTCATGGTCCCTTCCAACTATACAATTCTATGATTCTAACATTACTTCTACTCTGCTAAAATATAAAATTCCTGGTGGATGCTTTCAGTCCCACAACAGGGTTTACTGAATTTAGAAAGGCTCCACCCTACTAAACCAGCAAACCCATTTAGTAGGAGTAATTCCCATTGCAGTTAAAGGGACTTATTTCTGAGCAGGCACATATAAAAGTGCACTGTAAATCTGACTAGTTTGCAACTCTGCAGCACGTCCCAGAGCATACACTGATGTTAAAAGATGGGATTGTATCCAATGAAGTTGTTCCATTTGCACAATGACTTTGGCTTGTGCAACAAACCTTGCTGTCCCTTTCCTTCCTCTTGCCCCCTACCCAAAAAATACAATCTGGAGGTTTGAGGCGAACCCCAGAGCAGATTTGAGGAGCACATGAGGGGTGTTGCTCTGTTGTGCAAGCAGAAGTCCTTGCCCAAATGGAAAGACATCATTGGATATAACCCTTAATGTGTAGACAAAAATCAAAGTAATAGTGGTGTAACAGAAGGCAACAACAAAAATCTACTACAAACTCCTGCGCCATGTCAGAAGAAAACGGAGAACAAGGCATTCCTGACAAATGCCTACTCAGTGTCTAAAAACCCTTAGCTTCCCTTAGCTACTGCGTAGGCTGGGCGATACCTGGTTTTCAACATTGTGCTATATCAACCATGCAATATACTGATCTATCACAATGTCTGAAATGATGAAAATAAGTAGAGGCCAGTGGAGTCATGTCCTGGAAACTGCTACTACTTAGCAGTCTAAAACTGATACATTTTTAACTACCTTTACCATATTGATAAAACTGTTATTTTATGGAACAGCAACAGGGGTAGCAGGAATCAGGAGAGAAGCGATGACCAGCTTCAGTTTTCCCCACATCGTGATTTTTACATAGCACACACAAAACATAGTGATTCGGGATATATTATGAAACGCTTATCACAATGTTGACTACTAACTGGTTTGGGACAATATATCGCCAAAGCCTCCTCTCGCATAATCCTGCAAAGTGTTCCCTTGACTGCAATGGCTCTCAAGAGCTAGATGCCCCGTGTCCTTAAAGCATTAAGGGAGAAGTAAACAAAAATAGCACAAATGCAGAGAAAGGGGCGAGGAAACTGCATCCTTTTGGTGTCAGTGACACTCAAAATGCCAGCATGTAGGACTTTCAGCTATAGTAGCTGGGGACAAAAGAAGCAGGTGTGCAAATCATTAGACTTTACTGTTGGTGGGGAGGGGGGACTGCATTTTCCTACAACAGAAGCACCGTGTTCAGGAAACCTACCTAGAGACTCCCGCCAAGAGGCTGCAAATTTGTGGCGCGATTATTTTTTTAATTTTTGGGGGAGGAAAGGCTCTAAACTTCCCTCCCCGTCCTTAAAGTGAAAATACACCAATAGGGGGCGGGGGACGGGGACTACCATCTACTCCAGATTAGTTTCCTAATACAGACTGCGCTTAGCTTCCGGCCAGACCCCGAAGAGTCACGAAACCTGGGCGTGGCAGACCCCGCCGGTGCACAAGGAAACGCCGGAACCGCGCCAGCGTGCCTCTCCTATCGGCAAATCCCCCTGCCAGCTCCCGTGGCCGCTCCAGCCTCGCCAGAAGCCCCCAGAAGGCGCCGCCAGGAGCAGAGCAGGGGCGTCGCTCGCCTCACAGGCGCGCGCGGGGACCCCGGCCCCGACCCGTCACTCACCAGCCGATGCGGCCCCTCCCTCACCTAAGTCTCCGGCCCTCGGCTTCCGGGTGCGACTCCTAGAGCGGCAAGGAGAGAGAGAGAGAGAGAGGAGAAGGGTAGAGAAGCCGCATGGTTGGCGGCCTACGGGTCATGCGCGCCCCTCGGCTTCCGGTTTGACTCGAGGTCTCCATCTTAACGTTCTTGGAGGGGTTGGAAGTTAATGGAGCGGCAGCCGCGTTCGTGTTCGGCTGAGCGGGGAGGGGGGGGGAGAGGGGGGGATCGCCCTCCCGACCCCAGTGAGAACTTTTTGGCCGCTTTGGAACGTGGGTGGATTGCAAATGTGTTGGGCAAGACGCCCTTTTTTGCCGAAATCAGTTTAACTTGTAAATAACCTGTGTATCTTTTTGGGCGTGTAGTTTGACTCTGCTGCATCTTGGCAGCAGTGTGCGATTACGGCGCGACATGGAGATCCGGGTCTGTGACGTTGCGTTTCGCCAACAAAACAGTTGAATAGGCGAGAGTTTGCTGAAAGGTGCGATCGTGGCATCGTAAGCACCTTTAAGTGGTGCTTAAGTCATTCCCTTTGAATTCGGTACGGCTTACACCCTACTAGCAAGTGGGGTTAGCATTGCAGTCTACACTGTTATTAATCTCAGGGCGATACCACATACCCTCCCAACATTTCTCTGATGAAAATAGGGACATCCTATTCTCCATCAGGAAGCTTCTCGTGCGTTTGATCGCCTGCACACATAAGACGTCATATGCACATTGACATTGGTGGCTCTGCCTCACCTACCTCATAGGGTTGTTGTAAAGAAAAAAATGTGCGAGGGAAGGGATCGTGTGCAACATCTTCACAGATGAATGGAATGAAATAAAAGTTTTAGCAGTAAGCTGCCTTGAGTCCCTGACAGGGGAAGAGGTGAGATATACTGTAATTATTATTAATAATAGTAATAATAGAAACTGTGAGACTGACCAGAAAGTAAATCCGATTGAACTTAGTGTGACTTAGTTCTAAATAAAAATGCTTCAGAGTGCAGTGTAAGGTTGCCTGGTCTTGACCCAGTTACCTGTGAATAAGCTCCATTGAAAACAGTGGCACTTATTTCTGAGTATAGACAGTATAAGACTCCATTTACAGTAAAGGAATAAACACTCCGTGTGTTTCCAGAGAAATGGCTGGCTGCTGAAGCATTGCAATGAAAGAATTTAAAGTGGATTGGTAACCTTTTCCTTCAAAATTATAGGAAGGTTTTGTATGCCAGCTTCACAATTTATTTAATTTGGTACATGGATTTTATTTTCAGGATAAACAGGACCTAGTTTTGCACCTGCACACTTTTAATTGTTCTCCCGATATATGAAGGAGGAAAAAGGAAAACACCGACATTCTGGGATCACATCAGAAACAGAGACAGCTTCTATAATTCTGAGACAGTCCCTGGAAAAATATGCTGATATTATAGATCTATTGAAATGGTCCACTGATTTCAGTGGCTTCTGTCCATTAGCCTTACTCAGAGAATATTCAATTATATTAATGGACATGACTAACAGGTCTATTAATTTCAGTGGGAATAGTCTGCTTATAATGTAATAGGTGTACTCAGAGCATTAGGCATGTATCAACCTCAACGCACACACATCTTTAGAAGGCTAGTTAGTATAAAACATGGTGCAACATTCACACAGCTGTCCTGCTTCTCTCTGTGCAAAATGGGACGTATAATATTGGTCAGGTTATCTAGTGCGGGATACAACTGCATCGTAGTTTTTGTTGTTGTTCAAGATTAACATTTTTCTCCACAGATGATTATAAGGGTATCAAAACACCAGATGCATACAGTAGTTGTAATGAAATGAATACTACTGAAAAGGTGGAAATAATGAGTTGGACTTCATTGCAAAAGGATCTGTGAAAATAGATGTAATTTCAGTTAGTACTATTTCTCCATAGGAGAAGCAGCTGACTGCAGGAAACTTTTGCCATTGGATTACTGTAAACCTCGTGCCCTCAGGATTCTCACCACCAGAATTTTACTGGATCACGGAGAAAAAAATATTAACCCTGCACCTAAAAACATTTCTGAAATAAAAAGGAACCCCCCTTTTTTTGCTCCTTTTGCCTTCTTAAGCAACATGCTGAAAGCAGCATACTGTTCCTAAGCAAACCTTTACACCTTAAGATGCTTTATTCTATTGCTGCAACCTTGTATATCAGCTATTTCCCCGTGACTTCCCATTCCTTTTACCAGCACCTTGTATGTTTATACTCCCACCTTTTTCTTCCCTTGCATATGTTGTCTTTTCCCACATTAAATATTCCCCTTCATTCCAGTTTGGTTCTACCTCTCTTACCCTTTCCAAATTTCTGAAACACTTGGGAAGAACACACCCTATTTAGCTCTAACATTACATACAAGCCCATACATAAATATGGTAAGATTAAATATTTGTATAGATGTACAGCAGTACTGATTTCATCATTTCATGCACAGTGAAAAGCAAATGGTGTTTTTTTTCAGATTTAAGGAAACTTGCACTATTTCCCGCCCCCAATGAAATAAAAGCTGACAAAACAATGGGGCATCATAGACCTAAAGCTTTTATTTCAGTAGAAGGGTTGCCCAGTCAATTACAGGCAGCAGTTGATGAACAGGTAGAAAAAAACAGCAATAATATTCTAAGTTGTCATTTAGACTCAAGGTGATCTCTGGAGTCTTTTCTTAGCCCATAATCAATGATTTTTGTTTTAACTAAAAGTTGGATATTTCCAGAGGTAAAAAATGGACTTCTGCATGTTAAAGAACCACTTTGATACTAGCACACAATACTTTGCTGTAGCAGAGTACCAGTTTAGTCTAAACTAACGGAACAGATTGTTTGATCCATGTGTGATTTTAAGGTATGACTTAACTGATGAAAGAATGTTACTTTCTTAAAACAATCCACCTCAGTTGTGTGGTAGTGTTTTCTTGCTTTACAAGAAGCTATTTGCAAAAAGACTGGACTAAACTCATAGATCTCTTGAGATTAAAAAAAAAATTGAGAGATTTGGCAATAGAGGGAGGCAAGCAGAAGCTGACATTTCTTCCCCTGCCTCCTGTTGCCAGTCCCTACAGCTTCCCAAAATTATCTTCCCCTCCTAGAGGACCAAAGGACCCTGCACCTGCTCACTTTTCTGCAATAACCCCTACACCACTTATCAGGATTCTCCGAACTTCAGGGGAACAGAAAAGTGGGCTTCCGCTCACCCCCTTTTGTTGGCAGATTGCTGAATCCAACCTGTGTCTTTCACCAATAAATGGGTTTAAAAAAATCCAGTACAATCCAGTGCATTTATTTCTTGCAATGTGTATGGATGTATCCATTCCTATTTCAACACATACAAGTTTATATGACAATTATCAATACTAGAAGCAAAACAGCCAAAGTGTAGAGGAGCACATGAGAGAAACTGTCAGACTTCTCGTTTTGCCCAGAAGATAAAGCTAAGCACTTCCAAAATGAAGGAAGCAAATATCCTCTTCAGGGTTAACAAACAGAATTATCCAGAAGTGTGGACAGCAAGCAGTATCCTCTTTCCCCCCGCATAAGCAACTACTTCAACTAGAGACAGAAATTTATACAGCATTTCATATAGCTGGGGCGACTTTACCATGAGTATACATTTTTGCATATCTAATAGCAGGTTTAGGTATATATTTGCTACTCTGCATATCAGATAAACAATCTGATACAATGCCCAGGACATCAATAATGGAGTGCGGACATGAACTGGAAAAAACACTCCAGCCTTTTCAATTCTTTGAATTTAGCACAAACATGTAATCTGATCCATGGCGCCATATACCTCACATAACTTATCAATGGCACAATGTGAAATGAATTATACTTCCAGCTAGGAAACATGCCATTATTGCCTCTGTAATTGTAGACAGATCACAAACTTGTATTTTGCTATATTACTCTTGTGCAATAAAACCAGAACTGCAAACACTTCTGGAACTTGTCTATCAATACTTATAAATGCAGCTGCTGCAATTCACAATAGAAACCTAGTGGCAGATTAGAACAAAATTATCTTCCTGTTATCCTCACGCTTTTAAAATGATCACCTGTGACTGTTTTTGCAAATCTAAGTGGTTACTGGTGGGCTTTTAAAGTCATGGCAAAAGAAAAAACCTATCTGACCGTTTAATTAAGCTACCCAAGAGTCAAGATGCTTTATACTGACCAATCTGATCTAAAAAGAGTTAGTGTGAGAAGCTGCAGCTCTCACTTGGCTCCCCGTTTATACTCAGAACATAATAAAGTTGACAAACTTAAAGCTTTATTGTAGTTTCTAATATAAACAAGGAACTGCGATTCAATCAATGTCCATTTCAGGAAGTTTCTTTTCTGTAGATGTTTGGGCTGTTGAATCAGTACTCTGTTCTGTAGTCTGAGACGCTCCAAAGCCATCCCCCTGGCCTTCTACTGGACCATTCTGTTCTGCTGGCTTTTGATCCTCTTTTGGAAGTTCCACCTTGGGTTTAGGTTTGTTGATTATAGGATTACACATACTGATCAGTTCCTAAAATGAAAGAACCAGAGCACATTACACCAGGAAATTAAGTAAAGTTATGTTAAGGTTGCTCTCCAAAATGTAGCAGTAGCAGGACCATGGCTGGCAGCTAGATACCAACATTAACTTCCCTAGCCTCTTTCTGCAGTACCTGGAGAAAAACAGCCTCAAGTGGCTGGAAGGTTTTGCCAGCAAACTGCCGGTGACACCTAACAACTTTCCACAGCAATACATTTTGGGGTGGGGAGCGGGAAGGCAGGGAAACCTAGTTTTTGGAGATCACAATTGGCAGCTGGTCACCGCCAGCTTTGGGTGCCTCCTTTGGGTTGGGAGAAGTGTGAGGGAGCCATGTGGGTGAGTGGTTTCTTTTACAGATTATTAATTGTATGTCTGCAGAGATGGTTTTATTGTTTTTAGATCGTTATCCTTTTTATTGCTTTTAGAGCTTGTGATTTGGTGCTTTATTCCATTTTTATCTTCTACACTACTTTGATGACTTCATGCTCTGAAGCAGTTTATGAATTTGTTAAATAATAACACAGTTGTGTGTTGGCTTGCTCCTAGGTGAGAAGCTGGAGCAGCTGTATGTTTGCAGTGGGCAGGATATGAATTAATACATTGTTCACCGCTTTGGAGGCCTTTGGGACAAAAAGTGGTCGATAAATAAACCGTAACATAAGGTTAAGAAAACAGCTGAAAAATGTATGTGAATGGACCAACTGAATCAGAATGTACAATAACTTCTGCAATTCTCTCAGTTGTAGAAAATTCAAGAATATCAATATACTAATTAAAGGCACTGTGCAACACTAGTTTAACTCAATTTATGGGGAGCGACTGTAGCTCAGTGGTAAAGAACCTGCTTTGCATTTCAAATGCCCCAGCTTCTCCAGGTAAAGTTGGGAAATACTGCTGTCCAAAATGCTTGAGAGAATCTGTGTACAGACAGTTCTGAGCTAAACGGGACCAATGATCTGATTTCATATAAGGCGGCAGTTCCCTAGGTTCTTAACTTCATCATTCCCCTGCAGTTTCAAAATTACTTACTTTTGTTTTTGCTTCAATTTCCTTAGCTGTGATAACAGGGTCCAAAGACAGGCTTCGCTTGTTCTGAAGATTGAGTTTGTTGTTCATCCATTCCATTGCATCATTTGCACTCTTCTCCACTTTGGCCACTTCTGCAGGATCTAAGTGGTCGTACTGTTCATCCTAAGATTTTAAGTAGTGAAATGTGACTTTGTAGAGTAATGCTATTCTACACTTCCTCCTTTTGGTAAATCATAAAAAAACTTTAGCCTCAGTCTGACAAAATAATCTGAATGAATGAAGCCTGGTGGTCTACTAAACAAACAAACTTAACAGAAGAGCACTATATCATGCTGTACTGATTAAAACATATCAAGTTAAGAGGGAGGATAAGCAGTAAAATCTGCTTGTTTGCTATGGGAAGAGACTACAATTTCCAAGCCATCACCTGAAAATTTATCCTATAAGGCCCTGAAAAGGAAAAAGGATTTCTGCCTTAAAGTTTACTACTGAAATTATTTAAGACAATTTTGAAATACTAACTTGTCATATAAAAGATAAATATACCTTTGCTTTAAAAGCAAGAACAGCTTTCATGTAGAGTTGGATTTGTTTTCCAAGTTCTTCAAAGGCTTTTGGTCTTTCTTCAGATTCTTGAAATCGTGCCTGAATAGGCTGTCCCACAGCCTGAATTGAAGAGAAGTTTACCAAAACAGTTATTGATCTGAACCACACTTGTAAGATGAGTTACACTTGGACTGAAGACAGACACAGCATATTAATTTTAAAAGCAGCTTATGTTTTGACTGCAGAGAACTGTAGTAGCAACATAGAAAAAAAGCTCTAAATATAGTATCTTGTAAGGAAAGCTGGTGATTCAAGATGCTTGTTGTGATTGCTTTACAAGTGTATAATTTACATGTTAAAGTTAACATTTATACAGTAAACCTGCAACTTACCCAGGGGTTACTGTATTTTTCGCCCTATAGGACGCACATTTTCCCCTTCAAAAATGAAGGGGAAATGTGTGTGCATCCTATGGGGCGAATGCAGGCTTTCGCTGAAGCCTGGAGAGCGAGAGGGGTCAGTGCGCCCCGACCCCTCTCGCTCTCCAGGCTTCAGGAAGCTTTGCGCAACCCTCGGGAGACCGGCGCGACTTCGCGCCGGTCTCCCGAGGGTTGCGCAGAACTGCCTGCAGTCCCAGGCTGCGCACAGCTCTGCGCAGCTCCAGGGAGCCCAGCGCGACTTCCCGCCGGGCTCCCTAGGCTTGCGGATAGCAGGCTGTTCCGCACCTGGGGGGGAAATAATTTTTTTTTAATTTCCCCCCCAAAAAAAACTAGATGCGTCCTATGGGGCGGTGCGCCCTATGGGGCGAAAAATACGGTATGTTCTGCAGATCGTGCCTAAAGCCAAAATCGCATATAGACAAAACACATTGGGTTCAATTGTGGGTGGGATTGCTAATGTCATTTTCTGCATAACTCCACTCACTGAATCCAACCTTGTGTCTTTCACCATGCACACAAAGCTGAATGCCCACAAGTTAAATGTGTGTAAGTTGCAGGTTTACTGTATCAGACCCCTCAAGTGTCCCGATTTATTTGGCACATGACGGATTGGCAGAAGCCGCCCTGGCTTCTGTTCCCAATCCCAAGATGGGTGCTTGGATCTGCGTCGTATCAAGAGATGCAGTGCAGGCTGGGTGTGGCCTGCTGAAAGGTCGGCCAAGCCTGCACTGCTTCTGCCAACATGGCACAGGATAAGTGCTGCGGAGGATGACGACTGGAGAAAGGTAGGTGGGGTGGGAGCAGGCAAGGAAGGGGTACCCTGAACTGGCCTTTTAAAATGTTGGGAGGGATGCTGAATACAATCTGGCCAACCTGGATGAGCCTGTATAATCCTAGCACAGCTAGTTCACTCTCCACCCCAGCTGCCAGAATGTTTTTCCACGGTAACTACAATGCGCAAGCAACATTCATGTATTGCTGATAGACCCTTGTGTGTCAGGTTTCAGCTAAGTCAAGTTTGACAGTTTCTGAAGTTCCACTTACTTTCAATTCTGTCAATTTATCAATGTAAACCTGTTTTGACTGGTCTTCACCCTCTTCATATAGCCAATTTTCTGTGTCTTCCAACTTGAGAGTGAAACTATTACGATCCTAGGGGGAAAATGTAAATAAAGCAAATTGTGGGGTTTTTTTTTAAACAAACAATGCATTTCAGCTGAACTAAAGTGAAATGAATATTTTTTTTTAAGTTAACTAAAGTGCTTAACTAAAGTGACATGAATATATATTTTTTAACGAACAATGCATTTCAGCTTAACTAAAGTGACATGAATCTTCAGCGCAAATGACATCCTGTATGCAGCAGGTAGGCATAACTTGGTGGAACCACCTCATAGGCCAAATTAGGACCTATGCTGGGGGAAACTAAGCCAATATGGCAGAGGTTGCCCATCAATGATTAGTGGACTATGTAAGCCACCAGTGCTGATACTGGATGAACAGGTCAGATCCTAACTTTCATAGCACTTGTTTTTAGCAGCACTTACCTCTTCACTAACAAATTTCTCATACACGCCACAGAGTTTGTCTCTCATTTCATAAACGTATTCCTCTACAGCATTCTTGGCATCATTCCGTTCCTTCTCCAGTTTATCTTGCATGATCATTTTGCCCTGTCAGAAACATACTTATTACATTTTCGTTTCAATTAAAATAAGGTTACTTTGTGCCTTTGTGATTTATTACATGATCCCCTCACCTCAGCATCAACCACCAGTAATTTGTAAAAAACTTTTCTCCACTGAGATTAGTGCTTACCTCATTCTCAATAAATAAGTTCAACATATCCTTTCCTATCTGCCACACCAACTGATTCTCAATAGGAAGGTCAACGGTCGTAGTCTTTACTTTAGCTTTTTTAGCCTGAGGAGGTTGATCTGTTTTCTTCTCTTTTGATCCAGTTTGAGTTGTCTGCATTAAAACAGAATTCAAAACAGAAAAAGAAACTGTGAGAAATCAATTGTGGCTTCTAGACATTTGTTTCAAGTTCTTTTTATTGAAGCTTTTCTATGTTGGGAACCAGCATTCTCACTAAGAACTCAACACTAAAACAAATCACTGTTAATCAAGTCCCACTGGCTACCTGTGTCCTGTTAAGTATTTTTATAATTGAAGTAATATGTAAAGAGAGAAAAATGCCTATTTAGTCTAGCATATGTTCTAACTTTCTCACAAAGATAGGGAGGCTATTGGTCAACACATTTTAGTTTAACACACAATTTTTACCTCCATTTCTTCAGCCTCAGTCTTGTTTTCAGCTTGTGCTTGTTGCTGGTGTTCCTCAGTCTTCTGTTGCTCCTTCTGTTGTTCTTCCTGGTCTACTTGCATCTTCTGAAATTAGTGAATAAAGCTTTGAATATAGATCAAGGAAACAGATCTTACTAAATGTGACTGACAGAAAGCCAATTGAATTTCTTTCATGTCCTTGTAGTGCATTTCTTTCTACACTTCCACTACTAAAGGAAGGCAGAAAAGCTCTCCATTTCAGAGCAAAGGGAGGAACTCACTTCTCATACTGCAAAGGCTCTCTCACTTGTCAAAGTCCTCTCTCAGCAAATTCTCTAAGCGCTTTAAAGTTCAGAGGCAGCACATACCCCTAACAGTAATGTTCAGCAAGAGCACAATACGTTGGACAATAACATATGTTCTTCTGGCTTTTAAAACTATTGGAGCTGGAGGAAGGGAGACACGCCAAAGAGGAGGCTATGACTATAGAAATCCAGATTGCTGCTTAGCTTAAAAGGTTCAAAAGCTTGTTTTCTATTTACAAGTAACTTGAGGTTTTGGTTTTTGGTTTTTTTAAATGTACATCAGGGATGGGGAGAACATGGGTCTTTACTGGACTCCAATTACCATCAGCGCCAATGGTTAGAGATGATTAGAGCTGCAGTCCAGCAACATTTGGAGGGCCACAGGTTCCTCATCCCTGTGGGTACATTCTAGTTGCCTATATATTTACCTAAATGTATTTATGCTGTTGGGACAGCTGTATTAAAGAATTTTTTTGCATAGTCTATTTCACTGAACATGTGAAGATGCAGTCAAAGTTAATTGTCAGCAACTTCAGCATTCCTCGTTAAAGGAATGTTTCAAATCCTGTGTTTGCAAAGTTCATTATTCTGGACAACCTGTATCAGTGGTAAGAGACAGTGGTACCTCCGGTTGCGGACAGGATCCGTTCTGGAGCTCTGGTTGGATCCTGAGGTTTCCGCAACCGGAGGGACTGCTTCTGCGCATGCGGCAAAAATCTGGGTTTGCCGCTTACGTATCCCAAAGTTTATGTAAGCGGAGGGATACGTAAGCGAAGGTACGACTGTACTGCTAAAAGCTAGGCTAACAAGGGCATATGACAATTAATAGAAGTTACCTCTTCCTCTTTTGCATGCTGATCTGTTTCCATAGGCTCTTCACTTTCTTCAGATTTATGAACTTCTACAAGTGATGCACTTGAAACACTGAAAATGCCATGGATGTTTACTCGGACTTTAACTTTAACTTTTGAACTGGTTCCATCCTTCTGGGGAATTACCTTCTGAACTAAAAATTGAGCTAAACAGGAAAATAAGACAGTAACTTTATTAAAAGTAAATTCAGTAATTTTAAGGTGGTTCTTAACAGCAAGCATTTGGTTCTATTTTAATAGTAGCAAAACATTTTGTGATTTGAGTGAGAAGCTTGGCATGCACTCAACACCTACCCATCCCCAACAGAGTACAAAACTGGTTCCAAAACTCATCTTTACATAGCTTTTACCTTTCCATTTAGTAGGCATCTTTACACCAAATTAATATTTACATTAGTTCCCAGTTTAAACACATTCAAATCCTAAGCACAATGGAAGCTGCAGTAATATTAAAAGAATCTCACCAACAAAATTAGAGGGAAACTTGCAATTAGGCTCTCACTCCAGTTATATTACAAAGTCAACATTACTTTCTTATGCATACATACCTATGGCAGGATTTGGGTAAGGCAATTCCTTAGGACAACTATAATAAGCTTCCAACGTGAAAGGTTCCTTTCTGTAGAATGTCAGGACCTTGGAAAATGGTGCAGCATGATTCTTTGGGAAGACTTCACAATCACTATAGGAAGGGAGATTGTTTTGTGTGTACATCTTTATATAATATATTTAAGAACATGCTACCCTGCCATTTCTGACAGGAGCTGCTATGTTTAGTGGACCCAGAAAACGTTTATGTTATATCCTACAACAATCATAGCAATTTATAATAAATTTATTGCACGTTTCATTATAAGCCAAACAACTGAGATTGAAGTTTTTGTATTCAAATATTCCATATGCACATCTACATAAAATAGTATAGAATTAGGTATGACTCAGCAGTAGCTAGTCCTTCAGAAGCACTTTAAAGTGTTAAATATTTACCTTAATCCTTCTTCTGCTGGGGAATTCCATTTCAAAGAAATAGGATATGGCACTAAATCTGTGATAGAAAACTCTCTCACTTTAAAAGCTGGGGATAGAATAGCACACTGAAAAGGGGAAAAAACATTAAAATAAGTTGTGCAATATTAAAGTACAGGTCAGCTGTAATATAAAAGCACTGATGGTTTCTTAACTGCCCCCCCATATAATTTGATTTGACAATGTCTATCTGCTATTGTGGTTCAGTAGACCTCTTTAAGCTAGGATTTCAAAATAACTTTCAAGTAGATTCTATTTGTATGGCATTCCCAAAAACTTAGTCTAACTATTAAGATACATTGGATTTTTAGAAAAACCAAAAAAGTTGCCTGATTTCAGCTGCAAAAAAAAAAAGCATGTAGAGTGTCCTGAGCAGCACATCCTTTAAAAACAAACCACACGCACAACACACTTGATGAGGTAGGAAATAAATGTATTGAGTTTCAATTAAATGTGTAATATTTTTTCCAACATTATTATTATTATTACTATTATTTATATGCTGCCCAGAGGTCTCAACATTCAAGAATCTAGGATAAAGGTCTACAATATTCCAACAGTGGCTCTTACCTGCAGGGCAGCGCCTCGGGTGACAGCTTCATCAGCATTCAGAGTTGTACTGACCTCTTTACCAAAAAATTTACTGACACGCTCTTTTATAGCAGGTATTCTTGTAGACCCTCCTACTATTTCTACTGCATAGATATCCTCCTTCTTTAACTCTGTAAGGAGAAAAGACATTTGAGACATTCAAAGTCTGAACTCACTTGAGCTGGAAGAATCTGACCAGATGAAATGTGAGTTACAAGTGCATTTTGGAATTGCAGCTATACTTGATACACACAAATCAAGTTAACTTTACTGTCTCTCCAAAGAAAATAGGTTCCCTAGTGGAAGATAAACACCTCTGAAACATCCCAGCTGGATCCACTCATTAGCACCAAGAAAGTCTCTGTTCATATACTGTAAACTGGGCAGCAGTTGCCAATGAAAGTGGACTTCATGGCTAATTAAAGCATCTTCATGACTAAGATAGTTATTGTTCCAACAGTTCAGAGGAAGAACAATTCGTCTATATTAAGTTTAACTCTTGTTCTAACCTAAAATAATCTTATAAACAAAAAAATTACTTAATATATGTATTATTAGTTTTCTAAAATGAGTTAACCACAACGTTACCTTGAGGATACAAAGCCAGCCTAGTAAAAAGCTAACAAGACACCTAAAACAAAATTACTGCTTTTATTATAGAATACTCAATGTACCAATCCTCCATATATTATACTACTCTGTGTAATCTTTTCCTGTTTATTTTAATCTTTGAGCTAAAGTGGCACTTACTAGCTTGCTCCAAAACACTGCGAAGTGGTGGTTCAACTCTAGCCAAGAGGTCATCACACATCTCTAAGAATTTGCTCCTGTGGATGAGTTAAAATATGAAAATATACTTTAAAACGAAGCAGAAAATAAAACAGAGTTGTTTCCTGCAGCCTCTTAAATCCTGCCTCTCCAAAATTTACGAAGTTGCACTTACAAGGGGTACAGACACCACGTGTATTTAGAAGTAGCAGCAATGTTAAGAATTTTACAGTTATTGGTGATTGATTACCGTACTGGCCCAAATATGAGCCGCACCTGAATATAAGCCGCACCTTTAAAATTGGAGGGGAGAAAAGAAAAAGGAAAAAAACCAAATATAAAAACCAAATATCCCTTCCTCGCTGCTCCTGGCTGCATGGGGGGGGGGGGAGAGTCACGCTCCTGGTTGCATACCACAAGGTTGCAAATATAAGCTGCACTTTAACTTCTCATGGTCGGAATTTGGGGGGGAAGTGTGGCTTATATTTGGGACAGTATGGTATGTCATATTCAAGTACACCCACTTACTGAAATCAATTATCTTAAGTTATTTAAATCTACTGATTCCAATAACACTCTTTTCTTACTATTACCAGCATTGGATATTATCCTATATTTATTTTTATTGTACAGGATTCTACTAAATTGTAACACTACAAATATATAATTCACATTTTATACACACACACACACACACACACACACCATAAATCAATTTATACTAATTAATCATTTAGCTCCAAACTAACTCTTCTGCTTAAGTTTATCACCTAAATAATGGAAGAAAATTGTCAAAAGGTCCAAGTGTATATCAAGGGTCATGTGTGAGATTCATCAGTTCCTTCCCCCAAAAGTGTCTATCACTGGCCATAACCACGAAATGTGGTTCATATCTCCCTTTGGTGATCAACACCTTTAACATTTATCCTCACACCCAGCATATACTTTACAGAAATTTTTGTGGTGTTAAGCTCGTTTTACGCAGATTTTCTTTCATATTTGCACTTATTAGTGAATTATAAATTTTGTTATTCTTGGAAAAAAATGCTTAAGTCTGCATTCAGCAACCCCCTCCTCTTTTGAGATTATTACTATTAATATTATTATTATTTTGAGTTCTAGTAAAGGGTTAGAGAGCTGCATCCAACATATTTGACCATGATGAAAACAGGTTGTGGCAAACATTCCGCTTTCTATTATCTTAAATCTATAATATGGAATGAGTTTCTATTGTTTTAGGTAATCTAAGCACTGAATTAGTGATATCCCCAAGTACATTGTTGGGACGGGGGGGTCACATCTTGCTATACGTAAATAAATACTAATACTAATACTAATAATTTATTTATACCCTGCCCATCTGGCTAGTAGCAATTTTATTGGTTTAGCTATGAAAGACATTCAGAGACATTCAGAATTCATATGATTAAAAAATGAATACACTGAATTAAAATAAGTTACCTGTTCATAGTTCCAGAGACATCAATATCATTCATGAAGCATTCTATGTTCAGTGGCAGATCAGAAGCATTTGCACTCATCAACTTCTTCAGTTTCTCACATTCCTGAGATAATCTCAACAGTGGACGAATTTTGGACTTTATGTCTAGTTTATATTTCTTCCCAAATTCTTCACAAAAATAATTTACTAATACTTCATCAAATTTCCTGCCACCAAGTACTGTGTCAAATGCTGTTGCAAGAACCTTTACAAGAGAAGGCATAAAGTATCTCAGTTAAATAAGATTACTTTTCAATATTTTTTTATTTTAAATTTTTTTTTAATTTTATTGTTAAAATAGTTCATCATTAATCCACATATATTACAGATATACAAGCATACAAACATACATTTCATACAATCCTTAAAAGTGTTCAAACATACTTACACTCAATCCCACAAATAATTCCTTTTCCCATCACCATCCACCACCCCTCACGCCACCTTTGTGTTAGACTTCCAATCTACTCAGTTGCAATTTCTTTCCACTTCTATTACTTTCTTTCACACACCTTTACCCTAATTTCATACTTCTTTTTCTATTACACATTGTTATCCATCTTATTCAGTATTTCAGTGTTTGAAATGGAACTTGTTTATTCTAATAGGAGTTCTGATTTTTCGATATGGTTTTGCAAGTATCTTTTAAACACCTTCCAGTCCCTATCTATCTTCTCTTTTGAGATCCTTCCAATTTCTCCCATTGTTTTGGATATATTGTAGTACTCCAATAATTTGGCAAGCCACTCTATTTTTGTCAGTACAATACCACTTTTCCAGTTTTTCACAATCAATAGCCTTGCGGCTACTGTTGCGTATGAATATAAGGTCTTGTCTTCTTCCTTTAGGCTTCCTGGTACTATTCCCAATAGAAAACCTTTTCAATATTCTAAATCACTAATGATTTGATTAGCTCAAACTGGCATTTCACTCAAATCAGTGCCTGGTTTACAAACTATCACATTGTTATTATTTATTGTAACACAGAACATTGTACAGAGTTATACAACATCCCTACTATCTACAGACCACTAACAGGACGCTCAGGTGTGAGAGAAAATTACCAGCATGTGGAAAGCTTTACACCAGCCTATCCACTTCCATGTCGTCTGTGTCAGCATGCAACCTGGCCAACCACAAAGTCATATTCACCCAAGTCAACCCACTCACACAAGGACTTCCAATTGCACAATGGAATTTCCCCTCCCTCTCCTCCCCACCAAATCTGCTTCAGTTAGTTGGGGGAACCCCCAGAACAGATTTTGAGGGCACAGGGAAGAGAAGCGATGGAGAAGTTTCATTGTGCAAGTGGAAGTCCTTGTTCAAGAGTGATGGCTTCACTGCATACAACTCAAAGTTGCCATTCATACATTTAATGTGGCTACCATTATTTCATAGAACCTCTTCAGGGAAGGCATCCAAGTTTCACCCAGACTCACGAGACCTTTCAAAGCCAACATTCTTTGAAATGATAGCTAAACTAAATGTGTGAGTCACTGAAGGCACAGAAGTTAGGCATCCAATCAGCTGTTATTTTTTTTATGGGTGAACCCCTGAAGGAATATATAGCCTTCTATATATGAACCGCTACTGAGTTGTTCTGACAAGGCAATGAAGCAGTTGCCTACACATTGTTGTGTGCAAAGTCTGTTACATATTTTTTGATGAATTTTTTTTTGGGAATAAGAATATGACAGGTTTGAACACCAATGGGACATTACATATTTGTTATTTATCCACCACTTCTCAGGTGACCCTCACAAATGGTTTAGATCAGTGGTTTTCAACCAGTGTGCCGTGACACCCTGGGGTGCCTTGAATGATGGTAAGGGGTGCTGAGGGAACACGCCACAAGGGAAGGTGTTTGAAAAAAGGGTGAGAAGCTTCCAGCTCTGAAAGCAAGGGGTGACATAACTGGGCTCCTGAGCCCCACAGGGGTGCCACAGAAACAATGTAGTTGGTCAAGGGAGCTGTGGACTCAAAAAGGTTGAAAACCGCTGGATTACAATATGGTTATCGAGTAGTGCTCTGGTAACAACTGGAGGCAGGGAGAAGAAAGCTTAGCTTGAACACCAGCTGCTGAACCCTCTCTCACTGCCACTTTTAAGAGGAGTACTTTATGACTGCCTGTGCAAACAGTGCATTTCTGACACTGGAGTCAATCCAGACATCTTTACAAGAAAGATGAGATACCATAAGAGGCACAGTGAAAAAAGTGGACTGACTTCATCTATGGAGAATGCATTATCTACCAAAAAAAAAAAACAAACCCTTAACACCTTTCATTAGTTTTCTTTTAAGCAGAATACATGCCACTGCTGGAGACCATATGTTTCTGAATACCAGTTGCTGGGAACTGCAGGAGGGGAAAGTGCTGTTGTGCTTCCCATAGGTATCTGCTTGACCACTATGAGAAAAAGATACTGGACTAGATGGAATAATGGCCTGATCCATCACACTTTTGTATTCTTTTGCAGAAGTGATGACAGAGCAGCAACTACTAAAACATTACATGTATTTAATGACTCAGTTTGTTATCTTGACATAGCAATGCTTCTTGACTCGAACATTTTGTATACCAAAAAATCAATATATTCTATTACTAAAATAAGTGCATAGCTTTACTTACCTTTAATTTTCCCTTGTTGAATGCACATACTGAAACTTGATATGCCGAATGGCCTATGTCAACAAACACGACGTTTCTTGGCTTCTCTTCTAATGAAGGCAGATCTTGTTTATAGATCCCATATGCCAGAGCAACTAGAGAGAATTCAGTTCACTATGAGTGAAATACATTTTCATTCCTAGCTAGATACATTATTTTTAAACAAAACAATTTTCCCCCAATTAAGTAGCTGCAACAATTATATAAAACTTTATATGGCTGCAACTTATTAGAAAGCCAAGCTATCAAAGCACAAATGCTATACTGTATAACAGAGGTGGAGAACCCATGGCCCTCCAAATACTGTTGTACTATAACTCCCATAAACCCCAGCAAGTATGGTCAATAGTCATGGATGATGGGGAGTTGTAGTCCAGAAACATCTGGAGGGAAACAGGTTCCCCATCCTTACCCTATAAACTCATTAGATGCTTCCATAAAGATTCCCTTGGGATTCTGGATGCTTCTTTATTTTTCTCAAACAAGTCTTAATATTAATTGCTTTGCAAAGTTCCAAATAAAACTACAAAACAGAAGCATTCGTTTTCCTCAAACCCTTTAATCTAAGCATGTCTTACATGTTTCTTACATGCTTCTGGGGCATTCAGAGAACAAGTTCACATACGAATGCTCCCCTTGCATTGACTGTCATCAAGTGATGACCATGTATGAATAAGCCATCAAAGCTTTATTACCAGACAGAACTTTCATTTCACCCAGTGCCAACTCAAAACCTTTCTACAGAAATAGCCATAAAAAGTTGAGCAAGCAAGTGATGTTCATTCATGTGTGAGCCAGCCCCAAGTTGAAAATTAAAGTTTTCGGCCAGTGTCTGGAAATGATTTCACCCTTCAGCACCAACAATAAAGCAGGTAAACCCTTCAAACCTAATACAAAAGAACCTGAATGATTTAAGCTGTATGGAAACAGCCATCACACTGTATTTATTACAATTAAGTAGTCACCTGCTGTAGTTTCATTAATTAATCGCAAGCAGTTGAGTCCAGCAATTTGTGTAGCATCCATCACAGATCTCCGCTCTGCATCTGTATAGAAACAAGGAACCTGAAAGAGAGACAAAAGCATATTTTTACAGCAACTAATTTTCCAAAACAAAGTCTAACAAAAAGTTTTTCAAATTCTGGCATATATATTTTTTAACTAAACTGCCGTTTACAGTAACAGCAACACATTATAATGTGTTTGTGGGAGGGGGTTATTGGTTTGTTTGTTTTATTCTGTATTTTCTGTTCTCTGTATTTTTATGTTATGAATTGTCCTGTGATCTTCAGATGAAGGACAGTATACAAAATTAATAAATAATACTTTTTCATTAGTAAAATACTAGTCATCTCTTACCCCAAACCAACTCTCTTTTTTACTACAGGGTGAAATCACACAGGTTGGTTTCCAGAATAATATTGACGGAAGCTGCAATATTAAGCAGAGGTTCACAGAGTTTGGCAGCTCTTGGAAGCCAAACATTTGGACGAGGACCCTCCTTCCATGTAAGTTTTGTACTTGACTACATATGCTGCACTTCTGAAATTCCAAACTTAAACTTGGGGTATGTGAATACCATAGCATAACAGCCCCCTTCCAGCTCTAAGCTGGAAAATTAAAGGCTAGCTTTGGCTCTGCCCTTGCTGGGAGCTCCTAACACCAGAAAAGCAGAGCGCCTGCAGACCTCCACATAGCTTTGAAAGGACAAAAAGCATTTTTATTCCTTTGCCTTTCCCAGAAGCTCCAGTTGAAATTCAACTGCCCCTGCCATATCTGCAGACCAATTGTAAACTTGTAAATGACACCTCTCCTTCCCCTATTACTGTTACGTAATGAAGGGGAGTCATCTTGTCCAACACTGATGAGTCTCAGATGAACTCTTATCAATAATGTTAGACGAGATGTGATAACTTAAACAATGGTTTTCTAGATCAAATATTTGCCTGATTGTACTCTTCAGTAGAACGAAGAAATCTGGTTGCAACTTAGAGAAAACTAAAGATTCCTAAAATAACAGGAATTAAAATCTAGTTAGGAGATTTTCATGTTAACCAAATTCAGAGGGACAAAGTGCCCATTCAATATGACTGAAATTCCATTATACTCTTTCCATTTACAAAAGATCCATACAGAAACTAAGGCAAATATTGTCTACTTACAGATACAACACAGTCAACTACAGGTTTCTTAAGCGCATTCTCTGCAGTTTCTTTTAGTTTAGTGAGCAGCATTCCTGTCATCTGCTCTATGGTGAAATTTCGTTCTTCTTCCATATACATAACCTTAGTGGAAATATAAAACAAAGCAAACACATTTTAATGTTGCAACATTCAAGAAAGCCCTAAGCATTTCTAGTGTTGATCACAATAACATCTAAAGGAAGTAAACCACATCCATATCTGTTTTTCGATATTTTCCAAAAGTATTCTACTGTTTTTACTTCTATCAAACATCACCGCGTGGAGGGGGCACTATAATGTGCATATTTGTATGTGTGTTTGAATGCACACATACATACTAACTCACCTTGATGCCAGCTGAGTGTGAGGGAAGCTGGACAAGTTCATAAGCAAGCTTTGCTTTTTCATCTTGAACAAAGGGATCCGAAAATGCACGGCCATGAAATCTTTTAAAACCTTGTACAGTATTCTTTGCATTTGAAATTACCTTTAAAAAAAAAACACAGAAAAGTTTAGTTTCATCTTGTAACATAGAAGATTTCTAATACTTCCTGATGAATCATACTTTATAGCTAATTTGTTCTTCCGTGTTATATATAAAGCAACAAGTGCATTTCCTGGGGGCGGGGGGGGGGGTATCACAAAAGCAATCAGAAGCCAGCAATAACCATTTGAAAATCTACTGGAAGTGGCATATAAAAGATACTACCCTTACACATTCATAGCTGTCAACATTTCCCTTTTTTAAAAGGAAATTCCCTTATTCCGAATAGGATTCCTCGCAAGAAAAGGGAAAAGTTGACAGCGGTGCATATTCCTGATAATTCTATTAACATGCTCCTCAGGAAATTTACATTTACAATTAGCTTTCTATCAGTAAATAATGAGATTTATTCTATTTGAATTCTCTAGTACAGTTTGATCATAGAACTGGGCACTATGCTCCAGCACTGGTGAGCACAGAGATCTCATTCTCCTGCTTTAGCTCAGAAAGCAGGCCAAATCATCTGCCAAAAGTTAGTAGCCACAACTAGTGTTTCTCAATGGGAAAAGGGCTCAATAACTCCTTAAGCTCCCAGAGCAACTCTGGCCCCTAGCACCGCCCTAACAAGAGCAGGCACATTCTTTAATTTATCTTGTATATCAGTCTTCACCAACCTGGTGTCCTCCAGGTATTTTAGGCTCCAACTTCCATCAGCCCCAGCCAGTTTATCATGACATGCAACACAGCTATACAGTACAGTACAGAGTGCATACAGCATACACACACATTAAAAAGTCGAATCAATACAGCCAGCAGAAAATATTTAATAAAACTGCATTATGAAATTCTGCTTTCAGTATTTTTGTGGGGGGGGGGTTTACTACTGTCCTCGTTATTATATCGGTGATTCTATTAATTATTTCCAAATACAAAAAAAAAAAAAAAATACTTACTTGGCTTTTAGCTGCAGCTCCAATTGAACGATTCTTGGGTCCAAAGGAGATACATGACCTACAATGAGAAGAACATGTTCAGTTATAAGACACAGGTTGAAATAAATCAATTTATCCTGATGTGAAAACATTATAATCAAAGGGATCAATTTACAAATATCTGCTTTAATACCAGATCTTTTGTAAGAGGTTTTCTATCAGCTAGGTAAAGTTTAAATTGCCACCAATAGCTCACTTCTATGGAATACAGCCACTAATAATATTTTTATTATTTATACCCTACCCATCTGGCTGGGTTTCCTCAGCCACTCTGGGCAGCTCACAGCATATTTCGAAACATACTACAACATCAAAATTAAAACTTTCCGATACGGGGCTGCCTTCAGATGTCTTCTAAAAATCAGAGAGTTGTTTATTTCCTTGACATCTACTTGTTATGAATGCCTTTATTATGAATTAAAATATTAACACAATCCACCCACAACTTTCTTCTAAGCGGTTATTGTCTCCTTTATCTCAGGGATGAACTTTTACTGCTAAAACAAGCATATTATAATGATTATTCATTGCATTATCAGTTTGGATCCTATGTTCCCCTTCTGTTTCCACAAGGGTGATTCCCCCACACCCTTCCCAAGGGTTACCCAAAAATCTATTCCTGAAGATTGGGGGAGTGCTGAAGTAACAGGGGCACAAAAGCCCCATCTGGTGAAGCCAAGTTAATATCAACACTATTGGTTCCTGTGTAGAAAGATGTTGCTTCATTAGACTATTTCAAACATTGAAATCACAAGAATACTGAAAAATAACTTTGCAAAATAGCAAGACTGTGCTGCCTGTTGTTTCTAAACTATCAAGTACACAGATTAATGGCCCTTTAAAATATATCCATCAGAATAAGGCAATAACCCTGATTTTACACATACTGCTTGATACTGGCACACTGCATTTTAATATAATACTATGTTCGATGCTACAGAAGTAGTAAATCCACTCACCCCCCCTTAAACTAGGTATAGCTTTATTATGATACAAATATTAAAAATAAAGGAAATTTATTTATATTGTTCAATTGAGCAATTCCCAGGGTGCAACACTTTTCATGGGTAAACATTTAGGCCACTATCTGCATATTCTTGAACAATGATACCATATTTATATTGCTTTTTATGCTAGTTTAGTGATTGGCTCTTAAAGTCAAAATAAAGTTAGTTAGGTCCACTGAATTGGGGATTCATTTCAAAGAGAAATGAATATCAAGCCATTACAAGGACATGTACAGTAATTATACAGGTAATACGAAACAGAATATGGCTATGGCAGTGGATGTGTCAGGCAAGGATATGTTAACAGGACTGAGATTCTGTTAAGGATACCACCTATGTTGCTGCATAACAGTCTCCCTGGCCAAGCCTTGGGGGCTTTTGGCCTTGGGGGACTTCAACATATATGCCAAGGCCACTATATGTGGGGTGACTTGGGATTTCATGGGCCTGTCCCAAATTATATATGGCCTAATGCATACGAATCCAGTGTTCTGTACTAGATCAGTAGGAGGTGGGTAGTGGGTGGAAGAGCTGACAATAACTCAGTTGTCATGGATAAATCACTATCTGATGAGATTTGATTTTATGTCACCTTTGAACTAACCTATGCACTGGCAGGGTGTTTTGTCATCAATTTTAATGACAACCATGCAACTTACTGCTATGAATACACCTCACTTGCCAGAACTGCCCCTGTGTTCCAAGCAAACAAAGCACTTTTTATTTATAACTTGCATGACTCAATAATTGTTGAAAAAAACCTTTAGATGTAAAACAGAAGGTCTGTTCTGTATACATGCATTTTGAGCCCATGCAGTTTTTTTCTGGCATTGATGACATTACTTTAGTTAATATGTTTCTAACCATTTTTACTTCATCACTACATATTTACTAACATATTCAAAATATATACCATATTTTTCGCCCTATAGGACACACTTTTCCCCCTCCAAAAATGAAGGGGAAATGTGTGCGCGTCCTATGGGGCAAATGCAGGCTTTCGCTGAAGCCTGGAGAGTGAGAGGGGTCGGTGCGCACCGAACCCTCTCGCTCTCCAGGCTTCAGGAAGCTATCCGCAAGCCCGCAGGCGTTCCCGCCGGGCTCCCACAGCTTGCTGAGAGCTGCCTGCATCCGACGCCTGGGGCACGCAGCGGAGCGCACCACGGGCTTCAGGCAGCTCTCCGCAAGCCATGGGAGCCCGGCGCAACGTCACGCCGGGCTCCCTAGGCTTGCATATAGCAGCCTGTTCTGGGGGCTGGGGAAGCTCAGGCTTCCCCCGTCCCAGCCTGGGGGGGGGGGAAATATTTTTTTCCCCTTTATTTTCCCCAAAACTAGGTGCGCCCTATGGGGTGAAAAATACAGTACTTTTCCTGTACATGGCAAGTTTTACAAACTAATGCTAGTATTTACAAAAGAGATGAGTTCCTCTACCATCCAGTTTCTCAGGGTAAACCTACAATGTCAGACTAACAGCAAAGGCCATGATGACATTAAACATGCACCAGTCTTGCATCTGCACAGGGTGAGTAAAGGTTCCTTCTAGACAAATACAGACAACTCCCCACTTAGTGGAGGTTATATTCCAGGCCCCCAAACACATAATCAAAATTGCGTGGGGAGCACCCTCTAAACACCCTTTAAAAACCCTATCTGTCTCTCTTCAATCCATACCAAAAATACTGTATCCAAAAATATCCACAACTGGAATTGAAGCTCTGGGTCCAGCGGGAGGCCATGCTGCTGCACTACCCCACACATCAGGAGGGAAGGCTGGGCAGTGTAAATAAAGCCCCACTGTGCCTCCTTTTTGGGGCTTCCTCTGTCCTCACTGATGTCCTCTTTGGGCTCCGGGAAGGGTTCTCCTCATGCACCATGAGAACTCTCCAGCTCTCTTCCACCATTTTAAGGTTTCAATCAAATCATTTAATTATTTCTTGGCACTGCGCATATAGGCGGTCATGCACAAATCAATTATGCTAAAGTGGGGGGGGGGGGGAAGCCTGTATTACATTAACCTTGTAAATAAGCCCATAAAAAACAGCATTTTTAAACTAGCCTACTAAGGGTCTAGTAACACACAACGACAGCCCTAATCGCAGAGACCACCATGCAAACTGTGGTTAGAGGGTATGATGGTCCGAGGGTATGATGTGGACACAATGAGACACATCCAAGCCCTTTCAGCAGTGTACTGAGACGGATACAGTATCTCACAAAAGGAGATCCTAGAATAAAATTGTGCCTAAACACAAATTAGCTCTTGAAAATAGCGCCATAGTGCCATCATTTTGGTAACAGCAATTCCAAGGCAGACAGCAATCTCCATCTTGGTAGCATACTCAAACTATGCAACATTAGCAGTGCCTCAAGTGCACTATAAAAGGCAATAAAAACAGAAACCATAAAAAAGCATTGACATAACCCAGAAACTAAGGTAACACTATATTGCTCTCAACTGTTCATAAATCACAACTTATCAGATGTTAACATTTCTTCCCTATTTAAGAATAGTTTGTTTCAAGCAAATTGCACGTGGATTGTCTTTCTCCTTGTTTTGCTTGAAATTTAGGCCATTCCCCACCACCATTTAAGTGTTAGGAATTCAAAAGATTACCAGATAGTGCAAATTTAATTGCAAAAACCAGTTTTAGAAAGGCTTAATAGCAACTTACTTGTATTTATTTTGTATGCCACCCTCAGAAAAAGTATCAGACACTGAATGATAGGATACAGGTCTCAGAAATAAGTAAATGAATACAAGACTTTTAAAGTTCTTAGGTTCTTTGATACATCATTTCCATTGCAATGAGACCAACAAACTGAAGCTCAATCCCATTAAGACTGAGGCACTGTTAGCAGGTGGTTCCTTAGACTGGATGGATTTGAGGTCACCTGCTCTTGATGGGGTTACGCCCCCTCTGAAGGAGTGGGTACGTAGCTTGGGGTACTCCTGGATCCTTTGCTATCAACTTGAGGCTCAGGAGCAGCGTTAAAAACTCAGAGATAGATAGATAGATGATAGATAGATAGATAGATAGATAGATATATGTTAGGGGCCAAATGGCTCCTTAAACCAAGTTACAGTTGCCAAAATGGAATATCTAGTTGCCATTTGGGGGCATTTTCAAATGATGGACTGACTGATTGATTATCAGTTTAAACATCTGGCTGGTTGAGATGACAACCTTGAGCTAAGTTAAGAACTTTGAAAACTTGAAGAAAAGTCACTTTATCCAGGGACAGTCCACATAAATATTGGCTTATTCTTATCTCTTTTTCTTAATGATGACACTGACCATTTATAACGTATGAATGTTCTTCACAACTGTGAGCAGGGTAGTGGGTTGGGTTAAGTGAAGACAAGCTACAAAAATTACTGTAACTATAATGTTCTTCACTACTCCCTCTCAGGCTGCACAGAAAAAGCATTTTGGTTCCTGAAATTTATTATGATTGTGCAGATAACTATAACTGATAGAATTCTACAGGATGTGGTATTAGTGTGTGAAAACTGTCAAATTCCAATGATCCCTAGGCATGCACCTCCAGATGGTGGAGATGTCAGGTCATGTGCCATCGTAGCACCCAGGCATCTTCACTTGGTAGCAAGTGGCCGAGAGCTACCTGGCTAATTTCAAACACTGGCTGACACACGTAGTGACTCAGAACATAATCCCCGCGCCAACAGGGAGTTGCCTGTATACCTGTTCCTGGCTCACTAAGTACTGTAGTTAAGACAATCTATTTGACATTCTGAAAGTTTAGCTTCCATGTACAACTGGCCTCCCGTGGGATAAAAAACCAATTTTTAGCAAGTTCTAAAACGTTGGTACCAAGAGCTGATGTGAGCCACGGTCACAATTTCAAAATTCACCTCAATTGCAGGCTTACTAGGTAGGCAAGTCAATTCTCACTAACTCACTCACAACTAATATCTGCAATATGATTAATACTGACCTATTTAAAAACATAAAATACACGATAAAAACAAAACAAACCAGCAACCAGTGTTAAAAACTGAGATATGAAAGCTAAATGGTACCTTAACCTAGGTTATGGGCACCACAACAGAATGTCCAGGGGTACTTCTTATATAACAAGAATACAAAGCTGATAATGAATGAACTGCAGCTAAAATCTTATATTCATTTTTCACATGGTCTAGTGCTCATCTGAAGACTGCAAAAACCAAAACCATACTTCCCCTGCCTGCCCCCCTAATATTCTTATGAGGGTCCCTTCTCCAGTCCTCAGAGAGTAGCTGGAAGTGGGGAGGCAGGAAAAGGTCCTCCTTTTGTTCCAGCAGTGGCAGTTTTAATCTGAAATCTTAAATGCAGTACTGCTCCCAGAGCTCAGAAACTTCTCACATTAATGAAATTCCCTGTCGCAAAATGCACCTAGAACAAGCCCTGCACAATGGGCGTTTCGAATGCTGCCAGCAACGCCTTCCCCTTCACACCTTTAAAAGGATATAGGATGTCAGCAAAAGGCCTGGTTGAAGAAGAATGTTCTTGCCTGGCACCTAAAGTTGTATAATGGAGGCACCAGGAGAACTTCCCCCAGCAGAGCATTCCTCAAAAGGGAAGCCACTGTACTCATGTTATCACCCAATGGACTTCTCATGGGGGAGGCAAACGATGAATGCCTCAGATGATGACCCCTGGATCCAGACCCATTCATATGGGGAGAGGCAGTCTTTGAGGTATTGTTGTCCTGAGCCATTTATGGTTCTATAGGTCAAAACCAGCATTTTGAATTGGGCCCAGAAACTCACTGGCAGCCAGTAAAGTCACGGCATGATTGGTGTAATTTGCTCAAACTGTCTTGCTCCGGTGAACAACCTGGTTGCCGAATTCTGCATCAACTTATATCTTACCCTTCCTCCTAAAGGAACACAGGCATTCTTGACCATGGTGGGTGTTGAGACATTCAAAGCTCACCAGACAATAAAAAGAAAAGTAGCCATGTTGATCGATTAAAATACCATAATGGGACACGCCTTTATTGGGACCACTCTGAAAATCAAACTTGCCACAACTATGCGACACTTTGGTGAGTTTTCAATAAAAAAGCAAAAAAGCACTGTAATGTCATACTATTTGATTTAGAAGCTTGTGTGTGGTGCATAAGAAAACTATCCCAAAAATACAAAAAGAGAAGGCGACCAAACAAGCAAACTCAGAATTCATACCAGCTGAGAACTGCTGGCCTCAGCAACATTTGCAATTTTATTTCCCAATAATGCATGTGTTCTGCTGCCTCACCTTTTTGGGAAGAGCTTTAGTTGTGGTTTTTAACACAAGCCTCTCAGCTCTTCACCCAAATACATAGGCAAAAATTTTGGCTTCTGTTGTCACAGCTGACACCAGAAGGACCCACAAGTCGGCACCATGCAGAGATATACATACCATTTGAGAAAGCCATCCTTATGGGGAGAATTTACAAATCCGAAAGCAGGTCAATTATCAACTCACAGGTGGTTTCAGGCATTTAAAGCAGACACACAAGAATAGCAAAGGACAGTATGGGAGCAACACAGAACTATATTCCCGAAACAAACAACGAATGACTCTTCGACATGGGCTGCATTTTGCAACCCCACGAACGCAGAGCACGAGATCCCGCCTCCTCCTGGTTGGCCCCCTCTGCGCAAAGCGGTAGCGCAGCTTCGCCCGGCTGGTCGCCTCCAACCATTAATGCACCATCCCCGAGCGCACGCACGTGGGGAAGGAGAGGGGTGGGGAAGAGAAAGGTACTTCCTCCTCCTCCTTCTCGGCGGAGGGGCTCGTCTTACTCATAGATTAAACCTTCAGCCTCCGCTTTCTTCCCTTTTTTTCTTTGAGGGGAAAAAATGTGTCGCAAAGACTCTCCCACCTCAACAAAGGAGGGCGGGGAGGGGAAGGCAAAGGGGAATCTGAATGAGAGCCGGCCCTTTCTTCTAGGCCCCGCATACTTGGCTCCTTGGGATGATCCGGCGTGACAAGTTAGCCGCAACGGCGCTGCTTCCCTCCCCGGAGCCTCTCCCACGCCGCCGCCCCCCTCCCCGAGGAAGCCCTTCTCCCCATTCGTCGTCGTCCGTCCCCCCGACACTCGCCCGCCCTCCCTCCCCGCCGTTACTCACGGGGTGCAGCGGTCGCTGTACTCGTTGGCGATGGTCTCGATGCCTCCCGCTCGGGCCACGGCCACATAGCAGCTCTGGAAGCCCACGTCGATGCCCACCACCGACATGCTGAGCCTGAGGGGGGCGAAGGCGGCGGCGAAAGGGGGCGAAGGCGGAGACGCAGCGAGGCGGCCTGAGGGGCCCCCGAGGGAAGGGAGGAAGCTCGCCGCGAGGGCCGGCTAGGCAGGCCAGGGACAGGGGCAGGTCCCGTCTTCCTCCTCAGCCTCTCGGTTCGCTTCACAGAGCGGCCGCTGGGGCAGTTTTAAATGAGTGGCGGCGGCAGCGGCGCGCGCGGCTGTGGCTGCCTCCTCGCGAGGAGGGGGAAGGGAGGGCGGGCGCTACAAGAGGCAGCCGGGGAGAGAAAGAGAGAGAGAGATCTCGAAAGATCCTGTCCCGTCCAGAGGAAGGGGAGGCGGGAAAGCGTCTCGCGAGATTCCCATTTCTGCGGGTTCCCGCGGTGCGCGCGCAGTCCTGCTCTCACACGCAACGCACGCACGTACGTTGTCTATAAACTCTGTGGCTCCGCCCCCCTAGAGGCTGCGGTGGGAGGGAGCCAGGGTAAGGCAGGCGGGAGGGGGTGGGACACTCCGAAAGCCCCCTCCCCCAAGCAGCTCTTGCGCACGCTCCGAGCGTCACTGGCTGCGCGGGGTGGGGCGCGCCGAGACACCGTAGCTCAGTGGTGGGGGCTTGGGGTTTGTATGCAATAGGTTCATGTGCGCCGAGTTCGATCCCTGGTGTCGCCTCTGCCTGAAACCAGAGGAGTTCAGTGTAGATAGGACTGAACTAGATGGACCCAGTGGTCTATCTAACTCAATACAGGGCAGCTTCTTCGTCGGTATTTTATTTTATTTATGTAATTTGTTAGTCGTGTTATCTTGCCCAGGGCAACCGAAGAGCTTACAACCAACCAATCAATTGACTGGTCGTTGATTGGAGCATAGTTCGCACCTTCCTCCAAACTTGCAAGCATCCAGACTCCGAATGTGCTTCTCCCAGGTGGTGCCATCCCTTCAGCCTAAAACACTCACAGTTTGTCTACTGAAGGGTGTTGGAAGGGAAGGAGCAATAGGGCCTCCAGCCTCTTTATCTGACCCAGGCCACACCCTTCACTGACCCTGCCTTGCACTCCCAGGTGTTTTGGGCCTGGCTGGAAAGTTTCTTGTTTGTCTGGAGGGAGGCTAGAAAGGGGGATGTATGGAGACTAGCCTATTGTATAACATTTCTTGTTCCACCCACTTTTGGCCCTGGCCACGCCCACCACTGGCATTCGGAGCTCAGAAGATTGAACAGAAGGGAATATGGTCCCAAGGCTGAAAAATGTTTCCCACCACTAGCCTTTGCCTCACAAGTGTGCTGGAATTCCTTCATATCTGTCTTTGGGCTTCTCTTGCAGCAGTGCAGTTCTCCACAAGAATCTCCCCAGTACCTGCACTTTCCAAAGTGCTCATTTCAAAACTGATTGGGGGGGGGGGGGAGGAGTAGAATCTGGGCCAGGACTTGGCCTCAAAACTTATAAAATGCACACCAGAGTGAGTTTTCTGTGCCAGCCTTGGCGCTGGAAGAAGAATCCATCTGAGTGTACAAATACTTTATTTTCCTCACCATTGAATTCTCATGGCCCCTTTTTGCTATATGGTTGCAGGCCATATAAAGGCCCCAAACTCTTCCACTGACATGTCCAGTTATGCTGGCAACCTTCCAAATCTCCTGTCTCTGTTCACACCTCAGGGCAGCAGGGAAGGACAGTTTTCTTGCAGTACCAATGGCCCTCAATGACCCTCTATTGTTTCTTAATGGCCCTTGCTTTGCCAGGTTGTTTGGCATAGGCTAGAGCAGGAATTCCTCTCCAGCTTGTATTTCTCTCTTCATGTCCCAATTAGTCAGAATCCTACCATGTACAGTTGTACCTTGGATCTCAAACAGCTTGGCTCCCAAACCAACTGGTTTCCGAATGATTGAAACCCGGAAGTGAGTATTCTGATTTTTGAACAATATTTGGAAGCCGAATGTCTGGCATGGCTTCCATGGCTTCCGATAGGCTGCAGGAGCTTCCTGCAGCCAATCATAAGCCGTGCTTTGGTTTTGGAAGTCAAATGGACTTCCGGAACGGATTCCGTTCGACTTCCAAGGTATGGTTGTATTAATTTCTGTGGTTTAGGGAGGTTCCCTCCCCAACCTATATAACATGTAGCAAGTGTTGGCAGTTGTTGTTGGAGGAACAATATTCATTCAAAAAGATGGAGTCTTTTGTCCGGGAGCTTAAATGAAGCAACTGTTGCAAGCTGGAAACTGCACCTTAAACACGCTAGTAACACACTAAGGTGAGCACTTGTATGGCAAATGATTCAGATCTGAACCCTACCATGGAAATTCATTTAAGAAACAACCACCCAATAAAAACAGCCAGCAGATAAAGCTGCACGATCAGCAATATTTTAAAATGCCTAAAATATCTTGAAAGCCTGCGAGGGTAAACTAGGTTTTGTGCTGTACCTAAAAGAAAGCAAAGAAGGTGCCAGACAAGTCTCTGGAAAAGGCATCCCATGGAAGGAAACGCAGCTGAAAACATCCTTCTCTGGTTGTCACCCACTTTACCACTAACAAGCAGGAAAGGCTACAGATTATGATTTCATGGTGTGAGCAGGTCCCTGGGTCTGAATAAAAGGCAGTCATCATTTAGATGTCTGCCTAGCAACATTAATGTGTCAAAGGGAGGAGAACCCACACAACACGGAGCAGTTATCCAACAATTCAGCAGCAGGAGAAGGATGTATTATGATCTAGCTGTTATGATCTAGCCCATATACACTAGGAACAAGATAATCTTAACCTGGAGAAGCATGGCAGGTGTCACATGGAGGAGGTTTCATCTTCGTATGATACCCAAAGCACCGTAAGGTAAAACGTGTGGAAGACATTTGGAGAGATAACCTATGTTTATATGCTAATGCCAGCAGTCTCCAAGCCCAGGTGGGCAAGCTGGAGTGCTGGGTGTTAGAGGAGAGCATAAATATACAGTAGGAAGCGTAGTAAAATGGAATAAAACATAGTAAAATGGAAAGAAGCAGTGGGACATAGGAAGGGCATTCTGAAGGTGGTGGTGCAAAAAGGGCATAAGAGTCCAAGAAACCAGAAATCCCAATAGGGCCACACTGCTCCACAGAATTGCTGTGGGTGGTGATATCGGACTCCGAAGTCCAAATGGGAAAAAAGAACACACTTCAGCAAAAGAAATGCAAGCAGAAACTGCTGCACATCGCTAAAAACAAAAAGAGCAGCAACATGTTTTTTTTTTAAAATTACATTAGTAGTAAGACTAGGTAGGAGATTGGACCTTTAGATAAGAAGGAAGTCAAAGATATGGTCAAGGGTGAAAATGAGATTACAGAGAAGATGAATGAATTATTTGCATCTGTGGGTCAGAAGATGTAGGTCAGAGCCTTATGCCTGAACTTGCTTTCTTGAGAACAAGATCAAAGGAGCAGAGGCAAATAGTAATGGCAAGAAATAAAGTGCTAGGCCTTGTTGATAAATAAAAAATAACAAATAGAAAAACAAATCACTGGGTCTGGGTGGGCTAATTTACTTCCCTGTAGTTCTTCCCCTCGGCCAGGTGTGGGTAGCGGTGCGCCAGCTGAATCTTTGCCTGACATCTATTAGATCAAAACTTCAGGACTTAACTTTTGTGGGCTTAACTTTTGACATTCACTTTGCTTTATCCATTAGGCTTTGGACAAATAAAATTTGGTCTGCTTTCCACTGAAGCTGGAAGAGGGGGAGAGAATAATTCCTCAACTGCAGCATGGGATTCAAAGATATTTTAGTCATTCTTTTGTTGTGAGAAAGCCACATTTTTACAGGGCTTAAAACCAAAATATTTTGTCCCTGAGTGTCATAGGCAGCTGCCAGACTGTCAGTATTTTGCATTCCACTAAATTCAGGCTGCATAAATAAAGTGGATTTGGTACATTCTCATGACCCTGCGTAGGGAGGTGGGGAGGATCAGGATTTCTGCAGTAAGTAAATATTATGATTATTATGGTATCTCGTTTATGAAGTGACTAAAATTTACTTAGTGCTGTACTGTGATTAAAAAACCAAGGCAACCCCTGTCTTCAGACTTACAGTCTAGTAAGAGTGACACAAAAGTGAAAAGGAATGAGGTTCGAAGAGAAAAGTTATGCAAACAGAGTCAGTATTAATTCTTATGGTTACATAGTTCTTATAATGACCAGGTTGAATGGAAATAGTTCATGGAGGATAAGAGTTGAGTGGAAGATGGTCTCTGAGTTGTGCCAATCGAGTGAACCCCCAGCCCTAACTCTTTATCAACAGTCAGGTGGAGGGGTTGCAGTCAGAAGAGCTTGAGTGCCCTTCAACATCTTTTTTATTGTTCATTCACAACAAATTGTTCTCATTATGCTATTGGAGTAGTCATACACAATCCTGATTTCAATACCATTTGTGTCTGCAGAGGCTTTGCAGCAGTAATACTGCTTCATTTCCCATCAGTGAATAGACTTCCTGCTGAAATCATATAACTTTTCATGCCACAAATCTTCTGGTGTTTTTGTGTGTAGAAGGGGTTACTGCTTTTCTTGTGTTATAGTGCTTTTTTCTGGTGGTTACTCAGTGGTACACAGTACTGGCACCTTCCCCCAAAAAACAATCTTGTGAGCATGCGCATGCATGGCTGGGCAGCAGTGCAGGTACAGTGTGGCTTAGCCACTATGAGGGGAAGGGACAGGACAGGTGTCTGGCTGTCTGGCTCATCAGATGGCGGACATTTTGGGGGCTCCGTGATGTACCCCTGTGAAAAGGGATGGCGGTGGTGGAAGGCAGATCACCATGAACCTGTTGAGCACCGGCACTGTTTTTCCTAGGGGGGAAAAAGCACTGGTTATAACCCCTCCAGATAGCAATGGTATGGTAAGCATTGGAGAAGCATCACAGAACAAAAAAGAAAGCAAAATAAATCTATCATTAATGCTGTGCTATTGTGTTAAAGACACTTGCAATAAAGCAGTCCGTAAAGGCCCTGAGACCGCATTCTAATGTCATGCTTGGTAATTGGGTAAAAGCACAATGGTGAGCTGACAGCCCCTGATTTAATGTCATAGGTAGCCTTAGGGCTCATCCACACATCGGCTTGTCCTGCCACTTTCCCCCAGGGAAAACCTGCTGTTTACCGCTGAATCAGAGCAAACATAAATCAGGGGTTTTTTTGTGGATTGACATTAGCTCTGATTCAGTGGTAACCAGTGGGTTTTCCAGGGAAAGCATCAAGGCAAATGGAAAGACTCATGCTTTCTAGGCACTTAGACAAGTGGTATCTCCCTCATTCTCGCCTCCTGTTATATTGGCAAAATGAACCAAACCTACCTTATAAAGCTGCTGTAGAGGTTGCATGTGAGCACTTAGGGTAAGTGAAATAAAAAGGATAAGTATCATTATTGAGGTCATATGACTTAAATGCTAAATATCTTCAGCAGTTGATTGAGTATTAAAGGAACAGAATTGTTCTCGTGACACTAGGTGACCTTGGGGCAGTCACACTCTCTCAGCCTAACCTTCCTCACAAGGTTGTTGTGAGGATAAAACGGAGAAGGGAGTGAACTATGTGCTCCACCCTGAGCTCCTGGAAGGAAAGGTGGAGTATAAATGTAATGATGATAATGGGAAAGTCTGTAGTTTACAGGACAGAATAAACCAAAGTCACTGTGAAAGCTAACATTGGCGTCATGTGTATTTCTGTCTTTTTTCACTTTCCTTTTGAAGAGATCCCTTGCCAGAACATGACCGGGATGGGATACAGCGGCCCACATGCATCACAAGATCATTCATGCTGATATAATAGCCTACAACTGTCTCCTCACACCTGTTTTGCATGTCACTTGACACCTTAGTGAAGCTCTCCCTACTAGAAAAAAATATATATTGATAGTTATATATGGCAAGGAAACTCTCCATCAGAAGAACATGGCTATGGCAAGCTAATCCTGTTATGATCCATCATCCCAGCGGCTGTTATGTCAGGGCTAATGCCAGCATAACGTGAGTGCCATCCTTTGCACCGCCAGTAGCAGCTCCAGTTTTGAGACGGCAGCCTTGGGCAAGATGTCCTCAGCTGGCTCCCATCCCTGAGTCTGTCCCCCCTTCTTGCCACTGACATTACTGTCTCCCTCTGGGCCCCATCCCTACCACTGCCCAGAAGGAGAGAGCAGGGCACATAAGGGTGCTAGTCCTACTTGTTGATATCACTGCTTGGCTCAGCCCCACTAAAGCCTTGGAGACAGCAGTGAATAGGCAGAAACAGCAAGGAGGTGGTGCCTCTGGGTGTCAGCCATGGGCCTCATCAGATGCCCAGCTATCTATATCTGACTATGTTGCATCAGAGAGGTTCCCAGGCTCTATTGTGAAAACTCTGCCTTCTATATGACTGGGATATAAATTTATAAACCAGAGAAAGAGCCCCTTTCTTTCCCAGCGCGTATCCCTCTCATTAAGTCATCCTTTCTGTTCAATTATATTTCATTATCAGAAAGAGTTTCCAGCATTATTGTTGTAGCCAGTGGAAACCATGGATATAAGTAATGTTGGTCTATTCATTTCCGTGTGTCTACTCTGAGTAGGACTGAATGGGTTACAAAACAAAGTATTGTATCTGATTAACAGTGTGATCCTAGACATATCAGCTTGGAGGTCAGTCACATTGAGCTAAATGGCACTTATTCCCACTTACAGAATTACAGCATAAGGGTATTAATAACTCCTTCTCCTGTTCCCTTTACTTACCTTGTGAAAAAGTAAAATAGTGCAAGAATACACATCACACCTGCCTGCCTTTATATCCTGGCTTATGTCCAGATGTCCTGGTCTTGTATGTTGTGACATGGCCTGAAAACCACTGATAGATGCCTGAGTGTTAAAATAGATGTGACCTGAATATAAACCATAGCTACTATTTGTGTCAATCAATCCTGATGTCATTGCACGTAGCCCTAGCATGTCATGTAACATATTGCTCATAGTGCTATTCTCGGGTGCGCATGCACAAGTGGCGTTTGTAGTCTCCTGCACTCAGGAATATCATGTTTCTCAGAGGCCACATTCAAATCGTCGGCAGATAATGTTACACAGTTCTCAGAACATCCCAACTGCCTGTGGAATTGAAAGTTGTATGTAAGCCACTTTCCACCAGAACTAGTTTCCAAATATTTGTAGGAAATTTGTATTTTGATTATTTATATGGTCCATAAAACTTCTCTGTTTTAAAGGCCTGGTTATAAGTTCAGTGGCTTCTTATTTTATTGTCAATAATCCAAGAGTGCTTCCAAGCAGGGTTTCTTAGTGCCTTCTTTGTGGTTCATAATGGGGGTTTTCACAGGGCTCCACACAACATCATTATCTTTTTGAAAGTATCCCATGCCAACCCCATATTTTCTCCTAACACAGATAGTTCAACTTTTATGAAAGATCTGAAACAGCACCAGAAAAGAATCTGGTTGTGAAGTTGTAGGTTCTTTTTTGCACTTTTATCCCTCAGGTTTTGGTGGGTGTGGTTTTGACAGTGACATTCTTTTTCGTCTTCTATTTCCCCCTTGTACGCCGCTTTTTATTGAACATGAGCGGAATTACTAAACCATACCCGACTGGTATGACTCACAATACCATAAGGCTGACTAGAATTCTCTTTTTAAAAATAAATTAAATAAAATAAAATTATTTTTGCATAACGTTATACACAATAACCATATCCAGTGGGGGTTTTTCTGGGGGGTACGCATACCCCTAAACATTTTGTGAACCTTTGTACTTTTGCCCATTTACTGTATTTATTTTTCCTGATTTGAACTATAAAATGGTGATTTTCTTGAGTCAAAATGAGAGTACCCCTAAACATTTTTTAAAGAAAAAACCCCTGCCCCCAACGGACACTCAACATTCTGCAGCTCCCAGTGACTACTGAGCATGATCAGTCCTCACTGGGCAGCTTTTTTGTGGGGGTGCCCACTCTTGGTTGTTATTGGTTTCTAAAAAAACAACAACACTTCTGTGAACATGCTATCCTCTCATTTCTTGGAAGTCCCATTGGACTCCATTTCTGCTGGCATCTACCATCCTGAGCCTGAGGTCTTCTGGGAGGAACAGGGCTCCCAGAGAAACTCAGCATCACCAGCAATCCTAAAGAGCCCACTGTTCCTGCAGTGCCTTCTGACCAGAGGACCGACACGTTGCCTGGGCTTGTTAATAGCAGAGCCATGGGAGTAGAGCAGATGACAAGTTATCTGGGATCTTCAGGGCCACCAGCAAGGTGCACAGCTAGCTGCTGGACGCTTCCATTTACATGAGACTACTCAAGAAGAAGGAGGAACCCATGCACGTACTCACCTAGATAACAGTGGTTGCAGTAGTGTGAAACACCACAATGCTGAGGTGGGATAGTTATGGGAGTCGAAGCAAGGTGCTGTGGCAGGTGTATCCCAATAGCTTCTTGGGTATGCTGGGTGCTGATGTTGGGCCCAGCGGGCATTGACTGAGTTTTCTGTTAAAGGGAATGACAGAGGTGCCTCTGAGCTATAAAAGGTATATCCTTGGGAGTCATGTTGGCAGATTACTATAACAACACCAACTGGATTGGGAATAGTACAGCATAGACAGTTGAATGATTCACTACTCCTTCGCCAATGTTTACTTACCCACTTCACACATTGAGGCAGGCTTCATAGTCACTAGAGATTGAGATTTATTGCATAAGAGAAACACTTGTAGATGTAAATAAAACATGAAATACATTCCAATAATTTGTTGAATGGTGTATGTTTCTGCAAATCCACCTAGAGTGGCTGGGGCAACCCAGCCAGATGGATGGGGTATAAACAATAAAATTATTATTATTATTATTATTCACCTCAGTAATATCCTTACACCCACAAACATCACATTCTAGCAGTGTTGTTTGTGAACTGTTGCCACACAGAGATACGCCATGTTCACTGAAATGTGAGTTCAGCATCTAAAAATACCGCAGATCTTTATAGTCCAGTGCTTGGGACACTCACCATGCAAGCATTTACTAAGGAAACAGAAAGGCAACAGCATGTTTCCATGGGAACATTACATTAAAATGAATCAGTAGTATCAGGTTCACAGGGCATGAAACAGAAGGCCTGAGAAAAGATAATTAGAACAAAAACCAACAGAAGATTTGTTGACCCTTGAGTACTGAAGCAGCTTGGTCCTAATCAATATGTTTGCTACACCTGGATAATCCTTTCTATATTCTACCAACTCCCTCACTTTTTAATATTATGTTATAGAACCATATATAAAATAAAGGGGAGTTCTGTATGGATTTTTCATACAGCTTGGTGTACAACCCAGCAAAATATATTATGTTCCATGTTTGGATCTAGTAACTATGAGGTCATGAGAGGGACCCATGGAAGGTTCCCCATGAGGCAATATAGTGCTTTGTCTGAAAGAAATATTCATTACCCCTTAAACGGCCCAGGACCACAATACCTCAAGGGTTGCCTCTCCTCCTATGAATCAATCTGGACCCTGCAATCATCGTCTGAGACCCTTATTTGGATGCCTTCTCTATAAGAAGTCCAGAAGGTGACAATATGAGAATGGGCCTTTTCTGTAGTGGGTCCTTTATTTGAGGAATTCTCTCCCCAAATAGGCCCACCTGGTGCCTTCATTACATATCTTTAGGCGCAAAGTGAAAACGTTTCTCTATAATGGGGGTACAGGACTTATTCCGCAATCCAGCTTGTCAGGGTGCCACTCCCCGCTGGTCCCTCCAGTCAGCAAAGAAGGAATCTCCAGCCAAGTTACAGAAGCCAATCAGCGGTCAGTAGACCTGGTCATTATTTGTTGCAACAAAGGTTCAAATGCAAAAAGAGAAAGAACCAAGAACATGGGGCTGCACAGACTTTTGAAATTTTCCCAGCTTTCCCATAATACACATCATCATCAAAACGTCATGAAAGAGGCATGAAACTGTCACCCACCCCAGTCAATCGTTCCAATTCCCAACGCCTTTTAACCACCTTCTTCCCCAAAGAACAATAAAAGTATTTACACATCCCCCTAGCTGCAAGGCTTTCCTGCGCTTCTTCTCTGAAAGTACAGTATCAGGATTCAATCCACCACCCTGATGGGTTTTTTGGCTGCTTAAACAAATCTATGTATGGCCTTTTAAATGTGGCTTTGCAAGGGGGGTTATTGGTTTGTTCTTGTTTTTATTTTACTATGTATTTTGTTTTCTTATTTTGTATTTTCTGTTGTGAACTGTCCTGTGATTTTCAGATGAAGGGAAGAAGCAGAAGAAGCAGAAGAAGCAGAAGAAGAAGACTGTAAAGCGCACACTCTACTTTCACATTTTCTTCTTTTAACTTCAGGGTTAGGCACCTCATTTCACAGCTATGCTAGTGAGGGGCATCAAAACACTGGTTGTGATGTGTGAGGGTTGCTTCTGACACAGTCCTGGGCAGGGAACGATTATACTTGAACCACTAAAAACTTGAATTAGTTCATTCTCTTCTGCTGAGTACCAACTCTCACCATGAGGGGGCAATAAAGACATGGACTGAGAGGGCAGGGAAGCTCGCAAAACAAGCTCCTCCTTCATGTTCACATCATGGTTGCCACCAACCATAGATGTTTTTATTTTTCTCTGTCTGCTTCCATGAAACTGACCTTCTGGACTTTAACTGGCTCAACCCACTGCTGGGTAGAGTGGTGTGGAGAAAGTGACTAGAGAGTAGTTTTTCTCCCTCTCCCTTCACCCTATGGCATCCCAGTGTGTGAGTGTTTGCAATAATGAGAGAGAGAGGAAGAAGAACTAGCAGGACAATAAGCTGTAAGGACCTCCAGTGGCAAGGCCATGAGATGGATGACGTCTCTCAGCCTTTGGTGGGTGGGGCAGCGTAAAACCCAGGCAACCCTGGTGTTATGAGTTGAATAGGATCCAAACTGCAGCAGTCTGATTGGTCCTAGAACAATAGGATTCAGAATACAGCAGTCTGATTGGTCCTAGAACAATGCAGCAGTATGATTGGTTGGCAGGAACCACCCAATCATGCTCCAGATTGAAGTGAATCCACAACCTGATTGGCTTACAGTAGAATTCCGGAATTAGCCAATCATGTGCAGCCCATTGTGTAAATAATGTATATAAAGCAGATACTTTGAGGGGACTTTCATTCATTCCTCCTCACCACCATGAGCTGAATAAAGAGCATGAAATCACTTTGCGACTCTGAGTATATTTCACTGGCGACGAGGATGGGATCCCGCTGAGCTGACTGCCACACAGAGCACCGCAGCACCGCCACCTGCCGCACCGCTGCCTCGCACCGTGTATCCAGGCTTCAGCTCCGGGACACAAGGAACTCAGAATGGCAACCGACAGCAGCTTCTCGCCGTTCAACCCAGCATCTGGAGACTGGGAAGCGTACGCCTCCCGTTTCACCTTCCTCCTAGAAGCCAAAGGGGTCACCGAGGAAGAAGACGCCAAGAAGAGGGCAATATTCTTCAGCGTCTGCGGAGAGGAGACGTTTGAAATCGCCCGGGCTCTCCTTGCGCCTGAAGACGTTGCTACTGTTCCATACAAAACAATAATGGAACAGCTGAAGGGGCACTTTTCGCCACAGCCCTCAGTGGTGGCTCGTCGAAATGCCTTCTACGCAAAGCGGCAAGCCCCTGGGGAAACCATAACTGGGTTTGTGACCTCTCTCCGCCAAGCTGCCCGGTTCTGCAACTTCTCAGAGCTGGAGAACATGCTTCGTGACCGCCTCGTCGGTGGCCTGATGGATGAGAAGCTGCAACGACGCCTCTACGCTAAGAAGGACCTAACGTTCCAGGTCGCTCTGGAGGAGGCCCTGGCAACGGAAGCTGCCGAGAGGTCGACGCAAGAGGCACGGCCGAGCCAGCCGTCCCAACAGAGGGTCCACCATGAAGACCTCACCGACGACTCAGGATCTGACAAGGAGGAGGTGCACCGAGTACAGCAGCGCACTCAAGCAGCCCACATACCACAGCTGCCTCGACGAGAAGGAGGGAACTGCGCAAGCTGCGGGGAAAGTCACGAGAGGAGGACCTGCCGTTTCCGCAACGCAGAGTGCAGGCAGTGCAGAAAATTGGGACACATCGCCCGGGTGTGTCGAGCTCGGCCCGCCCGACGCCAGGCATCAGATGACCTATCCAAGAGCCCCAGGTCCCGGGGCCCAACGCACCAAGGCAACTCGACGGAGCTCACGGACTTCCAGGTATACCAGTTGCCCCACCCCAACGTAGAGAAAATTTATGTAGAGGTACAGATAGAGGGGGCCCCATGCCGCATGGAGCTTGACACGGGTTCAACTCTATCCATAATCTCGGCAAGGACCTTAAGGAAACTGTGTCCTACTGGGGGTCCCAAACTCAGGCCGGCCCCATTCACCCTCCGGGACTTCCAGAAACGTAAGGTCCCCACAATGGGGGTGGGGACCTTCAGGGTGCAATACCGAGGGCGGACGCGGCAACTGGACTTGCTTGTGGTCAAGGGCCCCTACATTAGCTTACTGGGATTGGCATGGTTTGGACCACTGGGGCTAGCCGTCACCGGGGTGAACCACACAAGCTTACAAGTGGACGTGGACGCCATATGCAAGGAATTTCCGGGGGTTTTCGATGGGAAATTGGGACAGTATACGGGCCCCCCCATTGCTCTACAGCTTGACCCCGCAGTACGACCAGTCAGGCTCAAGGCCCGCCGGGTCCCGTTCGCTCTGAAACCCCGTATAGACGAGGAATTGGACCGACTCGTGGAGCAAGGAGTGCTGGAGCCGGTGCCTAATGCCCCCTGGGAAACCCCAATCGTCACACCCGTCAAGCCTAATGGTTCGGTCCGCATCTGCGCAGACTACAAATGTACCATAAACAAGGCCCTCACGGCCCATGCATACCCAGTGCCAGTGGTCAGCCATGTCCTTGCTACCCTGGCTGGGTCGAAAATTTTTGGCAAGCTGGACTTGGCCCAAGCATATCAACAGCTGCCAGTAGATGAGGCCACAGCAGAGGCACAGACGATTGTGACGCACAGAGGAGCGTTCAGGGTAAAGCGGCTGCAATTTGGTGTCAGCGTGGCACCAGGCATATTCCAGAATCTAATGGACTCTCTCCTTAAAGGGATTCCTGGTGTCACCCCCTTCTTCGATGATGTGTTGATTGCCGGGCCCACACCAGAGGAGTTTGAGGACCGCCTCCGCACCGTTCTGCACCGTTTCCAGACGGCGGGTCTCAAGGTGAAGCGGGAAAAATGTCTACTAGGAGTGCCTCAGGTGGACTTTCTGGGATTTATGGTGGACGCAGAAGGGGTCCACCCAACTGGGGACAAGGTACGGGCCATTTGTGATGCCCCAGCGCCCAAGAACAAGACTGAACTTCAGGCCTTCTTGGGACTATTGAACTTTTACCATTCCTTCCTTCCCCACAAGGCGGCGGTAGCGGAGCCCCTACACAGACTCCTGGACAAGCGGGCCCCTTGGGTGTGGGGCCAGCGCCAGGAGGCCGCATTCCAGGCAGTCAAGGACTTGCTGGTCTCAAACTCGGTCTTGGCACACTTCGACGAGAGGCTGCCAGTGGTGCTAGCATGCGACGCCTCGCCCTATGGCATTGGCGCTGTCCTGGGACACCAACTCCCGGATGGAAGAGAGGTACCGGTGGCATACTTTTCCCAGACACTCAACGCAACCGAGCGGAACTACTCGCAAATCGACAAGGAGGGTCTGGCAATCGTGAAGGGAGTAAAAAAATTCCATGATTTCTTGTACGGGCGGCCCTTCACCGTGGTGACTGACCACAAGCCGTTGCTTGGCTTGTTTGCCCCCGAAAAGCAGACCCCCCAAGTGCTGTCTCCTCGCGTCCTCAGGTGGTCAATTTTCCTTGCCAGCTACCAGTATGCACTGATTCACCGCCCTGGGAAGGCGATGGGCCATGCGGACGCCCTCAGCAGGCTACCACTACCGGAAACAGGCCCTGACCCAGCACCTGCACAAGAAGTTATGAGCCTGGAGCTGCTTCCTGACCGCCCCATTCAGGCACAAGAAGTTGCACACCATTCCAAGAAAGATAGGGTCATCTCCCGGGTCCTGGACTGGGTGTGGAGGGGATGGCCCAGCAGCAGCCCTGGGCCAGAATTCGCCAGCTACACAACCCGCAAACATGAACTGTCGGCCCACAAGGGGTGCCTGTTATGGGGAAGCAGGGTCGTTGTTCCCCAGCCCCTCCGCAAAAGGGTCCTCACAGCCCTACACGAGACACATCCAGGGGTAGTAAGAATGAAGGCCCTTGCCAGGAGTTATGTGTGGTGGCCGGGGATCGACGGAGAGATAGAGGCCTGGGTCAAACACTGCCAGGCCTGCCAAGAATCCCGCCCAGATCCCCCAAGGGCCCCAGTCCAGTCCTGGGAGTCCGCCCGAGCACCATGGTCACGCCTGCATGTGGACTTCGCTGGCCCCTTTCAGGGGAAAACATTCTTCATCGTGGTGGACTCCTACACCAAATGGCTGGAAGTCGCACTGGTACCGTCCACTTCTACGTCCGCAGCCATCCGAGTACTACGCAGGCTGTTTGCAACCCACGGGCTCCCTGACACTCTCGTCTCAGACAACGGGACTGCATTTACGTCAGGAGAATTCCAAACCTTCACAGCGCAGAACGCCATCCGCCACATCCGTTCGGCGCCATTCCACCCTGCCACCAATGGCCAAGCAGAACGCATGGTGCGGACCACCAAGGACACCCTTCGCCGCATGACGCAAGGGGATTGGGAGTACCGCCTTGCCACATTCCTTCTAGCACAGCACAGCACCCCCAGCTCAACGACTGGCCGGAGCCCCGCTGAACTACTAATGGGTCGGCGCCTTGCAATCAGATTGGACCGCCTTCACCCCGATAGAGCTCAGGATGAGGTAGTGGTGGGGGAAGGCAGGAACCCCCGGACCTTCGAGGCCCAGGACCCAGTGTACGCAAAGAATTTTGGGGCGGGCCCTGCATGGGTACCCGCCACAGTCACCAGGGTCACTGGCCCCGTGTCGTACGAGGTGCTAACAGATGGGGGGCAATGCTGGCGCCGCCACTGCGACCAGATACGGCGACGATTCCCGGGAGAAAACCAGGAGGAGGAGGACAGGTCAGGGAACAGTGGGGCAGGGAGGCCCATAGAGCAGCAGGGGCAAGCAGGAGAGGCAGAATCAGTAAATACAGAGGGGACCCGTGAGGCCGAAAGGACACCGGAACCAGAACCACGACTGAGCGAGCCGGTTGCGCCAGACCAAACAGCCCTATCACAGCCAGCATCCTTGGAACACGAGCCAGAACCTGAACCCCGGACCAGGGAACACCCCAGGCCGCAACGCACACGTCGGCCGCCGGCGTACCTCGAGGACTATGAATGCGACCTCCCGGGCAGGACTGGAACTTAGAGGGGAGGGGTGTTATGTACTGAGTTGAATAGGATCCAAACTGCAGCAGTCTGATTGGTCCTAGAACAATAGGATTCAGAATGCAGCAGTCTGATTGGTCCTAGAACAATGCAGCAGTATGATTGGTTGGCAGGAACCACCCAATCATGCTCCAGATTGAAGTGAATCCACAACCTGATTGGCTTACAGTAGAATTCCGGAATTAGCCAATCATGTGCAGCCCATTGTGTAAATAATGTATATAAAGCAGATACTTTGAGGGGACTTTCATTCATTCCTCCTCACCACCATGAGCTGAATAAAGAGCATGAAATCACTTTGCGACTCTGAGTATATTTCACCTGGAAATAACTGTCGTGAGTATTGTGGGAGAGGCTTCCTCTCTGCTAACCATGAGAAGAGATGCATACGTCAAACACCCACAGCTTTAAATGAATGGCAGACAATGAGCACATATTGCAGAGGGGCAACAGCACCTATCCACCCACACCCCCCAGGGTGGTCCTGTGGGATGGTCACAGCTGGAATATATGCTCCAGTGTGATCTTGGCTTCTGGTTCCCAGGCCTTCATGCTAGCGACAGCAGCCCAAGTCCATATGAACTGTGATACATAACACAGCATACTTGGGCATGCCGCACTAAGGACTTTCTGCGTTAGGTACCAATTGGCTAGTATGTGCTGGGTGTTTGTGACACAATATAGCAGAAAGGTGTGAGATAGCTTCCAAACAAACAAAACAAATATTTAGAGTACCTGTCCCCCCACTCTTCAGCCAAAAAAGCTCCCAAAGCAGCCTACATACAGTGAAAATCTATGCTGCCTTAGGGTTCAGCACTCCTATGCTTTTTATCAGCTTTCTCGTGTCACATGTATGGTGTCTAGAAGAAAAAGAAAATTAAAGGCATTATCGTTTATCAGCAATGTTCACACACACCATTTATAATAAGCATCTTTACCAGAGCCCTTGGCCGGTGCCATTGCAACTATATATTTTTGCAAGGCAGGGATGCAGTGATTTCCACTGTTAGGAACGACAGCTGCATTAGTGGATTCCTAGTCTTCATTACACCCTCTCTGCCCCTCCCCCAACCCTGCTTTACCCACCATATCACCAGAGGAACTGCACATATTTGTGGGCCTCTCTTAGCTAGCCTTGTCACAAAATGCCCCCTTCTTATCCTGTGCTGTAATGCTCTGATTCTTGATTCTGACCACAGAGCACCCCATACGTCTATGACTTCTTTCCAACTTCCTTAGTCCCCTAATCTTGCTCTCTTTCGGTTATGAGGAAAGCAGGAAAGCCAGTGGGTTGAATGTGAACTCTTCCCCTTTCTGATTCTTTCTCTCACTCTCCTCCCCACCAGCTAAGCTGGATCCTTAAAGCTCTGCCCCACATCTCCATATAAGGTCACCCCCATCTTCAGCCTTCTCCCTTCTTATAACTACATGCTGATCTGGGCAATGTGAGTGGGTGGCCTGCATAAGGTCTTATTAAACTTTTTTGCTCTCTATATTTTTGAAAGGGCATGCTAAACCTCAAAAGCTGCTTTTTATGCTTAAACTGTTTTATCTTCCATAAATAAGCAAGCACATTGATATGGGTTTCTTACTGATCAGTGCTAAATCACCCAAAGTTAGGAAAGTCATCACTATCAAGGCTGGCCCTAGAACAACAGTGAGTCTCATAACGGCCTGCCACTCCTCCTCATTCGGCCTGCGAGCCTGTTTTGACCAAGCTACACCCTCCTGCCCGCCACAACTGAGCCAAAAGGGGGGGGGTTGCAGACACCAACCACCAGCTGATTAGTGGCACCCACAAAGCTGCACACACCTTGTTTGGAAAGTGTTGATGACCAGCTGATCGTTGAGGCGTGCAAAAGTGCTGTGCACAAGGCTTTGCAAACACCCAACATCACCTGATCCTTAGTGCCTGCAAAGCTCCGCACTTGCATGCTCAGTATACAAAGTAATCACTGAAGCTTGCAAAGCGTTGTGCCCTGAGCCATACAATTCAATTTCAAACCATGTGAGCAAAAACAAGTCATTGCGACTTCAGGTGATTGACAGGTAGAGGGCCCCACCCACCTGTCAAACTTGGCCTGTGGGACATGGGGTGGAGTAGATAAAGATGTGGCTTGCTGGTAGGATCCAGTTTTCCCTCCCTGCTCTATAATGAAGTACCCAGAGACATGTGCCTCATGCAGTGGGCAGAGACAATGACATTCTGGAGAATGTCACAGGGAACCACCTGATGAGCAATGACCCATCACCAAACTTTAGGTCCTCCTTGCCAAATCACAGCATCGCATCATCAACATCTCGTGGTAAACTGTATCAAAGGTCACAGTAAAGATGGAAGAGGATTAAGAGGGTGCAGTGCCTCTTATCAGACTCCAGGTGGAGATAATCAGTCTGGGCCATAAACACAGTCAGTGCCATAGCCAGACTGTGAAAACCAGATTGGGATGGGCTTGAATTGCTAATGCTAATGTGCGCATTAGTTTTCAGAGGAAGGGTAATCATCACGGTTAGCTAGGCTTGAGGTAAGATTGGAATCCAGGGAAGTAGGCTGAAGCAGAGGGATGAAGGACAGGGAAGGCATGAGCTGAAGGCAAGATCAAACAGCTCTGAGGAGGGAACAAATACCCTATTTGTTCCCTCTGCAAATCCTCTATCACTCCCTCTTGTTAGCATATTCAGGTGGTGAGAAAATGAGCCAAGCACAGCCTCTTGAGAAACAAGAGGGGGAATAACAATAGCACTGTAGTTTCAGAAATATAAAACAAAAACAAAACACCAAACCCCAAGAGGGCACCCTGCAAAAAGAAAAGAAAAAGAAACCAACCCAATGAGGGCTGGGGACTGACCATGTTCAATAGCTACAGAATGTGGAGTTTGGGTTAGAGAAGAAAAATTACTGACTTGGGTGGTGGAGGTAAAATGGAATGGCCTGCTGTCAGTGGGCTTGGCTGGCTGGCTGCGGCCCCAAACAGCAACACTCCTGTGAGGGGATGAGAATATATTGCAGTATCTTGTTAAAGTTCTCCTTTGTCCTGAAATAATGCCAACAGAATGTCCATCCATTGGTGATTACATATATATCCCAACTAGCTAGTAAACCAGTAGCCCTTCAGGGCTTTAAAAGGAAAAGTCAGATAGATTTTGCTGCTTTGAAGGCATTTACAAAACAGGGCCAGTTGAGGCTTTTACCCACAATCCGCTAGATTATTGGAAGGGGGGTATTTCTAGGTGTTGACCTCTGAAGTGTTGCCTCTGTTGTGTCTCAATGACTTTTACTGTCACGTGTGAGTTGTCCTTGATCCTGTCCCACTTTTCTGACAGCCACACCCCTGGCTATGCCATCTTCATGTAACAACAAGCTTACTTCTGTTACGCAACAAATACTAATAGCTGAGGTTACCAATACTGTAGGACACTGCTCTGTCATTGCAGCACATTGGTTTAAAAGTTGCATTAATGCTACAATTCTTACATCTGATTTTTGCTTATTGGCACAGGCATAGCTGTCAACTTTCCCCTTTTCTTGCGAGGAATCCTATTCAGAATTTGGGAATTTCCCTTTTAAAAAGGGAAAAGTTGACAGCTATGGGCCCAGGGGTCCATAGGAATAGGCTGAGAGGTAGCAGTACCAGTAAGCATGATTTAGGTTGCTCAGTCTAGGAAGCATCTTAAACGAAGTACTGTACTGGATATTTGGCAGTAGAGGTTGCAGTGGTGGACAACAAGAGGCAGATATGAGTAATCACAATATAAGTGCATGGTATCATATAGACAACGAGTAGAACAATCAAGCAGTAAAACTGAAAAGGAGCAGAACTATCAAGCAGCACCATTAAGAGTGCAAGCACACAAGCAGTTATTCAACATTACAATTAAAATGTTCAGAAATGGGAGTTGCTTTGGGATTCAGTCATGAGTCATGAAGTAATTAACAGTGATAATTTAGAGGCCTGAATATCAAATCAAAATCTTGATTAGTTTAAATGGCAGGTGAGGCAAGGGGATGTATTTTCTTTCCTTAAAAAAAATTAATAAAGCATTTATTATATATGGCAAGCCTTCAGAAATTCCTGATGTGAAACAGGTAAGTGATAGTTTTACTGAGTCAATGTTTGAACATCAGTAACAATTACGGTACTTAGTATTTCTTAGGAAAAAGCAATATATATTCAGTTCTGAGCATATTAGAATATGCATTAGATTCATGGCACAAAATGAGTCCTGAAATTGGCCCATGTTGGAAAGCCTAAGAAGTCAGAGCAGACCCGTGTATGCAGGTGTAACATTTGTGACATCTGTTCTTATCCAGCTTTTAAGTGGGTCATTAAATTCTGCCCCAACTTCAGTTTCTGATAGCGTTGGAAAGCAAGTTTCCCCAAAATGTTTGTTGTAAGCTATTGTCATATGTGCCGTTCATAGAATTTCATTTCATGGAAATGATTGTTCAGATTAGCATAAGGAATCATCTCAGCTTCTTATATCAATGCTTTTATGTTAGGCTGTTGCAGCACACATCCTAACTGGTTGTCATGCTACAGTTATGTCTTTGTATGAAATATCTAGTGGTAGCACATTAAGACTGGCAGTATTTTTAAATATAGAGTAGCTGCTTTTAAAAATCTATTTATGTGGCTCATTACATATATTGTTAAATCCTTGCCCATTTATGAATTCAGCACAAATGTGTTCATCCCTTACCTTTAAAGCTCTCGGTGACTTTGCACCGTGCTATTTTTCATAGTTTCCATTTTGTCCTTACCTTTGACCTTCACTCCTCCATATTAATGCAATACTTCTCCTGTTACTTTTGCCTCTCCATTCCCTCTTCTGTCTCCTCCCTTGGAGGAGTGAGCTTTCAGGCCTGCCCTACTGGAAGGCAGCCAACTCAAGTAGCAAACATGGAGGAGGGTGTGTGTCAGGGAGTAGTGGTGAGGTGTTTGAAGACAGAGCCATCTCACCTGTCCTGTATCCTCTAAGGCTAAGCTAGCCTGCTGCCCTCAGGTGTAGCGGAGGGCATTTATCCCACTGCCAGAATTGATGTAAGATCCCAGTTTTCATACATGGATTGGTGGTGGGGAATGGGGGGGAGACACCAGCTTGTCCTTTGCCTCAGGCAACAAAATGTATTGGTGCTGGCTTGTTCAGTTTGCACTTCTCATGACTGGCATTGTGTCATGAGCAGTAATAGAACAGACAATTATCACTTTAGTCAAGCTAATTTGCACAGCATAATTCCGTAGGCTGAAATGAATGGTTAAAAGTGGAATGCTCATAAGAGACTCAAGAGTTTCTATTGATCAGGCTTATCACTGATGTGCATACAGAAGGAAAACTACAGCATCAATACAATAGTGAGGCTGTTAATGCCTAAACTTTAATCTGCCAGAGGACACCTTGTTGGAAACAAACTTTTTTTTTGTCCAAATGGCACTATATGAGCAGGAACAAAAATTCCCCAAATACTACACACATATACTTAGTACTGTATTGTTAATCATGCCTCACTTCCCCAAGCACTGAGAAGTACAGAAGTTTTACTGGACAAGAGAGAAATGGAGACTTGGGATCTCTACAGATGTACCATCTTATGTACAGCAGATATAATTTGAATGCACACATTCCTTGCTCAGTACATATTTATTTATTAAACTTATTAGATGCTTGTCACCCAAAGAGTCTCCAAGCAACTTACACTGAATACACACACACACACACACACACACACACACACACAAATATTCAACCATGGGGGGGGGGAAGGTGAGGATCTTATATTCCATACAACATATGGGGGGAGGGGAAACCAAACCGCTTAACAGTAATAAAAAAAAGCAGTGTACAAACAAAAAACAAAACAATACTCCCAATAACAGCATTGACACTCCCTCCCTAGCCCCAAATCATTCACATCAACCTGGCAATTAAAAAAAGAATAATCCCATTTTTGCCTTATCTCTGTAACAGCACATAACATGAGAACAGTGGATCAGACCAGGACCAGATCAGGATCTGTGTCCCTCTAGCCCAGCATTCTGTTTGCACAGTGCCCAGCTAGAAATCAATGGGAAGCCCATAGCAGGACCTGAGTGCTGTGGCATTCGCCCCTCCTGTGGTTTCTGGCAACTGATATTCAGAGGTATACCGCCTCCAACAGTGGAAGGAGGAAGCACAGCTTTACTGAATCCAGATACCAATTTCCCAGCTAATTTCACCTGCAAGTGAGTTGGCAGCATTTCCCACCCATCCAAAGATGCCGGCACATTCCCCACTCCCAGCCCTACCTACAATAGTTACCTAGGATTATTCTCACTTGCAGCTTAGTGGGTAAGCTGTCCTCTAAATAAGCTATGATATGTGAACATGGATTACTCAAGATGCTGCAGCATTATCTGAACATTTACGTCACTCATAGTCGTGGAAGGACTGCACAAGAAACATTTTACCGTATTTGTACAGGGTTGTCTCAAGATACATCAGATCAAGCCTGACAAAACTCAGATACAGTGGTACCTCGGGTTAAGTACTTAATTTGTTCCGGAGGTCCATTCTTAACCTGAAACTGTTCTTAACCGGAAGCACCACTTTAGCTAATGGGGCCTCCCGTTGCTGCCGCGCCAACGGAGGACGATTTCTGTTCTCATCCTGAAGCAAACTTCTTAACCCGAGGTAATATTTATGGGCTCGCGGAGTCTGTAACCTGAAGCGTATGTAACCTGAAGCGTATGTAACCCGAGGTACCACTGTACTAGTTTGGACTTTATTCACAATTTCCCCCAAGTAAGTCATCTGATTCATGGTAACTACTATTCTTCTGTTTCATCAACTGAATGTAATTACTTCAAATGTAATTACTTTTCTTTTCTGCTGGTTTTTCCCATGCTGCATTACACACCGAGAATTGCTATCACATTTTCTTTCGCAATTGAGACAAATGGGACTGCTAAGTTAAATCCATGTGAAGAAGATCACAGCCATACCCTATGATATTTGGGGGGACCTGCCTTCACCTCCCTCGTGGGATATAAGCTTGCCAGCCTTATTTTTTTCCTGAGCAAAGGCTCTGTGCCTTCAATTAGTAGTATGACGGGCATCTGTCAATAGAAGAAACTTTCTCTCCATCACTGCATCGCTAGACGGAGGGAAAAATTCATTTATTGATTTCTGCATCTTAAAAAGACACAGAGCTTCTGTTTATAAAAAGTGGCAACCATACAGCATGGATGTTTGAAAACCTCCCGGCAGAATCTAAAACAGGCAGCATCTAACTTGTGTAACAGTGCATTCATTGTTTTTTTTAAAGCCACACAGTTAAGTAAAGGGTGATCCTATGCCTGTCATCCCAATAGCATTTCAGTTATGGAAATGCCTCTCTCTGAAGGTTAAACTGGTGCCAACACTGCATAACTTTAAGGGCCAGCCGAATATCTGTTTGTTCAACCCTTTTAAGCTAACCCATTGAATAAACAGACATGTTTAACTTTTACATTTTGTATGATTTTCACTTGTCTTTATACTTGCAACCCCCCTGAGATTTTGGACAAAAGGTAGTACATTATGTAAGTCTGATAGATACAGATAAACACAGTACCATATCAACTTGAAGATACGTAGTAGCTTAAATTAGTGGCTAAAGTTTAACACCAGCAAGAAGGTATATTTTGTGTCCTATGACACCAATTACACTTGTAAACTGTGATTGTATCTAATCTGTGAGCTGGATTGCAAGCCGTGTGTGTGTCAGTGAGCCGAATATATTTGAGCAAAAGAAAGCTGTATAATTCTGTAGTAGCAAGATAGGATGGCAGAGGTTGCAATGCACAGAGGTGCAATCTTACGGAAGTCTACTTGCAGTTAACTTCTTGTGCAGCAGAGATTTAGTCTGTAGGGGATGTGAACACAAACGAAGCCCAGAATGTATGGCTTACAGTCAGGGCTGGTGCTGTCGTTAGGCCGACTGCCTAGGGTGCAGACTTCAGAGGGGTGCAGAGTACTGACCTTTGAGGGGCACAGTTTTATTCAGATTAGTTTTTGGTATATCTTACAAATTTCTGGTAATATTTGATTTTTATTTTATATTTTGAAGAATTTTATCATTTATACCAGACATCTGTTTTTGAAAACTGAAATTAGCAATTTGGAGTGGATGGAGGAAGCCCTTAGCTGTGCCAAGGGTGCAAAATAGCTTGGCACTGTTTACAGTATTTGCATGTATGTCACATAAACCTACTTGTTAAATATTTTATTTTTGTCCACCTTTCCCCCAAGGAGCTCGGGACATCATACATTATTCATTCCTCCCCTCTTCCAATTTCATCCTCACAACCATCTTGTAACAGAGGCAAGTTGAGATAGTGGGACATGATCTCCCTGTGAGCTTCATAGCAGAGTGGGGATTTGAGCAGGAATCTCGAGTCCTAGCTCAACACTTGAAGAGGACACCTTATCTATGGTGTTTGTTAGGTACCAAGGTTTGTATCTTACGCTGTGAGCAGCATTCTATCAATTAAAGTGATGCTTCGCTTGGGTTTTTATAGATTTCTCATATTACAGGTTGGATCCACACATGCAGCAGAGGTGAGGAATTAGAGGAAAGAGTTCTGAAGTGATGAATGGAATGGATCACTTAGTACTGCAGATGCTGTCTGACATTAAAACAAAACAGGGTGCCCTGTAAGTAGAAAACTAGACAGCAGGGAAAGGGGCATGGCAAATGTTTCTCTTTGATGAGGTAGTTTTCCTCTTGCAATTTGTTTAAACGTGGGGTAATCAGACATTATATGGAACACCACCTGCAATCTGAAACAGCACACTCCGTTGTTGTCATTCAGCGGTTGTAAAGCGGACTGTCCAACTCAAGTCTGCAGGAGGGCCGCACAATTTATGATACCACACAACAACATCGCTCGCAAGAAAGCAAACTACTTCGGGTCCTCCCTGCTGTGCTAGATTTCCACTTGCAGGGAGTTCTTCTCTTAACGTAAGGGAAAACGAAAGCGGCCCAATCCCATGTCTTTTAGAAACCGCATAGCTTTCTAAAGCGCCAAGAACATAACTTGCAGCCGTCATTTCGAGATTGAGAAGGGAAGCTGGGAGAAAAGGACTGTAAAGCAGGTCCGGCTCCGTACAGCGAAGAGCTGAAGACGCGAGGATGGCGGGGGGAGAGGAGGAGGAGTGAGACCGTCTTCGCCCCCCCCCGCCCCTAATGGTACCGCCCTCCTCCCCCCACCCTCCCGGCGTTCGCTCGACGGGCTGCCTGAGCCCGGCTCGTCCAATAGGGCGGATAAAGGGAGGGCGGCGTTCCCGGCATGCAGCGTGCGCTAGTGCCCGGCCGGTGGCTAAGATGGCGACTCCCATGCACCGCCTTATCGCTCGGAGACAGGCGTAAGTGTGCGAGGGGCTGCTGCTGTTGCGGGCGAGGGTCGGGGGTCGCGCTGCGGGGAAAGAGGCGGCGGCGGGGGGGGGGGGGGAGGGGAGGCGCCGCCGCTGGAGACCAGCCGCGGGGAGCGGCGTCCTGCCGGGGAGTCCCGTGCAGCCGAAGAAGCTCCGGGGTTGCTGCTACCTGTCAGCCGCGAGGACGAGCGCGAGCTCTGGGAGCGGGGCAGCAGCTCGCGCGGCCTGAAAGCGAAATAGAAATGGAATGAGAGCGCGGCGGGGGGGGGGCGCCTGGTTCTTCGCGAGGCGGGACCGTCCCTTGGTGTCCGCGCGGGGATGTGCCACCCGGGCGCTGCTCCCTCGCACCTGCCTCTGAATGACCGACTGTGGGAAGCGCCGGGGTTGTGGACGGGCGATAGATGGGGGTCTTGAAAGGCTTCAAATCCCCTTCAGGTTCACGAAGGGAGGCTCTCCGTGGCCTGGTGGGCGCTACTTTCTCCTTCTCTTGTTTATCTTGCCTGCTAGCAAAATATGGTTAGGCATTCAAATGAATCTTAGTGGCGTTGGTCGTCTTTCGTTTGCGAAGTTGTGTTATCTCGCCCACTAGCGCTTCTAGCCGTTCAAAAGCTACTGTTGTGTAGAAGGTGGTCTTGTGTTATGTGACGTACGGTTGTTTCCTCGCCACACACACACACACCTCCTTCTCGCACGGAATGACACACTGCTTTCATACAGGCTGTGCGGTAAGTTGCCTTCGGTGCAGTGGAGCTGGAAAAGTTGTTGTGTGTAGATGCTTGGAAGTAAGCGCCGCTAAGTTGAATGGGGCTGGCTTCTGTGTAAGGGTGAAAAGGACTGTGGTTTTAAAAAGGATTATCTAGGCACACGAAGTTGGTAGCTGATTGCCTCAGAGTGAATGCTTAGCAAAGGTTGAAGCTATTTTCTTTGGCTTGGTGCCTCCACTAGGGTTCCACATGTAGACTGGATGTGTGGATATAAGACTGAATTGGAAATAACCAAAGCTTTCCAGTTGACTTCTTGCTGTGACATTTCTATTAATAAATATATAGAAATGATTCTCACACTAGAAGTGTGTAATCCCTGTGAATGTCAGAACTTTTTGATGGCTCTAAGCTTAAAGGAAAATGTGAAAAGGAGACATGACTTTATGCTTGTTTTTGATTACACATACAAGCTTTTTATGTACTCATAAATGCTGCTTCACATTATTGTACTAATAGAGTAAAGTAGTAATACTTATGTGAGTTAGTCAAGGTCATTTACAGAAAGAATATCAGAGGGACAAAGCAAAATTTAAAATGCTGCATGTTCTTTGGTTTCAAAATTTAAGATGCCTGCACAAGACAATTGACCGATTCAGTTTTCCTATATTTTTTCTAGTTTCTCTTGCAGCATGGATTGTAGGGTCTGTTGTAATATCCTTTCATTTCTATCATGCAGAAGGCTTGTACAGTGTTGATTCTTAATCCTCATTATGATTTATGATTTACTCAGAAACGGTATAGGGCCTTTTATGAGGTCTTGGTGTGTGTATTAGTAGTGTACCATGCCTTAAAAATGTTGTTCCCTTTACTAAGGGTGAGTAAAACGGCAAGTGAAATAAAGACACAAGTATCCATCTAACCCATCTCCTAGTTATTATTTATTACTTGGTACAAACCACATACTCTTAGCTGCTTCATATACACTCATACAGCTTCAAAAATGCTTGGAGGAAAATCCATCATAGGCATACTCTTTGATTTAGTACAACAGGGTGAAGCAAACAACACTTGTAGGTCTAAAGAGGATTTCCTTTGGAGTGGTTTCACAATATTCTCCTTCAGGACACCCACAACCACTACCTATCAGAATGAGACACTAATGCCCACCTCAAGCCAGCTGGTCAACCATCTCTTACTGGACATTAGAAGCCATGAGTATCAGGTGTCCAGCAATGTGTAGTAAGCCACATCCTTGCAAGCATGTTGACCTTCAACAACTGGCATTCGTCTGATAAACTATTACCAGTTATTTCTTCAGACACATTCACTGATTGCAGCAATAGTAGTGGTGTCTAGGTCAAAACAGGTGCAAGCAATATTATTCTTAAAGTGCTTAGCAAATAAATCACAGGAGACTACCGAGGCTTTTTAAAAGTAAACTTGTAGGCCAAGCTGAAGAAGACCCCAAACCAGGTGTGGGAAACCTTTGGCCCTCCAGGTGTTACTGAACTACAACTCCCATTGGCCTTCCCAGGCATGGACATTGGCGTTAGGCAACATCTGGAGAACCACATGTTCACCATACCTGCCCCAAACCATTCAGTGTTACTGGACGTGGGATTCATTGGTTGTGAAGTATTCATTCTTCACTCCTATCACTGGTACAGAGTAGCTCTTAATATTAGTTGTTCATTGGAATCAGTTGAATTGACCCAAAATTCCCATAACTTGTGTTCAAACCAGTGTTTGGTCTGCTTCATTGTCCCCAGTTCACTAGTATAACAGAGAGCTAAATGTGCCCTGTTTAATAGGTATGGGCATTTGGGAGTGATGTTCGAAGCCCAAGTCATTTCTGCAGCATACAAAGCTGCTATGACTTTGACATGAGCATCAGTCCTTCCTGATTAGGTCCCAAACATTGTCAGGAAATTTGGCTCACTCTGTTTCCAAGATGGACCATTCTAATTTGTTCACTACTCCTGCAAAGGGAAGAGGTCTTCTTGGTGTATTTGTCCTGTATGGAGCCTCACTTTTATCATGTGGAAGCTACACTCAAATAATTATTTATTTAAGAAAATTTATGTACCACTTGATTGTAGAAAAGATTTCAAAGTGGTTTACAAAAAAACCCCACCCAATCCCAATAAAATTATTACTTAAAAAAATATTGTCTGTAATTTAAAACACACAGAAGGTTAAAGCTGCAGTAAGCTAGACTAAACAAATCAAAACTCCTACAAACTTTCTAAACATCTGGATAGGCTTATCTAAATAAGATTGTATTCAGCAGGCACTGAAAGGAATACACAGAAAGTGCCTGCCTGATATCAGTAAGCAGGGAGTTTCAAACATGCAGAAATGTCTGCAGTGCAGCTGTTAACTATGGGATACTTTTCTGCTTTTTAAGTTGAATATTCTCTACATTCCTGAGCAATTTTTAATTTTTACTTCTTGTTGTGTTGGTGCTGCCACACTAAATGATCAAGTTGTTGCAGAAGTAGTGTGGGTTATATGGCATTGGTAAAAGTGCCAATTCTGCTGGTCAAGTGGGCACATAAGGGATACAGCAATCTCCTAGGTTAACTGGTCCCAAGTTGTTAAGGGCTTTATATATTCATAGTAACACCTTGAACTTGGCCCAGCAGCAGACAGGCAACCAGTGCAGACTCTGAGCACAGGTGTTAAATGTGGACAAGGTCTCACTCCCCCAGCAATGCAGTCATGTTACAGCTTGCTGTGCATAGAATTTCAGTGTGGGTATAGTGATTGGCCCTTCAAGTTTTTATGGGGATATATCTGAGATATAGTTTATGGAGTACCTCATTATCAAACTTTGCATGGTGCCAACTATTGTCATTCTGACATCGAGTGAGCACAATTGTTTCATGGTATTCCTACATATAATGTAAATTGGTTCTACATGTAGTTTCATCTGTTTTGCTGAATTTATTGACATTCTGACCTTTGTTCTCCATTGAGTTTTAGAAACTTTTTACCATAAGATGCTCCAAAAATTTAATTGAAGGGTAGTGTAGAAATATTCTAAACATAAAAAAGGGGATAGTAGCTTTTACTTACTCATTTAGAAGTGTAAGTATCTTGACTTTTTCTAATGGCTCATAACTGCTTACAACAGAATTAATGTTATGTAAATCAACTCCAGGAATTGAGAACATTAAAATTTACTTAACGAAAACAAAACTAAAGCCTCAGTTAGCACACCTCTCTTCAATTCACTCATACTTATATCTCTTTTTAAACCTTTAGCGGTTTTCCTTGCAATAATAGACCATCAAAATTTGTCTAGTTAGCAACAATGTATTTATTATTTTCTTTTTATTTATTGTTTATTTATTTTTATTTATTAGATGTGTGGCATCCACATGTAGATTTGCACACATGACACCCAGGTAATCTTGCTTAGTTTCAGCAATAGAAATGTAGTAGAATATCAGATATTCACTGGTTCAGTTTTTGTAGATCTGTGAGGCATCAAAGGGTGGAGCCTATTGCTATAATATTGAAATCAATTTGAAGTCAGAAAAGATACTCTCATGTAAATAACTTCTGGACCACAGCCCAGATTCCTGACTCTGGTTTTAGTTTTAAAAAGCCAAAAAGATACTCTGTGCCTTCTAGGAACAATCTCAGGCCGGGTAGAATGTATTTGTTTTTCAGATGAATTCTCAATTTTTATCTTCAGAAATACTTTCAACTTGCTGCTCATGATGAAGAGCTTATATTTTTAATACATTTGCTCCAATTTATACAGTTGCTGCTTTGCAGCTGTAATCATTATCACCGAATAATAGTCTGTGAATAAATGTACTAGTATTTACCGTAGCTGTTATTCCAGTTTGGATATTATCACCTGGCTTGTGAATTGCATGTGATAGGCAGGGGTGTGTGTAGTGGTGGTGAAGGAGAAAATCAATAACTGCTAGCTCCACAGCTAGTGAGGTGAAAATAGCTCTTGGCTACATTTTCCCTACTTTTGTCTGGTGTTTTTTTATCATAGTAACAGTTCCTTAAGCTTTCTTGCACTTATTTGCATTCTAACAGGACAGTTTGAAACCATATTTACCACTTTCCCATATGGGAATTAAATTTGTCAAAAGTTTGTGCCTTAATTCTGAAACAACAACAACAACAAAAGCACTTGCTTTAGTTCTAGAAGATTAATCCTCAGTCCAGCTAAACAAGAGTACTGTACTTAAATGTAAGTCATATTTGTCCCAAGGGAGGAAAAGTTAGTAATGCAGCAACCATTGGAGGCAATGGTAAAACCACAATCATTTTAAAAATGTTTTTAATGGAGTTAGATTGCATTGGAGGATTGATGTAATCCATGTACTCTGGTTCAACTGGCTTGTGGATCAGTCACCTAAATTCCAGTTAGGTCATTGGTGTGAGTAGCAAAACATACATTAAGCGAAGCTATAATTTTAGCTTAAGCATATTTCCTTTACCAACTTTTCTTTGTAGTGTAGTATCCAAGAGTGTTCTCTCTCCCTGCCTTTGGAGCTCCTGCCTCCAAAACCAGAGATGTTGTCACTACCTCTCCATTTCCTCTGACCTTGAGACAAGGACAATTCTCAAGACAGTAGGTGATTACTATTGTGGATATGAGAGAGCATCCAGTCTGTGCCTCTTTCTCTCCTGGGAAGCAGGGCATCTTAAGAATGTAAGACAAGCCTACTGCATCAGGCCAGTGGCCCATCTAGTCCAAGTCTGTTCTTGCAGTGGCTGACCAGATTCCTGTAGGAAGTCTGCAAACTGGACATCAGCACAACAGCACTTTGCCCACCTGTGATTCCCAGCACCTAGTATTCAGGGGCATACTACCTTTGACACTTCCCTCCAGTTCTCCCTAGACACAACTGAGTAGCATGGGTTGAAGATGTAGGCAGTGTCTCCTGAGCAGTCAGAAGCACACCCCAAATCCCAGTAACTATAATGGGAAACAACTATAACTTTATGCATCTTGTCTATCTTGGTTTGTCTTATGATAACCGTGCAAACATGGCAAGTCTCCAACTTATATATCCAACATGATCCAGTGAGACCTGTAATGCAGATGAAGCTGTGAATCCACATCAGTACTGAACCTGTATTTCATACCATCCCCCAAATCAATTGTCAGGCAGAGGGTAAGGAGGAGTTTAATATGGTCTAATAAACTGAATAGGAAAATTAAAATTAGGATCTAGCAACGATCTGTCATTTGATCTTGTATAAATACACTTGGCCTTTGCTGTCCAGTTTGCTCTTGGGTGTATTAACTTATTTTCAAGAATGTACTTCAGAATCTTATACCACCTTGATGTTCTGGCAGGCAGCTCAAGGAAACTGAAAGAGGGTTTGACAGCTGTTCCTTGATTTTTCATTTTTCTTGTGTTGTAAAACTATGTAAACATTTTTTTCTATTAAATAATTGTATGGACTGAAATACATTTCTATCTAGATTCAGTTTTCACCTATCTTTGCTATGACAATGGAAAGAACATTCAAATGTTATTTTGGAACATGCTGTAGTTCTAGCTGTTCCTTTTTCTTGTTACAGCTGCTCCTGCTGGTAACACATCTGTGTCTCATGCTGGGTTGGGGGAAGAGATGAAAGGATTTCTGCAGCAGGTGTGGAATGACTTCATTGGACATTCAGCCTCCTTTGCACTTTCCCCCTTTTACTAATTTACTGCCTTTTTGGAGTAAACAGGGATGGCACACTCATGAATATTTAAGGACAGAGATCATAAGCTGGGAAGTGTTAAAATGACCCTCATCAGTAGATTGGTTCAATACAGTAGCTATCTCCTTGTGACACCTTGCCACCTTGTTGTCTGGAAATGGAACTCTCTGATTCCTTTAAACTCTATATTTTCCCCTTTCCCCTGGGGTGGAAGTAAGAGCTGCCCATAGGAAACCGTGGGATTTCAGTGTTGCTTGCATTTAGATGGCATTGTGCCCACCCAGGAACTGAAGCAGAGAGATGAGTGCATGCTCATTCTAAATTGGATCTAATTTCATTTGTGACTTTTAAAAATCAAAGCACACACCAGAGCAAATCAAAGGAGCACAAGGCTTCTCCGTGTAATTGAGTACAGGATTTGGGTTGGTAATGGAACTAAGGGAACAAGTGAACTAGAATGACCTTAGCTGTGATGTGAGGGATATCTTAGATAGGAGATATTTTTGCTGGAAGTTGAACCCAGCCTCTAACTTGTAATGTTATCAGTGGATTATACTACACAGTTGTCATAAGCTTCTTGTTCAGCCACAGTCTGTTCTCATCGAATTACAAATATAATCCCCTACTAGGGGCCCAAAGTTGGTAGATTTTATGTTGGAATTGCCATCTATTTTCTAGAATGTTGATCTTAGCTGTGGTTAATAGTCAGCTTTTAAATCAAAGACATATGGTTTCAAATACTCTTGGATATTTCCATAGGGAAGCAAACAAGCAGCATGTGAGATGTCAGAAGTGTTTGGAATTTGGACATTGGACCTATGAATGTACAGGGAAAAGAAAATATCTCCATAGACCATCAAGGACAACAGAGTTTAAAAAAGCACTTCAGGAAAAAGAGAAGCAACTATTACAACAGAGGTAAGATCACAGGGGAAGGAGACTGTACACCATTTGCAGAAAAGTGCATGTGATCAAGCTGTAGTTTAAGAGCCCTTGAATCGTACAATTGTAGAGTTGAAAGGTGCCCGAGGGTCATCTAGTCCAACCCCCTGCAATGCAAGAATCTCTCTCAACTAAAGCATCCATGGCAGAGGGGCATCCGACCTCTGCTCAAAAACCTCCCAGGAAGGAGAGTGCACCGTCTCTCATGTGAATCTGTTTCACTGAAAGTTCTTCCTGATGTTTAGTCAGAAGGTCATTTCTCGTAATTTGAATCCATTGGTTGACTGTTGATTTCAGTGGGAAAGGTAAGCATGTTCTGGGAACAAGGGCTACTGCACATGTGATGCAACTGTGGTGTTATCTTGCAACTTGACATGGGATGACTTGTTCTCTTATTCTCTCTCTCTCTCCCCCCCCCCCCCCAGCTTAAACATTGTAGTGTTCTTCTTTCTGGTTTGCCTCTCCTACAGTTTCATCTTTCCTCCAGTCTTAACTCTGCTGCTAGTTTAGAATTTGCCCCTTTCTGCATCTCACGTTGACCAAGCTTCTCTTTTCATAACACTCCCTTTCAGTTTTTTTATTACTCCCTGACCCCAACCTAATAATATTTATGCCCTCCCTCCTGTCTTTCCTTTTTGCTTGCTTATTTTTATAGTGGTACCTCGGTTCTCGAACGTCTCCATCGACGAACGTTTTGGAACCCGGACGTCGAAAACCGGGAAGTAAATGCTTCCGTTTTCGGCCGCGCCTTGGAAGTGGTACAGCTTCCGCTGCATGTTTTTCCATTTTCTCAACTGAATTTTCAGAGAGCTCTTTGCGCCTCGGTTTTCGAACGTTTCGGAACTCGGAATGGTTTTCCGGAATGGATTACGCTCGAGGACCGAGGTACCACTGTCCTTGGTTTCTTGTTGCCTTTGTTATGTTGATACTTTCTTACTAGCTAAACCTTGCCATACTACTTTTGCATGTTTCCACCTTGTCTTGTTGCCCCTTTTCCCTGGAATGTCTTGCCTCAGAATCTCTGCACCTCTCACTTCTGTCTTCTCTTTAAGCATTTGAAAACATGCTTTTTGTCTTGTTGTTTTTTTACCTCTAAAATTCCTCCTTTCCTTTTTAGTATACTCTTTCACTCTTATACCTTAAGGAGGGTTGTTCGCTACAATTGTCATATAGCAATTGCAAGAAAGCTTTGAATGCAGGGGTTGCAAATGTGGTGCTCACCTCCACAAAATCTGCTCTAGAGGGTCCCCAGCCTTCCAGTGCAGATTTTTTTCTGGAGGGCGTGGGGTTGCAGGGGAAACAGAAGACTGGAAAGTCCACTTGAGTGATGTTGGATCTTAACCCATTGAGAACAATGCTTAGTGAATATTTATGTAGCCCACTCCTATGCAGTTTAAAATCAATGGATTTGTGTATTCTAAATTACTACTATTGCAGATTTAGACATTTATTTAACAAAACATAGTTGGCTGTGTAATAAAGCTAACATTGTTGCTATTGTCTGCCAACCAAGGGGCTTAAAAAAAATAACCAAGAGGGTTTTTTTTTGTTTTTTGTTTTGCAAGCACACACTCAACTCTCAACCTAACATTTCCTCATATCATTATGTTTAGTGCATATTTTCCCACTCTCCCAGCAAATTTTAGAGTATTTCAGTACTCCTTAAAACAGCCTTGTAAAGCAAGTCATTATCTCCACACTAAAGATAATTTGCTGAGTTTGAGGCAATAGTAGCTTTCCAAGGCCAACAGGTGAGTTTGCAGCTGAAGTGATATGAAGTGAAGCCAAGGGGTATCCAGCTTACATTCCTAGCCATTTCACCGCATCATGTGTAAACTAAGAAATAGGAGCTATAATATCATAATAGGAATAAAGGGATGCAGTGAGACATGTAATAAACTACAATGGGGGTGATGAAGATGATGCTGGTTTCCTGCTTATAGTAAAGATACAGCCTCGCCGTTTTCTGTTGAAGATATAAATGTTAGCCAAGAGCAGCAAAGCAGCCATCCATATTATATTCACCCAGAATTACTAGTTCTGCTATTTACTTAAACAGCTGGCATCTAAGCTGCATGATGTTTTGACATTTTAATATACTAGCTTTTCCTGCAGTATTGCTGAACTCTGAATAATTTCCTAAACATTCATGCCTGAAAATTATTATTCTTGTGTAATTCTGATAAATGACTGAACCAACTATTTTTCCATGCTTATATTTTCAAAATAGTTTAACTGTGTAAAAACCAAGACTGCAAATTCGCCCTCTTTTTAAGCAACAGCAAATCAAATAATAATGGATGTATAGAATAAACTGCAGACTCTTGAGACTGAGATACATGGATAAGTCGGTTCACTACAGCTAGCTGATACAGTTTCAAAACAATTCCCACGCTTTCTCTTTATCTATGCATCCGTCATCTGGTATTACAAATTCACCATAAAAGCTCGGGCAAATTACACTACATATAATATACCCATTTACATCCCTGTTCTTTTTAGCAAATTTGATGAGCCTTGTGAAATCAAGCTGTGTGATATGTTAAAAGGCAACTAATATCTAAAGAAGAAAAATTCAGTAATGCTGTTACCACGCTACCGGGTTTCTTATTTCCTTTAAGTGGGACAACTTGAGAAAGAGGCCAGCACATGGTTTTTCTCAGTTTTGCTTCTTATTTATTTATTTCACAAAAATTTTGCACTGCTTGATTGTAAGAAACCTCAAAGCAGCTTGCTAAAAGGTAAATCAAGAAAATCAGGAAAGAGTCACAACCCTGCTTTAAAACACACTAAAGTAAAAATACTAAAACAGATTAAAATTACCTAAACTTTTAAAGCATCTGGATAGGCTTACCTAAACAAGAATGTTTTTAGCAGGCACTGAAAAGAGAACAATGAAGGCACCTGCTTGATCTCAATAGGCAGTGAGTTCCAAAGGGCAGGTGGGGCCATACTAAATGATCAAGTGCTTACCAATGCAGAATGTGTATTATGTGGCACCTGTAATTCCAGTTCTGCCAACCAAAGGGCACAGGTGGGGTAAGGTGGTCTTGCAGGTAAACTGGTCCCAAGTTGTGACATCTTAAACTTGGCCTGGTAGCAAATCAGTAACCAGTGCATATCTCTGAGCACAGCTGTTATATGTGGACAAGGCCCTCGCTCCAATCAGCAATCATGCTACCCCATTTTTACTAACTGCAGCTTCTGGATCAAGCACAAGGGAAGTACATTAGTTTGTGTACTAATGCTTGTATGCAGTTCTGTCCATGTGTGAGCGGAATGGATTTCCATCCTTGTGAAATAAAACTTTGCCTTGCAACACCCCCTGCACCCCCAAATCTGCTCTAGAAAGTGGAGGTGGGGCTGTGCAAGAGATAGGGGAGGTATGGGTGCAATGGGCAGATGGGAAAGGGAAGGGTAGTCCTTTTTCTCTGCTTGCATGATATTGGATTTCACTAATATATATACTGGTTATCAATGTCTTCCCTGGACAGTTTGCATAAACACCTCTGCCACTAGCATTCAATAAAGTAATTTATTAATACCTGTATCATTGCCACTTACCCCTTTTGCTCATCTTAAGTTTAAGTTCTAACTGTGAGATATATATATATATATATATATATATATATATATATATATATATATATATATATATATTCATTCCAGCATATTAATTAAAACAATTGTTTCTCTTCTCTTGCCCTTACTTTCAACCAGCTCTGGAGAATGCACTACAGACAGGAAGAACAAGAAGAAGAGGTATGTGAGAAAACCTGAAACTCAACCAATTGCCCCTGTCTAATGCCTATATTCTGTGATAAATGATGCAGCTTGGCTAATGAACTAGACATGTATGTTGTCGGCTGTAGTGCTAATTATGGACATGGAGAAGTAAGTGTCTGTGGGACCTACTTTCCAATTTGGGATTTACTTAATTCTAGTAGCCTTTTAATATTATGCATAGTGTGTTCTATTCCAGTTTATTTATTTTTTGTTCCATCTGCTCTACCTCTTCCTGTCTTTAGTGGTAAGCACAGGTGTATCACTTGACAGATAACATGCGATAGTTTTATTTAGAAGTAGCTGTCAAAAACCAAGGGATAGAAGGAAAAAATGTTTCACTACAGAGTTTCAACTGCAAAAATGTGCTTCCTAGCCTGCAGTAGTTTCTCATACTAAGATATATCCAATATTTTAATTTCCAAGTCTCTCTGAAAACCATAGGCCTTTTGAAGTTGTAAGTGGCCCTCTGCTATATATCTGCTGATTAGTGGATTCTCTAGAAACAAACAGATAAGCACTGACGAAATAAACTTCAATGTACTTTGGAAAACTGGGATCTTCCCATTTATAATAACTGCTCTTGGCTGTTTCACAAACCTTTTTTTTTGTGCTGAAGGAAATACAGAATTCAACTAATGATAAACTACTTTTTTTAATGCTGCCAATTCTTACAAAATAATGTAATTTTAAGAACTTTGTGGAGGCTTCAAAATAATGCCCCCTGCATGCAGTTTAGAGGCTGAAGACCTCTTTTGCTTCTGGGTGGAATAAACCACAGTTTCCCATTCTGGCATACGCAGAAATTGTGGAAGCAAAATCTTCTACTCTTATCCCTGGGGCTTGAAATATAGGAGTAGCATATGGGCCCAAGCCTTATTGTAGCTCATCCATATAGCAGGAAACCATAGCCTTGCTATTCCCTCAAGTGGGATTGGGTATTTGAGCCTAGAAACCAGTCAGGGAGATCATTGATTATATGAATCTTTTTGTTAAAATAATGTTTTGTTGATAGTGGCACATCTACATAATTCAAAACTAGGAATGGTTTTGATCAGTGCTTTTTTTTCTGCGGGAATGCGGGGGTACGCATACCCCTAAACATTTTGTGAATCTTTGTACTTTTGTCCGTTTACTGTATTTATTTTTCCAGATTTGAACTATAAAATGATGATTTTCTTGAGTCAAAATGAGAGTACCCCTAAACATTTTTTAAGAAAAAAAGCACTGGTTTTGATAATTGTTAGGGACTAATGCTCACCTAACGCTTAATTTTAATATTCATGGTAACTTGTATACCAACGTGAAACTCCCATATTCCCTTGCTTTTGTTTTCAGCTACTTTAAATAGCAGCCAAACATTTATAAATAGAGAACCAAACTCCGCCCCCCCCCCAATCCTTGCTATACAAAATAAGGAAAAAAATTGTATTTTATCCAAATAATATTTTGGGAAACACATGAATGCTGTTCTATGATTGAGATTGCTTTACAAGGCTTTGCTAGTCACCGAATCGCGCAGTGCCATTGAATAATATCTGCTGGTCATCTTAAAACTCTTGTGCAGGTCTAAAAGTGTCACAAGTTCCAGCAGTAGCAGCAGCGCCAGCTCAGCCAGTGAGTCATCATCTGAGAGCGAAGATTCCTCATCCTCCTCTTCGGATGACAGTGACAGTGATGAAAGCACTTCCTCTTCCTCATCATCCCCCTCTTCAAGTAGTTCTTCCAGTTCTTCTGACTTTGAGACAGATTCTAGTTCCTCCAGCAGTAGCAGCAGCAGCAGCACAGACAGCAGCACGGATGATGAGCCGCCAAAGAAAAAGAAGAAGAAAAGTAATCTGGTGCAGTGTTAGGACTCTGGTGTTGATGAACGATTAGCATCTAAAATGCTTAATGGCCAAACGAAACTAACAGGTCAATTTTTACAATTGATTTCTTTTTTTTTGGTGTGTTTTACATAGTAGTTGATAGGACATAAACCGTTAAATGGCAAGTAACGCTTATTGAAAGAGTATTTTTGTGGATTATTGTTTAATAGGAAATGCTACTTTTTTTTCTTAGTTTTTAAAGAAATCTATCAAATGTTTATATGAACTAAGGTCCAGTCACCCTGATGTTTACATGCCAGCAAGCAAAACACATTTATTTGAACCATCCTGTTATGTTATAAGCAACCAACGTCCATACCAATGTACTTCATGTGAAAAGCAAGATAGGAAGATAAAGGGTGCAAAGTTTTATTTCAGTTGGCTGATATGTCAAAGCCATATTCAATCTCCACTAACAGTTAAAAGGGGTGGGTGGGTGATACTGCCTTCAGCACAAGTGAAACAGATCTCCCTTTTCTGCCAGTAGCTGCTCAAATATTTGTTGCAATAACGTATTGCTGAATTTTGGAGATCAGGACCATACATTCATGCCAGTCCAGTGGGGTTGCTTCAGCCTGTTGAAAGAGGCTTCTGTGCATAGACTGCCCTTCTGAATGTGGTCCTGCATATACAAAATGATATGCAGTGACCCTAACATGGTAGTGGGCAGCACACATGGTACTACGCTTAAGGATCTCCCCCCCCCCAAGGGGTTGGTTCATATTCTCAGTATAGAAAAATCGCAGTCACTCCATCTGGGTTAGAGGGTAAATGATTTCCAGAAACCTCTCTGCCCCCCACCCCCAAGTAAACAGCACTGTCAAATGTTAACAATGCCTACCATCTGTTTATCAGTGGAGATCCTTCCATGCAACTACATACATGCCTCTCTCCAGCATGTACCACAATTTCTGGACCAGGGTCAAATGCTTTAATTTTTTTAACAAGACCCGTTCAGAGCTTAAAGGCCATCCCTTAAGCTGCATTTGCACTGCGCATGGAGAGTAGTGTTAACTGTTGCAACTGAAGTGTTTCATCTTTGTGCCTTTTCATGAAATTAAATGTTCCCCAATGAGGGTGTTAAAAAGAGGAGAGTTTTAAGTCTTCATTTTATCTTCCATAATCTAATTTGGGAGGCTAGAGAAATTGTAATAACATACAAATGTTGTATTTTCAATGAGGAAAAAAGAAAAAAAAACATTTATTTTCATTGGAGCCCGATTTTAAAAGAAGAAAGTATCTTTAAATATTTCCCCTTGTGCTATTTTTGCATAGTAATTCTTAACTGTAAGATAAATTTGATTTATTTTGGTCATATAGCAACTTTCATTGTATTCTAATTTACAATCACTTATTTAGAATTATTTCTTTTTTGCATAGCACAAGTTATATATAATTGTATGAACTTTGAAATGGAGGGTACATAATAGCAAAAATCATATTGCAGTACATTTCTTGCTAGTTACAGAAGTGAACTAACTTGCTATTGTGATAAATTTTAGCAATTGGCAGTAGTCACTTAATTTGTGATACAGTCTCCTTTTAGTTTCTTATTGATGGGAGTCTTTTTAAGAGGGAACATGTGGGGGAAGATCTTAAATATCCTAGTCTAGTTAAAATATGAATTAACTATTGAACTATTTTTTATATTTTTATGAAAATGTAGTGTGTAGAATGCCTTTTGAATACAAATGTTCTATTTAAATGTTTATGTAAGTTGTGCATTTTAGTCTGTAACCATTTCTATGTTTTGCAGAACTCAGATACTGTAATTCTAAAAGTACAAGAAAACTATTTGAAAGTCATGCTAAAGAATGTATCATTTAAGAAGAAAGATTAATAAATTATTAAATGCAAATAAATGGCTTTATTGTTTATTTTAACAGAATGCAGATTCAGTGCCAATACAGTGGTAACTTGGTTGTCAAACTGAATCCGTTCTGGGAGTTCGTTCAACTCCTGGAACCATTTGAAAACCATGGCGCGGCTTCCGATTGGCTTGCTGCACTCAATAGGAAGCCGCAGAAGCTGCGTCGGACATTCGGCTTCTAAAAAACATTCACAAACCAGAACACTCACTTCCAGGTTTGCGGCATTCGGGAGCCGATTTGTTTGGGAGCCAAGCCGTTTGACAACCAAGGTACCACTGTATTGCAGTTGGTTTCCTTAGCTGATTCTAGTCTTAAGGACCTGAAGCCATGGACAATAATGAAGATAATATCTTAAGAGATGGTGGGGACCTACTGTTGGCTAATCACTTACAGAAGAGAATGAGAGGAGCAAGAGTGGTATGGAGATTATATCGAGGAGATTCATTACAGTTATTCTATGGCTGCTTGCTCTAATGGTTTATATGCAATATGCTACTTAATATTAGTTCAAAGGCAATTGAGTAGCTGCAATACAGCAGCATTAGGGCTTTTGCTTCATTACATGTTTGTGGACTTCACAGAGATGTCTGGTGGGTCCACGGTGGGTACAGAATTCCAGGCTAATTGCGTTTTCGTCTGCTCCAGCCAAGGCTCTTGTCTCTTGTTTCATAAGCATGAGACCTTGCTAAGAAAATTCTCTAATGTGGAATGAAGAACAACAAAGATCTGGTAGGAGAAAAAAAGAATAGCTATCAAAACTGAAATGAAATGTAAACCTTAAGAAAACATTGATGAGAATGTATGGATGAGATTGAAATGGGTAAGAGTCGTTAATGGCCTTGTTGGTGCCTGATGGCAAACCATAGTCAGAAACTAATTACGGCTTGTTGTGAATGAGCAGGGTGTGGTTCATGCTGCTTAATCGCACTCGTTCTGCCCTGCTTCCTCTCGAAGAAAACCATGGCAATTGGTTTAGTGTTACATGTAGACTAGCACTTGTGGTTTGTAGCACTCCAAACAAACATGACTTCTGCTCATGGTTTGGAGAGAACCAAGCTGTGAGTGGTGCTTTGCATGTAATGCTAAGCCAAGTTCACGGTCCTTCTCCTGGAAGCAGGCAAGACAGGTTAAGTGAAACCAAGCACCAAGCACCATGCACCATACCTTCATTCCCAGTAAGCCATCGTTTGCTTCTAACTGTTGTTTACCACTGCATGCAAACTAGTTAGCTCATTAAGGTATTTATTGAGCATGTTACCATCTTAGATTAGGGGCCAATCTACATGTTTTCTTTAAAAAAGCACAAGACAGAGTCTTTCTGATAATGTATCATAGGGGAGGGGAACCTGTGTTTCAGGGCCAAATGTGGCTCTCCAGGCTTTGCTTTTGGCCCTTGGAACTTGCCATAGGCCACAGCTTTCACTAGCCCTACTTTGTCCCCTCCTGGAGTGTGCTTTTGCCTGACTGGAATATGTCCTTGAACTCTGGTGATGCCTCTTGCTTGCCTGAATGGAGGACAGAGGAGTGTGTGTGTGTGTGTGTGTGTGTTTAGAAACTAGCCTACTGTACGAAGGCAAAAGGTACATCCATTGATTCACCCACTTTTGCTTCTGGCCCCAGTCAAAAGGTGCACCACCCCTTCTCTACCACGCCAGATTACATTTTGGGGTGGTATATTGCTGGTCTTCTAGTAGTTTGCTGTTTATCGAAAACTATGTCGTGGAAAAAGAGCCTAGTCTAGTATTTTCTGGTGGACAAGGATTTCTACATGACAAACCATTCAGTCATGCTTCATTTTGAACTGCTACTGCCTGGAGATGATGGTACTATATGCTTTTCCCAAATGTATAGGTCAGTTTTAAGTGGCTTATTCAGGTTTCATGTCAACTTTGTCAGTGTAATCAAACCTGTTGTAAATTATCCCAGTGAAGATTAGGCATCAACCACACAGTTAAATGTGAAGCATGAAAGTGTTTTAACTAACCCTTTTCCTCAAGGTAATGCGCAAGGATGCCTGGGCTGCAAATGGGAGAGATTCTCACAAATCTGATTTTCCTGCCTAAACAGATAAACATACATCATTGCAATGGTAATGTAGATGTGGCCTTTCCTGCTTATGTGTGAAAGAGACTTCCAGCAATTCATGTTACCTTAAATATATATTCCTTACCAGATAGATTATCTCATATGGGTTTCAACAATGTTTGCTGAAGACATAGAAACTCTGGAGCAGGTATCTTTCAAATGTCAAAAAAAGTGAATTTTTTAGAAACAGATTTAATTTGAGAAATTTATCTAAAACCTAAGATAAATTTGTTCAAGGACATGGAATTGGTTATCTTTCTTTTCAACAGCAGCAAAACCATCTATAATTATAACCGGAAAATGCTGAATCTTCCCCGTTATGGATTGGTTGTTAAGAGACAAGGGACATGGTTTGCATGGAAAAATTGACAAACTTTGTGAGTAAAGGCACGTAGGCTGCTAAAGAGCTTTATTGAAAAGTGAAGTATGTAATATTTTGGAACGACAAAGTGCCAAAAAATCTACAACGATAGATTTGGGGCAATATTTAAGGACACTCCTTTATGATGTTTTAATTATCTGTGAATGAAGTCCTGTGTACTTAAGTTGACCATGTTAAAGAGATGTTGTTAACTGAACCTTAATTTATTCAACCTTACTCATTCCACTGAGAAAATGAATAGACTTTATTTGATGAATAGATCTTATTGCACTGATTTTATGGGTTATTGATAGCCATTTGGAGACTTGGAGGAATTTATTTTAGTGTTCAACACTGAGCATCATACAGCTTCACAGACACTTTGAAGAATGTACACTGGAACGTACCGCAGAGGCTTTCCTTCTCGTGAAGTCTTCTGTGGCATGGTTTGCATGTTTTTATTCTTAGAATATGTATTCAGAACCCTTTCAAACATGCCTCTTGATTTGTTAAAGTCATTACAGAGTGGTTTAAAATTACTTGAACTGGACCTTGTTTTTGAACCTTCTATTGTTGTTTTTCAGCCTGGGAATGAGTTATATATCATACAAAGAATTTGAACTGGTTTCAATAATTAATTACAGGAGAGGACAAAGAACATCAAAGGGGGGAAATGAAAGCAATCCATAAGCTGGTGTTGTTGTCTCTGTCAAGGGCAATTAATATCCTAATCTAACCTAGGGCAGTTGAGACCAGTGCATGGTATGCACAGATGTTGACAGAATGTGGAGTCCTGTTAACCCCTTTGGGGTCTCTATCAAGCTCTGTCTTGCTATCACTAACAGCAGGGGGTCATTTGAATACCAGGCTCTTTAGAGAAAGGGGGGTGGATTCAACGCTGTGAATCAAAGTGACATTGTCTTCTCCTTGTATTTAGCATCTCTATTGTTATAAAACATGTTCTGCTGCATGAAAAGATTCTTTTACTTCTTGAATTATGTACATATTTGGTTGATTCCCCTCATCTGAAATAAATATAACAACTGGTGTAATTTGTTTTCTATATACCACAACAAAAGCAATTTTGTGTGTGCAGATATTTTCCTATGTCTACCAACTGTTTGTGGTCGCTATATTTCCAGTAGCTAGAGTTTCAGAGAAATGTGGGCATTAAATGGGAACCATGTGGTAGGGAGTAAAAAAATCACTTCCTGCTTTTAGAACATTAATTGATGAAGCCCTTCTGACAAACATATTCAGTCATTGGAATTGTGATAAAATATAGAAGCAGCAGTCTCTGTTGAAGAGAGTTTTATTTCTTATGGACATTCATAGTGGGAAAATGTAGAATACCATCCTCTGTTGTTTACATAAAGGTAAAGGGACCCCTGACCATTAGGTCCAGTCGTGACCGACTCTGGGGTTGCGGCACTCATCTCACTTTATTGGCCGAGGGAGCCGGCGTACAGCTTCTGGGTCATGTGGCCAGCATGACTAAGCCGCTTCTGGCGAACCAGAGCAGTGCACGGAAACACTGTTTACCTTCCCGTCAGAGCGGTACCTATTTATCTATTTGCACTTTGACATGCTTTCGAACTGCTAGGTTGGCAGGAGCAGGGACCGAGCAACGGGAGCTCACCCTGTTGCAGGGATTCGAACCACCGACTTTCTGATCAGCAAGTCCTAGGCTCTGTGGTTTAACCCACCCGCGTCCACATAGAGACACTTTATTGATTGCCAAGTATACTTGCTATATTAGATATATCTCGCCTACTGGGGCGGGGAGGGGTGGTAATGCTGAAGGAAATAGGCTTACATTCTTGAAAGTAGCTGGCAAAAGAGAAACAGAATTCTGCAGTTGGCTGACAAAGAGGACATTGGCAGAGTTCGAAGAAGTACAGTATGCTGTTTCTTTTGAGAAAACCAATTCTGCTTTACAAGCTAGTGCTAGGTGTCCAGTCCACCCCAATGTGTATTTTCAGGCAGATATTGTGGAAACAACATCTTCTCCATAAGGCTATCACAAGGAAACAGATATTGTAAAAAGCTGTCCCTAAACTAAGTTTGTGTGTGTGTGTAGTACAGAACAATAAATTATCTGTGTTGTTTTGCTCTCATCTGCCTGTTTGCATTTACTGAATGATATCAAATTATTCTGGTTTATTATAGATTTCTAGTCACCACCTCTGGATTTATTCTAGTGTGTTAGTGGACCCTTAATGTGAAATTCCATTGCTGTATGACCACACACTACCTCTCTTTTTTGAGGCATTTGAGTCTGATAATAGGCAGCAGGGTGAGGCAACTGTCCTTTTAGGTCTATGAACAGAAGGAGGATCTTGTTATTCCTGTCCATCCTGTCAGTGCACTGCATGCAAAGTGTCCTCTCTTCATAAATGGTTTTAGAGCACCCAGAAACGAAGAGATAAACCCATGTTTACTTCTGTTCTTTAAGCTGGATATTGTTACCAACTTTCTCTTTCTTGAGATTTGAGCCCGTTGCACCTATAAAATGTTGTCGAGGGGCTCTCTCTTTGGAAGGAATTGTCAGCAGCAGCGAGGAGTGTTTCCCCCCGTCAGAACCTGCAATTATATTATTCGTAAACTTAGTAAGGGTACAATACTTGTTAACATATGAAGGCTTTAGATAGCTTTCTTGGCTAATAATATGTGTTACCTGGGTGGATAAAATCACTTAAAAAAACCACAATTTAAGTTAGTGGGCGCCTGTCGGTCGGATCTCAACAGGAATGCCGTTTCTCAAAACAGGGGCAGGCAAATGACTGCGGAGAACGAGGAGGAGGCTACCGATATTGCAGGGAATCTGAAGGAGAAGCCCTCCCGCAGAAAGCAGTGACCTCCTTGGGCATTTGCGTGGAAGAATTGCGCACCATACCCGATTTGAATCCATTCCTCAATGGCGGCTAGGCATGCGTTTAACCCCCTTAACTCGCCCCTTGAGCTTTGCAGGACTCCATCCCTCGGATGCTCCGAGGGGGACTCCCAGACTCCTATGCAAACCCAGACGCTACTTCGCCGCATCCGCCCGGATCGACCACAGCACAGGCGCCCACGTTGCTGCTCCGACTTTCCCCTGTAGAGGGCGCGGGAGAGCAACGGTTTTTTGTAATCATCGACTTCAAAAAAAGAAAAAAAGAAAATGAAGCGATCCCTGGTCATGTGACGCGCCCGAATCCTCCTGCGCTTCCTTTCTGGGCGAGGGCGGTGCTCGCCTTCTCCCGGCGGCGTTGGCTGCTTTCCGCCGGGGGGTCACGTGGTGAGGCCTTAGGCCCCTCCTCTCAGCTGCTGGGCTTTGGGGCGGCGGGGCTGTGCTTGCCGCGGGGGCTGCTGGGTAATCCGACTCCAGAGAGGGAAAGAGAAGGAGGGAGGCGGCGGCGGCGGCAGAGACTGGCGTCGTCGGGGAGGCCCTGACACCGCCGCCCTCTCGCGTTTCAGCGCAGCCCCGGCTCGGCGGCCCCCAGACATGGAGCGGCGGGGGAGCCGGAGATGGAACTCCGCCTCCGCGCCTTTCTCTCCGCGGTGATCTCCCTCGGCCTGCCCCTCCTCTCGCCTGTGGCGGCGGCGGCGGCGGCGGCTGCTGCTTCTTCTGGGGCCTTCCTGGCTCTCCTCACGCCCGCCCGGCGGTGGCGGCAACCGGGAAATGGTCGGGGTGTAGCGACGGAGCCAGCGGAGGTGAGTGGCCGGGCGGCTCGGGGCTGAGCTGGCGCCGCTGTCGGTGGCACTTGGGCTGGGGCGAGGCAAGGTAAGGTAGGCCCCGCTTCTCCCCCCCCTCAGGTAGCGGGAAGAAGGAGCCCTCCCTGGGGATGGGTGAGACGGCCCCTCCCTCCTCGCTGCCGAGGCTCTTATTACACCCCCGTCCCAGACACCCCCCCCCCGATAGAAAGCGTCGAAAGTCGCCTCAGGATGTATCTCCCCCGCTCTTTCCCTCTTCTTCCGGGAGGGGTGGTGGTGGTGGATGGGTAGGCATTTTCTGCTTCCGCTCCTCCCTCTCTACTTTGGAATGGGCTTCCTTTCTTCGCTTCTCCCAAGCCCCGGATTCTCCCCGTCCTCCCTCCTTCGAAATTCAGGGGAGCTCCTCTCCCTTGGATCCCTTTCCTAATCTGTCGCTTACTGCTCTCCGTACTTCATCCTTAAGCGAGGTATCCCCAGAATAACTGCTAGCATAGGGATAAGCACACCTGGTTACTAGCGCTTCTATTTCTCCCCCCCCCCCCATATATATGCCGTATCACATAAATGCACACACGTGAGGGCTTCTGATGATACATTGTGTGTTCGAAGGATGGAAGCAGAGATGGGATGGCACTGCCTTTCTTTCCCAGAAGTGCCCGTAGCTTGAGATAAATGTGCATCTGAGCTTGTTCTTGGATGGTTTTGCTAACTAAACCACACCACCTCCTCTATTGCAATAGTTGGGTTTTAATCCCACTCACTCCAGTGATCAGTCAGCAGTTGTTATGTTTGTTATGTTGTTGAAATACTGAGTAGCTCTTAGGACAGATCAGGCAAAGCGATTGTAGCTCTGTAGATTGCTTTTTGAGTGAGTTTTCTGGCAGATCCTATCTGTCTATGTCAGCAGAAGTTCCTCTAAAAGTGATATGGGGATTTCACCATCTCTTTTGTTACTATACCCAAAGCTGCAGTAGTCTCACCATTTGAAGGAAGGACTGTCTTGATCTCTGTTACTCCACACAGAATCTGAATTTGAAATGTCTTATCCAATGTAACACGGATAAGATACATATTAACTGTATATCTATTATCTCTTTAACTGTAATACTGAGGGCAGGTTTACATAATATTAGTTCTGTATTTGTGGGACATCCCAACTGTCCTTAACAATGAGTATTAACAAATATAACATGTGAATTGGGTAATTGTGAACAGAGCAGTCCTTCCGCAAAGGTCTACTATCACTGGAACTCCTGCTGGCACAGCTCATGTGTTGTGTTGATCTCAGTACTGTATGTACACCTGAGTAAGAACAATCATAATTACTTGTGCAAAAATGTATTTGAACTGCTTGTGTATAAGTATGGAATGGTAGCTATAGTTTGGATGGGATCCAGAAAGCCTTGGATGATACAGCTCTGGGCCAACAGTGTTGATAGAAGAAGCTTTCAATTGTGTTGATCTCTTTCTAGGCAGAAATGAGATGTTAATGACTCAGACTTAGTTCCTTATCATCTGTTGAAAGAGCTTGACTCTGAGAAATGTGAAAAAGAAACATTTTACAATTTACTATATTGCCTTAAGGAATCAGGACAGTATCCTTGCGCTGTGATTTGAAAGGTATGGTGTTGAGAGTGAGAGGAACGAAAGTCATTTAGCAAAGAGTAGTGTTCCAAGGAAAATACTGCTCAGACAAGTATCACACTTCTTTCCTTTGTTTATTACTGTGCCTGTTACCTTCAGCAAATGACTGTTGTTTATCAGGCTGATAATTTAATGGGGACATTTGGATTTAAATCTGTTGAATCCTATTGACGATAATAGGATTAAGCTAGTTTAAATCTAAATACTTTGCTTTAAGTGACGGTGAGTTCATAACCTAAGCCCCACAATTTGTTTGGACTAAATTTTCTATATATCACAAAATTAAGGCTAAAGAACCTCTTATCTTACTTTGTATGCACTTGACTATTACTATGGGATGTACCAGAACAGAAGTTTAACAAAGACTCCACCAATACTTATGAGATTACATTGTTTATTGTCAATAAAGTTATGATTTCCTCCTGACTTAAATCTTGTCTCAAAGCTGCTGTAGCCACAAGTGGGGGCTGATTTCTGGTTTAAGCTCTTAAGCCCATATGTTTTCCTCTCTGCACATAATAGCCTCTAGGTTGGAGCAAATTTAAATTTGGCCTTCAGCACAGGGGCAAAGGGTTGCAAGTCCAAATTGCCCCCCTCCTTAAAGATGTCATGGAACTCACATGCCATATATAGGTTTATTTTTTTACCTGAATGGAACTTAAGTTTATTCACCCTCATCTTCTCTATCACTGACCTCAGACGAATAGAGAGATGACACTGCTTCACCAGGAGTTGACAGTTTTCATCAGTATATTGATAGCCAGGTCAGGTAGCCAGCACCAGTTGATGTAAGTTTTCTGAGTAATTTTGAATTAGAAAACTATTTCTCCTCTCCTTACGTATATGTGTGTGATTCTTAATTTGCAAAGTATATATGCTTTCTAGGGAAAATGACCTGTTAAATTGTAGTTTAACTGGTATGCAGCAGGGAATCCATTTAGTGATTTTATCCTCATCTTCAGTTCTAAACTGATGGTATGGTGAACTAAAACCTGTCCTTAGATCTTTGTCAAATGCATTTTTTGGGAGACAGGGAGTTGTCTTGGTTAGGCTAAAACTTGGATGAAGGGTCTATATACTTCCTGACAGGAGATCCCTGCCAGTGCTTGTGTCTTGCTGTGTTCTCCCTGTTCAGTTATTCTAAGGTAGATTGCAGTCATTGTCATTTTAAAATATGGGACTTCCCAGTAGCAAGTGGCAAGCCCATGAAAGAGGTCAGTGAATAGACACAGGCCTCCCTAGTCCAGTTCTAACATTTTATTTTCTGAAGCACCCTGGTTCTCATAATATTTCCTATAGAATGTACCCTGCCCTTTTATTATTGTTTGTCTGCGAGGCACTATATTCACTGATACTGTATAAATAATCAACAGTATTTATCTCTTCTGTTTAAAGAATCAGATGATCATAGTTTGAACATGCAACTAAAAATGAACTATATGCATAATCAGCAGCTGTTTAGTAATGTTTGGAAATGCTAAGGACATGAACTGCCACTATTAAAGTGTTTAAATAATATCCTAATAAATACTAAACTAATACCAAATTTCTGAAATGAGCTTTGACCAGAAACCATGGTGCAGCAAATTTAGTGGCACTCTGCTGACAGTAAGACTTTCATCAGAGGGAAAGGGAGGAAAACCTCCCTCTGTATTCTCCCCCCCCCCCCTCATGATTGCTCTAGAGCAGGGGCGCCCAACTCCCAAGAGACTGCGATCCACTCACAGAATAAAAAACTGGCAGTGATCTACCCCATTTTTGGGGTGTTCAGGTCAAAGTTGTTGAGCTTCGTTCAGGGACAAAAATGTCAAAATTGTGGAAAGGGGAAAACTCACTCACCAAAAGATCGCTAAGAAAACAATCTCTCTCACAGCGAAAAGTCCATCTTCCGTTACAGCTATCATGCGAAAATGGAGGACAGGCCGAGGGGGGTGGGGCTGGATGCTCTGATGACAATGCAAAGGAAAAGGAGACCGCGATCAACTGGAACCTTCCAGGCATCAAACAGTTGATCTCAATTGACCTGTTGGACACCCCTGCTCTAGAGGATCCTCCAGTCTGTCAAGCAAGCAACTGAGAGGGTCTGCCTTTGTAAATTACAAACTGCTTATTGACGAATCAATGGGTAATGCAAGAGGTCTTTGGGAGATGTGGAAAGGAGATCTAGGTATCAGCACTGTGAAACATGACAGGTTTGATAAGGTCTGGCCCTATTTTATAAGTTACATGAATAACTCACCTTAATCCACTGCACCATATGACAATGTGGAGTTACATGGATATGAAATTATCTGTTCATTGTGTTGCTTAGTGATCACTGTATTGTAACAGGAAAATATATTTTGCATTTGTATATCCCTGGTCCTGAATGGGGTAACTGTGCCCCTGAAGGACCAGGTGCACAGCCTGGGAGTCATTCTGGACTCACAGCTGTCCATGGAGATGCAGGTCAATTCTGTGTCCAGGGCAGCTGTTTATCAGCTCCATCTGGTACGCAGGCTGAGACCCTACCTGCCCGCAGACTGTCTCACCAGAGTGGTGCATGCTCTAGTTATCTCTTGCTTGGACTACTGCAATGCGCTCTATGTGGGGCTACCTTTGAAGGTAACCTGGAAACTACAACTAATCCAGAATGCAGCAGCTAGACTGGTGACTGGGAGCGGCCGCCGAGACCATATAACACCGGTCTTGAAAGACCTACACTGGTTCCCAGTACATTTCCGAGCACAATTCAAAGTGTTGGTGCTGACCTTTAAAGCCCTAAATGGCCTCGGTCCAGTATACCTGAAGGAGCGTCTCCACCCCTGTTGTTCTGCCCGGACACTGAGGTCCAGTGCCAAGGGCCTTCTGGTGGTTCCCAGAAGTTACAGGGAACCAGGCAGAGGGCCTTCTTGGTAGTGGCGCCCGCCCTGTGGAACGCCCTCCCACCAGATGTCAAATAGAAAAACAACTACCAGACTTTTAGAAGACATCCGAAGGCAGCCCTCTTTAGGGAAGCTTTTAATGTTTAATATGTTATTGTATTGTAGTGTTCTGTTGGAAGCCAACCAGATGGGCGGGGTATAAATAATAATAATAATAATAATAATAATAATAATAATAATAATAATAATAATTATTATTATTATTACTATTTAAATCACACTGTGATTATTGGATTTGAATTGTTTTATTTTTAAAAAACCTTTAATACAGTGATTCTCAAATGGTGTGGCATTTGACATCAAGTATAGTGGGAAGATTCAAGGATAATCAAAGAAATATTTAAACATTTCAGTGTAGTATAGGATCATAATATGTTTTTATTTTCAGAATATGGATAAATATTTTTTCAAAATGAGAACAAGAGCATCAAGAATATTGAGGACAATCCTAGTTGTCATTTATAATTATATTTTGGGAGTTATTCAAGTTCTTATGTAGCTGCATTGTTTTACACTTTCTGGATGTCCCACGATCATATTATAAAATAGTTGTATTCTGTGTTATAAATTAAGCACGAGCAAATTTTCTCTGGTACAGAGAAAAAGTTTGAGAACCACTGCTTTAATAAATACCTTTTGGGGGTGAAATTTCTTTCCTCCCAGTACCACTGATTGACGTCTTACTGTCAGCTGAGCAACACCACTCGACACAACCCACTGTGAATATAAAACTATATATAAAATTCTGAAAAGCTGGTACCTATTTATATCCTTCTCATATTTTACATAGTGAATATATATAATAGCTCACATAGTCCTACATATAAATGAGACTTTTTGTCTTATTTTTGAAGCAGTATTGAATATATGCTTCCCATCCTTATTCTGCTTTCAGATAAGATGGCAGTATTGGCAAGTAGGAAGGAATAACGTTGTGGTGAAGTAGTTAAGTGTTGTTTGTCAACAACTAGAATGTGTTCATGTAGTCATGGTTTTTTGCTCAGTCTTAGATTTATGAAGACCAGTGGTTTGATGAAAAGCCTGGTTAATTTATGCTTTGCTTTTGCATTTTATTGCAGTAACAGGTATGGTTTGCTAGAAGACATTCTGTTATGATTATATCCTTTGAGTCAATAGGCATGTTCTGTTTGGCACAGACCATAGATATCATGCTATGGGAGGTGCATAAGCTTCATACTTATAAGTGTCTGGGCAAAAAAAATGCAGCCACTCAGGCAGAAATGGATTGAGGAATTGAAGGATTTGTATAAGATTTACTGGGTAATCCATAAAGAAGTGGAAGTAAGGCAGTGTCTGTACCAGCCCTCTGAATTACCCATCAAAGTTACTAGCCAATAAATAAATAAATAACCAACCAACGTACAGTACCTGCCTTGTACTTACAAGAGGAGTTGGTAGAGTAGAGGGGTCTTTCTAGCCTTTTTTATGAGTAGGTGAGGAAAACATTTGAAATGAAGCTGACTAGTGGAGGGCACATAGAATGTTCCCTGCCTTGTTCTCTCCTCACCTGGTTTCTGTCCCGGATGTGCAGAAAGGGGCTTCACTGCCTGGTTGCTGAGCATAGAAGGCTTGTAAGTGAAGGCGTGGGTCCCTGTGTCACTTCATCAGCTCGTTATGTTTCTTTGTTGAGCCACACAAGGTACAAAGCACTCTTCTATGTGTGTCCAGAACAGAAGCTTAGCGGACTATCAAAGCAACCCAGCCTTCCACTGACAGACTCCTTGATTTCAGTTCTAGGTGAGGAGGAGGCAAAGTGCCCTCCTATACAACATAAAACTGAGCAGACTGCCAGAAGAAGCAGGTGGGTGGGTGGGTGTGCGCGCGCACACACAAACAGTATGTAGCACCCTTAATCGAAAAATCTCAGGATGGTTAACATTAAAATCCAATTGAATAACCGTGTACTGGAAGCAACCATTTTACATTCATTCAATTGACACACAACCATGCACACGCTCATCATTACTGAAGCAGAAGATGGGTTCCTGTTCTTAATAGTTATAGTAAAAATGTTAGACTGGGGGAAATGGAGAGGCTCAGGTAGTGAAGAATGAATGCAAACAAATGTAGCTACATGCACATGGCTTAATTTTAGTTGGGAATGTGGGCTAAGGTTAGTGCAATCCTATGTTGCTCAAAAGTAAGTCCCATTGCTTTCAATGAGAGTTCTTTGCAGCTAAATGTGTACTGGAATGCAGCTTTAAGCCCAAAGCCTTATAGAAGAGACAAATGTTGGGCTGAGGTTTGGACAGTGAGGAAAGGGGATGGGAACATCAAATGGCAACAGAAAGGCATAGAGGGTCACCATCCGAAGTGTTAGCAGAGTGTAATTGTGACAATATGTTAAGACTTAAGCTTGTGGCCATATGACTTTGGAAAAGTTTATGCTTCAAGAGAGTTGAGCCAAATTCTTGTTCATTTTTGCAGTTAAGTGAGATAATACATTGGAGAAGATACTAAAATTGTTGATGTATTCATAAGAAGCTCTTCTCAGTTAAGAAGGTGATGATACCTTTGTAGGCATCAAATTCCTGAGCATTGAGAGAGCTGTTAATTCCATTGTGTTTCTACAGTACTTCCACTTCTTGCCATAGTTGGTTTCTCAGTCACCTGACATATATCAAATAGTCTTAACCTGATGATTTGATTATATGACTAATGTTATATTAAGGCAGTGAATAAGCTATAGTGGATAGTAATGTACAGACTGTGTATTTGAATTTACAGAGAAATGATGAATACCTACATACTTTTGGTTCACATATATTTTTGAGTTTAATTAATTATGGAAATAAGACAATACATCAGGAACTGTCAGAGCTATGTACTTGGGCATGTAAAAGCATGCCCCACAGAAACTCTGCATGCTAATCATTCTGCTGTAACTACAAGAACTAAGAGTGATATCTAAGTACGTCATACTCAGATTAGCGCCATTGAAATCAGTGAACTTGTAGAACTTAAGTACATTCTGAGTATGACTAACACTGGATATGACCCTAAATATCAAATTCTCTGGAATAATATCCAGCTTTTCTCCAAATAGTGTTGATATATTAATTTCTTTGTCTTGTGGCTTTTGTCCTGAATACTGTAGGTATTCAGGATTAAGTGAAGCTCAAGTCATCCACTGGTATAAGGATAACTGAACAGGAAACTGTTGAAACCAAAGACACTTTGTTTTATTTCAGTGATAGACAAAGCTGATAAAGGTTTATTAGAGCTTTCAGAATGAAAGTGGATGAAGCCAACTTTGAATGTTGTTTTGTTGTCTTTTAGCTTGCTTTTGCTTTGTTGGTGAAACAAGGAACAGTCAGGCTAGAATAATCCTGTGTATTTTGAATGAAGTAGAAACACTTTTGGAAACAGACCAGTGCAACTATAACTTTACTAACTTCAGTCAGCAGGGCTTATCATAACTGGGGAATCTCGTAACTGCAACCAAGCAAGTTGGCAGCATTTTTATGCTTCCTTTGGAACAATGAGGTTCCAATTATAGAGAAACTGTCATCTCTGATACTCTCATAATATTGAGACTTAATTATTTTAATTCATTATATTGTTATTTGACAAATAATGTCACATGAAGCCATATTTTATCTTGTTATCAAATAAACTGATATTTATTAAAGTGACAGAGCTTCAGACCTGGTATTAAAGGTGAAAGAAATAAACATAACAGATTATGGCATTTAATTGTGAACTTGGCAAACTATGCCCTCATAAATTTATTCTGCATTATTACATTCCTGGCAGTTTCAGCTGAAATACGATTTTTAAAAGCCCCTTTTATGTGCAAGATTATAACAGCCCTATGCCAACATTATTGCTACGAGTGAGGCAGTCTGTAACTGACGCTGACATGAATGCCTGTGTATATCAGATACATGCATTGATACAAGTTTGCTGTGTATCAAAGCTAACCATTGGATACTAAACTACTGTAAAAGATACCTGCCTTTGAATGATAGGGACATATTCTTGTGCACAATGGGTATATTACATCACTTATTTCAAGACTTTTTGAATTTCTTACTGAGCAAATGTATTTACTTTTAGCTTTCAGAAGCATATATTATATCAGAAATGACCCAAAGGCCTTCAGTTAATTAATGTTGCCTCCTAGGGTGGTGCTCATATTTTAGAGTGGAGGGTAGAACTTAGTCCTTAATAATATCTTGTGGATTTTGTATTGTCAGTTGTTTTAGTTTTTTCCTGGTTTTAAATTGTCTTTTACATACTTTTGTCAGGTCACATTGAGACTTTATTGTAAAAAGTAACTGATAAATGAAATAAATAATTTGCTCATTTTAGATTATACAAGTTTGTGTAGAACTGCATTAGCTCAGCATATACTTGGTATTTTGAAATGATTTCTTAGATCTGCTGTACTTCTAACTATTTCTGGTGGTAGTTAGGTGGATAGGCATCCTGTGGAATAACAAAGACCTAGTTATTTATAGCTGTGCTGGAGCTTATTTATCATTCATAGCCAAATATTGGCAAACATAGCTCATGTTGCATCATGTCTAGTTCACTGGCACTGAATGTGCTTTTGCTTATGAAAGCATTTAAACAACAAACCATTCAAAAGCCCTCAAGACCACTGAAATGGTGATTTCTTCTCAAGGAGATACTTCAAAACTCACTAACATTCTTTAATAGAATTTTTAAATCTTGTTTTTCAAAAAGCCTTATACATAAACGCGTAAATGCTTGTATTTGTGTTTTGGGCATGAAACATGGCAGTCGGCTATACAGTACATTCATTTGATTTGAATAGCACTGCACTGTATCTCAGTGATACTGCATGTGCTTTGCATCCCAAAAGTTCCAGGTTAAATCTGACATCTTGACATAGATCTGGGAAAGACTGCCTGAAAGTGTTAAACCCTGGAGAGCCACTGCCAGTTGGTGTGAATGGTATTGAACTACATGGACCAATGGTATCACTCAGTATAGCAATTGTGCATGTTCTTAAGAGGACAGTACTGTAGTTTAGAACGTATTAGATAATGACAGGGGTGAGTAGGAGGAAATGAAACCACATCCAAAAATGGTGACATCCTTTGACATCTTAACATCCTTTATCCTACCAATTTCCTAGTATGTGTGATATGTCTTGTTTTGTTTTGTTTTGTTTTTTGTCAAATGAAGGTAGAATGACTTTTAAAGATTGATATGTAAACTTCTGCCTTTGGCCAAAATGCTTAGTGTTTCAGAATAAATGTTCTTATTGTCATAGAACAAGGGTCAGCAAACTTTTCAGCCATGGGCCGGTCCACCGTCCGTCAGACCATGTGGTGGGCCAGACTATATTTTTTTGCGGTGAGGGGGGGATGAACGAATTCCTATGCCCCACAAATAACCCAGAGATGCATTTTAAATAAAAGGACACATTCTACTCATGTAAAAGCGTGCTGATTCCTGGACCGTCTTGCAGCTTTAAAATAAATAAGTAGAGTTTAATTTTTCAAAATCACCCTTTCATAGATAGTTGATGGTAGTGAATGTATTTAACTCTGGTTTTAACACTTAGTATGTCACTTCATTTGATCTTCAGTGGTGTTTATCCTTCTACCTTCCAGGTATATTTGCCTGAGGACAAGCTTAAGGTTTGAAAAGTCACCTGCAATGTTGGTTTTTAAAGATAATTACTGATTGAAGTTTGCTTTTGCTTTTGTTATAAAGCTTCTAATTTAGTAAATAACTGTTGCTGTTTTGCCAGCTTAAAGGTTAATTAAAGTTACTAAGTTAATTGTTTGCCTTCTAGGCATGTTTCAAATAATACTTTTTAATATAAAAGCTAAACATCATAGCTAGAGCAATTTCATGATTTCCTAATGCATTCTGTCTTTAATATTCATAGTAATATTTCTCATTCTGGATAAATGGTGCATTTTGTTTAAAAATGTTGGGTAGTATCCAACATTGCTATTCTGCTAGTGCAACAGACTTCTACTTGCACAACAAAATCCTCCCTGCAGCCCTGGCATACCCTCCACATCTGTTCTAGAGGGTTGCAAGACCCTCTGGAGAAGATTTTGGTGGTGTGGGGGGAGAGGAAGTCCCATAAGTCACACTTAGCATTAGATATAATCCATTACACTGGTACCTCAACTTATGAATGTGATCCGTTTCAGGGTGCCATCCGCACCCCGAAAAGTCTGTAAGTAGAGTGTTGCTACTGCGCGTGCGCAAAGCACATAGTTTGCTTCTGCGCATGCACTGAACCCGGAAGTAAACACTTCCAGGTTTGCCGCGTTCATAACCTGAAAAGCTGCAACGTGAAGCAAACGTAACATGAGGTATGACTGTACTTCCATTCTAGTTTATAAAGGAGGGTGTTACTGAGAAGGCAATGGATTATACAAAATACGTAAAGTGAGATTTATTCCACTAGCTGTTAATGGTTACGTAAGATTCAGTTTTGCGATGAACCTTTGTGAGCTTTCCAGAACCTTTGAGAGTTTACTTGGCTCAGTCTGTGACTGGGTGGAGTGGACTGACTATAAACGTTCTGTGCAATAAGTCATCAGCCAGATGTTTCTTGTGAAGAAGCTCTTCACTGTGCCCCATCAAGTGGTTATTAGTGGCAGTTAAACTTATGGCTCTGGAAATCTTGGGGTGACCGCATACCTATGTGTTTAGAAGATACTGCACATTAAATAATCTCTTCTTATAACAGGAGTGGGGAACTGAGGGCTGCATTCTCTCATGGAAGAACTTCTGGGGGCTTCATGCCACTGATGGATGAGGCCAGAGGCAAAAATGGATTGTGACTCTTGCCTTCTATAGTAGGCTACTATCCAGTCACACAAAAGTCAGAGGTTCTATACCCACACACCCACACCCTCCATCTAGGTTACCAAGAATCATTGTTAGAGGTCAAGGCCATATTCCAGCCAGGCAGAAGCACTCAATGTGGGTGCAGAGCAGGCCTGGGGAGGGGTGTAGACTGGGGAGAGGGACTTGCCCAGGATGAATGCCACCAAGGGTGAGACAGAGGCCTAGAGGGCTATATTTGGCCTCTGGGCCTACAGTTCCCCACCCACACTATATAAAGTAAGTGAATTTCATGGAGATTCCACAACTTAACTTCCTTCTGCTTGTAATAGACTGACAGCCTAGGCAGAAGTCAAATTATTGTGAAAATAGTGTTAATTGAAGTTGACCTAAGAGGATATCCAGCTTTGTGATCAGAGGTGTACTCATTTAATGAGGTTTTCCTGCCACCATTTCTTCACTGCAGCCCATACACCCTCAAGAAGCCTCTACTGAAGGTTGCAGGACTCAGGAAAGGCCCAGTACAGTATGTGACATGGGCCGCAGTGGGAGGGGGCAGTGACCAAAAATTAGATGGAGGCAGGTTGCACGTGGTATCGCTCTAGATGACTTTTGGGAAAGAAAAGTGGTGGCCGCTGTGAATTAACCCCCCCTTCCAAATTTGTTCTACCCTGTTTGATCTACCCTGTCCTCACCTTGGAAATCCAAACTAAAACTCAGCCCTAATTGAAAGTAAGTTCGTGTTCTGAACATGAAACACTCTTAGTGTGACTTTGCACTCAGCACACCATGTTCACAAACTTTCTTGTAAGTAGAATCTTGTTCTTAACTTAGATGCTTCCTTGAGCTTAAGGGGAATCCTTTTAGATTTATGGCATATATTTAGAGCAGTAGGTCAAATTAAAGCAGTGTTCTGTTACGTCAGATGTCAGTAAGCCTGTTTTATAAGGGAAACCTTCCAAGTTCTTAACCCACAAGGATCAGAAGCTCCTATTCAGGGAGGAAGTGTAGGCATTTTTAGAGGTTGTTGTAAATTTGGAGATGTTTACTGAAATGTGTATTTAGAGTAGAAATGTCATTTTTAGGGAACCTAGAAACAGCAAAGCTGAGAGCATGCTACGGAGGATGGACACCAAGGAGGCTCTGTTGGGGACAGAAAGAAAGAAAAATGAGGTAGATCAAACGTAGATGGCAATTGTTGTATATGGGAATGTGTGTTCATAGGCTGGCTGGTGGGAGGTGATTTGAATATAAAAAATAGAAAGCTGAAGTTAATAAAGTGTTTAATTTGATAAAAACCTTTGATTCTCATCTCGATTGGCCTATTCTAATTATGCAGGTAACATGATCTAAGAGTAGGAGTTCGTTTAAATAATGCTTTGCGGTTTTACATATCAAAGTAATTGCATAAGTTATACCAGTGTCATATCTGTAAGGCAAGTTGTAGTGTTGAGGCATTCCCTATCTTAAAAAGAATGCACCGGAGGGTGTTAAAGGGGAGGGGGGTTCATAAGACTGTCCAGGGGACAACCCTTCATCAGTTTTTTTACCTCTGTACCCATTTAGGTAATCAAATTGTTTTTGTTCATAGCAACATGAACCGTGAAGACCGGAATGCGCTGCGTATCAAAGAAAGAGAGAGGCGTAATCAAGAAATTCAGCAGGGTGAAGAAGCCTTTCCACCTAACTCTCCTCTCTTTGCTGAACCATATAAAGTTGTAAGTGCATGAGGTTTTTTAAAAATGCAGTTTTTATCTCACTCCAAATTAAAATGGTTTGAGTTTTCCCCCCTGTAATACAACTTCAGTATCATATGGTTTCATTAAAATATGAATAAATGTCATTTATATAGTGGTTCCAAGTCTTACATCCTCAAAATTCCTGTGATGTAGGCAAGAGTCTACAAGAGACATGACTGTGGAAGAGATTAAGACCTGTTGCTCTAGATCTAGAAAAAATAAAGAAACCTGGAAGTTGTATTGTTATGATTTGAACATTTTTAAAGTAATGTTGCTGAAATATAAGATTACTAGAATTTTATGACTGCTCTGGTTTTAACACAAGGACATTGTATCAACATTTTTTTTAAAAAAGAAAGAATTAAATATCTCATTACGCTAGTATCATTAACTATCCACACTTGAAACTAGCTTGCAGTTGAACAGCCTAAATTTGAAATTATAGAAATGATAAATGTGAATTAGAGCCCTAAAGTAGTTGAACAGATAATTGTTATAAAGTACTCTTGCCTTTGTAGTAAAAGAGTAATACAGCATATTAACATTTTTGAACTTTGTAGACAATTGTCTATTAATTACAAGTAATTGTCGGAGCTTGATGTTTTTAGTCTGGCTCTTTATGTGTAAGGTTCACTAGTTAATACTGCTAATTTGCTTTGTTCATGCAGTTAAATCTAATTGTAGCTGTTGTGAGTAAGATTGAAACCAAACTACAAGGAAGACTGGGTTATGAAATACTGTCAGTTTGAGAAATTTGGGTTTTGTTTTGTTTTGTTTTGTTTTAAATACTGACTTGTTTTTGTGAGGCTGCAAATGTATCTCCGTACAGCTCTCTTTCTGGCAACAGATTGGTTAAAGGTTAATTTTTTAAAATTGTCTGTCATTTAGCATGTGCATTTCACTAACAGTGACATATTTTCTTCATACCCCTGAATTTAAAGTTAACTTGGGTACATGTTTCCTTTCCTTCTCAATACCATATTCCTTCTCTGTGTTCTTCAAGGTGTGGTTACTGGACAATCAATACCATCTAATTATTTTGGTCTGTGATTTTTAGTTAGCGACTCATTCAAGGTGCTTGTCTCAAAGTTCTGCTGTTTATTACAAAAAATACATATGGTGAAGGGATTTGTGTTGACTAGTAAATGTTTGATATCAGGCAGCCTACAGAATACATTGCAATGTATGTATCTATCCATGGTGAGGTGGGAGTAAGGAGACCCATTGTCTCCTTTGCCATTTTTGTGTACATCAGGTTAAAATGGTTTTCTTTCAGGAGGCCTTTGCATTGTGGGTGCTGTTTTCTGCTCTCTTGTATTTTAATCTATGTTTTAATTTTTTTTTTCGGTTTCATGCTTCATTAATTATTTTTGTAAGCAGCTTTGTGATACATAGTAAAAAGTGTGGTATAAATTTCTTAAATAATAAATTAAACACGAGGGAAGGAGGGCACAATGACCTGTCTGTCTGATCTTGTTCCTCCTTCAGCCACCTTACATTTAAAAATGCCACTTAAGATATCTATAACTTCTCTAGTATAGGCTTTTAGCCATGTTATATATGGATTGGCCTGGGCAACGGGGGCAGTTGAATTCACTCCCAGCTATAAGATTGACCAGTGCTGATTTTGACTAACAATCACTAGAAAGAAAGAAAAACTGAAATCTTACTTGCTTCTTCTATCCTTTAAAAATATTCATAGGAGTGGAAGAAGCTGAAAGAAGGGAAAGTAGTCATTTATGTTTTTAGTCTTGTTTTTTAAAAGTATATGCATGATGGAAAGAGGTAGATACAGTGTACTGAAATACTAAGTAAGAGGAGTGCAGCTTAAACTACCTGAAAGGCATGTGAGTAGAGATTATAATAATAAATGGGTTTCAGTTATTTAAGAGGATTTTTTCAATTATCTATTTATCTTTGTTGCTTGAGCTTTACTACTTTAAAAAATCTGATTGGTTTCTAAATGTGCAAAAAACAGTTTTCAAACTGTTTCTTCTACCATAAGAAGCTTTTAGTGCCTTTCTCATTTTGCTCCCAGAACCATGCAAATCCTAATGAATGTGATGTCTTGGGAATTCCTAAGAAAGCATCCTGAAAGGCTCCGTAAATGGAGATTTCGCCTTTTGGTCCTTTGAACAGTTACTTAGCAGAACCAGGAAAGACCCTTATATGTTCTGGTTGAGAGACATGTAGAGGGACCGCTTGTCATGGCCACTTTGTTTGGTGAATGGTAGCGTTAGAAGGAAAATCTGGTTAGGGATTTACAGAGAATCATTTGTGCATTTCTGGAATGATAAATATAATGGGTGATATCCAATGGTGCCAATTCACAAGCAGAACATATTTCTGCAAGAACAGTGTGACTTCCCTTCTCCTTCTCCTCCTACAGCTCCCTGCATGCCCCCCAGGTCTGCTCTAGAGAGTTGAGGAACCCTCCAGTACATTGGAGGGCACTAAGGCTGCAGGGGAGGACAAGAGAAAGGGGAATTTCACTGGTGCAGTGTTGGATATTTCCTAATGACTACGCTGTTGGATTCCTTAACTACAAGTTTTGTTTCTGTACAGTAGGGGTGAGGAACCTCTGGCCCATATGCCATATGTGATATCAAATGTGGGCCCAGGTATCAATGTGGTGTCAGAGGAACAATTGGAACCTTAAAGTGAGTTCCTTCTTGTGCCTTTGCTGGAACAAGACATGCTCCAGGATCTTCAAGTAGTTTGCATTGAAACCACAGCTAAAATGGGAGACTTTAAGCAGTGGTGTTAGTTGAAACTGCTTCCTGCTCCTAAATCAAGTCTCTTTGAAAATGCACTGGGAGCACATATTCAGAGGGGCTCACCTTTCACTGTCAGATGGGTAGCCCCGCCCACAGCTCAGATTTAGCTGGGGGGGGGGAGGTACAGCAGATACTGATCTAGACTGCTGGGGGAAACAGTCTGCCACCCTTGCTGTATAGGATGTCAGTATGATATGAAAATGTTCTTCTGTTTTAGAAAAGAGATGTTTCTAATATTTATACTGCACATCTGAAATGAGGCTTCTTTTGAGCTTTCTAAAGGAAAGGACACTTTCACAGGAGTAGAATAAATTGCATTTTAATAAATAAGTAACCAGTAATTGCTGAATCTTGAATATTTTTGTCATGAATATGGAGTTTGTGGAATATTCCATCTTCTAGTAAGAAACAATATGATTCAATATGATTGAAGAGCTAGATATAATTTATATTGGTTTTAGTAATAAACAATAGAGGGCGCCTCATCAGTTAATTAAACTTTAGTTTACTGGTGGCAATTAATAAAAGTGCACAGTACTGTTAGTATATTCATGACAAAATGAATTTTGGTGAAATCAGTAAGCATTAGCCATTGTGGATGGCAGATTAAGTGGTTCCCACGTTAATTTTATTTTTGGTGCAAAATAAAGACTGACCGCTTTATTCTGTAGGTAAATTTCAAATATATGTTATCATAAAGGACATTCAGCTGGCCCAAAAGTTTAATTGTAGAAGGAGTGTATTTTAAAATAAACTTCTGCATCATGTTTTTGTTCCTTACACAGACCAGCAAAGAAGATAAATTATCTAGCCGTATCCAAAGTATGCTTGGAAACTATGATGAAATGAAGGATTTTATAGGTGACCGGTCCCTCCAGAAGCTTGTTGAAATTCCTAAACCAACAGTACCATCAACAACAGATGAAAAATCAAACCAAAGTTTCTTTGGTGATCAGAGGCACAGTACTGGCTCTCATCAGAGCAGCAAATGGACGCCTGTAGGTCCAGCACCTAGCACTTCTTCCCAGTCGCAGAAGCGTTCCATAGGTTTACAGAGTGGACATGGTGGCCAGCGCAACAGTGGTAATAACACTAGCAGTAGTGGGCAAAGGCATGACCGTGACTCGTATAGCAGTAGTGGGAGCAGCAGTAGCCGTAAAAAAGCCCAGCATGGATCTGAACATTCAAAGTCCCGTTCTTCCAGCCCTGGAAAACCACCTACTGTTTCTTCTCTGAACTCCAGTCATTCCAGGTCTCATGGAAATGATCATCACAGCAAGGAACATCAGCGCTCCAAATCTCCGCGAGACCCTGATGCCAACTGGGACTCACCCTCCCGTGTCCCTTCCTTTTCTAGTGGTAGTCAGGCTTTCCCTCCTTCGCTTATGTCTAAATCTAACACAATGTTGCAGAAGCCTACTGCCTATGTAAGGCCTATGGATGGTCAGGAGTCCATGGAACCAAAGCTATCTTCTGAACACTACAGTAGCCAGACACACAGCAACAATATGAATGAACTGAAACCTGGTAAAGCACATCTAACAAAGCTGAAAATTCCGTCTCAGCCGCTTGACGTAAGTTGCCTTAAAAAAATTAAAATAAAATAAAGCTCATTTGTGCTTATTCCATGGATAAGAGAGACTGCTTAGAAAAATACTTTTATTGACATCTGAGCTGTATGTAAGGAACACACCTAACTAAAATGCAATAATTTCTTTTAATTTCAATTTCTTTGACAATTGAAGGATTTACAGCTTCCTGATCTGTCATGATTCTAATAACTGGGCATTTATGCTGGTCTGGCCTGGCACATGTTTTTGCTTGGGTGTTTCAGCTTTAAATAAACACTAATGTGACATTATGATTATTTTGTTTACAATTCAGTTGAGCATCTGCTCAGTCATAGTGGAAGATAAAATTGTGCTAAATATTGACTTTTAATAACGGTGTTTTATTAACAAGCGTATAGCAGCCTCATCTACTTCCCAGTCACAAATGACTGGTTGGAATTCATTGCTTCATGAATGGGTTTGCACAACAGGACTTTCCCTTCCTTTCCTTCCTCTGCAAGCCCCACCCCCTCCGGTACCTAAAACTGTTCTGGAGGGTTTCCAGGCTTTGAGGGAAGACCAGGAGACTGCAGAGGCAAATGAAGTCCCATTGCACAACCAAAAGTCCATTCTGCTCACACAGAGACAGTATTGGATACAACCCTCCTACTTGGTCATACTCAGAGTAGAATAATTGAAAACCATGTAATTGAACTATTACAGGTTAATTTGAATAGATTGATTTCATTGGATCAACTGTGAATATAACTGACTTGGACATAACACCCCGTTTGAAAAGAAAAAGCGAGAGAATGTGTACTGTCATTGTTCTGCAATGTCTTGCACTTTAAAATATAATTAAGATGCCATCTGATATTTAATTTCAAGTATGAAACAGTATTCATATGGGCATTTAATTCTTCATAGATTACTATTTCATTTTTCTTTTTTGTGTGTGTGCTGGATCTGACAGTGCAAAAAGAAATGGATATGAGAAACTGGGTTCTACCTTCTTTTTCTTCTTTGGCGATCACTCGTAGCCGAGTAAGATTGTCTTCCATAAACACGGTTTTAACAATGAGTGCGTAAGTGAAGCATTCATGAAACAGGAACGTTAAAATTATATTGCTTAGATTACCATTTTTCTCAGAAATTTAAAAAGTTAACAATAGTTTCCCTCAGCTGCATACATTTTAGGAAACTTTGATGAGAAATACAAAGGTGTGAACAAGTTATGAAAATATGTTTGTAGAGTCTCTTTTCATCTGCAGTATGAAAGCTGCTCTTTGTACCTTAATACTGAATTTGAATCCCATTTTAAGTAATTTTATAATAATTGAATTTTCTAGAAGTTTTATAACATTGAATTACAAATATGCCAGTTAAGTTCTGATCATTCATTTGTAGGCATCAGCATCCAGTGACATGAGCAGTGTGGATGAAATTCTAAAAGTAAGTTGTTCTCTTATTCTGGCTTTTGAGATTTTCTTGCTTAAATGTGTTGAATTTTTTGAAAAAATCCAAAATCAATTGCCCCCATATATTGCTTAACATTTCATTAAAAACTGATTATCTTTTTTTCCTCTTCTGTACACCATTGGTATCCACCAGTTTGTTCTCTATTTTTAATAATACTTTCGGATTATTTTTCTAAAGTCTTCCTTTGGTAAAGTCTTAAAATATTTTAAAAGAATATTTTCCTGTATATGCAAATCAGTATGTTACTGTATTTTCTCTTCAGAAATTAAATAAAAAGGTTATTTACCCCCCCCCCCCCCAATGATTGAATATGCATAGTGGAAAAGCATATCAATATATTAAATTAGCAATAAAACTGATGGATTAAATAAATAGATGTTTTGTTTTCCTTGGAAGGTTTCCTTAAGTCAATCAAATAATTTTTGTGTATCCTGCATGAAAATGACATTGATGTAATTCTGAAAGACTAATCACAGTCAGTCTTGAAAGAAGATTATGTTGTAACTTCCTCTCCACTTTTTCCTTCCATTTCTTTCTGGTAAACCTAAAGCTTTTAGGTTATTTGGTAAATATAGCAGTTTCATTTAAGACTCTTAATACAAATAAAGTAGAATCCCCATGGGTGTTACTATTCTGAAGAATGACATATACCAGCAGGACAGTGAGGGAGACAATTCATTCTCTCCTTTGAAGCCCCCCATTTTTGGGGGGCGGGGTGATGACGAGTGACGACTGTCATGATTAGATGGGACCAAGGGAGAATGCAAGGAACGATTGCTAAAAATGTCTCCATCTCTTTTTTCCTGATGGATGCCTTTTGTCAGTAGAACAACATTCATTGGATTCCACCCATAGTTGGTTCAATTTATCCCTGTTCACAAGGCTAACAATTATTTTTTAATTCTCTGATCACAAAGTTTTGTTGGGATTGGTCATTGATAGCGTTGTAGTAAAGCAAATACTTTGGCTTGTGCAAGGACAACCCCCCCTTTCTCTTTTCCCCTGCAGCCCTGTAAAATCTACTTTGGAGCATTTGGGGAACCTTCCGGTCAATCAGTAGGGGACAGGAGACTGCAGGGGGCAGGAGAAGACTAAATCTTGTTACATGAATTGGCATCTTTTCCCATTATTTTAATTTAAAACACTTGTAAGCTGTGCTTTTTGGTTTGCATTAAGTTAAAGGTATAATGGTTTCTGGAATCTTTGGTTTGTGTTCCGAACAGGAGATGACCCATATTTGGCCACCGCCATTGACAGCTATTCACACACCTTGCAAAACTGAACCTTCAAAGTTTCCATTCCCAACAAAGGTCAGTGGATAACAGAAAGATCATGATTGCATGCGGCAGTTGGCTGATTCTAAAATAAAGAAGCTACCTTTTGTGGATCAAGATTTTCATAATTTAATTATAATTATTACAGCATTGTTGTTTTTATTGGCTTCATGTTATATTCTTTGCTTGAAACTTCTGCTTTGGCTTTATTTTTCCTTAACTCTGTTTGCCTTTCATATTGAACTTATTATAATTGTGTCCTGTTCTTTCATCTAGAACAAATTTACATACCCTTTTTAACAGGCATGTTATTTCATGCGTTCAGAACATTAGGTCATATGAATTGTTCAAATTCTCTTCCTGTCAGGAAGCTCCAGCTATGCTGTTTCCATACACAATACTTTGTGTTCTTTTAGACATCTTAAAATCTGGTGCAGCCACTTCAACAATAGTGATCCTGGGTTGATTTGTGAGGTTTATCAACAGCAATTTGTATTGAGCAGGTGACTTGAGTTGATGCTTAAGAAAACCCTTTTCCTAGGTAAACTCTTGTCTCCTACGAATACCCCAGTAGCTGTCTACAGTATATGCATATTGGAGGCTAGAAATGTACAGAAATTATCAAGCAAGAGGACTTTAAAATTATCCAAAGAAGGCAGGACTTCTTCAAAATGCTCCTGTTTTGTAGCATTTATTTTAAAAAAATGTTGCTGTGCTATTTGCTTTCATTCTTATTCAGTTCAAATATTAGTTTGTGGAGTGATCTCTCCATGTTAAGAGAGATCATGTTGTGGGAAAACTCTAATATCCTTTGCTTGAAAGACTTTCTGACAACTCATCAAAAGATTATAGCAGGTATTTTTTTCAGTATCATGTTTTAAAGTATCCTGAAGAGACAAACATGATAAAATTGTATCATTCTTGGCACATGGTTTCTGGTGGTGCCTAGGGCAAAGGTTTATTACTTACATAAATATGTTATTTCATAAACCTAGTGTTTGTTAGTCCTTAATAGACTCTGTTATTCAACTTCAATTTTTCATATAACTACATGAAGTGCTGGCAGTAGTGAATTTCTCAAAGTCATATTAGACGGTTACCAATGGCAATAGATTAGTTTTATGATTGCATTCTTTCTACTGTTCTTGAAAAGGAAAGTCCAAGGTTCATTGGTTCCATGTAATCAAGCATAAACACAGTATGTAGTACCTACATGATTATGACAAATATGAATCACCTCCAGGCATGGAAACTTCTGTAGAGAGACTATTTAGAAGAAAGTGTGTGTTGTATTACTTTATTTCTTTCATGCCGTTTACTTACCATACTTGATTAACATAGGCATCTGTTGGAACACAGAAGACTAGTACATGTTTGTTAGCTACTTTTAAGTACATTTTAATGTATATTTTTAATTCAAAGAACTCAGGATGGATAATAGTTATTCAGTAGAACAACCATAACAAAGTAACAAAAAAGCAGAGCATTTTTTGCATCTTTCAGCTGAACATATGTTACCAATCAGTTACCAAAAGTCTATGCCAGCAGCCAGGTTTTGAGCTGATGTCTAAGTGACAGAAGCATAGAAGCTGAATTGGAAAGGGCAGGGAGTTCTAAAGCTGGGGTGCACAACAGAAAAGGCCTGCCCCCATGATGATGGTAGAATGCTGAAGAGATCCTTTGTGGAAAAGTACCGTATTTTTCGCTCTATAAGACGCACCAGACCATAAGACGCACCTAGTTTTTGGAGGAGGAAAACAAGAAAAAAAATATTCTGAATCCCAGAAGCCAGAACAGCAAGAGGGATCGCTGCGCAGTGAAAGCAGCGATCCCTCTTGCTGTTCTGGCTTCTGGGATAGCTGTGCAGCCTGCATTCGCTCCATAAGACGCACACACATTTCCCCTTACTTTTTAGGAGGGAAAAAGTGAGTCTTATAGAGCAAAAAATACGGTAATCTGAGCAGGAAAATGCACTCCACACCACTGTAGACACTTGGGACTCAAGTGATAAAGTGTAATCAAGGAATACCCTAGAAGCAGGACCTGCTCTTTTGAAGAGGCCTGCAACCTTCCAAAACAATCCAACAATCCAAAACACCTAATTCCTAGGCCTCAGAACTGTCCAATCATAGCATCTTCGTCTTACCTGGATTCAGTTTATTACAGTTGCCTTGAGTGCATCACCCAGCAGCTTCATATATATGTTAGATACTACTTAGGATATAAAGAAACCCTGCAGGACTGCATGGACCAACTTCCTTGGACTCATGCAGAAGTCCAATCCCCCCAAACCACCTTCTGGAATCAACCCTGTGGGTTGGAGTGAAAACACTCTGGTGTTGTGTCTCCTACTCTGCCCCATGTAGTCAGTGGTATCTGAATTTGTTTCAGTTTGTGGCAGAGGGTTCCAGTGGCCTTTTATCTGAACTGGACTTCAGTTGTCTAGTCACTAGTCAGAACAACAGTGCTGGACAACTCTTGGAAAATGTAACGGAGAAAGCAAATCAATTCTTCTTTGTTTCCTTCATATAAATTGTGCCTGTAATTTGTATTTGGCCATTCTGGGACTCACACAGTGTCAGGCTTAAGCTGGTATGGATGAGGTCTTCTTACTCCCCACTAGAAGCTGACAAATCAGACTTAGATAACTCACCGGCATCTTGGTACCCTCTGGACTGCACAACCACTTCTTTGGTGGTGGCAGTTGCACATCTCCCTACTGCAGTTTACTCATCCTTAGGAGAACATCAAATATTGGGAGATGGAATAGGCTGGTGTTACAGCGTTAGCTCTCCAGATGTTCCTCTGATTATCTCTTGCTGCTCCTTCACGTCTGGCTGCAGCTGACCTCTGTAGAGAATCCCCAGGCCCAGGACTGATGTGGCTGCCCAGTGTAGATATTTATCTTACATGCAATAGTTGTAAATTGTCATATGTAGTTGTAAATTGCCATTATATAAATGTTAGCTTGTATAAATGACTGCATGGCATGAGTCATGTAGCACAAAAGTGGTAACCTCAGAATTTGGAAGTGGAAGCTTGATCCAGAAGAAGCCCTAGCCTAATGTGCAAAGTAGGCATTTCCTTTTTCCTTTCCAATAGTCAACTATCATCACTTTAAATTCATATTCAGTGGGTTGCATTTAAAAACATGTTTGGGGGACACCACTGTGTGTGTTCATTGAAAAAAGAAAAAAGGGTGAGAAACTTTAGCATGTGATCAGTGCCTTAAACCATAGGAAAGAAGGCATCAGCTTTTAGGATTCTCTTGGCTCTAAAGTCTGGGGAAGATTCAGATAGGCTTGGATAACACTTCAAAGGAATTGTTGTAGTTTTTTCTAAAATTTAAATAATCAAGCACAAGCACAACTAAAGCACTTCCTCTTTTAGGAGTCTCTGTTAAACAGATAAGTAACCTTTTTGTATTTTTACAGGAAGCTCAGCAATCTAATTTTGGCACTGGAGAACAAAGTAAGTGTGTGTTTATATTATGTACTGAATTATTTCTCTGTTCTTTTTAAAAAAGAATTTACAGTAAAATTCTCTTTTGAATGCTTTACTTGAAGAAAAGTTCTATTGATAGTTTTTCTGGTCTTGTGGCTAGGATGCCTGGCTCAATAAAAGACCTGAATCAGAATGTGTTCTCATTTTATCTATTTTTGTGTGTGTGTGCTTACTGTACTAGGAAGGTTTGATTTGAGAATTAGTGCTTGTTATTTTTGTTCCCTTTGAAAGTTGTAGCGCATTTTGAGAAATCTTTGCCATTATGCTCTGAATGATTTCATAACTCCTGTTTGTGAGAATTAAGGAAGTTCAGCTGGTTAAGGCACCCTGGAGAATGAGCTTAAAGTAATCTCTAGGTGAGAAGGATAAGTAACAGAACAGCTTCGCTTCTAGCTTACTTGTGTTTCCCTTATTGGGACATAACTCAGAGCAGTCCTTGCCTGTCTCTGTAGCTTGTGTGAGACTGTGCCAATTTCTATTATTCTCTGCCCTTGGAGTGCTTCCATTCTTTAAACAAAGGCCGTTCTTTTTAAGAACTGGCTTTCTCCAAAATAATAATTATGACTAGGAATGCAGTCACTGTGAATGAAACGGGACTGCACCATTTAATTCACAACATCTGACTTAATGTCTTCTGTAACTAGGATAACTAATTGATTAAGTTGTAAAAGCATAAGTAGTTATTCATATACTGTGACTCCATTTAGATGGCACAGAGCTGATTGTCAAACCATTAGTTTGGCATTTGGGCACACGTCTGTAAGCTTGCAAACTACTTCCCCTCCTTCCTCACAGGGTTCTATAGTATGAGATAATTGTTGCTTTATTACATGTGAATGACATCTGAATCAGACAGATTGGTTATTTCTAAGATTAACTGGCCTTTATACCAGCAGTTAGAATGGCAGATGATGAGTATTTGATTATTTCCATTTTCGAGCACCAGTTTCAACTCTTCTTGCTGCTCTTCTTGTTTTATTAGAAGAATTTTATTGGAAAAGTGAACTTGAAAAGGTCACTGGGCCCCAACCTAGTATTTGTATCTTGCATCAGAACCTCCAACAAATGTGTGCATTGTTTCCTGATCCATAACAAGTGCATCTTGTTTCCCCTCCCTCTCAAAAAGCACCACTCTGTTTATATGGTCTGTTGTCAGTTGCTTCCATCTGTTTAAGTGATTCCTGAAAATGGTAGGCCTTCTTCTGGTGGCAACACAGTTGCTGCATTGACCAATGAATTGCTAACATTGTCCAATTTCTTCAAACCATTGCATGACTCAAATCCCCAAAGTGTAAACATTTTCTCATTGAGATAGCAAAGAAGCTCAAAACAAGTTACATTAGGCTGCAGTCCTAACCTTGTTTGCCTAGAAGTAAACCCCATTGATTAAAATAGGATTTACTTCTGAAAAGACATTGTTAGGCTTGTGATGATAGTTACTAGGTCTGAAGCATGTGATATTTTAACTTTAGGAAACATGATAGGATGAGGTATTTTGAAATGTTGCATATTACTTTTGCCTTTGAGAACAAAAGGATCATTGCTCACCTTCTGCAAGCAGGGGTGATAATGAAACTGCTGCTAAGATAACAGCATTACTAGCCAAATCATTAAGTAGCTGTGTGAAATAATAAACAGCACATTTTTGTCTGGAACAATATGTACTTTATGTTAAGGGAAGAACTTGTTTATATTTGTAAAACAAACAAGTCAAACTATTGAATCACTTCCTAGACTGTGAATTCAGTAGTTGATTTACTGTTAGTCTTTCACTCTCCTTTTTTTTAGAAACCGGGTAAAGACATAGCTAGAGTACAGTAGTAAGTTTAGCATGTAAGTCAGAAAAGAAAGGGCTACTGAATGCAGTGGGTTAGCCCACTCTTGCAGTCTGCATCTGAGTCATGCGTGCCTCCATATATATCATTTGGGTGATGTATATGTTTTTGTAACTTAGTGTTCAGCAATTATTTTATCTTTCTCACCTCCAGAAAGATACAATTCTTCATCAAAAACATCTAATGTCCACCAGTCTAAATCGTAAGTATGTCCTATAATTTTCTTTGCAATATTTACAGTAATATTCTGAAAATATATATGATGGAAATGGCCATATTGATTCATAGAGATGGAACTGCTACAGACAGAAAATCTATATAGTTGCATAGTACATCTCTTTATTTTTAATATGCTCACTTTCAATATATGTTTATGAGTGATGGGATTTCTTAATCAGGTTAGTAATTCAACATGAAATCTTGAGTGCTGCTTCTTGATTATTTACTGCACATTTACTTTCACTTGAACTTTATATACCCAGGTGCACTTAATTCTCAGTACTTCACAGCCATAAAAGAACGTGGTTTACACTTGACGAAGGGGAACTATTATGGTCAAGGCTACACAATTTTTGCTTAGCTTGAGTAGCAAAGCCTAACTTTGTGATCTGCAGGCCCTCCCCATCTGTCCTTTGTTCATGACATTGCTTTGTTCAATGTCAAAGACGATCTCCTCCAATCCAGCTTCAGATTTGGAGCTGGAGAATAGCCCAGAGGTTGTTCCCATAAGAATAGCCTGCTGGCCCAGGCCAATGGCTCATCTAATCCAGCTATGGCTAACCAGAAGCCTGTGGGAAACAAATAGGATCTGAGCACAAGAACACTCTTCCTCCTGTGGTTTCCAACAACTGGTATTCAGAAGCATTACTGCGTTGAGCTATGGAGGCCGAGCATAGATGGCATATTGAGTATTCCCACAATTGCACTGGGATTTGAAAACAGTTAGATCACCTTGGCAGCCCAGAACAATTGTGCAGTCAGTGTGTCCCCAATTTTGCTCCAAACCTGAAGCTGAGGGAGAACATAGAATTGATTGGGCACTGGGCTGTTGAGATATACTAAGGACTTTGGTATCCCGGCACCAAAAGGATAACCCCAGTCTTCTTCTGAAAGATCACCTCAATTTTTGTCTTGTGCTTCTAAGCTTGAGGATGAACCCCAGTTCCTCTCTAGTTCTAAGCTGGGACCTCTATTGTCATGTTTGCTCAGAGGGTGATGAAAAGCATGCTGAGCAGAATGTCAGACCTCCTAACTGACCTTCAGAAGTATTGAGAGTTAGCACACCTCCCTCCCCTGAATTTATTCAGCAACTTAACTTGGGAAATAATGTCTAATAGTTAGTTTTTCTTGGTAATACTATCCATGTACCCAGCACTATGCAGGGAATAAGAGGGCAAGTCCTTGCTCAAGGAGCTTACAATCTAGAAAAATCCTGTATTCGAAATAAACATAGAGATGGCATATTTGGCCTTAATAAAACTGACCTTATTTTCTTGCAACTGCAAATTCATTTCATTAAATAATAAGCAATCAGCATTTTTGGAGAGAATCACCTGGAGTGCCCAACTTTCTCCTAGTGCCCCCTTGGTAATCCCACTGCCCTTTAGGGGGCAGTACCGTCCAGTTTGGGAACCAGTACCTTAGATGAACATCATTCAGCTGCATGAATAGTCGTAAACTAGATATAGCAAGCTAACATTGCCAAGCAACTTTTATTTTACTGCAGAACTACCCAGAAGGTTGAATAATTTTAACCATATTTCTGTTTCCCCCCCAGGTGTGAATCAAACCAGACAAAGTAAGATGCTATGTTTGTTACTGATGTCAAGTGTTGCGTTTAAATTCTTGCTAATGCAAGAATTTTATTCGTATTTCATTATATGCAGAATGTTAATTCACAGCCCAGCTCTTGGAGAGTTCATAGTAAAGCATGAAAGAGTTCAAGTTAATATCCTTGAATTATGTTTTAAAAATATAGCAGTGATTCTTAAGCAAATGGTAAAACTAAAAATGACTTACGATTAATTTATGCCAGAATTTATGAAGCCTACTCTGTATTTAGTTTCCGTCTCCTACTTTTTTGGTGTTGTGTGGTCACGCACAGTCTATGCTCTTAAAAGTTTAGTCTTAGCTTTTTTCAAAGTACATTTTGTCTGTGATGTACTGGCCTTTGCACTTGATGACTGCATTTTCAGTATAGTATTAATGGGTGGTGGTGGTTGCGGCAGCATTGCACTGGTGCCTGTGAATTCCCTAACCTTGTTAATTGGGATAGGATTCTGCTTAATTCAGGCCCACAGCGCTCTCCTTCTTCTCTGCCTATATGTGACTTGCATGGTGCCCCACTCAGTGTTCCTACAGTGATTCAATGTCTTGTGTGTTTTCCTTGTTCCATCAGGACAACTATGCTACTTAATATAACAGCTCTTTGAGCCTATCTGCTCATTGCATTTTGTCACCCACCACAAAGATGTTAAGTGTCTTAATTTCTTCTGTTGCCCTTGTAATGGTTGCCATTTCAGGATTTTCAGTATGCTTCTTCAACGGAGCGTCAATCCATTATGTAAAGGGAGGAAAATTAATGGCAATCATCACAAATTAGGTTAAATTGTTAGGATAGTACGGTATTATTTGGTAAAAAAACACACACCAAACCATTCCTTTTTCTGTTTGTTCCTAGCGTCCTTATAAATGACTTGAAAATCAGCAGCAGCGAAGACAGTGATGTCGAGCAGGTGATTTTTGTGTTTTTTTAAAAAAAATTCTGTCCTGCCTTTCTACCAAGCTACACAGGGAGCTGACAGCACCATCAAAATAAAGTAATACAAAGCACAACATTTAAAAAGGCAAAAATTAAAAATGAATAGAAACAAGCAACTAATACACTGTTTTAAAATAGTGTGGGAATTTGAACCCTGGGCTCCCAGTTCCTAGTCCAATTCTCTGGACAACTACATCATGCTGGCTCTCAGTTTTGAGAGTGTAGGAAGGGCTGGCTGGGCTGCTTTGCAAGTGAAAGGGAGAAAAATACTTGCAAATGAACATGCCAATTGACATTCAAAACCTGTCAAACGACATTTGAAATAGTATAACCCTGCTAGGATGGCTGATGGCTCTCATATTAATGTTTGTCCATAGGTTGCTTGTAAACTTTGGCCAATTATGCAATATTTTCCCTAGTTTTCATTCTTATAGATGGATAATGTTCATGTCAGTGAAAGACAGCAAAATATGTTTTTCCAGTACCCTTGTTGAGTGTGTTATACCTGTTACAAGGACACTAATTCTAGTTTGGATCCTTTATTTCAACTATAGGATTCTGATAAGACTGTGCCAAGAGGTACACCTGGAAGGTAAATATTGGTTGATACACCTGGCATTATAAAGCTATGTTGAACTGGTAGTGCTGTAAGAATTTAACTGTGGGGAATTAAGGTATCTGTTTAAAGCAAGAGCCAATTAGGATTTCATCTTCAATTGAATTGCCATGGCTCTTCAACTGGTTGGGTTAAACATTAAAATATTTCTTAATAGCCTTATGCATAAATTATTTTATCCATAGTTTGAAAGTAACTATGGATAAAATCCTATAGCTTCCTTTGATTTTTGTTCTACCTTTCCCCCCCAGTAATTCTGAACCTTCTCAGCATACAAGTGAAGGAGCCGATAATTCTAGAGATGACTCAAGCAGCCATAGCGGATCAGAGAGCAGTTCTGGTTCCGACTCTGAAAGTGAAAGTAGTTCAAGTGACAGTGAGGCAAATGAGCCATCCCAGAGTGCGTCTCCTGAGGTACGATTTTTTTCCTCCCTTGCATGTGGTCTTCATATTTCCCATATGTGTCTATAGCACAGCAGTAATGTGACAAAAGGGGGAATATGCATGTTAGAGACTATGCACTGTTTATACCCAGCTTATTAATGTTCATTGATCTTCTTTCATTTTAGAAGCAATCATATCCAAGAATTAAGGTGGAACAGGACTTCCTATGTGTTCAGAAGTATACATAGAAACACAATCCAGCATGGCCTCTGAGCTTCTGGGACTTGTGGAATGCTTAGTGCATTGTCTATAGGGAGATCATCTGAGTTCACACTGAACGCCTGTTCTTGTTTCCACCTTGCTGGCCTATCACAATGAAGCAAATCACCATTGCTTTCTGTGAGCAGTTTCTTGCTTCTGTCCTTGGGAATGAGACAAAAAGGGGCCAAGTGGACCAGAAGTTAGGCAGGCTGTGAATCATTTAATACAAATTAAAAATGATGATGATGATGATGATTTAGTCTGCAGTCAAGACCTGGAATATTACATTGGCAGTTTGGAGAGAAATGTAAGGCAAAGGGCTCATGCCTAGCAGCTTAAAACTATATTGGAGAGGGGGATTAGTGTTGGGGAGCATGCGTGCCATGAGGTTAAAAAATTCCCTTCACTGACATATGCAGGTGTGTTTCAAGCAGAAGGAGATGAAAATATGAATTTCCCATTTCCCACTCTCTAGGCACCACTACCACCTATAGAGCAATAAAACTGTCAGCCAGCCAGAACATGGCTTCTGCTCTATGCTGGCTGGGGCCTCCATAGTATTCCTATTTAAGGCTCCTGCTAATGTGGTTCCCAGGGAGTGGGATATCCTTTTAACATTTTGCTGCAGGGCCTACTTGTTTGTTTTACAGTTAACTAAGTCAGCCATGCAGCTTGACAGTAATCTGCTGCCCTGAGCAGGGGAGCAATTGATCCCAGATGAGTAGATAAGTGGCACGCTGCCCCCGCTGCAATTTGATGAAGAAAACCTAGCACCTTGTGGCAGCCCCCCTCTCCTGTTGTGACATGGCTAGGCTGGAGAGACTACATACTTAAATCAGCAGTTTCCTCAATTTTCTATAGCAACAGAGGAGTAAGCTGCATAATGGATGGCCATGTTCCAAATTTGCAAGCTTGGAATAAAATGTTTATTATTTATTCTTTGGTTCAGCTTGTTAGCCACTCGGGAAATGGAGGGAATGTAGGTATTGACTTTTAAGATTCCCTGTTTTCTTTCTTTAGCCGGAACCACCTCCAACGAACAAGTGGCAGCTGGACAACTGGCTGAACAAGGTGAATCCGCATAAAGTATCACCAGCTTCTTCTGTGGACAGTAACATCCCATCAACACAAGGCTACAAAAATGAGGGTAGAGATCAGAGCACAGGGGGTGGATATGCAGATCAGAGTGGATCTAAAGAATCAATTTCTTCCACTCCTGGGAGAGATTCAAAAACCAGCCAGAAAGGATCAGAGAGCAATCGGGGCAGACAAAAGTCACCTGCTCAGAGTGACAGCATGACCCAAAGGAGGACTGTAGGTAAAAAACAGCCCAAAAAGACAGACAAACCATCTGTGGAAGAGCCCAGAGGGGGGCTGAAAATAGAAAGTGAAACTCCAGTGGACATGACAACAAATATACCCTCTAACAGACACAAGGCAGCCACAAAAGGCTCTAGAAAGCCCAACATAAAGAAGGAGCCCAAATCTTCACCTCGGCCTACAACCGAGAAAAAGAAGTGCAAGGTTGCAAACAAGTCCTCCCAGAAATCCAAGGAATTCATAGAAACAGATACCTCATCCTCTGATTCTGATGAGAATGAAAGCTTGCCTCCTTCATCACAAACCCCCAAATATTCTGAGAGCAATAGGACTCCTGTTAAACCCTCCATGGAGGAGGATGACAGCTTTTTACGGCAACGAATGTTCTCTCCTATGGAAGAGAAGGAACTCCTTTCACCACTCAGTGATCCTGATGAAAGGTATCCCCTTATTGTGAAGATTGACTTGAGCCTCTTAACCAGAATACCAGGGAAGCCTTACAAAGACACAGACCCATCAAAAGTTGAGAGGAAGAATGTGTCCGAGAAGCATCCAAGGGAGCCCCAGAAAACATCCTCCGACAAAGGTTCCACCAAGGGCAAGCGGAAGCATAAGTTATGTCAGGTCAGTTTTCAGTATGTCGTTTTAGCGTCATCTAAATGGAGGGTTAAGGGAGTAGTCTTTCAAAACCTAGTATCCTCTGTGCAATCAAAGATGTGTAGAAAAATGTAATGAACTGATATAGCATTTTTAATTTTAGTTTTAAGGTCACTTCCATGAAGAAAAGAAAAAAGTAAAACAAAAGAATAAGAAAACATTATAATTCAGTTGCAATATTTGCATATTGCTGTAAACTAGCAGTAGGTGTAACTCATACCCCAACCAGCATGGCCAGTAGTCAGGATTGATTGGAACTGAAGTCCAGCAATATCTGGCTTTCCCTGTTGTTTAACCATAATTAAAAGTTTGCCAGGAGCATGCATATGGCTTCTGCTTTGTTCTTTTCAGTGGGAGCTACAAACCATAGTCCTTGACTTAGTGTTTCATCTTGTGAAGCCAAGCTTTGTTCTTGATTTACTATGATCTCCTTGTTTGGATGTAATACTGAGGAAATGATCCAAACCACTAAATATGTTTACTATAGTATGCAAACTGGGCCATTGCAATGTGATTTTTGCATTTAAGTTCACCTCAAATTTCTGTGGTTGGTTATAAATGTTGCCAGTAGTGCTTCAGTCAGTAAGTAGTCTGACTAAAATGTATTTGCTTGATCTTTAATGTGAATGGAGCAAGATCTCCACTAGCCAATAATCTATGTGCTAAACTGGAAGCTAATCGGTTTAGAAGGTAGTGAAATATGGCAAACTACACCCCATACATAGTTTATAGATACATGCTGAGAAGATTTAATTGTTACATGTAGTCCTGCGTTGGTAAGAAAATGGGCTTGTGTGATCTTATCCATTTCTTGCATTATAGAGTTTTGCAACTTTATGGCATCATGCCAGTAGATGCCCTGTTTACATGGATAAAAGTGTCCGCCTGAAAGTTACGCAAGGGAGCCTTAATCACACTTGTAGGCTCGGGTTGAAAATTTCTTTGGTGATTCTTCTTTTGTGAATGTTTAGCAGACCCAAGATAAGACTTCGGAAGTTTGTCAGTGTGCAGTGGCTATAGTAAAGCAGCTACACAACCAATGAGTTTGTGGCGTCTTAAGAAAGTTATACATGTTAAAAACTATGCTGAATTTGGAACAAATACATGGCCATCTGTTTGGAATTAATGGCATGCATTTCAACCATTCCCTCTTGATAGTTGATCCACAGCTAAGCTAGCTATTGTTCCGAGGGCTCAAAGTGTCTTAAAAGTTGGGAAGGAAAAAGCAGCACAGTAAGGATTGAGAGGCTTGGGTGAAATCCAGTGGCATCTGTCCAACAGCAGAGCAGGCACTGTTGGCAGAAGAAGTTCCAGATTCTCCTTCCCTACATCTTCTGCATCCCTCCATAATCTTTTCCAGGGGCTTGGGGGATCCTGTGGAGCAAACTGGGAGGGACCTGGGGAAGGCTGCAGGAGTAATGGGAAGTCCCGCCAAATAAGTGAATGACCACTGTGCAGTGATGCCTATGGTCAGTGTAAGAAACTCAGGTGTATTAGCTAGGCACCAAATGGTGTCTTAAATCTAGCTTGCTGTCACTGCAGTGGAATGTCTATTCGCCAGTGAGTTGGACTAGATGACTCTAGGGGTCCCTTTCAGTGCTACGATTCTATTATCTCAACTGCATTGCTTGACTGTAGCCTGTCCTTACAACAATTCACTTGTCCCAGTATGCAAGAAGGAGAAACACACGCAGTAGAAATGGAAATGATATTAACTGTGAACTAAGGCAGATGTTTTTAAACTGTGGTCGCCAACCTGGTGCCCAGGAATATCCTTGTAGGTGTAATTGGACCCATGCCAGTAGCAAAGCACACCTGGGGAATATTGAACACTGGCTATTGCCAGTTGTTTGTTCTGACTGTCTTCCTGCAATTTAAGTACACTTAGTTCTTTTGCCTTTAATTTTAAAAGTGGGGCAAAATATTACCTGAATGAGTGCGCAAAGTGTTCACACTCCACTTCTCATATATATGAATTCTAACAGTAAAATCCCCCCCCCCATTTTTCTTGTGTAAAAGGCTTCATTAAATAATTCTAGTTATTCTTGTTATTGTGACTGTTGGTGGGGCACACTAAATTTAAACTGGATCAGTTGTGTCACAGCTGTTGCCAAAATCCTCTCAGCAACTATATGCACAATCTTGCATTAAAGGGTAATTAGGATTAATAAGATCTTTATAGAGTGTGTAAGGCACGTCTCGAAAATTCTCAAAATCAGGAATTTACAAACTGACTGGCATCATTCCTTTCTGTTAGTCATTTGTGAAGCCCAGTCTAACAGCAATACTATTATATGTATGTATTTTTAAAAGCCATGTTTTATCACAAAATGACGTTAATAGACGCATCATATGTTAGAGTAATAAGCCAAGGTATAAACAAAGGAGGCAGGAGAACATTGCTGCATTCCAGTTCAAACACTTCCTAACTTCCAACTGTTCCTCACTACAAAAGATTCTTCGTAGTCTTCTAAGACTACATGGGACTAAGCACCAGTGCAGGCCAGAAACAGCAAGAGAGAGAAAGATGTTGAAATCATCAAGCTCAGCCCCAAAGGGATCGCTGCTATTTCCCAATACTTTATGATGTGGCCATCTTCCTATATCTCTACACCTTAATAATTTGTTGCAAACAACAGTAATTCAGACAACAGTAATTTTTAAAGTGGGGGAGGGGACTAGAACTAGTGTCACATAACCAGCCTGCCAAGCCTTTTTTCACTGGCCCACCAGATACCCTCCACTTTTTCGCGGTGGTGGTGGTGGTTACAAAACAGAACATACATGCTGCAGTGTTCCCAGAAACTCTTCTTTCTCCTGTCTCCCTGTATTCTGTCTTTGCCAGTGTTTCCAGAGCCCTCAACTCACATTGGACCAATTCTTGGCTAGCATCCCCTTTGCCTTCAGGGAGTACTCAGCTTTCATTGCCCATGCTCGGAGGTGACTGGGAATTACCAGAGGTTCCACCAGTCTCCTACAAGTTTCATGAACAGCAAACAGCAGAGATCTTAAGAGTAATTTAAATCAATTAAGAGCCAGTGGGGCAAGTTAGGTCAGATAGCAAATTAGCAGGCACATCCCTCTTACGGTGGCTGTGTTTGCATGACCAAATCCTGGGTTAATAAGTCAGGACATGTATGAGCTTGGTGCATTGGCAATTTCTCTCTTTTCTTGCCTCTTGACTTCTTCCTTCAGACAAGCAGTTAATCATAGTTTTCAATTTTATGTGAACTGAGAGCCATGGTTAATGGGATCCAAATAAACAGGATTCAAAAGCCAACTTTAAACCAGCTCATGCATATTCTGGCTTATTTTCCAGTTTTGCATGCCAGACTTGAAATCTATATATATTACATATATTAGAAGACTTGTAGTGCTGCATCACAACCCTTTATTTGCATGAAGTCAAATAATAACCCCTATGGGACGATTTGCATGAAATCACTATCCTGGATTTGCATGAAATCAGGATAGAGGAAAGGAGCAAAAAAGAAAGTAGAAAATGGACACACAGGAAAATGGAAGCTTTAACAACAGCAGAGGTTTGAGTAAAGCAGAGATGGAACCAAACTGAGGGGGAAAATTGGTGATTTTAAACAGTGGCAGAGATTTGAGTAGAGTGGCAGTTTGAAACGTTTTGAGTACAGTGAAAATGAAACTGGGAAAGGTTCTGTTGCATTAACTTTTTGGTGTTTTCTTCTCTATTTTCCTTATCTGCTATTTCTCCATGTTAAAACTATTAGGAGTTGGGGTTTTTTAAACACCTCAGTGTGCCCTTCTTCCTGATTTACTTAAACCTCTGATGTTGTTTAAAACTTCATTTCAGTGACCCTCTATTCCTGCTTTACTTTAAATTTCTGCCGTTGTTTGAGTACAGCGAGAAGAGAGAAGCAATGAGGGGGGAGGGATGGCTGCTTTAACCTTCTTCCTCTTCCATTCCTTGGCTGCCTGATGTGATATAGATCCCTCAAATATTCCACAGTACCTTCCCACAAAGCATTTCACCCTTGGTACCGCATGTTGCCTTATTGAAGTTCCATATTCAATATAGTAATTTAGAAGATACGCTAATATTTGGACAACATCCTTCAACTGAATTTAACTTTCCCTCACTAAACAAGCTGACAGGCTAGTTCCTTACGATTCTGTTAATCTAAAAGATGCAGTAGCATGTATCATTATGGGATGTGTGCTCCAAGGGAGCTGCAGAATAGGAGAGAGAAGAAGGCATGGATATTGAGTGATCTGTGTTCAAGAGAGAGCTGAAAAAGTGGGAAGAGTAAAGGGAAAAAAAGGAGTGAATGTGAAAATGGGGTGGCAAAAAGGAGGTAATAGGAAGCATAGGCATGGGGTTAAAGGTGAAAGCAAGGAAATGAAAGGTTCTGCAAAATACGAGGGGAAGGGGAAGCTCTAGGCTCTTAATGGGGGAGGGGGAATGGCAGGGGCTTGGTAAGCGGAGTGAGCAGGGGCATAGTACCTAGTACATTTATATTATTTCATTCATATTTTTACCATATTAATGAACACCCTTAAAAAGTAATTTAATGTTTCCTTTTTTTCTGCCATGAAAGGTTTAACATGTGCATTTACAAGGAGCAGTTTACAAATAATAAATGTGTATTTTGCTAAACATTAAAGTAAGCCTTTAAATTGCACATTTCTTAGCATAGTAAATAGGAATAAATTTTCGCTGGTGAGATCCAGTATAGAGACTCTTGTGTCAGCATGACAAGACCAGTTGCTGTTTTGACAGTCTATAGTGGGAGTAAACTGAGCTGTCACATTTTTGCATGCATGAAGCTATTAAAGCCACACTTAGATCTCCTTGTATTGCAGGAGTATGACATCTACAATACTTCAGCCTTATGTTCATTTTGTCAGTAAGGTTTATTGACATTATCTTGTACTGTTCCTGCAGGGAATGTTTTTATTACTTGCTGTATTATTATCTTAATCCTGTAAGTGGCTTGTTAAATCATTGTGGTGGTCTGTGAAAGATAGCTGCACTTATTTAATGTGAGATCATCAAACTTTGTGGTTGTTTCATTTTAGAATGCAGAGGAAAGCCGAGGCGTTGAAAGCAAGAAAACTAAACTAGAAGAAAAGGCTCCTTCAGCGCACAAAACTTCCAGTAACAGAGAGTGAGTGCCTGTTTACACTATGTAAGATCCGAAATGCATGAAGCAGAAGGTTTGCTCAGAGCACACAGTTTTAAAAGCGGTCCATTTGCACACAAAGTTCCAGTTTTTGTTTGATCAGTTACCCCTGCAGAATTGTCAGATTGCTTTCTTTAAAAGTCTCAATTTTGGGTTGACACAGCACTTGTTCAAAGGTAAAGTTAGGGGGGAAATGTATACCTGCTTTTAGCAAGTATTTCTTATAAAAAAGCTGCCATGTCAAATGCCCCACCACACATATAACATTTGGTAGTTTAAATTGCAATTTGTCCATTCTGAAGAGACAGCTTATAAGAGCTCCAATTTTTTTGTAAGTGGGCACCTTTCTGGATCATAGCTCGTTATCTCTACCTTTTTAGATCAGGGGTCACCATCCTTTTTCAAACAGTGGGCATATTTGAATTCTGAGAATGCTTTGGGCACCTGTCCCAAAATGGCCGTGGGCCACTGGTTGACCACTGTTGCTGTAAAGCGGGGGCAGGGGGCACCTGTAGCCCTCCAAATGTTGCTGCACTACAACCCCCATCTCTAACCATTTGCATCAAACAACATCTGGGGACAGGGGTGTCACAAGCGCCGATTGGTTGGTTTTTCTGTTTAATGTTCTACTTTTAGAGCTGCCATATTTTCTTCATTCTTACATGGGATATTTTTGCTAGTGGAACTTGAAGCATGGAATAGGTTTCCATAGGTTCATGGTTGCAGTAACTTGCATTGGTTAATATTTTTTTCCCTTCCCTGTGGGGCAGATCATCAAAGCAGAGTGCTGTTAAGGAGAAGGATCTTCTTCCGTCTCCAGCCACAACCCCAGCCACCCAGAAAGATTCCAAGCAGGAGCATGGTTCTCGGAAGAGAACCGTCAGTCAGTCATCTTCCTTGAAATCGAGCAGTAACAATAACAAGGAGAGTAGCAGCAGCAAAGGTAGCTCTTCTAAACAAAAGAAGACTGAAGGGAAGGCCTCAAGTAATACCAAGGAAGCAAAGGTAAAAAGATTATACTTCCATCATAGTTTTCCATTGTCCATAACCTTTCGTTTGCACTTTTTGTAAAACCAAGCAAATAAGCCCTCTTCAGAAGAAACCCTTACATGTTGAACAAAAAATGGGAGCAGGGCTGCATTGACTGACCTGACATACGCATGCTAGCTTGGCCTGCCCTCTTGTCCATGCCTACATCACAAACGTTTGCAAGGAGGTAACCTTCCTGTGTACTCTTGTACCAGCAAAGGCATCCATGTAATCTGGAACCAGTAGAATTCCAGGTTGCATGGATGCCTTTGTTAGTACAGCTGTAAGCACAAAGGGTTCCTCTTTGCAGACATTCATGCTATATGCTTTTAGACGTCAGAGGGAGGGGCTTGTTTTCCACTCAGACATTGTAGGAGTATTTGACTGTTTTGTCTGGCTAAGGCTAGAATTTCACAGCTTTTGAGTTCTCTAATTGAGACACGACAGCTTGGAGTTTATAAGATACCTGTTAGAGCAGGGTGGTCCAATGTGTGGCCCAGGGGGTGTATATGACCCGCAATGCCTTTTGGTGTTCCCCCGGCAACATTTGATGTCCCCTGCAAAGGAGAAGGTGTGAGGGCTCTGACAGGGTTTTTAGAGTCTTCTCATCTCCTTTCCAAATCCTAGTTAGTGCTTTCTCAGCTTTGGGAATGAGGTAGGAGGACTCTAGGACCCTGCCAGAGCCTCACAGCTCCATCCCAAAGTGCAGCGCCCTTTTACTGGGATTTGGGAAGGCTGCACAAAGGCTGGTTGGGCAGGGGGTTCAGATTTTGGCCTTGTTTCCCCCCACCGCACGTAACAAGGCAGTGTGCAGCCTGTGGATTGTATGCTGAAGTAAACTTGATATGAAAAGTTGTACCACCCTGTGTTAGAGGAACCTTTGTGGACATGAGCACACCTTTAAGTAGACAACAAAGTTGATATGTTGCATGCCGGTAGTTCCTAGACTGCAAATGTTTCTCTGAATTAGAGGTTTTCTGTTCATCAGTGGTCAGTGTTTCATTAATAGGAACATAGTGGTAGATAAACTAGTAAGTGAAAGTAAATTTGCTTATGCCTCAAGCAAAACTAGAGCCTTGTAGAAACTAGGACAATGGGAGGACCTCAGAAAGTAAACAAGTGGCTAAATATTTCACCAAGGAATGTAGCTGCAAAAGTCTTGATTTTTTGAGCCAAGTAGAGTTGGACTAAACAGTGCTTTCACGGGGGAAATTCCAAAGAGCTTGTGTATGTGGCAGGAGTTGGTTTTTAATAGATTTTTTGGCACCCTTCTTTTAAGCCTACACTGAGTCATGTCTGGACCAATTTAAAATTAGGGTAATTAGTATCCCCTCATAGTTCTGCTGGGTTTTAATAATTCTCCTGCTAGGGTAGCATTGATGTGTTCTATTAATGCATTAGCCTAGTTGGCTGAGTTTCATTATTGAAGCAGAATTTGGTTTATCTGTTTTGTAAACAGATTTAACATACAGATGATGATTGAAAGAAAAACTAAAGTTGAATAGAGAGAAGACTGTAGACTCCCTTCATATATTAAAAGGGCAGTGTGATGCTTCTTGCTCCCCATGTCCCCTGTGAACCCGGTTCCAGGTGAACCCTTAGTAGTCTCACGCTAGAGGGTTTTTCTTTTTTCCGTCATCATGCTTCTCTGTTTCCTTGGTTTATCAGTGCCATTGGTGTAATTAACACTAGAGATCCTTTGTAAACCCCCTGCCTTGGTTTTTCCCCTCTCATGGAGGAAGTACAAACCAGTTAAACTTGTGTTGTATGAAGCTCCTTCCCTTCCTTTTACACCTTCTAACTCTCATTTTCCTCGTGACTTCACGCAGACTCGCAGGTTCAAGTGCACACACAAGGTTTCTCTTTCTCTGTTTCATTCCTTGTAACCTTTCGATTTGCGTGCTTTCACACTCCATACCTTTCTCTGCCTCTAGCTGTTTTTCTCTACATTTCTCACTTACAAGCTCTCTCCCCGCTGCTTCTCTCAGCAGCCAATCAGCCCATTCCCCCCCTCCTTTTCCCTCTCTCTGTGCCTACAAGCACACACAGTTGTTTGTTCTGCTGGGTTTCCTTCTTTTTGCTTCCACTTCCCTCCAGAGTCTCTCGCTGTTGGTGAGCTTTAGGACCCACCCCGCTGGCTGCTTGTGGCTCTTTAATCCTGACAGGGTGGGACAGGTCAGCGCCCTCAAAGCCCTTGACACCCCCCAGCCTCCCAGCTGGGCCCCTACCTTCCCGGGCAGATTGACAGCTAGAAAGACTGCTTCTCTGCTGCTGCCTCTACTCACAAGCACAAAAGTACGGGAGGAACAGAGAGGTGCTAAAAGCTCTAGGAGCGGGGTTGGCACCTTGCACCTCTGCCTTACTGTGATGTATTTTAAGTTCAAGTTAAATAGGGGAAACAGCTGTTGGAGGGTTGGAAGAAGGAGCGAGACATAACAGTGATTACGGAGAACTGTTGGGGACGTGGGAGCAGTGATAAGAATGGTGGGCATCTGAAAACTTTGCTGTAGTTATTCGATTTCAGAACTTTGGCCACCCTGGAACTTGTAGCTTTCTTTGGAAAAAAGTATTTCACTTCGTCTGGAAAGTAAAATATCTTTGGTTGTATGCTGCACTGTTACATAATGGCAATATTCAGCCGTTGCTCAGGCATCTGACTGTAATTTGATCCTTCCTGCATAGTTCTACTGCAGCATAGGTTGGAACAGCACTGAGAACGAGACCTAACAAAGCTGTATAGCTGTGAGCATTAGAAAATGCCTAATAAATTGTATTATTAATTATATGCAAACAATAACAATTCAGTTCCTAATTGAAAAGTGCCCCTGTTGTGTTTTGAATCTGTTGGAGTCCATATGGCAACATCTGTGTCGGTCAAGCTGTATATGTGGTAAACATGAATGACGGTACACATCTGGATTGCATTTAGCCAGCCTGAGCTCAGCAAGTGAAGCACAAGCAGTGAATATTTGTTCGCCAAAAATCAGTGTTTTAACTAATTGTGGTCTGTCTTCTTTCAAGGAGAAGCTTTTAAATAATTCTTCAAACTGCCCTTCTGCCTCCACCATGACTACAGATAACTCGAAGTCCCGGAGAGCAAAGCTAGTGTTCGATGACAGGTGAGAACAGATAGAAGTCAGGCAGTTGGTCTCTATGTTACCAAGAATGTGTGATGAATATTTATACTGACATCTGTGTGTCGTCCATTTTAGTCTTTTTGCTCTGTCTTTCTGACATGAAAGTTTGGGTACCTTTGGACTCATCTGTTGCAAGGAGTTACAGCTGCCAGGAGTGAAATGCAGCATGATGCCGTCTATTTCTGCAAATCTGCAGATCTTCTCTGAACTGAATTAGTTCCCCTCTCCTCCCAAAAATACACTGTTCTCCTGAGAAGGGGCACAGCATATGCTTTGCATGAGAGGGTCCCAGGTTCAATCCCAGACATTTCCTTCAGGGAGGGCTGAGAAAGATTCCTGCCTGAAACCCTGGAGAGCTTCTGCCAGTCATTATAGATCAGAGCCTGCCAGAAGATCCACTTTGGCCCACAAGGCCATTTCCCTTAAACCATGCCCACCAGTCGAAACATGTTTTGTTGTGGAATTGAAGGCCAAGTACTACGTATCTGCTGTGCAAATCTAGTAACACAGACCCAAACCAGTACCAAACCAAACGTCATTCCTTTGCTCCAGTACAGTGAGAACACATTGTAAGCCAAAGTGCCGCTGTGTGGATGCAATGCATTGTGCCAGTGCAGGAGGGGTGTGTTGGGAGCATTGTCAGGCCAGGAAATTAGGGCTTCTCACACTGTATCCTGCATGCTGCTAGAGCAGCTTAGAGCTCCTCGATAACCCTCCATAAATGGGAAAGGCACCAAAGGGTAAGACTGCTCTGATATTATCAATCTCATAGGTTTTCATTTTATGTTGCAGGACTTACTCAGCAGATCACTACTTGCAAGAAGCAAAGAAATTAAAGCACAATGCTGATGCATTGGTAAGGAAAACGCTAAACTGTTGTTTACTTAGAGGCATTGCTTATTGTCCTAGGTTGGCATGATTCTCTCCCCCTCCCCCCCCCCCGGACTATTTTGCCTGACACTGTAGTAGTAATCCTCACTTTTATGAGTTGATTGTCAAAAGGCTTTATATTTCTTTAGTCTGACAGGTTTGAGAAAGCTGTGTACTACCTTGATGCCGTCGTGTCGTTCATTGAATGTGGGAATGCATTAGAGAAAAATGCTCAGGAATCAAAGTCCCCGTTCCCTATGTATTCGGAAACTGTGGAGCTGATCAAGTAAGTGATACAGAACATGCAACAAGCATTGTCATCAAAATGGGGATTAGGAGCTGTGGCGTGAGTGCCTTAGTAAAACATTGAACAAAAATATTCCACTCTCGGTATTTTTCAACTTGGGGCTAACTGCAGATTTTTTGGCACAAAGAATAAAGCACAAGCCTCACATTTGTTCATTAAAGAATTGTGAATAAGAACTGAATGTTTTGACCTGACAGTTGCTTACATTATTTTTTGGTTGCAGGTACACTATGAAACTGAAGAATTACTCAGCACCAGATGCTACTGCAGCAGACAAAAGGCTAGCAGTGCTATGGTATGTACAGTTTGAGCAATTACAGTTAAATAGCTTTGAAGGCAGACTATACCTGTATAATATACATTTTGTGATAAGGAAAAAAACCAAAGCTTACTATCTAGCCAAATACTTTTTGTTCTTGACTAGTAACAGCTCTTCAAGATGTCAAGGAGAAGTCCACACTTCTACTTGGGATTTAGTATCACTTTAATCTTCTTTGAATTCAACTGTTCTAATACTCCTGGTTATGTTACAGAAGTGCACTGTACATTTCCCATCACATAGCTGTTATTATTTGTACTGCCATTGGCAATATTCCAAAGTAATAATTAGCTTAGTGTAGTCACCTCATTATTATGTACTATAAAATAATACATTTAGTATTTTACACCCCCAGACCGATTTTTGGTTAGTCATGTCGTGTTTTATTATTTGTTTGCACAATTTCATAACAAGAAAATTATATATATAATAATTAAAGTGATGGTGTTATTTCTTTTACTAGTCTTAGATGCCAGTCCCTGTTATACTTAAGACTTTTCAAACTGAAGAAGGAGAGTGCCCTGAAGTATTCCAAGACATTGACTGAACATCTAAAGGTAAAAAACATGTTCATTGTAGCTTTGGAAAGAAATTGCCTAACCCAAAGGGTTATTCATTGTGATCATCATGCTTCTCTATGCAGGAATGGTTTTTTGGGGGGGGAGCGGTGTAGTTAAACTTGATGAATTGTGTAAGAAAGACATTTTGTATTAGGTGACTAATAAATTGAATGAAGAATAATAACTCCCATTATCCCTGACATCTGGCATCAACATACTTGGTGACTGCTGTATTTTCCAGATTTTATTGTACAATTTATTGAATGGGTTGTTTTTCCTCAACAGAATTCCTATAACAATTCTCAAGCACCATCACCTGGTATGGGAAGGTAAGTGTTTCTTTTATACACAATACTGGGTTGTATCCAATGATGCCATTCAGAAAGTCTTCCGTCAGCAGAACAGGGAGGAAAGCATTTTTCAGCAATTACTCCTCCATTCTGTGCTCCATAGTCGTCTCTGGAAAGCCACACAAGCTTCTGGAGCAGATTTGGGGTTTGGTGCAGCAGCATGAGGAAACACTGAAAATTACTATCCTCCCAGTCAGTTGAACAGCACTGTTGGATACAACCAAAATGAGAAATCTAGCTGTTGATACTTGGATCATCATCAGATGGTGGTTTCTGTGTTCTCTGATCTTCCTTCATTTTCTCTAAGGGTCTGTGCACTGTTGCATTCTGAGGCTTTAATGTGATAGACTTTTTTCCTTCTAGAAAAACATGCAGATTTTCATGATTTATTTCCATTTCTCAAAGGACTGTATTCAGTCTCCCACAAATTGAGAGGGAAACACACTAATAATTAACTGACAAGATTATCACAACATTAATATTACTCGTAGCACTTACTGGAAGTGCTACATGGTTTAAATAAGAGTTTGCACACTTGGGTCTAGTAGCAATAACATATTGGCAATATTTTGGTATGTAGTGTTACATAAACCTCCAGGAAAATTTAGCCCCCTCTGGTCAGCTTGTATGAATGCAAATGGATGCTATATGGGTGGTTAATCCCATATCTAGCATCCTGGACTGTGCACAATGTGATATGTGCTGAATTAGATCTATAAGTAATGGGTGACGTCAATTTTAATAGTTCTAATTGTCCCTATAGAGTGAATGTCAGAATATAGTTTTAATATTACATAACTTTGTCAGTATCACATACCTTCTCTTAATGTTTGGCTTAATGTTGATGGTGGCAAACAAATGTGTGTGATCTTTTTAATTATTAGCAAACCAGTCAGCATGCCGTCTCCAGTCTCTCCGAAGTTGTCTCCGGGAAATTCAGGAAATTACTCTTCAGGGTCAAGCAACCCTTCAGGGAGCACATCTTCAGTTACTATTCCACAACGGATACACCAGATGGCAGCCAGCTATGTCCAGGTTACATCCAATTTTCTGTATGCCACTGAAATTTGGGACCAAGCTGATCAGCTTGCTAGAGAGCAAAAGGGTAAGACTTGGCTGCGTTAATCTACCATCAGGTCTAGTCACATAGACCATGACATTTAAAGGTTTTTTTTTTAAATCAGTACTTAAATTATTGCTGGTACTGGTTCACTTAAGACTGTAAAATGTCTTTCCTTTCATTGGTACATTCCATGACCTCAAGAGACCCGTGCCTCTCCCCAGCCCATACACTTTAAAAAGTGGGGAAAGAAGGAGGAAAATTAAATAACTGAAACCAATAACACTGAGTCCCTAAGAAGCCATCCTCAGGCATTTTCTGGAGCACTTGAGCTGCAAAATGGGGGCTGGTGCCAGAGTCAAGCTTCACCCCAAAGCGTGCAAGCTACTCTTCAGATGTACAAAGATCAGAAGTGGGTTTTAAGCTCATTCAGTAGAACACACTTGGAAACCCTCCTACAAGCAGGAACCCTGTCTTGTCAGATCACAGGGAGCGTTTCCAAGCTCATTCAGTTGAAACCCTCTTCAGACTCTCACTTGTCTGGAGGACCAGCCTGTAAGGCCAGTGGATGTTAGGAGACAGCTCCATCCCCATTGTTACAGCTCATGTATTCAGCTGTCTGCAGTGGCTCCCCATTCGTAGAATGCTCTCCCCAGGGAGTTTTGTCAGCACTATCATTATAATGGAGAGAGCATTCTACGAATGGGGAGCCACTACAGACAGCTGAAAATATCTATCGATCTATCGATCTATCTATAATATACATATATTAGACACCAGGTGAAAATGTTCCACTTCAACCAGGCCTTTGGCTGATTAATATTCTATGGCCTTTTAAATATGTTTGTGGGAGGGGGTTTTATAGTTTTGTATTCTAACCTTTTATTTGTGCTTTTATCCTATATTTTTATCTTGTGAACTGTCCTGAGATCTTCAGTTGAAAGGGTGTGTGTGTGTGTGTGTGTGTGTGTGTGTGCGCGCGCACACACACACACACACATGCGTGCACACATATCAATATTTTTTTCTATATAGGTATATGAAATGTTCTGAGGCTTAGAGAAAATTGACCAATATTAGAATGTATTGTTTGAATGTTATATGAAACTTTGAGCACTTTGTTATGTCTAAAGTACACTAAGATCCCACTCTGTGAACACTTATTATACAAACCTTCAGTTATCTCCACTTGAAAGATTTCTACCCTACTATCACTAAATAAACATCTTTTTTCCCCCTTCCAGTAGCACCTTAAAGACCAACTAAGTTAGTTCTTGGTATGAGCTTTTGTGTGCATGCACACTTCTTCAGATACACTGAAACAGAAGTTGCCAGATCCTTCTATATAGTGAGAAGGTGGGGAGGGGTATTACTCAGAAGGGTGATTGGCAGATAGCTGTGATGAGCCTGTTGACTACTCTTAACGACTGCAATAGGTCTTACAGGAAAAAGCAAGGGGTGAGAAGGTGAAAAATGGCTTTGTCATGTATAATGAGATAAGAATCCAATGTCTTTGTTCAGACCAGGTCTCTCCATGGTTTTAAGTTTGGTAATGAGTTGCAATTCAGCAGCTTCTCTTTCCAGTCTATTTCTGAAATTCCTTTGTAGTAATACAGCTACTTTGAGATCTTGTATAGAATGTCCTGGGTGATTGAAGTGTTCTCCTACTGGTTTCTCTGTCTTGTGATTCTTGATGTCCGATTTATGTCCGTTTATTCTTTGGCGTAAGGTTTGGCCTGTTTGTCCAATATAGAGAGCTGAAGGACACTGTTGGCATTTGATGGCATATACAATGTTAGACGATGAGAATGTTAGACGATGAAAGCTCATACCAAGAACTAACTTAGTTGGTCTTTAAGGTGCTACTGGAAGGGGAAAAAATTTTTTGTTTTGACTATGGCAGACCAACACGGCTACCTATCTGTAAATAAACATCTGATTTAGATGCCCCAGCATACAAATCAGTTAGCAGTTGCTCAGAGCCCGGAAAGGTTCTCTGACTGAGTGTGATCCCTGCAAGAGTAGTTAAGAGATTCAGAGAATCAAAGTTCCCATTCCGTGCTTTTTTATTTTGTTTAGCATTGCAGTCAGAAAAAATACAATTTTAATGTGAATTTTCCATCGTTTTAATCTTGGGGAATATGTTGCGTAAAGGTGTATTTCAATCTGGTTGCTTCTTCTTTTCTGCAGAATTCTTTGCTGAACTGGATAAAGTGATGGGCCCTCTGATCTTTAATGCAAGTGTCATGACAGACCTAGTACGTTACACAAGACAGGGACTGCATTGGTTGCGTTTGGATGCCAAGTGATAACTGGACTGAAGAAATCTAAAGCATAGAAGATACTTTTCTTGCTGCCTCTGATTTTTTTTCAACACTGTGTCATAAAAAAATAAGGAAGACTGCCATAATGCATTGCTTAGTGGACACTGAGATTAAGGAATGCTTTCATGTGTCTCCCAGCATCATGTGTTTGAGAACCTCCCAACCATCATGTTAATGAACTTTTTCAGTTGTTCCATTTTTAAGGTATTTAAAAAATAGTTTAAACTCTCCAACGTTTTAATGTAAGATGGATTCATTGAGCTGCAATTGGATTGGAATTCTAGTAATTATGCCTAACAAATCTGTTTTAAAACATATTTATTTTAATTTGTTTTTGAAAGCTCTATTTTTGGGCTTTTTTAAGATTTAGCAATTTTTCCTATAAATTTTACCTGATCAAGTACTTAGTGAAGATAAAATGTAGACACTTTATTTAAGTATTTTGTGAGCTTTGTTATTCTGTAATGTCTTGTGGTGGTAGAGATTGTAAGAGAAAGTCAGGGTTGATAGATTCTAAAGTGTAGGGACATATTTTCATGAATATCTCAGTTAAACCCCTAAATGACAGCCACAGGTTTATTATTGTACTAAGTTCCAAGGATGTTGTTCTATACATTAAGCCATTTTATTTAAGTGAGATGTAAAAAAAAAAAATCTCTATGGACACTTAGCTTCAAAACACATGTCTTAACACTAATAATATGAAAACCTTCCAGGAAGTTGCATTTAATGCAATATCAAAGTGATGTGGGTCTCACAATTGAGCTTCAGTCTGCAGGTGTAGACCAGAAATGGTTTCAAATGGACAATCTTGTGCTTTGGTGCAGCCTCTGTTTCCTTGCTTGTCTTTATTAGACACTGAAGCCACTAACTCACTCCTGCATGGAAGTGATGCTTGTCCATTTCCAGTGGTAAATCAGAAAATGTGAGCAGTAACTAAACACCCTTGGGTTTCTCATGGTTAGGTGTACGCAGGGGGCAACATGGGGTTGAGAGTAGACGTATGATTACAGGGACATTTTAAACTGTTAACGTCCAGTTGATTTAAAATCTTGCTTTTACCCCATTTTATGACACCTTCCTTAATGTTAAGTGTTTGTGATGGGAACAGAATCTTTAATTTTCAAGGAAATAACTGTGATCAGCAAAAATCATGCGTGGAATTCTAAGTGACTGCTTTAAGGTTACTAACCAGAGCACCTTTCCATAGGAGGTGCCTGCCTGACGAAAAGAATACTGCTTAGCATCCCTAACATGTCTGGTGTGCCTTATGCCTTTTTAGACGAAGATTTTGAATACTGTTTACAAGAGGTTTTACACTTAGGACCTGGTATACTGTATCCAGTTGGTCTCCTGCAGTACTTTGGTAAAATTCCACTTCCTTTTCCTGATAACTAGTGGCTGTCATTTGTTGAGAATACACACATTGGTTGTTCGTTAGAGTCAAACTCTGAACCCCTCTCCGTGTGGGGTTGTGGAATGCTGCTTTACCTGCCCTTGTCCCTGAACCCTACCCCAGATGTAAATGTGCATGTTCAAGAAAATGATTGCACTAAATTTATGTCTAGCTGTATAGCTATGTGCCAAAATGATGGCGAACGTTGAAAGAAGGAATAGAATTCTACATTGATTAGTACTGCAGTGTGTCCTTGGGACGTTGAGAAACTTCATAAATTATAGTCACTAAACTATAGCTTGCATAGTCAACGGAGCCTTGTGTTCGGATGTTTTGTACTTCAAGGAATGCACAGGTTCTCTTACCTTGATACTTTGAATTGTTTCCGATGAAATCAACTATCCCTTGGTTCTGTATTCACAATCATTAATGCTGTTTACTGTTGCACTCTTATCCACAAGAATGCATTGTAAGAGTGGAGGCAAAAATACGAAGTCGCACCCATGCATACAAAAGATGATAAATCAAACAATATTTGAGAAAATGATGCAGCCTAGGATGATTTACTGTGGGCAAACTGAATTTCAGTTAAGCAGTAATGGGTGATGATGTATTAAATGGCTACATATTCTTTTGGTGTCGCTGTTTGGCCAGTGCAAATACAACTGCTGTCATATGGAACCTTCTTTAAACCGCTTCCTTGGCAAGCAGTTTATTGTGTATGTGCCTGGCACACAGACTAAGAGAGTTTCAGATTATTATTTTTTTAAATAAAAAGAAATGGTTTCTGTGGTCCATTTCATGTGAGCTGCTTGTGTAGAGGTACCAATCTCGTGAAGCAGTTTTAAAGCGGGCACGTTTTCATGTGCTTTGGTCCCAAGAGGCACAGCACAGATGCTAACTCAGATCCAATGGGTAGGTTTTTCCTTAACATTCAGAAGTGCCTGGCACACTTATCATACCGAAGCCTCTACACTGTTAGCAGGAGTTGGATTACAAGCTCACTTGCTGTGTAGTGCTGCAGTGATCAGCAGGGTGATTTGGCTTGGTTTTGTACCCAGTTACCATAACTGCCAGTGGGAAAATCTCTCGTTTTTTTAAAAAAACATTGTTTTCAGAAGTAGAATACTCTATATCAGATTGGATTTTTTTTAAAGAAGCTTCTTCAGATGAATCCTAGACATTTGTATGTTTAATAATTTAGCAAGGCCTCTGTAGTTTTAAATGTATACCTAAGCTAGCAAGCATTATCTTTTGTAATATATGCCTCCCAGAGGTATTATTTGTATTTCCTAAATATGAGCAGTTCTTTTCCTTCATGAATGCAAACTGTCTAGCAGTTTCCAACCAGTTAAATTAGGAGTAGACAAAATTTCAAAAGGCCATCGAACTTGGAATTCCTTTGTCTCTAAAGTGCATGAGTAATTTGCCAAAGTTAATTGTTAAATGCAAACACATCATGAGCTTTTCCTTCTCTTCTCAAAGAGCAAAAGCAAGCTTAACATCTGCCCTGAAGATGCATTATGTGTATATTTTGAGCACTGGCATTGTGCTGTTGTCTTTGTGTGGAAACTCTGGAATAAGGGGTTTTATGGTTGTGTATTTACACATATCAATGTTGCTGTGTATCCCAGTGATGAGCCTTTTAGAACTGCTTAATAGTTGGACTAGGCTTGCTCAGGTGTTCAAGTAATTCTGAATTTTCTCTCAAAAGTTGCAGGGTCATAGGAGAGCAATTCATGAACGGTGGCACGAGATCCACCAGTGGAATTCTTTAGGTGTTTCACCAGCCTGCTGGCAGTGAGTGGGTGAGACACTGTAGCATTAGAAGCTACAAATGTTCCACTTCATCAGTCGATTCTGACTAGCATGTCCCCAAACTAAAGATCAGTTCTGATGGCAGATCCCCTTAATAAAATGCCTAGGAAACACTGACCTTGTTGACACTTAGCTACTTCATTTTGTATCTTAAATGTACATTCAGGGTACCAGACTAAGATGACCCAGCGTGTTCAGTTCAATATGATTTAAATCTCTTGGCTGTAAAGCAGAGCAAGTGGCTCTTGACCTTTGACAGCAGTATGCAATTTGTAATATACATGTTTCTAATACATATATCTACATACATATATAAATGAATGAACTCAAGTCTGTCCAAAGTTTGTTATACTTGTGTTAGGTTATAGTACAGCTGACTATATCAATATATTTATTGAGTGCTGAGCCATCCTCATTTTGGTGATGGTGATAAACTTTGCATATTATGCTGGAGTGCTATCAGTTTCTTTTAGATTATTGAAGCTTGATTGCTGTGATTTTATACACGAGAAACCCTGTAGTGTGTGTTATGAGCAGCCACAGCCGGTAGGGAGTCTGGATATAATGGAGGGATTGCCAAAGGCAAGTAAGACATAGCTGTAGGCAGATAACCACGAAGCTTGCCAAATCTGGCAAATATCGGGAAAGACTACTTTTGCTATATATAGTAACATTTCCCTGCACTGTAAACTTTGCAGTATTTTTTATTAAGGGGGTTTCAGTGGACCTGAGCAAATCAAGTCTGAATACATTTTACCCATACAAGAAGTAAGCAACAACCAGACCATATGGCAGAGTCCAGAATGGCAAATATTTCATAAATATTTGCGTCAAGGACAGAATGATGTTAAATTGAGTGGAAATCAGTATTGTGGGAAGTTTGGGTTTTTGGTAGCTAAGTTAATGTTGGAGATCTTTCAACAGAGTGTAGCCAAAGCTTTTACTAGTGTGCTCTATTCAGCGACTTTCCCCGAAGACCTAGAAAATGCAGGTTAACTGTACAGAGTATGAGAAATCAGTTTCATTATTTTGGGTGGGTACTGGGGTGCTTATGGCATTTTAAAAATAGCAGTTATGGGAAATGGGTTGATTGTAACATTCTCACTGGAGTCGAGACTTTTGTAGAAACCCGAGTGTTTTTACAAAATGGCTTCTCCCGATTCATCGAGGCTTTAAGCAAACTCAGCCGAAGACATTTTGTTGCTTCCCGCTCAGATAAATTGTCAAAGTGGATCTAATTTTGGCTTGTCTTCCCAATTCCATGTGTAAATGTATTGACCACACATTTGTTTCTGGTAATGTAACCGAACAGAACTGGTGCTGGCAAATTGGGCTCAGACGTTTTCCTTCTCCTAGTTCATAGATCACATCAGTATTGGCAGCCAACATTCCAAGATGGTTGCACTAAAATAACATAGAACTTGGCTACATGAGCCAGGCCAAAAGCCTCTGCAAGCACAGTTGCTGGCATATGTATCTGGTTCCATTTTTAAATGGTTTTAAGAAGTTTTGTATATGGAGGATAAAGTGCTTATATATTTATTAAAGATCCTTTATCATATTTGAAATTACTTGGTAAAGGTGGCTTTTCTTTTCCTTTTGGGGGCAAATGTGTTGGGAGGGGGAAGTTGTTTTTAACCTTTGGCTTATCAATTAAAAAATATTAAAAAATCCCTTCTTGAGCATGCAGCTTGGTACTGAACATGATTGGCAGGATGTATGCTTTGTACATGACATGTCCATGTCTTATACATTTTGTTACTTATCAATGTATTAGTCATCTGTTTTCAACCAAAACTAAACTTTTAAAACAAAACTGTGATCCCCCCCTTTACTTTCAATATATTTGAAATTTCAAAAGGGTACTTTGGGGCTCCAAATTAGGATTTCTAAGTCAGTATGTGCATTTCACGTATGTTAATGGTGAGCAAAGTATTATATACTAACTAGATTTCCCCCCCACATCTGTATAGTATATCTATGTATTTTGTGGTATTGAGATTATAGAAAGTTTAGTGTCTGAAATATGCGTTTAATGTGTATTTTTAAACAAATTTATGGCAATTAAATATTTGGAGAAAAGGGTATCACATTTCAATTTGTAAAGATCTTTTTAACTACTGTGTCATTAAAATGCTTTGTACAATGCAAAACTGTAACTGGAGAAACTAAGTTTAATAAATATCAAATAGATTTTCTGTATTAAACTTTATAAGCACTGTGCTTGAATTAATCCTTTTGTATGGGCCTTTCTACAAGAGCATTACACATTGGTTCAGAAAGAATTGTTCTGTTTGAGGATGAGTGGGCAGAGTGGTCTGCTGCTCCCATATGTTCCAAGGGGGGAAAACTCCATTTTATGTTTCCAGTATGCGCATAATTACCCATTCCTTACTATTAAGCCAGTTACATCATTCCCCACCACACAATTAAAGTTTGAAAGGCAAACATTGTAAAAGAGATGGCATCAATTGTGGTACCGAGGTGCTTATTGCTCTTATGCTTTTTTTGATTTACCAGTGTTGAATAATTGCTTGAGGATTTAATGGGGGAAAACCTATATCATTCCCTTAGCTCCTGTAGAATGGTAAAGGTCTATAGTTCAGCTTTGCTCAGGGTACTTCCAGGGTATCTTCCCAGACTGGCTTTCCCTTTTGGCTGGCATACTAGGCACATAGCAAAGTGTGTTTGCTTAACAGCTATTTAATGTCTTGCATAGAAAAACATGATAAACAGTACAAAAAACAAGATAGGTTTAAACTACTTGAGCTTCCTCTAAAGGACTGATGATGGAAAGATGTAGCCTAAATTAAAATGTGCTTTGACACATTGAAGTCCTTTGTAGCTGTCCATACAACAGAAGCTTTCATTGAAAATCTTTAAGCACATGATCTCAGGAGAGGTGATAATAAATAAACAGGGAGGAGCATTATCAAAAGCAGCAGCAGCAGTTTCTTCACCTTAGTGAACAATCACTCCTGTGATACTCTTAAAGAACAGTGTTTGTTTCTGAAAAATAAAAAAGCAATATACAGAGAGGAATTAATATACTTTATACAGCTCTGTAATATGAAAGCAAAGTTAAATGTTATGGTTTTTATTTTTAAAAAACTGATCGGTGTCTGGTATTCGTCTTAAGGGGAGAGCAAATAGTGTCACCATCAAACATTTCATTAGCACAGAGTAATTTTGTTTTTAGAACAGCACACCGAAAATAATTGTTTCTTTTAGTTTTTGATGCTCAGTTGATGTATATTTTCAGGGAATAGTCTAATGACTAGCATAAATATAAATAGCTTTATTGACTAGTCTGTGTTTTACTGTCTTGATCCTAAACTATTTTCACAGTTGACATCTCTATGGTAATTCATCTGGCAATATTTAAAATGTTCCAGATAATCTAGACTGTATTAAAGGCTCAGTGTAGTTTAAAGTTTATTCATTTAAAAATGGGACAGTCTAGATTTGCAATTCCTATCATTCTGATTATTATTTATTTATTTTTGCGGGATTTGGAAGCTCAAAGAGTCACATATGTTCCTCATTTCTGTTCAGGATGACTCAAATGGCTGCTCCTGTCATCATGGAATTCATTTCAAGGAGTGAGATAAAAATTACCTGCATAGTCTTGTGGCACATTCACTGTTATCCCTGCACGCTGCTCCAATCGGTCTTGAGATCCCTCTCCAGAAGGGTGTCATTCTCTTCGGCCTTAATAGCTGAGAGTTTTCTGGATGCAGAGGGGCACAGTGTGTCTGAAACAGAATTGTAGGCAGCTGTTATATATTTTGTTGAGGTCCATTTAGCTATTAAGCCCTCCTGATTCTCTGCAGAATTTGGCTGAAGTCATTTCTATATGGAAGCTATTGTTTATTGTTGTTTCTGCACAACCGTTCTCCAGACCAGTAGGAATGTCAAAACCTAACACTTCCTACATCCAAAAATACACAACTCACTGGAGTCATTAAGTACACCGTTTTACTTTCTTTCCAGTACAAGTTACTGGTTGACATTCATTTCTATGGGACAAAAGTAGAGCTTGGGCTGTGTTGCAGTAAAGGCAAAACAGGCCTTTGCCTGGCCTAGTTAACACACACAACCTGTGTGGCAGCACAACATGTCTGCTCCAAAGTCCTTGCAATAGCCAAACCCTCCTTCCAAAAACACATGGCATAATGATGAGCAGAATGCTAATAACAGCTAGCAGTCATGCTGTCTTGATACGGCTGGTAATTCTGGTCTCTGTGAACTTGGCATAGCCAAGCATAAAGACACCTGAAATGCATGGCATGCAAATAAGCTAGCATCTCCCTCCAGTTTGGAATTGAAATACCAGAAGTGTTCTTACCTGAGACAGCAGGACTGAACAAGCGAAGATGACCGCCACAACTTTCAAACACTGCATCATCTTTGGATAGCTGTCCTGCGACAATCGTGTTTCCCAAATGATGTTAAGTCTCTTTCAGACATACTTGTCCAGCTGTTCTGCTTGGACTTTTATAGATGCAAATTGGCATTGCATCAGCTTATTAAAGGAGCAAAGATCACCCCGAGAGGCAAAGGGATTTCATAAGTTAATGTCTACTAAACTGATAGTCCAAGGTCTGTCCTGGAGGCTAAATATATTTACTTTTCCAGCACTTGTACTTTGATCGATGTATCAAACATGCCAACAGCTCCTTTTTTTAAACCTAGATCTCATCCAATGTTTCACGGTGTACCTGCAAAAGGGTCAATGGTCAGAGCAGAAAGCTTTTTTTACACACAGTTCCTTGGGGTTAATTGAAAAGAAGTGGGGTGATGGTAAGAGAGAGGATTCAAGCAATTTGGTTTTACCAGAGGGTGGTGCCTTTTTGCAGTCTCTGGATGCCCATCTGAAGGGCTACAGTCCTTTTAAAAAAAATAAAAAAATTATTTGATTTTCAAAATATAAACCTACAGTGCCTGAATAGGGAATAACTTCCGAATATGCAGCAACACTGTGCAACAAACCTCTTCTAGCAGAGCACCTAGAGCAGGGTTTTCCAGACTTGGGTCTCCAGCTGTTTTGGGATTACAGTTCTCATCATCGCTGACCACTGATCCTGCTAGCTATGATGGGAGTTGTAGCCCCAAAACAACTGGAGACCCAACTTTGGGAAACCTTAACCTAGAGGCATAGCACAGTGGTGAAGGGAATGAATCCCTGGTTGGAAATCTCCAACCATTAACTCATTAGAAGTACCCCAAGACAAGCCATTGTCTCTCATCTCAGCCCCCTCTCTCTGCCTGGAAAATGGAGATAAGATCAAACTGCCTTATCTGCAAGAGCTGCAAAACCTGGAATCATTGCATTTGTGGCCTGGCTCTTTTCTCCAAGGCCTTTCCTTGCAGCCCTGATTCTTCCCTGCAAATCAATTTTCCAGACCAGGCAGTGGGAGTGTGCAGAGTCAGGTGCAGATGAAGGGCTCTTCATCTCCACCACCTTTTTAGTACCCCACCAAAGACTTTTTAGTAAGCTTAGCCGTCATGGAATAAGAGGTCCTCTTGTGGATCAGGTATTGGTGAAGTAACAAGAAGCAGAGAGTAGGAATAAATGGGCAGTTCTCCAGTGGAGGGATGTAGACAGCAGAGTCCCCCAAGTATCAGTTTTGAGGCCTGTGCTTTTTATTTGTTCATAACTGATAGGAAGTTAGTGAAGTAGTCAAATTTGCTGATGATACTTAACTAACTGTTCAAGGCGGGCTTTTTAAAGGGATTGTGAAGAGCTGCAACAGGATTTCTCCTGAATGAATCGGTAGTAAAATGGCAAATGCAATTCATTGTAAACAACTGTAAAGTGATGCATATCTGGGCAAAAACCCCTAATTGCACATACAGTGGTACCTCGGGTTAAGTATTTAATTCGTTCTGGAGGTCTGTTCTTAACCTGAAACTGTTCTTAACCTGAAGCACCACTTTAGCTAATGGGGCCTCCTGCTGCCACCACGCTGCCAGAGCATGATTTCTGTTCTCATCCTGAAGCAAAGTTCTTAACCTGAAGCACTATTTCTGGGTTAGCAGAGTCTGTAACCTGAAGCGTATGTAACCTGAAGTGTATGTAACCTGAGGTACCACTGTATTGCACATATATACATACTGCATATATTCTCATGGGGTCTCTCATACAATATATTTACTATGAATAAGCAACAATATGTCTAACTTTACCCACCCAGGCGCTCCAAAAGATGCCAAAAAATGCCTAGCCACATTTTCAGTGGTTTGGGTGTAGGCTCTCCTAGTTCCACTTAACTGCAAATGTTCACAAAAATTTAATGTTTCACTTCCCCTATGGCCCCCGCCTCATCCCCCAAAATCGCAAGCTCCGACTCCAGCATTGTGTCCACTCTGTTTCATGTGTTCTGTCCACATGTTTCCAAGTATGGTTATTAATTAAATCTCTAGGAAGCTAATCTTGGCTTGTTTGAAAATACTGTAGATAGAAATAGTGCTGTCCCTTGGCAAATAGGACTCTCAAGTGCAACACACTGGCTGAACATTTTCAGGGAAGAAAACACAGCAAAGCTTTCTTTGGTATTGCTTTATCCAAACTATTCATCCAGACTTTCTAAATCAAGCTTTTTTAGCCACCACAGGTGGTGGTAGTGGATAGGTCTGTAGGATTTGTCTATTCACGGTGAGGCAGGGGTAAGCAATGTCCCCCCAGTTTTTTTTTCCTTTTTGAAAACTTTCTCTCTGCTCCACGGTGCATGCTGCAGCTTCTAAAGATTCATATGTGGCTCTTTAATTTTTGGTAACTTAGTTCTAACAAAGATAAACCGTTTCTGGGCTTGAGGGCTTGAACCCTCTTGCTGAAAGACAATAATTCTGGTGAGAGTACACACACAGCAATTGTGTCAAGTGCAAAAGTACTGGGACAGTACTGCCTCCTGAATAGACAAGTGATGGTGAAACTGTATTAAGTTCAGGAAATTATACTCAGCGAGTTCTAAAAGAGTCCCTGTCAATTTCAGTTCCTTATCTTTTAAATGGGATTGGTGGAAACCCAACAGGGCTGATTCAAGAAATAACCAAGATAAAAACTAAAAAGAATTTTATTCCTGTAACTTGTTTTAACTGTTTATAATACTGAATTTTAAGTTGCTATAGCCCACCCAGGGACCTGCTGGTGAAAGACAGGTAATAAATGTGCTACTGATGTCAACAACATATGAAGAGTTATCTTTTGTATACAGTGGTACCTCGGGTTAAGTACTTAATTCGTTCCAGAGGTCCGTTCTTAACCTGAAACTGTTCTTAACCAGAAGCACCACTTTAGCTAATGGGGCCTGCCGCGCTGCCGGAGCATGATTTCTGTTCTCATCCTGAAGCAAAGTTTTAACCTGAAGCACTATTTCTGGATTAGCGGAGTCTGTAACCTGAAGTTTATGTAATCTGAAGTGTATGTAACCCAAGGTACCACTGTATAACACTTCATATGTTGTTGACATTATTATTGTTACATTATTTACCTGTCTTTTTTTAAAAAAACCAAAACCCTGCTACTGGACTTTTTAGAAAAGCAAGTCTGCAGTTGGAGTTGATAAAAATAACACTCAAACAAATCTTTCAAACAATAAGATGAAACAAAATAGTACTTTAAAAATATTTACTGGCTTTAGAACAGAATGTATGGGTTTGGAGTTAAATTGCATAAACTTTTGTTCCTGTACTAGTACACAGTACGATGTGCAATGTGTGCAAAAAGAACAAAGACTTTGGTGCAAATGTATCTGGGTGGAACTTGCACTGTGCGACTTAACCTCTGAGCAAACATGCATAGGATTGCAGAGTCAGCCACACTTAAGCCCTCCACTTTTGTGTTTCTGAAGTACACACAGCCAATATCTATGCATGCTACACACACACACACACACACACACACACACACAAAATCCATAAATAATTACCTAGGGCAAATATCAAAAGGCAAGAAACATAATTTGCTCCCATTCCTAAATGCGAATACAGCTAATATAAAACAGGGAATACTTTTTGTACTCTAGTGTCCAAAACTCAAGGTGGTACATAAAGAATACACTTTGTAACTTGTAACATCAAAATCTGATGCCGATAGCTCAGAAATTTGATGAATCTTAGCTTTGTAAAAAGGTAAAGGTAAAGGGACCCCTGACCATTAGGACTCTGGGGTTGCGGCGCTCATCTCACTTTATTGGCCGAGGGAGCTGGTGTACAGCTTCCAGGTCATGTGGCCAGCATGACTAAGCCATTTCTGGTGAACCAGAGCAGCACATGGAAACGCCGTTTACCTTCCCGCCGGAGCGGTACCTATTTATCTACTTGCACTGGTGTGTTTTCGAACTGCGAGGTTGGCAGGAGCTGGGACCAAGCAACGGGAGCTCACCCCGTCGCGGGGATTCGAACCGCCAACCTTCTGATCAGCAAATCCTAGGCTCTGTAGTTTAACCCACAGCGCCACCCGCATCCCAACATGTAGCATTTATCTTTGTAGCATGGGCTAAAAGCCTTGCAAGCTCATCTGTAAAATTGGGGTTTTACCGCTCTCTTCATTATTATTTTTCTGATGTAGTCGCAATAAGGGTGTGTGTGCCCCTGTCTCCACAAACCCATTTGTCATGTCTTCCTTTCACCTCAGCAGTGAAACCTCCCAGGCAAGCAGGATAAAAAGGAGATGTACCTTTTCTGCTCCCCTAGCAGCAGGTTTATAGGGAGAGTATTAAATTACCTCCCGTCAGTGGCGTAGCGTCGGTTGTCAGCACCCGGGGCAAGGCAAGTAATTTGCGCCCCCTAACCCGTGGATTTGCGCCCCCTAACCCGTGGATTTGCGCCCCCTAACCCATGGATTTGCCCTAACCCCAGATGTTGCGCCCGGTGCGGCCCGCCCCCCCTGCACCCCCCACGCTACGCCACTGCCTCCCGTGCATTCTGTTAAGCAAAATCTCACAGGGCTGAACCTACAATTAGGCACAGTGAAGCAACAGCCCGAGGTGACTGATGCTGTGGACTAGCAGCCCTCGAGCTGTGCCTCCTGTGCCCCCTGGCCAGTTTGTCACACAACCACTACGCTTCAAGGTGTGGTGGGGAACTCCATCCTATAACTAGTGTTGAAAATTCAGCTGCCAGTCCAATCAACTTCTGCATTTTAAAGGGGGAGGCGCCATTTTGTCCTTTTCCTCAGACAGCAAACCCAGTTTTAAAACGGAGAGGTTATCGGTTTCCTAGAATTACTCAGGAGAGAGATACTGAACAGTGCCAAGTGAGTGCTTAATTTAGATAAGATAACGCCACGTCACAGCCAGATTCCGCCACAACCTGTTCTTTGCCACTGGTGTCCCCATTCAGCTGGGGTCAGCCAGGCACTGCTTCAGCATTCTCCCGACATGCAGCTCACTGCCTGTTTGCTCCCTTTCAGGCCAGTTTTATTTTAACTTGTCCTTCCCACCCCCCACAGCAGCATTCAAGGTTTCTTTTTCAACTTGAGCCCCTCCTTCTCAACTTTCTGTGCCCTCCTCTAGCCATGCATCAGCCATCTATTCGGTGGGTGAGCATACACAATACCTCACATACAGCAGCTCATTGCTATAGATAATGTTTTGTGTAAAATACTATTTTGGCAGAACTGACTGCTCTTTTTCTCTCTCTCTGGCTCTCTCTGCCCTTGACTGTTTTCCATCTCTCTTGTTTCCTTGCCTGTTCAATCGACTGGACTTCAGATGTATTTCACTCCAATTTGAACAGAGCACGGACAGACAACCTCTGAAATGCAGTGGTACCTCGGGTTAAGTACTTAATTTGTTATGGAGGTCTGTTCTTAACCTGAAACTGTACTTAACATGAAGCACCACTTTAGCTAATGGGGCCTCCTGCTGCTGCCGCGCCGCTGGAGCACAATTTCTGTTCTCCTCCTGAAGCAAAGTTCTTAACCTGAAGCACTATTTCTGGGTTAGCAAAGTCTGTAACCTGAAGCGTATGTAACCTGAAGCATATGTAACCTGAGGTACCACTGTAAATGTCTTTCAAATATTTGGACATTTATTTTGTGACTGGCAAATAAAAGCTGAGGAATCCAGTATATAAGATTCAAAGCATCCCTTCCTCCAGAGCATTCTAGCATTTCTGTGGAAGTGATGGTGGAAATCTGACCAATGCTGATCAGTCTCTTGGATGCCAAAGTAATTTCCTATACCTTATAGTAGAAGAAGAAGAGTTTGGACTTGATATCCCGCCTTTCACTCCCCTTCAGGAGTCTCAAAGCGGCTAACAATCTCCTTTCCCTTCCTCCCCCACAACAAACACTCTGTGAGGTGAGTGGGGCTGAGAGACTTCAAAGAAGTGTGACTGGCCCAAGGTCACCCAGCAGCTGCATGTGGAGGAGCGGAGACGCGAACCCGGTTCCCCAGATTACGAGACTACCGCTCTTAACCACTACACCACACTGGCTCTCAGTACAGGGGTATGGGGTGGTAGTGTGCATATTTGCTTGAATGCCATGGTTTTAAAATAGTAACTCTTCTCAGGATGGGGTGAACTCCCCTTTTAAAGCAGAGATTGGATGGCCATCTGTCATGGATGCTTTAGCTGAGATTCCTACATTGCAGGGGGTTGGACTAGATGACTCTTGGGGTCCCTTCCAACTCTACAGTTCTATGATTCTATGACTTTTGAGTTCTTTGGTACAAAGGCAGCATATAAATGTAGTTAAAATGAATCACACTTTGCTCCCACTTCCAAGAAGTTACCAGAAATGACTATGTGTTTGTGTAGGGTTGCCATATTTTGGAAATTCCCCTCGGACGTTGTTTCAACCTTTGGAATCCTGGTAAAGTCCGGGAAAATCCGGACATATGGCACATATATGTTTGTATCAAAGATTCACCATTGCCTCTGTGCACAAATCCAGTTGCAAATTTTAAGCACTCCCAACTCTTTGGAAGTTCTTACTCATGAAACAAAGAAAAGACACTTGCTTTTAAAATCCCTATTAGGGTGATAACTTCATTAAGCCAACAAAGATATAACAAAATAGTGTGAAAGTTTCCAGTTCTCCAAACACTTCATCTGGCTCAGAAGCAGGCAACTGGGCACAACTCCCATCAGCCCCAACCAGTATAAACAGTGATCGGAGATAATGCAGGTTTGTAGTCCAGCAAAATGTGGAGGGCACAGAGTTTGCTACCCCTGTTGTAGGATGGTAAACAGAGAAAAGCCGGGGGGGGGGGTGGAGCGTGAGGAGAAAGCAGCTTATAGTGATGTTATGGATTCTGCACCTGCTCAAAGACTTTAGATGGGATCATAGAGGAGCTGACATACATTCAAGTGAGCCTGTGTTAGGTGCTGGTTTCCGGTTGCCCGTAGGGATGCTGGGAAGGTGGAACACACAATGGTTGTGTGTCAATAACGGAAAGCTGCTTGTAACCATGGTCTCCCCCTGCCTAGTCTGAAAAAGAGTTTTGTAGAACTTGAAAGCTAGCACACTGCTCTAATATGGCTTTCAGAATTTTTCTTATGGGCCAGCACAGATACCTTTACCTTTTGGGTTGCTTTTTAAATTTATCATTCAGCAGCAAGCAGACAGATCAAGAAAGGTTTGTAAACGGATGCTCCCATGAAGGTATTCAAGCAAAGGATGTGCAAGTATTTTATGCCTCCGATTACCAAGGAAATTGAGATAGTGCAAATGGCAACATAGTTGTTCAGCAATGCCAGAAGCTTAAGTAGTACAGTTAATGGTTCATCCCTTGCTTTACAGCCGATGTGATGTGGCTACCGTTTTTTGGTCTGAGGGCCACATTGATCCTTGTCCCACCTTCCAGGGATCACATGGCAGTGGTGGGTGTGGCCACACCACATTTGCCTACACATCTTGAAGACACACACACAGAGGCACACAGCTTCCCCTTCTCAGCTGGTCCATGCAGGTCATATGAGGAAGGGGCCTATCACCCTATCAAATATTTGATTTTATGACCCAGGGAGGATGCTGGGCTCTGTTCACACTGTCATGATGTTTACTGCCACTGCCTTTTTAGAACTGCCAAAAGCTCAGTCTTGGGAGGGTGGAGATAAAAATTGCTTGGGCTGGATCAGGCAACAGCTTAGGAAGCCGTGGCTCCATTTTGAAAGAAGTGCTAGGTTCTGCTGAAGTTTAAGTGGCACTGTGGAAAAGTATTCTGCTGAAAATGCACAATGGTCTGTAGGTACCCAAAAGAAAGTGGTTAGAGATGTGAGCATCTCATGGAGGGTGAGGCAGAAGATCTCAGCAACAACAAAGGGTCTAATACAGGGGTCAGTAAACTTTTTCAGCAGGGGGCTGGTCCACTGTCCCTCAGACCTTGTGGGGGGCTGGACTATATTTTTTGGGGGGAAATGAACGAATTCCTATGCCCCACAAATAACCCAGAGATGCATTTTAAATAAAAGGGCACATTCTACCCATGTAAAAAACACGCTGATTCCTGGACCATCTGTGGGCCGGATTTAGAAGGCGATTGGGCCGCATCTGGCCCCCGGGCCTTAGTTTGCCTACCCATGTTCTAACGGAATCAGTCTAAGACTTGTTGTTGTTCTCAAAATAGCCACAGGCACAAGGCAGCACAAAGGGGAACTAGCCTGAATGATAGTTGTTTGTCCATTTGCAAGGTGAATGAACATTAGCACACTTGGCAAAGCCTATGTTTTAAATTACACAGAACAGGGTGATAGAGGATGATTACTTGTAAATACAAGTGACTTCTTTGGGCTGTTTTATGGGAGGGCTGCTCCTCCCCCTACAGACTTTATCTGAAATTTTCTGCCTCCCCCACTCTCAGCAGTCAGCCAGCTTTCTGTGGGCACTTGAGCATGATTTCATTGGATTGTTTTAGGGGGTTTCCTCCCCCTTTGTCCCCCCCCCCACTCTAAACATTGTTTTTACTGCAAACCTTGAGGTTGCCTCAAGCTTGCTAATTTCTCATGTGTGTCTATTGCGATTTTGACTACATAAGCAATGGCACGGAGAGAAGTGAATCAGAATTAGAATGCAAGATGATAGATTGACTTATGATAATAGAGCTCATTTTTATACTGACTGCTTTCAAGCCAATACAGATCAGCTTAATATCTCAGCTTCAGTTTTAAATGCACTGGTTTTTTATCCATAGTGTCATCTAGGCAATCATTTCAAAGCCTGTTCTTTTGACATTTGATCCTGAGAAAGAGAGGAAGGGAGACCTAATGTCCAGAATGATGCAAATACAATACTGAAATATCTACCCAACATGTATGAACCATCTGTGGGTGAGTGGAGAAGAGGAATAGGAATAGGGGAAAGCTGACCTCAATGAATCATAACCCCCAAATTCCCAGCTTTATTTTTTTGAAATTTCTAGCTGCTTGAGATATGTGAGGAAATGTACACACACTATTATTGCTAGAAATGAGCCTGCTCCCTCATTCTTCCCACCTGCTTTTCTCCAACGCCCAGGAAAAACTCCTGCAGAAACCTATGCCTCCAGCCACTGCTGCACTACAGGTCCCATCACTCCTGACCATTGGCTACAGTGGCTGGGGCTTATGGGAGATGAAATTTAATAATATCTGGAGAGCCAAAGGTACCCTACCACCACTTTAAAAAAACCCCACAAGTATAATACATGCTGCAGCAGCACATGGGTGTGGGTGTGCTCACCTTACCAAAGGAAGAAGAAAAAGGAACTAGCATGGTTGCTGAAACTGACTACTTTCACCAGCCCACCAAAGTCTCATAGCAAACTTGGGAGAGCAGACTTCAAAAATCAAGCATCCCTCCTGTCAAACGGTTTGAAGGCACACATTGAAATTATACCACTGCACTGAAGTAAGTTAAGCATCCATTTGTATGAGAGACTGTACGTAGTCTGCTATGGCCCTCTTTGGAGGAACAGCAGGATGTGTGGCATATGGAAAAGAGCTTATCTACAGTTTGCCTTGACTGGTCAGCTTCAGCCAGTCATCTCGGCAGATGGATGAGCTATGGATTTAGGATCCCAGCAGACTGCATAATGGAGACAGGCCATTTGTCATTAGCTAGTATCAACATTCCAGATAGTACTCCAGAAACAAACACCCTGGCTTTAATCAGCCTTTGCCAACCTGGTGACTCCCCCTTAGCCCCAACAACATACTTCCTTTCTCTTGCTAACTCTACTTTTAATTATGTGGTTCACCCCCTTCTAATGCTCTTGGACAAAAAGGTCTCTGCAGGTCTCTTATTGTCCATTCCTGGTCACCCAACCACTGCCAGTGTCCTTTCTCTTGGCAGATCAAGATGAGCAGGTGACAGCAAAGGTTGCAAGGTTTTTAGCTGGTCCAATCTGAATAAGATCCACTGTTTGACAATTGATTCAAAACCCTAAAATGTATTTTACATAATTGACTTTTTATTTCTATTCTTTGTATATCATATTGTTGTTTTATTGCTATGGCCGATGGCTGATGCAAATAAAAGATTCATTCTCTGCAGCTTTTATTCCACAATGTGTCTTATGGTCACAATTCAGAGAAATGCACATCTAATTGTGCATGCCCGGTATTTTATTTTTATTTAACAAAATTTATATACCACTTGATTGCACTAAAACCTCTAAGCAATTTACGGTTGTTTACAGATCAAAGGCAAAACAAAACTGCAGTCACCTGTGCTGCGTGGAAAGCTTAGAGGAGCTTCAAAAAAGCCACTGGAAGCGCAGCACGGAGGGAGAGGGGAGGAAGCAGAAAAATGTTCAATGTTAAAGCCTGTTGAACAGGCTTAAGCCCTTAATTCAGGGATGGGTGAGCAACCTGTGACTTTCCGGGTGTCATTGAACCCCAACTCCCATCAGACCCAGTCAATATGGCCAGTGGTCCAAAGGATAGAAGTTGGAGAGACCAGGGTCATCTGGAAGACCACAGGTTCCCCCCCTAAAGAAACTCTGAATTCACACACTTAATAGTGCATTGTCTCACCCACTGGATTTATTTGTGTGGTGTTATATTGATAAGCAAGACAGTTGAAGTGTGGTGTTTGTATTTTAAGGTTGCATTTTACATTGTAGGGGGTAAACAACAAACTGATCTAAAAGTTGGAAATGGAAATGTACTGGTAAATTTTGCTGGGCAGATTTGCCGTGGCAGGTTTTGACTCAAAACTTCCAGAATGGTGGTAGCAGCAGAGAATTACAGCTGGAATCCTGCCAAGGCATACTTGGGACTAAACTTCCAAGTAAACATGAATAAGATGGAGTCGTGCCTGTCTGAGTTTCATAGTCCTATCCCTCTCCTCCAGGAACCAGAGAAATTAGAAACAAGAGCAGGGCACTCTCAGCAAACTACATTTCCCAGGATTCTTTGGGGTGAAGCCATTAGAGGTTTCAGCAAAATATGTGTTCGGCACGCAGATATACTCAAAGAATGCCCTTAAGGTGCAAAAGTGACGTGTGTGTGTGTTTAAGTCTTGTACAAACGTGTTATAACCAGTCAAGCAATGCTCCTGTCTGCCTGTAAGCAAACTCCTTAGAACAAGAGCAATCGCGGGCGGTAAAGTCACAGGTCGCGTCAGCTCACGGGCCATTTTCAACAGTCTTGCGGCCCTTTAAAGAGTGACGCATTTATGAGGCCATTAGCAATCTGTTAGCCTTTGGCGGTGCCAAAACGCCAAACAGGCTAAGCCTCCGTCATTGTTATAAGCCTGCTGCGGACTTTTTGCCTGTCCCAGCCTTTATTCTTAGAAGTTTCTCAGAAATTAAACGGACTGGGCTGGGCGAGCCGCGCGTTGCAGCAGCGCTCCCAAGGCGCCCGCCCTCAGGCCGCTGTTTCTTGCAGCGTGAGAAGCCCGGGCGCCCCACTCGCGCGCCGGATCGGCGGCCGGGGAGGCGACGTGGGCTCGGTGCGCCCTCTGCAGGACGGCAAAGGCGGGAACCCCACATTCACATGCCTAAGGGGGGGGGCGAGCCCTCTCAGCCGTTGCTTTCCGCCCTCTTCCATATCCAATGCCCTTGAATGGCTCCAGGTAGAGAGTGGAAAGGATACTTATCGCCACCGCCCCTACCAGCACTTTGACAGCTTCCCCTCAGGTGTGTAACGAGTAAGTCCCAACCTTAAGGGAAAGAGTCGCGCACGCTCGACTGGTGGGACCCTCACCCTCAAACGGGCAGGGCCAAACTCACACCAACCCACCCCACCAGCATCACCAAGCAGGAGCATCCAATGCCTCCTCGTTTTGTTTGGGGCGGCGGGAAAGACGAGGAGGGGGGAGAGTTGGCTTATTACATTTCTATATCCCCCCCCCAAAAAAACCTTCCTGGCTGAGTAGGGATTAGCCAGAACACGAACCAGGTAGGTCCAAGAATGAATGCCTATTTGAAACCCTGGAAAACTGTTGCCAGTTAGTGTAAAAAACACTGATGGACTACTGGTGTGACTCTCTGCAAAGCAGCTTCTGGTGCTTCTATCATGAATGTGGACAGTAGGCATTTATCCCATATACAAATCAGAGGCATACTATCATATGTTTTGCCCAGTGCTGCATTTACGTATAAGCTAAACAAGCTATAGCTTAGGGCCCCACTCTCTTGGGGCCCCCAAAAAAATTAAAGGAAAAAAAACCCTGGATGTACATTTCCAAATTATAAGATAAAAAACAAATAAAACCTACATACAGCAACAGTAGCAAATGGCTATTAGGTCCATAAATTACCATATAGCATATATTCAACACAAAAAACAGCGACCATTTGTAGTTGACAAAGGACAGCTGGACATATAAAGGGCCCCATTACCTTCAGTAGCTTAGGGCCTCATCACACCTAAATCCAGCCCTGTTTGCATCACTGAGTGCTATGCTGTGTTACATATGCTGTTCCACTACTATTTTTTTTCTGTCTGTTCAACAACTTGTTATGGTTTACTCACATATGTTTAAAGGAACTTTACTCTGAAATTATGTAATTCAAAGGTAAACTCTACAGCTGCAGACAAGAATGGGCATTCCATTTATCTTTGCCATTTTTCTATCCTGCATTAAAATCTGTGTGCAGCACAGTAGCATGAAGGCACCTTTTTAGCGTGTTATGTGAAAACTAATATTTGAGCGCACGTGCCTGTCCAAAAAGAGCCAAATGTCTGTGTGTGTGTGTGTGTGTGTGTGTGTGTGCACCTTCTGTACTAATTTAGCTTGGGTGCCCCATGCAGTGGCGGAGCTTCATGCTCCAGCACCAGGGGGCAGAGAGCAGGTGGGGGCGGGGCTGGTGTGCGTCCCAGGGGCGTGGTACACTGCCCACAGGGGTGTGGTGTGCGTCCCAGGAGCGTGGCATGCCACCTGCATGGGCGTGGCACCCAGCACGGGTGGGGGGCAGCTGCGATGGCACCCCACTGGGATCACGCTGCCGGGAGTGGTACGCTCCCCCCCCCGCACTCCTCTTCCTCCGCCAGTGGCCGCATGGTCACTGTACATCTTCTCAGCTGCAAGAGTTGACTCATTATTGTACTATTCTGCATAGAGAACTGGTACTTGTTTACATATTGCTATTCTGCACATTTGGGATTAAAAAACCCCCATTTAGATGGAGACAGATTTGGCAATCAGGGTCATGGCCACCTGCAGCCATTAGCAGAGTGCAAAGGTGAGGAATCAGCCCAACACTGGTTTGCAGCCCAGCACCATAGCATAACTGAGCAAGCATGTAAAGAAGTTCACTTTTAGAATAAGACTACAGAATTTAGAATTAAAAGGCCCGCAAAAAAATGTGTCAGTATATCCCCAGCCACCAACATGAAACAGGAGTTGAAGCTCTGAGAGAATTCCCTTTATATTTCCCATCAGCCTGAAACCTTCCCACACCGGGCTACATCAATGAAAAAGGGCTTAGGTTTGAGGTTAGCTGCCAGTTCTGAAATTAAATGCTTTATTTATACATAGCTAGGGAAAAATCTAATAAGGAGAATTAATCAAATGGAATATATAACTTGAGTGGATAAACTTTTTCAGCCAGATGTAGGACTAGTCCATGCCCTGCAGGCCCCTTTTGTTAAGGGGTGGGGCTGCCTACCTGTTGATCAGCTGACATCATTATGACATCAGGCAACAACTTCAAAAAGGCCTTTGAAATTATGCAGTCACTCCTGTCAGCCTGGGCCCCATTTTGTTTGGTACACTGGTATACAAAAGAATCTGGGTTTTCAATAACCACACAGCATAGAGAGAATTATGAAATGAGTACACAGATGTGTCCAAGTCAATGGCAAACTTGGGAAATCTGTAAGGGGAAGGAAAGCATTGAATGCTTTAAGCAACAAAAAGGAGACTTGTTTCATATGTGGTCGGTATGTAAAAGGCAGCCAAATATTGGAGAATGGTGTTGGGGTTAATTGGACAAACATATGAAATGAAGCTAGACCTAGACCCAGGTATATATTTAACTACATTAAATATAATGTCCGAGATGAAAAACATACAGATCTGTATGCCCTCACTATTTTATATGAGAAAACACGGAAAAGTAATTCATGTCTCCGAGACTGAACTACCACAAAAACTTTGAAAGCAACGTTAAATTATCAAATTGATAGTTCTCTTAAGGGGGAGCACTATATAAAGAAGTTGCAGAAATGGATCAGTGATCTGGTAGGCAGGTTTTAGAGGACTGGAGATAAAAATATATCGTTCAAAGTAATAGTCTATGTGTCAAGCTTCTGTACGTACACAATGTGCTGCATAATAATTTGCTTATTGGCTTTTTAGAGAGATGAAGTCTGGTGAGGTCATATTGGATGCAAGTTCTTCAGAATAGCAGCAGAAACAACGTATGTACCTACTGTTTAGTAAGGAACACAGCTAAGAACTACCGTATTTTTTGCTGTATAAGACTCACTTTTTCCCTCCTAAAAAGTAAGGGGTAATGTGTGTGCGTCTTATGGAGCGAATGCAGGCTGCGCAGCTATCACAGAAGCCAGAACAGCAAGAGGGATTGCTGCTTTCACTGCACAGCAATCCCTCTTGTTGTTTTGGCTTCTGAGATTCAGAATATTTTTTTTCTTGTTTTCCTCCTCCAAAAACTAGGTGCGTCTTGTGGTCTGGTGTGTCTTATAAAGCAAAAAATACGGGTAATTAACCATCTCTTGTCACAGCGCCCACCTCCATTCTCACAGAGGCCTGCCTATGGTGTTCACTGCAAAAATATTAGGTAGTCAACAAAGACCTACTTTTTAAAAAATTAGCACTTTTTGTTTCTTTAGCATGGGCAGGAGCACTTAACTTCATAATGTGCACCTCCCAGATCTTGAACAGTTACGGGGCTTAAGCGTGCCTTACCTCTCTTTGCTTCCATTTTCCTGTTCACCCCCCAAACCACCAGCATTCCATGTTTCAACTTCCCCAACCACAGATTTAATTGCTCAACGCACAAGCCCTATGCATGCATTCAAAAGAACATGAATTCAAAGGACCATGCATTGTCAAAGTGTACCAACTTTCCCTTTGCAGTTAAGCTCTCACACCATTTTTTGTACATGCGAACAAGGCTATAGTAGTCAATCTGAACTTCCAGTTCCTTTAGACCCCCCCTGGCAGTGAGAACTGTCTATAGAAAACAATGGCGAAATCCAGGATTTTAGTTTAGCTGCAACTGGGCAGCAATGTGTCCTCTTTGTCCCCCCCCCCCACCTGCTGCCTCCCTAAACAAAGGGAGAGCAAAGAGGGGGATTTGGTGTTCAGCAGGAACACCAAAGTTTCCTCTCCATGTAGCTGATGAGTTATAGAGGTTTCTTATCTCTCTTTAAACATCCCATACATTATTTGTGTTCTGTTTTTAGTTAGCTAGTTAGTTCACATGTCTGGGGAGTCCCACCCAAGGGTTTAGAAATCACTACCTTGTTTTGGTGTGGCGGCATTTCCCCTTTAACTGAGATCGTGAACTTGGGTTGTCAGTGGCCTGTTAAATAAAATGAGTGAATCACAATTATTCCCTGGAAAGAGCAAACAAACAAGCCAAGCTATAACTGCTTCACATTTATTTCCAGCAAGTGTTCAGGTTTACAAATACATTCAGACAGAATTTCAGTTCCTCAACAGAAGAAAGGAATCATTAAAATGCTTTAAGCTAGCTTATCACTGGAAAACCCACCTACTTTTCATTTACAGACACGCTTAACTATTACACTAGAATGTAACTTTGTGTTTTAATTTGTATTTAGGTGAATTTTGTTTCCTGTTCATAAACCAACCAGAATAGAAGACAGCAAGCATTTGAACATTTCTGAATGCCATATTTAACAGAGCTCATCAATCCAATCTGATGTAGGCTCATGGACAAGTTCAACAGATTCCTTCCCAGCGCCCTCCATTCAATTGACAGTAACGTGGGCCACTTCCCACCCCGATCTGTTTGAAGGCACTTCTGTGTAGAACGTAGCAAGAAACTTGCATGACGTCATGCCTGTGTTCCATGTAGAAAGCTGCAGGTATGATCTGCATGCAGGTTACAGGTTACAGCCCACTCAGACGTGTCATCACACTGGATTTTGTCATGTGTTTAGCCACCCTAGTAAGGTATTTCCTAGACACACAACTAGGACATATATTTTTTTTACAATTACATTCTTTTGTAACATGAGAGCCTTCAAAGTTAAACAAAAGGTTATTCATTGCTTTAAACAAACCTTTACATCTGGTAGTCATCATAATAAAGAACAGGAGCTGTCTCAGACAACCAGTTTCAATCACTAAAAGTACTTATTAAAACTAAGTGATTGAGCAGTTAGCAATAATAAAACCTTCTGTGCCCAAACACTTGTCATAAAATTTCTTCAAAATAAAAAATATTTTCAACATGATTAAAGAAGAACACTACAAAAGTGGCATGAAAGGACAGGCTTTCTACTTTTTTGCTTATCTAGAGAAACAGCGCTTCCACTCTTCCCCTAGCCAAAACATTTCACAATTCATGTCTCTCCCCCCCCCCCCCATTTTGAAGAAAAAAGATAACAAGGAAACCTTATGCCCATACTTTGCCTCTTTCAAATCAGAGGGGGCTAATGAAATGCTGTCCTGAAAATACCTGCCTCAGTACTCCATTCTAAGTCTTTCTTTTTTTTTTTAACCAACAGGTTACTTTCCTTCTACTGTTAAGGGAAAATATCACATTATTAATAAATCAGCACTGGCTTTATTGGCAAGTGCACTTGGTAGCAATCATATCTGCATATTCTTTGTACACAATTGATCCATCAGGTTCTACCTCCAAGACACTCAGGGGGCTGTATTCAGCAGGTATGCAGGAGGGCCTGGGGACAGAGGGGTTTATTTTCTCATGTATGAGGTTCTGTATCATCGAGTGCATAGGAGAGCTATAGCGATGCCTAAATACTCTTGGACAGTTACCTTTGCAATAGCGAGGATTGTATCTGTATGGTGCAATTATCCAACTGTCCCAGCCCAGCTGGCTGAATTTCAGCCTGAAGTTATGAAGCTTACAGTCATTTTGTGGGAAAAGAAACTGTTCGTAGTACTTACGTAAGTTGTCTGTGGAAACTGATATGTTTTCCTCTTGCCCATCTCCATCTCTTCGGTGACGAGGCTTTCTTGCGCTCTGTTTGAGGTCTTTTCCTGCCTCTCCTCCGAGACCTGCGAAAGGACCCCTTTCCAGCTTGGCTCGCATGGAGTTCCTTCTCTTGTGCTTGACAAAATCCCATGTAGGGTGAGCTTGCTCACTGGTGTCATTGAGGTACAGGAGAAGAGAAAGCGATGCCTGTGTCATATTAAAGGGATCCTGTTTGGAGTTGGAGGGCTGGTCATTCGGGCAAACAATATTTACAGCCATGTAAACGCTTCTATTGTTAGAGGCTATCAGAGGCCAGATAAAAGAGGTCACATCAATCTCAGCCCATTTGCGTCCAAGTTCAAAATGGAAAGCCATGGCATGTTCAATATTGGGGTGTGCGTGACCAGAGGCACCATTTGCCTTTACAACTAGATTACCTGTACACTTAACAGCCCACAATTTAGGAAATGGTTTATCAAATGAGTAGAGTAAGACCGACTTGACTAAGTGCTCCAAAGCAGTAACACGGTCCAAGCTGAAGAGGAAGTCTGGTGAACGAAGGTCTCCTGCCAAAAGAAAGAAAAAATACTTTGTACCAATGATAGCAATTTATTCGTAATATTATGTTATTTAAGCAGCAATTTCCTCACAACTCCAGCTTTCCCATAGCATAAGTATCAAGGAAGATTTCAGTTGCGTGCCTTACTCTAAAGATGCAGTTTATTCCTAGAGCAACCCCAGAATGTTTTAGAGGGGCCAAAAACTTGCACTTCTTTCTCTTGACTTTTCAGGTCTGTTCGACTTCCAAAAAGTTCAGAAACCAAGAGGCAGCTTCCAGTTGGCTGCAGGAAGCTCCTGCCACATCGGATGTGTAGGTTCCAAAGAACGTTTTCAAACCGGAACATTAACTTTCAGGTTTGTGGCGTTCGGGGGCCAAAATGTTCAGCTTGCAAGGTGTTCGGGTTCCAAGGTACGACTAATAGGCTTGGCGCCTAACTAGGGCTCAATTGTTACAAGTTATTAAATCCAAACAGTGCTCACACACAGTGCTAAACAGATCTATATAAATGCCACCAAAATTATTATTATATTTATATCCCTCCTTTTTCCACTAACAGGGACTCAAGGCAGCTTACAGCTAAAGTATAAACAGCTAAAAACATAGGGGGAAAAGCAATCATTAAACAATTGAATGCACACACAATCTAATAAGACATACATATCATTCCAACAAAAACACCACAGCTCAATCCCTTTTCTTAGAAATGGGCAGTTCCCCAAAGCCTGTTGCAACAAAAAAGCCTTCACCTGCCAGCATAAGGACAACAAGGAAGGAGCCAGTCTAATTTCTCTAGGAAGGGAGTTGTAAAGTTTGGGAGCAGCCACCAAGAAGGCCCTCTTTCGTGTCCCAAGCATGCTTGTGAGGGTGGTGGGACCAAGAGAAGGGCCTCCCCTGAAGGTCTAAGAGCTCAGGCAGGTTCGCTTGAGAAATATGGTCTTTTGGTTAGCCTGGACTGAATCCACATAGGACTTGATATGTGACAACCAGCACTTTGAAGTGTGCCCAGAAGCAGCCATATGCTCCCTATAACCAGTGCGTCACCAGTCTGGCTACAGCTCTTTGAGCAAGTTGCAGCTTCTAAGCACTTTTCAAAGGCAGCTCCATGAAGAGCACATTACAGTAATCCAAACTGTGGCCAGATGACCAGACCCATTCCGAGTTTTCTGCCAAAATTAAGATTGGCTTTATTACAATCCCCGCTTGGCCTATCCCACAAATAATTAAACAAAACTCATACAGTTTTGGATATACACCCAACAGTAACATTAGAAATCCCGTAGTAGAAATCCAGCGTGAAGATACACATTAGAAAAGGATAAATTCACATTACTACATGCTTGGAAACATGAACTACTCATAGAGAAGATCCATGTGAGCTTGACCAGAGAGCTTATTGACCTCTAAAGGTTGCATACCTGCACAGACACAAATACAGGACCAATAAATTGTATTTTTTTGCACTTTTATAAGAAGAACAGTATAGGATGGGATAATAACAACAAATCTACGGATGGGATAATAATTCAACCCCAAAACACCAAGTGTGTATATGAGGGGGTTTTTTTGGGGGGGGGCACATTTTCATCAAATATCACCTCACTTACCTTTTGTTTGTCCTATGGTGAGGTGCTTGCCTTCAGCACATGGAGATAAGAGTCGGACTGTGTTATAGAGATGGTTTATCTTTGGGAATCCTTCTTTTGTAGTAAACATTTTATAAAGCCTCTTCATGTATCTCAGGGCTTTGGAATCCAGTTGTGGTCCTGGCACACAATCTCCCAACTCCTGCTGATGGTGGTCAGACAATACCTTGGAAGGAGTAGGCAACTGGCCATAGCCATTTTCTGCATCTGGACAAAATAACAACACTGGAGGCAGCTCAGAGGCTTCTGACACCAGCGATGTCTGAGATCCCCCTTCATCCTTGGGACTGAGGGAACACAAGACGCCATAAAAAAGTAGCCTTAGAGACCACAGACAAACAAGTACTTCCCCAAAAATCTTCATGATGGGGATTTGTCGAAGCAAAGAAACCACCCTTTCCACATGCAGGTCTGGTCAGTCAGTTCTGGTCTGGTCAGTTCTGGTTTCTTAAATAATATCCAGGTGTAATTCCTTTCTAACAAGGCATTAAAGGAAAAAACATACACCTGATGAGATAATCCAGTTTACTGATCATCTTAATACTCCACCGTGTGTCTCTGCTTGTGAAATTGATTGCTAAGCCAGGTCTTCTCCACTCCAAGGCTTAACTAAGCTAAGTATAGCAAATGCTGTAAACCCAAGCACACCTACCTGGAAATAAGGCTGCAGGCCCTATATATACTTAGCTGGAAGTAACCTCAGTTGAACTAAATAAGGATTACTACAAAGTAGACTTGCATAGATTATACTGTTTTGCTTGCTCCAAATTAACTAAATTGTACCTCATTCTGGAAATGTGCTTAGTTTTAGTACTGTAGTTGCAACATTTCATTGTACAGTGGTACCTCGGGTTAAGTACTTAATTCGTTCCGGAGGTCCATTCTTAACCTGAAACTGTTCTTAACCTGAAGCACCACTTTAGCTAATGGGGCCTCCTGCTGCCGCCGCGCCACCGCCACGTGATTTCTGTTCTCATCCTGAAGCAAAGTTCTTAACCCGAGGTACTACTTCTGGGTTAGCGGAGTCTGTAACCTGAAGCGTATGTAACACGAGGTACCACTGTATAGTTGTGCACAACACCGTCACATATGGTTGCTGGTCTTTGATCTGAATTTTACCACATCATCTTCCAAGAGAAGACAATGATATGTGTAGGACATCATGAAACGTGAGAGAGGTTGGAAAGCCAACGGATCTTAACTATTTGATTTTGCTTTTCAGCCAAAGGGAATAAAAGGAATCAGGAAAGTAGCCCGTTTTTTAATTCTTAAAATTTTAGGGATTAATACTGCCTGTAATAATGGGCCAGTGAAACTACAACTTTTTTAAAAAAAATCAACTAAGCATATTTAAACCAAAATAAATGCCAGGAGGATGTCATCAAAGAGATTTCTCTCACCCGGAATGAAGAAAATCTTGACTAATCCATATAACGTTGATTGGGTTTCAGATATGTGTGTGTGGGGGGGGGGGAGGCTTTGAAGCAGAAATCCCAGGCTTCATCAGCAGAATGAGTGCGAGGGCTTCTCAAGTATGAGAATGCTGGCTTGCTACATTTTGAAGTCAGGTGCATTCATTCCCATCTTAGGGGTTGGGGGGAAGCTGTGATACAACTCATTTCAGAGCCCAAAATTACTTAACTGCACCACTGTATGGGACGCTGCTCTTGAAGACCCTCTGACTTTCAGAGGTTTCTTGTGAAGTTTGAGCAGAAAGTCACCGCATATAAAGTCATCTTTACTCTAGTGTAGTTCCCAATGTGTTCTACGGCACTTACAAGTAATTGTGCATCAGATTAGTTTGGGGATTTTATGACTGCTTATTATTCTGTTTTGTTGAAAGCATTTATATAGTTTGTTTTTATTGGTTTGTAGCCATTATCAAATGTTGATTCGAATATATGAGTAAAAGCAGTGGTTTTTTTCCAGGGGCGCTCAAGGATACACAGTACTGGCACCTCTTTTTTGTTGTTAAAAAGTGTGGCACTTACTGTAACAACTTCATGGTGAGTACCGGCACCTATTTTTCTAGAAAAAAAGCACTGAGTAGAAGCACAGTGAAAGTATTAAAAACAAACAAACCTGGACTGGAGCTGTGCAGCTTGAATTCATGTCTGTCCAATCAGAAGTCAGCCACATTGTATTCTGTGGGACTTGTTCAAAAGTACCGTAATTGTTCATAGGATTGCAACATCTGAGTTGGATCACTTGATTCATAAAGTCTTATGCAACCAAGAATGCCAATACTTCCAAGAACTGCTGCTTCCTGTATTAATCTACATAAACCCTGGGTTTGTCATCAGAAACCTTATTTAATTTTTTTAATGAATTTGAATAATATTTTTACAATCTGCAAGCTTTTCTTTGTGTGCCTCCTCTGAAAGAGGTTGCTTGAGTTCTCCAGGTGAGAAGGGACCACAGATTTCAACCACTGATTTCTGAAGCAGACCTGCAGATTAGGTTTGGACAAATCTGTCAATTTTGGCTTATCTCAGTTTCTCATTTTTCCTGTCTATAATTCAGTTTGCCACATTTCCATATCAGTTTGCAGGTTTGTGTTTTGTTTTGTTTTGTTAAAATCAGGATTTTAATGATCTTTGTACCCTAATGTTTCAGTATGCGGTCTTGACTAAAATACATGTTTGCAATCAATTTTCTGTAACATTATACATTTTTGTGTGTTATTTTCATATATATATATATATATATATATATATATATATATATATGTGCACATTTTTATAAACATCACCCCTCAGTATAAATATTTTTGAACATGTTTTTGATTAGAGAACTGCACTGCAAAATTCAAGAAATGTGAATTTCAAAGAATAACTATTTCAGCCTAAGCATTGTTTTGGAAGGTGTGAAATAAATAGATAGGTTTGCACTGAGCTGCAAAACAAAACACATTTCTTTCTCATTGTTACTGAAGATATTGGGAGAATTAGATTTTCACATGATAGTTGTAGTGCTAGCATTAAATAGCTTTGCCTATGTTGTTGATCATTGTGCCATAAATGACTTCAGTGCAGTTTGTTGATATGAATATACTTATGCCAATGCAGCATTAATCATTGCAGGGATAACAGAATTATAGAGCTAGGAAGGATCTTGGGGTTCATCTAGTCCAAACCTGCTGAACACAGATCCTGCATTGTGCAGGTGCACCTTCTTGCCACCAGGGGACGCTGTAGTAACTGTAGGAACATTCACTTTGGAATGCAAATACAAAGTGTTTCTAAGGATGCTGCAACCTTAAGGGCTTTTCTGGATATTCCGATGCATTACAAATATCTGTAAATTACCCGTTTATTAAAGAGGATCCAGAGAAATTCATCAAGGTAGTTCTGTTGCGAAGATAACATTTTCCCCAACCCTCTGTTTTGTTTCGGAGGACCTTTCCAGGAAATGTTTAAATTTTTCACTTTGTTCGTAAATACAGTGCTTGTGCTCACAAAGATCCACAAGTAGGTTAGCCTGAGTAACGTCTGAAGGATGGATTGCTTTGCTGCAGGGTAACAGATATACAATGCTTTAAAATGGGGGAGATGCAGTAGCAAGGGGGATCACTTCTCTTCTTTTACTAATATGAATCCTAAAGATAAATAGAAGAAAGAAGATTTTTTTAAATGGCAGGGCACTGTTCTGGTGGAGGAGTGAGAAATGGTAGTTCTATTGAATGTCGCCACTTTTTTTTTTAATGCTCCCCCTTTTCTTTTTCAGGGTGGTGTTAGATCTCTAAATATGTTTGAAAACAGAAATAAACCAAAAACATTTTAAAGACTGCAACCTGGAGTGGGCATGAGAAGAGGGAGTACTGTTACTCACAGATGCTACCCAGGTAAAGGTAAAAAGGTAAAGGACCCCTGGGCTGTTAAATCCAGTCAAAGGCGACTGTGGGTTTCCAGAGCTCATCTCGCTTTCAGGCCGAGGGAGACAGTATTTGTCCTCAGACAGCTTTCCGAGTCATGTGGCCAGCATGACTAAACCGCTTCTGGCACAACGGGGCACCGTGACAAAAACCAGAGCGCATGGAAATGTCATTTCCCTTCCCGCCATAGCAGTACCTATTTATCTACTTGCACTGGTGTGCTTTTGAACTGCTAGGTTGGCAGGAGCTGGGACAGAGCGCAACAGGGTGAGCTCCCATTGCCAGGTTCCTTTACTTTCTTATTGGCATCCCAGCCATGACTGTAACTAACAAATTATATGAGGCTCTTCTTGAGGGTGCACCAGTGAAATTTCTCTATTGGCAAACATACACACCAAACCAAAAAACTCCAGCTGTTTTCAGACTTTGAAAAAGTACAGCTGCTTTCAGAATTTGGATCATAGTGAAATTTGAATTCCACAAGGAGAGTTTGACCGGCAACGAAGTGAGGCAGGGTGGAATACAGATGTCTAGCTTTGTAGTTAATAGATCCACCATATGCATAAACAATAAATAAAAACTGTTCATGAATTGCAGCCTGCAGTGAGCTGCTACTTAAAATGGCCTTCTAATAATAGTGTAAGAAGAAGCTGGGAGAGTATGGGCACATGCAAACTGAACATTTGCCACCATGAAGAAAGTCTAGACCCTTTGTGGATTAAACCAAAATATGAAGAGCATGAGCTCAGTTCACTTTTAATTGGAAGGCTCCTTAAAGGTACAAATGCCCTAGTAATGACTGGTTAAGTCCAGTCAAAAGTGACTATGGGGCTGCAGCACTCATGTGACTTCAGGCCGAGGGAGCCGGCGTTTGTCCACAGACAGCTTTCTGGGTCATGTGGCCAGCATGGCTAAACTGCTTCTGGCACAACGGAATACCATGACGGAAACCAGAGTGCACGGAAACACCGTTTACCTTCCCGCTGCAGTGGTACCTATTTATCTACTTGCACTGGTGTGTTTTCGAACTGCGAGGTTGGCAGGAGCTGGGACAAAGCAACAGGAGCTCACCACATCGTGGGGATTTGAACCACTGACCTTCTGACTGGCAAGCTCAAGAGGCTCAGTGGTTTAGACCACAGCGCCACCCGCAGTACCCAGGTACACCCACAAACACATCCCTGTTCTTGCATAATTACTAAGGACTTGCTAGTGGTGGTGATGAGGAACTGCATTGTCCTGGAGACAATACAATGACATTTAAGTAACTGCTGGGAATTATTATTACATTTTCTAAATTTCTCTATCACTTACCCCAAAATACCCTGGGCCATGTCCAGAGTGCTGCATGAAGTTTAACAACAGAAGTGCTCTTCAAGGATTGACATCTCGACCCACGTTCCAGGTAAGTACCAACTGTATGATTTCTGAATGGAAAAAGAAGGGAGCTGTTTTGAAAAGCCTGGAGAAAAGCTATTCTTCCCACCCTGCCCTCTGGTCTTCTAGTAAGACTTGATAGACAGCAGTCTACCCGTGATGAGTCTCTTCACTGGCAGAACCCCATCTTTGGAACTGCCTCCCCAAGGAGATGTGTACGGCCTTGTCACTGCTGGTTTTCAGGAGAATTTTGAGGATGCTTTTATCCCAGCTCACATTTCATTAATGTGCTATGCTTGAAAGCATTTGGCTGGTGGTGGTTTAAATTAATGGTTTTGAACAGTAATCTGTTGTGCTTCTGATGTTTTATGACTTTTAAAATTTCCTTTTATAGGCTGTCTTGTGAGGGCAGTGTGCCCTGAAAGACAAGCCAGGAATTAATTTACATTTCCCTCCTCCCCGTTTTGCTTAAGCAGAATAATACATAAAATAACCCCCTTTCCTTGTCAGTTGTAACTTGCTAAAAATGTCACTCCTTTCCTAAGTTTCTTCCCTCGTTATTTCCAAGAAAGAGGCTTGTGTTCTGGGATGGCTTAATTACTGTTGTTGTTGTTGTTGTTTAGTCATTTAGTTGTGTCCAACTCTTCATGACCCCATGGACCAGAGCATGCCAGGCACTTCTGTCTTCCACTGCCTCCCGCAGTTTGGTCAAACTCATGCGAGTAGCTTTGAGAACACTGTCCAACCATCTCATCCTCTGTCATCCCCTTCTCCTTGTGCCCTCCATCTTTCCCAACATCAGGGTCTTTTCCAGGGAGTCTTCTCTTCTCATGAGGTGGCCAAAGTATTGGAGCCTCAGCTTCAGGATCTGTCCTTCCAGCTAGGGTTTCATCCAGTCCAGCCTTTTGCATGATGAATTCAGCATATAAGTTAAATAAGCAGGGGGACAATATACAGCCTTGTCGTACTTCTTTCCCAAATTTGAACCAATTAGTTGTTCCATATCCAGTTCCAAATGTAGCCTCTTGTTCCACATAGAGATTTCTCAGGAGACAGATGAGGTGATCAGGCACTCCCATTTCTTTAAGAACTTGCCATAGTTTGCTGTGGTCAAAGGCTTTTGCATAGTCAATGAAGCAGAAGTAGATGTCTTTCTGGAACTCTCTAGCTTTCTCCATAATCCAGCGCATGTTTGCAATTTGGTCTCTGGTTTCTCTGCCCCTTCGAAATCCAGCTTGCACTTCTGGGAGTTCTTGGTCCACATACTGCTTAAGCCTGCCTTGTAGAATTTTAAGCATAACCTTGCTACCATGTGAAATGAGCACAATTGTGCTGTAGTTAAAGCATTCTTTGGCATTGCCCTTCTTTGGGATTGGGATATAGACTGATCTTCTCCAATCCTCTGGCCACTGCTGAGTTTTCCAAACTTGCTGGCATATTGAGTGTAGCACCTTAACAGCATCATCTTTTAAAATTTTAAATAGTTCGGCTGGAATATCATCACTTCCACTGGCCTTGTTATTAGCAGTGCTTTCTAAGACCCATTTGACTTCACTCTCCAGGATGTCTGGCTCGAGGTCAGCAACCACACTACCTGGGGTGTACCAGACATCCATATCTTTCTGGTATAATTCCTCTGTGTATTCTTGCCACCTCTTCTTGATGTCTTCTGCTTCTGTTAGGTCCTTACCACTTTTGTCCTTTATTATGGTAATTTTGTACGAAAAGTTCCTTTCATATCTCCAGTTTTCTTGAATAGAACTCTGGTTTTTCCCATTCTATTGTTTTCCTCTATTTCTTTGCATTGCAAAGGCCCTCTTGTCTCTCCTTGCTATTCTTTGGAAATCTGCATTCAGTTTCCTGTATCTTACACTATCTCCCTTGCATTTTGCTTGCCTTCTCTCCCCCGCTATTTGTAAGGCCTCGTTGGACAGCCACTTTGCTTTCTTGCATTTCCTTTTCATTGGGATGGTTTTTGTTGCTGCCTCATGTATGTTGCGAGCCTCCATCCATAGTTCTTCAGGCACTCTGTCCAGCAAATCTAAATCCTTAAACCTGTTCCTCACTTCCATTGTGTATTCATAAGGGATTTGATTTAGATTGTCTCTTACTGGCCCAGTGGTTTTTCCTACTTTCTTCAGTTTCAGCTCAGGATTACATTTGGCAAATTGAATGCCCCTGCAACCCCCCAAAAGGTGGCAGAACAACTTCTATCTATGGATTTTTTCCACAGCTGATTCAATTAGGAAACCTGGAAAAGGGTATTGCTTCTGTATTTGAAAGTTTGTGTGTAATAAAGCAACAGCTGTCAGCCCAATTTCTCGTACCAAAATATTTTTCTCCCCAGTTCTGCTTTCTGGAAGGTTGATAGTTGCTACCCTAATATGGCTGTTCTGACTTCAGTATAGGGATGTGTGAATCTGTCAATTTCAGTTTCTCACTATTCAAATCTTAAAGTCAGTACTCCCCATTTCCACATGGTTTCATTGGGAATTTGGGTTCTTTTTTTAAAAAAAAATCCTCCTGAAAATCCTCCAGCACCTTACTGCAAACCAAATTTTCCTAATACACACAGGTATGCGAACACTCAATACGAAACTCCAGAAAACTTGGAGACAAACTTTGTCTTTGTGATTACTGGATTGCTTAGTGACTGTGCTGCGTTATGTAGTCAAAGCTGTCAAGGGATAAACAGCTTTACTGATTATAGTAACAGACTCTGGTCATCCTTATTTGTTTCCAGTAACTGAACTATCTGCAGATGTTGGTCAGGAGCCTGAGCATAGGGACAAAGTTGGTGACCAGGCTGTGGGCTAGTAAAGTTCACTGAGCATTTTTTTCTAAGGCAAAGTGACTGGTGCGACTCAAAGGGGGTGTCAGTCTAGTGGAGCAGATGGAGATGGGGAGAGGGAGAGACTGGGCTGATCCATTCTTCCTCTTGTCCCACGGTTTTTGCCAAGGGAAAACTGCTCTTCAGTGCTCAGTTGAAGCAAACACATCAGGTTTTCTACAGATTTCCATTTGTTCCAATGTAAAGCTAAAGAGTGGGCTTTCCTTGGGAAAGAGCAGAGCAAGGGGGAAACCTCTCAGCCTCATGCTTTCTAGGCAAGCGGAAGTGTGAACAAGCGAGATAGCACAGGACTGATGCTAAGCACACCCAGGAAGGGATGTCTATGGCTCTAAACCAATCACAGCCTAAGGGATCCCTAAAGCAATGAGGTGAGATGAGGAAGTTCTGCACTTCTTTTGTCCTTTTGCATTGGCCAAATATTTATCTGTAGCATATATTTTATCTATTAGAATATTAAAATGTTATTTTTATGTTTTGGTAACTCAGAATTGAGCGTTTTCCTTTAGCTCTACCTTTTTGAATTTGTTAAGGAGAGTGGAACTTGTTATGTACTGAAGTTCTCACCCTGGGCCAGCAGGGGGATACTGTAGATAGTTATGCAAATGAAGGATCGAAAGTGACGTTCAGTGATTGGATAGTTTGTATGCAAATGAAGGATCGAAAGTGATGTTCTGTGATTGGATAGTTTTAGAAAGTTGTTACAGTAACAAGGTACTGGATCTCTATATAAGCAGGCTGACTGAGGCCTTCAGTTCAGTTCTGTTCCAGCTTTCAAATAAAGAGCTGCTTTGGAGGGAATCGCTGTGTCGTCTGCTATGTCAACCCACAACTTAACAGAACTTGCTGCCCCCCACCCCCCACATTTTCTTTCTCTTCATAGGTAAGCCTCTGAAACACTAGTTCACAGGATCGTCTTATGAAAATTCAAACTGCTGCAAATGTTATCTGTTGAGCGCTTTCCTTCCCATTAGTTACTGCATTCCTTAACATTCCACAGACCTCATGAGATCTGCTTTCTTTTGCTAATGAAAGGGAATGGCACTGTTGCAAAAGTAGCTTTTCATTTCCCCCCTCCTAACTGCAAGGCTTTATGGGCAATCTGCGCAAGGCAGTAATTTACTTTCTTGTTAGGGCACTTAAGAAGGGTCATAAGTGTGCCCTATGCAAGAACCAAAAGACACTGTTGCAACAGGTAAGAAAGTGGGGGCAGGCAAGGTTAGCAGTGATAATGCCACCTGTTGCATCCTTTCCTTTGAGTCAAATTCTGAGCCACTTAAGCCAGGGATTTGCTGAGCTCTCCCTAGACAAGAAACAGTCCATTCATATGCCAGGCTGTCAGCAGAGCCTGCTTGCCGTAATACTCACTGAGTGGTGAAGGTTTGATTCTTATCACTAAACATTCCTTCCTGCAACTTCAAGTCATATGCAGCTCAGTGGAAAAGTCTAGTGGGGACAGGCAGATTGTGATTCCGCCTGCAAAGATGCCCATTACTACAAGGAAAATTGGGGCATGCCCTACGTGAGGATTTGGTTTAGAAGATGATCTGTAGTTTCAAAATCTTTAGACAAAAGTTCTCAAGCTGTATTCTTTGAACCATGCAGCATTATACTGACATTAGAGGTTGTTCTAGGAGGGTGGCATGTATTAGTTAAATCCTCAAACCACAATGGAAAGATAATAAAATCCAAAGATTAAAATATATAAACACAGGCCATGGTTATAATCAAATCCAGAGATTAAAACATATAACCCAATCCACTTGCCGGTGTCCTTGCAGATGTTTATGTTAAGAGAGGGTGTGCATCCACTGGCAAATGCAACAACACTTTTTGGCCCTATGGGCGAAGTGTTTAGGATGTTATAGTAACCTCACTGCGTCAGTGTTTCTCAAAATGTATGAAGCTGTACACCTTAGCTTACTCTGTATTCTCACATCAACCTAGAAAACTCACGGGGTGCACTCACCAGCATCAGCCCCTTATTTGATTTGTTTAGTGCACTACACTATTATTTTTTTTTTAAATGTGGATTTTTATTCTCTGTGTTTGGTATTATCCTTAACACAGTGGCTACGAGTAACCTAAGGCTGCAAGGCTCTTTTAAATCGGGGGGGGGGGGCAGATCTGGCCCAATCGCCTTCTAAATCCGGCCCGTGGATGGTTCGGGAATCAGCGTGTTTTTACATGAGTAGAATGTGTCATTTTATTTAAAAAACATCTGTGGGTTATTTGTGGGACTTGCCTGGTGTTTTTGCATGAGTAGAATGTGTGCTTTTATTTAAAATGCATCTCTGGGTTATTTGTGGGGCATAGGAATTCATTCATTCCCCTCCCCCAAATATAGTCTGGCCCCCACAAGGTCTGAGGGACAGTGGACTGGCCACCTGCTGAAAAAGTTTGCTGACCCTTGATCAGGTTTGTGGAGCTGCTTGCTTGTGAAGCTCTGCCAGACTTCCTCTTTTTTAAACTGGAGGCAGATACGGTACTCCATTTATTCCAGTCAGCTTTAAAAGTATGAACTGTGTTTTACAGTGCAATATTATACCTGTCAGTTTAAGAACTATGTCCCATGGAGTTCATTGAGACATGCTTCCAGATAAGGTTTAGGATTAGAACCTCACTCTGTTAATGCTTTTGTTGTTGTTGCTGTTGCTGTTGCTGTTGTTGTTGTTGTTGTTGTTGTTGTTGTTGTTGTTGTTGTTGCTGTTGCTGTCGTCTGTTTTAAGGCTTTAATGTTTTATATAGTGATGCTTATTTTTATTGTGTTTTAAAATTTTGTTCTGTTTCAAGGCATCTGACATATTTTTGATGTAGTTTGTGCTATTGTAGAAAAACGTATTGGTTGTGTTTTGGCAGAAAAGCAATATGACAATATTAAATTAGATACAATTTCCTTAATGATAAAATTGACCTAATGGACAGGTAGGGTTTTCAGTGTGTCGTTAGGACAACGTGCTTTTCAATTGCGCACTACAGTGATGTTGTGTTTTAGGATACCTCTAAATGTGCAGTAGTATAGTAATGGACGTGACTCTTACCTCTGTACAAGAGGCTATAGAGCACCCCTACAAAAGTCATAAGTCTATGCATGTACACATCTCTTCATTCCCCATTCAAGCAAGCAAGTGGATAATCATACTCCAAGGATGCATTTTGGTCACATAAAAGCCCACGGAGCAGAACCAGTGAGGGATACAGCCTGGGGAGAAGGGTACAGTCAGGGGAGAGTTGTGAGGGCTAGACAGAGGCCTGGAAGGCTGCAATTGGCACTGGGCTTGAGGGTCTCCAGCCTGATTTAGTATGTGGTGACGTGGGATATATTTAGCTCCACCCTCTTGTTAAACACACCTGATTAAAAAGTTAGTGTTTAGACATCTTGCTTAGTCAGAACTACTCCCCCCCTCCAACTTCACATACTTTCTTATCAGTAGAAGTATTTACTACATTGTCAGCCTCTCTACAGGAGGAAATACATTTTTCCCAAGCACCTTTTATACCAAGTCAAAGACTTGTTCTGCAACTTGGTTAAATATTATCCGATTCTTGTAATACATCAGTTCTCAAGTACAAATGTGAGATTCACATGAAAGCTCTTTCTCAGGGTGCCTTAGGCTCAGTCCTATACCCATTTACCCAAGTATAAGTCCCGTTGAACTCACTGGGGCTTGCTTCTGAGTAGACATGCCTAAGATTGCACTGTAAGTATTTAGTGTGTAATTGTCATGCTTTCCACTTTTATGGGGCATCCATACGATGGCATCATCAAATTGTTGTGGTCCTGTGTTTTCCTACGCTGCTTCCATCCTTTCTCAGACTGCCTTCCAAAAAGACTTGCCAAATCTGACTCCCCCACAAAATGGAACAGTGACTCTCTCTGCTGCTTTAGACTACTCCTCCACCCTTCTAAGAGGCATGTTTCTGACATGTGCAGTGATATATCAGGCAGGGTGAACCTATTGCCATTTCTGTGCACCTTCACAGGCTGGGTGCCATTTTATTATCATGCTTATTTTTAAATTCAGTCTTTTAATTAGAGCTATAATGTCTCAAGCTATATTTTTAAAGGAAAAATTTATGCAATAATGCTGAAATGAAATATCATTAGCATGTTCAAGTGGGGACGGGGATGGCTATAATAACCTCCACTACCTTTTTGGCTGCTGCCATTTTAGCAATATATTAATTCACACCCCACCCCATGTATGAAATTTGCCCTAAAATGCCCTCTAATAATTTTTGACATCACAAAATTGTAATTTAAATAAGCATATTCATGCAAATTAAAGAATAGAATTTAAAAATTGGTGTGCAGTGGAGGGAGTTTGTTCAGGGGAATGTACACCCCCCTCCCAAAAAAGTGCTATGCCCCATTCTGAAGTGTGGAAAGTCAGTTTCAATTCCACTTGTATCTTACAGCAGAGAAGCAGTGATTGGTACAGCTCCTAGCTGTATCCATCCAGATACATATCCAACCAGCTTTATTCATACCTTATGGAGCAAAATCCAAATGAGACCCATGGGTTTTAAGAGTTCGTTATCCATAGCTTAATGTGAATATACCTGTGTTTTGAGTAAGCTGGGAGGTTTTTCTGCTAAAGACACATAGGTAAATCTGGTTCTTATTCTGTCTCTAGAATATTACAATTTTTGTTTGTGAGAACGATCTCACAAGCTACACCCATGAGAAGAATACAAAGCAAATTGTTTATAAGATAGGCTAATGATCCATCTGGTTCATTATTGCCTACCTGGGCTGGTAGCACCTCTCCAAAATCTCAGGAAGACCTTCTTCCAAGCTCTGTTGCATGAAAACTTTTTGCTGGATCTGCTGAGGTTGAACTTGAGGTCTCACACCTGCAATGCAATTGCTACTGCACAGCTGCAGCCCCTCCCAGTAGTTATTTATACCTTAGAGTTTCGCTTTTTATTGTCTTAATTCTGGACCACTGAATTCAAATACATACCTGTCGGACACCTGCGTAGATAGGAGTATGAATTCTTCATACACCATGATTTTCCTCGTGCATATAATTTGCAGCGGTACTTTTGTGAACAAACACCATAATTAGGAAAGCAACCATTAGCTGGCCATCCTCTTTAGAAAGGCCGAACTTTTGCCTCTGTACTCCAAATATATTCCTTACAAAGAGCTGGAAACATTCCTATCAAAATGTTGCTAATGTCTGGCAAGTAGAGAGAGAGAAAACAATAAACAAGGAAGTAATAAAAGACTCTTTCCCCTCAGAAACAAATGAGTCATGTGAGGTCTATACTATAAGTAGAGAGCATTATGAATGTGCGGCTGCCCTGTGTGCTGTTTCAATACCTTAAAAGATTCTAGTTACTAACTGAGCCTTGAGCTGGACTGTAATCAGTGGCGTAAATCCCCCAGTTTATCCTTTTGTCCAGTGCTGGCGGGTGCTTTCCCTTTTCTCTTTTGCATGAGGAGATCTGGGTCAGGCTGAAACGCTTTTACTCTGAAGCCAGAGTTTCAGGTTCATTATTCTAGCCCCACCTACTTCCCCATGATTGGACAGGGAATCCTTCCAATTACCTTTATGATCTAAAAGTAGCTAGGGGAACCAAAGAAAACTCAAAAGAAGCGGAGTCCTCTCTCACTGTGCTTTCGGAAATTGCACTCCTGTGTGGGAAGAGAGTTAAAGGAATAACAGCAACATTTTGCTACTTGCCAGCACTCCAAGGGAAACAATGCTGTCTGTCAAAACCTCGATCTCTTTCAGCCAACAGCTTGGGAAGTACAGTTAAAACAGAGACAGCACCAAATGATGGCATGCAGGTAATTATGACTGGTTTTTGTCAAGGGTTCGCTTGACAGCCTATCTTTAGAAATGACAAATTCAGTTGGGGGCGGGGGAAGAGATGACATATGTTATAGACATTATATTGATTGGTTCTGATTCCTGGTTATGCGTGTACACATCTGGAGACAATAAATCATTAAGGAAGGTGAAGGGGATTTATAGAGAAGGTGGATTTGAAACTGCCAGTGGGAGATTGAGAAAGGCATTCTGTTTTCTTCTTACACAGTTTAGAGTTCAGTGATGTGGTACTTCAGGACGCAAAATGTGTAACTAACCATTTGAACCCAGTTTGTTGCATTTTTTTTTAATGTGAAAAAATGTTAGCAGTGCAAGGAAGTTGTGTTCTTGTTTGAAACCTCAGAAAAATAGAGGTGAAAACCATAAAGAATGGATTGAAATTCTGTGGGGCTTTTTTTATTTGTATTGGAGCTATAGCTGACTTGCTTTTATAGAATTAGAATAAAAGTAAAAAAAATAAATTGCAGCGTCGTCTGTGCTAGCCTTATATAGTAAGATTATATCTTGTCTAGAGTAAGAGTCCTTTATTACCGTAATTTAGAATGAGCTAGGCTAAAATTCAGAACCACTTTGGCCCTATACCTGGATTAATTCATTCCAGAGATGTTTTACTGACTGCGGTAGGATCACTTAAGAGTCAGTACAGGGCTGCGGCCATCAGATTTGCCACATTTCCCTCAATATGCACCAGTTGGAAGCTAAATGGAAGCTTTATTATTCATTCGCAAAGCATTTGTAACAATTGCAAGGGCAGCAGTTACCTTTTCCATTACAGCTGTGTGGTGCAGGGATCCATTAATGGGATTCTCTCCTGCTGCTGCCAAGGAAATAAGCAGAGCTGTGTAGAAACAGCTACTCCGTCTCGACTAAAAACTTCAGGGAATAAAGGCTGGCAATTCGAGATTGTGTAAACTTTTGCACAATTTTGAAAAGAAAGAAATATCCACATTGACTGAGAGCCTACATATAGGAGCAGGGCTGGCCCAAGACATTTTGGCACCTGAGGTGGGCTCCAAAATGGCACCCCCCCTCCTCGCCAGAGAAGGAGTGAGGGGAGATCTACATCAGGAACAAGGGGGAGGGAGGAGAAAGATTGGCATTGGGATCTGCTGCCCCTGTGAATCCTGCCTCCAGAGGCTATTACCTTGCCTCTTGAATCAGCTGGCACTGAATAAAGATCTGCATTGGGCATTGGGATCTGCTGCCCCAGTAGACCCTGCTGCCTGAGGCAGTTGCCTTACCTTGCCTCATGGGTGGGCCGGTCCTATACAGGAGTCTCATATCTGCTTTGAGAAAAGCAGGTTATAGCAGAATAACAGTGCCTTCTACCAGCTTTGGCTAGTAGCCCAAGTGCAACCCTATCTAGATGAGGATAACATGCCTTCAGTGATCTATGCCCTGGTAACCTCACCACTGGATTACTGCAACGTTTTAGTGGACCTGCAACTGCAGCTGGTGCAGAATTCAGCAGCCAGATTATTGAAAGGAACCACACAGTCCAAATGCATAAATCCAGTACTGCGCTGGCTGCTAATTTGTTTCTGGGCCCAATTCAAGGGGCTGGTGTCAACCTATAAAACCTTATGTGGCTCAGGTTCTTCGTGCCTTGTGGAAAACTTTTCTGCATATGAGCCTGCCTGGATCCTGTGGTCAGCATTGCAGGTGCTTCTCTGTATGCTTCCAGCCAGCGAGGGTTCAGAGGGCAGTGAGAAGATTGTGGGTCTTTTTAGGAGTGGCCTCCTGTCTTTGGAATGTTCTCCCCAGGTATTCCTGGTGCCAACACTGACAAATTTTCAGTGTCAAGCAAATCTATTTCTTGCTCCCTAGGTATGTATTTGTTAATTTTTGTTTGCAACAGCTAGTGGTATTCCCTTCTTTGGGGGCTTTTTTCTGGGAGTTAGAGCTGAGTTGTGTGTGGAAGGATTGTTTTTCTGATTTGATTAGCTTGTTGGTTTTAAATACGTTGCGTTGTATATTTTACTAATATTTGTGCATTTCTTTGAGACGTTTGTGTAAAATGGCTAAACTCAGTAATGAAAATGAGAGATTTGCTGTTCAGTCCTTTGCATATTTACGGTACTCAGAAGTAAATTCCATTATGTCCAATAGGCCTTATCCCCTGGTTGGCATACATAGGCCATCTGACTTAATCTGTGACTGTGTTGTGTGATCATTGCCAGGAAACTTTAAACAGATATGCAATAATCACTTTTTCAAAAAAGAAGTTAAAAACATTTCAATCATATTCAAAAACCACCTATTTCACTTAATGTAGTTCTGCTTTCAAGTGGAAATACCATACAAAAATACCATACAAACCCATTTGAAAGGGGATTAATGATTAAAATTAATCTTGTTTCACTAAACTGAAGATGCATAAACTCAAGGAGAAATTTTATTTAAAAAATTATAGTCAATACATTTATATCCTGCTTTTTAGAATTTCTTTTGACAAGGTGGCAAACAGTAATACATAAGTTAAACAATATATAACACTATATACAACACTGCAATAAAACACAGAATATAAAAACAAAATACTCGTAAGAGGAATAATAGGAATCAAGCAGTCAAAGTCTATAATTCTCAAGGTTTTACTGACTTTACTCTGGTTGGAAAAAGTTCTACAACCAAAATTGTTAAATTGCATCAGATAAGATATTGCTCTCAGTTAGAAACTTTGTATAGGAGGTATGGGCTTCTAACAAGGATGCTATTTCAGTAATGATTGATAGTCTGAGAAAGCTTTAGAGGCCCACTTTTGGATATATTAAATATTAAACTGCAAAAGCAGTGTATTTTTAAGTGCATTTGTTATGAAAGGTTAAAAATACCCACCACAGCTGTAGCAGTAGCAATGCATCATCATCAAAGGTTAAACAGGTTGAAGCAAAGGCATTTCTGCCCTGGAATGCATACCGAAAATCAGCTCATTAACTGGTTGATAACATTATTTTAATATGGGACCTGGGATGGCATTAAACTACCCATTAAAATAACAATTTCTGCTTGTGAAATAGAAATTTTCCCCACTCCTCTGGTGTGCCCTATGCCCCCACGATCTGCTTGAGGGGGTTGGGAGAACTCGTAGAACAGATTAATGGGTATGCAGAAGGAAGAGGGAGATGGGACCAAATTACGCACTGTCAAAAATGGAGAACAAAAGAAGGCACAGGGATGCATAAAGTGAACATATGCTAATTTATATGTAAAGATGCACATTTAGAAATAATTACTATGATTTTAATAGAAATAGATATCACCATTGTTGGGGAGACTGTAACCAAGGAGACTTGCATGCCTGCTAAGGATAGACAAATCTGTCGATTTCGGTTTCTACCAATTCCTTGTTTTTCCATTCTTAAGTTTAATTCTACCCATTTCCACATCAGTCTGTTTTTTTTAAAAGTCAGCATCAAATTCGTATGCGTTTTTGCATACAATTTTGCCGGATACACACATAATTGCAAGTTATTTTATCTAACATAGTGCATTTCTGTACATTGTTTTACTAGTATGAGCATTTTTGTGTGTGCGCACTTTCTCGTAATATATGCTTCATTGTACTGAGGGGGAGGGGTGTGAGTTGGAGAACTTTTCATTGAAAAATTCAGAGAAGTGCAAATTTCCCAGGCTTTTAAAGTTCTCTGTTTCATCTGCATTCATCTGCTATTTTTAATCGCTGGTTTCTTTATAAGTTTTTTTCTTCTGATTTTATCATTTTGTTTCTGATTTTGTATGTATTTTGTTGTGAGCTGCTCTGGGAACCATTTGACTGAAGGTCGATATATAAGGTTATATACAGTGTATAGAAGAAGTAATGGCCAAACTTTGAATTAAGTGAAAGGTCCATGATTGAATTGATCTGTGTTTTATTTTTATTGAAAAGCAACTGGCAGGGGAAGGCTGCCTCCAAATTTGATTGGAGCTGTGGGTTAGGGGATGGATGCTGTTTAATTTCCCAACCTAAATGATGAAATAACCTAATTTAAGGAGGGTGTGTGTGATTTTAGACTACAGGGGGAAAAGGTTAAGCACCACAACTCCAATCAAATTTGAACCCCACCCCCCACCCCATGCACAGCTGCTTTTAAGTAAAAAAACAACAACATTGGTACCTCAAACATAATGATCATGGAGCTTGTGTAAGAAGCATGGATCTCCTGTGTAATGTGTAGTTTGGTCTGTAGCTGGCCAGGAATATAGGATGCTTTTGAGGACTACAAACCCTGGTCTGAACCATGGCAAGGATTATGGTCCTCTGCTCGCAAGTGGTCCCTCTAGCCTTTAACATGCATGTTAGAGGGGTTGTGGGACACAACATCTTCTCACCATCTGTATCTGAAACAACAGCAAATGTGTTGCAGGTACTCGTGCTCTTTGTATGTGGCCTCATCCAGGGCAAATGCAATTATGCCAGTGACATTGTCATCTCCTGCTTTAAGAGTAGAAAGTTGAAGAATACTTCTAGTGCCAGAATTGGGAACCTAATGGCTGCTTTTAGATGATCATATCTCTGTTTAATAAACCAAGATATGAATGAGCCTTTATTTGTTTCTCCGTTAAGTTTGAGGTACTGTTGTCAGGTAATTAAAATCCATGTAGTTCTTCTGAGGCCAGCAAAACAGACGTATTTTGATCGTATCTTCATCTGCATGTCAGGAAGCAAACAAGAATGTGTCATTTTGCTTTGTGTCTCCTTTTCCCTTCACTAAAAACCCTACTTGATTTCAGATGACATTGGCAATGTGTGTGGCAAAGGAAAGCTGCATAGTTCTGATTTAAATTGTTCTGTTGTCAGCACTCCTTGCCCACCTTTCATCACCATTTGTGCAGTGAGATCAGAGAGGGTCAACACAGACTTCTTGGTTTATGTGGGTAAGTGGCATGTGAGAAATTAAGTAACTGCAATTGTGGGTGGGTCTCATGTCTGCAGACATCCCTGAAAGATGCCCTTTGGCTTCAGAGGCCTCCAAAAGGCTTTTAAATAATAAACACTGTGGAATGTTAATGTACTCCTTGTATACATGAAAATGTAAATAAATGCTGTTCTGGTATTTTATAAATAACTCCCACATCTGGGGAAAAGCTGGATTGCCCAAAGGAGGGTAAACTGGAGTGACCACACAGGGTGAAACTATACTGCTGTCCACTTTAATAGTAAAACTTGCATTGACTTAAGGGATGAACAGGATTTTTACACGAGGGCTCAGCTTTATTACAGATAAATTGTCACTTGATACAAATGAGCATTGGTCCATTTTCTGCAATGTTTACCCCTTGGAACACAATCAACCACAAAGTTGCCTTTCACATGTTCCACTGAAAAATGAATGGTGAATCCTTTGCATATCAGGGAGATTCATGTGTACACTGGAACTTCTGCTGAGGTTTATGCTGAAAGGTTTGCTGAGTGAGCATCTCTTTCAATGGTTCATAAGATTCAATAAAATGTGGGCTTGGCTCCAACTATTCAGATCTAGTTTTTAGTAAGGTCCTCTTTTACTTTTGTCTAGAAATCATCAACCCGTCAGCATGATCATGCTTTATATTCCATTTTTTCCTGGCAAACAACAGCTAACGCTACAATGATGCTTTCTTCCTCATTGACTCTGGCATTCAGAATAAATAGGAATGCTGGCCAACAACCCTGCCACAAAAATTTATTGTCCTGTGTCCACTGTCTTTTAAAGTATGCCTTTTCCTTAAAAAAACAATCATTTTAAAAAAGTGCCCATTTTTAATTTGTTAAAGAGGCCCATCCAAATCATGTTACCCTACTGCGGTAGCCATCAACTCCATGGTGGTATAATAAAACCTAAATGGATGAACTGCATGCCAAGTAAGAATTTCAAACACTCAGAACTCAGTTTTCTCCAGGAATGTTTGTTTTGTAGCACCAAAAAAGAGATCATTCCATCTTCCTGCCTCATATTTGCAGCAGGCACATGTTCTGCATTACTAGGGGATTTGTACCTTTAAGGAGCCTTCCAATTAAAAGTGAACTGAGCTCATGCTCTTCATATTTTGGTTTAATCCACAAAGGGTCTAGACTTTCTTCATGGTGGCAAATGTTCAATTTGCATGTGCCCAAACTCTCCCAGCTTCTTCTTACACTATTATTAGAAGGCCATTTTAAGTAGCAGCTCACTGCAGGCTGCAATTCATGAACAGTTTTTATTTATTGTTTTTGCATATGGTGGATCTATTAACTACAAAGCTAGACATCTGTATTCCCCCCTGCATCACTTCGTTGCCGGTCAAACTATCCTTGTGGAATGCAAATTTCAGTATGATCCAAATTCTGAAAGCAGCTGTACTTTTTCAAAATCTGAAAACAGCTGGAGTTTTTTGGTTTGGTGTGTATGTTTGCCAATAGAGAAATTTCACTGGTGCACCCTCAAGAAGAGCCTCATATAATTTGTTAGTTACAGTCATGCCTGGGATGCCAATGAGAAATTAAAGGAACCTGGCAATGGGAGCTCACCCTGTTGCGCTCTGTCCCAGCTCCTGCCAACCTAGCAGTTCAAAAGCACACCAGCGCAAGTAAATAGGTACCACTGTGGCGGGAAGAGAAACGGCATTTCCGTGCGCTCTGGTTTCTGTCATGGTGTTCCGTTGTCCCCGAAGCAGTTTAGTCATGCTGGCCACATGACTCGGAAAGCTGTCTGAGGACAAATGCTGTCTCCCTCGGCCTGAAAGCGAGATGAGCTCTGGAAACCCATAGTCACCTTTGACTGGACTTAACTGTCCAGGGGTCCTTTACCTTACCTTTTTTTATAGGAACCTGGCCCTTAAGAACAGAAGAGGAGCTTTGTAGGTCTACTGAGGGACTATCTGCTAGGGACATTAATTGGGTGTACGTCTTGACAGGCAGGGTTTCAAATAGAATTCTATTAGTGGAGCCTCACATCTGGGTTATTGATTGACACCTGTTTTGAAGCTGATACTGATGAAATAAAGACCACAAATTGGGCTTTGGCAAAGATGATAAAACCAACCACTCTTAACAACAAAACCTAGCCATGGTCGTGGCTGGATTATCTTTCATTTGGCTCGAAGAAAGGTGCTTGATTGCCGTGGTTGTCTTTTTCCCTTTCTGGGGGGATTAAATAAATAAATCCCACTTGTGCTCTACACATGCAAAGCTTCTATATTTCAGTCTGTAACCCATAAATCCACTTCCTGGCACCAGAAACTTGGCTCAGGCACAATAGAAACTTAGGTCTGGCTTTTTCACTAGCTCTTGTTTACTTGGCCCGAATTTCAGCTTTGTAATGAGTTTCAGATTTCAGGACAGAGGTGAACAGGTAGATTCCACTTCCTGCCTCATCTCAGGGGGCTGGAGAATGGTGTCCCTTTTTATTTCAGGCCACCAGTTTAAATCCAACCCATGCTGCTGCTGTTTCACTCTTATCACATCGGCATCCAAGAGACATATTTAGGATGCCTAGTTGCCCCTGTGATGAACAGAAGTGACACATCTACCCAAGAGGCATTGAAAGAAGACCACAAGGCTCTTTTATTTCACATTGTTTCCCTGTAGGAGCCTGTTCCCGTGACACAAGATGCCCATCAAACTTCAGCTATTCAAATGGCTGTGACATCTTGCATGCCAGCTACAGTAATACAACTTTAATGTCCTGTTCTATATTTGGCACAATGTTCTCACTTGGGGGACTTCAACAAGTTGCAACTTTTAAATTGCAGTTGGAAGTGGCAAGGCTGTTCTCCCACCCTACCCACTTCTAGTTAAGCAGGTCAAAAAAATAACAAGGATTGCTTGGTGACCCAAGGTTGTAGTTCATGCAGCTACACGAAGAAGAAAAAATGCACCTGACTGACCTCATGTTCATTTCACCTGGAAATGGAGCACTTTGTACACTAATGGAACTAGATGTTACAGCAGACACCAAGTCTTTTTTAGCTCCTGTAATCCACATTGACGCTGCTATATCAGCAAGTCTGCCTATAGCTTGTCAGAAAGTGAGAGGAAAAGTGGAGTGGCCTCACGTACTCCAAGTCTACCCACCACTGGGATATAGGTTCTGGCCAGTTATGTTCCTGGCAAGCAGAAAAAGGTTGTTCATCCCTGATTTTAGAGGATTATTTTATGCAAAAGAAGAGTGTCCATTTAAAAGAGTACTTATTATTTGGATTATTAGTTCATTCTGCCCAAAGGAACATGGGAATCACAACAGTTTCTTCACCATTTTAACACATGTGATCCAATAGTGGGTGAATGTGATATTTACGAGGATGGCTGCTGTGGTTGGTGAAAGGGGCCTATTTTCTAAAAAAAATAATCCTGAAGATAGGATGAGAATTCCCTCAAAAGAGCCACTCTTCCCAGAAACATTAATCTGACTGCTGTTTAAATTCCATTGCCTACCCTGTCTTCACTTAAATCCATATTCTTCAACAGGTTGTTTTAAAAATATGTTTTCCGTCTTAGATGCTAATGTATTTCTGGGAGAACAGGAATTTGACCAATCTTTCATTTAAAGTAGAAATCATTTAATACTCAGGATTTGGGGTCAAATCTCAGGGTGTGTGATATGTTGTGCCCCTTTTTCTGTTAGAATTAAGATGCCACTACATACAGATTTGTTGGTGTGTACTGTATAGGCTAAGGAATGAGGGTGGCTGTGGGTTAAACCACAGAGCCTAGGGCTTGCCGATCAGAAGGTTGGCAGTTCGAATCCCCGCAATGGGGTGAGCTCCTGCTGCTCGGTCCCTGCTCCTGCCAACCTAGCAGTTTGAAAGCACGAAGTGCAAGTAGATAAATAGGTACCGCTCCAGTAGGAAGGTTCACCAGAAGTGGCTTAGTCATGCTGGCCACATGACCCAGAAGCTGTACGCTGGCTCCCTCGGCCAATAAAACGAGATGAGTGCCCCAACCCCAGTGTCATCCGTGACCGGACCTAATGGTCAGGGGTCCCTTTACCTTTTACTGTATAGGTAATAACATGCAAAAAACAACAACAACCCATTCAGGCATTTGGGCTGGAAAACATGTGGACTTAAAGTTGTGATGAAATATGCACCCATACCCAGCCCCTCATGTCTCTGCATGGGCCTGTTCCACTTCCTACCTTCCCATACTCCGGGGATTCTAAGTGCATTTGGGCAAAAGTGTTTTGAATCCTTGCTCTCAGAAACCGTGATAATGCATGAACACAATTGTGGTTCTCTGTGCATGTGAGCTAAATGCTCATTATTACTGGTTTCCTCAACGTCATTCAAAGGTCTTCCCTCAATGCTGCGTCACTCTTTTTTAGAATTCATCATTGTATGGTCAAAATGAAATATATTCTGTCTGAGAGATTGCCAGTACCCACCCACACGCTGAGCATTGTAATCTTAGCCTTGAACTGTGGAATGTAGTCGTACACATGTTATGGCCGAGCATCCATTGTGTGATGTAACTGTGGTGGCTATCTTTTGTTCTATCCAGCCAGTGTATTTTTAATTTCTGGATTTGATTAAATGATTAACAGTGCAATCGTGTGCGTGTCACAAGGAAGCCCCATTGAGTTCACTTACCACCACCCCAAGTAATTATAAATATGCTCCAAGCCATAAGCAGTTCTTAGTTTGAGAGCTTTTCAGAATAAAAGTCTCTTTCTCTCTCTCTTGTATTTGAGGGCTGTATTATTTATTTAGGCACCCTGTAATAAAGATGCCATTGTTTCAGAGCCCTGACAGAGAAAGCAGAGAGCCAAGCTTTGCCTCGACCACGTAACAATATCGGCCACCCCAGCAGAAGCCACCCTCCTCCTCTATTTATTTATTTGCTGCTGCACACAATGACAAAACAGGATTCTTGTGAGGAATCCTATCTGGAATAAGGGAATTTCCCTTTAAAAAAGGGAAAAGTTGACAGCTATGCCTCTGGGGAAGGATGAAATGCATGGTGCTTCCTTTATCTCTTTGATTGTTGACGTTGATGTCTTTTTTAATGTTGGTTGTTAATTGTGCTTTTACTGCTTGTTGTGTGCCATCCTGGGACCTTTAGGAGTTACTACTCAACTGACTTGTTGCATTAGCACAAGGGTTACCTCTAGCACAATGGGACTTCCCTTCCTCCCAATGGGTGGCAGCCCCTCCCCTCCCCAGATGTGCTCCAGAGGGCTGGGGGGGACGTCCCAGAAAAAATTTAGGGGTTCATGGAGTGTTGAGCTGTAATTCTTGTGCTAAGAGGTCCCTGACATGATGTCATGCTGAATATAACCCTGTATCTTCTTTATTTGTCCTGTGTTTCATACTGTAACATAACCCCTATATCAGGGCTAGGCAACCTAAGGCCCGTGGGCTGGATGCGGCCCAATCGCCTTCTTAATCCGGCCCGCGGACTGTCCGGGAATCAGTGTGTTTTTACATGAGTAGAATGTGTGCTTTTATTTAAAATGCATCTCTGGGTTATTTGTGGGGCATAGGAATTCGTTCATCCCCCCCCCATATATAGTCTTGTCCCACCACATTTTCTGAGGGACAGTGGACTGGCCCATGGCTGGAAAAGGTTGCTGACCCCTGCCCTATATGTTGTGAGGGAAGGACCATAGTTCAGTGGTTCAGCATCTGCTTTGGATGCAGAAGGTCCCAGCTTTAATCGGCGGCATCTCCAAGTAGGGCTGGAAATGTCCCCTCTCTGAAATCCTGGAGATCTGCCAGTCAGAGCTACATGGACCAATGGTCTGACTCAGTATAAAATGGCTTCCTATGTTCGTATAATCTCTTGTGATCATAGAAGATACTGGATAAAACACTGGTGAAATTCTTTTTAGCTTGCATCTAGAAGAAGTTAGTCACACTTTAGTCCCATTGAAATCAGTAGGTAAACATTTAAATCAACGTGACTTGTCAATGGAAATAACTAAATGTCCTTTGGATCCAATCCGTTGTTTTTCTCTCTAATTAGAATTTACAGGAAAATGGCGCCTGGTCAGAATTCAAATAGGAAGCCCATAATGATGTGAGAATTGGATAAGGCAGAAGTTAAGGAAGATGGGTCAAGCAGAAAACTGAATCTTGCTTAGAAATGCTCAAGACCCAAGTACTCATTAGCCATGAGTAGAAATGCTGTGACCTGGAGGCTACTACCATATAATGGATCCCAGCCAGCCAAGAAATCATGCTGGAGGCCACTCAGAGCCTAATGTCCAGGGTAATGGCCAAGAAAGATGGCTTGAGTTTTATTTTCAATTCTCAGCCAATTTGGAGTATTCTGACTGCTGGATGATAACGTTTTTTTTATATAAAAAAAAACTTGTTTCGCTATTATAACAATATACTGTACATTCTCCTCTTCTGCACAAATAAATGCCACTGAAGACCTGCATAATCCTTGCATGGTTTCAGAGGTTATTGATAGATATCAGTTGAAACACGCATTCTGAAGAACAATTAATTTTGGACGCAGGACGATTTAACCAATGGAACTGTTTGTTTCATTTGTTTGTGACTGCCAGACTCTGCACAATGTGGAGCAAGAGATCAGGCAGAAACACTTAGGGGGATGTTTGCAGAGTTGGGTGATGTGGAGAAAGCCATCCATCATGCAACTGCTTGGGGGCAAAGCGGAGGTATAATAACCCTTCCCCGCTATTTTAAGAGAGATTTGGATATCCCAGGTACAAAATTGACACTTGGAGATTTCTTTGGTGTGTATATACATGTGTGTCTGTGTATTTATTCAAAAGTACAGTTTATAACAATAAAAAATACACTTGGAGACTTCTGACTCCCAATGAAAATCAATGAATTTAGCTGATTGCAGTCCTGTACATACCTGGAGACTTACTCTAAGGAAAGAGGGTATAGGATTGCCACTCCAGAGAGCAGCTGCCTTTTTGGTTTGGAATGTGCCCTGTCTCCTAAATCCCACGTAGGATTGGTTCAGGGACTTTTGCCAATGTCGGTGGGACAGGAATCCCTCCCCACCCCCCCAGCCCTTGTTATATCAGAGGATTCTGAAGCACAGCTTCAGTTAGCATTAGATACCAGACGTGCTAGAAGCAGTGTAATAGTAGAAGAGGACAGGAGTGTGTTTCCTGAAGCTGCTGGTGAGGTCAGGGAAGTTCACTCTAGGTGGCTAGGTCTAAAATGCTGAATAAAGAATTGGTAAAGCCAAGATAGGTATAGGCCTGTTTGTAAGAGTCTAGACACAGGCTTCTTACACAGCCCACAGCCCTAGGATTCTGCTAATCCAGATGGCTGTTCCCTACCAGATGGGGAACCTGTGGCCCTCCAGATGTTGGACAACAGTCCCCATCACCGGGAGTTGGCCTGGGCCTAGATAGTTGAACTGGCTCTGACCACCAGGTCCAAACATCTGTTTCCAGCTCATTCATCCTTGCTGGACATTAATATTACTGGTTATCGTATTACAAATTTACTTTTACAGTGGTACCTTGGGTTAAGAACTTAATTTGTTCTGGAGGTCTGTTCTTAACCTGAAACTGTTCTTAACCTGAAGCACCACTTTAGCTAATGGTGCCTCCCGCTGCCACTGGAGCACGATTTCTGTTCTCATCCTGAAGCAAAGTTCTTAACCTGAGGTACTATTTCTGAGTTAGCGGAGTTTGTAACCTGAAGTGTCTGTAACCTGAAGCGTCTGGAACCCGAGGTACCACTGTATTTCTATCTGTTCTCCTTCACTGTTGCACAGCATTACAATGTCTGTAAGTTATTATAATGACAGACAGCCCCAGAAACCAAAGCAGAAAGACCCAGTTAAAGGTTTTACACTGACCTTAGTTAAGGATGGGAACAAGGAAGGCAATGCAACTCATCCTGCACTGCAGTCCTGATGAATGTGGCTCACGGCTAAAAACTAACAAATTTCCATGCCTTGGTTTCGTTAGCTCTGTCGTAGGGGTGGATTTTATGAAGAGCAGAGCAGTGGAGTGTATTGCTAGAGGAAATGCACTGTTTAAGCAGAGACCCGGCTTGTAAAAAGGTTCGCTTTTCATGAGTTCAGTTTGAAATCAGAGGGAAGGCAAAAGGCTCTGAGTTTATGGTAGTTTATGTCTGTGAAAATGATGGTGTAGACTAAGAAACTGACATATGCACATTTTCCCTTGTTTGGGCCTCTTGGGCAGTAATGATAGAGGATATTTTTCTGCTTCACCACAACTCATTATATTTATACACATTATATTATACAAACACACACACATCTGCTGGAAAATTGCTATTCTGCCCAGACCACGATCACAGTATCCCATTTCTTGTATTGCCAGCTATGGCCAGATTGCAGTCTTTAACGGGATCTCATTTACCCCTTCGCTTCAGGCAGCTCAGATAAAGCCCACAAAGACAGGTTGTAACCCAAGATCTTGTTTGAGACTTCAAATGCCCTGAGAGATGCTGATCACCAAAGTTTGCCAGAGGGTTCGGAGGGTAATTGTCAGTTAAACCTGTGTTTGCTGCGAGAAAAACAGTGTTATGTAGATAAGCCTCATGAACTCAGTGGAATGATGGCTTGACTCTGGGCTTGTCCGCACTGAACTTTACCATGCTTCTGAGTCCAAGATTTCTGGGCATCCATGCTTTCGTTGACTAAATTTGGATTTCCTCAGACCTTGAAAAATCCAAAAAGTAAAGCAAAACCCAAAGTAAATCTGCGGCTATACAGACTGTGGCTGTTTGCATTCTAGTCAGTCTATCAACAGTTTGCACCTGGGCAGCTGATGGCACAGGCACAGTGAAATATACTCAGAGTCGCATAGTGATTTCATGCTCTTTATTGCATCTCATAAACAGTGAATTCTCCCCCAGAACCTCAGGCTTTTTATACATTATTTACACAATGGGTCCCATGTGATTGGTTGACTCTGCTTCCCTCCTACAGCCTGATTGGGCTGCTCCTGCAGGCCAACCCAGTTGTTGCATTCTAGGATCCTAGCTCAGTACATAACACACAGTCTTCCTCAGACTCCGAGGGCCTTCTGGTGGTTCCCTCACTGTGAGAAGTGAGGTTACAGGGAACCAGGCAGAGGGCCTTCTCCGTAGTGGCGCCCACCTTGTGGAATGCGCTCCCATCAGATGTCAATGAAATAAACAGTGGTACCTCTGGTTAAGAACTTAATTTGTTCTGGAGGTCCGTTTTTCACCTGAAACTGTTCTTAACCTGAGGTACCACTTTAGCTAATGGGGCCTCCCACTGCTGCCACGCCGCCACCGAGCGATTTCTGTTCTCATCCTGAAGCAAAGTTCTTAACCTGATGTACTATTTCTGTGTTAGCGGAGTCTGTAACCTGAAGTGTCTGCAACCCGAGATACCACTGTATCTGACTTTTGCAAAACATCTGAAGGCAGCCCTGTTTAGGGAAGTTTTTAATGTTTGATGTTTTATCGTGTTTTTAATATTCTGTTAGGAGCCTGGCCAAAGTGCACTTCTGGGCATGCATGGCGAAATGCGGAAGCATACACTTCCAGGTTTGCCACATTCGTAACCCGAACTTTACGTATCCAGGGCAGTATGTAACTAGAGGGTCCACTGTATTGTCATTGTTTAGCAGCCCCCTCCTTTAGTTCTGTAAATTTAAGTTGCCTTAAAATGTTTTTAACATTGTGTTTTAATTGCTATAACCTGACCTGAGACCAGGGGATGAAGGATGAGTAATAAATTGTCGTAATAATAATAGCTAGGAGAAAATCAGCTGTGAAGGTGGAATGCAAGGGAGAAGTGCTGGGTGGGAAGAGGGTTAAGTCAGGCATAGGCAAACTCGGCCCTCCAGATGTTTTGGGACTACAACTCCCATCATCCCTAGCTAACAGGACCAGTGGTCAGGGATGATGGGAGTTGTAGCCTCAAAAACATCTGGAGGGCCGAGTTTGCCTATGCCTGGGTTAAGTACTCACCATCACTATCAGTTTCTCTCCACATGTTATATTCAGGTTTCTGTAGTTAGGTTTCCCCTGAATGTCCAGTCTGGCCCAGAAGGTGGTGCCTTCCCCACAGATTTTTCTTTTGCTTATAAATCAGGTGAAGCTACAGGTGCCAACCCTGTAGGCGAATGGAATCTGAAGAATTTAGTTTAATATTTACCTTAGCCATTTGTACTTTGATAAGCAATGGGTCATTCACAGCTGGGTACAAGACATAACACTGGTAGGCTAGTTGTGATGTTTGCTTTACATTTCACATGCTTATTGATCGCATTCTTTTGAGGACAGCTGGATTTTGAAAAAAAGATTAATGGCAGGTGGTGGTGGTTGTCTCACATTTCTGAGAAGCCATTGGGAAAAGGCCTGCTCAGTACCTAAATTACTGATATGAAACACATAAATTAACTGCAAATTAGATTCTCTCGCCAGCTGCAAGACAATGGACCAAGCAGGCAATTACTTCAGGGCATGCCCCAACAACATCTTATGACCCTAAAGATGTTTCTATGCTGCTCTGTTTTTGCTTTTTAGGGTTTTGTTGCTATTTTGTTTGATACCGTATTACATTGTATTCTATTGTAGCTTATCAGTTTCATTGTTATAAATATTGTATTTGTTTTTTTGTAAACCTCTTGGAGACGGTTTGGAGGATTAAGCAGTATACAAATATATTAAACAGGCAAATAAAAATGAACCCCATAAGGCATTGCAGAATAAAATGAGCAGAGAGTGAGAGGCTGGTGGTTGTCTGAGGACTTTAAGAAAAAGGCCCTGGTCAGAACACAGGAAGAGCCCCAGCCAGATCAAGCTAAAGGCCAACCAGCGCTGGAGGCAGTAAACCTCTGAAAACCAGTTACTGGGAACAAAAGGAGGGGAGAGTGCTATTGCCTTCAGGTACTCCGTGCAGGCAGTGGTGGACTTTGGGCTCTCAAATTTCAGTGGCACCCTGTGTCACCGCTGCCTGCAAGCAGAACCTGAAGGCAATAGCACTCTCCCCTCCTGTTGTTATCAGTAACTGGTTTTCAGAAATGAAATGCTCAGAGCAGTGTGATGCAGTGGACTATGCCTCTGAATACCAGTTTCTGAGAATCTGTACTGGTTGTGGGCTTCCTGTGCGCCTCTGATTGGTCCTTGTGAGAACAGAATGCTGGACTAGATAGCCCACTGGCCTGATGCAGCAGAGCTCTTAGGTTCTTCTGAAAGATGGTTGGCTTTAGACTAAAGGTAAAGGGACCCTGACCATTAGGTCCAGTCGTGACCGACTCTGGGGTTGCGGCGCTCATCTCGCTTTATTGGCCGAGGGAGCCAGCGTACAGCTTCCAGGTCATGTGGCCAGCAGGACTAAGCCGCTTCTGGTGAACCACAGCAGCGCACAGAAACACCGTTTACCTTGCCGCCGGAGTAGTACCTATTTATCTACTTGCCCTTTGACATGCTTTCGAACTGCTAGGTTGGCAGGAGCAGGGACCGAGCAACAGGAGCTCACCCCGTCGCAGGGATTCGAACCGCCAACCTTCTGATCAGCAAGTCCTAGGCTCTGTGGTTTAACCCACAGCGCCACCTGCGTCCCACTGGCTTTAGACTAGGAGGACATAAATTGCAAACCCTGCTTAGCCATGATGTTCATGAAGAAACATTGTGCTGGTCATATAAAGCAGTACAACTATCTCATCCTAGTCTATGTTTCAGGATTATTATGGGGAAATAAAACCATGGCCCTTTTAAAGGTGATGGCTGATTTCCTTCTTGCTTTCCACCATCCAGCCCCCTGCAATGGCAGCGTGTATTAAAACACTTGGCTCCATTTGCTATTTCTCTGGCCTCTGATAATCACTTAGTTTAATGTAATCCCCACCCCCACCCCTGGCAGAGAATTACAATCACAACACCGAGTGCCTTCCCTTCAATATGCTTTGAGTTATCCCAGCAGTCTGCAATATGAGATTGCCAGACATTTCTGGAAAGTAGCATTGTGGCTGTTTTTAGCCACAAAACAGTTTCTGAAAATAAAAGTGTCACTTTAGACATGAGCTGGATTTTCAGCAAATGAATGTGTTCCTTTCTTCCAGATGCAAAAGGTGCTTTGGCTGTGTGTAGTTATTGCTAGCTTTTCAAAACGCACGGAGACTGAAGCTGCTGGTTTCATCACTTTGCTTGGGAATGTAAAAAGCTTTTCTCAATATGTGTTTTCTCTTCCAGAACGTTTACACATAAAGAGTAATGTTTTGGCATTGTTTGAGGATTTGCAGAGGCCTGGGGAAAAACTTAAGTGTGATCCATGCTCTTTGTGCAGATAAAAGAGTGCACTTTTTTTTATCTCACATAGATTTCAAAACTATCTCACACATTAAAATCACTGGAATTTACAAATGCTTAGGCTGGACAATGCATGGGACTAAGTCCAACTGAATTCAGTGGGGCTTATTTCTCAATAAACAAGTACGGGATTGGCTTGTTGGTTTACATCCCATCATATATTCAGAATGGCCTTGACATAAACATTGCATTCACCACTTGGGGTTGGAGGAAGTCCTGTTGATGTGTATAATAGATGCAAAATTTACCCAGGGTCCTCCCTCCTGCTTGGGCCTTTGTAGTTTAGTTTACAATTCCAAGTGACATCATTTTACAATTCCAAGTGACATCATTAATTTAGAAGGTTTTCCAACCACTGGGTGTTATTCTCTGGGAATGCATCTCAAACAACCTCCAATTAATGGGGTTAATTTTCCATCCAAATCTAAAAAGTCTGTAGAATAGTGGGGAGGGAGTTTAGTAGAATATATATATGTTTATATATATATATATATATATATATAAACAGGCCAGGTTTTCTATAGACTTGCTTACTCAGGCTATGACTATTAAAAACATTTAAAGAGAGCTACTTAATGTCAAATTGACTGTTGCTTTATTAAGCTCTTGGAATGAACTCGATGGCAGCCAAGAAGGTATTACATGGTCGTTTGTAAATCAAAGGTGCTATGGCATTTTCACAAGGTGTGTGCTTGAATTTCTCTGTTCCTTGTTTGGATTTCTCAGCTTCTCTAGAAATGAAGAGTTACCTAAATGTCAAATAGGTTGTTCTGATTTAGAAGCCCAGTTAAGTCCCACTTTGCACCATAGTGGGTGTCATTCAAGTAAGCATTTCTCAGAGTAAAGGTAAAGGACCCCTGACCATTGAATCCATCTTGCTTTACTGGCCGAGGGAGCCGGCGTACAGCTTCTGGGTCATGTGGCCAGCATGACTAAGCCGCTTCTGGCGAACCAGAGCAGTGCACGGAAACACTGTTTACCTTCCCACCAGAGCGGTACCTATTTATCTACTTGCACTTTGACGTGCTTTTGAACTGCTAGGTTGGCAGGAGCAGGGACCGAGCAATGGGAGCTCACTCCGTCACGGGGATTCGAACCACCGACTGAAATTAATGAACATGACTTAGTTACACCCATTCATTTCGATAGGTCTGGTCTGAGTAAAACTTTGTTGAATACCAGCCAAGGATCTGGTTTTTATCCCCAAAGAACCCATTGAAAACCCTTCCCCCTATCAATGACGCCCTTGGTCCTCTTTGTTCTTTTCTTAGGAGCTGCCTCACTTGTTTGCTATGTCTTGTAAAAACGTAGCTCCACTTTATAAATTAACTTATTGTAATGACTCCCCACCCCCCACCTCCGTCTGCGCTGCACTTTGGCTGCTTTCCACATTCCCCTTGGCTCAAAATGATTGATAGTGAAACTGTCCTTGAAGCAGTGCAGGAATGCTAAGCTTTTTTGTTCAAAGCCTGGTCTCCTCCAGTGAAATACCTTCTTTCGGTCTCTCTGTTCCATTGAAAATCATATCCTTATGGAGGAATGAATTTAGCAGGTTTTCCAACCACTGGGTGTTATCCTCTGGGAATGCATCTCCAACAACCTCCAATTAATGGGGTTGATTTGGCATCATTTGGGCCACAGATCTGGCAAAGGGATGAGCAGTGTGACCTTGCATGTCAGAATCAGAACCCCCATGAAATTCCTATGAAGTAAGGAGTGATGGGTGGATGTGTCCCTCATAGTTTTTCTCCTCTCCAAATCGTATACTCTTAGAATTGGGAAGGACCCTCAAACATCATCTAGTCCAACTCCTTGCAATGCAAGAATTGCCACTAAAGCCAGTGTGGTGTAGTGGTTAAGAGCGGTAGTCTCGTAATCTGGGAAACCGGGTTCGCGTCTCCGCTCCTCCACATGCAGCTGCTGGGTGACCTTGGGCCAGTCACACTTCTTTGAAGTCTCTCAGCCCCACTCACCTCACAGAGTGTTTGTTGTGGGGGAGGAAGGGAAAGGAGAATGTTAGCCGCTTTGAGACTCCTTAAAGGGAGTGAAAGGCGGGATATCAAATCCAAACTCTTCTTCTTCTCTTCTAAAGAATCCCTGATAGATGACCATCCAGCCTCTCCAACAAAGGAGGTTTGAAAACTTCGACTGCAGGCCTCAGTCTGGTGGCATGTTAAACATCAATTTTGGGTGCACAGTTCTGTGACCACTGACGTATGTTACATGCTGCTGAGGAGCATCTGATGCCTTGCTTTGAGGTCCTTCTTATTGTGACGAGGTGCTTACAGAGGGTTCTGATTATATATGGTAGCAGGGATATCAAGTTGTTAATAGCAGAAGGCACTGTAGCTGCCAAATGCTGCCTGTTCCAGCCCTATAAAAGTGGACTAGTTTTTAAAACCTTTGGCAGATTTATACTCTAGTAGCTGCCATGTCATATTTCTAATAATGGAGCATCTGTGGGCTGCTGCTTGCCTTTTCCATTACTGTCTGAATAGTTGCACTTGGTTTGGTGTGTTTTGCAGGGCCAAGAGTATTTGCCTGTCATTATGATGTATAGTGCACAACCAACAAAGCAGTTTATCATCAATATGGATGATGTCTCTGGTATTTCATTCTGGTGTTCCTTCCTTCCATAATCTGGAGGAAGAGCTTCCAGACTATATTTTAAATAATAATGATGATGATGATGATGATAATGATGATAATAATAATAGAGAACATTAAGTGACTAAATCAATGTGGCCTTTCATCCCAGCAGCTAACCAAGCACAAATCTATAACTACTTAGGTTTTTGATGAGGCAATGGAGACAATTAAAGAATGATTTTCTCTTGTACTATAAACTAGGTGTTGGATTGATGTGTGTAATTGTGTTAGAAATTATTTAGTCAGCATGCATTTATGAGCCTGGCACCCTGGGCCCAAAAAAAGCTGCAGGAAAATAAGTTTCATTGCCACCGAAACTGCTGCATAATCCTTTAAAACATAAATATTTGGCTGCCCTGTTGTTTGCCATGGAAAAAAGAACATTGCAGTCTTGCAATGTGCAACTAGTATATTTTATATTGGCATATAAATGTGTGCTTTATACTTTCATTGTTTAGAAAACATTGCATAGGTGGTATCTAACAACAGGAAGATTAGACAGAATCTAGACAGTTTAAGTGATCATTGCTAGTGATGTTGAGCTTCTATAGTAACTCTATTGCACGTTTTATGGGCATGCCCCAAATTACTAAAACTCTACATTCATGGAAATACTGTAGGTCATGATTTACTGGAAAATTGTTTGGTGCCCAGGGTAATTTTTGAGGTAACAGGGAAGTTCTTGAGATAACAGCTCATTGCTAATTGCAGTTTGGATGGCTGTTTAGATTCAGAAAACAAAACCCTCTATTCTTTGGGTGTATGGATACCAAGGGTATGGAACATAGATTATATGACAAACTTGACAGCTATGGTAAATGTCAGAGGGTAACTTCCAATGATGTCTTCCTGCTTGTGCAATAGAAACCCAGCTTAGCAAAGGGAATTTTGGCCTGTCGTAGGAAGAAGGAGAGGAAGAAGCAGCAGCCCTGTTGCACAAGCAGATGCCCTCTCACCTCTTTGTTGGATCTCATGCAGAGAAGGAAAGCAGCATGGTCATACACTTAGAGGCAGAGTTTATTTGTACCTAACACTTACCTAACCCATGACGTAGCACAGATGAGCAAATGCATGGACTTCTGGGGAGAAGTTCGTGGCTACTTTGCTCCTTCTCTGGTCCTTCTGCTGCTGTGCAGTGCTTAGTGTAGTTTGGCTTAGTGTATCAACTGAATCCAAATGTGTGGTGTAGCTCTCTCCAGGCAAACCATGAACTGTGAACCATAGGGCAAACCTTAGTTAAAGCTTGTGGTTTGCTTGGAGAGAACTAAACCGTGAGCCTTGCTTCAGATGACCTGCTAAACCAAACCATGGCTTCGTTCAGCACAGTAGCAGAACAGCTGGAGAAGGAACAAAGCAGCTGTGATCTCCTCTGGTACCCACATATTTGCTCATTTGCACTAAGCCATGGTTTGGCTTAGCGTCCCATGCAAACTGGAACATTATGCATTGGAACAACGAAGTTCAAGGCACTATAATAAATTCATTTACTTACTGGAGAATGACCGCTCCACGCTTAAAACGGGGGGCGCCCTTTGCGTGGATGCGTGCAGCCCCTAGATCTGGAGCGGCTCCAACAGCATAGGCTTGGCTTTGCCTTCCCTCAGGTGGGATACCTGGAGGTCTCCGCCTACCTCAGTCAGTTGTCCAATCCCACCTGGGGGGAAGCGTTGCCAAGGAGACCAGGCCAGGTAGGGGAGGGATTACCTGCCCACACAATAGAGGGAGGATCTTACCTGGGAATCCTCACTTGGCTCCAGAGCTTCTCCCACCCTACCCACCCTCAGTTAATGTCTTATTTTGCAGGTTAACTTTTCTTCACAGGTTTTGCAGGTTAACTTTTCTTCACAGGTATGCGGGCGCTGCTACGTTAAGGTCGCTGTTAAAGGGCCGGAAAGGAATTTCCCTGCATTGGCAGGTTTCGCCTTTCCCGTAGCAAAACGTCACAACTTTGGCGGTATCAGGCCTTGGGCGGAATCCTTTAGTCCATCTTCCTCTTTGCGGCAGCGATACCAGGGTTCCCCGTTAAAGGGGTTTTCTGAAGGGAGGCTTTGACCGTACGCCGAAAGGTCGTCATTGCTCTCCCCTGCGGCGGTGGCGTAACGGGGGCGGCTATCTCTGCTTGAACATATGTTCTCCAGAGCCAGCCCATCCCCCCCCCACACACTGGATAACCCTGATGCTCCCTAGGTCCCCGGCTGGGGACTGGGGAGGGAGAACGGCCAATGCCTGAGCCAAGGTCTACCCACATTTGAAATTTAATAAAGTTGTGGCCAATTTAATCCCATAGCACGTTGTCTTGAGTCGTTATTCCACATGACGGGGGGACCGCGCGGGATCTGGGGACTCCGCCTGTCCACGCAACATATAGTTCACACATGACTTACGTTAAGACTGAGATTAATACAATATGTCAGAATATGTAAATAGAGTGAGTGATATTTATTAAATTATTCATCATGGAAGTTATGCTAAGTTATAAACTGTTTTGTGCTTTATTAACTAGGAAATATGCATTTTACAATTTTCATTATCAATGTGCCTTATTGGTCACAAGACACAAATTACAATTTGGACTCTGTGGCTCCTTCCATCTTGTGTTACTTTGTAACCAGTGATATTTGCTTTTAATCACACTTCTTATATTTTGGGTGGAAAGAACCTTGATGACAGGCAGCCAAGATGCCTTTACCAGATTAAACAGATATCCAAACACCCAATCTAGAAGATATCCTTAGAACATGCCAGCACAAACATACAATTACCCTCCTTTGAGATAATATGTTATGTTTCAGCAGGCTGGCTAAGCAATGTTGATCATGAGACCATAAATATAACTTGAAAGGGGTTTAATAAAAGTATTGAGGACTGGATTCTACTGTCCCAGGAATTTTGGCCAGAATCAAACCAGTTGCTTTAAATGCACTGATAACCTAGGGGTTCATGCATTCATTCATTCCCTTTGACTGGCAGTTTCCAACAGTTTCAGAAGATGTTTGCTATGTGGCATATGGATGTGGTGGTGATGGAACACCTCTCCAAAGTTCATTTTGGCACACGAAACTAGCTGCAATGTTCTTTGGGTCCAGGTGCTTGTTTACAGACCAGATAATTTCCTGCTGTGGAAGTGAAAGCATTTCTTGTGTAACATCAAGGACCTCTCCAGTTATCTGCTGACATCGGCAACAAAACTACTTCTGATAATGTATTTTCTGATGGCCATTACCACTACTTTTGTTAGTCCAATATCTGAAGGCAGTCACTTTATTTCTCTGGACTAACTTAATTTAAAAATCTTTTGGGGTGTTGTGTTGTTGTTGTTTTGGACACTCACCAGCTTGCTAAAACCATGGACATAAAATGCCAAAGTTGTCTTAGCATTATTGTTCTCCCATCTTGTCAATGCAGACAGAATTCTGCTTCGTGGGGCAGGGGGAAATCAGACTTCAGACAGTCTAGGACTGGATCCAGACACATCAAAGAAGTGATTTAGTTAAATGAGTGGTAAACTTCACACAGGGAAGTCCTGTTGGCAGAAAGCAGGACTCCACAGCGCCATCTGGTGTTATAGTGTTATAACGCATATAAAGCGCTTTATCTTTACAAATGTAGCTGAGTCCTAGGAAAGGCTTTTGAAAGGTATATAATGATTTCAAAATGTCATCATGGAAATTTGTAGCAATTGTTTTTGTCTAAACATGATTGATCTAGCAGGACCTTTAGTATTTGACATATATTTTGAGCTATTTAGAGAATTCTAGAGAAACAAAGGATAACACTACTACTTAGGTTTGTCAAGACATTTGTATTAATATGTGCCCACATTTCACAGATAAATTTGAAAGGATCACACACACTTAAAATGCAGGCTTTGGTCAAAATAGGAGGGACACTGCATTTCTACCAGTAAGTTCTGGGCACAGCCAAGGACTTCTAAGTTTTATTTCAGTTGAACAAGTGAGCATGTGTTTCACCCATTCTCACTGAAATCATTCTGATTTTAACATGTTAAATTTTGACTGAATGGTGCCCTCCTTTGGAAAACTCTGGCCCCTCTTATTTATTTTTACAACTAACTGAAGAAATTCAGCCAGTTCAGATAAAACAATCTTGGCACAATTTATTTATGAAACAAAAAATGAGCATTGTGCCTGGACACCCCCACCTTCTCTCCTTCCATTGTGTGCTGGTTTAGGTGCTTGTGTAATGATTTGTGCCCTGTTATACAGAAACCAGGAAATTGTGCCTTAGTCTCTGCCTACTAACCAGGATATGAAAACTAGAAATGGATCAGATTCTGTGTTTGTTCTTAGTTTAATAAACCATGGTTTATTGAGCCAAGATCATTACTTCTGAACTGGCCCACTATTTAAAGTTTGAAAAGTGAACCTTTGGACCCTTATGGAAAAAATGCAGCAATCCTTGCCAGGTCTTCAAAAGTTTTGCTTTTTATATAAATCTTTGTCTCGATGTGATAATGTAGCTAAATATTAACACAGCACCACTTTGTTTGGTAGATGTGATCTTCAACTCAGATGCACTGCAAATAGTTTCCCCAAAGCTTTACACAATTATAAAAATTTCATGTTTTGTGAGAATCAAGATGCCATCAAATCTTATGTTTATAAAACAAAAATGTAAACTACATCTTTCAAATTATAAGCACCCAAGAAGCATAGTGTTCACTATTCTCATGCCTGAAGGATACTGGCACACACTCAGTGAAGGATAATACTTATAATATATCCAAACAGAATGAGGGGAGCTGTCTTGTTTGTAGTGATATATAATCTGATACACCTTTTTTTGGCTAAGGAAAAGGACAAGTTATTTATGAAATGCAAGTGTTCACAGCAATGACAAATTAGGGCCGCTAATTAGCAAGTGAATCCGTATTCAAGCCTGAGAAAGTCCAGATGTGGAATCAGTTGGGGCAGAGGCAGCTAACATAAGAGTACAGAAGATTCCTAGTGACTCACAGTTGAACTCTGGGTCAAACTCCAAAATGAAAAAAACATGGTTGGGATGGTAAGGAAGCAGACAGTGATGGAGGAAGAACTGGGAACTCATGGACAGAGACAGGACCAAGAGTCTATGAAAGCAATACACCATTTTTTAGTTTTTTGGGCCAGAGGAGGGTTTCTGTAGGAAACTGTAAGTGTACAGAGACAGCATTGGAAGTCAATGTGAATGTTACATGGTGAGGAGAAGGACAAGTGAAACCTGTGTAACCTTTTATGTGATTCCTGCTTCTATTAGATATTTGAACTGGCTCTTGTGATCAACCAATCAAATGCTTATGGGTGGGGCTACTGAGGGTGGCCCGTGAATCTAACTGGGCTATGTAGTAGTAAGACAGCAGTAAGCAACACTGATGTGTTTCAATTACCTCTTTTCTTTCCTAGGATCATCTCTCCGTTCATGAAGTGTGATGATATGTGAAAATATCTGCAACAAAATATGATTAGTCATGGCCATAAAATTAAAGACCTCTTAATATTATGTCAGTTTCTTACTTGGAGGAACAGACTGATTAGTGAAAGAGAATATGTCTTCTGTTGAGAGTGAAATATCAAGATGGAACCTCAGGCATGTCAAAAGAATAGCTGACCTCTTGGAGCCAGTGGCCTCACCTAGCGATGCTAACAGGTTTTCACCAGATAAATCCATCAGTGGCATAGACCGGTGCTTACACATTCCTGGAAAAGCAGACTCTGCTTATAGTTCTTTCTCGGGTGGCTCAAATATCCCAGAGTGTCCTGTCCTATTTTGCTATAATGAGCATGATTCTCTGCCTCTAGAGCAGCTATCATATATGGACTCAGGATATGTTAGAGGCATTTATAATCCCAGTGCAATAAATCCAGCATTTAGACAGATGTATGAAGACAGGGCAGCGGGCAGCCACTATATATTGGAAAATTCTGGCCTTGGCAAGCCATATGGAAGCACTTCTGCCCATGGGATGCCATACCAACCATCACCACCATTGGCTAGATTTCCATCTCCTCACCCACCATCCCCACCAACCCGAGTTGATAGCTATAAAACAAACAGAAATGTAGATCCTGGAATTTGCTTTGACCCCAGTATGCAAGAAGATGTGTGCATTCAAGATACCGACTCTCCAGCAAACTATCACAATGATTACTGGCTCTCTAGATGGGAGGATGAAAGCCCAGTCACAGAAGAGGGTGACAGTTTGTATCCTGTCAGTCAACATATCTCTAGGAATACCAGCTCCACCATATCCACCACACCTTTCATTTTTCAAGAAAATTTAAAATCTGGTTCTCTGGTCAAGACCCGGAATATTTCGTGTGCTCAAAATTCAGTCTGCTCTTATGCATTTCCTGAGCCAATGGAGTCTAAGTCCTCTCCGTCACTACATACCAGCCACAACGCTGTTAATGATACACAAGAGAACAAACAGTATTTTTATGCCTGCAGTGTACACAAACCAGCCTTCGCAGCAGATCTGCCAAGCTGCGTGGCAGTATCCAGCACAAAGAAGGGGCAGCTTCATGGTGTTCTGCATCCATTCAGAGTTGCCGATCGCTCAGGATTGGGCCAGGATGAATACGAAAGCCGTTCAAACTTAAAATACACTGACAGCTCTCTTTCCAACAAGGCTGTGTTAGGAATGATTGAAAGCCATGAAGGCAACAAGAAACATTTCTTCAGCTCTGAAGAAGGAAGCAGAGATGTCTGGCAACCACTTCTAAATCAGCAATCCAGAATGCAGAAGCCACTGCCTCATGGTTTGGACCTCACAGAAACACCTCACTGGGAAGTCCAGGAGACAGCCAGTGCATTACCGTATTATAGTCACGATGCTGAGACCTCTGCTTCAAAACCAGTGAATGGGTTTAGAAAAGCAAAGAAAAATGACATGGATAGCAGCCCTGAACTTCTGGTGAACCCCAGGCAAGAGGAAATGCTCAAGCCTGTTTGTTTTCCAAAGCATCATTTTTCTAAGAAAACTGAAAGCCAGCCCCTGGATGACTTTGCCAGTATAAAGATAAACAGAAAGACAACTCCTCTGCTTTACTATCTTTCTGGTGGGAAAAATCCCAGTTTTATGAGTCATGAAAATTGGACTCAAGAAGGAGGAGGAGATGATGTTGCTTTAAGATCTCCAAGGAACAATCTCCCAATCTCTGCAGAGCCGATAGAGATACCAAGGGACAACAACCCATGTGTGGATAATCCTGGCAGCAACCATGAAGGGCAAATTCTAGAGAGTCCTGCATCATCAGTGGATGAGAAGTTCAAGAATGACTATCGGGAAAAACTAAAAGTTGCTCAAAGAAAGGTCCTGAGAGAAACCTCTTTCAAGAGAAAGGATTTACAAATGAGCTTGCCTGTTCGGCTGAAGCAGACACCGTCTTCAAGGCCATCCATTCAGCATCTCAGGTCTTTGTCATTATCTAGTACAAATGAGGACTCCAAGTTGATTCCTGCCTCCAGGCCACTGGAAAGCATCAGCAATGAGGAAGAATCAAAGAGGCCACAAGCTGCCCGAATTGGGGGAAGGAAAAGGGCTACCAAAGAAAAGAAGAAAATCTCTTATTCTGAACCCGAGAAACTCAACCAGCTGGATGATCAGAGAGATCAAAGCATTCCGTGGAGAAAGCAGAATGCAAGGTCCCGGTCCGATGAGATCAATGAACAAGACACTAAGATCATTAGAGGTAAAGCTCTGGAAAACCAGGGAAGGTCTCTTTCTAAGGCAGAACTGAAACAAATACAGCACAACGCACTTCTTGACTACATGGAACGAAAGATTGGGCAACGGCCTGTCATTGGGCAGAGCAGCGCACAGCAAAAGCCCCCTTTGCAACCGAGGACTTCAAATTCAAAGAAGTTTGTGGAAGACAGCACTTCCCATCCCACTGCCAGCAGAAAGCTGAGGAATATGGATGGTTTCTGCCAGTTTCCTGTTCCAGGGAAGATTCAGGAGCCACCCTCTTTCCCTCCTAGTTTAACATCTACAACTGCTGCCACCATGACTGACAGACACAGCACCAGTTCTCCAGTGTTTGAAATGGCTAATGAAGGAAGTTGTGCCAGCAAGTGTGACTCAGCTAAAAGTCTTCTTCACTCAGGTTCTGTCTGCAGCAGAAGCCGAGGGAGATCAAAATCAACTCCTCCTCCTGTGCAGGTAAACCAAGTAGCTGTTTAGGTCACATCCACACATTTGTACCACTTTAATAGTCACAGCTTCCCCATAGAGATGCAACTCCCAGCATCCTTAGTAAATTACAGTTCCCAGGATTGTGAAGTTGATGTGCTTTAAATGTTCTTTTAAGTGTGTGGCGTGGATGTGACCTAAGCTATAACTTGCCACTTGCAATTGTATTAGTGATAAGTTGCTATTATCAATTATCTAAATGTAGACCAGGGGTCAGCAAACTTTTCCAGCAGGGGGCCGGTCCACTGTCCCTCAGACCTTGGGGGGGCTGGACTATATTTTTTTGGGGGGGGATGAACTATGTCCTATGCCCCATAAATAACCCAGAGATGCATTTTAAATAAAAGGATACATTTTACACTCATGTAAAAACACGATGATTCCCGGACCTTCCACAGGCCGAATTTAGAAGGCAATTGGGCAAGATCCAGCCCCCGGACCTTAGTTTGCCTATCCATGATGTAGACCATGAAGGAGTATCTTGCAGTGCACCATCAGGATGCATTTTGCCTGGATAGAAGTCCCCCCTGTTGATTGTAGTGGAAAGATAGCACTGGAGTTTGGAAAGCACATTGAAGAAAATAATAATAAAGCTTGCCTTTATTATGCATGGCACATTCTAATTAATGTTAAAGAAAACTAGCATGAAATGTTAGTTCAGCCTTCCTCAACTTAGGGCCCTTGAGTTGTTTTGCAGTAGAATTCTCACCATCCACAACTATTGGTGATCCTGTGGCTCATGGGAGTTGAAGTCCAACAACATCTAGAGGGCAGGTTGAGAAAATCTGCTCTAATTCAGTAAACTGAACAGTTCCAATTCTTGGTAGCTTAAATTATTCTTAAATTATTTTCATTCTGATTTAAGAAGGGGGCTACCAAGAGTTGGAATTGTTCATATTATAGAATTAGAGCAAACCCAAAATGAAACTGATGATTTCATATCCTATACTTTCTCTGTCATTGAGACCATTGAGGCTTAATTTTGACTTTTCATGCCCAGTGCTGCTTGAATTGTAGCATTCTATAATCTCTCCCCCTCTCATAATTTAATGCCATAAAGCAGAGCTACAGTATATCTGGAATGGTGCATTATTGAAATAAAGTGATCTTTGCAGGACTTAGGAATGTGAGGCTAAAAACTGCTGCAACACTTTCTTCTCATATCAGTAGCTCTTCTGTTCCATATTTTCTAATACAGAAGAATTGGATAAAATTATATAATAAACTTCTGGTCTCCTAACTTCTTTTCAGTTCTGACTTTTCCAGTCTGAATGTGCCAGCACAATCATGAACTCACCATAATTTTGTTCTTTCAAACAGCTTGGAGAGCTTCTTCATGAAAGTCCAATTGCCTATGTAAAATTCACTTGTAATGTGCAAATCTCAAGAGTAGTACAATTCCCTATATGGAAGTGAATTCTGATTAGGAATTTTTGTCTTTTGCAAAGAGGTGCTTAGATACTATGCAAGCTATACTGGCATAGGTGGTGAATCTTGATGGATTTCCATTCCTCAGAGAAACCACACAGGTTCTGGAGCTTGCCATTCCAGAAGAGGCTCTGTTGTGTGAACTGCCCCAGCCTCACTGTCTTATACTCCCTGTTTAATACTCCCCTGGTTCATCCTCCGCCCCAACATCAGCTGTTGGCTTTTTTGATTTCTGTCATGCTCCATAAACCTTTTCCAGCTTCAGGGGAGAAATATGCACTTCTCAGTGCCAACATTTGGAGGACAATGTCTGTCAACAGTGCTGGAAAAACAGGATAAGGAAGGCAAACAGAGGCAAAAGGGAAGGAAAAAATAGAGAAAGAGCAGTAGTACTACCTACATATATAATAAGAAACTGTTCATAATCTCTTTGGTTTTCAGGACAGAGAGAAAAGACTCCTGCTAAGGGTAGCTAGTCACTTTTTGTATTACGGATCAGGAAGCAGCAGGCAAATTCTGTTATTGGGCAAGATGACCTTTGGTCTGTGTCAGGCTGAGGATAGTGCAGCTTAATATTTTCCTGGTATATGCCATTCGACAAATGAGGTTCCGGAGCATGGCAGAGTACTCTGGCACTATGCCTTAGAGAACTCTTAAGAGAGGGCTAAAGACCTTATGGACCTCAAGATGTTGTTGCATTCCAATTTCCATCATTCCTGACCATGGGCCATGGTGGTTGCTGGAGGGCTGCAGTTTCCCCATCTATGTGTATTACTACTTCAGAACCAAGGAAAGTTTAGGGTCTGTCTTCTAATGTTTCTTCTTCTGGAACTGAGGGACCTTCAGTCCAGTCCCAACTCAACTACATATGACCTTCGACAAGTCATTGCCATTCAGTTTTGGTTCCAGACTTATGGTTTGGTAACCAGCTCTCTAGGTAGCTATTGCTCACAATATACTTACTAAATTATCAAGTACCGTATTTTTTCGTGTATAAGACGCCCCCATGTATACGACAACCCTATTCTTTGAGCCCAAAATTAAGAAATAAATATTTTAAACATTCTGTGTATAAGACGACCCCCAATTTTAAACTTAAAAAGGGGGGGAAATACAGTCTTATACACAGAAAAATACAGTATGTTATAAGCAAAAGGTTTGTAGAGCTTTTCAATATAAAATAAATGACATGCATCACCATGATTGAAAGAGATTCCTTCTAAGACTGCTCATTGTAAAATAACCAGTAGCTTACATTATCCACCACAACCAGTTCCTCTTCAGAAATCTGGAGCATACTTATTCTTACCACTAGAGTTGGACGAGCCTGCTGGTTTTGGTTTCTCTCAGCTTCTTGTTTATTCAGTCTTTAAGTTCTCCAGATTTCCACATCACATTGTGATCTTTTAAAAAAACAAACAAAAAGAGTCCTCATAAAAATTTGCCAGCATTTTACTGTGAATTTCTCAGAATAAAACATTTTTGTGTGCAATTTTCTGTGATATACACATTTCTGAAAGCAATTTTCCTTAACACAATGCATTTTCATATGTCATTTTCACTAATATATATGCAGCTTCATGCACACCTTTGTACACCTCATTTGGTACAAAATCTGGGCATTGCAAAATTCGGAAGAGTGCACATTTTGAAGGATAGCTACATTTTGGTGATAAAGATCCCTGTCAAATGGCAGCGGAATGATGAAGATTTGGATTGTGAGCATTGGAATTTGGAATAGAACTCACCAGGATACATGTATGCTGCTGTGCTAAAATGATACAAATCTGCTTATTTGTAAAGTTTGGAATTATTTTCCAAACTTCATTCTATTTCTCTTGGTTATAGCAAGGAGCAAAATCCCTCTCTGACTGGCCATTATTTATTCAGGCACTTATTTTGCTGCTAAGAGTCACCTGGCTTTGCACACACATAGCCAAGCCTATCTGTGAGGACTAGAAAAGGGTTTGCTGCTGTCTGTGTGAAAGGTGGGATTCTCTGGAAGCTCAGTCTTGGACACAATATTCTGGAGAAAGCCAATGGATACAAGATGGTCAAATTAGCCATTTCATCTTGAGCCTGTGGCAGCATCACAGAAAACACAGCTCCCTGATCATTTCTCTGTTTTCTGCTGGTAGCAAAATGTGGGAACGCCATAGAAGAGGGTATTAAAAGAGGGTATTAACAGTGCCATAGAAGAGGATATGAAAAGACTTCCTTTCATATTTAGGGCTGAGAAATCTCTTCCTAGTCAGTTAGCATGCAAATGAAAAGTAGAGAGCTACAAAGTCATATGGAGAGGTCTCCTCATCATAAAACATGGTTGTTTTCCATCCCCAGGTTTTCTATAGCTCCACGGCCTGTCCTGCGTTGTCGGCTCAAGACCATGAATACTATCCCACGCACCCCAAGTAAGTGTGCAAATATTCACAGGACCAGCTCTTACGATTAGATTTTCACTGTGTTATGTCTTGATGAGAATAGGCTTTTCCCATGAGTTCATTCATGTGGAGAACCTAAGACAGGCATGCCCCATTTCAGAAGTTTGGCCATTGCATCTCAGAAGGAATTTCCATTTGCTTCTGGTTCCATTTCCATTGGACCCTAATGTTTTAGCTACTGCTATGGTCATGGAAATTGTTTCTGGGAGGCCATCGCTGTATGGGGTGAGTTATACATTAGGTTTGTAGTATAAGTGCATCACTGGAAATGTGTCTCATGGTAAGAACAACACAGTTAAATGTCTGAACCAGCTCTTAGTTCCACCCAAACGTAAAAGTTTTTTCAGATACATCTGAGCAGTTCTACCTGCCAGGCTACTGTGATATAACACTGTGCAACTTTCCTATTGACCAAGCAGTGCACGAAATCTCTTGGGTACAGTCACTTGCCCCACCATCATTTTGAGACTGTGTGTGAGGACTGGGCAAATGCATGTTCAGGCTTTCTTGTGGATGTGCACGGTTGCTGGAATTCTCCATTCAGTTCCCATTCATTTCAGCACATATATTTGTTGATCTGTCGCTTTGAAAACAAACAAGTGAATAACAAAACATCTGTATAACGGAAAGGGTTTAATGGTTCTGCCTTCTATGTAGCACTATTGGGATTGCAAATGAATGCAGTGGTTGCAGATAATGGTTTTAAAGAATACTCAGGATGGAATCAAGAATGAGTGCAGCAAATTCAAGAGTTGGAGAGTGTGTTGTTTGGTGTGTGTGGTTTTTTTTCGGGGGGGGGGGGCATTACCACAATATCTCTGACTTGGAGATTTCCCCTACATCAACCATCAAATTCAGGGATATTTGAAGAAAGCAAGAGCTTCTGGATTTGTATACCCAAAACTTTAACAGCTCATGGAATTAATCCAGAAGAAGTCTTAATTTTTATCTAGCCATTTCTTTTTCCTTAGGAAGAACTTTCTCTTGGGCATGCCACACTCCTTAGAATAAATGTTCATAAAACTGTCATCTTGGTTCAGTAGGATCCAGGGCTTGCTTATATGCGGTGCTCCAGTCCTTGGCTATTTTTAAGATTGATAGAGCAGATTGGGGCATGGAGAAAGATACTCAGCAACTTCTTCATAAGGACTTTGGTAGCTAGGTTCAAGTGTTAGGCTGCAATCCTAACCTCACCTACCATTAAGAGTAAAGGTATACAGTAGGATTTACAGTAGCATTGTTAGGGTTACAGCCAAACTTTCTGTTGTCCCCATAGCTGTTAAGCAGAAGTGGGAGCCACTGACCTACTGTCTGCTGCAGTTGGTTCTGCAGCTTGTGGATTCTGACTTAATCCTACCAGTTTCCTGTTGCCTATGACCTTTGCACAGCGGTCACCCAAACTATGCAAAGTGTCATGACAGGCATGCCTGTTTGGGGCAAGATAGTATTTCCCGTGCAAGAAAATACTACATTTTGAGAGGTGGGAAACTGATTTCTATGCAATAGAAGCCTTTCATTTAGGAAACATCTGAAGGCAGCCCTGTATAGGGAAACATTTTAAGGTTTAAGGTTTTACTATGTTTTTAATATGCTGGAAGTTGTGCAGGGTGGCTGGGGCAACCCAGTCAGATAGGTAGGGTACAAATAAATTATTATTATTATTATTATTTTCCTTAAGAGGGTCTTCACCAGTGTCCTGGTCTATACATGCAGCAGAAAGAACTGTGCTACTTCCGACTGTACATAGAATGATACTGTTGAATGCTTCCCTGTTTTTAAAAGGTCTTCACTGCAGGTAGAAAACTAGCACAGCATTGAGCAAGCCCTGTTGCACAAGTTCCCCTCTCCCAGTTTGGTAGGTTTTTTGTTTGTTTTATTTTTACTTGCAGGGAGTTTTTGACATGAGGCAGCATTGAAAAAATATCATGATCTACCTGCAGTCTGGAGTAGTACAATCCACTCTGCCACAACTCAAGATTCTGCAAGCTTATTCTGCTGTATATGTAGATCAGACTTGTCATTTTCTGCAAGTGAGTAATAAACACATGCAAGAAAAGCCCCTAGAAACGCAATGTAAACAGCGGCGGAGGAAGACTCTCGGGCACCTGGGGCGTCAGGGGCGGAGCGAACCACCCATCCCTTCCCTATGGGCGCCATGGGCCCCGTGCTGTCCAGTCCTTATGGGCACCGTGTGCCTCGTGCAGCAGGGGGCACGTGGCGCCCATAGGGACGGGGTGTGCAGCGCCCACAGGGAAGGCACAGAGCGCATGGTGCCCATAGGGACAGGGCGCACCACGGGGCCTCAGCCACCCTACAGCTGAGAAAAACCCCACCCCACCCTCCCACTATATATAAGGGTCTGGTGATTTCTGTTTCAGTGTATCTGAAGAAGTGTGGGTGCACACGAAAGCTTATACCCAGAAGAAACTTAGTTGGTCTCTAAGGTGCTACTGGACAATTTTTTAATTTATTTCGACTGTTGTTTGAGTCTCTCATGGGCCTCAAAATGTGAAGAAGAAAAATGTGAAATGGCTGCAAATGGAGCAGAGGAAATTCCTCTCCATATTCCAAAAGTGCAAACAGTAGTTCTGTTGCCCATTATCTGAGATCATAGCTCCACCATCTGATCTCCTGTTGAAACAGCATTTGACTTGCAAGGGAGAGACATGCCTAAGGAGAACAAAATGGAAGTTTCCTCTGAATCTGTTTATAACTCTTAAGATGTGGGCTTAAAATAGAACTTTAAAACCAAAGGGAGTTTTGGCACAGATGCAGTATAAAAAGACTGGTTAAAACTCAAGTTAAGTGAAGGATGGAAAAATATTTAGATGTAAGATTATCCCATCAGTAAGCACAGATTTATAGACTATGGATGATGCATTTTATTATCTTTCACTGACAGAGAAAGCCACAGGCCTGACTAGAATAGCACACTTCAACCTTCATCAGCTACCTCCATTTCCCGCACCCTTTAAATTCTTCAGTTCCTTTCAAGAACGAAATGTGGTACCATAACTGCATTCCAGTGCATTAGGATTCCAACTTCAAAGCAACTCATAAAAGTGCTTCAGATTTATTAGGTTTGCACAGTTAGCTGCTCTAAAGGAAGGGAACACATCATTTTATAACCCACCTGCCCCCAATATATGCCTGTTATCTGATGGTAGGGACATCTGCTCTTTTAATGCATGCATTAATATAGCAAATGAACATGTTGTTATTTGCATGCACACAAAAAGCTGGTGTTCATTACCTAAGGCGGTTGTTGCCCTGGGCAGAAGCAGGACAGCTAAACACCCTTGAGAGGGAATAGCTAAGTGATCACATAGAAAGCCTTACACAAAATCAATTTGCGTGTGTCAGTTAACATCACTGAGGGTGTGCTTACCTAGCAGATTTTACATATGAATAAGTAACAATTTGGGTATCAGAGAACTTCCAGGTGCTTGCTTTTCATACTCAGGTTGCTGCTCAGGTTATGAATCTTCAAAAATTTAGTTTTTATTTTTCATTTTCTCAGTGCAAGTGCTTCTCTACTGTTTCCATTTGGCGCTAGGTGGGGAGGGAAGCCTCATTCTGTAATTAGACAATGGAAGCTGGTCTGTTAGGGCAAAGCATGAATGAAATGAAGTGACTTTGCTTTTTAATATATATATTTGAAACCAAACTTTAGCTCCCCATCAAAGGAGAAATTGGAAGCTGATCCATCTGACAAAACACATGCTCTGGTGGCTGCAAAGCAAAGTGCTGGAAGAAGAGGGGAGTCTATGGGGGAACCTGGGACCTCTGAAATGGCTAGACTGTCCCCATTGAGCCAAAGTACGGATCAGCTTCCCCATCTGAAGAGTTGGCATATTTCCTCTGGGCTACAGATGGGCAGAGACTGGCAAGGAGAAAAGCATCCAAATACTTTGCAGCATTGTGAGCCTGCATCATCTGGGCTCAGACAGCCACACATGGAAGCTGTTGGAGGACAAAGGGGGTCAAATTCAACAGTCCATGAACTGAAACAACCCCCTGCCACAAATAAAGTCTCGCACGCTTTCCCAAGTGTAAGCAGTGTACCCCTGCTTTCGGTTGGCAGGTTGCCTTCTCCAAACCTACCTTTGGAGCCTCTTCATTCTTCACCAGCCCCTCCTGCTCCTGCTGAGATGGACGATGAGGTTTTTAAGGAGTCTTTTGGCAGTGGCTCAGATACAGCCTCTGACCTCCCTTCCCTCCACAGAGAAAGTAGGAGTTTTATTCTGAGCAGAAGAGCACCCCAGCCTGCACCGATGCCTCCGGCTTCCACAGAAGGAAAGCAAGTCAAGGAAGAGCCTAGTACCAGGTAAAAATAAGCATTCCCATTTGGGGCCAATGTGTTTCTATTTATTCTGAGCTGCCATGTCAACTCAGAGAGAGCACACATGCACATATAAAATGTACAATATGGAGAAGGCGATGCACTCTGCAACCCCCGGGAAAAGCTCACAATCACTTTGGCACAATCAATTTGGCCTGGAAAAGTGCAATTTTGAAGGAGAGGAACAGAATGTTGCTGACACTCTATTCATGCTTGCCTCCCTCAACTGCTTCTTAATAATAGTCTTGAGTGTTGGGAACTGCTGGGACTGGAACTGGGGATGTTTGTTTCTGTGTGCTGCTGTTCCATGTGGCAGGCTATGGGAACTGCAGCCTGGAGTATCTTCCTTGCTGCAAAGCATTCTCAGGCTCTAGACGAGCCTTCTCCATCCAGGCTCCAGGGGCAGCCCCTACCACTAGGGGGCATGATGCAGTCACCTCAGTTGACAGGTGCTAAGGGGCACAGATGGCAGCGAGATGTTGGGAGGGCAGAGATGTGTGTGGTACACAGCAAAGTCTGTGTGACCCTTAAGTTTGGGCCACATTCACACCATACATCTAAAGCATGGTTATACCATGCCTGAAGAATTCTATTGTATACAACACAACACAGTGGCGCCAATGTAACTCAAGTAACAAAAACAAAAGGTTTTGGGAGCACCTTTGTCATGAGCATGTCTGGTTAAATGTGGGGCAGGGGGTGGGAGAGCCTGAAAGACATTGCAGCTAAATATCTGATTTTTGCTTGATGCACAGAAATTAATTAGATGCCGCTTACTCTTCTGTCCATGCTAGGAAGCGTCATTTGTTGCATTTCTGTGTGATGGACACAGGAGCAGAATCAGTTGTGGGGAAAGGTAGCAGCCCCACACAATTCCTGTTGTGTACTCAATGTACCTTTTCAGGGGCCTGTACTTGAATAATCTGGTTTCCCGAATGTGTGGTGCGCTATGCCTAATAAAGGATTTTGAATTGAATTGAAACTTATTTATGTATGTAATGACAGCAGCACGAATATTGTATGCCCAAAGGTAGAAGATTTAAAATCTGGTTTCCCCATTAATACTTGCTAGGTGTGATGCAGTCCTACTGGGTATGGCTCTGTGTGTGCACATGTGCACATGCTTATGTTTCTATATGATGGAAGAGAAGGCTGTGTGTGCTGCTTTGCCTTGCTGAAAGACAGTTGTGTTTCTGTTGTTCTTAATAATAATAATAAAGCTGTTTATAAACCTACCAGTCATTAACCTGAAAGCAGGACTTAACCAGACATGGAAGCTTGAGTGAGTACTCCATCCCTAGAACCCAGAGGCAAAGAAGAAACACAACAATTTTATACAGCTTTGTCTTTCTTCTAGCTTCCCTGTCCATGAGAAAGAAGAATCTAGTCTTGGAAATAGCAGAGAAGATGAGAATTCTCCTGAAAATTCACATCGTGCAGACATGGCTCTTGACTTCCCAGCTTTCAAAGAACAGAACAGCAGACATTCTCAGCTGAAAAAAGAACTAAGTGACAAATCCCAACTTCCCAGTGCTTCTGGAAGAACCCGGTGGCAGCAATTAGAGGCAAATAACGCAACCCATGACTCAGAGAGCAGGGCATATTATTGCACTGCCTTGTTAGACAGCCAAGGACAGAGAAATACTAGCCATCCATTAGCAGATTCAAGAGCTCTGCAAGATGAGCATGACTGTAACTTTCCAGCACAAGGTACAGATTTATCTTTAGCACAGTCAATATCGACAGAGGACCAAAGGTGCGAAGACCTTGCGGTTGAGATTATTGCCAAAGACAAGTCTCTGGTTGACATCCTCACGCCCCATCCCACCAGGAAGACTGCTCTAGATCTCATGGAAGGCCTTTTCCCTGTGAACATTTCAATGCCAGGCAGATCCTGCAGAAGGAAGGAGGGAATTCAGTCTGTCCAAGAAAAAGAGTAAGTTTATATATTTCTTCTTATTTGTTTTTATTAAAGGTTTTCTTGGGTTAGGAAAGTACATACACTGTATGTTTATATGGCACAGAGAACCACAGGAAGCATACTTTGGGTAAGGGCAGGGGAATCCCATCCTGTTTTTCCACCTGAGGTGAAATGGGAAGGTGTTCTCCGGTATGCATGCTGCACAGAACTCACCTACCCTTTCCAGTCCTGCCAAAGCCTCACTTACTGGGTCGTGTGGCTTCCAGGTACCAGCGAGATCTCATGAGGGTCTCCGCAAAATTTTGCGGGGCACTCACAGGATTTCACCTGAAGCCACAGCATATGTTTCTTCCTCGCTTCACCAGCAGGAAGGGGCACCTGTGATGACTCCTTTGAAACTGCTAACCACGTTTTTCTCTCTCACACATGTGCCCCACACCCAGCAGAGTATTGGCTTCATACCCCACCCTGCAAGAAATCATTGGGGGGGGGTCTCCTTATAACCCTAACTCCCATTAAGAAAATTTACACCAGGGGTTCCTAACAAACTGTGAAGTGTGGTGACCCAGCAGGCATTATAGTATCTTTGTTGAATTAGGAATACTTTGAATGCCATCCCAATGTTGGAGAGGCTGGGAAGGTGGTTTTGAGTGCTCTGTCTGAGCACTTTTTTGTGATCAGTAATATCTCTGTTAATATATTATTTGTCACATTGTTAAAGAAGCATTTATAATGATTGGGGTTTTTTTTTATTTTAACAGCCAAAGAAGCAGTGACTGTGCAGCAGACCCATCTCATGGGACTCAGAGTTTTCTTGAGCAAAGTACGGACAAAATTCTGAGTAAAAGCAGAGAAAGTCTTGATGATCCAGACAGCATTACATCAAAGAAAGTAGGTAGACGAGTGACCATGCAATCCTGTATATGTTTATTCAGATAGAAGTTCTGTTGGGTTCCGTGGGACTTCCTCTCTGATATGTGAGTGTAATAGGGCTGGGGAAACTTCAGACAACCTTTGGACAACCATCCAGATTCAGATTTTGGAGGTCTCCTAAAGCCATGACACATGACACACTAGCAGCCACCCTCCATCAGTTTCCTAAGCTTCCATGTTTGTCTGACTGCATCCTTTCATACATATATATATAGACATACATACATACATAATTGTTTTAGTATGCTGCCATTCCACAGTTAAAACCATGCTCAAGGCGACATACAACAAAAATAATAATAATTACAAACATAACAAAAGTAGTCATAAACAATAAAAACCATCAAAAAGCACACAACCCAATTGAAACAATTTCCACATAAATTATAACACATAAAGAAATAAAAAAATACCAATAACAGCAACAACCTCCTCCAACAAAAAACTGCTAACCAACACCCTTTCCTTTCCTTTAGTCTCTGTCTTTTTCTCTCTCTGGTTCTCCCTCCTGCTCTCCTCCTCTGAAAAAATGAAGAGAACAAGACAGAGAAAGAGAAACCAGAGGCAAATGTGGGAGTTTAATAAGCCAGCCTTAGAGGACAGCACCTAGAGCATCTAAATACATTCTAGGCCCACTGTTTGTTGTCACACATGTGCCTGCCAACCTTCTGGTCAGGGTGTCTCTTTCTTTCTTTCTTTCTTTCTTTCTTTCTTTCTTTCTTTCTTTCTTTCTTTCTTTCTTTCTCTCTCTCTCTTTCTCTCTCGAGAGAAAGAAAGAAAGAAAGAAAGAGAAAGAAAGAAAGAAAGAAAAAGATGCAGACTAAGGGCTCATCCACACTTCCACTTGTCCTGTGCCTGGAAAGCATGGGTCTGAGTGGTTTTCCACTTGCCCCATGCTTTCTAGGTATGAATCTGAGCGGTTTTGCCTGTACTCCGCCACTTTCCCCCGGAAAACATGCTCTTAAGCGCTAAATTGGAGCAAACGTCAATCCACAGAAAACCCGGTTGATGTTTGCTCTGATTCAGCAGTAAACAGAGGGTTTTCCCAGGAGAAGGTGGCAGGGCAACTGTGTGTACAAATGTGTGTTTGTGTGCGCGTGTGCACAGGCATGAAGATATGGCATTTCTCTCTGTGTGTACACACATGTATGTGCATATGGTGCCTCTCTGTGTGTGAATGTGATGTGTATAGGAGGACATTAGCCCAAGAAAACAAAAGCACATGAAAACCAAATACCGTCTCAGCTGTGCCCAGTTACCTATTGATTTATGCAAGAGTTAAGCATGTGCTTCTTCCATTGAAATCAGTGGTGTTTTAACAAGGTTTAATTTGGCAGGCATGGTGCAAACATTCAGCTTTTCTGAAGTGACACACAAAGAGCTATTACCATGAGATTAAAAACCATTTTTGTCAGAATATTCACTAAGGAGTTAGCAACTTAGTTCCATTGCTTGTGCAGTTCTGATAAGTTTAAGTTGCCTTTCCTTAACATCAACAGGTTTTTTATCCTTTCCACTGGCGATGTTGTGATGTCTTTGCCAGAAGATCTGGCATACATTGGTTCCGTTTTGAATAAATGTGGTTTCTTGCCTCAGATTCTCCTGCTTAGAAATAGTTTCATGGCTGTGAACTGGGTGAGACCAGGCCACGAACCCTACATGAATGAGACCTGGCATCCCGTGGGAATATGATACGCTTCATTTTGAGATCTGGCAGCCCTTCCTATTGACAGGCTTGGTGTGTCATATTGGCTTTCACAATACAGAGAATGAAACCATAACTGAGGAAATAGTTATACTGAGGCTCCTTTGGCAGAAATCCCAGGTTTCTTTGCAAAGGAGGCTTGCTAGTCATTAAAACTTGGCGACATTTCAACTCTGCCAGTCATGTTCTGCCCACCTGTAACTTTCTTCGGCAGTTTATAAGCTGTTGCTTCCTATGATGAACCTGACTTGTCCCAGCTATTGATATAAGCACCAGTGTTGGATAGTGGTTTGAACATCAGACTAAGATCAGAGAGAGCCAGGTTCAAATACCCACTCAACAATAAAGTTCACTGAGTGAGCTCAACCTACTCAATCCCTCTCTCCCTAACCTATCTCATAGGGTTGCTGTGAGAATAAATGGGTGAGCAAGAACCTCATAAGCCACTTGAGCAAGGCACAAAGGTAAATAAATAAATCATTGTTAAAACGTGGCCATGCTAATCTTACTGCCCTCTGTTTTAAAAACCATTTTAGGTGCCTACAGGGGCAGCCTAGTTAGTATAAACATGCATGTTCAAGTTCCTGTGGCTGAATCCTGCCCATCACACACATAGACAGGACCCACATATTTACTCCATATCTGCCCTGCCATGCTTTTCCCCATCTAAATGTTGATAAATCTTGGCATCAGACAGAGGTGTGGCTGCCTCAACTCTGATGTATAGTGACATTCATTGTGTGCATACCAGGGCCCTGGAGACAGGGGAATCTGACTTTATTGCAGAGAGTTGAGGCTTTAAAACCAGCAGCTTGCTTTCCTCCACTTCCTGGAATCTATTTTTCCTCTTCTGCCTGATGCCTGCTTGAGGACAGATGGCTGAGCTAGACCCCATGGTGGTGTGAGCTATTTTGTACACTTATGGAAATGCCAGAAACAAAGTTCTTTGGTGACTGTAAGTCTTGAATCCCACTAGCAGATGAATCTCGTGGGGTGTCCAGAGCACAGTCTAGTCCTGTTGTATTAGATGAGTTTCAGCTGATGAGGCTCAAGGATGTGGACAAGGTGCTTGCATCAGTCAGGGCAACCGCTTGTGTTTTAGACCCTTGGGGTGGTCCCAGTCCTACTTGGATGGTTGTTCCCAGAGGGTGTTGCTTGGGGAATGCTTTTCTGAAGGAGCAGGTTCATAACTTAGGGGTACTCCTGGATCTTTTGCTGTCACTTGAGGCTCAAGTGGCCTCAGTGGCCCAGAGTGCCTTCTATCAGCTTTGGCTGGTGGCCCAGCTATGCCTCTTATCTGGACACGAATAGCCTCACTACTGTTGTCTATGCTCTGGTAACCTCATGGTTAGATTACTGCAATGTGTTTAATAATAATAATAATAATAATAATAATAGTTAATAATTTATTATTTATACCCTGCCCATCTGGCTGGGTTTCCCCAACCACTCTGGGCGGCTTCCAACAAAATATTAAAATACAGTGGTCTGTTAAACATTAAAAGCTTCCCTAAATAGGGCTGCCTTCAGGGCTGCCTTCAGATGCATTGTACATTCAAAGTCTTCAGCTAGGGCAGAATTCAGCAGCCAGGTTGCTCACTGGAGCAAGACAGTTTGAGCATATTACACCAATCCTGATCTGACTGCACTGGCTACCAATTAGTTTCCGGGCCCAGTTCAAATTGCCGGTTTTGACCTATAAAACCTTAAACGGCTCACGACCACAATACCTCAAGGACTGCCTCTTTCCATATGAACCTACCTGGACCCTGAGATCATCTTCTGAGGCCTTGCTTCTGAGGTCTGGAGGGTGGCAACACGAGAACAGGCCTTCTCTGCAGTGGCTCCCCATCTGTGGAATGCTCTCCCCAGGGAAGTTTGCCTGGCGTCTTCATTATACACCTTTAGGTGACAGGCAAAAATGTACCTTTTTAACGAGGCCTTTGGTCGATTTCATTGACATCCTATGCCCTTTTAAAATGTGTTTTTTGGGGGGAGGGGGTGTTATTGGGTTGTTGTTTTTATTTTGATTATATATTTTGTGGTTTTATATTTTGATTTTGTTCTGTGAACCTAATAATAATAATAATAATAATTAATAATAGCAGCTACTACCACCCAGGCCAAGCGGTGAAAAAAGGCATTCACCTAAGTAATATTTGCGAGCATTTTCATTATAATAAACTGTATTTGTTTTATTTCAGAATTGTATAGCTTTGCTCCTGCATTTTGTGAAAAGGCTTGCCTCGATCAGTTTTCTTGAAAAGGAACTATATACTCAGAAGCAATTTTAGCCCAAGCTTTGTGTCCCTTTTAGGATATCCCTGTAACCTCAATAAGACAATTTTTGTGGTGGCAAATATGGAGCAATAGGCCTTCCTAGCTGTCCAATGTTTTAGACAGACTTGGACTTCCTTCACGCCCATAGAAACTCAACTAGGAACTTAAGGCAGTAAAAAGAGGCTTATAAACCCTGCCATGCCAGGTAGGAGGGAATTTTGGCTAAAAATGTTCTCCTCCGAAGTGTTCCTTCAGGGCCTGCCACCTTATCCGAGAACCACCCTACTAAAACCTGTCTATCAAAGCCAGTTCACTTTCTCAATGGCTTCCTTCCTTGCAGAGAGAACTTATTTCCAGCATCCATCTGAAGCTACAGACTCTGTGGCTTGAGAGGGAGCTGATCGAGTCTGAAGCTAAGGGGTATGCTGTGCGTGGCAAGGAGCTGGAGTCCCTGGTCCAAGACCTGTGTAAACCCAATGAGTACGAGCGCTACATGATGTTCATTGGTGATCTGGAGAAGGTGGTGAGCCTGCTGCTGTGCCTCTCCAGCCGCCTTGCTCGGGTCCAAAACGCTATGGAGAAAATGGATGAAAACACAGATGCTGAGGAGAAGGTGAGTTCCAAGGCAGGAACTGAGGGGAGGCTGTTTTACTATATGCCCTTCAAGATATGACTCTTCTGGTTGCCTGAACATAAATTTCTAAATCTGCTGCAACAATGCGGATTCCATGATTAATGGTGCTTAGGATCCAATACGTAATATTGACCTTCAGCAGCTTGGGTGCTGCTGTGATGTGGCTGATCCCAGGCTGTTGCTGGTAACATTTGAAGGAGGGTGTATGTCACTTGTCAGTAATGGGGTGAGAAATCACCATGTTGTCAGCTGTCCCCTATCTGACTTCTGCCCCTCAGAAATCTTGGACAATTTTTCAGTGTTCCACAATGCGAAGGTCTCTCAGGCGAAGTATTAACTCTTGTTTGGAGACTGAAACTAGACACACGGCATAGGAGACAGCAGAGGAATTGAGAGTGGGGTGTATGGGATCCCTTTCATCACTGGCCATTTTCCCCTTCAAAATTATTTCCATAAAGCAAAAGATGGGTAGAAAAGTAGACAGAAAGCTTTTGTAAAAAAGAAAGTAATAAAGAACAGGGAAGTAGCTAGATGGGTAATGTTTTGCAGCCTTGTCTCTACTGCATCCTCAGGCTGGCAAGAAACTGTTCATACATTTACTGTGTGTTACATTTAATTTGATCCTCTTTCCACCATAAGCTGTACTTGGTCAGACAAGCACAAATATTTCAGGGATGGGGGATCATTCTGCATCTTCAACGATGTTGGTAAAATACATTTGTTTGCTCCAATCACATTTCTGTCACTTATTGGGTCCATAAAATACACCACAGTTAACACGAGCCATATTGAAACCCAGCCAGATGGGCGGGGTACAAATAATAAATTACAATTACTCAGAGTCTCTGCTGTTTTTATGTAACTTGCTCTGGTAATACTTTTCGTAATGAGGAGCAGATAATAAATATTATGAATAAATAGGCATCCGTGGGCATTCTCTGGGCACGATCCAGACTCAGATTCATGGTAGATTAATTTAGGGCATGATAGGAATCAGTTCCAGTTTTGTTAAAATACAATGCAAGTTCTAAACACGAAGTGTTAGGAGGACCAGTTGACTGACATCAGTACAGAAGGAAATATTCATTGCATTTTATAATGTTCGCACACTAATTTCTGAGTTGTTTTCGTTGTCTTTAGGAGTCATTAAAAGAGCGGCACAGACTCTTGTCCAGGCAGCGGGAGGATGCAAAGGACCTGAAAGAGAATCTGGATCGGAGAGAAAGGGTGGTGTCGGGTATTCTTTCCAAATACATGACTGAAACGCAGCTTCAGGACTACAAGCACTTTGTACAGGAAAAGACATCACTATTGATTGAACAGAAGGACCTTGAGGAGCAGATTAAGTTTCTTGAAGAGAAACTGGAGAGGTTGGAGAAGAGTATTCCTACTTAAAGCCATATTAGCAGGCCACTTGGTTTCATGAATGAAACGACTGTGCTAGAACTCCATCTGTATCCATGGAAACATTTAAGAAGGGAGCAAGGCTGTGTTTGGTGACTTCACATAGGCATCTCCGTACCTCAGTGCTGACAAGGGCTTAATTGGCCCAGGCAAACATTTTTAGGAGAAAGTGACAAAACCTTAACTGTAGGTGGCAATGCATTTTATCTTGGAATGACTGATGCAATGCGTATTGCCTTTCATTAATGAGCTGGTGCGCTGTTTTTCTTTCCTGCAGACTGCTGGTCTGTTTCCAGACTGACATCATCCCAATAAAGAATATATAAGTATCATAAAATGTTTTCCTCTTTCTGGATGGAGTGGGTATTTAATTGACAGGCAACGTTCACGTTTAAATGTGAAACACAATAGCACCAACTCTGTGGCACAACACTTGCAGGCCTTTTAACAAACTCCTTTTCCAGTTTAACCACAGGGCTTCCCTCTAACAAAAGGAGCAGCTTGCAGGGCCAATAACTCTGGGCTCTATGAAACAGTCATAAAACTCAGCCTGGAGCTATACACGTACTAGAATTGTTTCTTCGGAACGTGGGTGTGATGGTTCTAGGGGTTGCTCGTGCGTAAACCGGTGCAAACACCTGGCTGTATTGCCTGAGTGAACCTTTTCTGTCCGTGGCTGTCTCAATCGCTGGCAGAATCCGTCAGTGGGCGTTTCTTAAACTTCTTCCAGCAAAGAAGCTCTTTGACGCCTAGTCTCCTCCTACTCTCTCTGCGCGAAAGCCTTCTGCGCAAGGAGGGCGTAGGCAGCGGAGGACCTCTACTCTCCCCGCTGGTCCCCGGCAAGGAGTCATGGGACCGCCTCGCCGCTTCCCCCATCTGCCCCCCTTCTCCACTGGTGCTACGCTGATTCTCTTCCCCAGAAGATGGGCTGCCTCTCCCAATCCCGGGACGCTCTCTGGAATCCCTCTGGATTTTGCTCTCTCCCTCCGGCACTGATGGCAGTTCCCTGACAGTGGGTGTGCAGGATGTTGAGGAATACCCCTTTCCAGCTGCCTTTCTTTCTTGCTCCCCTACCTTACTCTTACTAGGTGTGCTTAAAATTCTTTGCAATTTCCCATATACAGCCATATCCTTTTCAAAATATGTACCCAGATTTTATGTGAAAGAATTGATATCCTATGAATGAGTTTTTCTGGACAGCATTCCATTTAATTATAACATTCATTCCTTAAGAAGCAACAGACATAAGAAGCTGTCTTATACTGGGTCCAACCATTGGTCTGTTCTGATGGGTGCTGGCTCCAGGGATTTGGCAGTTCTTCACCAGAGCACCCTCAATGCTTCCCCCCGCCCTGCCCCCCCACAATGTGGAAGAGGTAGGTCATTGCCTAATAATTCTCTTAAGCTGAATCTGATCTTCTTGAATACTCTGTGCAAAATGGAAATGATAACACTGTTAGAGTGCCTCTCTGCTGGCCTTGGCCAAAACCCAACTTTGTCACCTTAGAGTGTTGGGTGTAGAGGGCATAACTTTCCACTCGGCTAATCTATTCCAAATGCTGGTTGTGTTTAATACATTTTACAATGATTGATATATTAAAATGTTCATTTTCTTTGATGCGAGAATCTCTCCTCTCTAATTGTAACATAAAAATCGGAGTGGGGTAAATAAATACACATGGCATTTCTAGGCATTTAAAAATAATTAAACCAAAACCAAGTACCTCAAAAACACAGGGTTTGGTGCAATATACAGCTCCAGGGAATGTACTCTTCCAACTGGCCATATGCTATGTTATGAATTGTTTTGCCACATCTTCCTTTCAAACACCCACCACCATTTGCACATTTGTCGGTTACTTTGACTGCCTTTGTCTAACAGAAGGACAAGGAAAGGGTGCTGAATGAGAAAAGGACAGAACCGGTGGACTAGAACGATCAGTTCAAGACTAGGATGGGGAACATAATGTTGTTGGAGTACAGCTCCCATCATCCCTGACCAATGGCTGTGGTGGTTTGGGGCAGATGGAAGTTGGAAGTCCAACAAAATCAGAAGGGGCAGTTGGTTTCTTAAACCAGAGAAGGAACACTGCAAGTCTCCAATGGTTAATTGCAGTTGGGATGAGCAAAAGGGCTACCTTTCAGATCTGGTTTTCCTATCAGAGGTAATAGCCTTCTCTTACAATCAATCAACAACCTGAGATACTGTGTAGGAGAAAGAGCTAGTATTCCTGACATTAAGCTCAGTTCCAAGGAAACCCTTTTGCCCATCACAGTTGCAATTAACAACTGAAAACTTGCCCATGACTTAGGCCAGGGATTGGCAACCCAAGGCCCACGGGCCACAAGTGGCCCACGGGAGTCGTTTAACCAGCCCACGAGCAGCCCCTGAACCAAGCCGCCTTCTCAGTGAGAACCTTCCTGACCCCTGACTTAGGCCGTATGCATCCTGTGCGCTCCCACTGCCTGTTTGGGAAGTGGTGTGCACGTGTTAGCCACAAACCATATCTCTCTTGCATCTATTCTATTGTTTCTTACGAAATACTGCATTTTAATGCATTTCACCCCAAACCAGCTTTGATCCAAACTGAGAGAAAGAACAATCCAGCTGCATTTTGAGCCACAGCCTTTGGTCTCGTCCACACTCTCACTTGTCCTGTGCCTATAAACCACGGCTCAGAGCAGTTTTCTGCTTGTCCCATGCTTTCTAGGCATGCATCTGAGTGGTTTTGCCTTTGACCTGCTGCTTTCCCCCGGGGAACCTGCTTTTTAGTGCTAAATCAGAGCAAACATCAATCTGGAGAAAACCCAATCAATGTTTGCTCCGATTTAGCTCTAAAGATTGGGTTTTCTCAGGGGAAAGAGGCTGGGGCAAGTGGAAGTCTGGATGAGCCCTTAGCTGCAGCAGCACAGTCCTAAGCAAAGGAAAATAAGCTCCACTGCGTTCAATGAGGCCTGGAACCTGTGCAGATGTTATTACAACTGGCTATGTTCTGTAGCTAATTCCTCTACCCTAGTGTCACATCACCTTAGGAGTACATCTCTGGGAATACTGAACTCCAAGCATGCTAACCCCTGTACCACAAGACAGAGACACTTGCATTTGAGGGACTTTTGTCTATGTCATTTGTTGGAGGCTGTGCATTTACATATCCCCTGCACTGGTGAATGAGCACCTTCTAGTGGCAGCAACGGATCCTTTCGCTTGTTCCTCACATTACTGTGCACCAAGTGACTATGACCTTTTTTCTGCACTGTTGTATAGCCCAGTAGCTGTGAATCAAACCGGCCAGTTGCTACATGCTGCAGTCTACAGGTACAGAAAAGGGTAGACACAGCACACATAGAGAAAGAGAAGAAACACAATATTTAGCTCAACAACTTTGCCAAAAAAAAAGCTCAACAACTTTCCCGTCTTGATTTTCAGTGTTTGAAATATGGCAACCCTACCTTACAACACAATATTTAGTATTAAACATCCTGCTTCATCCTGCTTTGCCTTCTCTGGATTCATTAGTCCAGTGGTATCCCCCTCCACACACATAAACCCTCCCCAAATGTGCTCTGCAGGGTTTGGGGGAACCTTTGTAACAATTTTAGGCTTTGCATGGGGCTGGAGAAGAGGGGGGGTGGAAGGTCAATTTGTGCAGAAATCCTTGTGCTGATGGGAGATTTGCTTAGTGCGACATTGGCTACAAGCCTTAGTTTAGAGAGCTGCTTTAGAAATGATTACTGTTTTTATTTTTAATGTTAATATTAATATTCTGGTCTTATGGCTGAGGATTGTGATATAGGTTTTGATTGTTTGATGTTTGAATGCATTAGCTGCTTTAAGTTTCTTTCATCCTTAAGTTGGTAGAATATATGTTTTAGGATAAAAATAAAAATACAGAGGCTGAGGCCACTCCGATTCATGGAGGTTTGGGGTCAGGGCTTGCTGCTGCACTCAAATTCCTCTTGGCAGGAATGTCATACTATTTCCATTTATCTGAGCTGAATTTCGAAAGCACAGTCTTCCTTCCTTTCCCTTTCTTTTTGAAGAACAAGGCATAAGACAAACAGCAAGAGCAAAGCAGATGTACAGCCTAGATCTAAGTCAGGCATTGGCAAAGATGCCTCCGATCAAAGGTCTATCTTGCTCAGGGTTGGGGAATTTGCTTTATCCGGGGGACCACATTACCTCATGGACAGTTTTGCAGGGGCCACATGCAAACAGTAAGCTTGGCTAGAGGCAGAAGTGTGTGGAGCAAAAGGTGCGACTTTTACCTTTGTACATTGAAAAACTGAGGTTTCTACACACATACAGCCACATCGCAAACACATCTCTTTAGCCTCCATCCAGGCAAGCAGTAGGCATTATCCCACTCCCGGGATGCATGCCAGCCATGCAAAGGCACCTGAGGAGGAAGAGTGAGGCTGTTAAAGGGTCAAGCCTGGGGAAGGGGGCGTGGCCTGGGAAGAGAGGCCTGGAGGGGTGCATTCAGTCCTGTGTCCTGAGTTTTCTCACCCTGATCTAGTTCATCATCTTGTTTCCAGGAAGCCTGGAAATAGGTACAGATAAGAGGGGTCAGAATATTTGCCGTTTGTGTCACTTTTCCCGTGCTTATTCATAAATGCCTTCCACCCTATGTCCACACTGGTTTATAGTTTTTCATTTTTAATCCATACAAAAATTTGCATTTAAAGATTATACAACTCCATAATTTTTTGAGCATATTTCCTGTACATCTCTAAATATAATTTCTCTTAAAATACACATTTTTGAGATGTTGTTTTTGCCAAGAGCTGCACTGCAAAATCTGGAGAAGGGCCAAATCTGAAGGCTACCTCTTGTTCCCATCCACACTTCAGCTCAGGAGGAGGAGGAGCAGATCAGTTCACATCTGAACTTGAGAAAGATTAAATTCCACAAGGCTCTCTTTCACTCTCTCTCACACACACTGAATGTAGGTTCACACACCAACTATCACAGTCAAATAGACAAATTTGTAGAGGCTGCTATGGACTTAGATCAGCAAGATGTCAAAATTCCATATACCCATATAGTGCAGTTCCACCCCTGCGAACGATACAATTATCTTCCCCCTCCCTCCCCCATCTCATAGTACAGTTGACTTAACATACTGTATGATAAGATAATCATAGGTCATAGGTGAAAGGTTAAGACAGCAGCCACAAATTGCTAAATGTTCACCCCCCTGCCTTCAGCTATGATAGCCAAATATGCATTAGATTAAGCAACCGAGCTCTTTAGATCTTGCATTCCATAGCCTGTTCAAAGAACTGGAAAATTACTGGTTTGCAAAGCTACAGGGGACTGTAACCTCCCCTTTTGCTCAAGCGGCTTAACCAGCTGGCTCAGTTATTACACACATTTCAAAAACTATATAAAGAAATCGATGCGTTCCATCGCTACTTCCATCCCACAGGATCTGCAAGCAGCCTGGGAATAGTCACTTATTATTCATGTGCGCCTTTTCTCTTAGAGCTCCAAGGTAACTCAGAGCTGAAAAGTAGGTGTCAAGAGAGAGTGCTTTCTGGTTATGTAAGGTTTCATAATTCTGATATAACAAAGTGCAGTGCAGGCAGTAGCAGAAGAGGTGGGCGTAGAAATAGTAACAAGTGAGATGGGGAGGGGGAATACATACAGGCAGGAGTGGGAAGCAGGTGAGCGTGTAAGAGGCAGAGCAGGACCCAAAGGAATATGCTGGTGCTGTTTTTTACATTATCAAGCACCTGTGTGGAAAGGGGAGGGTGGGAGGGAAAAAGTGGGAATGATTGAAAGTGTGTTTGAGTGGCAGGTACAGTGGTACTTTGGTTCTCAAACTTAATCCATTCTGGGAGTCCTTTCGACGGTTCAAAAACCAAGGCGCAGCTTCCAATTGGCTGCAGGAGTTTCCTGCACTCAACTGGAACCCACAGAAGCCGTGCTGGACGTTTGGCTTCCCAAAAATTTTCACAAACCGTAACACTCACTTCCAGGTTCGCAGTGTTCAGGAGCTGATTTGTTCAGGAGCCAAGCTGTTCAAGTACCAATGTACCACTGTACTTGAAGGTATTACGATTTTCCAGACAATAGCATGTGTGAACTGGTATACTCACAAATTCACACGCAAATCAGTTTAGTGTTTTTAATTGGTGTTCTCTTAAGATGTCCTTTGAATGCAATCATAATCAAGAGCACACAGTCTCCTGTGGAGGCTAGGCTAAGGTCTTACCTTAAAAATGACTGGCCTCTGTAGAATTCCTGCTTGTTGCTCTATTCTTGAGGCAATGGGTGCGTATCTGCAAAAATGCACAGAGTTTTGTATTAGCTGCATTCTCAAATGTAACTTGGAGCAACATGGTGCTTAGTACCATAGTAGGTTTAGAAATAGTTGCAGTTTTGCCATGCTGTACCCATCTTGCAATGTCTGGTATGTGAGACTAGCGCATGAAAACACAACTATTTTAGATAAACTTTATTATTATTATTATTCGTTTTCACAATTTTATACATTTTAACTTTAACCATTTCAAACATTAAAATAAAAGGTTCTTTTGAACCTTCGGACCTCCTTCCCTCCCTCCATGGGTTCCATATTTAAGATTAAATTCACTGCATCTTTTACCATTGTCCATCTGTTATATATCCATATTTACCATAGTTGATTCCACATTACAAGTGTCATTACATCCCTGCCAATGATTTTAACTCTTGAAAGTGGTCTTTACTATTTTAGATAAACTTTTACAGGGTTCTGACCATGGGAAGTATAGTCCACTTTGTCTCCTACATATAGGGATAGTTTGTTACCTCTGTGTAATTATATAAACTGAAGTCACCCCTCCAGAGTCTAAAATGGAGACTGTAATGTTGAATTTTACCAAGGAGTTTAATCGATGTCTGGGCAGATTGAAAATGGGAAGTAACATAATGAAATGCTTCTTTGTACAGATATTTTTTTTAAAAAAAATACTACAAATGGAAAGCTAGTCTGGGGAATGGCTATAGTGAGCCCCTTCCTATGTCTTCTAGTTTTTCTAAGGAGAAGCTTTCATCCCATGTGCATTCTGAGGAGATACAGCACAGATTCAGACACAGATGAATTGCCTCCATTAGGACACTGCCTGCATAAGTCTTTCTCTCTCCCATCATGGGTAATGTCTCCAGATAAAGCTTTCTTCGCCTATCAGCAACAGAGAGCTGTGTGCAGGTACAGTGTGTGATAAATGCTTTGTGGCTCACTCTTACCCTTTTCATAGTTCTCTGCAAAGTAGCTGTAGAATGGAAGATTAAAACCCTTCAGTGAGCTGTACAAGTGTTAGCCTTCAAAATCTTATTATACTGTGTGAAGTACCAAATATAATTCCTCCATGGAGAACATAATGAACTAGACATGTGCACTTTTTTATATAATGGTAATCTTGGTGGGATGTGAGAGAAGTTAGGCATCCATGTGCTAAAATCTCTCTGGCTCATGAGCAAAGCACAGCCTCGCAGCTCTCTTGCTGAAGAGTATTAGGAAGAATTTAAATAGGGAGCTGCATTATAAAAAGTCAAACCACTGGCCCACCCAGCTCAGTATCTTCTTTTGCTGACTAGCATTAGATCTCCTGCTTTTTTCTACAAGCAGGGAGCATTCCTAGCCCTATCTGGAGATGCCAGGAATCAGCCTTTTGGATGTAAAACATGTGCTCTCCCGGTGAACTAAGCCTAGCTCTCTGATGATATTGCTACATCCTGTATAAAATACATCTGTGTACAGCACAGCAGAAGCCCATACACAATACAACCACAACCTTCAAGTTACTAACTTGTGCTGCTGCAAATTTGTTACATCCAAGATTCAAAGGCAGAAATCGAAGTGATGATATCACTGATACTGTGTTTGATTGAATTACAAAACAAGCAGCACACTTGGGGCTGGAAAAATACTTTCAAATGTTGCTGATACAACATCTTCAGGTATTTGGGTCAGGCATGCAGTCTAGGATTCTGCCAAAAACACCCCCCCTGCAACATGGTGGCAAGGCCTTTGCACAATACAGCCTCTGACTCCTCTGGCTTCTTGTCTGCTTCAGATTCCTCCTGCAGCTTGTGAAAAACGGTTCTATGTTTGGAAATACTCACACCAAATCAAGAAATAAACTGACATGTGAAAGTGTCAAGAAGCTTGTTCCAATCTGGGCAAAGCTTCAGTTTTTAGAAGTCCGTGATAAATATGACAAACATGAAGAAGCAGAAACTGATAGATCAGATAAGCTTGCACCCATTCTCACAAAAACCAAACCTCAATTATTCCATCTGAAACAGTATTTATGAATTGTACCCACCAGTGCAAATTGTGACTTCTGGTTCCAAGTGCAGGCCCACAGAGGTCTTCTGGGGATACACTCCCATCTTGTGACCTGCACAAGATCATAGGTGCTTTGGAAGGGACTGTGCTCTCTCTCACACACACAAAAACCGAGGAGTGTGCATTCCATTGTGTCTGGGCTCTTCATCTGGATCTCTAAAGCTTCGTGACTCTAAGGATATAAAGGAGTCGTGACCCACACTGTGACATGGGATGCTCCCTTGCATTGAAAACCCTTCTCATGTGGCATCCTGGCTCCATTCAGATTCCCCGTGCACACACCCAGCAGGCCATGTGTTTACTTTACAGGGTAAAGTTGGAAAGGCTGTCTGGCCCAAACCCCATTTAAAGCTAAAGAATCATAAAGAGGGAGAGCAGTTGGTCAGCAGTAGGTTGCAACTGGGTGGCAGAATGAACAGGAACACAGGTCGCCTGGTAACCATCTTCCTTAGTATAGTGAGATGTACTGCATTTCTATTTAAATTATAGTAATTAATTCCGAGTGTACAGCTATGCACAAAACATTAGCAGATGCATTTTTGTCTCTTTGAAAATAGATACTCTCTTTTGTTGTACTTTTGTGTGTGTGTGATGCATAAACGGCCACCTACACAGCAACTATAACCTGTGCATTTGGACTTTCCTGGAATTAAGCTACTGCCTCACCTTCTGCAAAGTTCAAAGCCCTTCTGGTTGCTCTCATGAGCAGCTGTGTTGCAGTGAGATCTGTGTGTGTGCAGCTCTCCAGATTTGGTTTTGCATTCCGGAGACTCCAGAGTTAATTTGCACATGCAAACCCTCCACACTCTTCCCTTTAATGCACCAGGCCAAGACATGGATTCTGGCTGTGGCCCTGTTAATTTATAACTGCACAAACTGAAAAGTTGCACAGCAGCAATCACACAGGGAGGCAGTGCTGGTTCTGAAGCAAAACCAGACCCCGAATTCCTAAAATAGCTCCCCAGGGTCCAGCCAAGTCCATAAATTCCCTCCACCCCATTGCCAGCCGTGGTAAAACTTTGTCTGTGCTAACTCTTAACTTAAAGGTGAAAATGCTGCAAATTATATTTCAATGTGGATTTTGAATGAGCGCGGCCAAATTACCTATACAGAGCATTGTTCTGTATCAGAGCAATATAAAACACATCTGCTTGGGGGGCAGAAGAACAACCATATGGTTTCACTTTGAATACTGTATCTTGTGCTTAGCCACTGGCAAACTGTGGGTACAGCTTCAGAGACTGTTTTCTATCTTCACACTCTACAACATATGACTCACGTATCGTTTTTCTTTGGGTTCTCTCTTACACTACTGGCAGTTCTGCTGCTCTCTATTATACGAACCAACCTTTGGTCTGATATCTCCTCTAAAATTTCAGTTGCGTGGATCATAGACTGCAAACTCGCAGGTGCACTTAAGAGAAAAAGACAAACAATAACTTTAGCCATTATAAGAAGGCATCCCACAAAGTGAAAAGTAGGGCCAGTGATTAATCAGGGGCAGGACCCAGGAAACGGAAGCAGTAACTAACCTCAGCATCATAAGCAGGGTCTGTCCCTGCTAAATGGGGGCAGAGGATGCACATGCTCATTTGTTTTCACTGCAGACAATTACTACATTGTGCCTAGCCAATGGCCTGCACCAAGGGCATCCTGTGAAGATCCTCATTTAGAGGTTTCTTCATTACTGCATTGGCCCTGGAAACATCAATTGCTGTCACGGTGCCCGGCTTTACTTAGATTCACATGCAAATCAAACAACAAAGCAGACCAAGGGAATGTAGGTCAATGTAGCCAGAAAAGCAATACATAGAGCGAGGGCCAGAGAAAACAAAATCTATGCACATGGTGAATTAAAACAATGTTTTCATAGAAGCAGCACTGCAATCTTTCATGTTTTTCTCTCCCATTATTCAAAATAGGGGTCCACAATCATATACAGCTATTTTCCATCTTCGAGGAAGTGCAGAAAGTAACCAGATCTCAAAGTACCTGCAGAGCCAGGGTAGAAACAACTGAAGGGGAAATGGCAAGCTGCCATCATTTTCAGAAGTTGTGCAACATGATTCTTTGTGTGTTTACAAAAATAAGGGCTGCACAGACGATCTGATTGAAACACAAGTATTTTTAAAAATCTGAGTTGCTTTACAAAAATGTATATTAGATCTTACTTTTTTAAAACTTCTGTTGCAATATCTTTTTAAACAAACTGAGCAGGAGGCACCTAACCAGCCCCATTCATGAAAGCTCTGTGTGAGGACTTCTGCTTGCACAACAGGGCTTTGCTCCCCCTTTCTCCTATCCCCTGCACACTTCCTGTACCCCCTAAAATTAGTTGTGGGGATTATGAGAACCCCCCAGAACAGCACTTGAGGGGAGGAGGGGCATCGTTCTATCTGTCAAGCTGCAATGTACAGTGGAGCAGCTGGAAGATCACAATGTTGAATTCCACCCCATCAGATTTTTAAAAGAAAACTAAATTTAAAACAAGTATGTTGAAAGCTACACTAATAAATCCTAAACACTAAACCATGTTCATCTGTGAAATGTGTGGTTACAATTCAGAGTTGAGCATTTACAAGCAAAAGGATGTTTATGCTTGCATTAAAGTTAGTTTCCCTTCTAAACCATTTCTTAAAAGAGATACTAGTCAACAGAACGCACCACGTTCCTAATCCCTTGGAAGACTAAACCCCAAACCTGAATCCCTGCCACACTTCCTTTCTCATTATGTTGAGAAATCCTTTGTTGTTGTTTAGTAGTTTAGTCATGTCCGACTCTTCATGACCAGAGCACGCCAGGCACTTCTGTCTTCCACTGCCTCCCGCAGTTTGGTCAAACTCATGCTGGTAGCTTCGAGAACACTATCCAACCATCTCATCCTCTGTCGTCCCCTTCTCCTTGTGCCCTCCATCTTTCCCAACATCAGGGTCTTTCCAGGGAGTCTTCTCTTCTCATGAGGTGGCCAAAGTATTGGAGCCTCAGCTTCAGGATCTGTCCTTCCAGTGAGCACTCAGGGCTGATTTCCTTAAGAATGGATAGGTTTGATCTTCTTGCAGTCCATGGGACTCTCAAGAGTCTCCTCCAGCACCATAATTCAAAAGCATCAGTTCTTTGGTGATCAGCCTTCTTTATGGTCCAGCTCTCACTCCTTAGGAGTCCGTAAATGGGCCACAGTAGCTTAAGGAGTCTTACACATCTAGTGATAGAATCTTTAAGCCAAGACCAGAAGTTGCACATTTAGACTTCATTTCAATTCTGCGCAATCATATTTTCATTTCTTTAGAGAACAAAGGTAAACACCTACACCTAACTGAACTTTAGTCTGTGGTAGCTGGGTGTGGGCACCTTGCAAACTTAGGCCTCAGGAAAAGCATGTTTATGGTCTGGTGACAAGATGTGCTCTGCCTACAAATTCAGAATGGTTGTTGCAGAGTCACTGAGATGACTGGAGTAGGGCACTGTGGCATCCTTGTGTGGTTGTGATGCAAGGGTACGTGCTGGGGGCCCCTCCCTACCATATGGAGCTTTATGCGTGGGCAGCTTGTGGGTATTATTCATACAGTCCTGACTGGTTGCCACGAGAGGTTTGGACTCTGCGGGAAATTTCAATTCAATTTTTCCATTTTCTAGTTCTGTGTTTTTCTCATTCCTTCTGAAGCTGTGCACACACTTTGGATATGGGGGTGGTGGTATTCTGCTGGTGTAAGCAGTATTGTACCTCCAGTGCAATATGTCCTGATGTAATATGAGCATAGGATTGTTACATTACTAACCTGCAGTGGGAGAGTTTATGTTATTATCAGCATGACAAAACAATTACCTTGGGTAATAGGACAAGTATTTTCTCATACATTTCAATAATCATAGGCTGAATTCTTTGTATGCTTTACACTGAAGGAAATGACTAGTTGCTTTGATGAGGACTTTGTCAATGCAAGAACCAAAAGATTAATCCCACACATTTTTATAATAAAAAGGAAGCTCTGTTGGGACTCTGCTCCTTTGAATTACCCACTGACTCATTAATCTTCTATACCTTTACAAGGGTGAAGTAAGTCCTATCAAACCATTCAAAATTAGGTAGACAAGGGAGCACTTCATTTCATAATATTCAGCCAACACTTTATATGAGCTGTTTTACCTTCTTGCAACCATAGAATATATGTACCATATCAATTTGATAATGTATTTTCTTTGCTCAGAAGGAAGCAAACTGATTCATGGCTATGCTCCTTTTATAATCTAAAGTAAAACACATGAGACATTGTGAATAAAGGGTTGTTGTTTTTTTTGTTTCCCGTTGTGGTAGTTATATATAATTTGCTTGTGCAGAACAATTACTTCTAGTATAATGAGAATGCTGTTATTTACTGCTCATTCACTATGTTAATTAACTACAGCTTAGATAACTAAAGTGAATTAATGTCATTGTTCACTAGAAATGGGTAATGAACCATTTGATAACATCATTGATTCATACAGTTGCAAAGTCTTTAGGGGGGGGGGATATTCTCTGTACTGCTAAGTCCCTGCCACACCTTACAACATAATCCAAATGGATTTTCTAAATTTTTGTTTACATTTTAATGAAAAGTTTCAGTGGAGCAAGGGAAATGAAAAAAGAATGAAACAAAAAGAAAAGTGTTCCAAAAGGTAATCCAAATGCTATTTGTTATTCAGTGGTTGACTTTCTCTCTCTTTTCCTGGTAAGGCTCTCATGACTTCCATGGGTATGTGATTAGTAAAAAAAACTCAGCATGCTGTAACTTTGTGTATAAATGCAGTGATGCCAAAAGTGTCAGCTGACATGGATAATATAGTTCTGCTGGTCATGTAGTTTGGGGCTGCACTGAACTAAGTTAGATTCAGAGTAGCTTGATTGAAATTAATGAGCCTAGGTTAGTCATGTCCACTAATTTCAATGGGTCTACTCTGAGTAGGACTAATGTTGGCAATAACCATTGTTCTAAGAAACCCCTAGTTTCTTTAAGGAAAACTACTACAGAGTTGCTTGGAAAGCTAGCGTAAGGCAATACCCACTCTTAGTCATACTCAGTGTATACATTCATTATTATCCATCCATTCGTTTTAATAAGGCTTCTTTGGGAATGACTTTAGTTGGATATTACCTATAAAATATTGCAAATGAAATACGCATGTTACATATGCATGGCACTTGTTTTCATCTTTGATTAATAAATCAGTCACACTGGAGAAACAGTCTTTGCATTTCCTTTAGTATGCAAGTACAGTGGTGCCTTGGGTTACATACGCTTCAGGTTACAGACTCCGCTAACCCAGAAACAGTGCTTCAGGTTAAGAACTTTGCTTCAGGATGAGAACAGAAATCATGCTCCGGCAGCGCGGCGGCAGCAGGAGGCCCCATTAGCTAAAGTGGTGCTTCAGGTTAAGAACAGTTTCAGGTTAAGTACGGACCTCCGGAACAAATTAAGTACTTAACCCGAGGTACCACTGTATATTCCTTTTACAAACACCTGCTTCACAAAGAAAGGGGTTTGGAGAAGGTCCACTTTTAACAGCAAAGTGAGCACATGGCCAAGGGCTGGTAAACCTCATATTTGAAATCCCTGAGTACTTTTCTCCTTAGCCAACCTTTAATATAAGAATGAGCTCAGCTGCAGGTTGTTTTGCAATCCTCATTCATCTGCCCAATGGCTGTTAAAACTGAACCCACACTCACTCCCCTCTTTCTGTGTGATTTAAACACCCATGTCTGGCAATGTTTGGCCCTAGCTCTACGCTGGATTGAGCTTGCTATTTTTATTTGCTAAGAATGGGAACAGAAACAATTTGTTAGCTACCCATGTCTTGAGCAGATAAAGTCAACAACTTGTGGAATACTTTAGCAAAGACTATTATGCATATGCACACATAGGTAGCCAGATAGTAGTACTGTATTGAGTTTATTAAAGCAAGGCAGATACAACATTCCAAGAGCCAACTTGTGCCACAGCAGGGCCTTTGTTTACTAGGCCAAAGTCTGACGTAAAAATCAATAAAGGTTACAGCCATTGCCTGTTTGGGCCCTTGATGTATTCAGAGATTAAATGTGTGACACATGAGACTGATCACTAATCCTTTCTGAAGTGAATCTGCTCTTCTTCAATAACAGAATTTAAATTATCCCAAAACTGCAACTTCTGGAGGAGGGACTGGATGTATCGCTTGGATGAAGCTGGTACACAGCACTAAAATCACAGCTACTTTGCTCTTCCCCCTGCTCTTGCAAAGTAGACAATGGTTTGGCATAGCATTATGTTTGAACCTGGAATTGTGGTTTGTCTCTTGCAAACAATCCATGAGAAGCCAGGAACAAACCTATGAACTCAATGTTTGTTTGGAGTTAACTGTAACTGTGATTTAAAGTGATCCATAAACCTCGCCACAGAATTAGGTTAGAAGTCCCCATACAACGCCACTAAATAGTCAATTGTATTAAAATCAATTTATACTGAACTATCATCCATACAATTTTTTTAATGGTGGGACAATAACTACCCTTATTTACAAAAGGCTTTTAGTTCATGCAGAGCATTATTCAATCAAGATGAGTATCATACCGAAAATGAATTTTCACAGAGCCACAATGTCTTTTTAAAAACTACCCACAGAGCCTTACCACTTGACATATTTTAAGTTAGTTATGTCATTGAGATGCAAACTTCTTTTGAGTGTTTAATGATGGCTGATGGTGCACCTAACATGCCCAGCCTTAGTTTACATAAAAGTTCGTCACCAGAAAGACACCAAAACATGTCAGTATTTACATAATATACAATATAAAAATAACTATCTTAAAGAGCTATATTTCCATTAGTCTATTCCTCATATAAAAATATGTACCCTAAATAGATTTTTCCTTTTGTTACATTTTTGAAAAGTTATACTCAGAGGACAAGAGGTTTGTATATTTTGTCAAACTGTTATGGCATTTAGAATCACACAGGTTTTCATTAGTTTGCAAAAACTATTATATATATTCTCTGAATAAAACAAGACATATCTCCACCTGCAATCTCAGCCATGCCTACTCAGAACTGAGTCCTATTGAGGTCAATGGTGCTTACTCCCAGGTAAGTGGGGCTGGGATTGCAGTTTAAGTTGATAATATAAATACAGCACTGAGGTAGAGATGCTTAGGGCTTTTTCTTCTCTTTTCTTTTTAAGTTGGCTAGAGCTGGTTCTCCAAATTCATTGTATATTTTGTTTTCTGCATGCAGTAAAATTCTTACTAGGAGGCATTTTTAATACAAAGTATAAAATATAATGAACTGCCCTTCTCTCCAGCATGCCACTAAAATTATGTATCCCTTTTCAAACATAATTAAAACTGTAATTTAAAAAACTGACATTTTGAATTTTTGGCATCTGCTTTAAAAGCCAAAATAAAGCTTTACTACGGCATAACTGTTCCTTCCTTTTTAAACATAGGGATCACAGATTCACTGAACTGTAAGGTGGATTTCATAAGAATTGCATCCAATGCAAACTATTACAGAACATGTTCAACGTTTTTAATACTAAATATGGCACAGCATTAGGAAGGCAGCACTACCTTTAATTAACTCATTAATCTCTGCTGACAGGCATGGATGGGATGCAAAGAACCTCCCTGAAATGATTTTCATTCCCAGATGAGAAGTTTTTAGAGGCTATAAAGGAAACATTTTGTTCTTTAAAAAATGTGCATGCCGTGAACTGAACATAGTGTTTGTTTCAAGATGTACTGCTTTATATGCAGTGGCATCTATCTGAAATTGACATTTTTATTCCCGTCCTTTTCAGACATGCAACTCAATCCTATTCATGCTTCCTCAAAAGGAAGTCAATTGTATTCCATGGGACTTCCTTACTCCCAAGAAAGAGTCTTAATCCTATACAAACTCACCTGGGAATACGTCCCATTGGCTTGTGTATTACTTCTGTGTCTGGGACTTAACAAAATAAGGGTCTCACATTAAACTCACTCACTAAAACAAAAGAAAACAAACCAAGCCCTGCATGAAATGTCACATGGATTTAGTAAGGGTAATTTTTGCTGAGCAAAACTATTCTCAGTGAAATGTATGAGGCAAAGATCACATTCAGGAATACTGAATTCAACTGGTATACAACCCTATAGAGAATGCATTCAGTCCCTGGATTAGACATCTAATGAGAAACATATTTAAAAACACAAAAGCAGAAGTATTTCTGCAAAAGAATAAGCAACACATGACTGCTTCAGTATTCATATTATTTTGATTTCAGCAAGACAGAGCCTAGTGACCAAAAAACAACTCTGAAACTGGTCTGCGTTTTGTCGTTGCTTCCTCTTGGTCATCTTCCACTGCCTCAGATAAGGAAGAATAGGACGAGAAAGTCCCTCTGGACTTCAGCTTCCTCCTTGGGGTTGAGGCTGCATTAAAGAACTTATTGAGCGTAGCTGGTTTCTTTAAGCCTTTGGTCAGCTCATAGAAAGCAGTGTCATCAGACAAAAGCCCCAGGACAGCACTAGTGGAACTCAAAATGGAAGCCGCCACTTTGGGGTTCTTCTTGATGGAGGCGTTGTGTCCAGAGACCGTGTGAAGGTGGGGATCCCGCAAGAGGTGTCTGACTGCAAAAGAGGAGCCCTCTTTCAAATATTGAAAGGGTTTCTTCCCACTGTAGTCTCTCAGGTGAACGTTGGCGTCGTAATCCCTGACCAACTGGGCGATGACTTCCTCTTGCCCATGTATGGCGGCGATGTGGAGCGGGGTATAACCGCCATAGGACTTGGAGTTCACATTGACATGAGCGCCACCTTTCTCGGCCACCTCGATGACTTTACCCAACATCTCACAGTTCCCGCTCTTGGCTGCCCAGTGCAGAACGGTGAAGCCGGTCATGAAGTCCCTTTTGCTCGCCAGGTTCTTGTCGCTCAGCAGCAGGCCGTGAAGCTGCTGGGACCACTGGCCGGCTGTGGCCTTCACCAGCCACTCGTGCTCAGCGGCTTCCAAAGGGACGGTCGTAGCGGGACAGTCCGCTTCCTCACCCACCTTCTGAGACTTCGGCACCCTCCTCAGGTAAGGGGAGCTAGACCCCATCTCTTCCAGCTGACGCCTCTTCATGTAAGGCGACGTAGAGGGGGTGATGACTGGGAGCCCCACCTGGAGCCAGTCTTTGACTTCGGGCTGCTTCGGCTCGGGGCTCGGGTCCTTGGGCTCCTTGGCCCCGCTGGCAGGCAGCACACAGCGCACGGGCAGCATGCAGGGTTTCTGGGGGGCAGCTTTGGGAGCCAACTTCTCTTGGTCCCCGGGGGCTTTGGGTGCCTCCATGCCCTCCTTTTGAAACAGGCTCTTCAATTGGGACACAGGCATTGTTGGGCTCGCCTCAGGTCCGCTTTCCTGCTCTGGACCCTCTGGGCCGGCATGGCAGGCAGGCGCCAAAGTGGCCGAGCCTTCCTCTCCTTCCTCTTCCTCCTCCTCCTCGCCAGAGCGCCCCCCAGCGGGCGCTGCGCTCACTTCCGCCTCCTCCAGGCGCCAATTCTTCCTCAGCACCACGAACTTCGCTCCGTCTTCCTCCTTCACGACGGCCACGTTGTTGACGAAGTGCTTAAACCGCTCGCGGAGGGCGGCTCGGGCTTCGGGCTCCCCGCCGGGCGCTTCCAGGAGCGGCTTGAAGCGGCTCAGCAGCTCCGAATTGCGCACCTTGCCGCCGCGCTCCCGCAGGAAGCCCAGCACGGCAGCCTGGCTCAGCTCGGGCTCAGCCATGCCCGCCTCAGCGCGGACAGACGCAGCGCGGGAAGAGAGAGAGTCGGCGGCGGCGTCGCGCGCTCTTTCCCGGGCGGGTGAAGCCACCTGCTGCTGCTGCTGCCGCTGCCGCCGCCTCTACTGAGGGAAGGAGCAGCTCTGGCGCTCTCCCAGCTGGCCGGCAGCGCGGCGGGGTGGAGTGGAGGAGAAGGAAAGGCCACCCACAGCCGAGGTGCCTGGGAGTTGTAGGCGAGGACACACCTGAGGCGGAAGCCCCGCGCGCCTCTCCCGAAGCCGAGCGCGGCTTCCAGGCACCGCCGCAAGGCTCTCCCCACCCCCGCCTCGCTTTCCCAAGTGGTTGCGCCCTCAAAGCGCGCATCTCGGGTTCCATCCCACGCGAAGAAGATAAAAGCGAGGCGCATTCCCCTCCCCGCGCAAGTCAGAAATGAAACATTCCTACACTCGTTGCCATTGATTCCCAGGAGCGGCCGCGCGGCCAGTGGCAGGTTGGACGGCTGCATCGCCATCGCACCGAGCTAAACCAGCAGCTCGTTGATCGAGCGTGGTATCCAATGCGGCGGGCATCGTGGACCGGGCAGAACCGCTTATTTGCTCGTGCAGCCGCCTTGAAAATATTTTCATGGGTGTTCGTAGTAGTAACCTTGCCTGTGCACGTTGTAATAGAATGCTCTGATAAGGAGAATTAACGCGTCTGCAGTTGCCATCAGCGATATCTGGTAGAGCAAGAACCGCAGAGGGAGAGGACATATTTAGGTGAATATATATACAGACCATTCACCCACTCTTATTGCTACGCTTACTTGTTTATAATCCGGCTTTCTCTAAGGCTGTGTACACATTGCCGTTTACTCGGGCTCTTGGGCGCTCCCACTGCTGGTGTTTGAAGCTGAGTGCACGTGAGGATGCTAGCCAGGATCCATATGCATCCTGTAGCCGCTAGAGAAATTCTGCTGTTTGATGCCAGCTTCCATCTGATTTGAATATGCAAGCTGTGGTTAGACTGAGGTGTGTACACTTGACACAGCTGCTGCTTGTCCACAGGTGAGAGCCTCACTGAATAGGGCAATGTTGAATTACAGCTCCCAGGATTCTTTGGGGGAAGTCATGTGCTTTCCGTGTGCATTGAATGCAATCTAACTAGAAAGGTGGTCCTACATTTTGGGCTTGTACACACTTCCTCTTGTCCTGCTGCTTCCCCCTGGGGGAACCACTCTTTAGCACTCTATTGGACCAAACAGCAGTTCGGGTTTTCCATGCATTGTCGTTTGTTCCTGTTTAAAGCTAAAGAGAGGACGTGCTCTACTGGCATGTTGGCAGACGAACTCTGCACCACAGAGATGTCTGCAAATGTGACTTGAAGACTGACAACATCAACCCCATCATGTAGTAATTTCTTGCAGACGACCACAGTGCCTGGAGACAGACAGTCAACTTGTTTATCCATAGCAATGACCAGAGGAGAAATGACCACTGGAAGAAGCACAGAGAGAAGAAATGCCATGGTGCATCTGCAGCAGCGCAACCAGATGCCTACATCTGCCCCAGCTGCAATAAAACATGTCTCTCCCGTATTGGTTTCTACAGCCACTGCAGGTGCTGTAACCTTCCAACAATCTGACTTCACCCCCAGAGGCACGCTTCTCCATTGGCTTCTGAGAAAGATGGATGCCAACCCAACCCTAACCTTTTAGCCAAGAGGTGGAGAGAAAATGTTACCTTACTCTGAACCCAATCAGAAATTTGTAGAAGCAAAAGAATGCTAAAATTATTCTTGCTGCATGAATAGATGACACAAATGACCACCTCCCTCATGTTTCCATGTCTGCCATGGTAAGTTATTAGATACTATATAGTGGACTGCATTTCCCTTCCTTAAGTGATTTTAGAAGAAGGAATAAGCTTTGCTAAGAAGTTATCTTCCATCTCGATAATATTGCACAGTCCACCCTTTCGCTACCTACAGCTGGATATGGAAGAGATTAAAGGGGTCGGGAGCAACAGCATTTTTTAATTCCACTTGCCAAACTAACTTCTAAAGGCAACGGATCAAATAATTTTTATAGCAAGATTGCCAGGGCTAATAAAAGATGCTCACTTGATTTATTTCTGCCACAATTTCCTGAAGTAATGAATACTTTTTGCCCTCAGTTATCAAGCCAAAGCCGCAGCTTTCAGTACAATTATTGAGGTTTGTAAATTGCATTTTTATTGTTCCCAAGAACCTCTCATCTGTATGCATCTCAAGCTGCAGTTCTGGTGACACATATATTTCCAGCTGTCTATTAAATCTGCCTGCTTCTGTAAGGCATAACAGTCCATAGGTTTACATGTAGGGAGCGGCACTCAAGTGCAGGGACACAAGTGAAGCACTTGTACAGTCATACCTTGGAAGTCGGATGGAATCCATTCTGGAAGTCTGTTCGACTTCCAAAACGTTTGGAAACCAAAGTGCGGTTTATGACTGGCTGCAGGATACTCCTGCAGCCAATTGGAAGCCGTGCGGGATGTTCAGCTTCCGAAATCGTTCGAAAAACAGAACACTCACTTCTGGGTTTCGATCATTCAGGAGCCAATTTGTTCGGGAGCCAAGGTGTTCGGGATCAAAGGTATGTCTGTATTATACATGACTATGGTGTGCGGGTTTTTTTGTCATAATTGTTTCAAATATATGAAAATGTGCTATTGTTTTTATTGCTGATGGCTTTTATTGTGAAATCACTTTGAAGTATTTGATGGGAGGCAATTTGTATGTGGAAGTAAATAAATACATTTCTATGAGCAGGAGCAGGGTAGGTGGAGCAGGGGCTCCTCTGTACTGGCACCTTGCATGGCAATGGCATCCTAAACGTTTCTTGGGTCCACTAGGGCCTCAATGAAACTGGTACCACCTTGCTGATGTGATGGTCAGGATGGGTGCGGCAAGTGTGGTGTTCCCTGCCTTGCTTGCCCAAATTGTATCTGGATATGACAGTTTTAGTGGCTCAAGTCATCGTTTACTCTGCAGCTCCTGGGACTGTTATGCAAGATTTCGTGGTTTAAATTTAGCATTCTGAAAGGAGCATTGCACTGCTTTGGACTGCCAAATGAATTTGTTATTGTAATGTAATTAAATATATTGCTACATGAAAATGAATAGGATCATGCCTTTTTAGGTTTCTGAAAAAAATTAGAAGTGCTCTGCAATTCTTGCCTCTAGTCCCTGTTAATACTAATGTATGCTTTGGCAAGACCAAAAAGGCCTTTTTGCAGGAAGACTACACTACACAACAGTACCATGTGTTTGTTTTCGTTTTGCTCTCAGGGTCATGAAATTAAATCCTGATCTGCCCAACTGTTTGCAAGGGGGTGATTTTGTGCCAAATCTGCCGGGGAGGCAGAGAGTGGTGTGGTTTTCTTAATGTCTTTCAAAATCAAATGGGAAGGTGAAAGTGGATGCATGAAAACATTAGCAGACCTTTTAGCTGTGTTAGATGCTTGTACAACTAATGAAAGCAGCTCTGGATAGACTCTTCCAACAGGGAAGGGCCATGAATCAGTGGCAGAGCATATAATTTGCATGCAAAAGCTCCGGGTATCAGAGAGAGTATACCTCTGAATACCAATTGCTGGGGCACACAAATGGGGGAAGTGTTTTTCTGTAGCTTCCCCTACAACTGGACACATACTGAGCTAGATAAACGTGGTATAAATCAGCTTCTTATGTATCTAACAGTAGTCAGAAATATTTAGTGAGCCTAACCACCTTGTGTGACTTTCGATCCATACAGCTCAGAGTCATATCATATATTCACTAACCCCCATTGTGTCAAGGCACTGGTTCCGATTGTGCATAGCCTCTCCTGACCCAGATTTAATAGATAAGTAGTGCTGGGTGCCATTGGCATCCTGATAACATTGTGCCCCACATATTCTGGTGACATTCCAGGAATGTCTGCAGCTTTAAGCCTCTAGAGCGCCTGGTCTAGAAAAGAGGTATCAGTGACTGGACAGTAGTTGTCAAGTGCCTCAGGGTTCAGGGAGGGTTTCTTCAGGAGGAGATATACCACCACCTCCTTCAAGGGACCACCGTCTCATGCGAGGATGCGTTAGTTACCTTCTTCAGCCACTCCCACCCCAATCTGTTCAAACAAGCCAGGATGGGCAAGAGTTGAGGCGGCAACTGCTGGGATGGACAGTCACAAGCACCTCATCCACATCTTCAGGCCTCTGTAACTGGAACTGACCCCACAGAATCAATAGGACAACACCAGGCACCTTGCCAGAGCAGAGGCTGCTTTAACAGGAGCATCAAGATCTGTGTGCACGCAAGTGATTTTATCCTCAAAGCGCCTACAGAACTTATCACACCCGGCCTGTAATAGTTCCCATGTCCCATTAAAATTGGGGCAAGTGACTAATCCTCCTGCCAAAACATTCTGCAGAATGTTCTGCCATGCTGGGTCTTGCTGTCTTAATAGAGCCTGATCCTTCTGTTGCTTATAACCCTCTGGTGTTTGTTGGCTTCTTGTGTAACTTCCTTGCCCCGCCTTTCACATTGTTGACACACTACCGCGCCCTTTGCCAAGGCTACCTGTTTTGTTTGTGGGAATTTTGTGGAGATGGCCTTTCTCCTGGAAACACCTCTTTGCCTTACAGAGATTCTGCAGTGCTGATATATCTCCTGCAGAAGGCTGTCCTGAGTCTGTCTAGCAGCAACAGCTATATAGGGCCATCCCTCTTGCCTGTTGGAATCATTTGACTTCATTACTTCTGTGTTCTTAAAGCCCTAGTCCATGTTGGGTTTTCTCATAACAGATCATGGGGGTTAAGATTTGGTGAGCCCTAACTTTTGTAAAACAAAAACATAAACAAAAAACCAAAAGCTTTTCTTTTAAGAATTATGGGATTGAAGTTACCTAAACAATATAAAAATATATTTACGTATGCAACCACTGCTGCAAGAATGGTATTTGCCCAAAGATGGAAGGAGGAAGATGTCCCATTGAAAGAAGAATGGCTACAGAAACTAACAGAATACAGTGGTACCTCGGGTTAAGTACTTAATTCGTTCCGGAGGTCCGTTCTTAACCTGAAGCTGTTCTTAACCTGAAGCACCACTTTAGCTAATGGGGCCTCCAGCTGCCGCCGCACCGCTGGAGCACGATTTTTGTTCTCATCCTGAAGCAAAGTTCTTAACCTGAAGCACTATTTCTGGGTTAGCGGAGTCTGTAACCTGAAGCGTATGTAACCCGAGGTACCACTGTATGCAGAAATGGCAAAACTTACAGAAGAATAAGAAATCAAGATAACAAAGTCTTTAAGGCGGCATGGAAATCATTTATTGAATATTTACAAACTCATAATAAACAAATTAAGACATTAGCTGGATTAATGTAAAACGTGCAGTATTGAAAGCGCATATAAAATGGATGGAAATAAATATATAGTTTTAAATTGGAATATGCAGGAAAATAGAGTAAATAAAAGAAACCACAGAAAGAGGGGGAGGGAAGTAAAAATATGATATGTAAAGATGATTCTGTTTGAAATCTTTATTTGTCATAAATGAAAATACTACTACTACTACTACTACTACTAATAATAATAATAATAATAAAGATTTGGTGAACCCTAGCTCAGATGAAATATCAAGATCTAACTAAACCTCCTACCATTCTCCCACTAATGGTGCCAGCAGCTTTGGAAATGTTAGTGAAATGTTCAGAGACACCTATAAGTATATTCAGGGCCACAGAAATGTACAAAATACATGCAAACAACATTATTCATGAATAGTGCACTTGTATGTGGACTGATTTGCTTGCAAAATATTTATGAGCTGCAATCAAGAAAATTATGTGCCTCCGTGTGCATGCACTTGGAACCAGAAGTCACAATGGTGGGTACAATTCATAAATACTCTTTCAGATGCGATAATTGAGGTTTGGTTTTTGCGAAAACAAATGAATGTTTATTTTGCTATATGTACAAACACTGGGAAGCCACAGTCACAATTTCCTTGTACAAATAAACCACAGCAAAATTAATGTCTGATTATCATGTTTAGCTATCTATGCTCAGGTTTCATACTGCTTTCCTATATGGAAGTGCTTATAAAACAGAACATGTGAAATTATTATTTATTTAACTTCCACCTTGCTGCTGCCGCCACCCCTGTGAAAGGCGCCCAAGGTGGCAAAGTACAAAGGAGCAAAAACAGTACCCACATTTTAAATTTTTTTTTTTAAAAAAAACAACCAAATATTCTCACGGCTAATAACTTCAAAGTTGCCAGGATCAGCTTCGGCAGTTCCTGTCAATTCCAAATATTTTCTCTTCTTTCTTGTCACCTTTGCTGCGGAGTACATTTCGCAGTCCCTTTGATAAGTCTCCAGCTGCTCAGGTGAGATGTCCTAGTAGTACATGACCTTACTCAGATTTGGTTTCCTATGGAACAGTAGCAGATGGTGTGGTGGAACAGAGACACTTTCTGGACCTCTCAGCAAGTGAATCATCGCTGCTCACCACAAAGGAGAGTGGAGGCCGAGGTGGCAGGGAGAGTGATGGAGTGTCAAACTGGCTCTGCTGGTGTGTTTGGACCACACCAGCGTCACTGCCACCTCGCTTCTCCCCCTCCTGGTAAGCAGAAGCACTTCACCTGCAGGGAGGTCAAATAACCACCTCCACCCCACTTTTGTCATCTACTACTACTTTGGAAGAAGACAGGAGTGCCTGGTGTGCTCTGGTCCATGGGGTCATGAAGAGTCAGACACGACTAAACGACAACAACTACTATTTTGGAAGGAAGTCGCTGGAGGCTTCTGGCATTTTGCAAAATCTGGGTTTATTTACAAATGCACAGACTGTGCATGGGTGGATGTGCAGTTTAAACACTCCAGCCGAAAATACCACTGGCACACATCAAATCTTTAGGAAGAGGCAACTCCCCAAATGCTTACAGAGCTCTCTTCCTCTTGTGCTGTGCTCAGAAAACTGCAGTCTTCCTTTTTTGTTACCTTCCTAAGACACACAGCAACTTAGATTACATCGGTGCCTTTTTTCCTGGGGGTACTCAAGGGCACTATCCCCGCCCCCACAAATGTTAAAAGTGTGGCCCTTACTGTAATAACTTCATGTTGAGTACCGGCACCCATTTTTTCTTTTTTAAAAAACACTGGATTACATCAACCTTAGATGGGAGGTCGAAAGGTATGTCCCTCCACAACCCTTGCCTTTGACTGGCTTTCCTATTTAGAACAATAAAGAGTGGGCTTGTATCAAGAAGTCATCTTCTAACAATTAGCTCCCATCAGTGCTACTTTTCTAGAAAAAGAGGTGCCTGAACACCTCCCTCATTCTCTTAGAACGGCAATGGTGCCCACCTGAGATGTGCTGGAACGGAGTTCTGGCGAGTTCCAGGTGAAAAAAAAAGCCCTGGCAATTTGGCCCTCTGGGAGCTCTTTCTGATTCTTTCCCTCTGAATAAAGGGGTCAAACAGGGCTGCCTCTTGGCCCCTTTTCTATTTAATTTCTACATTAATGACATCGTTACAACCATGATGGCCCTAAACCAATCTGCCCCCTCTTTACAACAGCGCAAGATCCCCATATTACTCTATGCGGACGACATGGTGAAACTGTCTTTAACCAAGCAGGGCTTAAACAACATGCTCAGAGGGCTCATGACGTATTGTGATACCAACTCCCTCAAAATCAATTTCGCCAAAACCAAAATTCTTACTTTTGGCACGAAAACTCGGAAGCCATTCTGGAAATTTGAGGGCCACTCTATTGAATATTGCTCAGCATTCAAGTATTTGGGCATCACTTTTCAGCATGGGCTTAGTTGGTCAGCTCACCTAAATATGACCATCCTGGCTGCCCGTAGAACCATCAAAGCCTTGGAGAAATTCTTCTATGCAAAAGGCGCCCAGCTGGTTCCTCCAATCAGAAAAGCATTTATCAGCAAAGTCCTCCCGATGTTACTGTATGGGGTTGAAATCTGGGGGTGGAATTTAAAAACACTACAACGGCTCGAGATTCTACAAAACTCTTTTGCACGAAAGTTACTGGGCCTCCCCAAGGGCTCGGTTGCTGCACAGTTAAGAACAGAACTGGGCCTCCCCTCTATTGTTGCGAGAGCCCACATTAGAATAATTAGTTTTTATTGTAAATTAATCAATGCCCCAGGCTCCCTACTAGCCAGGCAAGCCTTTTTAACTTGTGCTCATAACAACAAATGGTCCAAGGCCATGGAGATTATCACGGCACGCTACTCCCTCCCAGATCTTGACACGCTGTCATCTTGGGACCATCACAATATCCGGGCCTGGATTCTTACAAGAGACGAGGCCATGGACCGGGCACAGTCCACCACAGCTCGCCTCTCCAAGTGGCTCCCTAAAGTGTAAGTGGTAAGATCACTGACCAACTACTTGATAGACTTGACGGAGCCCAATTTGAGAAGAGCGTTTACCATGGCCCGTTTCCATTCTATACCCACAGCCTTCTTGCAGGGGATTTACTTTAAGACCCCCATTACTCAGCGTCTATGTCCATGCACAATGAATGAAGTAGAGGACTTCATACATTTCTTTTTCTACTGCCCTATTTATGAGCTAATAAGAACTAAGCTCCTCCTCTTGATCCCGCCCTCCATCACATCTAAGGAAGACTGTTTGAAATCGCTTCTTGTGGATGCAAATCCCCAAATTTCACGTGGGGTGGCAATCTTTATAGTGCAGGCTTTGAAACTCAGGGCTACACTGACTGGGTAGTGTGTCCCAGACCTGGACCTGTTTTAATTCTTTGTATTACCTTTTTAACCTAATGTGCCGAGCCTATTTTGGGGGCCATTATATGTTTTATATACATCTGCATTTTAGATTCCCGGCGCTGGCAACTAAATTTTTACATTATTGTTTTAGGGTAATTTAAATGTCACAATGCCAGTAATATCGTTTGAATCTTGTTAGGTTGCTTCTCTCTAGCATTTTTGTCTTATCCTGCTATGGCTGTATGCTAATGCAATAAAGGTTTGATGATGATGATAAAAAAAAGCCCTGGCTTCTATGGAGAGACATCACCTGAAAATCCTGGGCTACTAACACTTCTTTGTTAATAGCCCTATTTGTTAGTAGCCCTATTAAATCTGATAGCAAATCCTTTAACATTATAAACAACACTATATTATATAATTTTTAAAGGATGTTTGTATCATCATGATGAATGTAATCCGGTAACTAATAATAATAGTACCCCACTCATCTGACTGGGTTGCCGCAGCCACTCTGGGTGGCTTCCAGCATACACAAAAACAATGAAACATTAAAACATTACAAAACTTCCCTGGTCTAACCCAAATGTTAGAACATAATTTAAATCATGAATTCTTAGGGTAATGTGTGTTTCCCATCACCAGACCTCAACTAAATAAGTTTTTACTGGTTCCTTGGTGAATTAATTTTGTAAAACTGTCAAGGCATGCCTAACTTGACACATCATTATGTTTAGAGCACCTACCTCTTAGAAAACCACCCACTGTGTTTGCCTTCAGCATCTGTAACTCTTCGTTTCTTCATTCAATTTGTAACTTACACCTTCAGCAAACGAAACCTACAGAACCATTGGATGGAATCCCAGTGGTGTCCTGGTGGTGTGCGTGGAAGATCTTTGAGGCCAGCGGAGGTATCTATGTTAACAGAAAAGGAAGGTGCGAAACTGCCTTATATGAACTCGGACCAGTGACCCAAACCACTCATCAATGCCTACACTGACTGGCAGTAGGTCTCCTTTCACAACTGTGTCTGGAGATACCGCAGATTCTGGAGCCTTCTGCATGCAAAGCAGATGTTCTAAGGCTGAGCTATGGCCTGTACCCCTCAAAAGGACGGCAGAGTGTTTTTATTGATTCATCCTTCCTTCCATAGTCCCCATGCCACCTTCTGCCTTGTTCTGGAGGGTGGGAGGTGGCAGAGCAGCAGTTGGTGAAAATCACCCCCTCTTCCCTTTCATTAGCTTTCACTGGATCAAAAGCCCTTCTGTGAGCCCAAGGGTGCTGACTCAAATCTACCCAAAACAATTATTATTATTATTAACACAAATATTGTTGAGACAGTACTGAGTCCCACAAGCAAGTTCCTGAGTCCGTACCCTCTCTCAGCAGCCTGTTGGTGCCAGTGTGTTTCCTTTATAGTCTAAGCAGAAGGCCAGCATTACTCTGACTGACAACGGACATTGCAGCAGAAGGTAGCTCAACGAATAGCATCTACTAGGTAGAAATTTTTGTATTCATCTAAGGATCAAATGACGTGAGGGGTGGGGAATTATGAGTGCTGAGCTGCATTTGGTTAGAGGGTGTTTGTTGTGGCTGCTGCTTTTCGGTTGTGCACAAACTGTCCCAATCTTAAACTAATATTGCCTTGCACTGGAGAAGAAGAGAGAGAGGGAGAATAGAGACAAGGATTCCATATTAATTATCTTGATTTAGGCACTGGTAAATTATTATTGCTGCACCACACACGGCAATTTAAAAAGTCTGTGTAGGGATATCACGGAGTGGGGAGTGGGGTCCGGAGGGAGCACACTTCCCCACCAGCAGGCAGCCACAATCTGCCGGCACACGTGACCTTGGGGTGCAGGGAACCCCCCCCCCCGACAAGCCACAGCTGTCTGTACATCGTTCCACCTATGTCTGACCTTTTGCGGTCTCAGAAGTCAGCAGTGTCCTGTCTGTAAAGTTTTCCTTTGAGACCTTTTGTCTCCTACGTCATACACTGTGCAAGGGGAAAACGACGCTGTGGAACAGGTGCCAAAATAGCTTTGTACCACCCCACGATTTCGGGACGGAAGATGTGTAAAGGTCACAGCCCAAAAATGTATTTGCCTAGCTTGCATATTTGTCTCAATAAAAAGAGGCTCCACAGGAATGGTGGTAGCTCGCTCGCTCGCTTCAGACCACCTGTGCGCAGCTCACATAATGATCAACACCTGTCTTGGGCCTTCACTTCAGTCTGAAAGGACAAGACTCTTGTCCTGAGGTGCTAACAATCTAAAATTCATATACTGGGGGAGAGAAATGAAGGCAGGGAGAATTAAGGGTGGAATGTGCTTGTGTTTCAACTATACATTTTTAAGCTCAGTTAAGTAGAGTACAGGGACAAGTTTCCTAGAATGCCCTTTCTGACCTAACTTGTGCTGACCTGCCCTCAGGTACTAGACTGATAGTCTTAGGGTTGCTGACCTCATTTCCTCCTTCCTCCTCCTTCGTTCTCATCTTGGGAGAGGACATATCTTTTGTGTCTTTCCTGTTGAGATGCAAGAGCAAACATGGCTCAAGGCATCTCCACCTTAGTTAAATAGAACTAGGACCTTTCCAGTCAGATGTGTATTCCCATAATAAACATAGCTTTCTTTTTTTTTCTAAACTCAGAATCTCAGTGTGATTATATGCAGGGTAAACTGTGCTTCTCCAACCAGGATTCAGCATGAAGTTCAACTTCTGCTGAGTGATTTAACTCCTAACGCAAACAGATTTCCACCCAGATGTTCCTTCCCAACCAAACTTATGGTTAAAAGCAATTTAAGTGACAGCCAGACTTCACTGTTGTAAATAAGGTGTGGCATCATGTTGCAATACAGGTGGAGAAAAAGAGCAGCAATGCTGAATGAGCCGGAAAAATAGGAGAATGAACAATGTGAAGAGAAAGTCATGCTTCATAGCTAAACGGTAGTGAGTTAACTCTCCATTGTGAGAGCTGGTGATATTTTTAAACTGTTCTGACCAAGTGAATCTGCTCCTGGAATGCAATCTTGCATTGTACAACAAACAGAACCATGAAAGCCAGCGCTATCGAATTTCCTCATTCATATTTTCCTTTGAAACAAAGCGTGTGCTATGTGCAGGCAAAACAGCTTCTCCATTGTTAGGGTGAAAGACGCAGTAACATTTCAATGGATAAACAATCAAGAGATTGTGGGGAGACGGGGGGGCATCCACAGATAAAAGGCATTCTCTGAGCAAAGAGCTGGATACAAATCAAGAACCAATTTTAAAAAAAGTTCTTAGTGTTGTAGAATAATCTTTTTGCTCAATTTTTTTAAAAGTGGAGTTACACTTGAAGTTAGACATGATCTAGGTTTGTTGGGCACTAGTTTATTTGTTAACAACCTCAGATATGCAGATGACACAACTTTGATGGCAGAAAGTGAGGAGGAATTAAAGAACCTCTTAATGAGGGTGAAAGAGGAGAGTGCAAAATATGGTCTGAAGCTCAAGATCAAAAAAACAAAGATCATGGCCACTGGTCCCATCACCTCCTGGCAAATAGAAGGGGAAGAAATGGAGGCAGTGAGAGATTTTACTTTCTTGGGCTCCATGATCACTGCAGATGGTGACAGCAGTCACGAAATTGAAAGACGCCTGCTTCTTGGGAGAAAAGCAATGACAAACCTAGACAGCATCTTAAAAAGCAGAGACATCACCTTACCAACAAAGGTCCGTATAGTTCAAGCTATGGTTTTCCCAGTAGTGATGTATGGAAGTGAGAGCTGGACCATAAAGAAGACTGATTGCCAAAGAATTGATGCCTTTGAATTATGGTGCTGGAGTAGACTCTTGAGAGTCCCATGGACTGCAAGAAGATCAAACCTATCCATTCTGAAGGAAATCAGCCCTGAGTGCTCACTGGAAGGACAGCTCCTGAAACTGAGGCTCCAATACTTTGGCCACCTCATGAGAAGAGAAGGCTCCCTGGAAAAGACCCTGATGTTGGGAAAGATGGAGGGCACAAGAAGGGGGTGACAGAGGACGAGATGGTTGGATAGTGTTCTCGAAGCTACCAGCATGAGTTGACCAAACTGCGGGAGGCAATGGAAGACAGGAGTGCCTGGCGTGCTCTGGTCCATGGCGTCACGAAGAGTCGGACACGACTTAACGACTAAACAACAATAGGTTTATTTGTTAATCAGTAAAGGAGGGCTGTTTCCCAAACAGTTTTGCACCAATTGTCTACCGTTGTGCCAGAACAAAGTGCTACTTGTCTATGTGCAGGAAGATTTTGAAATGAGGGCAGACTTAATCATGTAGCCTCCCCCCCCCCCCGCAGTGCTTTCTAAAATGGTGAGCTCCCAAGAAGGTGAACCATGGTGTCCCCCCCCCCCACTTCTGATTGTTTAGATTAGCCCAATGACTTACCTGCTTGAGTAAGAATGGCAATGGTGCCTTACTAACAATTCCGAGGAATATTCCATTTCCCCAGATAGTATTCAACTCTCACAATGTGTGGTTGCTTTTCTGTAAATCAATCAATTGAAAGTTATCCTGCATGTATGAAAAGGTAGCTTCTTCAGGCAACTCTAAGTGGCTCCTTCTACTTTGCTAATTTCAGTGGTACCAGTGCCCAATGGTTCTGGTGGGGCAGAAGGCAGGGAAGCCTAAAGTAGGTGGAGCCAGAGCCAAGGCCAGGCAGAGCCAAATAATTCAAATTTAGTCCCCACCCTCCTCCCTGCTGGGTTCTACAAATGCAGCTCTAAGACTGAGGAGGAGGAAGCAGACAGCCAGTGCTAGCCTTTGGTTTGGTTGTAAATAAGAAGGCACATAGGCTTGGAGGAATCAAGAAGACTGAGGTTGGTGTGGCAATGCCCCATTTGCCCTAATGGACCTGCCTTCTCTAGTTAATGAATGTGGGAGATGAGCAGCCAAACCTAACAAGTGCATATTCTTGCCAAGGACTAATTTGCTGATAGGCAAATACTCAGACCATAGAAATACTATCAGCAGAGAGGGCTCATGTGTGATGTCATTTCTCCTCCTCTCCTGGAGAGGAAGGAGCATATAGTACTTCCTGTTCCTCTCTCTTCCTTTCACCAGCGTTGGATGCAAACATGCCTCTGCTTGCTCCAGCTTTTAGCATGTGCCTGAAGCTGGTTATACTGTAAATATAAGTATTTTGCCTGCATAGTTTTTACTGCTGTTATTTCTGAGAACCAATGCATGATTATAAAGTAAGGAATCTTGTTTTTAAACTTCCTTTGCAAGTTGTTGCCTTTGTTAAGTGGAAGAAGAAGGGGGAAGGCCAGGGCCAGATTTAGGTGTGATTTAAGCTACTGAAGGTAATGGGGCCCTTTATATGTCCAGCTGTCCTTTGTCAACAACAAATTGTCTCTGTTTTTTGTGTTGAATATATGCTATATCAGGGGTCAGCAAACTAAGGCCCGCAGGCTGGATCAGGCCCAATGGCCTTCAGGATCCGGCCTGCGGACTGTCCGTGGATTGGCGTGGGGATTCTGTTTGTTCAGGCTGCGCCATTCCCCCCCCCCCGTGCCATTCCATTCCCCGCCCCTCTCCCTCACACACACCATGGCAGTGCCTCCTCCCTCCCTCCTCCTGGCTTCTCCCCGCCCTGCCTAGAGGAGGAAGGGGGCTGGGCTGAGCTGGCTGATTGCCATTTTAAGCAGGTCCTCTCTGGAGCCAGCCTTTTTGCACCGCTCATCTTCCCTCCGCCGCCGCCCTGGTGCTCCTGTGGGCCAGAGAGCGGACAAGCTTGCTCTGCCTATCCATGAGAAGCAGCAGCAGCGGTGGTGGTGGTGGTGGCAGCCCCAGGGAAGGTAAGCGCAGCGGCTGGGGGTGGGGAGGAGGACTACTTGCCCCCCTCACCTCTTTTTCCAGCTCCCCCTTCTGATGCCGCTTCTCTGGCCTGCCACAAAGTCTGAGGGACAGTGGACCGGCCCACGGCTTAACATTTTTGCTGACCCCTGTGCTATATGGTAATTTATGGACCTAATAGGTATCTAAACCCATTTGCACATAACAAAATATGTATTTTATCAAAGTAATTGTTGAACTGAAATACAATTAAGGAGAAGTATATTAATAGTGAAATTTGGGGGGGCAAGAGAGTGGGGCCCTAAGCTATAGCATGTTTAGCTTATACGTAAATCCGGCACTGGGGAAAGCAGCTTACTTTGTAGCTAGACTTGCTCAAATGGAGGCTTTGCAGCCTAGTTCCTATGCTTTTAATTTTGCTGTCAAGGGTGGGATTTTTAAAACTCTGTTCAACCCACACATACATGAGCCTGAAGCGATAAATTGCAATTAATATATTCTCTCCTACCCTTTAAAACCCATCCCACAATTCATGTAGCTGATGTGGGATTTTTCAAATTAGCCAGAAGCCAAGTAATAATCAGTTAAAAGTCTGTGCTTGAAAGCCTAGAAGTAAGAGGGTGAACATGGGATTATGGGACAAGAGTGGGATCAACTCTGCTTCTCAAGCTTCATTGCAGCTGGTCCAGGGTGGAGATACTGTGTGGTAAACTGCTTACCTGTGCAAAGCCCAGCTCATATTTAAGATTGTTTAAATCTGCTGGACAAAGAATAGAAAACACAAACATCTGTGGAAGGGCTGCCTGGTATGCAAATTGTAAACAGCAGACCTTAAATGTATACAGAGAAACTTGCCTTACGTTGAACATGCCCGCATAGCTGAGTCAGAATGTGCTGGAGTTCTTTATGTAAGTTGCTTGGAATATAGGTTACCTTTCAGGACATAAGTGGGAGAAATAAGCAGCTTTTTACTACACTTCACAGGTCACCCTGACTGTTCCTGGATACAGGATCATGTGGGGAAATGGCAACATGAACAGACCTGCACACAGATACAGCTAGCAGCAGATAACAGGGACTGCTGTGATCAAAGGAGCCGGTGGAAGTGCTGCTGCAATCTTGGAAGCTGGTGGCAGCTTCTGCTGTCTTAATTCAAATACAACCCAGGGGGAAATGTTTCGGGCTTGCATCTGTGTCTTGCTTGAGTTCTGAATGCAGTGGTGGCAGTAAGAAATGGCTCAAACTAGCTATCTTAAATCCCAAGTTGTTCCTCCCCACACCTGTTTTTACATGAGCTGGGATAATGGCAGTTATCTAGCACCGAAGTGATCAAGGGGAGAAGCAGAGATGGAGCAACAGGTGGTTGCATCTGGTGCCTGCCTCCAACTCCCTGCAGTCCTGTGGTATGGTTGGATGTTCTTCCACAGGGCCCCATTGCATGGTGGTGATGCTGCTGCTATAAATGTCAGGCCATCACCAAGACTGGGGGGCGGGGGGAGATACTCAGGTCTGCCCTACTGGGTACTCCATGCAGCATCAAGCGAGGCTAGAGGGCAGGGCAGGGGGAGTTGCTGTGGTTCATCAGAGTTCATTCTGCTTGAAGGAGGTAATGGTAAAACCACTCCTCAAGAAACCCTCCCTGGATTTGGAAGCTCCCCTTCTTGGGGAAGGTTCTTGAGCCATGGTCCAGATCAAGGTGCTCTTGGAGGAAATGGATGTTCTAGATTCATTTTAATTGGGGTTTAGGCCTGTTTTTGACACAGAAACTGCTTTGGTGACCCTGTATGGTGACCTCTGTTGGGAGAGACACAGGGGAAATGTGTCCCTGTCTCCTCAACCCCTCAGTGGCTTTCAATACCATTGATCATGGTATCCTGGAGCAGCTGTCAGAGTTAGGAGTGGGCAGCACTGCTTTATATGCCTGTTGTCTTTGTCCATGGAGTTTTCTTGGCAGGGATACTGAAGTGGCTTGCTGGTTCCTCCTCCAGGCGGATCACGTTTGGTCAAAACTCTCCACTATGACCTGTTCATCTTGAGTGCCCTGCTCGGCATAGTTCATAGCTTCTCTGAGTTATTCAAGCCCCTTCGCCACGGCAAGGCAGTGATCCATGAAGGGGAGACTCCCTGGAAAGACCCTGATGTTGGGAAAGATGGAGGGCACAAGGAGAAGGGGACGACAGAGGACGAGATGGTTGGACAGTGTTCTCGAAGCTACCAGCATGAGTTTGACCAAACTGCGGGAGGCAGTGCAAGACAGGAGTGCCTGGCATGCTCTGGTCCATGGGGTCACGAAGAGTCAGACACAACTAAATGACTAAACAAGAGCAACAAGCACTGCTTTGCAGTTGTTCTGGTCCTACTTGGACAGTCATTTCCAGAGGCTGATGCTTGGTAAGTGCTCTTTGACTCTTCACTGTGGGGTTCCTCAGAGTTTTGTTTTATCCCCCATGCTGTTTAACATCTACGTGAAACTGCTGAGTGGGGTCGTCCGACATTTTGGAGTACACACTGTCAGCAATATGCTGATGACACACAGCTCTACTTCTCCTTTACATCTGCCGGTGAGGCAGTGGGTGGGCTAGACTGTTGTCTTGCCTCAGTAATGGACTGGATGAGAGCCAACAAACTGAAGCTCAATCCAGATAGGAATGCTCTGGTAACTACTGGGTTAGATTACTGGTTATATGTGGGGCTGCCTCTGAAGATGTTTCAGAAACTTCAGCTGGTGCAGAATTCAGCAGCCAGGTTGCTCACTGGGGGCAAGATGGTTTGAGCATTTCACACCAGTCCTAGTCCAACTGGCTACCAATTAATTTCCAGGCCCAATTCAAAGTGCTGCAAGACCGCAAGACCTCAAGGACTGCCTTTCCCCATATGAACTGACCTGGACCCTGCAGTCATCATCTGAGGCCCTTCTTCGTGTGAGTCCTTTTTTAATGTAATTTTTATAATTTTCTTTTTTCTCATCACAAATATACTTCTATCCATAACATACAGTTTGTATAACATATCCCCCTGCCTCTCTTTTGACTTCCCTCAACTTCCATTTCTGATTTGTTATCCTCTCCATTGTATTTTTAACAATATATCATATTTTCCCTTTGTTATAATATTTGTTCCCTATCCATAAAATTGTGAATGTTTATTTAAATCCCACCATCGAGTCAATATTCTTTCCTTGTTTCTGCAAATTCTTTGTGTGAGTCCTTGAGAGGTCCGGAAGGTGGCAACACGAGAACGGGCCTTTTCTGTGGTGGCTCCCCACTTGTGGAATGCTCTCCCCAGGGAGGCTTACCTCTGTATTTGTTACATATCTGTAGGCACCAGTCCAAAACATTCTTTTCCCAGGCCTTTGACTAATTAAACTATCTATGGCCTTTTAAATGGGGGGGGGGTATTGTTATTGGTTGTGCCTAAATCTGAGGTAGGGGCTTAACAGTGGGAAGCCAGTAGGAAACAAAAGAAAGGATTAATATGTTTGCATCTGCGCATACAAATATGCACCAAGCAGGCACCCATTGGAGATTGCAGCCTTAAATGATTGCCTTGCGTTAAAAAGAGTAAAAATGTCTCTGGCTGGGGTTACTCACAGACATTTAAGTCAAATGTTACTATTCAGTCTCAGACCCGTTAAAAAGCAAAACACAGAATTAATGTGTGCCGACTGAGCCAATCTTAAAACTTTGGAGGGAAGATGCAAATGGGTGAAATCCAATGCAAATGTTATCTCCACTTCAGAAGCCTCCGAAACTGTTTGTATTATAAGCCATGAAAGGCTCTTGGTGATACTCATGGAGAGATGAACAGGGAGGCATCTTCTCTGGACAGTTGCACATTGTTTGCCTGCCAAGGACTCGCTCTCCTTCTCTGAGGGCAGCTTTATAGCCACTCAAGGACAGATCCCGTGATGTGTGCGGCAGTGTTTCTCAGATGTTTTGAACTTCCACGACCCCCTTCCAAAGTTATTCTGCCCTCTGGGATCCCACGACTCACCCAGCGCCAAGCAACTGTTCCATAGCAGAATGGGAAGAGATCATTGAAAACATAAACTCCTCACTTTCCTGAGTCTTCAGGTTATGGTAGAGGTGCCCGGATCTGTCACTTACCATTTCTGAGTGCTGCAGTTTAAGCTAAGCGTAGTGAGAGACTCTCTCTCTCTCTCTCTCTCTGTGCATTTTTGTGCTCACAATGAGGATTTTTTGTTTTGCCTTAGAATTCAAGAGACACAGGCTATCTGACCCGATTGGCTCCAACTGTGCAGCTATGAGAAAAAGAAGGTTGGCCAGGATAGTGCAGGATTTGGAAGCCATCTTGGATATGATTAAGGGACATCAATCTTCAAATATCTAAAACAGAGGTTGTCAGCATGGTGCCCATGGGCACCATAGCACCTTTGAATGCTTTCTTTCATGCCCCCAGACAGATGCCCTGGCCTCTGAGTTTTCTACTTAAAAAAATAAGAACCTCTCTAGCCCTTCTAGAAAGAACATTATGCGACAAAATGTGCAGGAGTGAGTGTGTGTGTGTGTGATGCTGGCATGATAAGCATAAAATTGTTGCAGGTGGCTGTTGCTCTATTTTATGTTATGCCATGCTCCCCGTGGCAGCCATTTTGTGGCTGGCACGCCCAGCACTATTTCAAAATTTGAAATGTGACCACGAAATGTTTCAAAAAGTTTGGTGACTCCTGATCTAAAAGGATGACACTCAGAAGATGGAACAGAATTTGTCCTCCAGGGCTAGAAAAAAAAAACAGCTGGAAATTTCAGGGGAGCAGATTTCAGCTAAACGTTAAGAGAAACATCCTCACAGAACAAGTTGTTCAGCAGCGGAACAGGCGGCTTCCCCAAAAGGTGGGGAGCTTTCCTTGGCTGGAGGTATTCAAGGAGAGGCCGCATGGCCATCTGCCACAGATGCTGTAGCTGCTTCATTTAGAAGAGGATTAGACAAATTCATGGAGGATAAGTCCGTCCATGCTTACTAGTCATGATGGCTGTGCACCGTCTCCAGCATAAGAGGCCTCTCTGAATACCAGTTGCTGTGGAACACGAAGGAGAGAGGGCTCCTGTTGGGAAAGAGTGCTGAACTGAACACTTCCAGCTTGCCAAAGCATCACCAAAAGAGAGGACAAAGTATGATGCAGGTCTGCATAAAGGGGTTGATTTGTATGTAGGGAATGCACATTTAGAAACAACGACAACAATTTTGATAGAAATGCAATGCATCTTACTATAGTTGGGAAGCCTGTGGAGAGCCGTAGCTACGGGGTAGGGTTGGGGAGGCTAGCCATGTTATTTACCCCAAATGTACACAAATGCACATGGGGTGTTTGCACCAAACTGGGTCTTTGACCCGGGTGAAATAAAGCCTCATTTCGCTCCTGGACTGTGACTAGGTGACCTGAACATTGTCCAGGTTGCTACCTGTCGACTGGCAACTCTAAAAGGTTCTCCTCTCCCTCCTTATGAGTTTTTTTTTAAATCTGCAATCTGAGCTTAGACCAGGCAACCCTTCAAACTGAGGGCTGACTATCCTCAGGTGCAGGACATTGCTCCGTAAAAAATGATGCATGACCACCCTAACTAGATAGACTTTTGTCTTACCCGGGAGGGTTCTTCTCATGTCCTTATCCTGTCTTGCAATTTGCGTGTGGAGCAGGGGGTTGGACGAGATGGCATTCGGGATTCCTTCCAATTGTATGAGTTGGAAAACACAGTGGGGAAGCCCTACTTGTTGCACACTGGCCAGGTATCTAAAGCTACCTGTTTGTAAAGAAAAGCCTCAGTGTAACTCTACACCGAAGTGACTGAGGGAGACTGTCACGGTAAATGTTGAGCTGCCTATGCAACAATAGTATGTGAAAACAAGTACCTCACAACACAAACATATTTGCTTTACAGATACCTAACTTCACAGAAGCAAACGTTTCCATTATTTGTATGCTCTCTACACTTATCAGTCAATATTAACATTGTGTCGTAACCATCTTTACCAAGTGATCTCCTTGACAGGGTGCCATGGTTGGAATGTACTGCTTTCTATGGTGCAGTGATTCATGCTTCTCCTCAGAGCCGTCTTTCCCATAGGGCTTAGTGGTGCGGCGCGCCAGGGCGCTGGCCTCTCGGGGCACCCCAGCAAGTGGTGAAACTGCGGCTTTGCCGGCGGCCTCCCCTTTCCCTGCATGCCCGCCAGCTGCACACCGCCAACCATAAGGCTGGCGGTCTTGCAGCTTCCCTCCCAAGCCTCTGCGGAGATCACTCTCCTCCCGAGGAGGCTTGGGAGGGGCACAACTTCACTCCCAAGCCTCTGTGGGGATCGCTCTCCCACAGCGGCACGAGGGAGAATTGCACACACACACACCCCCGGATGGCTGGCAGTGCGCAGCTATGGCCACCCCAACACTATCTGTGGTAATTGGGGGACGCTGGGCGGATATTTGCACCCTGGTGCCGCATCTGCTAAAGACAACCCTGCTTCTTCTTTTGATGTAAACCACTTTGTAAGTGACTAATCTGGTCCCATAAGGAGAAGCCTCACAGAAACTTCTTCAACAGATCTTCCTTTTGTAGTAGTGAAGACAGGGCTTATTTTAAAAACGATTCTCCCTGTCTGCATCTTCCATCTCCCAAACTGAATTGTATCTGGTTTTCAAACCCTGAATTCTGATTTTCTTAATTGCTTTTAGAGATGAGTGCCACATCTCTGGTCTTGCTCACTTGAAAATTATAAGGACAATAAGTATCCAGAAAAGATTAGTGCATGATCTTGCATAGCCTCTAACACTCAATCATAGTGCATAATAGGTCTTTCTTTCCTATTATTGTAAGAAAGGAGAATGGTTATAACATGAGTATTGAAGGAACATCAATGCCAACTCCTGCCCTGCCTAACAGAGCCATCTGCACACACAAAGACAATCCATCATACTGAAGGGGGTTTAGCCAGACCTGCCTGGCTTAGCTGGTGAGGAGCACTGCAAATGGGCCTCCTCAAATGGAAACCACTGCTGTTGGCATCCCCACAGGAAATGGAGAGGGTGAGAGCAGATCTGGCTCCTGAGCCAGCCCTCCTCCCATCATGTGACAGCAACAGGCCCAATCATCACTGAACCAGCCTGGGATCTGGCACAGCAAGGAGTGTTTTCCCCCCTGCCACACCCCTCCTTTCACCCTGGCTGGTGTGAGCAGCGGTGCTAAGGTGTAGGCAGTGGCTTTGCCCATGCTGGTTTGGATTGCAGCAAGTCCAGGAAAGTGAAGTGTCCTGTAGTATCAAAAGAAAACCATTCACAGGCATTGAAATGTAGCTTAAGGTTTACTTGCGGGTACAAAACTTATGTGGAAAGAAAAATACCCTCTTCATTTATGTGAACAAGTGAATGTTATTACATTATATATTTATTTATACCCTGCCTTTCTCCCTGACAGGGACTCAGGCAGCTTGAACATGGTAATTGGTTACATACTGTACTCTACTGTACTGTACATACTGTGATATCTGGCCTGTTTTTTTGTATTTGTCTTCAAGTCTGGAGGAGAGTAGAGGTTTGGTAGGATTCATCCATTACTAGTGGATGAGCACTTTTAGGGGTTTTGTTTTATTGTATTTTTTGTATTATGGTATTTTTATTCTATGCATTTTGGTTTTGAATATCAAGGTGTTTTGGTTTTTATGGATTTGTAAGTGCTTTGAGACATCTTCTTGTGAGAAGATTGATGAACAGTATAAATAACTTATATTCAAAGTGGATTTTGTATTTGACAAAATGGTATCTAATCTCATCTTCAAAGGGGAAGACGTGAACAAGCTCACAGTGTATGGCTCTCATCTCTCAACTGGACAAAGGATTAGGCCAGGCCAGGCCTGCTTTGTTAGGATATTAATACCAGCTTGCTCTTAATCTGCTTGTTTAGGATTTGCTAGTTTTATGATTGTACTGGAAAGGTATTGGTTTTATTTTAAATTTTTCCATTGCGTTGTACACCACTTTATTATTTTTTAAAGTGTGGACTGACATAAAAACAACATTTAAATGTTTATATTTGAGGCACCCCAAGCAGCTGCAAAGAAGATGCTGATCACAATATCCATTGCTTGATTAAATGTTTTTGCTTCCCCCCAAGTTACCACTTGGGCTGGCTCTGGAAAGAAAGCCGTTTGAGACCCAGATGGAAACAGGCCTCCCATGCAGTCCTCATGAAGTGCTTCCCCACCCCAACACCCGTGAGACTTATAACAGGTATATTGTTCAGCACAAACATATTGTGATCAGAATACAGTGGTACCTCGGGTTACAGACGCTTCAGGTTACAGACTCTACTAACCCAGAAATTGTACCTTGGGTTAAGAACTTTGCTTCAGGATGAGAACAGAAATCACGTGGCGGCGGCGGCGGCAGCGGGAGACCCCATTAGCTAAAGTGGTGCTTCAGGTTAAGAACAGTTTCAGGTTAAGAACGGACCTCCAGAACGAATTAAGTTCTTAACCCGAGGTACAACTGTAGTAGGGTGGGCATTCCTATGAGCCTACAGAACTTTTGAATACTTGGTGCAACATAGTGGCTAACAATAAGTGGAGTTGTGTGACTGTTGCAAATAAGTCAACAAATGGTAACGCCCTCGATTGAAAACTTCCAGTCGCTCTCAAAGGCTGCCCTCTTATTCCAAATAAGCCCCCTTTAATTCACTGGGGCTTCCTTCAGGGGCGGACTTTGGTAATCTTTGATAATATGGTGCCCTGAGAGAGCCCAAAATCTGGCACCCCCCAAATGGATCTTCTCCATTTTGCACCCCCTCAGCTCAGCACCTGGTGCAGGGGAGTGATAAATCCAGTGTTGCTTTCTTCCTAGGAAACATCATATGTTTTGCGCTCCAAGTGACCCTCCAAGATGATTTGGTCCTCCACTTTCCACCAGTCTCAGCCAACATGGCCAATGCTGAGTGATGCTGGGAGCCGTGATCTAACAAGATCTAAAGGACATCTGGTTGGAGTGGATGGTGTTGGGGTTATAGACAAGCCACTCTTCGCCTCCCAGCAAGATAGAGAAAGGAGCATAATATTTTATGCGTCTCTTTCTTTATTGCCTCTGTAGCCCACCTTTTCTTCCAAGGAGCTCAAGGCGGCGTACATTATTATTATTATTGTTTATTGAATATATATACCTATACCGGGGGGGGGGTCTCATGCTTCCCGCTCTCCCCGTGCTACCCCAACAACAATCCTGTGAGGTAGGTTAGGCGGCAGCGATCTCTGCGCTGATACCTGGGAAGCGCTTGGAAGCAAAGCTCTCCCTCGACGCTGCGCAGCTTCTCTCCAGCCTCGCCGAATTCCACCCGAAATACGCAGCGACCCAATCAAGCCCCGGACTACAACTCCCGGCATCCTTCTCCGGACCGCGCACGCCGGGCAGCTGCGATTCGGCACCGCCGCCGCCGCCTTCCCCCTTGCCACTCGCGGGGCGTTCTCCTGCCGGACGGGCTGGGCGTCGAGGCTCCGTGGGACAAGCGGGCTCCCCGGTTCCGCCAGCTCCTCGCCGCCCCGCGGCGCCCCGGGCGAGGGCGGCGCCCCGCGTCCTTCCCAGCCGGAGAAGGGGGAGTTTCCAGGAAGTGGCCATATTGGATTCATTCAGTTGCCTCAGCCCAGGGAGGAGGAGCAGGAGGAGAGGAGCAGGTTCCCGGCAAGACGGCTTCCTAGAGCCCCAGGAGCAGGAACCCCTTCGCCCTTCGGCCCCCGGATCTCCCTGCCATGGCTGCGACGGAGCTGGAGCGCTTCTCTGTGAGTAGCAGCCGCAGCAGCCTCGTCTCTAGCCAGGAGAGCAGGGGCGCCGTGCGCACGCCGCTCCCTCCAAGAGCTTAGAGACCCCGGCTGGCGGGGGCTGCGCGGTGGGAAAGGGTTCGCCGTGGGGGAGTTTAGGGACGGGGCTCCGGGCCGCGCGGGGGCTGCCTGTCTGAATTGGGCTGAGCTTGGGGCATCAGGGATCTCCCGGGGAAGGGAGTCGCCTTCTTCTGCAGAAGAGGCTGCGCGTCTCGGCGCACTCTCCAGCAGGCAGGCGTGTTGTCACTTACTCACCAGATTGCCAGCCCCGCCACGAAACACGCGTTTGGCAGGGTGGAGGGGGGGCAGGGGGGGCTTGTGCCTTTCTGCCAGGATAGATGGCGATGGAGGGACTGGAGTGGGGGCGACCTGTAGTCCTCAGTGAGCGCGACTCTGTGGGAGCGTGGGGGCTAAGGCTGCGTTTCCCACCCCTCTTACCTGGGGGTAAGCCCCGCCGAATTCAGTGGGGCTTATTTCTGGGTAGGGTTGCAGCCTCCGGGGGTGGGGGGACTCCTCCATGGGTTTTGTACAGCTGCACCAGGCGCCAAGGCTGCCGCCGCTGCCGCGTTTTAATACATGTGGCCCGCACCCAAGGAGTGGACTGTCGTAGGTAGTCGGATAAGACCCACCAGCCGACTTTCTCTTTCCAAATTTTCGGGGATCTTCCCATTCCGATGGACTTTTTGCCCTGCCCTGCAGTATTTGTTTAGGCTCTGCGGCAGGAGATGGGCAGCTGGCCTTCAGGAATGGAAACAGCAGCTGCAATTCAGAAAAGCGTCCTAGCAGCTCGATCCTGTGCGTGTCTGCATGGACTCGACTCCCACTGCTCACCTCTGAGCAAGTCGCACTGAAAACAAGGACTGTTTCTTGTGGATGTTGTGTGCAGGATCTCAAAGAGATGAGCCTCTTTCATTCTGAACCAGCTGTCGCCCAAAGGGGATTCTTCTCGGTGCATTTAATCTTAATCGAGTGGGAAACCTTTGGCCCTCCAGATATGCTTTTTTAAAAACAAAAAACCCTGCTATCCTGGCTCATGATCAGGGCTCATGGGAGTTGGAGTCAGGAGGACCACAGATTCCCTGTCCTTGATTTAATAATTCCTGGGCGGGGAAGTCAGATGCTCAGCAGAAGTATTACCCACATAGTTGGCTGCCAATATATTGCTGCGATTACTTACGCAACTCGAAACTTGCAGTGCATAACAGACAGAAGCAAAAGTGAGCTTTTTCTGTTTGCTAGTGGCTTTTACTCTGTGTTAGAAACTGGGAGAGAAAAGCTAGGAGCCAAATGGCTCCTGGGTTGTGGACGCCAAAACAGAGTGTCTAGTTGGCATTGGGGGGGGGGGGGTTCAGCAACACTTTTTATTTATTATTGTATAAGCATGAACTAATACGCAATTCACATAAGTGACATATTGTTAATATCACATTTCTAACATAAATTGTTAATACATGTTTAATTTGGTGCTTACAATAAAAATACTGGTACATATTTCAGTTTTCAAAACACTCTACTGTACTCTTAACATATTGTCTGTCCTTAACATATACTTTGAGGCTTCAGAACACATACATTTCAGTAATCCTTGAGTGTCAGCCAGGTGCAAAAAAATGGCACCCAGACTTTTTGAGCTGCTCGCAAATGGAGAATCTTTATGCGTGAAATGCACCTGGCTCCCTGCTAATTTCGAACGCTGCTTTTACTCCAGTCATGATGAGCAGCTGTAATTATGAACCTGAACCTACCATTTCTACTGAGGCTAAATAGTATCTTCCAATTGACATAAGTTGATTATAGAAATGTGAACTGTCTGTTGGATCTGGCAACTTCTGTTTCAGTGTATCTGAAGAAGTGTGCATGCACACGAAAGCTCATACCAAGAACTAACTTAGTTGGTCTTTAAGGTGCTACTGGAAGAAAATTTTTTTTTTTGTTTTGTTTTGTCTGTTGGAAGTCCCATATGTGATGTTGACACTGCACATATATATATATCACATTATCTTGGACGTGAGAGTATGCAAACACAGTTCAGCTAATAGTCCAACCCTCTATCAGCCTTGAATTCCTCAAGTCTGTGATATGCATTCGTGCAACATGCATGAATGAAATTTCATGTCCATTATGCATTTAACCATTCTGTGCTGTCTCTTTCAGACACTTTTTATCTAGCTCTGTGAAAGAATGAAAGATCTCCTTCCCCACAAAACCCTGGGACATACTACTGTAGTTTTATGTATGCCTTAGTATGCTCACTAAAACAAACAACAATTTTTTTCTTTCAGAATAATTTCTTTTTTGAAGGCTGATTGTCAAACCTCTGTGTGTGCCATTATCCTGTCTAGAACACAGCCAATGTTTTGTTTGAGTTGCCAGATGTCTCTGGCCATTGCAAATCCTTAATTGTGTAAATGTTGGCATCTAAACAAGACAGAAGCCAAGGAATGGCTTTCTAAGCCAACACTGTGGGTGTCTCTGAATGGCAACATCATTTAAATGCACATTTATGAGGCACAAACTAAGACTGTGCCTTGTAGTGTGTTTGAAATGTCAGATGGAAAGTTTGGGAAGTGTTTTGTATATTTATGTTGGGTCTGCAGGAACCTCCTGTTAAGAAGAAATGGAACAATTACAAAATGTACAGCTGCTCTTATATATACATTGTGTACATATAACTGTATACATTGTATAATCTCATTGCACTCTATGAAAGGCACAGGTTAGTTAAAACGATCTGATATTGCCTTGCATCTATGGGTTTCCAACTGCTCATTTGAACAATTATATTGTTTCCTTCCTGGCTTTTAGCTTGTGCTAATTCACACAAGCATTTTCTCTGGCCATCTGGAGTTTTATTTATTGTGTTGCAGCCTATGGCATAAGTCAAGTGGAACTCTGTGTTATGAAAGGAACCAACTCAGGGTTGGCTAACTCCTGCACTGGGATTTTCTGAAGATGCAAATTCTTTAAATGAATGTAGGGTAATATTCAGAGGTGTCTTTCTGCTGGCATAGCAGCCACCCCACTAGCCGGAACCCTTGTTAATAGGGTAGTCAGTGGAACATTCAAAACCGATTGGTGGTGAGCAGCAACATTTGCATGTGCAAAATATATAGTGCAACTGCGGCTGTTATATATGACAGTTGAGCTTGTGCGCTGCTGCTGGCACTGTTAAGGGTTAAGTTTGTTAGGAGTTGCTGGGAATTGTAACTCTGTGAAGGGCAAACTCCTGTGCCCAGAAATATTTGAGGGCAAGAATGTGCTTCAAATGTGCTTTAAAGGTACGGTGTGTACACAGCCTGGTAGTTGATGCCTCATAGGGGGAAATGAAAAAGGGAGGGAGAGGCATTGTAATGGGTGCTAGAACAAAAAATTATTTATTTATTACACATCTATACTGCCCTTCATCGGAGGATCACAGGGTGGGGTATACAATGTAAAAACACAAAAATACATAACATAGTAACAAACAGAAACAATAAAAACCACGCATGCACACACAGTTTAAAAGGCCATAGATTGTTTAATTAGCCAAAGGCCTGAGAGAAGAGGAATGTTTTTGCCTGGTGCCTAAAGATATGTCACAAAAGCGCCCGGCGAGCCTCCCTGGGGGAGAGCATTCCGCAAGCGGAATGATGGAAATTGCGTTCATACCCAAGATATGCCCAAGAGACAAACACTCCAGTCCAGTAAGCTGAGCTAAACGGTGGTGCCTATATATGCCGGAGGACAAGAGGTATATCGGGACCCTCCGTGGAGTTTTAGTGTGCGGGCAAATCAAAGTGGGAGAGTTGAGATTAAAGCAAGAGCACAGTTAATCTGATGGGTAAAGCAGCCTGAAACAACAGGGCTTGCAGCATTTCCTCCTGAATGGAAAGCTCTTCCATGGGGGGGGGGGGGAGGAGTGGAAAAAAGTATCATGTGATGATCACATGTCCGCTTCACTGATGGCATGCACACATGTACGGAAGCTGCACTTGCCCATGTGTGTGCAATGAAATGCACGTGTACATGTCGCACTGTTGGTTGCAGTCTGCATGCAGTTTGCAGAAGAGACCATTTGAAACAGTCCACAGAGGAGGACAATCCAAAGTGAGAATGAAAGCATGCAGTTATGCGCAGGAGCATAAACTGCCGTTCTTGGGTACATCATGGCAGGAGGGCAAAACTTGATACTGGAACAGGCACCGTGGGATTAATGGGATTTCCTCTGTCTATGCACACAGCCAAACTGCGCATCTTGAAGTGCCTGCAATGTGGACCCCCCTCCCCCTCCCCAGTCCATCATAACGATGGAATTTCACTAGTTATAGCATAAATGCCAAATAATTGTGGTAATGCCAATTTTTTTGAGGGGAGGAATAACTTAAAAGTTCTGCTGTTTGTTGTTGGTGTTGAAGGCACATCCATGTAGGCATTGATACAATGGGAATAAAAATAAACCGAGTTGAGGGTTTTGCTAAAACAGCAAGCTCAAGTCATTTGTATTCCCTTCCAGCGCCAGTGCCTTGAAACCTTGCCAGAAACTTGCTCTCAGTGGTTACTTGTGTTTCTATTGAGAGTAATTAGCTCAGAGGAAAATTGTTCCCGTGATAATGTTTGAACCACTCAGAATGCAAAACAAAGCACAAAAGTAAGCACTGCTCAGGTTTTTGCTTTTGTGTGGCATCAAGAAATCTAAAACATCGTTTCTATTAGGTGAATGGTGCAGGCAGTATATGCTGTATAATTGCTACCAGAAGCCAAGCTGGATGGGATTTGTGTAGGTTTAAAGCTGCCATTGGCAGTGTTCAAAAGCTTATATGTTACTGTAGTGTTATTCAGGAGGAATTACAGTGATGACCAACACCTTTTATTTTCATGTATCGTGAATAGCTTAACTTCCCAAGCTCAAGTTGTCATAGTTTGAGCTAACATAATATACAGAAATTCCTTTCTCTCCATGGTTTGAGTGCATCCCTCCCGTAACATCTCCTTCCCTTCTCAGATCTCTGAACAAAAATGTTGAGCATTCTGCATTAGTTTCAAGCCCTTATGCAGCTCTGGCTATGGGGAGAAACTAACGCATGAAATGAACTGGGCTGTGACCCATTTATCTGAGTGCTGCACAGTCTATCCTTGGAAAACATTTTTCGATTCAAAACTGGGTGTCTGGTGATACTGGATTCAGCAACCTGGCTTTTGCTCCCGCCCCCCTCCATTCCTTTTTCCAAGGACCAATGCTAGTTTGAACATTAAGCGCCATTCCCCTGAATTGTAATACGTTAGGAAGGCCCTTTGTTAAGCAAGAGGAGCTCGGTGTTTAGTTATTATGAAATATATTGTGGGAATTGTTCTGCATTTTGAAAATTAAATTTAAAATATTGTTCAGAACAGTTTGTTTTTCACTATCATAAATTTCGGGTATGTTTGTGTAAGACAATGGAATGTAAATACCCCACCCCCAGCCCCTGCCAGCCCCAGTTGTTATGTAAGATTTTGCTGGAGCATCAGTGTGTTCTGTCTGCCTGTGACCTTAATGATGGCCTCTGGAAGGGCAGATCAATCCTAATTTAATTAGAGATGTAGCCAAACTGAACATCCATCCCTGCACGACCATGAAGCTTGCTAGGTGGCCCTGAGCAAGTCACGATCTCTCAACTTAATCCATCCTACAGAGAGGATAAAATATAAATCTCTGCCCAATAGTGGCACAGACGTGGATTCTTTAGTTTTGTTACATTCTCAGGGCTGATAACCGATATCTGTTGGGTAACTTGGTGCCCCTGAAGATATACAGTATACACTAAATGAAATCCAAGGCTGCATTCCTGTGCACACTTCGAAGCAAGGTCTAAGGACCTCCATGGAAATCACTAGAAAGTTAGCATCCATACATACAGTTTGGCTGCCCATTACGTTGGCCGACTTTGATTTAGGTGCTGAATCACTTTCCTATCCTGTGATGCCAAAAGGGAGGGCAAAGAGTTGATTTGGTGCTCATAAAACATGGTTGAATAGCTACTTCACAACTGCGCACCTGCTCTGACCCTACGGGAATTACAGTGCAAGCCTACATTTCTATACAGAAGTAAGCCCCACTGAATTCATCGGGACTTGCTCCAAGTTAAGTGTGTGTAGGACTGCAGACTTAGGATTTCACATTTTGAATGTTTTAATCTTCATTGCAGTAGCTGGTTTAAAACTCTGGCTAGTTCTGAAACCAGGTAACCATAGTTTCCCCGTTTCGATGGAATGAGAAGGTATGGTTAGTTGAAAACTTACCAGCTTACTGCAGTGTATGCCAAGAGAGCCAGTGTGGTGGTGTGGTTAAGAGCAGTGGACTTGTAATCTGGTGAACCGGGTTCAATTCCCTGCTCCTCCACATGCAGCTGCTGGGTGACCTTGGGCTGGTCACACTTCTCTGAAGTCTCTCAGCCCCACTCACCTCACAGAGTGTTTGTTGTGGGGGAGGAAGGGAAAGGAGATTGTTAGCCGCTTTGAAACTCCTTAGGGTAGTGATAAAGCGGGATATAAAATCCAAACTCTCTCAAACTCAAGGAGTGAAAAGGTGGCAAAATGAAAGAGAGCATGAGCAAAGGGCTTGTGCATATATTGGCTTGTTTAAGCTGAGAAATGATTGTCAGAACCAGGCCATTATGTTACTTCTATGGGGGAGTTCTGAGCTTCCTTTTTAAATACCAGTAGTGATCATTGAATCCAAAGCTGTGGTTGGAATAGCATTTGATTCTCAATAATTCCAGCACTCCCACAGAAACCCTTCATGACCTAAAAGCCAATGTCATATGGAATCCTGATGAGTAAGGACTCCATCTCACACAAACACCCAGTAGTTAAGGTCTCATTATTAAGCCATTATTCATGGTTGCAGAACTGGAAGTGTGGAATGCATCTATTAAACATAATTGTAATTTAAGTGTGATATGAAGAGTGTATCTCTGCTGCTTCTCTGCAAGTCATCTTGGTCCCTTTCTCCTTAAAGCTTGATGGGAGCAACTTGGAGCATAATTTTTTTTTCTTGAGCCAGCAGCTTGTGTTTAAGCTCTGCCCTGCAGGGCTATAGTTGGGCTTTGGGATATTTAGCGACCCTTCTGAGCACGTGTGAAGTGCCTTCTTGGTGCTTCTTTCATAATTCACATTGGGGATTTTGTTCTGGGTTTGTGTGTTCTGGGTTGTTCACTTTGAGATGGCTATATTGTGTGCCTGATGCCCTTAATACACACAACAGATGTTCGTTGGATTGGACACCCTTATGAAGCATGTCACTCTTCCTTGTCAACTGTTGACGTTTCTAAACCTCCGTCCCACATTAGATTGTATGGGTTTGGGGTTTGTTTTTCATTTTTCTTTGGGAAGCTGCCTTCACTTCCCACACTGTGTTTAAAACAAGCCAGCCCCTCTCCTCTCTCTACCCCCCTCACCCCCACGTTGCTAAATGCAAAGTGCGATGGAAGGAACTATTATAAGAAGCTGACAACTGATGTGGCACAATCTGGGGAGCTGGGCTTGTTCTGCTGGGCTCCCCCTCCCCCCCCCCCCCGTGCTAATGGTTTTATGCTTCACCCTCAGCTGCTGAGGTTTGGTGTAAAGCTCTTGAGATGATAGGGTGTTCTTGGCAAATAAAGGAGTAAGAAAAACATTTCAGAAATGTTACCAATAGCTAAGGCAACAGTGTGAGAAGAGGTCATGTGTCTCTCTCTCATTTCATAACAGACCACAACTGTGAAATGTTCTGAGGAGGACTGCTGTGGGAAAGTTGATGGCTGTGATTTCCCTTTTGAATTGCCTTGGAGCCGGCTTGGGATGCTTCCTACCTCACAAAAGGATATAGGGCAAATAATTCCTTTGCGGGAAAGGGAGTTGAGCCAGAGCTGTGTTCTTAGATTTCCCACCACCACCACCACCGTGGAATTGGGATGACATGAGCCTCCCTAGATATTCTCTAGGAAAGGTGCCATATGTCATGTCCCCAAAGTGCCTGTTCTCCAATCACCATCCAACTAATTTAATTTGTTGGGCCAACAGCTTCTCTGAATGGATCTGCATGCATAGCCTTAGCCAGATTAAAATCCATAGTTGCTGGGACCCTGTACTTCTCCTACAAAGGGTACAGGTCTTGTCTTGTCTTGTCTCTGATGCCTCTTAGTGCTTGGGCACCTCCTACCAAGGGCAGCATGAGGGCAGGGATGGGGTTGTGTTGGCAGGGACAGGTGGGAATTCTAGATCAAGGCATCTGGGCATCACTAGGATGGTGAAGGCTGTTCTACCCTCTTCTTGAGCAGGGAGATGGAGCACAGACATGGATCATCCCTACTGTTGCACAGCACTTTCCAGGTTGTCATAATAATAATAATAATTTATTATTTGTACCCTGCCCATCTGGCTGGGTTTCCCCAGCCACTCTGGGCGGCTTCAAACAAAGATTAAAAATACATTAAAATGTCACACATTAAAAGCTTCCCTAAACAGGGCTGCCTTCAGATGTCTTCTAAAAGTCTGGTAGTTGTTTTTCTCTTTGACATCTGGTGGGAGGGCGTTCCACAGGGCGGGTGCCACTACTGAGAAGGCCCTCTGCCTGGTTCCCTGTAGCTTGGCTTCTCGCAGTGAGGGAACCGCCAGAAGGCCCTTGGCTCTGGACCTCAGTGTCGGGGCAGAATGATGGGGATGGAGATGCTCCTTTAGGTATACCGGGCCGAGGCTGTTTAGGGCTTTAAAGGTCAGCACCAGCACTTCGAATTGTGCTCGGAAACGTACTGGGAGCCAATGTAGGTCTTTCAGGACCAATGTTATATGGTCTTGGCAGCCGCTCCCAGTCCTAGAACCTTAGAACTGCAGTGTGACTGATGCAATGCAACTTGCAAGCCCTTTCAACTGTTCCTTTCCTATCTCTATAAACGTAGGGTGAGGAGAAGAGAGATGAGACTGGCACACGTCATGTTTACCACTGCATGAGTGAATTTATGGATTCATGGCCCCTTTTCCCCGCTGCTTGGCCCTCCGGATTTAAGGCACACATCACCTACATCTGAATGACTATGTTTTATTTAATTTATTAATTTAATATATTTATATCCCAGGTGTGTTAACTCCAAAGATTTTTCAGAACTGCTTATGAAACAGACATTGAGATTAAAAGGGAAAACGCCAGGATATCAGCAACACGGGTAGTTATTAAATCCACATTAGCCATGTTCAGGGCGGCTTACTCCTAAGGAACTTGGTATACGATTGAAGCCTTAGCCTACATAATTGATACAGGGTACATACAGAACCTTTGTCTTAGGCTGCAACAGGAGATATTTATTTATATTCTAGTGCGGACTTGTCTAAACCTGTGCCTGGGAGAGAACTTGAGTGAACAGGAGATGAAGGGCAGGACCACTCTACCCCAGTTGCACCAGTGATAAGTGGATAGTATTTTAGTCTTGGAACCGAATCCTCACTTGAACACAGGGCTTACCTTGGGCTGCTGCTTTTCTCTGACCTGCCCTGCAGTTCTGCATGGATAAACCCTCTCTACCCCACTAACCTTGAATGTCTTGGAAGGGTGTGCCTTGGGGGAAAATGTCTAAATTTCCAAGGATTTGTCTTAAGAGTTTTGAATGAACAACGGCTTACGGATTTGAAGTATTTAGATTTCAAAGGTGCATCATTGTGTTATTCTGTTGCCAAGAGCTTTGAGACTGGTGGTGAAGGGTGCTTTTAGCTCCTCTGAAAGTTCGACTGAGCAGGGGCTTGCTAACAGAACTGACTGTGGCCTTTCGTTTTCCAAACCAGACGCTGTTTATCTTTTCCAGCATGTACTCATTTGGGGAATGGAATTCTTGTTCTGCTGAAATCATGAACTTTCTCATCCTTAAGGTCATTCTGGAGGAAATGTCTTTCATTTTTTTGTTTCATGGTTTCCCTCTGTTTTTCGCTGACTTCTCCAAGGTCCAACTTACGTTTGCAGGAGTGTGTTCTGTGCAGCAGTGATAAGAGGCCAAATTAATTTGGTATAACTGTGTCTGGCCTGTGCCACTTGAGGCTGCAGATGGGAGGGCCCCCAGATTTCACCGCTCCTCCAAATAAAAATAAAAACAAATCCCTGAACATGACAGGGGGAATAGTGCTGGTATAGTCTTCTTCCTTGTACGGTATTTTTCTAAGAACCGTAAATAAATAAGTAAATAAATAAAGAGCCTGCCTGCTGAAGTGGCCCAGGTCCAAGACAGGTTTACCACTTTAGTGAGAACTAGGCCAGAGCAAACCCTAATTTTGTTCCCTTGTGCTCTCACAACATTAGGCTGCCTTGTATAAATACAGCAACAGATCAGAAAAACCTGATTAAGTGCAACATTCTTTCGCTTTGTGTAGGGTGGGAGAGCATCATTCCTGAAGCCTTACCCATCTATACAAATACTTGGATGGCTATTCTTGCAGTGTGCACACATTGACAGGGGTTAGAGTTTTGACCTGATCTGTTTATCTTTGGCTTATTTGTCTGGTCTAGAGAAGGGAAGATGTACCATAACTCTGATCTATAGATGCCTGTCAGGTTTTACCATGAATTCTTTTAGAAAACGTTGGAGAGGATTCTGGCAGGGGGGGCAGTGTAGAGATATTTGACTGCTGTAAAAATGTGATTCAGGCAAGAGAACTTCTAGGGATATTAATTAGCACCTCTTGCAATTTGTGCCAAGAGGAACAAAGGCCAGGGTTAAGAGAGACCTGCATAAATGTCAATATATACACACAGGGAGTTACATGTTTCCCCTGCTCCCATTTAATTCCTCTGTACTGTGTTGCTGTTCTCCTCTGGAGGGGTTTCCCTGGCACCTTCTTGAGGATCCCATGGGGCTGTAGTGAGAAGGGGGCACAAAAAAAGTCTACATGGACAAAATGCCATGCATAGCCTTTTGGATCCCATTTAAACTCTCCTCCCCAAATTTGGAGGAACTTGGAGTCTATCCTTTGTTTAGGTAAGGAAAATATTATAATGCAAAATTCCAAAGGGTTTTTTAAATACTTAAGGCATAATGTAATCCAAGCATGGCCAGTTAGAAATATGAGTTTGTATTTTGGTGTTGTATTGATGTGTACAATACTGTCCTCTTCTTTTATAGTCAAATACAGGTTTGTTTGTTTTTTACTTTGCATTCATGCCTGCTATTGAAATTAAAAGCTCACCAAATGTCCTGTTTGTCAGTGTGGGAAAAAGAGAGCAGCTCTCTGCTGTCAGGAATGGGATGGGCAACTGGGAGAGCATGTGTTTCTGGACTGAGCAGCTATTTCTTACACAACGTAAGTTTTTAATACCTTGATCATCCTTCAGCTATGCTTAGCAATGAAGAAGTCGGAGATTGAGCAATCCAGCACATACCTAAGCAAAGATAAGTGACATATTGTTTGCTTTTTAAGGTGAGTCCAGAAACAGCATTTAGATAAAGAGGCTCAAATGTAAGATCAGCTTGCTTGGTAAGGGCCCCAGCCCATTGAATAGCCTTCCATAAATATGCTGGGGCTGTTGAGGAAAAGGCATTTTTGCCTTCCAGAGAACCCCATTTTGTCAGCATCAGAGAAGTGCTTCTAAAAGGTCTGAGTGGCATTGCTAATAAAGGTCATGCTTTGCTGAGCAGAAGCAAAGATTTTCCTCTGAATGTTTGCTGTTCTTATGGGTACAGCAGAATATGAAGATGGGGTTGTTGTTTTTGATCCCTTAAAGGAAAATGAAACAGCAAAGTAATGGGTTGGAACTTGTGAGCTTGGTGGACCAACAAAGAGGTTGATTATCTTCACATTCCTAGTGAACTTTTTGCAACATTCAGTGTGCATTTAAAACACATGACTTCCCCCAAGGAATTGTGGGAATGGGAGTTTTTTTTCCTCACAGAGACACAGTTACCAGCATCCTTAACAAGCTACATCCCAGGATTCTTTGGTGAAAACCATGTGCTTTAAATGTGCCTTGAGTGTGCTTAAAAAGTGTGGTGTGGATCTGCCCTCAGATGCCTGTAGTTAAAGGTACAAGAAGAGTATGAAATTTCTGTTGATACATTGACTGGAGAAGGGTGGTGGGAGAATCAGAGGAGTCAATAAACATCCCTCTCTGAAGTGGTTTACCTAGAGGCAGACTTTGGTCTTTCACTTTTCAGCGGCACATCGTGAGAGACCAAAAGTGGTCTCCCCCGGCCTCACTCCTTCCTTTCTGCTCATTTCACTACATCATGGTCATGGCACCCTGCAGTGCCCCCTAGCCTCAGTACCCAGTGCGGCGGAACCAGTCACGCTGCCCAAAATCCACCTCTGGTTTACCCATTTTGAAAGTTGTACAGTTTGTTACAGAAGCTTGAGACAAAGCTTGAAAGGTTTGGTTGCTTCAACAGAAGCAGCATTGCAACGAAGTTGTTCGGAAGATTCTCCCTCCTTCATTCCTGATCTGCATTCTGGGATTGTACTGCAGCTTGCAAATGAAGGAGCTGAAGAGAATGTTACCCTTCCTGTGTCCCCCCCCCCCCGCCCCCATCTGCTCAAGTTGGCTACGAGTGTTGCTTAGCACAGATGCAGTCTGGGTTTTGGATGCTTGAAAGCGTTTGTTCCTGAATGGTGAATGAACTGATTCTTAAACAGCTTCATCATCATCATCAAATGGCTGATACCTACTTAGTTTCTGACAACAAGAGTTCTGCTGCATGGAACTTTGGATTTCACTGAACAAGCCGCTGTAATAACTTTAGAGGGCCATTGAACGGTCTACCAATATAAAGGTCACATTTGGCAATTCATGTGGGCCAGAGGACTACAGCTAATTAGCATACATAGCTGCATGTAATTAATACAAACCATTGCCTCTAGGCCACCCGAATTCCTCAGTAGCTGCATGCAACAGTCCTTCTTATGAGATATGTTTCTGCTCTGCTTATCCACACCCTGCCTTGTGAAACAGTTCTCAAACTATTCTTCCTCCCCCCCCCCCCCTCTCTCTGTGTGTCTGTTTCTGTCTCTCAACTCCTGGCTTGGATTATGATGTGACTGCTTAACCAGTGACAATATCTTTTGCCCAATTACTGTACAAAATACCCAATTTATCCTAATCCTGTCCTCTTTTTTCATCAGGGTCTGAATTATCCCACTGAGCCACAGGAAGGGATAGTTTGCTAAGCTGTTAAAATCTTTCATTGAGGAAGCAAAGAAGTCCTATTTAAATCAATGCCATTCCTTTGGAACAGAATCAGAGTGTTTGAGGCATGTGCCACAGAAGGAAATGCGGAATGACTGAAGTAGTTTCTCTCCTGCTTTGCAGATGTTGTGGGACTGGAGGAGATCCTTAATTTCCCACTGAGCATATAGTTTTTCCAGTGCCTTAGTCCAATGTCTGGAAGTGGTGCTCAAACTCTTTGCTCATGGGCGCAGTCTTTGCAGCCTTTTTTCATATTGAAAGGCAGAAACTGGCTTCCCCTTGTGTCCTTAGCTGGTATGACAGAAGGCTTTCCCCTTTGTAGGTGCTCAGGCTACTATGCATGAGGTTTGTTATGAAAAATATTTATAATGAAAACCTTATGGTATATTAAGGTAGGGGTTGGCACACAACAGATTGGGATCTACTGGTGTATTTCCAGGGGGTTGCATTAGATCAGCAAGGGTTTTTCCTGACTCCCAGCTGTTCAAACATTAGCAACAACTAAATAACTCCCCTCCATCTAAATTAGGCTGTTGAAAGTAGAAAAATAACCAGGAATAGATATTTGTGTGAAAGGACTGTGCCCTCAGTTCAGTTCAGTTCTTATGTTGAAAAACAAATTTCCTAGGCTTGGAATGCCGAGTCAGAGGCACCCTGTTTTTTAAAAATTTTAACCATGTGGCTTTTGCTGGTAGTTCTAATAGAAAACAAAGTTGATTTGACAAACCATGAAGGCTTCCTCCCCCTGCATAAAGGCATTCTTGACACCTCTATAAAAGCTTGACAACAGTAAATGCACTTGCTTCACAATCAGTTCTGAACATCATATATTTATTGATGCTGGCAAGTTTCTTAAAATAAAAAAATTGTGTGTGTTGCACATGCTCACCCCAATGTAGCCTAGCAAGTCCATGATTCTTGAGCAGGCCCAAGGCAACCCACCCTTCCTCCATGAGTTCCCTCACCTCATGGACTGGGGGGGGGGGGCAGTGGAAGCAGCCTTTCTGCAGCTGTAGCAAGTCTTTCAGTTCAAGAACTATATCATATCATGTTTTTGAGGCTGTATTCTGATGGGTCCTTGATTGCACTCTGCTGAAAGTACAGCCGTACCTTGGATCCCAAAGGCCTTGCGAGGCGGACATTTTGGCTCCCGCACGCCGCAAACCTAGAAGTGAGTGTTCCGGTTTGCGAACATTCTTTGGAACCCGAATGTCCGAAGCGGCTTCCACAGCTTCCTATTGGCTGCAGGAGCTTGCTGCAGCCAATCAGAAGCCGCACCTTGGTTTCCGAACATTTTGGAAGTCAGACGGACTTCCGGAACGGATTCGATTTGACTTCCGAGGTACCACTGTATGTTTCATTTTTTTTTATTTATTAAATTTATAAACCACCCTTCACCCAAAGGTCACAGAGCAGTTTACAACATAAAAATGCAAATAGAAAACACAAAATACATAATATAATAGCAAAAAACCCAAATAGCCTAATAGCTCCCCCTCCCACAAACATATTTTAAAGACCATAGATTGTTTAACCAGCCAAAGGCTTGCTTGAAGAGGAACATTTTCCCCTGGTACCATGGACGGGAGATGCCTCCCCCTTCAAAACTGTGGATATGAGAAGGTGGCTATAGAGCATGCAAGTTCAGCTGTAATAGAAAACATGTCACAATGCTCTAGACCTCGGGACTGCAGCCTGCCCTGACAATTCATGCCAAGAGTTTAGTGGTCTGAATATTCTGACCTGCAGCTGTGCTCTAATTGGGCACCCTGAGTGACATTAACTGAGTCACAGATTTCCCTACCGGTAAAGTAATCAATGGATCCTATAGAGTGCCCTATATCTCAGAAATAGCTACAGTAGGCCAACAAGCCTAGCTGTTCTTTATAAAAATGAATGAACGTCCCGCTGTGTGGAATGTTCCATCTTCGCAAGTGTATCAGCTTGCCAGCAGCACAATGTCTCCCCCTCTCCTGCACGCTGCTCTGGGGTTCTCCTGACCCCCAAGGATGGCCCAATACATCTGGGCACCAGAGACGAACCAGAAAATGGTGCCTCCTGCCAGAGAAGAAGAAGGAGTGAAGATTTCCATCAGGAACAAGGGGGAGAGTGAAGACCAACATTGGGAACAAATGAAGGAATCAAATCAACCTTATCTGGTGGTTGAAGTGGGAATCAAAATCTCTCATGGTGCTGGGGGGAAAGGGCCCTCTCTGAATCACACTGGGCAGGTGGAGACCCCAGAGGGCAGCCCCTGCCATTTCCTGCCCAGGCATGGGAAGAGACCAGCAGTGCCTCCTGTCACGATAGATGTGGCATTGGATGTGCTGCTGAGGAGGTGGCAGATCTGACCTCCAAGGAGCACATTGCACCTGGCAATGCATTCCTTGAAGGCTGGATCTTCTGCCCCAATGGATCCTGCTGCCTGAGGCAGTTGCCTCACTTTGCCTCATGGGTGTGCTGGCCCTGTCTGATGCACACCCCTGGCTCCTTTTAACTAGTGTGAACACCTGGCCAGGAGTTTGGAAGACCCAAGACACCCTCTGAGGCAGAAATAGGCAGTTGATAGAAATGGCAAGCAGGATTCCCCAAATTTTCCTGCCAGGAAGAACCTTTCCTGTGGATTCTGGAGATGATGTGGCTCACTCAAGGGAAATGGAGGCATGAGGAACCAGTCTTTTTCTTCACATTGACAGCATGGGCATGTGGCAGTTTCCTGTGTGTTAGGCATAAAGCTTTGCCTAGAGAGCTTGCTTACTTGCTCTGGCACACATTTTTAGAATTAAAGGCCCTACATGGGGTCAAATGAGAGGACACTTCAATGTCAGCTGTTGTTATTGTTGTTTAGTCGTTTAGTCGTGTCCGACACTTCGTGACCCCATGGACCAGAGCACGCCAGGCACTCCTGTCTTCCACTGCCTCCAGCAGTTTGGTCAAACTCATATTTGTAGCTTTGAGAACACTGTCCAACCATCTCGTCCTCTGTCGCCCCCTTCTCCTTGTGCCCTCCATCTTTCCCAACATCAGGTTCTTTTACAGGGAGTCTTCTCTTCTCATGAGGTGGCCAAAGTATTGGAGTTTCAGCTTCAGGATCTGTCCTTCTAGTAGGAGACTAGATTTTTATTGGGCAGTGAGTAAAAGGCTGGAGAATCAAGGGCTTAATAACTAAAGGCTCTTTAGAGCACAATCAACAAACTAATTAGGTGGGTCTGGTCTTGCTGAGGCAGCACATCTAAAGTAGCTTATAAACAAAAGGCCAGTCAGCTGATTATAGTCTTAGTAAAGATGCAAACACATTTCTCCCTTTTGTTTGGTTTAGTTCCTTTGTGCAGTGTGTCAAAGACTATCATTTTCAGTTCCAAGCCCTCCTTGATTAGTTCATGTGCTGCAGTATTTCAGATATGTTGTCTTCTTGTTGTTTTCCTGCCCAAGGTGTGTAAGGTTTGTCTATCTTACTTATTTGTTGCATTTGTATCCTGCCTTTCCACCAAATGGTCTCAAGGCTGCTAACAGCAGTGGCAAATGTTGCAAGTATTGTGTTTCTTGGTATCCACCATAGGAGTCAACTCCTAGGGTCTGATGTCCCTTCGCCCTGCCTCCCATTGAAATATTTGAAGGGGCCGACACACACACACCCCAGAGTTGATGGGCTCTGGCATTCAAATGGTGTTCGTGTGCTGGGTCTTGTGATTGATTATAGTGACAGACTGTTCCTGACTCATCCTAAGAGATGTCCATGCAAGAACTGGAGTGGGGTTTCTATCACCAGATGTGACTGGCTCTCCCACGTGCAGGAGTTGATCCACCTGAATAAGCCTGTGGATTGCTGGACCAAGGCCATTGATTGAGCTTTTATTGACAACTGATTCTTCTGTTCTTTCTACTTCAGTCACAAGAATTGTTTGTTTGGAATCGGATGGAAAACTACAACAGTAAGGCCACCGTTGACTTTCTCGGTGGTTTTACAGTATTAATTTTTGAGAAATGGGCTGAGTAATGCAGTCTCCTTTTTGGCTGCTACTCAGAAGCAACTGTGAACATATTAGAAGAGGAGGGGAAGCATAAAATAACTCCCAAAGCACATATTATCTTTTCATCTTCCCGTTTTTGGATTGTCTTGGTTTTGCGATTTGGCTTGTCTGAGACAGAGCTTTCTTATAAACTCATAATACTGATTCTGGCTGTTGCCTAGGAACATGTCTCTGGTCTTTCGGGGCATTCATATTCTAATCATAGCTCTCTGGCAAAACCTTGTTTACTTCCTTTCCAGGCAGTGTCAATGACACAGCCTTCAAAGGTTTTGGTTTTATGTTTATAACTTGTCTTTCATTTATGCTTTAGAGAGGGTGGGTGTGAGGAACATATCAGCCCTAGGCAATTTTCATTAAGAATACAGGCTGCCAGCTGAAGTGATTGGATAGTCCGTAATTCACATTTTGTGTTTCGATAGTAAAAACAGGCTTGTAATAAGTCACTCACCTGGCTTCCTCTGGTGAGAAGAAACAGACTTCAGATGACCGTGAAGAGAAGCTTCTGTAAAATGGAAAAGATCTAGTTCTTTTCTCCCCGCCTCCAGCACAAATGAATTAAAGGCCAAACTAGGTTCCTAGGAAGCTGTCTTGTACCCAGTCGGACCACTAGCCTATCCAGCTCAGTACTGTATGCACTGAATGGGTTTCAGACAGGGAACCTTTCCCTGGAGAGGCCAGGGATTGAACCTGGGACCTTTTGCATGCGAAGCTGATGCTCTACCACTGAGCCACATGGCACAAGCATGTAATAATGCATTTTTAAAAAGTTATTTGAATATTTATTTAGCATTTTGTGCATCCCAACCTTCTTCCCTTTTGGAGCACTGGGTAGCTAATGACACACAGTAATAAAAGCAGCATAAAGCAGAACATAAATTAAAATGGCTAACTTACAAAAGGACAGTAGCAATACATATCTATAGAATACATCAGCTGCTGAAGAGGAGTGAAATTGTGACTGCAGCATATAGGAAGGAGGATTTAATCCTTTTCCTGTGTGTTGCAGTCCGGCTAAAAACCTCTGCCACCATCCTTCCATCCCTCAAGCTGAAATTGGCCTTGGAACAGAAACTTCCAATCGTGCCAGCAGTGAGTTTTGAGTGTGTGGCTTACATCAGGGCGGTTGTCGTTGGGGAATGGTTAGACACCCCTCGCTGTGCAATATTCTCTCCCTGCCTGATGTCATTTTCTTGCTCTCCCCTCTCCATCCCCTCCTTGAGATTTAAAGGTATCTTTTTTAAAATGATACTGTAGTCAGTGGTATCCAAACTTTTTTCAAAGAGGGCCAGATTTGCTGAAAGTTACTGACCTTTTTTAAAGGATTGAAGTTGTTGAGCTTTTTTTTAGGATTTTACCCCAGAAATAAACTGCCACAACTAACTGGATTAGGCCCCTGAAACAGACTTTAGACATGCCTGCCTTAGATGTTCACATTCATTTAATATTTGAGCCTACCATACGTATGTGGAGCAGGTTTTCAGGCTGCCCAGCTTTTCTGGGCTAGTAACCTTTGTGAACACACTTGTACTGTGCATCAGCCCCACTTGCCATGTATTTGCTGAACCCCTATATTATGTCCACATGGCCCAGAAGCTGTATGCTGGCTCCCTTGGCCAATAAAGCGAGATGAGCGCTGCAACCCCAGAGTCAGCCATGACTGGACCTAATGGTCAGGGGTCCCTTTACCTTTATCTATATTATGTCCACACAAAGAAATCCTATGTACAAGTGTGTGTGCACATGCCCATTGGCCCAGGATCCCTCTGCACATTGAAGAGCTCTGCTTAGGGAGAAGGGAGCTTAACTGCAACTTCCAGCTTGGGTGGCATGCTGAGTGATACCATAACGTGGCTTACTGTGTTACACAAACAGGGAGTCCTGAAGTGATTTACTGGAACAGCATCATACAAAATATACAGCTTTGAGTGATGGCTTCAATTTCTGCTGACAAACGCAGTAGGTGTAGATGAGTTTTTAAAATGTTGATGGTGATAGTGGAGTAAACTGTTGTGGTCAGCCGGGTAAGCATATGTGGCGCCGGGGTGCAAAGATCCACTCGGCGCCCCCCCCCAGTTGCCCAGTCCCAGGTGCGTAGGAGGGCGGAGCCGGCTGCCCACCTCAGCGTCTCACTGGCTTGGTTGCCCCCGAACTCACGGCACAGAGCCGCCTGCAGCAGAAGGGCCCGCTGCAGCGCTCCGACCGACGAGCGGGCTCTTCCCCGGACTCCTGGGCCCCGGACTCTAGGCCTGGTGCCCCTGAGAGCCCAGCGCCCGGGTGTCCTTCACTCCTAGCACCTATGGGAAAGACGGCCCTGTGGTCAGGATATTTCCCTATCCTGAAATCCTGTCTGGAGACTCTTTGTGCTGTTCTTCATTTGGTGGAGGAAAAGGGAGCGGGAGCACAAATGTCTATCAATATGTTCCGTAAAAAAAGATGAGATCATTTCAAAAAAAGAGCTTGAATAGCAGAGTTCTGTCACAGCCAAGAAAGCTGTTTTTGGTGTTTCTTCTCTTGCCTTTTAAAATAAAGGGAGTGTGTGCTTAGTCTTTTGAAAGAGGACATTAAAATGCTTGAGTTGGTCTTAAGTTGAACAACAAGTTAATCTTTTGTTTAGTAATCTTGGAGAGAAGTCTCAAGGCTTCAAGTCCTCCGCTGGAATAAATTTTAAAATTGGCAGCCAGTGAAGGTTTTCATAAACACTTAGCTTCTGTAGACTGTTCTGCCTGATGGAACATCAAGACAGGATTTATGCGGGTGGGAATGGAGAAACTCAATCCAGAAGCATCAGTGTTTGTACATTTCCTACTCTCAGTTAACCTCCATATAGTTTTGAGGGATTAGAAGCCTACCTCAGTTTTCACATAAGTAGACCCACAGGGTAGTCCTTCTGGGACAGTTCTCCAAATTGTTACCTGTGGAGCTACCAAACCACTGCGATCCTGATAACAAAATTATCATTAAATGAAGGGTGTTTGCAGAGAACACCCTTTTAAAATAATAGATGAGGGAAGTTCCTCTTTCGATTTCAGGTGGGAGTTGAAATTCAACAACATCTGGAAGGCCACCCCTGGTTTAATGTTACAGATAACTCCTGTGGACAAGCACTCAAACATGTACAGTCGGGGTCACCAACTGGGTGCCTGCAACCTTTCTGCTAAAGCGACAGTATATGGAGATTTGTTTTGGGGTGAGGAACCCATTTCATCCCATTTTTTATAGTGCAAAAAAAAAATCTGACTTTTGTGAAAGATCTGGAATGGATATACTCAATATTTTCAGTAGTGTGGCATGTGTACAAGCGCCACCTCACTTTTTGTGGAGTGGGGATGGTTTAGGTGACGGTCTGTTTCAAGGCCACTTCCCTTTGACCAGTGCGAGCTGCTAGTTTGCATGCTCAGAGGAGAGAGATGGCAGATAGCGACAACAGCACAGAGTCAAAGTACTGCCCAGAACAGCGATCCTTATCCTCAGACAAAATTTCCTCACAGTAGCCAAGTTCACTATAGCTCAGGCAGACATATAGGTCCTCTTCTAATCCTCTATTCTTCCTCCAGATCAGTACTCCAAAATACTAGGCATTAAATAAATAGCATCTGCCCTCATGTACATGCTTATAACTCCATTTACTGGCTGGAGGAGCGCAAGGCGGCATTAGGGGTGTGACCTACAGCCATGGAACTTTTCTCAACTTGGTCATAGCCTGCCTTTGGTGTAGAAAGGAAAACCTTGTCCTCTAATAATAGTGACATATAAAGGTGCAGACAGACAGTACCAAACCCACTCTTTAAACCGCCGGCTCAAACAGTAACTATCCCACTATAAATGGAAAGTGTGGAAAGACCCCCAAGATACCACCATAACAAGAAAACCTGGTGTGGTCGCAGATGGTGAGTTGAGTGATGTGCAGCCCCCACCACCTTCGCCCCCCCCTTCAGGAGTGCGGGTGAACAAAGCTGCTTATGGCAGATTCAAAGGAAACAGATCAAGGGCTCCCAAAGCTGCTCCCCTTGGCTAACACGATTCAGATGCAGGAGACTTTAGAAAATGAAAGGATTAAGAAGTAATAAATAAAACATGCGAATTTGCCTCTTCCCTCCCCCGCCACTCCTTTGCACAGTGAAAGCCACCGGATCCGATTGTGTGTTGGTTTTCCTTTTGAAATGGCTTCACAGTTGAAGCCTCCTGTCTCTTTAAGACGATTCCTTGTTAGATCAGGGAGAGTTTCTCTCTCTCCTCTCCCCCCCCTTCTTTTTCTGATGCTTGACTATAATTACCAGTATGTCTGGAATGTGGCATATAAAAACATAATAAACCTCTGTGTGGGCAGTGCTAGGATTGCTTCTGTGACTAGGGAGTCTGCTTGGCTTCAAGGGAAATGGTAGTGTGTTTATGGTTTTTATATTTTTCACCCCCGGTCTCCAGTTTCTGCTAACTTCCTTTCAGAAAACCCCTGCTAAATAATAGCATTCTCTTTTTCTCCCCCCTGCAGAATGAAGAGAAACGGAATCTCGCTCTGGGAGGCCATGTTGGATTTGACAGTCTTCCTGATCAGCTCGTCAGCAAATCTGTAGCGCAAGGCTTCAGCTTCAACATCCTCTGTGTGGGTGAGTAAAGTGTGCACTGCAAACGAGAAAAGCACTTGGACAAAAACAACACGTAGAAGAAACCAACTTGTTAGAAGCCTGGGAGAGCCGGTTGCTTAGTGGAAGAACACGTGCTCTGTATGCCCACAAGGTCCCAGGCTCAATCCCTGGTGTCTCCAGTTAAAAGGGCCAGGAGAGATCTCAGCCTAAGATCTTGCCTCATCTACTCTGACAGTAGCTCTCCTAGGCTAGATGGACAAAGAATTTGACCTGGTGTAAGGTAGCTTCTTGTGTTTTTCAGGCACTGTTTTCAAACCACAGCCTTCTGCCCATGGTGGCAGGTGCCCATTGGGACTGGACTGGTGGGGTCGAAAGCAGGGAGCCCTAGCAGTAGGTAGAGTCAGAGCCAATGACAGTCTGAGCTACCCTCCTTCCTGGTCTGGTCGTAAGTAAGAAGGCAGGCAGGCAGGGGCTGAATGAGGGCAGGCTGAGTTTGGCGGGTCGCTTCCCCATTGCCTTAATAGAGCAGTCCCAACACCTTATACCATGCTTGATTTGCAGAGCTGAATCTCCCAAATTTGAGATGTAATGTACTTTGTTGAGGCAAGGCTAAAACTACTACAGTGGTACCTCGGGTTACATATGCTTCAGGTTACATATGCTTCAGGTTACAGACTCCGCTAACCCAGAACTATTACTTCGGGTTAAGAACTTTGCTTCAGGATGAGAACAGAAATCGTGCTCCGGCGGCAGCGGGAGGCCCCATTAGCTAAAGTGGTGCTTCAGGTTAAGAACAGTTTCAGGTTAAGAACAGACCTCCAGAACCAATTAAGTTCTTAACCCAAGGTACCAGTGTAATAGGATTTCAACACCATTCACCCTTTTTTTCTTTTTAGTGGGGTAAGGGCTTTGCTTGCTTTCTATATGACTGGGTTTCATGTGATATTGATGAAGGCCATGACTTATACATTGCTTTCACAATTGTGAAAAAGTCACGTTAAGAAGCTGGATTTTCAAGTAGCTTGCATTTCTAATGGCTGGACCTGCTCCTACGAGATTCAACCATTGGTTAGAATAAAACTCAGTGAATACAGGATTGGGTGGCTTGCACCATATGTTGTTGCCGAAGCTGCAGGCTTGCTTACTTGCCTTCTCCTCCATAGTTTGATAGAGTTGTCTCCCCTATCTTATGACTTTCACAGGGAGCATTAAAGTTACGGTGGTTAGATTGGAATCGGATTGGAATAATTTGCTTCTGGCAATGATAATTGGGGCCTTTGATCTTTGTTTTAATTTTTGAAACATGCATATGATTGCTGGGGAACAGGTTTTGGTCTCCAGAAGGCGACCTACAAGGCCAAATTCTTGCTTTTCTTTTTGCAGATTTAGCTGCAGCAAAAATTCCATAAATGCTTATTGTGTTAATTATAATTTTTCCCAGTCCAATCTGGCGAGTATTGGAAAATACTTTTAAATACATTGTTCTATGTGCTCATGGTTTCTGCTTAGTAAAATAGCTCAGGAGAGAATTTAATATACTCCAGGTCTCTGCTGAGAGCTATAGGTGTGTACAAAAACTTCTGTGTGATTTTGACGCACTCATTGGTATGTTTCCCCTTCCCCTTGTTTTTCACATCACATCTTTCTAATCAGCTAAGTTATTTAACCAGGGAAGCATCATTTATTTTCTGTACTAGAGCAAATGATCGTAATTGTGGTGGGACTTAAAGAAACAGAGCGATGGAATTGGTATATTTTTATCCTTATTATTGGAATAACCTGTAGTTTTAAAGGTTGTTCAGACCTCCAAGGCCTGCTTTTCTGAGCCTGTAGCTGGATGGTACTTGGATATGTGCTTTCTGTAAAGAAGAGTTTGACCTTGATTTGAAGGAAACCCCAATAATGCTGAATTCCTTTCTCTGTTCTCCATTCACCGCAGATTAATGTAACAAAATAAAGATGATCGACATTGATTCTGACAGGAAGACTAAGCATATACTGTAGTTGCGTAGGCAGCAGTATGGGCAAGCAGGAAGGATTAAGGTTAAAGGCCATAAATCAAAAGAAATATATAAAGACCCTTTCTGTGGCTTGGAATGTCTTGATAGAAATCTTAGTTACTAATGGGACTGGGCCAGCCTCGAAAGCTTTCTGTTAACTCATGTTTCAAAATATACCCACACTTCATTGCCTCTCTGACAAAACAGCTCCACTATTTCACAAGCTTGGGTAGCCGCCAGCCATAGCCAGGAGCAAGTATTCCCTGATTCACTTCCCATTTGCTCTGCCAGCTCTCCTTGCAACATGTCCTTGCATCATACACCAGCCCAGGGGTTTCTGGTGCTCTGCCATCTGTCAAATATCCAGACTAGATTGAAATTATTACACTATTCCACACTGATTCATGATCTCTCAAGGGGAGTTTGCCCATAATTAGAACATTGGAAGTTTCCTATAGGGTTGCGGAGAGATCATGTTGACATTCTGTAAACCTTTCCCTTATTAGTCTTCACATCTCGCTGCTCTTTTCAGTTTTATGTCTGGAAAAGCAATGCTAGCCCGTGGCTGCTTAGCAGCACAGAGGATCGAACTTAAAAGAAAGTGGCATGTTTATAGAAAGGATATTGCCTCATGCTATTAATACTGCCTTTTGCTCCTAAAACAAAGGAAGTGGTTGGAGGTGGGAGACACCATCTGTGCTTTAACAGAGATTGAGGAGTTGCACATACTGAAGGTTTGTTTTGTTTGTTAGAAGCCTTTGGGGAGAAAGCTGTAGACAAATCAAAGGGTCTTTATCGTGAACTCCCTGAAATCTATTTGTTCTGAAATCATGAGAAATATTTAGCGGGGGAAAAGACAATGAAGCATCTCCTTATTTCTGGAATTTCTCAGGTGAAACTGGCATTGGGAAGTCAACGTTGATGAACACTCTCTTCAATACAACATTTGAGACTGAAGAAGCCAGTCACTATGAGCACGCTGTTCGCTTGCGGCCACGGACTTACGACTTGCAGGAAAGCAATGTCCACCTGAAATTAACCATTGTAGATGCTGTGGGGTTTGGGGATCAGATCAATAAAGATGAAAGGCAAGTCACTTTCCGATTTGGTGCAGAAAAGCCTGCAGTGCTTCGACGTGTAAAGGAATGTAATGTCTTGGGAACACGCTGGGCCTCACATGAGAGTGCCCATTCATAATGTGATCAGCTGCTTTGGGCAGCCTTCGCCAACCTGGTTTCCTCAAGATGTTTTGGACTACAACTCCCATCAACCTCAGTTAGCACTGTCATTTTGGACTGCAACTCCCATCACTGGCTGGGGCCAATGGGGGTTGCGGCCCACAACATCTGGAGGGCACCAGGTTAGCAACGGGCAGCTTAGGACACAAAGATTTACTCAGCTTATCCCACTCACACTTGGGCTTGGTGGGACATTATGTACTAAATGTTGACACTGAACCTCTGGCCTTTGGACATACCGGCTGTATTGATTATTGATTACTCAACTCGGTGGGTTACTCGAGGTTGATGCTTGAGATGCTGTTCCTCCCTTACATTAACTGCTTCTGACTGTCCTCCCATTACTCTAAACAGTAAGCTAATTGGTTCTTAAGTTTTGCCCTGACTCATTTGCAAAATGGCGGCTGCTGTGCCTCCTCCAGAGTGAGGGAAATAACAATTTGGAGGAAGGAATCCTAGGTCCATAATGGCACTGAGCATCAGCAGGAGAGGGCCTTTCAGTCATGCTTGTGGGCTTCCCAGAAGCATCTGGTTGTTCACTGTGGGAAACAGGATGCTGAACTAGACGGACCTTTTAACCTGCTCCAACAGGGCTGCTCTTCTCTTCTTGGGCAGATGATAAACAATCAGTGCTTTCTCTGTTCCTTTGTGACCCTATCACTTTGCATGTAGCCCCCACCCTTCTCTGGCTTCCATTCTTAGAAACAAGTAGCTGAGGACAGTTGATGTCTGAGTAAAAGATGCATAATGTAATGCAGACTTGGACCCCCCTCCCATGCTCTTTTTCTTCTCCCACACTTTTTTTTTAAACCCCAATAATCTTTTTTAGGCTGTGTAACTGAAAACACTTGTTTAAAACATCAACGTTTTAGTTTGTAAGGATCAAATCTCTTACCGATTTTTTACTTTTCAGGGCAGCTCGTGGTTTTCCTCAGCCATGAGGAAAACTCGTTGCAAAAAATAAATAAATACCCACCAGTTGGGACCTTATGGTGAAGGGTGGGTAATGAATTGAGTAAATGCCTCTCAAATATTTATTGTATTATACATTAATTATGTATTTCTCAGTTATATTTGTATCCTGACCTTCATCCGGGGAGTGTGGAACAGTATTTTAGTCTTGCAACCACTCTGTACAGTTGGTTCAGCTGACAGATGGTGACTAACCCAACTAACTCTGTGAACTCTGTAAATGAGCTGCCATTGGATGCTCACTTGACATATGAACAGTGTGAACATCCTTGGTTATAACTCAAGTGTGTAGTGAGTAACTGTGGTTTCATGTTATCACTTCTGCTTTGTAACAAAGTTATCAAGTTCAGCTCATCAGCATAACACCCCTCCCCCCAGAAGTGCTTTTGGCTTTATTTCCAGTTTCACTTCTTGTGTGTGCACCACCTTCTGCCTAATTTTAGCTTTACCTCATGAGGTAACCTGTCATCGGTTAGCACTAAAGGTTTTTAACATCTCTTGCACTGAATTCTTATCAAAGCTTGGCAGATGGGGGAGACTGGGCCATTCCTTTCACAGCATCCTTGAAAGTGCCCAGTCATTCTTTGTTAACTTTAGCATTCAGGTTGCTAATGGAATTCGTTTTTAGTTACAGGCCGATAGTAGATTACATTGACACGCAGTTTGAAAACTACTTACAAGAAGAGCTCAAAATCCGGCGTTCCCTCTTTAATTATCATGATACAAGAATCCATGTCTGCCTTTATTTCATCACTCCAACCGGTCACTCGCTGAAGTCCTTGGATCTGGTAACCATGAAAAAGCTGGACAGTAAGGTATGTGCTTTACCTCACACATGCTATGAGCATTGACTTTCAATTAAGTACAAGCTTTGGTTGGCACCTTCAACCACCAATCACTGTGTAATTTAATTTATTTGCTTTAGTTTTCTGTACGCCACTTAGAGATTGTTTTAAAATATTAAGTGGCATAGAAATGGTCTAAATAAATAAATTTAAATGTTTATTCACTTTTTATGCCAAGGAGGTAAAAAATTCCCTGTTCTCAGCGGTTGCCTTAGACACTATCCTTCTCACTTCATTACACTCAATTCTAGGCCACTTAAGCGTTATAACATTTGTTGTTGTGAATGTCTCTCTTTGAGCAATCCAGAGTGCATCAACAGTGCTGAGATATGCATGGGTTGGGGAAATAGGTCAGGGGAAGAAAATCCTGTAGGCTTATGGAATTTACGTATCACTGTTCTGATTAAAGTAAGACAGCCCTGACTTAAGTTGTGGGAAACAACTTAACAGAAGTTATAAGAAGATGGTCAACGCAGTAAATCAGTTTGTGTTAACGGCAGTTGTTCTGATGCAGTAGTCATTGGGATGCATTGTTCTGGTGAGTTCAATAAGGCAGCAACCATTTGTGGCTGTAGCCAGATGTAGACCATCTTAGCAATGCTGATAATTGCTTCCATGCAGCGTGTGCTCAGCCAGCCAACTCTCCTCCTAGCTAATGACTAGGTGTGTGATGTTCAAAGCGAAAAAGCAAGTCTTCTGAAGTCCATGCTGTGAGGAGAGCTTGAGGCAGAGGGCAAAGGTCATTCACGTGAAAGGATTCATGTTCAAAACAAAAAGTTCACATTTTTATTGGGTGACCTTTTTAACTTTAAGAACATAAAACATTTTAAATGACCAAATGATGCACTTTGCTAAGGATTAATTTGAACACTGCATCTGCTGAAGAATAGAGATGAGTCACTTATATATTTCGGCTCCATCAGCTTGAATCCTGAGCTGCATATGCTGAGCTTTGCCCACTACTTTTGTGTGTTGCTGTTTGGAGGCTATACTATATCCCTGCCCCACCCCCCAGCAACCACTTCTGACACTGGCAGAATCCTTAATCCTGCATGCATAGATATTTGATCAGATGCATATGTGTATAATGCTCAGTATGCATATGCAATAGAAAAATAGAGAGAGAGAGAGAATCAATCCCAAGTAAACATTAAGGTCTGGTTGATAGCTCCAGTTTAGTCTTTGTTGGCATATGAAGTGAGTATTTAAGATATCAAGATCTCAAAGCATGGGGCTGACAATAAAATAGTAGAAATAACAAGTAGAAAGACAAGTGGCTAACTAGGATTGTGTGCTTCCATTGCAGAACTTTGTCATGTTTTGCTCTCTTTCATTACAGCTCACAGGAAGTTCTTTACAGGGGCATAAATATTAATATAATAATAAACAGTACGTTTCTGGTGGTCAGAGAGGTATCCTAATTTTTCAGAATGGAGTGCCTTGGTAAAGAAAATGTAATGATTAAGTGTAGTCTGAACCTCAGAACCCAGGTCTGTGGGATACGTAGGAAATAACGCTCTCAATTTCCAACTTGCTCTTTGTCCCATTCCGAGAGCTGCTCCTGATTTCAGATGTGGCTTGGATACTACATTGGCTTGAGATTAAACATCTGCTTAGCAAAGATGTAGGCATCTGAACTGGCTATGCATTGATGGGGAGGGGGGCAGCTGTTCAACAACTCTGCAATGTCAGCATGGTGATGTCAGACACTGGGTAGACTGTCTGGGTTTCCTGTGATATTAATGTATCTGGTTCATCCAAATGACTTCACCAGGCTTTTCCAGGGTGGAGGATCATTCTCCGCAGTTCTCTCTCCCATCATGCACTGGGGTGCAGCTGAAGTCATAACCAAAGGATCTGTTGCCTACTTTATCTGATTACTTCCAGACAGCCAAAAATGGCCTTCAAAGCTGAATTACTACATTAAATAATAGATGGCTGAGATTGCACCATGTCTAGCCGTTCATATCTCGACACTCACAAGTTAAAAGTATCCAACCCTATCTCATTTACCACTTTATCTTAACTCAGCATACATTTTGGCACAGTAAAGTACAGCTCTGTTTTGGAAAACCACCTGTTTCTAAAAGGGCTTTTATGATACATGTACGTTTTATTATGTTGGCTTCAATATTTAGCATGCTGATGTTGCATATCTTTAATCTCATTCCATGCTTGCTCTTTCCTTGTGGTCGCTTCACCTGATAATTCAGAAGAGAGATTCTGGCTTTGTTTCCAGCTCTGGAAATGGAATTGGGAGTGAAGGTCAAGAAGATGCAATTTTGGATGCAGTTTTGGGAGGACAGATTGATTACCTGTGGGAATATTTTAAGAGAAATCCCAAGATAATGAAAAGTTGTCCAGCTTGCTCTATAATTCACAATATAGTGATGGGAGATGGTGGCTAGGCTCCAAAGAACTGAGTGGGCTTGTACAATTGGCTTGGGTCAGCCAAGTGGCATATCTTACTCTTTTCAGCAGCTGACTCTCAAGCTAGATCACAAACTGCTTTTACAACTCTGCTTTCTTTTCCAAAGCAGGTCGCACTGAAGGAGTGGGGGAAGCTACTGTTTAAGGAAAAACAAGCCTAAAGCCTCCTTTGGGTGAACAGACTAGTTTTGCAGTTATCTTAATCCAGGCCAGCACTGACAACTGTGTCTTCTTAATGACCCTGACAGTGCTTTGTTGCAGCAAAAGAGCAATAAGCCATGCACCTGCCAATTCACTGCAGATAGAATTTGCTGGGAACTTTGTTCTGTAGGCAGACATGGGAAAGCCATTGTCACTCAAGTACCTGTGTGTTGGTGGGCCACCAGGTATTCAACTTTAAGCTCAATTTCCCTGAAGTTTCCTGGCTTGCTTTTTCATGCTGCTTTTTTAGAGCGTGCTTCTCTGTTCTTTTGGGAACACATCCATGCTCCCCCCTCCCAATAAATTCACCTTTTTAAAAAATCAGCACCTCTGCATTTCTTCAAGCTAATTGCTGGAATCAGTGAATGCATGGTTTAGCAATTAGGTTTAAGAAATAACAACATTTTAATTGGCTGCCAGCTGCTTATAAATTCCATTTGTTCACAAAGCCTGCCAGGAAATTAAAGCAAGGGGAGGCTTAGATCTAAAGCACAACATGCTCTTTTCCAACAGTAGCATTCAGTACCTACAACCTGTGTAAAGTCTTACCTGAGGCAGGGAGCTCCCCAAGAGGTTCAAGGGGCTGCCATGGAATGGAAGTATTGTTCACACACATTGTGCTTGTATGGAGGGGGTTATGAATCCCAGCCAAAATCTCTTTTCATTTGCCTCTTGAAAGCAAACTACTGTTATCAGACAGGATTAGAGCAGATCAAAGTAGATATCTGCTTTACTTTATACCCATGGTACAGTCTTGTTCATCCAGATGTTTTGGACTACAACTCCAAGCAAGCTGACTTACTGCAAGGCCTCAGGAAAAAATAGATTTTTGTGATAGAAAGTCAATTTTTTGACACTGGTTAGATTTAATTGTGTCACATTGACTTCAATCAGAATAGTTCTTTCCCCCCCCCCCTTGCTTTACTTTGAAGGCCCTAATCATACTGCAGTGGACGCTTGGGTTACAAATGTGATCCATGCAGGATGCACGTTCGCAACCCACAGCGTTCGCAACCCGCAGCTGTGCGTCTGCGCACGTGCGGGTTGTGATTCGGCCCTTCTGCGCATGTGCAAAGCGTGATTTAGCGCTTCTGTGCATGTGCAACCACCAAAACCCAGAAGTAACCCATTCCGGTACTTCTGGATTTCGGCGGTCCAAAACCGAACCTGAAACGTCTGTAACCCGAGGTATGACTGTATGTACATTAATAATACTTGGAAGAATAATGTAAATTTCCTTGAATATCTGAATGCAAGAGAATACACTGTGGCCAAGGGTGGCTAAATAATCCATGCCTGAGTGGTAACACTTACTAGTTCAACTGTTTGATGTGACAGACTTGCATTCAGAATGCTAAGCAACATTCTGCTCTTAGCTGGTGCTCCAGACAGCTTGTATTCAGTTAGCTTTTACTCAAGAGTAGACCTATTGAAATTAATGAACAAGGCTAACTTAATTAATTTCAACTATACACACTACTAAGGACGCGGGTGGCGCTGTGGGTAAAACCTCAGCGCCTAGGGCTTGCCAATCGCATGGTCGGCGGTTCGAATCCCCGTGGCGGGGTGAGCTCCCATCTTTCGGTCCCAGCTCCTGCCCACCTAGCAGTTCGAAAGCACCCCTAAGTGCAAGTAGATAAATAGGTACCGCTTTATAGCGGGAAGGTAAACGGCGTTTCCGTGTGCTGCGCTGGTGCTGGCTCGCCAGAGCAGCTTCGTCACGCTGGCCACGTGACCCAGAAGTGTCTCCAGACAGCGCTGGCCCCCGGCCTCTTAAGTGAGATGGGCGCACAACCCTGGAGTCGGATACGACTGGCCCGTACGGGCAGGGGTACCTTTACCTTTACCTTTTTATACACACTACTAGGAGGTTTTGAAATGGGTGGATTGGTGGCAACGGGATATTAAAGAAGAGCGGAGACCTAATTTAATGTGCTTATACAAATGAGATTGGGGGAGCCTAGTATCCCTAACACAGTGCAATTAATGACAGGCCTCCAAAACTCTTTCAGGGGGGAAATACTTCCATTGGTTTTATTTCTTTTTCAGGTGAACATTATCCCTATAATTGCCAAAGCTGACACCATTTCCAAGAGTGAGTTGCACAAGTTTAAGATTAAGATCATGAGCGAACTGGTTAGCAATGGAGTCCAGATCTATCAGTTCCCCACGGATGATGATGCTGTGGCTGAGATTAACTCTGTGATGAATGTGAGTAATGTGCTTACTGCAACAAGTTTTTATAGTTTTGTATTGATAGCAGTGACATATCAAAACTGAAGATTGTGTGAACTGGTAGACTCTATTTGTAGTAGTGCTTTGGTGCTATTCCTCCCATTTCTCAGTGGAGCACTCCTTGTTGTATAAGGAAGCAGTGGGATCTTGTTGGGTTGGCTATTGCGACAGCGCGATGGCCCTTTTCCCCCTGGCGCTGTTGGGGTGCACTCACTTAAAAATAGAGTGTGCCTACCTCACAGAGCACCACTTCCACAAAATCCCTCAAACTACCTCAGATTATCTTGTGGGGGACTTGCGTGAGGTAAAACTTAATAATTAGGAGTCTCAGGTGGGATTTGTTCAAATAAACAATAACGATTTTATTTAACAAGGAGGTTTATGACACGAGTGGATAAAACTTAAGATACTTCAGTTTACAATATTATTTCACTTCAAGGTTTTCTCAGTTGTTTCACACTTAATACTTTGGTTCTTAACAAGGTGGTACTTTCTGTCAGTTACACACCCCTTAGACACCCCTATTCCTGAGGTACTCCAAGTAATAGACCCAAGGTTTCACTGGTTTGGGAGTCTTCTCATACTAGAAGAATCTCTCCCCTCCTGATTGGAATGAGACCTAAGTAAATTGTCTCTTTACAGCCTCTACTTTTCCTGTCTCAGCCTCAGCCTAATTCCTGGCCTAATTACTCTTACAGGACACCACACACTGTCCTTCACACTAAGCTCAGAGACTCCTTTTCTAGCTCGTGATATTTTCCTCAGAGTGGATGCTTCTACCCAGAACCAACTCTCACTCCCTCTCTTCCTGCCTATCCTCCCACCCTCAATCCCAACCTACTCCAAAACCTCCTTCAGTCTCTCCAAATCCTCTCCTTTTCAACTCCCCCCTCCCCGAACCTCAGCCAATCAGAGGCTGTCGTACATTAACCCTTTTCTGGCATGGGAAAAAGAAAAAGAAAATACTTGGGGACTCAACCTGCCCTAGCAAAAACAAACTTTTCTGTCACAGCTATCATCATATACAATAAATACTCATGGGTATTACCAAAATTACTTAGTACTTTCCCAGTAAATAGAATGCTGAACTGTGGTACACAAATAGTCCTACACAACCCAATTACCTGAACTGGACACTCTTTTTAAAATGCCTCTTGCTTAAGCTTGCACTATGGTCAGCTTCATAACAGCAGACAGTGCCAGACAGAGTAGAGATATGAAACATCCCTTTCACACTCATCTTTGAAATGGGGAGTGAATTTGCAATGCTATCTCTAAACATACTGTGTATGTGACAGGATCTACAAGTTGCCTTTTCCCATACCTGAATAAGCTGTGGAGTGTGGAAGCTGAGTGAGTGGGAATACCAGACATCCAGAGTACCTTTCTTTCTTTCTTTCTTTCTTTCTTTCTTTCTTTCTTTCTTTCTTTCTTTCTTTCTTTCACCTTGAGTTGCATCCATATAAAGACCCTGTTGGGTGGATCAATATGATTACTCATTGAGGCAAAACCTGTTGCTTGGGCAGTAGCTTGCCTACAGTTATTTAATGGTAAGGATTCACCCCATGAGTCCCATCTGTGGAAGCCCTGAGCAAGCAACGTGATAGTATACATCTGAGCAATGAAGAGTCAGGTGGGATATGGAATATATAATCTACCCAAAAGCATTCTTTTTGGCAAAGGTTGTTTGTGGAGAAAGTGACTGTGTGAAATCTTCAGTTCTTGGTTTATAGTTGAAAATTCTAGGGTTCCCCCCCCCCTTTTGTCTTGTTTTAGTGTAACAGCAGAAGATTTTTCAGAATGTTTCTTTCTTTGCAGTTCTGCTGTCAGCAAAAATGTCAATACCACAGATGTGGGAAATGTGATTCTGTGCTACGAGGAGTTGAACTGAGGCTGAGGGCGCAAGTGACATTTTATATTTTGCACTGAATTCCGTGGTTATGTGTCATTTTAGGCTCATCTACCGTTTGCTGTTGTAGGAAGCACAGAAGAGGTAAAGGTTGGAAATAAAATGGTGAGGGCTCGGCAATATCCTTGGGGTGTGGTACAAGGTAAGTCGGAAGCCAAGCCTCTTGACAGTGTTGTGTAAACTTTCCTTGATTGTTTCCTGCTCTTGTAGCTGTATGGGCTGTAGTCATCATTATTCGTACTCTGAGTAAACCATTGAAATGAATGGACATGACTAATGGACCATTAATTCCAGTAGATCTACCCAGAGTATGACTAGCCCAATGGGTTTACTAATGTTCAGTTTTATGCCAAAGTCAGCTTGCCCTCAGCTCCAGGAAATGTCACAGTCCTCTTTCCTATAAAAGTCTTTCATAAGGAACATTCCTATCATGTTACCTTTAGATGACAATTAGGTTTCCCCCCCCCTAATTGTGCTTGGCACCATCTAATTTTTAGCACCTGGCAGTTTATTTTGATGCCTGTTCTCTGTTTTCATTGCTAGGCTGGTAATTTATTGTGTCATTATACATTTTTTATTTTTACTGATTATTTGTCAGTTGCAGTATCTGTGGAAATGTTCCCAAGGGTGGGGGGGGGGACTTCAAAAGCACACACAAAAAATATGCATGCTGATCTGGCAAGGCTCTGTGGTGTTTTATTTTACAATTGTTTTTGTAAGCTGATTTTCCAACAACAAAGTTGAGCTAAAAGTGGTTCCCAAAGATAGCAAAGTGTATTAAAAACGGATGCTGTTGCTATTTTTTCATTTATTAATTGCTTCCTATGAAGAATCCCAAAGTGATTTTACAATACAATTAATACATTTATAAAACAATTGCATATATACATTAAAAATAAATTATATATAAATGCAAAAACAATTAAACAATACTCCAGGTGATCTATTAATATAAATCAAAAGCAGATGGTAATAATGCAATAAATACATCAATACACAATTAAAATACAGTTGAATACAAGGATACAAAAACACCTTCATGGTCGCTACAAATTCATGCTATATACTCACTAAGCTGCTCCTTAAACCAAGGCTTTCAAGCATAGTGGCACCAGTAGTTTTAGAAGACTGTTCCTGATTAAATTAGACAGGCACCTAAAATTCTGGTGTTTATCTGTTAAAAACATTTTTGTTTCATCAGTATTTTTAGAAAATTTATTCAGTTTATTTATTTATTTATTTATTCAATTTATTCTGTATTTTTTATTTTATGATGCTTTGATGATTTTATATTACTTTTTTGGTGTGTATCACCACAATATTTTCGTTAGAAGCTAGTGTTATATAAATACCATAATAAAGAAATGAAAAACATTTTTTTAAAAAAACCAGTTTCACTCAGATAAGTACCAGACACAATCATTTCCTGCTTCCAAATAAACAAGCCTAAAACAATAAATCACCATAACAATAATATGGATGATATCCTGCATTCCATATTTATTTATACAGAGGCAGCAATCCGAAATGCAATTGCTAGAGAGTAAGCCCCTTTTGTACCCAAGGGTGACCTCTGAGTAAATTTGCATAGGATTGTGTTATAAGGTTTGCTAATCAGACAGCACGAAGCTGTCCTCCTCTTAACGGAGGAAACACTCCTTCAATTCTGCTTAGAACATTACACCAACAAAGGAAACCCCAGAATTTTGAGTCAAGTTGGTGTGTATAAAGCATGGGTAGGCAAACTAAGGCCCGGGGGCCGGATCCAGCCCAATGGCCTCCTAAATCCGGTCTAGGAATCAGCGTGTTTTTACATGAGTAGAATGTGTCCTTTTATTTAAAATGCATCTCTGGGTTATTTGTGGGGCATAGGAATTTGTTCATCTCCCCCCCCAAAAAAATAGTCAGGCCCCCCACAAGTTCTGAGAAACAGTGGACCGGCCCCCTGCTGAAAAAGTTTGCTGACCCCTGGTATAAACCATCCATTTTTTCACAATGGCTACGCTCCTTCTCTTCATTTGCTCAGTTGAGAATGAAAGCCACTGTGACTTTGTAAAGCTGCGAGAGATGCTGATCCGTGTCAACATGGAAGATCTGCAGGAGCAAACTCACACTCGCCACTATGAGCTTTACAGGCGGTGTAAGCTAGAAGAAATGGGCTTCAAAGATACTGATCCTGACAGCCAGCCATTCAGGTGAGAGAGCATCATCCTCTCCATTCTTGCTTTCCACTGGAATACCTGTACAGGTGTGTGAAGGCTGCAAGTTCTGTCAGAATCTGGGGCACTCTTGTAAGCAGGATGACAGTAATGTGTCATGTCCTTACTGCCTCACCGCCTCCCTCTTTGACACATGCATGCGCAGCACATGTACGTAGGTGTAGCTTTATAGCTGCTTATTGTCTTCCGTTGTTTTTCAGCACCTTTTAACGTCTAAGTGATTTGAGGTTTGTGTCTTTTGTGTCTTAACCAGCCTTCAAGAAACCTATGAGACCAAGAGAAAAGAATTCCTCTGTGAGTTGCAGAAGAAAGAGGAAGAAATGAGGCAAATGTTTGTGAACAAGGTCAAGGAAACAGAGTTGGAACTGAAAGAAAAGGAGAGAGAAGTGAGTGGCAGAGAATGGAATCTGGGCCACAGATTCATATGGCCAAAAGTAGTAGGGGTGTGTGGGTGTGGGTGTGTGTATTCCTATGACACTACAATTATAATATTCCAACACTGAGAAGCAAAGAAAATGAGAATTTCCTTGCTGGATCCAACAGAGGCCTGTCAAATCCAGCATTCTGTCTCCATTGATATGAGCAGCCAGATCCTTCTGGGAGCTTAGAAACAGGGCATTAAAGGGGCATTCATCCTGTGGGGAATGCATTAGAGGGTTAGGATTGCCCCCTAATTTGTTTAATCCATTTTTAAGGCCATCTAATCTATTGCTGTTGACTATACCTTGTGGTAGTATATACCTTACTTTTTGTGTGTGAGAAACTACTGCCAGTTCATTTCATAGGCTGGCTCAAACTTTTATTTTATATGAAGGTTGTGGAGGAAAGGCTTAAAACTTCTGAATTTTTGTATTTGAATTTATTAAGTTTAAGGTTTATTACTCCAGGGCTTTCAGTATCTAAAACCTAGATGAAACAATCCCAGAATGACTGTATCCATGTCATACCTCCAGCATTATCTTACCCTATCTATGAGCTGCTTCATTTTTTGTAAAAGAAACCTTTCAACTACAGTGGTACCTCATGTTACGTACCTTCCCACTTATGAATGCTGTGGGTTACGTGCTCCGCTAACTCGAAAGTAGGTGCCCCTTGTTGCGACCTTTGCCCCGGGATGCGAGTGGAAGTTGCGCTCCGGCGGTGCAGCAGCAGTGGGAGGCGCCATTAGAGAAAGCACGCCTCATGTTATGAGCAGTTTCCTGTTGCAAACGGATCTCTGGAATGGATTAAGTACGTAACACAAGGCACCACTGTAATCATGAAGGCATGTTTCTATCCTTCAGGAGCACAGGGGGCTAATCTGACACATGAAGGTCAGGCAAGTGGGTGTCAAATAATTGTAAACCTTTGTTCTTCAGCTGGAACCAAGGGCCAGGCCATATATTAATGGAGTGGAGGAATTGCTGCTTTCACTATAGTGGTCGCTCCACTAATGTCTGTGGAAAGAACCCATACAAGTCAGGCAGATTATTCTTTCCATGGTGGTATGCAGGTGTATTGAGAAGCAGAATTAGTCCATCCCACATGGATCCATTACGTAGATGTTAATCAGACCAGTGCTGGATCCAGAAGGGACACCTGTGTTTCTCATTAGGGTTTAACTCTGGTGACCTATAGGACACACTTGCTTGGATGGTAGTGCCCTGCTGTAGGTCAGGATTGGGTTCTACTTCCTGGCAGTGGAGGCAGCACTGACTGGGTTTTTTCCTCCCCTCCTTTGGCCAGTTGCATGAGAAGTTTGAACATCTAAAAAGAATGCATCAGGAAGAGAAGAGGAAAGTGGAGGAGAAGAGAAGAGAGCTGGAGGAGGAGATGAACGCCTTCAACAGGAGGAAAGTGGCAGTTGAAACCCTGCAGTGTCAGTCTCTGCAAGCCACTTCACAGCAGCCGCTGAAGAAGGACAAAGACAAGAAAAAGTAAGCAGTTTGACATGAGCTTCACTTTGTTTCCATCCTTTCCCAAGACATTCACACCCAAGTCAAGTCATCTAAAAATATTGCAACAGATGAGTTATTTTTTTAAAAAAAAGTGGTGGGAAGGAATGAGGAGGGGCTCAAGAAGCGGTTTAGACAATTTCCAGAATTATAAAGAAGCCCCAATTTCCCATTCTAACAGAATAAGCCAAGGAAATGTTGTATAAATTTTAGCCGTAGTTTTGCAACCATACCAAAGATTTGAGGAGGGGAAAGACCTCCATCTTAGACTAATGAAGATTGACCCAGTAAATGCTGCTTCTGGCCCCAGGATAGTCTGTCACTTTTTCCTGAAGTGCATTAGCAATGAAAACAAGCATAAAACAATTTCATACAAAAACAAGTTCACACACACACACACACGCATATACACACAACTAGTATTAATTCTTTGTCTACTGGCCACCATGAAAGGGAAATAAGAGAGTTCTATATAAATAAATCAGTATTGTTTTATGTAGTGTTGACATTAAGCATCCCCAACAGGAATTCTTGTTCCATGGGATCTTGAAATGCAGTTGATTTTATTTTTGGTTAGAGTAGGTTCTGTTCTCCATGTAGGTCTACTCATTATAGTGGACAAATTTAATGTTCAGGCTGCATGTTGTGTCATACCTCCGCATGAACGTGTGCAGTTGCCTTGATACAAAGACCATTAGCCAATCCAGCCCATTACGCTGAGAAGCAGTGTCTGTCCAGAGTCTCCGGCAGAGATCTTTCCTACACTGCTGTGTGAGATCTTGCTGACTGGAGATCTTACAGATAAAACTGGGAACCTTCCCTCAGGCAAAGCATATTCTGTACCACTGAGTCATGTTTCATCCCTCCAGATAAACTGGTACATGGGACCCTAGCAATTACCTTATTGGAGCAGATCAAAGGTCTTCTAGTTCAAACAGGGGCCCGCCATGTCTCTGGGAAGTCTAGAAAAGAGGATATTGTGGAGATACCACTTTTGATCTTTGTCTCCAGTGTTTTGATCTTTGTCTCCAGTGTTAACTGGCAGACTAAAACAGGACTTCCATATTCAAAATATATTTGTTGAATCTCATTGTAAAGCTGTCTAATCCAGCGACCACACTGCATCTTGTGATACTGAATTCCACAAACAAGTTTTCAATATCCGAATAAGCACATTTTTGTTTTGAATCAGCTGCTAAAAGTGTTTCTCCAATGTACTCTTCCGGCAGGTTATCACCTCTTTATAGCTGCTACTCGTAGTTGAGCCAGCTGCAGTACAAAATGGGGATAAACAGGGATAAAAACCATACTACTACTTTGCTACACCTGATATTTTATACTTATTAAAATATTGAAGTTCATGGAGGTCCAGGCCTTGTTTTTGGTAACCATGCATCATAATGATAATGAAGGTGAGAATACAAAGCAAGGATTAGCTCAGTTCAAGTTTAAATTTAAGTACAGTTTCCTGCTACCTGTGCGAGATTGTTTGAAGACAATTAAATCCCTCCACTGCAAATTAATAATTTTCCTGCTTAGAACGTACTGAAACTTCTGTGGCATATTTATTGTTGTTCTCGCTAATACTTCTTTTTCTTGCTAATACTATGGAGGACGCCTGCCTCTCATCTTTAGCATCTCTTCTACTTGATCTAGGATCCAAGAGCCATAGCTTGTTTTATGAGATATACTCTGATTCACGTCGGATGGTTTTCAGTGATCTGCTGTAACGCAGTCTTTGTTTCAAAGTATTGCCATGTGTGATACGGTTGCATGTCCAGCCTTTGAGATTAAAGGTTTCCTTTACTTAAAAAGGCGAGGATAACGCTGAAACGTCTTCCTCAACCTATGCTTGCCTATGAATACTTGCCGGCATTCATATGCATACCTAGCCAACCAGCTGCAGAAGTTGTGCGTATCTTCTCCTTCTGGTCCATTCAAGGACTAGTACGACAGTTCTGATGCTTTGATAACTCTGGAGAATGTAACAGGCATTCTAGTCTCTGCTGTGGTCTGTAGCTTCCCCAGACCTCTGCCCCTGGTTTTTCTACCCTCAGTTCAGTCAGAGGCAACTCACCTGTTCAAGTATTCAGAACCACATAGCAATAAGCCTGTGAGGGAAGAGAGCAGGACTGTCACACTGTGCTGGTACCTCCTGCCACCACTTCCCAATGCTGTTTGTGCATGTTTGCTGAGGGTTCTAGCTCACAGGGAAAGCCCACGTGTCCATCAGGCTCCTGCATTGCAGACATGCCCCCAACACAGAGACAGAATTGGAGAGAGGCTAGCATGGATGTGGAGGCAGGGCAAGGGTGCACAGTCCTAATTTTCTTCGTCGTGCAATTATAGTCATGGTTGTGAAGGTCTTTGTAGACCTGAAGTTGCTTAGCACATGTGTTGATATCCTCATGCTGTTGTTAGAGGTCAGGCTCAGCTGATACTAGCTGCCAACTTTTCCAGATTCTTATTCCCAAGAGTGGGCTCACGTGTTACCTTTGTAGCATGAAAGCCACTTCTGCCTGGACCACTGCTAGATTAGTGACATCTGTAAAGAAGGAACTTGCCTGTGTTAGGATCATGGTGGGGAATCCTTCTTTCCTACTGTTGTCAGGAAGTGGTGGTGACATCACTCTACCATGTGAATGAATCCTCCAATGATAATATTGTGAGGGATGTCAAATAGCCCGCCTTGGATCCGTGATCTCTGTTAGTTGCTTATTACTGCCCAGATACAATGCACGCAGCTTGGGCCCTAGGAGTAATAATGCAGGTTTTATAAGAGATTTTTTAATGATCTGTGTAATACAATAACTGCTGTCCTTGCAGCTACAGTGTAAAAGAGAGGAATGGATGACATTCTGCAAGTGGCATATAGTGTACCAGAGCTGGGGATGGTGCAAAAAATGGTGTAGGCAAGGTTGGGGGGGAAACTCGCCTGAAGCAAGTTGATGTGAACTTGACAGCCAATGACTTTCTGAGCTAATGCGTGTTACAAAATTCTGGCAATTTGCTTTGCCTCAGAATGTTAGTAGTTTTGCATTAACTATTTAACTTCAAGTAAAGAACCCTAGTGTTTTTATGTGATTTATACCTTTTTTATCTTTTTTTAAAAAATGATATGATTGTGTGACTAAGCTGTAGAACTGATCAACAACTACATAGTCTCAGATGATGTAATATTTGCTGTGTAATACACAGTGCAATCTATTTTTTCCATGCATACTTACCCTAGGTAAGTGGATGATGGCGATTGTAAGATAAATTGCCCATCTAGTAGTTCAAACTAAAAGGTCTAGCACAAGTTGTAGAAAAGTTACAGAATTGGGCTATAAGATTGCTATAGGGGCTTCTGTCTCATATATAAGAGGCTTCTTTGTTCTTTACGCATGCTAAATTTCAGCCTCTTGTCTTCCGTGAATTAAGAATGTTTGTGATGATTTGTGCTTGTGTTAAGCTTAATATGATGTTGTATCCTTTTGACAGATGCCTGGTTATCATGATTAGTTCTATCAAACATTACTAGTACTTATTTCTTTTTCTTTTTAAAAAAATTCAGCAGTTTTGGTGAACAGCCTATTTATATTTCTGTATGAATCTTATGGAGCAGCAGCGTAACTATCCTATTTAGCATGAGCAAGATGACTTACAATATGATGAGCTAAAGTGAGTCACAATAGCCTGTCTAGAACACCAGTGTCAGCCACCACCAATCCAGGATCTTGAACAGACCCAAGTCCTTCTAACAGAGATCTTAAAAACAGAAATGCCTGAGATTGAACTAGATGACTCATAAGTTTAAAAACCTGTGGTCTGTTATTCAGGTAAACTGATTAATCTTATCTCTAGTGCAATTAATTAGATTTTTTGTTTTGTCTTTTTTAAGAAGTAAGGCAAGAATGATTTGATTTTGATCATGGAGTGGTCTGGTTTACATAGAACATTAAACCATGGTTTAATGTTATGTGGCCAAACCTTCGCAAGCCCAAGCAAAGAGTCAGACTCACTCACATCACTTTCCTCCTTCTCCAGCCAGGAGTGTGACTTCTGCTGAGCTTAGTTTAACTTGCAAATTAACTCAGCTTAGCATTACATGTGTACCAGCAATCCTGGTTGGAAACTAGTAATCGTTAGTGAAACAAGCCAGCTTCATAATCCATAGTTTGAGGTTGGCTTGTTTGGAAACTAACCATGGATTGATTTAAACCAGGATACCGGGTTCATATGTAACGCTAAGCCAATATTTTCTGGAATCGAAACTAAACTCAGCAGAAGTTCTGTTGGCTGCACAACAGAGGAAGGGAAGAGAATACTTGCCTGATGCTTTGCACAGGCTTGGGGAGGCTTATTCACACAACACTAGACCTTGGTTTAGTGTGGCATGTAAGTCCCAAAGGATCACATTGCGTTTTTGCCACTAACATTGTGTATGATATTGCTTTACGTTTTCGTTATGTTTGATTTTCTATCGTTTAATTTTTGCTTTTTATGTTTTCGTTTCAGTTGATCTCACACACAGACTTGTATGCCAGGAGCGGACTCTGTGCATTCATATGTTTTAGTTGCTTGCTTTTCCACCTTGTGAATCCTTCTGTCATACCATTGTGCAAGTGAAACAGCATGAAAGACAAACTGACCATCTGGTGCGTTTTTCAGTGACTGGATTGTGACTATGCAGGATGTTAACGTTTTTAAGAAAACATTTGCCTTGTCTTTGCAGATTCCCTGTGGAAAATACTCGTATTGCTAGTTCTGAAATGTCAGGGGTTTAATTTGTTTTAAACCCAATGAATTACTATCTATTTATAAAATGGCCCTAACTATATCTAATACATTTTTAAAAATGCAATCTTGATGAAAGAGTTCCGTATAAAAGTTTCTGTTGGGAACCTGTTTATTTTCATTTTTCAAATTTATTTTAGGTTAAATATCACCAATATTTTATTTTTAACAAAAATTGCAATCTAAATGCATTACGAGCTTGAAGTGACACTTTAAATTTATTATTTGAAGAAGGCAGTTTCTACTTCATAACGTGCACACTAGTGTGCAGTTTAAATAAGACAAACATCTTGTATATTGTTCTGCTATTTATATTATGTTGCTGAAGTGCAACTCCTTATTAAACAGTAGTTCCTTTTCTTTCACTAGTGTATGCTCCTGTCTGAGTAGATGTTCATCCTCAAACTTATTATTTTTAATAATAAATAAAATAAATTACAACTCCATAATCAAAAGTAGAACCTAGAAAATTGCAGTTAATGTTTATAAATCACTCTCTGCATCCATCTCCACTCTGGATGCTACTTCTGCCTTTAATGCTGCTCCCATTTTTTAAACCTGTTGATTTTGACTATCCTAAAACAAACAGGATTTGGATATTTCAGTGGCTGGAAGGAGATGTTCTCATTTTTATGGTGGCGGTGAAACAATCAGTAAAAATGGCTTTGATAGAAAGAATTCCCTGTACTTCTTGAACCGAAGGCAGCTATCAGTTAAAGTAATCCTTCAAACACCTAGATGTGAATATTTTTAAGACAATGTCTTTGTGCAGATTTACATTCTTTAGCCAAGCTCACGCACATGAGTTGACCAAATCCAAAAAAGCCCCTTTAGACGAAATTAAGAGGGCTCCTTAACATGATTTGCTTTTCCAAATGTATCATGCCTTTTTGCCACATGCTTTGTGGAAGGATGCATTTGAGACAAGGGCTTGTGAAATGACTGCAACTTTTAGGAGCATCTCAGCCTGCCAGACAGGCCACCCTGAGATCCAGCAGGGTTGCTTGCTGTGAGTGGGGATGCAAATATACGTTGGACACCTTCATGAATTAAAAGTGAAAATGGCAAAGTTCCATGTTCAGCAGATCTCCCTGTAGTGAGGAAAAATGAGTTGCATGGCCCAATTAACACTAACTGGGCTGCAGGGCAAAGATTTCTCAGGTCATCTGTGAACTTCCACAACGTTGTTGAACATCACATTTTATTCTTTCCATAAGCTTTGGTGAGAAAACCCATATTCACGGCTAGCTGTAAGAGCTTGTTTGCATAGAGAAGTACAGATGGGAGGCTGGAATACTTAGTAAGGCTTGTGTACACACTCCTGTCTCCTCTGCATTCAGTGGGCTCCCACCACTGGTTTGGGAAGCCATGGATGACAAAGTTAGCCGCAGCCTGTAGCTCTTTGTGGAAGACTGCATTTTTATTCCTGCCCACCCCACCCCACCCCAGCCCCGCCAAGCCAGCTCCCATCTGAGCTGAGAACTGCTCATTGGGTAAAAGTATCCCTTTCCTGTCTCCAGCCTCAGGTGGGAACAATATACCAAGGCATGCTGATGTGTACAACAGCATGCAAATGCAGTTATGAAACACAATGAAAAAGAACAACCCTCCGTTTTAAGCCAATAATGTGTACACAGCCTGAGAGTCTCCTGCCAGTTCTTTTCTGCTGTATTGTGCAAACCTGGGATGCACCTGTCACCCAAAGGGAGACATGGACAAGCCAGGGGTCACACAGTTCCCCACCACCACCTTCCCCCGTCTCAGTAACAGTTCACATCTCTTTTTTGCTATGGAATTAATTTAACCTTCCACTTCAGTTCTCTTCAGTGCTGTAGCATAGCCCGTTTTTAATTTTTAAAACTGCAAAAGGCATCTTTTCTTGCTTGTCTCAAAGTAGTATTTAGCTATAGTCCGGGTCTAAGGTTCCTCATCTTTTCCCACAGAAGCCCATTACACATGCTCAGATATTGAAACCCTGTCTTTTGTTTGCTTGTTTGTTTTTCTCTTAAAAGGACAATGTCTGAATATATTGAAAAATATGTTGCAGTATTACTTGATAATTGTAAAAAAAAAAAAAACCTCATGAAAAAATTATACTGGTACTGTTTAATAGCAGACCCACCTAATGGTGGTATAGTGGATAGTTAACCATTTTTTAGGTGTTTGTAGTAATCTGAATTTAATAAATAAAAAGGCTGTGCCTCTATTAAGCTAAATATATTTTCTAAAATATTAGCTTTCAAAACAGTAGGGAAGGGGGAATGGTTGTGCACAGGATCAAATATGCTGCATTATGTACACGATGACAATCCTGACACGCAATCAGTTAAAGTTGCAAAAGCAAACCATGTCCGCTTGTGTGAAAACAAGATTTCACATGAGCCTGGAAATTAATTAATATGAACAAGGCTGCAGGGTTGTGGAATAAAGGTGTGGTTTTTAAAATCAGACATGCAAACTAATATAGCATGGTAAGTTTTCCAGCAGTTGCATAAGGCAGCAAGATCATCTATGCAAATATTTTCTTTCTGATTGGCTTTCTGGCAATCACTTTGTTTCAGCCCTATTTGAAAGTTTATGAAAAAGTGGTAGCAATAATGAAAAGATAAAACATGTAGACACATGGCCATAATGGCAATATATTTCTGATGAAGACATTCAGAATGTATGTAACAATATATTAAATACAATTATATATATATGTATGTATGTATGTTTGTGTGTTTGTACCTTTATGTTGTGCTGACCATTTTGTCATTTTTAGTGAAATACTGGCCTCAACGTTTGCTGGCCCCAGTCTCTTTGTTAAACTTTTTGCAATAGTCTTCCCCAGTAGAAACCAGTATCATTTTTCTCAGCTGGGATAGTACTTGACTTTGCATTTTTTGTATGAGACCAAATTGCATATAGTAGGTTCTATATGTTATTTCTTATTTAATAAGTTCCTGGTTATTACAATGTGACACTAATCTTAAATTAATTCTTAAAACTAAGCTTGAAGATTCACCTCTTATGTGTGAGGTAAGAAAAACAGGAAGACAACAATCTGTTCAAATCTCTCCGTTCTGTATGTAGTTTGACGAATGGAAAGACCGCTTTCCAGTGAACATGCATATTTTTCTGTTTTCAAGCTTGCATATTTTAGATGACTATTCATTTTGTAGTTTGCATATTTTGATTGGAGCAAAGCAGTTATTTCCACCTGGAAGATCGTACTGAATGAAACTTACAAGGAGGCAACAGGAAAACCTATGGAACTGATTTCATGGATTGCTAACATGTCACTTTCATTTTTGTTTTACAAGTTTTTTTTTAAGCTTTCACTTTTTCAGTTTCCTTTGTACTTCTTTCTTTTTATTAAATGTTACATTTTATTTTGAGTTCTGGTCTTTTTATTTTGATATATATATTCCTTTCAACCCATATCAATTAGACCAGTATAATGGGGTGGGGGGAGAATAATTTAACAAATCCAATTTGCATGTAAAGCTCTGCTCTATCATCTCCTTAAGCTGATGGGATGAAACTATAATTTCACTGATCTCAGTGGGTCCAGACCATGTTACATGCACAAACACTTGGAATCAGGGTTTGTCTGGGTTTTTAAACAGTTGCATTGGGTGATATTACATACTTATATATCATTTTGCTCCTAAGGATGGAGCAAATTCACACATTTGTTACCCTGCTCTGATATACATCAAAGGCTACCTTGCTCTTTACAGAATTGTCAAGATGGCACAGCATAATGCTATAAGGCCAAACTTGCTCAAAAGAAACACAAGGCTTCACTTCTGGTCAAATGTAAGGGAGATGAGGTTTGGCTTGGACATGAGGCAAAGTGCCTAATATGCATGGTGTGTGCAAGGAATGATCTGGTTAGAGAGAAGTTTAAGGAAGTTGCATTGTCATGTATTATCAGCATTGACTTCCCATGATAATAGTTTTAACTCTGAATTATGGAATGTATTGGCAACATAAAGGTGCCAAGGTAGAGAATCTGAAGAGGCCTTTCCTTTACAGGTAAAAGGAACTAAAGTAGTAGAATTTCAAATTTGCAGTTGTTGGGACAGAACAAGTGAGGATGCTTGCATGAAATCTGCTTCTTCACAATGAGCCAGCTAATAAAAATGTGAACAACGGGCAGTGAAAATACCTAGAAACTAGGGAATCCAACGTATAGTCCACCAGATGGTGTTTCCTTCTTTCACTTTAAAAGGGCCTGAGCTGTACGCAGGGCAGGCCCACTCAAATGGATGCTGAGTAGTGACAATCCGTTTTCTATCAACTGCTTCAAGTTATAGCGGGAGATGCATGCACTTTGTACAGGTCCAAGAGATTTCACACTTCATTCACAACACCTGAAAAATACATCTCTAGAACAAACATAGAAGTTTTCTTAAGTAATGTCTTTTTACAAATGATAACATGAGTAACTGAACTTTGAATTGCTTCTGAAGCATCACAGTTGCTACAGGTATTGCAATTCAGTATGAGGAATACACGTTTGGGGGTGGGGAAGAAAGGGCAAGCATGTTAACTTTCCCCCTCCTCAACCATGAAGGAGGATGGTGTGAAGCAGGTTCCCTTCTGTATCCATGGCAGCTTCCTGCGTGTGTAGGAACCTTGATCTCATAGGGTTCCAAAATGCACAGTGCACCTCCCCACACTTGTCACCTTTTGCTTATTTTTACAATGTAATGTCTCAAGAGTCTAGCTATGGGACTTGCCTTCTTAAGTCTTACCATGGTGTCTTAAATATTGGAGTGACTTGGGCATGGCTTGATCTTCTTTTAAGAGGCAGGGACATTTGTGGCGAGTGAGGACAAAAACAGGCAGAAAGGTCAAATAGTTGGTTACTGTCTGATAAAGTTATCCGTCGGGCCATGGATCCTTCCGTCTTTAATGGAAACAGTAAAAGCAAATTAAGGGTTTTGCATATAGACTTTGTATGTGTAGTTAGGCAAGGAGATGAGCCTGTTGGCTTCTTTTGGACTCTCCTTATGCTATATTCCAACGAGTGACAAGAACTTTGGGAAGGACAGATGAGCAATAAGCTTTGCAAGTTGAAACCAGATCATGGCCAAATGTGTCAGTGAAGGGTTCAACAGAGTTGCTCAAGGCCGCTTCCAGATTTGGGGGCAAAGTGCATTCCGATATTATGCCTATTATACTGATGAACCCCTCAGGCTTTCTTGGCCGTGGTGGCAGCGGCGGTGGTGACAGTAGCAGCAGCTGCTGCCATTTTAATTTCCCAGAGTGCCCAGTGCTGTATCATGTTGGGAAATTAAAATGGAGGCTTACACACCTAGCTGCCTGATGGGGCCCTGTTGGGGTACTGACAGCCCAGAGGCTGATGTAGGATTCCGGGTGGCAATATTGATCCGCAAGCTTTATTTGGGTTCTTTAGTTGTATTTGCTTTCTGTCATCTTCTTTCTTTTTAAGTCTGTTTGGATCATTGAGAGCAGGTTACTTATGAAAGTATTTTTTTGTATTTGAAAGATGCTAAGTGTGGGATGCAGTATGGCTTAGCTGTTGCTGTACTATCAAACTTCAATATATCTAGCTGCATACACTTTCCTTTTATATTTTATCTGTTTAGAATGGTAGTGACTACATATCTCCCTTAAAAGTTCAGCAGCAGGGTTAAATAGCCGCCTTCTTTAAACAAGACGGTAGAAATTTCCATGCATATAACTGGACTTCTATATTTCCTTGAGTTGCAACCATGTGGTTTCATGCTGTACACTTGATGTAACTGAGTGAACCTGCAAGCTAAACACTGATTCTCTCTTGTTCTTTCTGTAGCTTCTTTAGTCTTCCCAGTTCACGCTCCATAACATCAGGAAGATATGTAAATTAGAAGATTTATTAAGGCCAAAACACCTCATGCAGAAGAAATTTAATTGGTGCTTCTACTTTTTTTATGCTTGCAATGTATTGCACAGAAGAGATTCCAAAGCGAGAAGTGATTTGGACAACATTGCCTTGACCAGGTTTCTTGATTAAGTAGACCTCTGATAATTCAACCATAAATTGTTAATTCCAGCTAAATGCATGGCATGCACTAAAACCAAAGAACTAATCTTCTTACACGATGGGTGAAAGAACCCCAAACAAAAGTTTTCCAGTGGCAGACTGAACACACTTGGCATGTGTTCAGCATGAAATAGATGCTGCTTTAAACTGCCATTGTAAATGGGAGCTTGATATGTTTGTCTATAAATTTGGCTTTGGGTCTGTAAAGTAACAGTGTGTCCTAATTATGCTTCATAGACAAAAGTCCCACTCCTTATAACTTCCTTTTGTGGGACTAATAACAACTGCCCAATGTATTTCAAATTGGGGCTTAAAATACCAAATTTTAACTATCCCTAACCTTCCCATGAAATTTTAGAATCTTTTAGCGCTAACTGTTTTGCAGAGGTTTCCCCTATATAAAATGTATTGTCAAGGTATTTTCTATGGAAGGAGAGTCACTAGTTTCCTAAAAGGTGCCTAATTTGATAGAGGGAGGCTCCTCCTTGACCCATTTTCTTCTCCTTCCTTATGTATTTACATCTGTTTGTTGTTACAGGAAATGGCTGGAGTGCCCCCAATCTTTTCCTATCTGCAAATAATAAATTGAACTTGATTGTGAAACCATTTTAAAAGGACAACTGATTGGGGAGGGGAAGAGGAGCCAGGAAGCATGTGCAAAGGGATTGCCATAGTGGAACTGAGAGGGTTGTGTTGTTGCCCATGCTCTCCTTTTAGCAAACAGGGTTTATTTTGTAACACAAAGGCCTAAATTCCTGCCCTGTTCAGAGATAAGATCTAAAAAGACAAGTACAACACCTAGGAAGCAAAATAATGTTAAACATTCCATTAACAAGCTGTTACTTGGCTATCTCATTGTGTTAAGACAGAAAGCTATGTGGACAGGGACCGATATGGGCTTTGGTGTAATTTCTTTATATTTTTAGCAAAATAAGTGAAACACATAAATAAAATCAACACGTATTGGAAAGGCAAAATGTGAGAACAATTGCTGTATTCCTACAGTATTCCTAAAATGCAGCAGTTGGCTCAATTTTCTCCAAATTTAGCAGTTCTCTGGGGGGTCATTCACAGCATGAACTGGCCACTCTTCCCCATTCTTCCTGACTACGGGTGGGAGTTCCCACCAGTAATTCCAGAGAGAAATTCCTGTTAATGGCCAAGCACCCAGTGTCTCAATAGCTGCTTACTTTCTTAATCTCAGCCACCTTTCTTGGTATCGCCCCGAAATGTCTGAGGGGTGCAAGCTCTATGACTGTATAGCAACTGTTTCCAGAGTTTTCATGCCCCTGTGCCCTTAGATCTTGATGAGCACGAATTCAAGGGGAGATGTTGTTTTGTGTCGTGAGGGCTACAAGGAAGGCACCAGAAGATGAAGGCAGCAGCTGCAGTGTTTTACAAATAAGAAACAGCCTGAATTCTGTTAGGTAGGTGACAGAAAGTGGTGTAAACATGGGGTGCATAGCTCTGGTTGTTTCTCCCGGCCCAGCCTGGTGCTTCAAGAGGGTATTTTTGCAACACCCTACTGCTCATGCTGGCCAGGCAGGACAGGGGAACGTGTCTCTTTGCAGTGCCAGCTTCCAGCCTAGCGAGACCAAGAGGCCCAGATCAGGTCTGTTGCCCTCACTTGACAGCAGCATTGTCCACACAGGATCCTGCACTGGGCTGCCCTCAACACTGCCAGAGATGCCACCCCACGTGCAGTTTTGGGAAGCACACTGGGGTGCTCATTGACAGGGCTCCCCCCATGAACAGCAGAGCTCCTCAAGCCAGAGCCCCAATGTAGGGCCACCTCCACCCCATCTGAACAAGTTCCATTACGGCGGATCAGGGGGGTGGGTTGCTCTCCTGATAGCTCAGTTGGTGGAGCACGAGACTCTTAATACCATGTGTTTGAGTCCCATGTTAGGCAAAAATAAATCCTGCATTGCAAGGGGTAGGATTAGATGATCCTTGGGGTCCCTTCCAACTCTATGAATATACTGCATATATTCCTATTATATAGTATTCCCATTATTTAATACAGTAAATATAAACAATCAACAGAGTTCAGCACCATTGCCATTCTCTGATCAGACTGAAAGAAACTGCAGAGATGTGATTCCGGGAAAGAAGAAAAAACACAGACACAATATTTCAAGTACATTTTTATATAACGAAACAGGAGGGGTCACCCACATTAAAAACAAAAAAAAATGTTTTCCTATTTTAAAAATATAAACAGTCAAGTCACAGTTTGTGATCAAAGAAAAGACAGTGCTTTTGGTCCCATAAAGAGAAAAGCAAGACCAAGGACGTTTTGTTCCAAGCTTTCGCTGAATAACTAGACTAGAGAAACTCCAACCGATTTTGCAGTTTAACATGCTGCATAATTAAATTCCTCGGTTCTTAGCTTATTTCCTATGTATCAGCACCACTCCTATGCTGCCATGCTGGCAAGGTACTGCTTTTGAGTTCTTAAGCACTAAGCATAACATTCACAGTTTGGAGGTTTTTTTGGTAGCTTTCATGTGCTTTCCTGACGTATTCCAACACTTGCTGCAATGTACACCTGCCAGGTGTGCTTCAGGGCCTCTTCACGCAACCATCAGGCATGTGGTTACCACAGGAAGAGTTTCTGAGAGTGCCGTGTGAGCAAGCTGAATGGAAGCATGCACACTGTGGCAGAAACAATGGCTGCTAACATAATGCAGATTTTGTCTCTTGAGCGCCTACAGTGTTGTACCCACATCCATCTGGCGATAGGTTGGGAACCAGAATATCACCTGTGGTTTTTCCATAGCTACTGTGTTCCACAGCAGCTGTGCAAAAGATCCCTTATTCACATTCGATCTTCACATTGGTGTGACTTTTAGCTGAGTCTTTAAAAAGACTTTATGCATATATTGCACTATTGATCCTTCTGTCCCTTAGCATTAGGTAGGGAGCACCTCAGTAAGCACAGTTTGGGGGACCATGAGCAGAAAGAGCAAAAATAGTCAATAATGAAGCTGACTGTGAGATTTTTACTATGTGCGAAGGGGCATCATTTGGTGCCAAAGTGTGTATCTGGGGCCATCTTCACCCTCACGTCATTCTTTAAAGGTAGGCCCAATGTGGTTGCACAAACGGCTTTTAAGGATTTGGGGCTAAAACATTTAAGGGCTGCCCCTATTAATGCGTTTAACTGGAGAAAGTTTTTCCAAAATGCTAAAGACAATTGGCATAAGCACATGCACATGTGATAAATGCACCTCTGCTGCAGCATTGACCAGGTGTGGGATTCTTGCTGCAGAGTTATTTATTGATTGTTACACCAAGTGGGACCAGGGAGAGACTGCTCATCTAGCAATACTGGACCTGCAGTAAGTATCTGTACCTATTCCCTTATCTCTCCTTTCAACTGCTTGCTGCAGACGAGAGCTGCCAATGTGACATTGATCTACAGTCTCCTTGTGGTATCCAATCACAACTGAACTATTTTTGCTCCACTGTACCCTTCAGTGTTATAGAATCTGAGCCTATTTCTGTGCACAGCTCAGCACTGTGCTATTGTACATCTTCCTGCTGAAACAAGGGTTTGAGCTTTCAAAGACAGGGCTCTGTATGCTTTTTAACATTAAATCAACATGCTCAAGTTAATATGAATGCCGCATCAAGAAAAGCTAAAATCTGTGAGAAGCTTGAAAATGAAGCGTTATCACAGCTTATTTTGCACAACTTATTTCTGCTTTTGTGGGAGGGCAATTCTAGTGATCCTCTGCATCACTAGAAAACCTGCTTAGCTTCTGAGGAAATCTTATGTTCAGATTCCCACTTAGACTTAGTGACCTTGGCTTGCAACATTCTCTCAGCCTAACCTATAGGATTGTCCCAAGTATAAAAACAGAAAGAACTATGTGGGCTGCTTTGAGCTCTCTGAAGGAAGCACAGGATAACTGATTTTATCATTAAAAGACAGGGAATATATCTATATAAATAAAAATCTAATAGAACTACAGTGGTACCTCTACTTACATTCACCTCTGGTCACGTATCCTTCGGGAGACGTACGCGGCAAACCTGGAAGTATTTTTCCGGGTTTCGCCGCATGCACAGAAGCAATCTGGCCTACCGCCGCACGTGCATGCACAGAAGCGGTCCCTCCAGTTGCGGAAACCTTGGGATCCAACTGGAGCTCCGAAACAGATCCCATCCGCAACCGGAGGTACCACTGTATTGTCTATATCAGTCCTGAACTACATGGCCCATCAAACCAAATACAGATCACCAGAGATGGTGTCCCTCCACAACAACAATTTTAATTGCCTGCCAGCAACTATAATTGTAAGAGCAATGAGAATTATTTGGTAAGCTACAATACATGGCTGGGGGTACTATGTTCAACTGTGTGAGTCACAAGTTGTATGGGTGTATTTTATGTCCTTTCATAGGGCTAGAATCTTATTTTAATTTTTTTAATGAAAAAGATTCTGGGATGGTGAATTCTGCGCCATTCCACAGTTCTACGGCATAACTGTGGAAGTGTGGCTACAGCATCCTTCTCCAATGCTATGTGCAGAAATAGTGGCCCCCTTCCCATAGATAAGAGTGCCAGAAGCCAACATTTTGTTGCTCATCCAACCTCATTAGCAAGCGTATTTCACCTGCATCAACACAGGCCTGCCCATTTCTTGCATTTAGGAATAAGGCACCAAGTACTGGAGGACTTCACAATTATCTACTCAGATGAACTTTGCATGATGCTTGCAGTATTCATTCAGAGCTGGATTGCATGACCAGATACAGGTATGCTTCAGCTGAGCATGTCATTGTAAAATAAACCTAATACAGGATGGTGATGGTGTGTATACTAATGGTTAGCTCACTTGAATTTGAGCTGTCAGCCCTGACAACTGGAAAGGGAAGCTTGCTCCCTACATAATTTTAAAAATGAATCATTTTAAATGCTGCCCCACCTTCCCTTTTTGCGAAATGTGACCCTTGAATAACTTTCCTGCAATCTCTCCTCTAAGGACAACTTCCTATGAACTTGTCAAAAAGACCTCATGGCGAAGAAGCCAGAGACACAGTGTGAAGAAAAGTTCCAATGTTTTAAGAATTGTTCCGTAGTCCAGTAGGGTTGAAATCTGATGAGCACTCCAGTTGTCTTTGATTTCAGAGTCGGTGAGCAGGGAGAAAAGTTTAAATTGTTCAGCAAAGGTAAACTCTTCTTGTAGCACAATTTCACTAAGGTTGAAGCCCAGCTCACACACCTTTATCCAAGTGGTGTTCTATTTTATCAACGCCTGGAAAATGTCTTCATGCCAGCCCCCATCTAAGCTTAGTCTGAGCCTAGCTGCATGCCATTAGTCTACTTATCCCTACAACTAATTTTCGGGACTCATTCACGGCTCAGTAATGACGTACAATAGGTTAGCTTGTGCAGGAGACCACAATTAGTGTCTGAATAAAAACAAACTATCCTACTGTGTACACGAAAGAAAGAGGAAGCTCCCACTCCTTCCTGGAATAAGGCTTGATTTGTATTTCTAAGCATAGCACATAGCCCAGTCTGCTAAATGCTGATCCCTGAAGTTGTGTATTTCAGCTGCTTGTAGATCAGGATTTTGTTTTGTGTGTGTGTTTTTTTTAGTTTTCAATCTCTCTTAGAGTGTGGCCATATCAAAACAAAGGTAAGAGCTGTTTGACAGTGGAGCAGTCTCCCTTGGGAGGTTGTGGACTCTCTTTCCTTGGAGGTTTTTAAAGCAGAGGTTGGGCGGCCATCAGTCATGGATGCTTTGGCTGAGATTCCTGCATTCCCTTGTTGGGGTCCCTTCCAACTCTATGATTCTATGAAAAAAGGCATGCAGGGTTGCAGAAAGAATTTTAAAAGGTAGAGAGTTAAAGGTTTCAAAAATAGGCAGTGCTTCTTATTAACAGCTCTACTGACATCTGAAATAGCCTTTGGAACTAAGTGGCCCCATGGTGCTACACAGAAATCAGTCAATCTGAGGAACAGGCTGTAATGGTGGACAAGTGTTGTTGCTTTCTTCTTGCCTCTGATTATCACTGCCACCCATACTGCTGGTCTGCCCAGCTTCTGGGATCTCATCTTCACTGTACAGGTATTTGAATCCATCATAGAATTCATCAGGCTGCATGTCATCTTCATGGGTTTTGGCTCTGAGAAGTATGAAAGCTGATGGGCCTGGCCAGCTCCCTCTGGCTCCTGAGTTAATCTGTGTTGTTTGCTTCACTGTGGAATAACAGCAGGGTAACCTTTTGTCCAAGTGAGTTTGGATGTTTTGGTTTGCAGGGTTGAATATATAAACAGTATTGGATGGTTGGAAGCCCAGGAGGTGCTGATCAACAAGCTCTTTACAGTGGATGAATTGGGTGCTGTCGATCTGTAATGCAATATATAACACAACTATTTTTTTCTCAACTTCTGAAATTATTAGCTGTCATCAATTTTCAGTTCCAGTATCTCCAGCTGTACTAAACTAATGAAGTCAAAGTCTATTTCAGGGGATATGCATAACATGTAGTAGTTTCTCTTGCATATAGCAAATGTGGAGTCTGTGTATATCCTGGCTGGGTTCAAACACAACAAAAAACTATAGTTTGTTTTGTTGTCAGCCTAACACAAACCATGGCTTGTTTGGTGCCCACAAACCAGGATCTGAAGCTACGGTTTGAAGCTGGTTTGCGAACCATAGCTGCATTAACTGTGGCTTGCTGTTTCTGAATTCACAGGCCATTGACAAAAGCACAAAGAGCCATTGCTCTAAGCTGATGCACCACAGACTGAAGTGCACTTATGAAGCACGTCCTGAGCAGATGGGAAAACAAAGGCAGACAAACTGCTCAAAACCACTGTTTGCTCAAACTATAGTGGAAGCTCAGCCATTGATTAATGCTGTGTTTGAACCCAGCACGTGACTTACTGCTGCACAGGAACCTACAAATGGCATTGTGCCAGTGGAGAAAAAGGAAAAAAAAGAGTCACACGGTAACTCCACTCAGATCATTTAAATTCGACTCTTGCACAGAAATATCCCCTAATACTTACAATAGAGCTTTAAGGGGGCAGGGAAAAGTTGCTATGGCAGAAAAGCCAGAGTTACACCTGAAGATTAGTACGGTAGGACAAGGAACTGGAGAGTAAAGCAAGGTTCAAAGTTCTATGCTGTACTGTTCCTCACCTACCCCAGGGTGGTTTCATAGTGCTTTCATTCAGAACACTTGGGACTGCTCTGCCCCCCTTCTTCACAGCAGGATTGCATTGGTGCCTAGTGCCAAACCTAATTACTCTTGAATTCTCTAGGTCCTCATTTAGAGCTTGGCTTGGGGAACTGGAGATAATAATAATAATGATTTTATTATTTATATGCCACCCATTTGACTGGGTTGCCCCAGCCACTCTGGAAAGCTTCCAACGAAGTATTAGAACCTCAAATGTTTTTAAAAAACCTACATGTACAGGGCTGGCTTCAGATGTCTTCTAAAAGTCAGATAGATGTTTATTTCCTTGACATCTGGTGAGAGGGCATTCCACAAGGCAGGCACCACTACTGAGAAGGCCCTCTGCCTGGTTCCCTGTAACCTCACTTCTTGCAATGCGGGAACCACCAGAAGGCCCTCGGATCTGGATCTCACTATCTGGGCTGAACGATAGGGGTAGAGACACTCCTTCAGGTATAATGGGCCAACCAACATGAGGCCATGTGAGTTTTTAAAGTTTGGGGTGTGACAAATTGTCAGAATGAGAACAGTGGTGATGCTCTATTGTTTAGAATAGAGCATCTCTTGAAAGCGTGACCCAAATTAAGTACAATGTCATGGCATTGCATAACCCAATAATGGGCTTGGAATGGCTGCCCTTCATCCGGACCCTAACTTTCATTACACTAACATGGAATTTTGCATCCAGCGGTGGAAAAAAATGCATCCTAACAAAAGACACACCAGCACTCCTGAGAAGTACATGAAAAAACGTACATTAAATGGCTTTAAAGTATTTGTGAAGTTTTTCCATTTTTCCTTTTTCAGTCTTTGTGCTGGCCTCAGGTTTGTGCCGCAGAGGCAGTTTGACTCCTACCTGTGCTTTTTTTAGCAGATCAGTAATTACAGGAAACCAGTCAGGAGTCAGCCTCTCCAACTCTAAGGTGATGATCACCAAAGCCAATGTGGAGCCCTTAAACTGCAATACTTGGTGGCATGCCATACAGTGCTGTAGCTGCTTGGTCAAGAATGCGGCATGGCGGGAAGGATTCCTCTGAGGCAGCCCATTTAGTAGATGGGGCCACTTGGACATCACCATGGCATGGAACTGGAGAGAAGAGAAAACATTTATATCACACACACACATATATATTTAAGCACACACGCACATTTATTTATATTTATTTATATATATACATATATATACATACATACATATATATATATATATATATATATATATATATATATATATATATAAAACAGAACTGAGGTCAACTGTGAACTTTGTACGTTTTCATATGTCATTGACCAGAAGTGCAAACTAATCCTTATTCATGGCAGGAAACCTCTTATGAAGTTTTGTTATTATTTTTTTGTCCTGCTGTTACCATTTGTGTCGTATTTGCCAAATATTGAAATGTTGAAGCTTCTACTGAATGTAACTTAATTCTGAATTCGTTGCATTGTTCGCAATTGTCAATTCAGAAGGTTTTGACTTCTCGTTTGTATAACTGAGTAACAATGATAATTCAAGCCAGCAAACAGGAGAGAGAGAGAGAACAACTGATGATGCTTGGAAGCAGAACTAATGCAATCTCATCATCCTGGTTCTGATCAGACATTTCCCCCCAAACAATCCTAATGCCAGGATGACCCAGGAATCCACCCTTTGCTATAAAGCAGGGTTGGGGACTCTGCAGCTCTCCGGATACTGCTGGACTGTAACTCCTGTCACTGCTGACCACTGGCCAGGCTGGATGGGGTTGATGGGAGCTGGGGTCCAGCCACATTAAGAGAGTCACAGGTCACCCACCCATGCTGTGAAGAGATGAACTCTGAGAGACATTATCACACGACTTTTGCCTTACTATAGCACATGGTAACTTCTTAATGGGGAGTTTTCTTCCGGAAAACGTTTAGCAAATAAGATGTGACTTAAGTGCCAGATCAGAATGATCTAATTTGCCTAAAAATGAGGGTCAAATGTTTTTATGCAGGGTGAGGAGTAAAGAAAAGCTGATCTGAGATGCCCCATTTGTGAAATGTAGCAAAAACTCTGAAAGCTTTTTATGTACAGTATTGAGAGTGCAGATAGTTAGAAATATTTTTGCAGTGTATATTTAAAACAAACGGAACAAATCTCTAGTGGTACAGTATGAGCTCTTTTTAAAAGTCAATTATTAGTTGTCCTTTCAAAATGGGAGTCTACATGGTTTGTAAATCAAACTTATGGAATAGTTGGGTGTTCAAATGGAATTTCAATATCTTGAACAGTAATTCACTTCAAAAGATTTGCAGATAGTTAAGAATGAGTGGTCTGCGAGGCTAACTAGAAGGGAATGTATGTGCACCATTGCTGTTTTCTAGTCTTATTTGGTAAAAACAACAACCCTAGTTTAGCCTTTTGCAAAAAAGAAAAAGAAAACATGTCTAGTGCTTACAATGTTTAAGAAATCGATTGATGTTGCTGTGTAAAGATCCCAGTGAAGTTTATTGAGTATAATTCTTTCCATTCTCACAATCTCAGCTGGAGAACATTTACAACCACTCTGCACTGCAAGCTTCTTTACCGATGGTATTATCTGTTTTAAAACAAAAGGAAAAATAATAATAATAAAAGAAGCCCAAATTCCTATGAAATTTTGTATGGTGTGGTGTGTGTGCGCTACTATCACATAAATGAAATGCAGCCTACTCAACTATCCTCTTTGGGGTAAAAACCAAGAGGTCCTTGAAATAATCCCAATATTCATTGTAGCACCATGTTCTCAGATTTTAATAAAAGTAATTCCCCACCCTTGTGAATTCCCTTATGTATGTGTAAGACTAATTCCACTGGTCATGCATCTTGAGGATGTATGAAACCAACTTGCCTTCAACTTTTTTTGTGTTCTGAAACAATGGCTGGATTCTTCAAGGTTTTTTTCCTCTTGTGATTTGGCTATCTTTATTGCATATTCACCTTCACTTCTAGAGTACTAACCTTAAAGCCAGAGAGGGGGACTTCTGCAGGCCAAGGGCCACATTGATCCACAGTCAACTCTCTGAGGTCCACATGTCAAAGTAGGTGAGGATGAAGTGTACAGTGAATGTGCCCCCGCTTTTTAAAAAGGACCATGCTTGGGGTGGGGTGGGGGGGTGTCTTGAGCAAGTCACACAAAAAACTTTTGACACTCCAGAATCACAGTAGGAGACCTGCCTGAGTAATCAGTAATTTTATAATATGTATAAATACATAAATATAAGGGCTTGGGGTTGTTAATGAACATATTTTTGAAGGATCTTGGGAGGCACAAAAACACTTTGGTATTACAGTAGAGTATCCATTCTGTAAAAAAAAAATGTTTTTTTTTAAATTTCCTTTGGTTTTTTTAAAAAAGGGACAAATTTTGGGGTGGGGCAAAAATACCTCTTGGGGCCTGTGGGTAACAGATTAACCATCCCTGGATTAAAGTTAAGTTTGTGACATCAACTCTAAAACATACACTGAATGAAGGCCTGGCTAAAGTCCATTATGGACATTTCTGAGGAAGTTTACTCCTGAGCTTTAAATGTCAGATCTTGTTCAATAGCAGAGGCCTAATTGTATTCTAGCTTCTACAGTGACTTTGTACACATAGCATAAAATCAGGCCACTAGTACACAGTTTTTCAAGGATTCTTTGAGAAAGGAAACAATTATTATTTAGAGCCTGTTTAACTAAACAACAGAATTTATAAGAACTTTTTGACACAATTAACAATTTAGTGCTCAAAGCAGAGTTCAGGATTCTTCAGCATATCCAATGCAGAAATGCCACTTAATTTATTTATGCAATGTATTTATATCCCACCTACTCTCAAGTCGGGATCCAAGGTGGCTTCCAACATTTTAAAAGCTTCATTATAAAATACAGAGCAATAAAAATGAACTAGTTAAAAAGAATAATCAAAATTCATTACAAGACATTAAAAACCAGCAATTAAAAGGTAGCCCAGTGATAACCTTCGTCTGCATCATGGGCTCTGCCACACTTCTTTATGCCCCATGCCTAGAAAGTACAGGTCCAAGCAGTTTTCTGTTTGCTCCACAATTTCTAAGCATGGGTCCTTTGCCCTGCTGCTTTCCCCTGGAAAACCCGCTATTTAGTGACAAATTGGACCAAACCAGATTGCCATGTGTTCCAATTTAAAGATCAGGTTTTCCTGGGGTAAGCAGTGAGGCAAACAGAAATAAGCACTTTGAAAACTAAGGCCTGTCTGAATAGGAAGGTCTCAGCTTGACGGTGGAAAGATAATGAAGAAGGAGCCAATCTAACCTCTCTTGGGAACGAATTCCACAAAACAGGTGCAGTCACAAAAAAGGCTCTGTCTCATGTCACCACCAACCATGTTTCTGATGTTGATGGGACTAAGGGAAGGTGCTCATTTTAGCACCTGAGCAGGTTTCTATAGGGAAATGCAATCTTTCAGGTAGCGTGGACCCAAGCCTTCAATTGCAACTTGGTGCACTGTTTGCAAGCTTGTCCAGGATACCATGTGGCCATCAAAGCATGGATCGGTATGATTTCATCGGCAACCACCATGCATCAATAGATGCAGCATAGCAATGAGACAGGCAACTGAAAAATGGAGAGTGTATGATCCAAGCAGACTAAGGCAAGTCTGAGAGTGACTTGCCTAGATGTTCTACTGTAGTTTTGCTGCCAAACATCCAACAATGTCACTGTAACCTGATACATTGAAATAAGCATTCATAATGGGTTTAAAACTGACAGGTAGCCTATTGGGACAGACAGGCTCCCTTGGACACAGGTTGCCCATAGACTTTCACAGTGGCTTGAGCCATTCCAACTACACACATCCATAAAAAAGGGTGTGTGTCTGTGAAGATCCTGTACATGTCACTTTAATGGAAGACAAATCCTTCTCTTAGGTTGCCACATTTAAAACATACACACCTCATCTTCTTCATTGATTTTTGCTGCAAGAACCAAGCAAGCTGTTGCAATGCATTGGAGGTATTTTAACTGTGCCTGAAAGAGAAGGGTAGTAGTTTAAAGAAAAAGAATGGAGGAAAAATACCCAACTGGATATATATACATACACACACACACACACACACACACACACACATATTCATGCTTCTGAGTTGCCTCACTGTGGTGCACCAAGCAGTAAGAGGAGTCTATCTGAGTAACTGGAACATGGCAATTTAGCAGCAGTACTCTTCAAAGCTATATAGTGGTACCTCGTTTTGTGACCGCCCTGTTTAGGGTCCTTTTTGTCCAATGTCAGCAGCAAACCTGGAAGTACTGGAATGGGTTACTTCCAGGTTTTGCTGCCCGCACAGAAGCACTAAATCGTGCTTCACGCATGCACAGAGCACTGCTTTGTCAAGCATCCTTTTCGTCAAGCATCTGGGGCTCTGGAACAGATCCCAGACGCAAAAGGAGGTACGATTGTATATGGTCTATGATGGAATCACTTCAAGTAATTAATACAAGACAGAAAGGGCCTGGCATGAAATGTTTAACAGCCACTGCTTTTTTAAATATCAGAATTAGGACAGGGAAGCGAGATCAGTGTTATTCATGCAGAATGTACCTATTCCATATATTCCCTTTATTTACATGTTAATCAAAGCACTTGGATGTGTTTCTGCCCTAGCTCATGCTAACACTGATGGAGAAGCTCGGGTCACACTTGGAGCTGTGGTATACAAACAGCTTACAATTTAAAGCAGCCTTCATGGGGTACCAATAGGACTGCACTGCACATCTGGATCCAGCTCTCTAATATTAGATGAGTGCATGCTGCAGCCCAGCGAAATCCCCATTATGTTTTCCATTGATAATAAAAGAAATAGGGTGAGGCTGAAGCTCTTTACCTTCACTGATGCCAACAACCGATTAAAAAAGCTGACAGCCAGAGCAAACGTTTCGGAGCAAAACTGGAAGAGCAAACTCGATTCCCTGATCCACAAAACAGCTTTCTCATAATAAAATGGAGATATGTCTGTGCCCTAAAATGGAATAATGGGGTTGGTTAAAACAAACACAATAATTTGGGATCTGCTGAAGTTTAAAGAACATAACTGAGAGCGAGGCTAGAAATATATTTTGACAGAGATTTTGCTTTAGCTTCTCATTGCTCACTGTAATCATGTATTAATGTCTAGATGGAAGAGTTTTTGTTAAAGACAAACAGTCTCCTACCCAAGTGTAAGAGGGTGGTTCACAGGTGCAACTACTGAACATGAGAACAGAGCTCTTTGTTTTTACCCAGGCACAGTCTTTTTACTTGTTTGGAAGGATTCTGTTGCTAAGTAAAAATCACTAAATGTATCCCAGACTACAAAATGCCCATCTGTATAATACAAAGTGCATGGTGGTAGACTGTATGGGTGCATGTGATGGGACTGGTTCCCTACCCACTAGAGCAAACCAATTTATATTCATTTTATATGAAGGAATTATAATCAATTTTTGAGGAACTCTTCTTTATCTCCCTACCCCACTCAAACTGACTAAATAAGGTTGCCAATCTAAGGAAATTACTGGTCAAAGGTTGAAAAATGCATGCCACGTGGCTCTCCAACTTCATGAACCACAGTTCTTTTCTATGAAGAGCATACCTTCAGTGCGAAACCATGGAAGACTGGCACCTTCCAAGTCTCTGTCTCTCTTGCTAGAGCATGCTCCATTGCCAAGGCAAGTTTCTGGCTCTCCGGAGGTCCTGTGCACTTCATAGCAGTTACTGAAGAGACCGGCTTCCTGGTGAGGAACCACTACCTTACAACCAGAAAACAAAATAAAACTATTACTATTCTTTCTTACAGAACTACATGGGTCTGCACGTAGACTATATAAGTTGAGGCTCTAGAACCATTTTGCCAAGTACCTGTACATTACAGGTGTGTTTTGATGACCAAACTCTTGGCAGGCAGAAAATATTATCTAGACAGGTCACTATATCTACTAGACATGGTGACTAATAATTCTGGCTAGTTCTAACCTCAAATGCAATGTGTCATGATTAAGCAACTGAACAGACGGCTACTCTTTTGTTTTTTGTTTTAATCACCTTCTGTTCTGGCTTCTTTTTTTAACCTTCTTTTTTCATGCTTCCTGGATGAAGCCTATCCTTGGTGGGGACCAAAGAATGTGATACACCCACTATAAGGAAGGCACTTTAAATTACTTCACATGAAACTATTTCCAGGTGTCAAGCTGTGTGCATTTAGCAGCTCACACTCCAAAATGGACCATTTCCTCTATGTGTCAACACAAAGCCACTCCCACAAATAGGGGTGGTGACATGGAGAGAAGTGCTCTGTTCACACAGGGAGCTGTGGCAGATAAAGAGCTCGCCATTTAAAGCAGCATTCATGGGGTATCAATCATAATGTCTACTGGCTCAGGCACACAGGGAAACACAGCCAACTAACACACTTTTCCATTGCACATGGAGAACTTCAAATCTCTTCTTTGGTTAGGGAGACCCACGACTTACGTACCGGTATTCTACAATTTATATCTCGCACCTTCAACACTAGCATGATCCCAGAGCGGATTACAGAAATGTAATAAAAGCAATAAATAAGGCAATACTTAAAACAGAAAAAGCATACAAAAACTAAAAGCGGACTCATTTTGTGAGCCCTTGCCATAGAGGCAAATAATTTGTTCTTAAAAAACAAACAAACAAAAACCCTGCACAAACTAAATCTTTAGAGAATGTTTTTTAGGATTATGTATATGAAGCACTACAGAAGAAAATTAATTCTCATGGGTGTGAACAAAAAGTGCCTGTGAACTTGTGCTTCTCTATAACTTTGATTTCAGCACATTTGTTTTTACATGTGCACACACATATAAACTGACATGCATTCCCATGGCCAACCACACCCCAATCTTGCATGCCAATTTGAGAACTGGCCAGAATGGTAAACATGGTTCAGTGCAAATGTCAGACATCTCAGAAAAGTGACATCTCAGAATGAATAGCATGGTGCTAATCAAGATTGGACAATACATTTGAATGACACGTGTCTTGTGCACACAAAATTATGGATGTACCTTCAAACTTGCAAAGAACAAAAAATGAAAAGATGACAAAGGAGGCTAAGTGTACAAAATCATGTTGGATGTCTCACTCAAAGTGATCTAGCAGGTGTCCTGGATGGGTGAGAAGTGTGTTTAATTATCTGATCATGCCACATCTTCTGGGATTTTTTTCTCCTCCCCTTGTGAAATTCTAATGTATATACGCAGGGGGCACTTTTTCCTATTAAATTCTAAACCAACAAGATCCTTCACACAGCAGGATAATGAGAGATCAGATGATGTCGCACATGTCAGGACTCCCTTCAAAACAACAGCTCTGCAACTTTTTGTCTAGACGGATGAAAACAGACAAACAAGCAGTGATTACGTCACACACAGAGTCACATGCCCTATGGTACCCTACCTGACCTTGCAAGTTCTGGATCAGGAGACAACAGAGACAAGGTATGTTTCCCCTTCCCTCGAAAGATAGAAGAAGCAAGGGCTGGTGAGGGTGTCCACAGGAGAAAGGCCTGTGGGCAGCTAAAGCAATGTAATGAAGCATTATGAATGGCATAGACTCATATGAGAATGGACTGGAGTCCATTTGTACAACACTGCATTTACAGTGCCAGAGGATCCCCATGACTATTTGATTGAGGTGTGACTAGAAATTGTGTTAACTCATACAGAGGTTGTTGGGCTCCTGACAGGGCTTCTCAACAGTGGAGAGCTTCCAATTTTCCAGTTAGCACCCCCCTTCAGACCTTCATGCCAAATGCACTAAAGCAAGGGATGGAATGGGATGGGGTGGGGTGGAGTTGCTCACATGCCCATCCCTTCAACCTCTACACAAATAATTGTGCAACAGAATTTTCCGCTCTCTCCTCATGTACCCCCAACTTTTTGGACAAGATTTGGGGACAGTGCATGGCACACATATGGGGCATGGAGGAATTACGTTGCAAATGTGGAAATCATACTGCTTGCACAACCGTTTCGTTGACTGTCACCAAAATGAGTTCTAATAATTGCTAGGGCTTAAGCCCTGTTCATGTAAAAACAAACAACCCTGTATTTTTGCCCAAGGGGTATTTTATATGCATTTCTCTTCACTGGATTACATGCAGGCTCAAACTGTGGATGGAGCAGGGGCACAAATGCAATCACTAGTGTGGGGCAGGAAATTTTATAGTGCTTCATTCACTTTCTAAGCCACTCTAATTGGCATTGGAAAGTTTTCAGGGCGGAGGGAATCCCTATAATCACAGGCAAGCCCCATCCCCAACATCTCTGTGCATTTCGTGTGAACACCTGTAGTGAATTTGTAATGTTCATTTGAACACACTTATAAATCCTCCCAGTCGAGAGGTTCCAAGAGTGTTCAACAGAACATGCTTAGAAACCCTTTTCAGACCTTCACACTGGGGACAAGGCTTGCATCGGCCCCCATTCACATTTTGAGCCCTTCAATGTTCAGCTGAATGCCTGAACATGGCTTAAATTGCCAGGTTTTGTACTGCACCTCTCTCCTACTGTACAATCAGTCTCGGAACAGAAATCTGTGTTTCTGGAACACTGAGGTGCTGGGGTTAAACACACTGCATGAAACTGGACCCAAAATTAATAAACAAAGGACTAGCCCAATACCACAGGTCCAAGAGGTTGCAGGGAACAGAGGTTGTTGCAGCTGTTGAAAAACATTGTTCAAATGCTGATGTATGCAGACTGCTACATAAAGTACAAAAAAGTCCACAGTAGCTTCTATAGAATCCTAAGTTTAGCAACAAATCAGAAGCACTCAAAGATTTGTTACCACCTTCAAATTTGTTACTCAAAAATTAGGTTAGAGCAAGGTTGTCCCAGCCTCCTCAGCCTGAAGAATTAATGGCTGCCCTTTTCGCCACTACATTTGGGGATGCACCTGGCATAATATCATGAAGTGGTTTGCTGCCCAGGCTATAAAAGGCTTGCAACTGATCCTAGATGCTAACAGATCATAAGCTGTGCCTAATATCAGAAACCTACAGGTGAGGAACCTTTTTCCTTCTGAAGGCTGGATTTCTTCATAAGCAACTTTTCAGGGTCTGCAGCCAGTTGTGGACAAGGCCAAAGGCAAAGATGGATGTGGTCTGAGGGGAAAGTTGGGTGGAGCAATACTATTACATGTTTATAGTAGTCTACCTTTCAGCCATGCAAAGTCTGATGTTCCTACATGCATGTCTCTGCATCCAAGCAAGGAGCTCAAGGATACAGTCCAGCCAACAAAAAGCATGTGAGGGAAGAGTGAAAAAATGACAGTGAGGGGTGTGGCCTGAGGAGAGGAGGTGTGGCTATCCCTTTAAGTAACCACAGCTAAATTTGACCTGGAAAATAACACAATTGAAAACCATCTTCCCTCACCCAGAGAGGCTCACCTGACACCTTCCTTTATGTTGTTTGCGTAATAGCCAAAAACCTTTTAAAATAACTTCCCCACGCTTTCTAATCCTCTGCAAAATTATTTTAATGCTGTTTTGTTTTGCAAACCGATTTTATGTTGCTGTTTTAGATGGTGATGTTTTAATGTGTACCCCCCTCCTAGATTTATTGTAAACTTAAATGAAATTAAGCTGGCCGGGTGACTTCGTTGAAGGGTACGGGATGAATATCCTCAAGAGATATTCCCATCTGAGTGCGCCACTGCAAAAAGTTGGCACTTCTCATAACTTAGAAGCCTTTGTTTACAAATACGGATGCGTTTCCTAAGTAAAAGGTCACAAACTGTGGTTCTCCTCCATGTATCACTGACATCGGGCACATCCTGTCTTAAAACCTCAAAAAACAGCCTTATACAACAGGGAGAGAAGAGACAGGAAAACAAAAAAAGGCAGGAAAACAGACGGCTGATAACCACACGACTGGCCTCCTTCCGTTTTCACGGAAGGAAACAAAACAGACGACGCTCGGATCACATGACTGGCTGGCACTTTAAAACAAAACACACACAAAAGTGCCCAGCTTTTGGAAAGCAAAACTCCAGGCGAACGAAAGTCAAGGGAAGAGATCGACATGGCTAGAGGTGACTACCAGAGTGCCAGCCCCAGATCGGGACTTGGGGGAGGGGGGCACATCTGTCGGTCTCCAGAGAACGAGCCTCCTCCTTCCCCTCCCTTCTGGTCCGATGGGCTCTTACCTCTCTGCCCTTGGCGCTGGGGGCGCTTCTCTCATGCTGTTCGGCTCCGCGTCGCAAGCAAAGGCTCGATCCGATGGGAAGAGGAGGAGGACGAGACGCCTCCTCCGATCATAGTTGCAGCTGGTGAAGTTAATGGGCCCTGCTAAGTTCCAGAAGTCCGGGTGGAAGGAGCAGCGTCCTCCTGCTTCTAAACCCAGGGTGGAAAATAATAATACAATAATAATAAAGTAGCTTTAAAATATATTTGTTGGCTCGCCGATGCGCCGTTTGCAAGGTTCCCCTCTCCGAAAGCGCAACAAAACGGCTGGGAGAGTCCTTTCTTTGTGGGCGGATTCAAACCGCGGCAGGCTCCGCCTCTGGGCTTGGGGGTTGCTCACAGCGACAGCGCCTGTCCCCCGGATGGGTCTTGTGGGGGGTGGATGGGGAGATCTGTCTCAGGACGTGACGCCGTGCATGAACCTCCAATGTGGGGGCGGGTGGGGATCACTGGGCCAGGCGGATTCAACCCGCGTGCGCCTCCTGGCTGACTCTGGAGCAGGATCACCAACAACAGCTGAGCGTCGGCTCCTCTGCTGCCCCAGCCTCCTGGGGGATCGCTGGCCCGCCCCCAACAGTAACAATATGGCCTTTGTTTGGACTGTTCTTGGAAGAGAAAATTCCCAGTGATCTTTCCTCTAGGAAGAAGGGGGAAAAGGCAAGGATTCTGGCACATTCTTCTCCCTCTCTCATGAGACTAGAACTCAGGGCTAAGCAAAAGCACCATGAACAAAAGTTCTTCTTTACAGAGGAAATTTGTTCCCCACAAAATCCACCAGCTTGGAAGGTTTTAAAAGAAGATAAGTTCATGGAGGGCAATGGCCATGTTCTACCTCCCCTGGTGGAGGCAGAGTGCCTCTGGATGTTAGTTGCTGGGAACCGAAGTGGGGAAAGCACTCTTGTGCTCAGGTCCTTATTGCAGGCTTCTCTGAGGCATCTGGACTGGCCAGTGTGAGAACAGGATGCTGGACGAGATGGATCTTCGGCCTGATTTAGCAGGACACTTCCTAGGTTCTTAAGCAATTCACTATGAAAATTCATTGGAATGGCATACTTGCCCAAGCCCAAGACTGAGTTCTTATTCATACTGCAATTCTGGTGGCGAGATAGGAATCCTTTCTATAGGCAAAACAATTAAATGTATAGTGTAGATGGGGTCTACTATTGTGTCAATAACAAAAAAAAAATCATACTTTTTTTTTGGGGGGGTGGTCCCCAAAGTGTTCCCAGAAAAATAATCAAATCATATATAAAGAAAATGCAAATCTTGAGAAAAATTGGTAGATTTCCGTTTAAAGGGTGAGAGATAAAGTAGTTTTACAGTAGTAATCATCTTAATAGCTAAAGTAACTTAAGTGCATAAGCAGAGTGCTGCTGAACTGGACCAAATGCCTATTAAGTCCAGCATTCTGTTCTGACAGTGGCCAATCTTGGGAAGCCCCAAGCAGAACATGAGTGCAGAACATCTAGTGTAGACCACTAGGAGTCTTAAAGGGGTAGCAGGTGTTTGTTTGACATAATCAGGTCTCACCAAATTCCAGAATACTTTCATTTGGTGATTAACTTGTCCATAAACAAATGGCCCCACATATTTGGCCAAGCTATTTCTTCTGGAAGTATGTTCTTTGAGCATGTGAAGATTCTTATTCCAAACACAAATAACAAGATGGGGCATGAGACCTGCATGAAGAATCTTTGTTAGACAATTTGTGAATTGTCAAGTAGCACTCTACCTGGATCCATAGCAATGGGTTGCAGCGCTTAAGGCCATCACATATGCAATAACATTCTCATTTTCCCACACACGCTCCAACAGTGGCACTCAGTAGAAAGCCCTGAAATGGAGCATATGGTCCACATATCGATGTACGTGCTTGGTTGGTACATTTATGAACATTTATTTTATATATATATAAGACCTTAAACTTTTTATTACAGTTCTCACAAGTTATGCGGCAATGGGTGCAACTTTCACTGACGTCATGCATTTAGCATGTTGTGCGCAACCAAGATCCACTGTTCAAACTCTGGGAGTGTGAAACCTGGGTGAGGGTGCGAGTTTTGGAAGGCAATTGTTGTAGGTAGCAGATTACACATACACACACAAAAGGAAAGGGGTTTCCTCTCAGTGGTAGCAGGACACGCATTGCAAGAAGGTTCAGTCACACGCATCTCCAGGTAGGGCTGTGAAAGACCCTGGAGAGCTGCCCACCTGTGCAACAGACAGTTCCGAGTTACACGGTGCCTACAAGCCTTACGTGGCTTCAAATCAAGCGGCACAAAACACCTGCCCGCCATTTGACGCGATGGACGTTGCTCAAATACTCGCCTCCCCCGAAAGTTTTTGCTCCAACTGCTTCGGACACCATCCGGAGCTGGCCGAGCACATTGCAACGAAGGCAGTAGAATGCCTCTCCTCAGCACTCGAGCACACTTTCGGCGGCTTCCATAGCTCAGCTGCTCGCGGACTGCCAGCTTGAATGATTGAGACCCAACAACGTGACCCGAGCGCATCCACACGTTCTCCTCCCCGACGCCCCTCTTCCTCCTGGTCTCCCGCGTACTGCGCCGCCGCTCTGCCTTCCTTTCCTCCCATTGGCCACATTCCCACTCCAATAGCCGCCGGGCGCCGGAGCGGCCGCTTCCTTATTGGCTGACAGGCCTCTGCATGACGCAGGCTGAGGACCGGAGGCGGGGAGGAGCGGGGAAGGGTGGGCTGCTCCCGCTGTCATCCCGAGTCGGCGCAGGCGCACTGGGGCCGGCTATTGTGTTAACCATTATTGTAGCGAAGCGGACGGGCTGCCGCCGGCCTCCTGTTCCCTCAACGCCCCGCAGTCCCGGGCCGGAGCCCCTCCAGCCCCGCTGAGTCCAGCGCAGGCAGGCAGGCAGGCAGGCAGGCAAGATGCCGGTGAGAGACCGCGCTCCCCCTTTCCCTTCCCCGGCGCCTCGGCCCCTTCCCCGCCCTCCCTGCTTCCCTGCGCGCTGCGGGTCCGTTGCTAGGGGCGGCGCTGGCGGAGAGCGAGGCTGGGCGCCGGCGGGTGAAGGGCCGGGAGGGCGGCGGGCTGCAGGGCTTCTGCGGGGGGCGGGCGGTTCTGCAGGCTTATGGGCCGGGGGCGGCGGCTTCGCATGCATTAAACGTGTAGTTGTTGCTGCTGCTGCTGCTGTTAATAATGTGTACCTTACAGGAGTCAATAACATCTACCTCACCTATTCTATTATTATCTACCTTATGTGTAATATCTACCTTACAGCGGATTTTTTAAAAAGAAAAAGCCACCTACAGAACCGATTGGAAAATTCGCAGTAGAAGCATGTGGGCTGTTGTGAATATTACATATGTATGTGTGTTTGTGTATACATGCATACATATACAGTGCTTTTTTCTGGGGGGACGCAGGAGGACGCATACCCTTAAACATTTTGTGAATCTTTGTACTTTTGTCCATTTACTGTATTTATTTTCCCCGATGTGAACAATGAAATGGGGATATTCTTGAATCAAAATGAGAGTACCCCTAAACCTTTTTTTTAAAAAAGCACTGTACACACACAAATATATATATATATATAGTGCCCTGGGGTGATGACTTAGGTGCTGCTAACGCAGCCATTTGACTTCACATCATTGATGACTCTCAAGACAGATGGATGCCAACCATATATGTATGTATGTATGTATGTATGTATACTGTTCATTGGGCCTGGGCCCTGAAGGCAGCTCTCAGATGTGAGATCCCTGCAATATGAAGCCGATTGAAAATCCAGAATGAAACCATCATGCGATTACTTGTTGTGATGCTGTGGATAGATGTACCTCGCTGAGCAGGGCCTTTCCTGAAGGCAGTTTTCAAAACAAGGTTTTTGCGGATTGCGGCCATCTTTAAATATGCAATAAAATCATGTGATTATTTGTTGTGATGTTGTGGGCATATGCCATACTGGGCAGGGACCCTTGAAAGGTAGCTTTCAAAATGAAATCCACAATAAAATTGTGTGATGTCGTATGGTGATCACAGTCAATGCCTTCATCCTTAAGGCAGAGCAAGTTTTGGTATTTACTACTGTGTGCATTGGTGACTGTTATCCTGTGTTGAATTAAGCCCTGACTCAGTTTTGTATGTTGGGGAAGTCTGTGGAATAAGTGTTTTCTGGGAAATGTGATTGCAAAAATAAAAGTAAAATATATTTAAAAGATGATCCCAGAAATCAAATTTAGCTGGTAAAAATCATTGAAATCTCCTCAGGTTGACTTAGTATGGCTTATGTTAATTTTGCTTGCATTAGAATATCATGCCTTATACCTACATCAGTGCTGTGAACTTTCACTGAGGCTGTTCATTTGCTTTTTTTGAAGCAAAACCAAGATTTTTTCTGTTGTTACAGATGTCACAATGTATGTGTAGTTGAACTTAGCGCTGAGTCAGAGCCTTTTAATGCATTCTGTTGTGTCTAAGTAAAAGCCTTTTGATGTGTTTGTGATTTCCTTGCTGTGAAGTCATATGCATCCTCTGTAAAGCTGTAGCAACGTGTATGCTGTTCTACAGCAAGACTTCCTAGGCAGGTTAGCGTGAAAGTCTAGACATCAGAGTTGTCTCAAAATTGGTTAAACTGTGGCTCTCTAGGTGTTGCTGGCTTTTAATCCCCCATCATCCAATGGGGGTTATCACCATCCTAACAGTGGTGACTGGATTTGATGTGAATTGTATTTAGCAACATTTGGGTGGAGTGTGGGTTTTGACTGCTGATAAGTAGGAGTGGTCAAAGGGTTTACGAATGCACACACACACACACACACACACACGGAATTTTGCAGGACCCTCCCAGATGGCACCCACCAAAGTGGATGCAAGCACATAGGTAAATATTAAGGAGCGGATGAAAAACGTTCCCAAAAGCTGCTATTGCTTTTCATAGAAGAACCATTTGTCTATGCCTTTGCTCAGATTTATGATTCTGAGATATGTAATATAGAGAACCAGGCCTTTGGCTGGTTGACATCTGATGCCCTTTTGAAGGGGGAAATTATTGGATTGTCTTCATTTTTGTTTTTATTATGTATTTTGTGTTTTTTATATTTTAATTTTTTGTTGTGAGCCACCTGAGATCTACAGGTATAGGATGGTATACAATTAATAATAATTTAAACAATACATCTTTGTTGAGGATGACATGGAGGCTAAGGCTTCAGTCTTCACTTACCTGGGAGTAAACCCTATTGAATCAATAGGACTGACTTCTAAGTAGATATGGTTAGGATTGTGCTGTTGGTGCTTAAATTGCCCATATACTGTACCACCTTGTGTAAATGCATCTCTTAGCCTGCAACACTCCTTTCAATTCTACAATTCTATCTAGTCCAACCACTAAGCTTGCTGCAAGAAATCCAGAACTAGGTCATCCCCAACAAGTTGCTGTTCAGCCTCTTGCTTGAAAACCTTCAGCAAGCAAGACCCCAACCCTATTCTGGGTAATTGGTGCTAATGTCAAATTGTTCAAGCACTTCTGCTAGTGTTCAACTATTAGCCCATTTGAGCTAGTGTCTGTGGCAGCAGATAACAAGTCTTTTTTGCCCTCTTCTGTGTGATAGCCCTTCAGTTTTTTGAAGAATATATAGTCCCCATCAGATTTTCTTTTCTTTTCCAGGCTAAATATACCCAGTTCCTTCAGTCTTTCCTCCTGACCATCTTTGTTGCCTTGCTTTGAACCCATATTTCAGTTTGTGCCCTTCTTTAAGCGTGGCACCCAGAACTGGACATGGTACAGTATTCCAAATGAAGTTGGACCAATTAATGGAGTTTAAAATCACATTTGCCTTGTTTGCAGCTGCATCACACTACTGACTCATGTTCAGTTTGTAACCAGCTACAGTCCTGAGATCATTTTCACCTGAACTGCTGCCAGGGCAAATATCTTTCATCCGAGACCTAGCATATTCAATTTTTTAATTTTCTTTTCACTTTTGCATAATGCAGAACTTCACAGTTTTATTTTGTAAGCTTTTTGTTTTAAATTGTTTTGTTTACAAACACGTATATCAAAGAATATTGATACTGACAATGTGCTTTCAGGGCATGGTATTTATAATATGGTTCACCTAGAACAAAACATCTCAGTGTAAATCTTTTACTTGGCAAATGTAACACATTTAAATATGGTGTAAACCCTTTTGAAATTTGGGGATTTTACAAAAAAAAAATATGCAGTGCAGTTTGACTTACTTTTGAAACATGTATGCTGCAATCCAAAGCGATATTGGTGCGCCAGTATTCTGGCGTCACCCTCTTTTTTTGGTCTGTTGGTGTTATTTTTCCCTTTGGAGAATCTGGGGAAGCATCTTTGAACTCAGGGAAGTTTGGGGAAGGGCCTATAGTCCCTCTCACCATGGCAAGTACAATAAGTTCCAGCCTCCCCCCTAACGTAGCTGAAAATGATCCCTAACATTGTGCTTTGAAGGTGCTTGGAAGTCTTTGGAGATACAGCGCAAGTGCGCAACAAGTGTGGGGATGATGATCCTCTGCCTCAATTCCAAGGTTGGGACAAAGGTTCAGACCCTCATCTTGGAGCACTGAAACAAGCCCCAGACCAGGAGGGGGATGAATAATTCTTCCAGTGGTACAGGGTACCTCTTAATCTGCTGGGTAAATGCAGAAGTAATCCCTGCTCCCTCCCCTGCCTTTTTTTTTTTATCTTATATCTCGAGAATAAAAGTCTACAAGCATCTAAAACAAGCATCTACAATAAATTTAAGCAAAGGTCAGTTTTTCAGTTTCTTGTAGACCTTTCTCCAAGCTTAGAACTGATACGGGAAGCATGGGAGAGCCTTTGAAGGTGTGGTGAAGTCAGGGTCAAGTCCTTTCCTCACAGCCACTTTGGGTATGGGGCAGAGGCAACCACAAATTTTGAGCAGGTACCAAGGCACACAAAAAAGTTGAAGGGCCTTGAATTTGAGGGTTCAGTGTAACAGTATGCTGTTTCTCTGCCATCAGAAGTAGTTGTTATCTAGTAGGTGGTGATTACAGATCACTTCTTTGCTTTACAGCTTTGCTTCTTTCATGAATTATAATTGGTTATTTTCTTTCTTTCTGTAGATTAACAAATCCGAGAAGTCGGACAATTCTGATAATGTTAAGGTTGTTGTTCGCTGCCGGCCTTTCAATGAACGGGAGAAAGCAATGTGTTACAAGATGGCAGTTAATGTCGACGAAATGCGAGGCACTATTACTGTCCATAAAACAGATTCTTCCAATGAACCTCCCAAGACATTTACATTTGATACCGTTTTTGGACCAGAGAGCAAACAACTTGATGTTTATAATTTAACTGCAAGGCCAATTATTGACTCTGTTCTAGAAGGTTATAATGGTAAGTGCTTCTTTGTTGCATAAAAATGATGGTATGAACTGACCCTTGCTTTATTAAGAATTGCAAATATCCCGTGTTGTTTGCACCTACTGTTCTGCTTAATTACAGAACGCCAACTGTTCATAAAGTGTTCTGCTTCTGAAAAGTGCCTCTGTTTTTCTAATTGCTAACATAATCATCAACAACATTTTACTGTGATTAAGACCTGTTCACACACTTACATAATAGTCATCCTTCTGCATTATAATCTCCCAAGTCCTCTTAGAATCATATCTGGTCCCCATCAGACAGCATGTAGATTTCCTTTCCTTGTTGCAGAGGCAACTTTAGTTTAGAGAAATAGTTGTGTCCAGGGATAGCCAGCATGGTACCTTCCAGATACAGTTGGACTACCAACACTCACCAGCCTGTTCAGACCTTGGGCTCTATTGCACTCCTCTTTCCCCTTTCTTCTTTCAGTGATGCTGCAAGGAGGAGACTGGCAGGGTCTGCTTCCTGATAACAGCAACTGCATCCCGCTCACAGTAAAAAGTCAGGATCATAAAACACAGGTCCTAGCTTTGTCCAATAAGCCATAGTTTGAACAAAACTACTAATATTCCCACAGCTGCATTAAAGGAAGAGATGGGCAAGGTCAAAGTTTTAGCAAGCTCATTGACATAGCACTGAACCATAGTTTAGCATTGTATCCATGCCAGGACATGACACCATCCCTGACTTTTCACTTGCTGTTTCCCCAATTCCTGTTATAGGCCTGTTCTCACATTATGTAGATATGTATGTATGAATGAATGAATTTGGATACATATACTCGAGTCCCCCCCCCACCTTCTGGTGTGTAAGTTACATTCGTATAGAAACCTTGAAGTTTTGTTTTGTTTTTAAGGCGAGAGAGAGAGAGACCTAGTTATGGGACCATGCACCCTTCATAGTAAATGGGGAAGGCGTGTATTTTGCACTTAGTACTGTAATGTGTATCCTGCTATGACAAGTAAGGTGAATTTTGGGCCTGTGTTAGAATTAGAGGGGGTGTTACTGAACTTGTACACGGAGGCTGCTAGCTAATACTGCTGAGAAAAAATCCATTAAAAATCAATTTTAATGGGTTTCCCCTTCTGTACTTGTCCTAGTGATACATGCTTTCTTGATAAGTAACAATTTTCTTCCCCAGTCTAGTGAAACTGACCAGAGGTAATGTTAAATTTCAACCCTCAATTTAAATGAAATATGAAGAGATGGTTTAGTGAAGGCAAATCTAAGGAGGTGGGAGTGTGTTAGGTTCGCTGTGGCTGGTGCACGTCGTGCTAAGCTAAACCATGATTATTATTATTTCATATCCAACCATTGCTATTTACATTGTATTGTCTTAATAGTGCTGGTGGTGTCCAAGAAAAGATTAACAACTTCTCTGCCCTATATTGCAGGCACCATTTTTGCTTATGGACAAACTGGAACGGGGAAAACATTTACTATGGAAGGTGTCCGGGCTGTTCCAGAACTCAGGGGGATCATTCCAAATTCTTTTGCTCATATTTTTGGCCACATTGCAAAGGCAGAAGGTGATACAAGGTAAATCACTTAATTGCTTTCCTCACCCCCAAACCCTAAAACACCAGTGCTGGGTGAGGCCAATGGCCAAAACTAATCCAGCAACCTGTTTTAACACATTCTCAGCTCAATGCTTCTTGGAAGCCCACAATCAGGGCACCCTTCATCTGGTGTTTAGAGTGTTAGTTAGACTGAGGTTTGGATTACTTGTGAACATGGAGGTTGCAGTTTAGCTATTTGTGCTATTATGTCTACCCAAAACCATCCTCCATGAATTTGTCTGATTTCCTACTAAAGCCACTGGTCATGGTCACATCCTGTGACGGTGAATTTCACCAGTATGTGTTATACAAAGAAATATCCTTTGTATGTGCTGGATCTGCTGTTTCTCAGTTTCATTACATGGTCACATTCTAATGTGAGGATGATTATTTTCTCTCTCTGTGACATCATTGTTTTGTAATCTTGCATCATGTTCCCACTTTGGCTGCGTCTTGTCCCCCAAAGTCAAAAGTAAAAAATGCTTTCACATTTTCTTACAAGAAACATGCTCCAACCTCCTGACTGAAATAAGATCCCTTCATTATTAGTTTTACATCAATCTGGTGTTTTGTATATTTGCTTGTAAGATCAAATTAATTCTGAATATGTTCTTTTTTCTGGGTGCATTAAACTTCAGGTTTTTGGTCAGAGTCTCTTACTTGGAAATCTACAATGAGGAAGTGCGAGACCTGCTGGGGAAAGACCAGACACAGAGGCTGGAGGTAAGCACTAATAACTTTTAAACTAGTGAGCAAAGGGAATAGTATAACAAAATTACTAATGGGCAAATACAAAGTGTTGTATCCAAATGTCACTCCACTCATCAGAAAACTCCTCACCCCAGCAACAGCTTCTGTGAATGAAAGAGCGAAGGAAATTATATTTTTGAAAATTCTCACTTTCTTCTTAACCCTCTCTCATGGTGTTCCAAAAATTCCTTAACCCTCTGGAATTTATTTGGTGAAAAGTAAGTGAAAATTGCCTCCCCCGCCCCACCTTCCATTCACAGAAGCTTCCACTCAGAGTCTCTTCTGTGAGCAGAGGGACACAGAGCAGTATTTCTTTAAAGGCTGTTTTTAGGCGCTTTCCCAAAATGACTGCCTGATTTGTCTTATAGGTTAAAGAACGACCCGATGTGGGAGTCTATATCAAAGATCTTTCAGCTTATGTTGTAAACAATGCGGATGACATGGACAGAATTATGACACTTGGTCACAAAAACCGTAAGTTGCACATAGCCACCTAGCTGTTCTTGCCTCCGTTATGTGTGGTTGACACATTATGTCTCTGAGGTGGGCAGGGCTGCAAGTTCCATTGCACAGTCAAAAATCCTTGGGCTGACAGAAAATTTAGTTGGATACCATCCAATTATTGCAGCTTTTCTAAATTATTAATTTGCATACCAACCACTATCCAAGCAGTTCACAGTGGATGCTTTTATTTTTGTAATTACCCTATACATCAGGTTAAACTGAGAGATAGGTTGACTTGCCTAAGTCTGGTAAGGCTACTCAGTTTCATAACTGAGGAAGGATTTGGTTCAAATCTTATCAATGTACTACACTGGCTCTTCAGCTGAGCTCTTATGCTCTTGTGGAAAAGAAGAGACATGCCATCCAATTTAGGAAAATACACAATACATGAATGTTTTTGAAACAATAATCTGGGCAAAGTGTTGCAGTTGCTCTGGTAGTGTCAAAACAGTGTTATTTCAATTGGGGTGCTGTTATTGTTTCATATGTTGTTATTGTTATGCATCTTTGTGCATTTATATTGTAAACTGCCCTGTGATCCTCAGTTGAAGGGCAGTATAAAAAATTATTTTTTTTAAAATGGAATTGTTAACATAAGCCTTTACTTGTACATAGGTTCTGTTGGTGCCACGAATATGAATGAGCACAGTTCCCGTTCCCATGCTATCTTTACAATTACAATTGAGTGCAGTGAGAAGGGTGTTGATGGGAATATACATGTGCGCATGGGCAAACTGCACTTAGTAGACCTTGCGGTAAGTTGCTACATTCATTTCTTGCGGAGAAGTTGTTGCATGCATTTCTGATGCAGCTGTCTTGGGCTGTCTTAACATGAGGGCTGAGATACCATCACAGGAGACCCTTCTTTCAGAGCCATCTTGTGCGGGTACTCAAAAGCAAGTGTGTCTGTATTAAGTGGTGCTTACTCACAAAAGATTGCTGGCTCAAAGCGTTGGGACAACCTGGGCAAATTCACCCAAGCTTGGTTGCAAGGAAGAAGAAGACCATAACTTTGCAGGAAGAGTCTTAAAAGCTTTCACTATGTAACTATCATTAAAATTGTGGAGGATGAGGATCTGTGGCATGTTTTCTTCTGGGAACTGATTCTTGGTTTGTTGGAAAAATGTAGTAGGTTCCCTTAGATCAGTTGAAACGTCTGTGTCCTAGCTGGACTTTTTCTGCCTACCAGTGTTTAAAATACAGTGTTTGTTCCTGAAAATCCTCAAATAAAAAAACAGTATATCTGGAACTTTATTTGCCTTTCAGCCTGTGTGCCTTTTATAACCCACAGCAATCATGATCTGCCCCTCTGGCTCTGCAATAATGAGGGCTAGGAATGTTTTATTTAATAAAAATGATCCCACTGTTCCCTCTTCCTGCAGTGCAGTAGCTTTGTAATACTTCTTTTTCTTCTTGTTTTCAAGTCTAGACTCCAAGGCATTGCTTGTAGCAGTTGTTATTTTAGGGATGTCATCTGCCCTGGGGTTCCTTGCAGTGTTTCTGGGGTGCAGCTTTTGAGTCATACACCAAGTATGAACTTCTTGATTAACTGAAGTTCCCCCTTTCCTCATTTTATTCAAAGGGGCAACCCTAGTCTTTCCTTTTCTAGCTGCTTTGCAGTGTTCTGTGGTCTCATTTGCAGAAAATGCTTGTGCTGGAATTTTCAATGCCTTGTAAATTTCTCCCCTCTCTTTTTCAAGGGATCAGAGAGGCAAGCAAAAACTGGAGCCACTGGGCAACGACTAAAGGAAGCTACCAAAATCAACCTTTCCCTCTCTACCCTTGGGAATGTCATTTCTGCATTAGTGGATGGAAAGAGCACTCATGTGCCTTACCGGAACTCTAAACTGACTCGACTGCTACAGGATTCCCTTGGAGGCAACTCTAAAACTATGATGGTAATGATGAGAATGTCACATTCAGTTCCATAATGCTCTAGTGAGCTGAGGCAACAGCTTGTTGTAATAGCTGCTATTGCTACTTCTTTATGCTCCTTCCCAAGGAGTTTCCACACAGCACTTTCTCCCTGCTTCCCATTTTGTCCTCACTTAGCAGTGATTTCAGTTGGGCAGCTTGTACAATATGCCACACCAGCCCTTAATGGGATTTTTTAAAAGTATGTGTTTGTTTTGCTGCAAAATTGTGTGTGGGATTCAGTTAAGTTGTTGTATACATGGAACAATGTCCGCTAGTACAGCTGGACTCCCCCCGCCCTTATGTGCTCCCATATACCTCAAATCTACTCTGGCTCAGGTTTGGGGGGCATGTGGGGGAAGGAAGGTCTTGTTGCACAAGTAAACCTCTGTCTGCATGCGTACCCCACTTAGCGCTACCTTGAATTCCACCCTCTATTTATAAGTAATATATACAATATGGGGTATGAATGTAAAGTTTTAGCTTTCCATGTTTAGGGTTTGGGTTAGCATAATTCTTGAAAGCATGATAAAGCAGGCAAATGCATACAGAAACATTTTTTTTAGCCTGGTGTGTTTAGTATAATGTAGGAAGTGTTACCAATTGGTGAAGCAGACACGAACCACATTGATAAATAACTTTATATATTTCTGTGCATTAAAGGAAAGGTGCTAGTTCAGGCGGTAGAGCATGAAACTCTTAATCTCAAGATCATGGGTTTGAGCCCCACGTTGGCAAAAGATTCCTGCATTGCAGGGGGTTGGACTAGATTCTGTGATTCTATGGAGCCACCTCTTTATATATTAGGCTTCCTAACAGGAGTGCCCCCTGTATAAACCCGGGCACAGGAATCTGTGAACCAAATATGGGTCTCTAACAGCCGGACAACAGACATTTGGCCTTCAGTTATGTTTTGGGCTGAGATCTGTAGAGCAGCCCCATGGCCAACAGACGACAAAACTTTCCCCTAAATGTGATCACCGTGCTGTGCAGTCTGTAGAATTGACTTTGTTTTTCGTCGAACTGTCGTTTTCTAGGCTCTTGCTTCCACCCTGCTTCTTGTACATAGCTTTATTCTTCTTTCTTAGTGTGCCAACATTGGTCCAGCAGACTACAATTATGACGAGACTATCAGCACTCTGCGATATGCCAACCGTGCCAAGAACATCAAGAATAAGGCTAGAATTAATGAAGATCCAAAGGATGCTTTGCTTCGCCAATTTCAAAAAGAAATTGAAGAACTTAAGAAAAAGTTGGAGGAAGGTAACCTGCCAACTCTTTTCCACCAGTCCTTTTTCAATAGAGATGACAAGCAGGTAGTAGAAATAGCACTGAGTGTCCAAATTACCTTAATAACTTTTCAAATGGCAGAGAAATTCTGATTGTTAAAATGCTTAAAGATTTTGAACCTGTCCTCAAAGGAGAGGAGTGGGGAACCTTTGGCACTCCAGGTGTTGCTGAACTACAACTCCCATCTGCCCTAGCGAGCATGGACAATGGCCAGGGGTGATGGGAATTGTAGTTTGGCAACGTGGAGGGCCAAAGGTTCCCCACACCTGCTGTGGGGTGTACAGAATGACACCCCCTTTAATTCTCACAACCTCTTGAGGTGGGTTAGTGAGAGTGAGCAACTGACCCCAAAGTCATTGTATTAGAACCCAAATATTCCCAAATCTAAGTCAAGTACTTGAACCACTACATCATACTTGCTCTGAACTTCAAATTAGTGCTTAATTCCTTTCAGTAAAATATTACATCTGCCCACTAGATGGTACCTGGAGCTAAGAGTAGATTGCCGGTTACTTGTTTTTCTTTGTTTAGGCTTGCCTGCAACTAGTGTTTTACTTATTTAACAAAATTTATATGCTGCTTGGTTGTAAATAGAACCTATAAGTGGTTTACACACAAAAAAACCCCATTAAAATTGTTACTAAAAAGTGTTAAAAAAGTATTTTTTATAATTAAAATTGGCAGTTAAGCTAAAAGCAGATTAACACACGTGTCAACTATTACATGTCTGGATACATTTGCCTAAACAAAAATACTTTTAGCAGGCACTAAAAATAATAATACAGGGGTTACCAAACTGGTCTACAGACAACCAGTAGTTATGAGTTTCATTCAAGTGGTCTAGTGAACAGTAACTGAAAATGGTGGGTGCAGCACACTAAACATACTGATTTCTAATTATATTTTTATTGCTTCTCTTATATTGTATTTTATATTTTATTAGTTCTATGAATTTGTAATTGTAATACAATAAGAAACAATGTAATAAATAAAAAGCAATAGCAATCACACAGCATCTAGCACAGCTCAGTACAATTGCTACAATAGGTAGAAAAATCATGAAGTGGCTTGCCAAGATTTTTTGATATTTTCACGCGGGCCACCCGGAGGAAAAGTCTGGAAACTACTGGAGCACAGCAAAGGCACCTGCCTGATGTCAAAGGATACAGCAAAATCAATTTGATAAGGACCAGGCCCACATCCAGTTGCTAATGGTAATCTGTTTGGCAAAGTTTGCCAGGCTCCCTCGCAGTCTGATTTTCTAGGAAGGGTGAGAAAGGAAAATGGACGGAACTAGGGTGAGTTTTAAATTAAGATAATGAAGTGTATGGGTGCCTCGCTGATGTAACAATAAGCTGTAGATGAGCACTGACTGAAGAGTGTCTGTTTCTTGGATAAGCTACTAAAAAAACACAATAATACTATAGGCGAAGAGATCTCTGGCTCTGAGACGAGTGGCTCTGAAGATGATGATGAAGACGATGATGGGGAGATTGGAGAAGATGGAGAAAAGCGGAAGAAGCGAAGAGGTAAGGTGCTGGAAAAAAATAGCCGCAGTTCGCCTTTTAATTATCTGTATTTTGCTGTAATTATCATGGCTCTTTTAGAAGTGTTGGAATTGCTTACTTAAAAGATAAATGCTGTTTCTGCTTGCACAACACACTTGTGCTAGTTTTCTTGAATAACGTGGCTCTTAAGTGACAGTATGTTCATAGTTCAGGAATTCACAGGTATTTGAGTTCTTGGTTGATTTTTTTCTCAGCAATTGTAACAGGGAGGGTGCACGGGTAGTCAGAAAATCTGGGTTGTATGAAATGCTGTAAACTGTCAAGGGTTGTGCATATCAAGGTGGTCACTGTCTTGTCTCAATACTTTGGTGTACTTAGTACAGGCTTTTTTATTTTAGGATATACACTTGACTCTTGAAAATACTACTGGAAAGCAAGCTCCACTGAACCAACATGTTAGTGCCTGGATTTTGATTGTGTAGCTGGAGAGATCTAGCTGTGAACATATTTGATGTTCAGCCACAGTTGCCAAGGAGTTTGCTGTATGGGCCTCTCTGTGTTTATGCCATGCTCATTCCTAAGGAAACACCTTGCCACATCTGCAAATCTGTTGCATCCTTCTGTTATCTTCCTTTTGGGAATGAGGGAGCAGTGGTGATGGGTCTTTTAATCATTTCTTTCTAAAGACAGTTGCCTTATACTGAGAGACCCATTGGGCCATCTAGCTCAGCATTGTGGGCACTGACTTGCAGCAGCTCTCCAGGGTGTGACTGAGGTCTATCCCAAGCCCCCTTGAACATGCTAGGGATGGAACCAGGGACCACTGGCATGCAAAGAAGATGCTCTGCCAGATTCTGTTTTCTCTGTAAATAGAAATCCATATATTTTATCCATAACAACATAATCCAAACAACATAATCATAAACCTGAAATAATTTCATCCATTTAAACCACATGCAAAGTCATGATTTTAACACTGAGCCCTCACAGCACATTTTTAAATTAGTGTGAAAAGAAAATTGAAGTTCAATCCCAAGTTATCAGCATAACTTGATGAATTCTGTAAACTAATTTCAGGCTTACATGCAAGCAGATTAGGCTAAAGTGATGCTCCCATCTATACTTTTTACCTTTGGGCCAAAGAAGTAAATAATTAAATTGATTTAAACATGAATCAACTGAATCTTTGAAGTTTTTGCAAACTTTTTCTTCTTGTTAAATAAGCCTCTTGTAGCACTAAGGATATTGACCAGGTCCTCACGCTCATGTGTTTCCTCACTGTGACACCCCATGCTGGGAGGTTTTGCACTTATTTGAACATATTTAAAACATATACAGCTGCATATTGGACCTGCCAGAGAACAGGGCAAGGAGATTCTGTGGCTAACTGAATGCAGGATCTCTTGGTTGGAATGTTGTTGTCTTCATCAGTGTTGGGGAACCTATGGTCCACAGGCCTAGTAGGGCATGACAGTGGTCCTAATTAAGACTTTAAAACTGTTTTCCCCAAGCCGCACCCACCTGCCCAACACTTGACATCAAGTGTGACATCAGGTGTGGGACAACTAAAGACATGCTTGAATTGGGGTACGCTAGGCAGTTTCCCATTAGTAGTTTTCTAGTGCAGCCAATGGGGCTGTGCTCAATGCCCATCAGCTGATGGGTTTCTTCACCTTTGAAGGAGATGATCTCAGTGCCAGCTGGGAGGGCCCTGCCAGCATTGAGCCATGGAGGGTGGGGGAAGTAAAGATCCACTTCACTTCCCAGCACCCAATCTATATGTATGAGCCTAAATTTTCTTTATCTTTACCATGCATGGAGGAGGGAGAGAATGCCTGAACAGGCCTTGTGTTATGTCTGTTTAAATCATGAGTAGCTCAATGGGTCTAAACCCTTCCTGCATTAAAAAAATAAATAGGTGTCTGCTCTGTTGACATTTCTTCAGTGGGTTTCTGTCTTCTGCTTAGATTGGTGTGTGTTTTTGTGCAACTAGTGTTCGTTTATGGGTCTGAAAAGCTAGTATTGCTAGATGGTCTGTCTGATCTGTGCTCTCATTCTGAAACAGTGGGTATTTAATAAAAATCCTGACAATTTCCTTGATCACAGTGAAGAGGAGCAGGCTTATTTATGGTCATGCTGCCTCCAGATTTGTTCCGGTTTCAGAGCAGTGTGCAGGCTTGTTGCAAGATCTCTGATCCTATTCAGTTCTGAGCGGAAGAGTCACTCTCATTTAGTAATAACAACTGCTGGCTTTATTCTTATCCAAGCTGATTTCTTATTGTTGGGCAGCTAAGATGAAACTAAAATGTTTCTGAGGGTGAAGCTACCTGCCTATGGCATCATAACAGTAATTTTGAAGCTAGTTTTTCAAAAACTGCTTCATTGCCCATCCATCACCCTGCTCCACTCAACTGCCAGAGTTTTGTGGGAACAAAAGGGTTCTAAAGTAAGTGCTGGTGCTGTTTGAACCAAATTAAGCACACAGCTTACCAGTTATCCCTGTACATGTGAAAACATGCACAGCAATTCATTAGTTTTGTGACAGGGATTGGCATGGGGAAGATGGATGTGAGGCTCAAAATAATGGTCCGAAGGAGGAAATTATTTAACCTGTTGGATGGGATATAGTCCCTATTGCATTCTTTCGCATTCTCATGATATGTAATTCAGAAGTGCAGTCCCCCTCCACATGCTCAATTCTTGACTTGAGGTTAAATGTAAATCTTGGCTGCATCCCTTTGAGCAATAGACCACGGGGTGCTACCATTCAGATGTCTTTGTTCCAATGTTAAAGGTCTGTGTCCTTTTCCTTCTTCCAGATTGCGTCCTTGTTCAGTTTCCCATTTATCCATTGCTAGTCACAGTTAATAAGTGACCCAACACCGAAACTGTTTTATTGAAAAACACCACATTGACTGCTAGAAGAAGTGAGAGAGGCACACATTCCCTGAGACCAAGGCAACTGTCAATTGCCTCAGTTGATTATTATTATTTATTTAAGCCACTAAGATGACTTGGGTCAATCAGTCATGTGTAACACTGCAGCTGTACATAGGAAGACGATGAAAATGGGATTGTGCAACATGAAACCAGTCTCTCTGAGCTTCTTGTCCTTTAGAGCTAATGCTTAGCATGTGTTTCTTTCATCTTGTTTCTTCCATGGGGCCTGCTTCTCTGTTTTCCAGGCAGTAGCAGCAGCAGTAGTTCAGACTCTACATGCTCTGTCATAGAGAAACCTCTGGATAAATCCTTCACTAGTGAGTGGGAGCTCTTTGGTCATCCAGTGAAGTTTTGGCCTTTCCATAACCTTTGCACTCTTTGTTTTGATGCTGCATTTTGCTCCCTGTCCACAACATTGGTTTTGTTCAGAGTGAAATGTGGATTCTTCCCCACCCACCTACCCAAGTTAAAGCATGTTTTTTATTCCCCTTTGCTGCTTCAAACTTCTTGTGGAGGGTGGTGGTGGGGAGAGAACTGTTTGAGATTAATCTTTGGCTAAATAGCCAAGGACCGCAAGAATACATGTTAGTACTGGTCATATAAGGTGGCAGGAAACGAGTGGATTTTTTGGCATTGGGTGATGTTCTCTAAAATCATAGCTTTATACTGATATACAGTCGTATATATTTCAGTAGGATGTTAACAATCTTTCTCTAGATATATATATATTGGAAAAGTTGCTAAGCAAGTGTGCATAGTTCCGTAATCTTCTAGAAAACTCGCTGAAACTCTTTAACGCTAAACAAGGAAAAACTTCACACTCCTTTCCTGGGCCAAAAAGCTCTGCTTGCGCAGAGGCCTCTACAATATGTGTTGGCATTTCTCCTTCTGCACATCAGAAGGAGTGACTGGGAAATCCCTGCACCTGTGGGACTTACTGTGTATCTTGGAGCTGCTAAGTTGCAGCATTTAACTGTTGTGGGTAGACATGTCAATTTTGGTGCTGATGAGGTAGAACAAGGTTCAAGGGGTTTTTATTAGGCACTTTTTATTAACAGTTGGAAACAAATGAGCTGCATCTTCTGCTTCTAACCACTGCTCTTAATCACAACGGGATGTTCTCATTTGAAGAACACTTTCGGTTCACAAAATAACCTTGAGCTTGAAAGGAGCGTGTGGCATAGATTGGGCTTTCAGGTTTTAACAAAAACTATTCTTCCCATTCTGTGACTTCTTTCCCCCTTTCCTGTTCTTTGCATGTTGCATGTTTTCATTGCATTTGTTCCTTCTCCCCCAATGCTACTACTTCTCTTTGATGGCACCAGCTAAATTTGCCACTTTACCTCTATGGAAGCACCTGAGTTTCTAGAATCAAAACTATGCAACTCCCAGCTGAAATTAACACTGAAATCTTATGAACTCTCCTACATGTGTGATTGGTCATGTGAGATGCAACAGCCAATTGGCAATTTGCTCGAACGCCAAGTAAGCTTAACTGGACATTTATGGCAATTGGCTATGTCAACATGCTCTGGTTTTAACTGAGGGTAGTAGATCACCCTCTTGGATGTTTCTTAGAGCATGATCTTTGTGAGAGGCTTGCAGCTTGAACAGCAGAATTTAGCATAATATTGTTGAGAGAAACAATGTTATCCTCCAATGTACTGAAGATTAATGATACTCTTCAGTATAATTTGGGGCAGCGATGATCACATTTAATCTTGCATTTTGGAGTTTTAATTTGCTGGTTTTTCTTTTCTTTTTGTCTATGGAAGCATATTTTGATGAATGCTTTTACTTAAGATCTTGTTTCTTTTTTTCTTTTTGTAAAACAAATCAAGCCAATAATGTGTTTCTTTTTTCCCTCCCCACCCACTTCCTTTGTGCGTGTGCTGCCTCTCTGCGATTTGTTTGCCTCTTCCTCTTAAAATGCAAGATCAATCAGGTTGGTGTGTTTGATTTGCACTCCATCTAATACAGTTGAAACTGCTTAATATTTTGTTAAGAATGCCTAGCTTTTTCTCTCAGACCTCCATTCAAGATGCCCCCAAATATCTTAGACAGTGTTAATGGATCCAATGCAGTTCTACACTGAACTGTCACCACTTGAGCAAAGCTTTTCTGTGTGTGACATTATCCAAATGTAGCTGTGGGAAAGAGCAAGGGTAGTCTAAGGGATTTCCCCTTACAGCAGCAATAAAACTGTTGCTCCTTTTCAAGATATAATCAGTCTAGATGTATCCAGATAGCCTAAGATGTGGGGGCAAGAGAGGGGAGAGCAAAATGGGGCAAACAAAGTAATGATTCTTTCCCCCCACCCTTCTTTTTCTACCCTCGAATCGCAGTGCAAAGAGTTTTCTTTTGGTTTTGCAAACCTGCTTTTAGCTTTTGTACCCCTTCTGTCATGATAATTTTGTTCCTTCATACATATATCTTTTATTTTTCTGTTATTCTGACTATATACATTCTAATTATTAGTTTTAAAAGTGCTGGCCTCTTTAGGTACATGTGGCTGTTGTGTGTCTTTTAAAGTAACTTCCAAATTGATTGAGTTACAGAAAACATTCTGCAGTTAATTTGATATACAACTGTCCTTTTCTAAATCAGCAATTTATTCCCTATGTTACAATTCTTCATTCCAATCACTGATTCTCAGCAGATGATTGTTATGATAATTATTTGGGTTTTTTAAAATCACTCATGCCTCTAAATAAATTAGAATTCTGCTATATGGCTGGAGGACATTTTTGAGGGCAAATGCTCCAGGGGTGACTATATTAGCAAATATTTCGATAAAAATTTCAGCTCCTAGTAAATAATTAAAAAACAATCAGTAAGATAGAGCAGGGCTATCACCAGAGTGTTGTTCTTTCTCTCTCTTACAGTTGTGCATTCCTGTAGCTTCTGAGTTAATAGTAGCAGCCATAGGCTCTTTAATTCTTGTTATAACAACTAATCTAATTTTTTTTAATGATAATTCACATATTGGGACTATGTATGTATGTATGTATATGCTTGATTTATTTAAACCTGCACTTGGTTCTCCTGAAAGGAAAGAAGAAAGTTTCTCCTGACAAGATGATAGAGATGCAAGCGAAGATTGATGAAGAAAGGAAGGCTCTTGAAACAAAGCTTGATATGGAAGAGGAAGAAAGAAACAAGGCCCGGGCAGAGCTGGAGAAGCGGGAGAAAGACCTGCTTAAAGCACAGTGAGCAATGCTGAAATTGGAATAGAATCATGTTTGCCGTTTGTATAGAATTACATGGTTGTAATCCTGTGAAGCAAATCGGTATGATTGTCAGGCTCAGGCTGAGAGAAAGTGGCCTGCCTAAGGCTCCATCATGATTTTATGGCAGGAGTGACATTCAAATCCAGGACTTCCTGCTTCATAGCTCAGTCTCTTAGGTGGCACAGCTCATTGGTGATAAGGGCATGTTGAGATTTGGTTTGAGATGTGGTTGGGGGCATTTCAAGTGCATGTGGGATCTTGGCAAGGTCCCCAAAGTGGGAGGATTTGAACTGTACGTACGTACGTACACACACACACACACACACACACACACACACACTGCTTGCCTGGCAAGGTATAGAAGTTAACTTATGAAGCATCTTGCTCACAGTGGCAATAGACCAGGCATGGCCAAACATGGCCCTCCAGATGTTTTTTGGGACTACAACTCCCATCATCCCTAGCTAACGGGACCACTGGTGAGGGATGATGGGAATTGTAGCCCAAAACATCTGGAGGGCCGAGTTTGGCCATACCTGCAATAGACCCTGCCTTGCAACAGCTCGTTGACACTTTGGGCATGCATACTTTATCATGCACTCTAAAAACGCCCCTTCTTTGGGAGACTTGCACACTCCAGAGACCCCAAATGTAACTGGAATGCTCATGCATACACCCCACACATACAGTTGCATTTTTCATATTCCTCTTTTGTGATTGTTCACAGGCTAAAGAAAGCTTTCTCTCTTCCTCTCCATCCCACCCTCTACAGACTTTCAGGCCTTGCATTCCAAACATGCATTCCTTGCCTACATGCAGTTCTCCAATATGTACAACTTCCCCCGCACCACAGATATACTGTGGGGCTGTTCAGATGTTAATCTGTACCAAGGAGAGCTGACGGGGTTTAATAAAGCCTCTGTTGTCTAATGCTCTCCCCTGCCCCCCACAGTTTGCACAGTTCTACAGAAGATGCTAAATAAATAAAGAGAACTGGGAGTGGGGACAAGATCTAGAACCTTCTGTCTTGCCCTCTTTGCAAACATCTTGAGAGCACAGCAGAACAGCAAACTAACAGAGATTTTGAGAGAACAGGGTGAGACTGTCTCCTTCTAGCAGCCCCTAGTGGATTGAAAAGTAGGCCCTGTTCAGCCCAGCTAAATTTAAGCAAGCACTAGGGAACAGGCTTAAGTCTTCCTACAGTGGTTGCTTGTTTTCTTACATTTATTTATTAGATTTAAAGGGAACTGTTTGGGATTTCGGGCATGCAGTGTGTGGGCCCCTCAACTGAAGTTGGAGATCTGTATGTAGCTTTAGAATCATTACGATTCCCCCTCCCTTCCTGTTTTTATCCAGGCAAGAACATCAGTCTCTTCTGGAGAAGTTGTCAGCCTTGGAAAAGAAAGTGATTGTGGGAGGTGTGGACTTACTAGCAAAAGCAGAGGAGCAGGAGAAGCTTCTAGAAGAATCCAACATGGAGCTGGAAGAGCGTAGGAAAAGAGCAGAGCAGCTCCGGAGGGAGCTTGAAGAGAAAGAGGTTGGATTTTGCTGCCCTGTTCAATTGCTGTGTTTTGAAAAGGCATTCACAGTACTTTTCTTTACCTGCATGTTGTGCATGTGCAGGCGAGACGAAGGCACATTTGAAATGAGAGGCAGTAGATGGTATCGATGTTTCTAGAACATGGTGATCCCTGAAAGATTAAATATCTTCCGCTTTAGTGTGCTATCACACTTGCTCAAGATATGTGTTTCTGTTTGGTGTCTGAAAGATTCCTGTCCATGTTGAGGGAATAAGCTTGTCCAGATTACAAATGATTAGAGAGAATTTGGCTCTAGGCCAGGGGAAGCTTTTCCCTCTACACGCCCTGGCTGTAGACCTGGGCCCAGAAACTAAAATGTGCAGGAGCTCAGCATGCATCACTGCAAAAACTTCCGTATAGGTAGCAGAGTTCCTCATGAGGCACTTGAGTGGGAGCCACAGAAATGGGGTTTACAAAGGAAACTTTGTAAGCTTTACAAAGGGAAAAAAAGAATAGTGGGTTAACTTCCATAAAGGCCGTCCCAGTGAAGGGAAGGATAGAGAGGAATGGGGAGTAAGAGAACAGCAAGCTGAAAGAAGGCTGCACAGTGATGCTTCAGACTTTGCAGGGCTTGAGGAGGTAGAAGCTGGAAACCTGGCAATAAAGAATGAGTGACACCTTTTTCTCTCCTTGGCTGCTTAAACATCCTATGGTCTTTTAAATGGGTTTATGGGAGGTGGTTATATGTTTTTGTTATGCATTTTGTGTTCTCATTTTGTATTTTTATGCTGTAAACAGCTCTGTGATGAAGAGCAGTATACAAATTTAATAAATAATAATAACAACTTGCCAGTAGACACTTTTGAACCAAAGTGATGGTGTGGGGACAAAATGGAGGTGAAATGGGGCTGTGAGGCAGGCGTTTACATAGGATCCCTGCATACACTTGTTAAGTGAATCATTCCCAAAAGCCAGGACTGAATAGCACCCTCCCACCAGCACATCAGTTTGGACAATTCTGGCTAACTTGTGGCATTTTTAATAATTTGCAAACAGCAAGAGCGTTTGGACATTGAGGAAAAGTACACCAGCCTTCAGGAGGAAGCACAAGGGAAGACCAAGAAGCTGAAAAAAGTCTGGACAATGCTAATGGCAGCCAAGTCAGAGGTCAGTGTCATAAAGTCTTCACGCTTGTTCCCACGTAAAAGAACAGTCCAACCCATTCCTGAGCCATGTTGAAGGCAGATATGAACATGCAAATGGCCCTTGACCCTTGTACAAAGAAAAGGTGGTGTTGCTCATGTTGGGAGTAAGAAAGAACCACAGAAGGAAATAGCATGGAATGTGTGAGAGTCATATGGCTGTTCCGGAATATTTGGTTATTAACGTAAGTGGACACATATACTGTTAGTATATGCTAACAATGCACACATATACAGGGTCATCAGTGTGCAGTGTGCCTTACATGATAACGTAAGCATTAAAAAAAATCTTGGAAAGAGCTCACTTAATTTTCCTTGCCAGGTGAGATGAGGTTGGTGGGAACTGGGGAGAGGCCCTTCTCAGTGGTTATGTCTCATCTGTGGAATGCTTTTCCCTGACTGGTACAAGAGTTACCACCCATCTTTTTGTTTTAGAAGTCAAGTAAAACTTTTTTCTTCTCTCGGGTTTTTGATGGTTTCATTGACTTATTTAATGTTTTGTTAGCTTTTAATTGTTTTTATAAGTCTTATGCTATTACATTGATTTTATTTCAGTTTATTCTTCATCTGCTTAAGTTTTATTATCCTCTGAGTGCCCCTTTAGTGAAAGTGTGCAGCACAACAAAATGCTCTGCCATTTGTAAGCCTCAATAATCGATAGCTTATAAAAATGGCACCTAACTTGAAACTTGGCATACATGATCTGCCTGATGAGGTCTATGAATGAGCTGAATTTCAAATTGATTCAGTAAAAATTTCCACAGAAAAACCAGCTTAAGCAAGCTGAAGATGAACATTTTTGCCATGTTTATTATACCAGTATATCATTTTTTATTTTATTTTTTATAATTTTGATTAAAACTACTGGTGGGCTTTATTCAGACTTGTCAAAGAAGATGCACTTTCATTGGTTTGGTGAAGTTCTGAGAAGCAGTTCAAAAGTAATCATTTGTTTTTTTTAAGCCTAAGGCAGTAACTAAATTTTGAAATGCAAATTTACCAGGGCTTCCGTGTTTGCTAAGGGAGCCACCTGGTGGATAATGTAAGCAATGCCCGTTTCTCTAGCTATGAGATATACAGTGGTACCTCTGGTTGTGGATGGGATCCGTTCCGGAGCTCCAGTTGGATCCTGAGGTTTCCACAACCGGAGGGACCGCTTCTGCGTGTGTGGCGAAACACTTCCAGATTTGTCAGTTTCACAACCCGAAGTTTACATTACCCGAGGGTAACGTAAGCCAAGGTGCTACTGTAACAGAATGGTGCAATGGTTAGATAAGGGATTGTCAATCTTTTTAGGCTACTAGACACATTTTGAAAATGAGAAACTGTTGTGGGAGGTCACAACGCACAACCATGTGTGTACGGCCCCCATGCCCCACTCAACACTGCAGCACCCTCCTACACACACTGACACAAATGTGCATACACCTCTAAGGATGGCAAAGGGTGCTAGAAGAGGGTCCCTCTGCATAGTTCCTTCTCAAAATTTCTCTAGCAATACAGTAAGCTTGGATGCTTTATAAGACCATATGAGATCCAGACAACATGGGACATCTTTGCAATCTGGCATTGGGCCTGAAAGACCAAGGAAGTGAGCACTATTTCTGTTGATTTTGAAGAACATTACCGTTTACAGAGCACATCTGTTAAGACATCAGCATAAGCTTCCACGCTTGGGTCAATATGAAAGAGCCTTAATGCTGGTGCTAAACTGGCATGCTTTTTGTTGATCAAGTCATGCCTGTTGACTTCATCATTGTTTTCCTTATTCTTCTGTGAGCTGATCTGAATGTCCTTTTAATTGAAAGTGGCTAAGAAATAAATAAAAAGTAGGTTTCCTTCCCTAACCGGTAATTTTCATTTGCTGGAATTACCTTCCACCAAATGGTTAGAATGGGAAGAAAGAATAATGGAGAAGATGAAAACAAATTAATGCTGGGTTGGGGCCTGTTCGTTTTTAAAACCACCAGATGGAAGGGGCTTTGACAGGTAGAAGTTCATTCTCTTAGAATGAACTGAGCATGAAAACACTCTTCAAGTATGATGCCAGGTTTGGCATGGGATGATCATGATTATCTTTACACCACGAGCTTTATGTGTCTGGTTGAATAGTCCATTTCTTAGGGGATGATCCTGGTTGTCGCTTCCTGATGGCTTGCTTTATAATTGGTATTCATAGATGGCAGATTTGCAACAAGAACATCAGAGAGAAATTGAAGGCTTATTGGAGAACATTCGACAGCTCAGCAGGGAGCTTCGTCTTCAAATGCTTATCATTGACAACTTTATACCTCAGGATTATCAGGTACAATAATTGAAGGAGCCCTGTATTTGTTTTGAGAGATTCAGCAATAATGACCCTGGAAGCCTTTTTCACCCTCGGGACCAGTTGTTACGTTAACAGAAGCTGTATACTTGCACCTCCCTTAGCATAGTTTCCCAAGCTGCCCTTGTTATGTCTGAATCTCAGACAGGGCCGGCTTACCCATAGGTGCTAGGGGTGCCGAGCACCTGGGCGCCAGGCTCCAGGGCCGAGATTTGGAGTCTGGGGGATTGAAGAGCCAAGCCAGTCAACAGCCACTGCCGAGCGGAGCAGAGCCCTTCAGAGCGCCACAAGCTTTTATGCTGCAGGCGCTGAGGCAGCTGGCCATCTACGCCCTCCTGCGCGCCTGGGATTGGCGGGCTGTTGAGGGGCCTGCCCAGCACACGCGCGCTGCTCACATGAGGCGCACAGCTTCCCTCCCAAGCCTCTGTGGGGATTGCTCTCCTCCCTCCGTCTGCAGTGGGGCGCTGGGCAGTTTTTTGCACCCCGGCGCCGCATATGCTAAAGACGGCCCTGATCTCAGAGGTCATGCACCTGTGTTACTTTCCCCACTTTTCTTCTGATTTTTCTTTCAAGGAAATGATAGAAAACTACGTTCACTGGAATGAAGATATTGGAGAATGGCAGCTGGTACGTAAGCACAGCTGCAATGCATGGGAACAGTGATGTGAAACCCAGTGGCGGTCAACAGGGTGGTGGCAGCACATACCTAGTCACCTGTCACTGCACCTGTTGGTGTGGCTTACTGGGATGTGGAAGGACAGCAAGGTCCGTACAGTGCTAAACCACAGGCACAGCTACTCAGGGCTTCCATCAGTGCATATGCACTGCACCAACTTCATCCCTCTCCAGTAAGCCTCAGCAGCGCTGGTGATGGGAGGTCAGGTAAGCTCCATTGCCCTGCCAGCTACTACCAGGGCAACATTAGGACAACCTGAAGGACCTTGATCTTTTATGTTATACCCCCTTTATTATCAGGACTTCCCATATTGTGTTGCTAGACACAAAAGCAGTAACCTACCTGAGTCAGTTTTTTATTATCCAGTGTAAAATACGTGGTCCACTCTTTCCATTAGATGGAATATCTGTGTCTTGCATCCGCTTGTGGAATGAATTCGCCAGGGAAGCTCACCTGGTGCCTTCGTTACATATCTTTAGGCACCAGGCAAAAACACTTCTCTTCTCCCAGGCCTTTCCAATCTATGGCCTATTTAAACAAATTATCTGTGTGGGGTGGGTGTTTTTATATTGTAAACGGCCCTGTGAACCTCAGATGAAGGGTGGTATAAAAATGTAATTAATAAAATCAAATGAATAAGCACCCGAGCCCTGTCAACACTGACTTCACTGATTTTGGTGCATGGCCAGGATTGCACCCTTAAAATGCTTCTGGGCATATTGAGGACAAAACCTGCCTCTTTTCAAATTGCCGAGATTGCCCTCCTTGCGACAAAGGAAGCCAAAGACCTCCCAGCAGTGTGGTTACTTGGTACAATATCTAATTTCCTTCCTTATCTCCTTTTTTTTTTCTTTTAAGAAATGTGTGGCATATACCGGAAATAATATGAGAAAACAGACTCCCGTGCCAGATAAAAAGGAAAAAGATGTAAGTGATCCTTTGCAAATGTAGGCTGCTGCAGTCCACACTTTTCCAGCTTTCTACACTTGCATTTTTTGTATAATTTCCTTCAGCTTTGATGCTATACTTTGGTATGACCCACAAATGTCCACTCACAGTGTCTGTTTTACCCCCTCCTCAGCCCTTTGAGGTGGACCTTTCCCATGTATATCTAGCTTACACAGAAGAAAGCCTGAGACAGTCTTTGTTGAAACTAGAGAGACCAAGGACTTCCAAAGGCCGATCAAGACCCAAAACTGGCAGAAGGTAAGGACTGTGTGGCGATCACACAGGCTCCCCAGATGTTTGACTGTCTATTGATCCCTGTGCCACCACTGTGATTGCTTCCCCGCTGCCACCAACCCGTTTCTCTCGGGTACACATAGAGTCCAGACAATTGTTAACATTAAACCAAATAAACAAGTTTATTTTATAAGCATTAACAAGTTTATGGTTTTTCTTGTCAATTTCTTATTCTTAGTTTCAATACCAGCCTATACCTTCCTATTACCTCTAACTGATTATCCCAACTGTCTATCTGACTCCTCTTAACAGATTCTCTCACTCTCTCACATCAAACTATCCCAACCCACAGACTTATCCTCCCTCTCTCTTCTCTAACACCCGACTGACCTCTTAACAACACTAACTCACTCTCTAACTCCTTCCCTTGGATTCCCAGTTGCCAATCACTTCACACTCATTTAACCCTTTCCTTATGACCCAGCACGATGTCACCTAGGAGGGCAAATGCCACAGACTGCTATAGGATATTGTGTTTTGCACCATCTTGAAACTTTGTCCTCACCCCCATTCTGCTCAATGCCAAATAAAAACTCAATGAATGCCCATGTTGCATGTCTGAAGCTGACCTAAATTGCAAAATTGGGGGTGTCCTTGCTGTGTGCATACCAGGGCCAAAGGGTTCAGTTTGTGTATGTTGTCAACGTTCACTCTGCTTGGGGAACCAGTGAAAAATTATAGAAGTGAAATAAATAAAAGTAGCTCTCAAATGGAATGTGGTTGCAAATTAGGAGAATAGAAGCCACTGGCCACTCACAAGTTTACAAGTGGGCAAGAATCTTTTCTGTCCCAAGAGGATATATTTTTAGCCCAGGGCCATACTGAACTTAAAGCTGTATTTAGGGACATTGCTTCCCTAAAAGTATATTAGATTAATCTACGACAAATTATACTCCCTGCCCCCCGCCCCCAAACTCTCTGCTCTCCTTGCCATTGAATCCATGGTTGCTATTGATTACCACAAAATTTAGACATGTTTAACATGTATTAAACATTTTTAAAAACATGTCAGTGTAAGCACCTTTTAAATGTTTCGTTGTGACCATGCGCATACCTTAAATGAGAGCATCTTAGCTTCCTCCTGAAATCAGCCTGGTTTCTTGATTTTGTCTGTTATGTGTACTTTGATTTGACAGCATTAATTTCTCTCTTCATATAACTTTCTTTCTCCTCTCCCAACAGAAAACGTTCTGCCAAATCAGGCGCTGTGATCGAGTCGTTGCTGCAGTAGACTCTGACAGTGGTGGGACTGCAATAAAGATTAGCGTGTGGCTTAATACTTGGCCCAAATATGCAGATTCTCGTTTCTGGAGATCGCAGAAGAGTTTTGATGTTTGGTTGACACAGAAGTAGCTATAAAGGGCTACACTTGTGTCTTGGAGACAACAAGAAATACATTTGTTTCCCTTGATTTGCTTTTATGTCATCTGTTACATGTATATTATGTTCAATCTAAACTAGATTGTGACTGTAAATTTGTCAATGTTACTAATCCTGCTTCGGGCAGTATGCAGGTGAAGCTGTTGAGGATATGTGGTGTGTTTAAAATGAACTGAATTGACTGGAAAAGGTTTTGTGTGTGACTGAATTATAACCAGGATTCCACATCCTGATAGACCTGTTTTGCTTCCATTTGCCTCTTGTGTTGTTCTGCCTTTGCGCCACTGCAGACTTATTCTGGTAGCTGCAAGTTCTTGGGATGCTCTGAATCCCCTTCTGTCTTAAGTATCCCCTACCACATATGTGCAAATAACTTATTAATTTCTTCAGCATGTACTTCATGTGCATAGACTTTTCTCCGTATTGTTATACAAAGATGGACTGTTGTAGACCTTAGGTGGTGATGGGACGTGTTTTGGTTCAGAGAGTAAAGACTGAGAAATCCTTTAGACTGAAGTTGCAGCATGCATTCTACATCAAGTGCCCACCACCTGATTATTTTCCCCAGCACTTGCATCAGTTACTAACACTACTCATTCTCCCTACCTGAGGCCATTTCTAGTCTGAGTGGACATTGTCATCTCTCACTCTTTTTACTGTTGAATCTTTCATCCCCCTTTAATTAGGTTGTGATGACTTTCTGTCTGTTGGATAGCTGTGGCAGTCTGAACTGAAAAATGAAATCCTGTGACATTATTATAGAAGGGGCTCTCATAAATAGTCTTAAATGTAGTATCGTGAACAAAACATACTAGGTTTTTCTTGCATTCGTGAACCTAAATCATCTGGCCAAACTGGTTTTTGGATAAAGCAGCTGAGTCTGGGAACGTTTTAGAAAGCCACCTTGGGCTTCATCCCTTCAGTGTTTCAGTGGAGGAACAATAAATGTTGTGAAGAATGTCATGAACTGCTCCATTGCCAATTACCAAGCGATGATTTACAGGGTGTTTACACAATGGTAGTGTCAGCAGGTTGGTGCATTCTTACCCTCTCTTTAGTTGTACAGTGGTACCTCGTTTAGGGTCCATTTTGTCCACGGCAAACCCGGAAGTACCGGAACAGGTTACTTCTGGGTTTGCCGCACGCGCAGAAGCGCTAAATTGCGCTTCGTGCATGCGCAGAGTGGCGTTTTGTCGAGCGTCCCTTTCGTCAAGCATCCGGGGCTCCAGAACAGATCCCGGACACAAAAGGAGGTACGACTGTACTTGTTTTGAGTTTAAAAGAAAAGTTTTTCCTTGTTCATCATTCCAGATATTTAGTTGGCACTAGGTTATTTTTCCAATCTCTTATTTATGAAGTGGTGCCACTACCATACACAATATTATGTGTTAATATTGTTTCTTTTGTAACTAAGTATATTGTGTGACAACTGCTGGAGATATCTGTTACTGTATGTATTTTGTAAGTCTTTAAATTAAACATGACACTAACTGTGCGACTTGTATTCTGAAAAATGTGTTGGTTGTTGTGAAATACTCCGATGCTCAAAATAATAATAATTTGTCATAACAGGATTTGCGATTGGACACTCTTGAGTCTTACTGATTTTGCTAAATTGCTATAGGCTGTATTGCTCACACACACATGAAAACTACTGACAATTTCAGCTAAATGTCAGCTGTAGGAAAAATTTAGCATGAATATGGAACGCAAACTTGGATTAAAAAAAATGGAAATGGGGAAAGACGAGTTTTTTGTTCATAGTTTGGTTCAACCCACTTATATAGGCATAAGGATTGGAGCTGATTTGATTCTTTTCGTACATAATGTATTCCTAACTCTATGATGGATTAGGAATAGATCAGTGGTTTCATTTCTAATCCATACATTGTTGTAATGGTCATTGCCAAAGGAAGGAATCTCCGCCCAAATGCTCACCTGTCTGATAGCCCACAGGTGAGTGACTCCACAATTGTGGTGTTATCAGAAGACGCACATTGGGCATGCAAATTGTGTCTGAAATACAGTGTGATTGCATCATCTAATGAAGAAATGTGATAGTTACAATCAACCAATTGGAACGCCAATGCATACATTGACCTTTGATTACTACTGAAACATTTGTCTTTCTCTTGATTAGCTTTAGTTTTGGAGATTTAAAATTCCTGCTTGTCAAGAGGTAGGCAAATTTCAAATGTTGTCCCTCAAAAGTAAGTTTTAGGAGGATCCTGGCAGACTTGACTCTTCAGTTTTTAAAATAACATTTTGTCGCAGTTGTGGGCACTTTTTTATATAGCTTGGGCCAGTTCTTTAGTCTTAAAATGCTAACAAATCTAAAATAGCACACAGGTTTTGTTTTGTTTTTCTCAAAAGTGGCATTCCAGGTTAGACACAGCCTTAGGACCATTTTGAACGAAGGAGCAAGAGACTCTTAACAGGAGCTTCAGTGAAAGTTCACAGCACCACAGTACAGTGCTTCATAGTCCTTTGTTGACTCACGCAATGCAAGTCCAACCTTGGTTGTCCACACACAGATGCCTCTCCAGCAGAGCAATCATCTTAATTTAGGAAAACTGGCCCAAAGCCTTTAATTTTTTCCTTAGTTTCAGTTTCAGCATCTGAAATGGTGTCTGCATGGGTTTTGTGGAGTTGTTTTCTTTAATGACTTAACCGGTTCCTGGACTACAAGAATAGGAGGAGATGTCTTGCTCCATGCCTTTGGAATTAGTTACCCTGTGTTCTTTACCATTCTAGCAACTCCTTATTAGTCCATGCCATCAAGTCTGTATATAAGGGCGTAAATACCAGGTGTAAAATTGGTCCCTATTTATTGTTTTGCTAACCTTTTTGAGAGTTAAAATTTCTGGTTGCATTGTGTACAAAGTGTGTTCCTTATGTTGTATATAGTGACACAATGTCTTGACATTGAGCATGTTGATGCCTAGAAATAAAAGAATTGGATTCCCAACATATTTGTGCAGTCTCTCTCTCTGCCAATTCACACATCACAGTGAGCCTTAGCTAATATCTTACAATGAATGAGCAGAATGCTATCATTTCACTCCTCCCCTAGCAAGAGTGGAAGCAACAAGTTTTGGTGTAGCATTATATCCAGATTGGGTATTGTGGTCTGGAAGCCAAAAACAAACCTTTGATTCAGAGAATGATGATGATGATGATGATGATGATGTATTATTTATATGCCACCCATCTGATTAGGTTGTGATTTTGTTGAGATTTTAAATTCATCAGTTTTGTGGTGAAATGCTTCAGTAGAGAGAAACATATAGGATAGTAGGCTCTCAAAGGCACGGAGAAAGGTTGTCCGAATCCCTGATTATTATCTTCCAAAGCAACTATTCTATTCTCAGCTTAAGAATGGAAATCGAAATACTGGTGGACAACAAAAGAGGTTTAAAGATGCCTCAAGGCAAATCTTTACAAATATAGTATGAGCACTGACAACTGGGAAACACTGGCCTGCAAGCGCTCCAGTTGGAGAACAGCATTTACCTAAGATGTCATGGACTTTGAAGAAACATGAATCCACAGTCACGGACTCACTGTTAAGACCGTTTTCATGGAAGACAATCTATGAGTGATCGCCAGAGATAAGAGAGATATACCATATACATGGGGGAAAGTTACAAAAAGCAGGAGAACTACCCCTTAGTGAAAGGCAGCTTCTTAAGGATTGTGCTTTGGTGGGAAGGAACAAGGTGGTAGTGATCAACACATTCACAGTAACCCATTAATCACACACCTACATCAGCACAACCAGATGCCTTCATCTGTCCCAGCTGCAACAATGCGTGTCTGTCCTATATCAGTTTCTACAGCCACGGCAGGCGCTGTGACTCCAATGATTTGACGTTACCCCCAAAGTCACACTTTTCCAGATGGATGTGATCTTCCCGGGACTTGCTGAGAAAGAGCAGGTAATGAATTTATTATTATTATTATTATTATTATTATTATTATTATTAAACCAATTTACTCTATTTCTATCTTTCCTCCTTTATTCTTATATATTGGATTACCTGACTTAATGGTATGTATTTGTGTGCCTGTTTTATAGTAAGCCACTTTGAGGGTTTGGACAGACATAAATGATGATTTAGAAAATTTAAACGCAAACATATAATCAGTACGGATTTCTCTCATGCTAATATTGCTTTTTCATCTCTACAACAAAAAGCAAAAACTGGAGTAAGTGTGTGCAGGAACCGTATGAGGCTTAGTATTTCTGCTTCCGTCATAGAAATGAAAATGGCCAAACGTGGGGAAGCAGAGATGCAGACTATGATTTGGGACACAAATAGGGGTAAAGGTGTCTGTCTGTCATTTTATTTCTTGTTTGATCTTGGTGTTATCAAGAAAAAGGGTTAAGGGGTAGAAGTGCCACTTCAGAAAGGGGGAGAGATAACAGATTTTTATCACCGTGACGGCACCAAAACTGCTAACACGAAGCAGAGGAAATGGTTATGATTATGTGAGTGGAGCAAATTCATAGGAACCATTGGAGAGGCATTCTCAGAATTTGCCCCAAACTGCAGTGGGGGTGTAGCAGCCCTGTCAAAGGAAGAACTGAAGAATCATATGCTAGTTTACAGGGGGTGGAAAATCAAAGAAAAGATGAATTCATTCCAAAATGGTATTTCATTATTCAGCAACATAGTATAACTCCACAACCACTGTGGTGAAAGGACGGAAGAGGCATAAAGGAGAAGAGAACAGTGCCAGAACACAAATGAGTAAAAATATTAATAATAATTGGGGGGGGGGGCAAAGCCTCAAAACAATGCTGAGGTATGAAGTACTATGTGCGCCCCATTTCTCTGAACAATGAGACTTAGGATTCATCCACACTGTCATTTAATTAGGATAGGGAGCTAATAAAAGAAGAAGAAGAAGAAGTTTATTATTTATACCCCGCCCATCTGACTGGGTTTCTCCAGCCACTCTGGGTGGCTCCCAACATAATATTAAAAAGAGGATAAAACATTAAAAGCTTCCTGTACCTCCATTAATTCACCACTGTCCATATGACGTTCCCCTTCAATCGCTGCCTTCCCATACTCTAAGAGTTAAAGAGATGCATCTATCTATCCTGGACCATTTACAGTAATTTCCCTTTTCAAAGGAAAAAAGAGGGGAAGAGATATTAGGTCTTGCTTGGCCAATGGAAGCCATATTCCATCCTCAACACATTTCAGTTTACACCTTCTGCAGGAATAAACAAATGTAAATTCTTGGAGTGCTTCATTCTTGAGACATGCCACTTGAAGTAGTCCAACACAGGATCAGACCATACATTCACAAACAGTTTTCAGAAGCCAGCCAGGGCACCAGTGAGGTTAACTGAATAATGCCTTTTGCGGACATTGTCGTATGCCCGGTCTCCAATCAGAGGGAAGATTGTAAGCATGTTCAGCTGCATGTGATTGCATGCAGGTCTCCCTATTCGTTGTGGAGATGGTGGGAGCCAGGCTTGTGTGACTCTGTTGCCTTCTTCATGGGCAGTGGTTGTGTTTGCAGCTAGCATCTGAAGAAGCCTATAGAAGTTTGATGTTTACCTATTTCATAAAAATATATATACTGTTCGATTGTAGAAAGGCAATCAAAGCAGTTTACACTGATTGTTCGTTGCAATCAATCACCTACAGAGGACATTTAGACAGGCACCTACAATCCTGATAGTTTGCCACCTGCTGAAAACAGATTTGTTTCACCAAGCGTGTTCAGAGAATTAATTTGATTTCATGTTGGTCATTCGTTCCTTAACTTATGATGTCAGAGTTTTATGATATTTTAATGATTTTATTGTACAACACCTTGATAGTTCTTTAAAATGAGCTGGAAGTTTTTATAATTTTTTAAAATAATTAAAATAAATTAATATTCTGTGTGGAAGGCATTATTTCACTTTGTTGGTTCTTTTGAGATAATTAGTGTGGTTGCTGGAGATGCTCTTGATTCAGAGGGTTGAACTATAGAGAATGTTTCTTTTGGAGTGTTTTGAATGTCAAATATTAAAAAGGAAAGAGAATTTCTGAATCAATGTAATTTTAAGCCCTGAATTTAGCGGTTTTATAGATGCTCCCCTTTTAACAGGCAATGTTTTACTTCTGTTGTGAAAGTGAAACACATAATTAAGATTTCTCCCCCTATACTCCCACCCCCCAAATTTAATACTTTACAATTGCTTCTATATTCCTGACATGGCAGCTCCAGGTGGGCACCCCAGTTGCTATGTCTAGCAGGTCTGGGAATGTGGTTCCACGTTTCTGTAAAGGCCTGTCAGGCTGGGGGGTGGGGGAGAGAGCTTACAAGAGCCGCCCACATTTTTATCGAGTATTTTCTTTTTCTTTGGAACAGCTCTCTTCTATATGCTTCTAATTCTTTAGAATACGTTCATCCTGAGTGTTTTTAAAATTCTCAGCTTGGCTCATGCCATGTTACCAAGGAAGGAGGAAGCCGAACGTTCAACTAACTCTCTTTCGTCATTCACTTAGCAGTTGTTACAGCTATTGTCACATTTCCCCACTAAAAATAAGTGTCTATTAGTTTTTCAGCATCTGATTAGTATTTACCCTGACATCACTAGAGGTATGCAATGCCTTTTAGATTGGCATAGGATTGTTGAGAGGCTGGAGGCTGACAGCAACTATGATTCTATTCTGAGCTAAAAATCACTATTTAATCCGCACAATGTCATTGTGGTTACTGGTAGATTCCAGTTTGCATCATCCAACCACAGTCTAGACCCAGAAGACAACAGAAGGAATAAGAGTAAAGTTATTAACTGACTTTTTAACTGTTCTTGGTTTCAACATCGATTTACGCATATAATATAACAGGAACTCGGCATAGATTTTTGGAAATTATTTTATTGATTTTTCTTGGTAAATCTGTACACAGATTGCTTGGGTTTGGGGGTGGGTAGGTGGGGGGATATTTATTTATTTCAACATTAAGTAGTGCCAACGATTAACTCAAACTCAGGGCAGCTCACAAATAAAAAAAAAATTGCAACAAAATATTGTAAACCAAGCAGTACTTATGCATTCCTACCCTGCCTTTTACATCATAGCATCCAACTAAAGGGAACCCAACTGCAGTATGTTTCAATGGGGGCAAGTGAAGAGATGTTTCTAGAGTTATTTTATTTTATTTTGTTTTATTTTTATTTTCTTTAATTCATTCATTCATTTGGCATATTAGTCACTTGTTACCTGAAGGCAGGGGTCGTCAACATTTTTGGACCAATGGGCACATTTCAAATTATGAAGGTGCCAGCCACAGAATGGCTGCTGGGTGTTTCTGTGATATATCAGAAAATGGCTGTGGAGAGGCGGACATGTCATAACACAAAAATTAAGAGAGTACAATCATGGTAAAGCTGTTCCATAACTGTACAGTGGTACCCCAGGTTAAGTACTTAATTCGTTCCGGAGGTCCGTTCTTAACCTGAAACTGTTCTTAACCTGAAGCACCACTTCAGCTAAAGGGGCCTCCTGCTGCTGCCGCGCCGCCGGAGCCTCCTGCTGCTGCCGCGCCGCCGGAGCATGATTTCTGTTCTTATCCTGAAGCAAAGTTCTTAACCTAAAACACTATCTCTGGGTTAGTGGAGTCTGTAACCTGAAGCATATGTAACCTGAAGCATATGTAACCCGAGGTACCACTGTATTTCCATACAAGAAAATTCTTAACCTGTTGAATTTCTGCCTGTCGTATTGCTGTCAAAGGTACAAAACCCAGCTTCCCCCAATAGTAACCATAAAGCAAAGCCTAGGCTGCCATTCTGTACCAAATTAGCTAGGAGTAAGGCCCTTTAAGCATAAAGACTTACCGTAACTCTGAATAGGCATGTATACCATTGTACTGTAACTTAATTATATTGAGTAGAATTCATTGTCACGCTTTCTCAGTCATGCTGTCTGTGCAAGTATTCCAGCATGTTAGATGGAACAACACCCCTCTGGGGTTCTTCAGATTCCCCAAAGCTCATTTTGTGTGTTACAGGGAACAGAGAGGGGGGAGAGGGGGGGAACCCATTTCACAAGCAGAAGTCCTTGTGCAGGGCTTCTAATCTAGACTTAGGAATGAGCAGTGAGGTGGTGAAGTTCACTGATGATACAGACAGAGTGTGAGACGCTCCAAAAAAACCTCTCCAAACTGAGTTAATAGAGGTGAAATTGTGAGTGCAGTTCAATATAGTGCAAAATGATGCATGTTGGGACAAAAAATAATAATAATCACATATACGCTCATGGGATCTGAACTATTTGTGATGGACCAGGAAGGAAACCTTGGGATCATAGTGGATAGTTCAATAAAGATGTCAACCCAATGTGCAATGGCCGAGAAAAAGGCAAATTCCATGCTACGGATCATTAGGAAAGGATCATTGAAATAAAACTAGCACTATCATAATGCCGTTCTACAAACCTATGGTACGACTTCATTTGGAATATTGTTCTTGAGGTAGCTTCACCACAAAAAGGATACTGTTGGAAAAGTTTCAGAAAAGGACACCCCATCAAGGTGATGGAGCGGCTCCTTTATGAAAAAAGCTTGCAGTATTCGGGACTTTTTAGTTTAGAGAAAATATAAGCAAGAGGTGACACGGCAGAAATTCATAAAATTAAGCATGCCTTGTAGAAATATTTGTATGCCTCTCTCGCACCACTAGAACTCATGGGCCTCCAAAGAAGCTGAATGTTAGAAGATACAAGGCAGATAAAGAAAGCACTTCTTAAGACTATGGAACTTCCACAGGAGACAGTGAGGGCCACTAACTTGGGATGGCTTTAAAAGGGTATTCGGCAAATTCATGAAGAGGGCTATCAAAAGTTACTAGCCATGATGACTATGCTCTGTCTCCGCAGTTGGAGGCACTAAGGCTTCTGAATATCCTACAAGAATCATCTGAAGCACTTCTTTCTGCGCCCTGGACACAATGCTGACCAGCGCCTCCATGAACAGCTGAGAGTTCAAAATGGCCCCCAGGCTGCACACCTGGTCCTTTAGGGCCACAGTTACCCCATTCAGAACCAGGGAGTCATCCACACCTGCCTGCCCCCTGTCCCCCAGAAACAGAACTTCTGTCTTGTCGGGATGTGACCTCAATCCGTTAACCACCCTCCAAACACCTCCAGACACTCACACAGGACGCTCACCGCCTCCAGTGATTATGATTCAAACTAGAGGAAGAGCTGGCACCCACAGCACGTTTATCAAGATATGAGTACCTGTACCTCATTTTTTTAACCAAAAAAAGAGAGAGCACTGAGTTGATTAACTCAGTAGGTGGCAATGGGGACCATGCTGTAGGGGACAAGTCAGTATCATTAGTCCCCATGTTTCCTGAGGAGGAAAGGTGAGAGGTGATTTATGAAATAAATGCTTAACTGTTGTCACCTACTATGCTCTTTTTATTAATCTACATCACTGGGTTGTCACATACAGACTGGAAAAATATATGTGTAGCTGGAACAATTACAGTGGTACCTCGGGTTAAGTACTTAATTCGTTCCGGAGGTCCGTTCTTAACCTGAAACTGTTCTTAACCTGAAGCACCACTTTAGCTAATGGGGCCTCCCACTGCTGCCACGCTGCCGCTGCACAATTTCTGTTCTCATCCTGAAGCAAAGTTCTTAACCCGAGGTACTATTTCTGGGTTAGCGGAGTCTGTAACCTGAAGCGTATGTAACCCAAGGTACCACTGTACTTCCTAGTCCTGAACATGGTTCAGCAGTTTGCGTAAGCTGCAGTCGAGAATCCACAAACATCACTAAGGACCTCATTCCAGAGGACTTGACAAAACCCTGGGACATGATGTTTTAATTTCAGGGTTATTCTAAGACTTGAGAGGCCTCTTGGCAAGAGTCGCCTCCTCTGCTAATGAGCATCCCTGATTGATTTACCCAGCAGAAGTGACTGTGCTCCTTTGACCAATGACACTATAACTGGCACCAGACAACTGCCATTTTAACTTCCCACAATGCCCCAGTGTATTGTTGCTTGGGAGCACTGCAGGAAATTAAAATGACAACCACTAATGGTGTCAAGCACTGGGAAGACATGTTTCAAAGAGAGAGAAAGGGGGGACGCCCTTATAAAAATGAGGAAGGGGAAAAATAAACCTTGTTTAATAATAATAATAATTTATCATTTCTACCCTGCCCATCTGGCTAGGTTTCCCCAGCCACTCTGGGCGGCTTTCAACAGAATATTAAAAACAGAATAAAACTTCAAACATCAAAAACTTCCCTAAACAGGGCTACCTTCAGATGTCTTCTAAAAGTTGGATAGTTGTTTATTTTCTTGACATCTGATGGGAGGGCATTCCACAGGGTGGGCGCCACTACTGAGAAGGCCCTCTGCCTGGTTCCCTTAACTTCACTTCTCGCAGTGAGGGAACCACCAGAAGACGCTTGGAGCTGGACCTCAGTGTCCGGGGTGAACAATGGGGGTGGAGATGCTCCTTCAGGTATACTGTTTAAAAATAAAAAGGTGGGGGAATAAAGACCCTGTTTAACTGCATATGATTTTAAAAAATAAATAAATGAAGTAACTGTGCATACAGTGCTACCTGGATGACCTCATTATAAGAAAGCTTCCTATGCTCCCCCTACTTCAGAAGCAGAGAAGGGACTTTGAAGGACATTCTGCTGAGATCTAGATGTTGCTGCCACCTGTAACTCCTAAAACCAGTGGTCTCCTTCTACAAAGGTCCTTCAGTGCACTGTAACTCCTAAAACAATGTAAAGCATCAATGGATTCTGTGGGTCTGTTTCTGTTGCTATTTTTATTTTATCTCATTAATAGTTGGGTTGGATGGAATTTCCTTGAGTTTTTACACAAGGAATTTGCCGACTTGTTCTTCTGATTTCCAGTATGCCGGGCACATGCATGCCATGAGATAACCAGCATGCTGGACATTATGAACCTAATTTTATTACAAGAGCAAGTCATGAGCAAAAGGTGTTTTATATAACTGTCCAGTTTGTATTTCCCACTGCTTAATCTCCATATGCATCAAAACTTTGAGTCTCTTCCTACTATTAATTAAGGCTTGTGAGATTATTTTACGCCATAAGTATGATTTCAATACATCCCATTAGTAGAGGCTGTGCTATTTCAATAAATTACTGTATGGCTGAGAGAAAAATGGCATCCTAAGTAGGAAGGAACTGAGTCTCCACTGGTGAGGCGAGTCATTTCAAAGTGGCTGTAGCACTAAACTCACTGGGGCATGATCCAAAACGAGAACTGGTGCAGTCATAAATCTTACGATCTTTGACAAAGTGGAGTAAATACTAAGAAACAGTGTAGCCTCCAGCAGTTCTTACATACACAGGACACGGGTGGTGCTGTGGTCTAAACCACTGCGTCTCTTGGGCCTGGCAATCAAAAGGTCTGAATCCCCGTGATGAGGTGAGCTCCCATTGCTCTGTCCCAGCACCTGCCAACCTAGCAGTTCGGAAGCACCCCAGTAGGTAAATAGGTACCGCTGCGGTGGAAAGGTAAACAGCATTTCCATGAGCTCTGATTTCCATCATGGTGTTCCGTTGCGCCAGAAGCGGTTTAGTCATGCTGGCCAAATGACCGGGAAAGCTGACTGTGGACAAACACTGGCTCCCTCAGCCTGAAAGCGAGATGAGCGCCGCAACCCCATAGTCGCCTTTGACTGGACTTAACCATCCAGGGGTCCTTTACCTTTACCTTTTGTTTACATACACAGCAAAGAGGGAGCAAACAACAATAGTTCGAAAACTTTAAAAAAACAACAACAGTAAAAAACATAGTTGCCAACAGGCATGGAAAAATAAAAGGTCTGCACCCATTAAAAACTAGTCCATTGCCAACAGATGGTCCAGGATGTTTTGCTACTAGAGGCAAAATAGAAAATGGATGAGGGAATGAGCGGTGCGCTCCCCCAAGGTCAAATCTGCTGCCCCTCCCAATTGCCTGATGACTGCCACCCTGAGGCCACTGCCTCATAATGCCTCATGGGTTGGCTAGCCCTGCCACTGCCACAGAGAAGACCTTTTCTTCACCCACCTCACACCATGAGGCAGTTGGGGATGGTGGTAGATAAGGGATCCAATTTTAAAATCCAGGCAGTCAAATGTGGGGAGAAATGATCTTACGGGTGTCCTGTCCCCAAGCAACTTGGGGCTTTGAAGATTAATACTAGCACTCTGAACTAGACCAGGAAACTGGAATACAGAAAAAAACTTATTTCTAGAGTGTACAAGTTATTACTAGAATGGGAGACAAAAGGTGAACTGGTAAAATAAGCTATTGGGCGAGGGGTATAGAACATAATATAGAATTCAGTGCACATGAGAAATTATGGAAGAAAGACTTAAAATTTACAGCATGTTACAATTTTATGAAAATGATCAGTAGTATCTGACGCCTAGTAAATTAGCAAAGATGTATAAGTCAGAATCAGATATTTGTTGGAAATGTAAAGAGAAAGAAGGTACTTTCTATCACATGTGGTGGACATGCAAAATGGCTAAGGGCTTCTGGGAGATGATACACAATGAAATGAAGAGGGGGGGAAGGCCCTTTGTAAAAAGCTTTCCTTTTAGGAATTGTTTCAGATGTACCTAGAGATCGGGGGGGGGGGGATTCCTTAAAAAAAGGAAAAAAGGAAAGGAAAATCTTTTCATGTATGCAACTACTGCAGCCCAAATGGTATATGTTCAGAAATGGAAGGAGGGTAAACACCCACAAAGCAGGAATGGCAGATGAAACTGATGGACTATGCAGAAATGGTAAGTTTAATTATTAGAATAAGAGACCAGGAAGAAAGAGACTTTCAGGAACACTGGAAAAGATTTGAAATATTTAGAATATTTGAAAAACTATTGTAAACCAATTAAAACTGATTAGAGTAAATTCAGAAGTATAATGCAAACTGAGATAAAAAGGGGGGGGAGAACATGAAATAACTAGAATATGCAGTGGTAAAGGGTAAATAAAATGAAACATGAAACAGGGGGAAGGGAAGTCAAGGTGAAATGTATGGTTTGTATTTTGGTGACTATAAATGTGTAAATTTTGTAAAATTGGGGGGGGGGGGAAATAGGGAACCACCTGGACATTCTAATTTGGGCCGAAAGCATAGATAATCCTGTACATGATGAAGTCCTATCGGATATAACTTGATAGGATTTCCATTGAATAGCAACAATTGCTCATTATGACCATGATGTCAAGATTGATGTGGTTTTGCGATTTTGAGGAGGGTGGAGATTCTGCACATACTGACAGATATCTTTTTTTCCGTTGTCACACATATAAATATTCAGCTTGCAAAGGAGCAACAAGCAGTAAGGATTGTTGTAGTGCCTAATAATCAAAAGGACGATGCCCGTGTTTCTGAAAGCAATCCTGGCAATCTGCTTGTTGGTAGAAACTGTCTCTACCACTCCATTAAGACAACCAGAACAGACGGATGATATAAAATTTAAAAGATACGTTGCAAACTTAAACGCCAGCCTTGGTCCAGCATGTGAGAGCTTAAAGGTAAGTCAAATATCATATTTGTTTTTATTGTCATTCATTATGTATTGTGGCCAATTTATTGCTCACTGAACAATCACAAAGAAGGCAAGGAGGACGTTTTGTTATTAAACCAACTTCCGTTGGCAAAATGTGCTAACTTTTCTCTCTCTCTCAAAATGTACTAAGAAGAAGAAGAGAAGAGGGTTGTACTTTTTTACACAACATAAATGGTTCAATAGGATGTATCACTTTACTCAGTATTCAGATTCATTCCTTGGAAGCATCAGTGTTTTATCTTTCTAGGAAACCTTTAACAGCAGCATGTTGATGATGCGACTGATTCAGAATCTTTACCATGATTGCCACTTAAAAAAAGAAATATATTATTATTTTGCAAGTGTATAGGTACTAGACAAAATCTTCATTACATTATTAATTCTAAACCACATCAGAACTTTCCTTTCATTCAACAATGATTTCAGTAATTATTCATTGATGTATGCTACTTTGAGCACTTTGCAGAAAGGTAGGATAGAAAGTAAATAACTATTGGATAAAAATTGTGCTGCTGAAAGCTTAAGATATTTGCGAGTTGCTGTTAGTAGACCGGGCTAGTATCTAATCTAGAATCATAAGCATTAATATAAGCAGAAACCAGTAACAATTATTTAGTGAATATGTTCTCAGCACAATGAGACAACAAGAAAATCCCAGAGTAATCTCCTTTCTTTGTAAAATCTAGAACTGAAAGTTACAGGTCACACATTCTGCTCTGCCCAGGGACCAGAATCCAGAGATATGATGCTGAAGTCCATGGCTCTACAGCTTATCTTAGAGCAACTGGCACAATACACATGATACTGGTCCACCTATTACCCCTTTAACCATGTTCCCTCATGCTGGTAGGCTTCTGTGCATGAAATATATAGGAACAAGCTGCCTGTAGTAGATTGTTTTCACAAATGGATTCAGGATTCTTCTATATGAGGGCAAATGTGTTCCCCTCACTCAGTTCAGCTTGCATGGTTTACAGTTTTAGGCTTTTAAAAAAAGTCTTCCTGAAGTCCTTTGCCGAACATCATTTTTTCAGGAACACCCAGCCTGGTATCTTTGACAAGCCTACAAATGAGCCATGATGCTGGCAATTGGTTGTCCTCAACATCTGGTAATCGCACATACGCTGCCTTTGGAGGTGAAGACTTCATGTTGAATTGCTGTAGCCATTGAGAAACTCCTTCTCATTGAATCAGTCTAGTCCATGTTTGAAGAAGACCAGTATGCACTTCCTTCCTCTAAAATGGAAATGAGAGTGGGGGCAGGAAACAGTTGCCCAAGGTCTAGCCAGCGAGTCAGGACTTGCTTGCCAAAGTTTCCTTCCTTAACCAATTTATTGCCTTTTGTTTTACAGAATTCATCTTGTGGTAATGAAGAAATAAGAAAGATTCGCTTTGAACCTAATGCTGAGAAAATTGTAAGTGAAAAGTTTATGTCCTTAACCCAAAATGTAAAGCTTGAAAGTGTTTAGCAGCAAAAACCGAGCTGTTTGGGGCATGTGGTGGGTGGGTTGAACGGACATTTAGAAAATCTTCTGTAATTTATATGGCTACTTTATTGAGGAGTGTCCACAGTTGGCATCAAGCCATTCTTTATTCATTATTTTGAAATGCTACAGATTGCTGTCCATATAGTCAAAACGTTTGTTGCTATGGCAGGGCAGTGGAAGGGACATTAAATTATCAGGTTGCAAAAAAGCAATTCCACTGAAAAAGTTCTCAACACTTGGGAATTGCAACACAGTTTCCCAGTACAGGATAAAATATAAATTATGCATTGGAGAAAATTGCAATTTTTTCATAAATCAATATATTACTTTTTATTTAATTTTCTGCTTTCCTCAGTTATAAAGGTTTTTGGATGCGCTGCTTCTCAGCCTGCTACTTTATTTGATTCAGGCAGGCATTTGATTCTCTTCACAATACTGTACGTGATATGGTTCAGGCTCATTGAACTTTAAACCACTATGAAAAATGTGGTTGCAGAAATTTACAAACTATGCAATGCCTTGTTAGGGACGTGGGTGGCGCTGTGGGTTAAACCACAGAGCCTAGGACTTGCCGATCAGAAGGTTGGCTGCTTGAATCCCTGTGACGGGGTGAGCTCCCGTTGCTGGGTCCCTGCTCCTGCCAACCTAGCAGTTCGAAAGCCCGTCAAAGTGCAAGTAGATAAATAGGTACCGCTCTGGTGGGAAGGGAAGGTAAACGGCGTTTCCGTGCGCTGTTCTGGTTCGCCAGAAGCGGCTTAGTCATGCTGGCCACATGACCCGGAAGCTGTACGCCGGTTCCCTCGGCCAATAAAGCGAGATGAGCACCGCAACCCCAGAGTCGGTCACGACTGGACCTAATGGTCAGGGGTCCCTTTATCTTTACCTAATGCCTTGTTATGACCAACCAGGGGTATGTAGGAAAGGAGCCTTGCTTCTGCAAGTGTTGAGGCCTTCTTATTAAATCTTTAAGCCTGTCTCAGCCTGGAGTACAAGGAAGTACTTAGTTGGGAGACAAACAGCAGAATCCTTGCCATTTCTATTTACAAGTTATGTAGTCCTACTGAATTCATTAGGCTTTACCCCACTGTAAGGGTGGTTAGAATTGCAGCCTAAAGCTGTATTGTCATACACTCTTGCCTTGAAGTAAGTCCTACTGAACTCAGGAGGGCTTACTTCTTAGAAGGCATGGTTAGGATTTCAGTCTTACAATCTTGGAAGTGACATCCTTCTAGAATGACATGTGCTTTTTTTGGAATATTGTTATTACACTTCAAAGAACATGTTAAAACACACACATGATTTTTGTAATTATGTATGCCGTGCAAGTAGCTGACCAAAGGAAAAACATCGGGGATTGATCCGCTATAGCATGAAACATAAATAAATTAGATTATACATAATGATAACGAGTAACTTGAGTCTTAAGAACATTATCTCCCTAAACAAGTAGTTCAGTTAAAAAAAGTATTGTGTCAAGTAAGAAATATGAACAAACCTTGTACTCAGTATGTATTGAAGTAGTCATTCTACATTCAACTTTGAACTTTTCTCAACAGTGTCAAACTTACAAAAACGTATTTTTGGATGTCTACTGTGCCCTCGAGCAAGTTGCAAAAAGCAATCCAACTGAATGCAACAAAACAGTGTATAAAATCCAGCCACACCCAGAGCTGTTTGACAACCAAGTGAGTATTCTCTGAAAATTTCCCATCAGTGAAAATCTTGTGAAAATCCAATCTTATCCGCTGACTCAGATCTTATCAGATGTGCAGAAAATCTGAAAAGAAATTTGCTTAACCAAACTTCGATCCAGCAGGTCAGATAGGCCTATAGCAAGGCACAGCCACAGAACGACGAGAGAAGCTCTCAGACCTGTGAGAATTAATCAGTACTTAAATACGATCAGAATATGGGCCAAGAAAAAGTGTGGATGAGCCTGTGGTAGAGAGAAAGTTTGCCCCTGCCCCTTTCTTTAGTTCAGAAACTATTGGGGAGGGATTCCAGTATGGGATATATTTTTACAAGCATATTTATAAATTGCTTTATCTTGACCTAAGAGATCAGCTCTAATCATCTGTCTCTAAAACAATACTACTACTACTAATCATCATCATCTTCTGAATGAGCCAAAATTTGTTCAGGCCTACTTCTACAAATTACCGTTTTGGTAGCTTTGTACTGTTGGCGCTGTGCAGCCTTATCAACTCTCCTTTTGTCTCCCTTTAAAGACCAGCTGCACTTTACCAAACGATGATGACATGCTAATGAAGGAATTCTGCCTCAAACTACAAAACTACGTCAGCCACTTATATGCCAACTGTGCGAAGAGCTAAAAGTGTACATCATAAGGAGTAAGAAGATTTTTGTTTCATAGGAAACCATGGCATCTGACATTGTCCTGGAAACCAACACTTCATTTGTGTTTGTTATTCTTAATGTCTGCTATCGAAAGGGTTAAAGCAATAATTAATTTCTCCAGCCAGGAAAAAAAGAAAATCAATAATAATACAAACTACCCACAGCAGTGAGCTCAAAGACCCTTGAGCATCATCATATGTATTTGGAGGCTGCTACCGTGGGCAAAGATTTGAGGACCAAAATCAAATCCACACCATTCATTTAAAGTCCATGGCTTTCTTCCAAAGAATCCTGGGAACTGTAGTTTGGTAATGGGGCAGGGAGTTGTCGCTTTGTGGTGGGTAAACTACAGTTCCCAAGATTATTTGGGGGCGCAAAAGAACATCTCCTTTAAAGATGACTGGAACAAAGAACAGACCCTCCAAGTGCCTTATTTTCCAGGGACATTCCTGATTTAGAGAAGCCATCCCAGTTTCTGATTTGATCCCAGAATGTCCTGCTTTTCCTTAAGACATCCCTATTTTAATTGGAGAAGTGTCGGAAGATATGGAGTCATCCAACCCCCAAACTGTATGAAAGCAACCCTGTACTGTATAGGAAAGTTTTCTTAATGTTTCATGTATTATTACCGGTATATGTTGGAAGCTAGCCCAGAGTGACTGGGGCAACCCAGTGAGATGTGTTGGGTATAAAATTATCATTCTTGAATAGGACATCCCTATTTTCATCAGAGAAATGTTGGAGGAGGGTATGAAAGAAGAAGAAACTCTCTCGAAGTCTAGTTGTGCCCAAGTGTGGCAGCAGCAGCCTTTAAGTGCCCATCTAGGAACTGAAGGTGGAAACAGGTTGAACCAGAAGCAAAAAATTTAAGGCAAATATAGTACAGTACAGCAATATTCCTGCTTCTTATCCCACAGGAGAGTCCATGGATTTAGGGCATTTTCATATGAGACACTTTTTCAGACTGCATGCACACCGTGCATTTCAGTCAGATGGCTTCCCCAAAGAATCCTGGGAATTGTAGTTTGTTAAAAGTGCTCTGTGTGGGTTGCATTTTTTATCAAGGCATGCCTTAACATCAGCAAGGAATCCATTTTTATTTTATTTCTTAAATTTGTTGTTATATAGTTGCAACTGACGATTTTTTAACCAAGCAGTAGTTTAACATGGTGTGCGTGTATGTCACTGCTGTCTGATTTGTTCTGTCAAGTCCTACAGAAAATGTCAGCATAAATCTTGGGCAGATGTGTGGTAAAGTGGTTGTCTGCATCTATCCATCCATTCATAAAGATGGAGGGGTGTGTGAAAGCACTGAAATAGAGTTTATTTCCTCTTAGCAGTTTCATGACATTGGGTTGAACTTATTTATTTCTGTTTTATTTAACATATTTAATATTTTCTATTATAAATATTTTCTTATCAAGATTAGAAAACAAACCTGTGCTTAAGTGATACAATGAATGAGATATTTTGTTGAAATTAGTAACCATAAGAGTTATGACCATTATTTAATATTTAAAACCATAGTTATATATTTTCTTGTTTATAGTTATGTAATTGGTACTGTTGTTGTTTTCATAAACTTTCCTCATTTTGTACTGAAGAATAATTTTATACATGTTTGTACTGCAATTGCATTTATTCTGTATTTAAATTGATATGGATTTCTTATGTGCTGTTTTTATATTAAGTTAATAATGAAAATATTTAAGTTACCGAACACACAATAAAATCTTGAGCAAGAGTGAAGTGTTTTCCTTTGATTTTAAGAAGACTTGGATCGAGTCATTTGTGAAGCGGTATGAATTGGGCTTGACATTACACTTTATTGGGTAAAGCTGAACCAGCAACAAGGATTACAAACCCAATAAATTTGTTCACCTCACACTTTTCAGTGCATTTGCTCATCACTTTCCTAACCACAAAAAGTCTGTATTTTTTAAAGATGATTTATTGTGCTAGGGTGATGGAGTCCTTTAATTCACTGTAATTGTGCACACTTAAAATTTGAGTATTTTTTTTTTTTTTACTAAAACGAGCCCAGGAAGGGAAACATATCTACACTAATACAAGTAAGACTTCTAGAAACAGTTTAAAACAACCTTTTAAAACAGCTTAAAGCTCTTCAAAGCAATCGCCTGCTCTGCAACTAAGTACTATGCACTTGAATCCCTCGTGCAAAATTGTGACCCTCTGGAGAATGATCACATTAAGCCTTGGCCTCATCGTCCTCAGTATTCCCATTTGTACAGTGAGATGGAGGGTGGACTGTGTTTTACAAGGCCTTCCGTGTGCTTAATTCTGTAAGTACGTACGTCAAATTTGTGAACATTTGTTTCTGCTTGTGGCACATTCCTAATTGCACTGGACTCAACTTGCCATTCTCCACTAGACACCCTGGTCTCACCTCTGGGCCATTGCCAGGCTTCACCTCAAGCCCCACTCCTGATAGCAACACTTTGTCAAAAACACTAATAAACAATTAAAGAGAAGAAGAATTGCACTGGTATTGCCCTGAATGGATGAGTGGGTGTCTATCAATGCTGGGATGGTGAGAAGAGTTGGATTCACCAGCGCCACCTAGCTGCTCTTTTCCTCTTGAGCTAGCTTTGACATTCAGCACCAAACAGTTATAATCCACCTGCGCTCTCTCGCTCTCTCTTTTGTTCTCTCTCCCCCTCCCTCCAGTAATAATAATAATAATAATAATAATAATAATAATAATAATAATAATAATATCACCCTCAACATGTTTTCTAATTGCCTTGTAAGTCGGAACTGTCTTATAAACAAATGTCACCACTCCCAGTCTTGTCATAACTCGGACAACTGCTGTTGTCGCTGGAAACCCCACCCCCAATCATTCAGTTTGTACAAACTTCACACACACACACACACACACACACACACACACACACACACTACATATGCTACGCTTCTGTTATAAATTCATAGAAAAGCAACCATGCATCGGATTTGCACAGTTCCACTTTTATTTTACTCCATGAAGGAAGGACTACAAAATGGGGAAGGTTTGATACAGGGCAGCCATAATCCCTTGAGCATACCAGCACTTACACAGGAGCCCTGCCCAGTTGCTATGCCAACCCTGTTGGTCCTAGACAGAAGACCATCAAGATCACAAAGAACTTGCATATGGGAGTGGATTCAGCATGGACTGAAACAAAGGACAATAATCAGCTCTTCCCTCTGGGGGCAGGAAACTACAAATTCCCCTCTGTCACCTGGAAAGTACTCATGGGGAGGGGCAAAGAGGGAACCAGCCAGGTGACAGGACACTCAGGTTACCACCGCAACTCCTCCCTCAACCCCTCCTTTCTGTGATGAAGGTGTGATGTATCTGAGGGGTGGTCTTAGGTTACACCCCTTCTGTGATGTATGTATGATGTTTCTGGGGGTGGTCTTGATCTACAGGGTGGCAATTTCAAAAGTCTTTATAAGGCCTTGCACACCATTTTTCTGGGTCCTTCCTCTCTCCTGCAAGTGAGGGGAGCACCCTGTTGCAACAGTTCAATAAAGGCCAAGCCTACAGGCTGCTGTTTTGCTCCAAGTTATCCTGGTTGGTGTCTTTGCTTTTGTCCAAGGGAGCCCTCGGATTTTTCCGTTAACACTGTCTCTCTCCTAACAAAAGTCTTTCTCATTCTCTCTTTCAGTTAGTGAGAGTACTGACCTGCCTGTCCAATGCCTTATCTTAATGGCTTATAAGGAAAGCCCACCACCCTTATTACTGTACTTTCTAATGCTGCAGTCTTACCCAAAGCCCACATCCCTTCTCATGACATAACACATTCCTAAACACACTTAACTTCTTAAAGGACACTTGAAGGAGTAATAATAACTACACAGGTTCAGGTTTCTCTGCAGTCCTTGCATAGCCTACAATTGCCACGCAAATGTTGGGACCTTTGCAAAAATGCTTAAGCCATCACGGCTTCTCACTTTGTCATACAGAGTCCCAGGACTGGTACACACCAGGGCAAGCTGGGGATGGGGAAGGAGAGATTGGTGTAGGAAGTACTCACAGAGTGACGGAGGATGGTGAGGCAATGGGACACAAGAACCAGAGCAGCAGGACCCATCTCTAGGGACAGAGAAGCCCCTGTCTCCTCAAACACAGCAGGCTCTGAGGCATAGGGAGCAGAAAGCTGTCCAGGTGGGGCTCGCTAGCTCTGAGAGGATGTGTGTGATTCCTTAGCTGGAGTAGGCTGAGAACAGGTGAGGCTCACTTGCCTCATCAAGCCCAGGTGCTGCAATCAGCATGCAGAGTACACAAGGGCAGCGGAGCTGAGGTGCTGTGTCTGCTCAACTACTTGGATACTTCAGGATCTCTGAGGGACTGTGCTTTGGTTTGGACTTTGGCCATGTGGATTGACTCCAGACGTACCTGTCGTACTGTCTTGCTGCCAGGTAGGCCAGGGATTTGGGACAGGTGTGCAGGTGATTCAACCAGGATTCACCACAGCACCAGAATGCTGCAGTTGCTTACACAGTCCTAATTTGCTCAGAAGTTTGAAACACTTAAGAAAAAGGGACGCTTGTGTATCCTTGAACTCAAAAGCTTATATGTCCCTGGTCCCCAAAACAAACATTGGCGTACCTCATATCATACACCTGTGCAATTGCAACAATAAGAGTCACATACTATAGTCTATATATACACACACACAACCCTATAGTTAGTTGTATTATTGATTTGGTTTTTTCTTTTGCCCTCAGGCTTCCCTTGCACGCAATACATAAATTCAAAGACTTCTGTGTTTAAAATGCCGCAGTTTTGTGTGTTTACTCTAATAACTTTGGTACCTGAACAGGAGAAAACGTCCAAGCAGTGATACTAATGTAGAATAGAGTGTCCCCATTTGCACCTGAGGAATGTTGGAGGTTGAGGCCTGGCACAAAGTATCTGAGGGTTAAGTTGTCAGATACCACTCTCTCATTGTAATATCTCTTTCGCATTTCCGTTGCGGGGGCCAGGCTTCTGTCATACTTGTGGGCCAATCCAGCTGCAATCACAGTTGCAAATAAGGACCCTCCTGTGTAGAAGTTCCTGAGTGGGGCTTGAAGAAAAGCTTAGTGATGGTGCAGAGGTAGACATACAGTAGGTGGATGGTGGATAATGGGGAGTCAGGGATAGTGCAATTTAAGATGTTCCACGTGCAGAAACAAACGTTCATGAGATAGACCAGATATCTATGGAATTAAGAATGTGAAGGGCATTGCAAAAAGGACTCTTTCCCAACGCTCTGTACAAATGGTAATAATGAGGGTGAGTAAGTTAAGGCTTAATGTGATCATTCTATGGGTACCTCCAGAGTCCAGGCTGTCACTATTTTGCAGGAGGGATTCAAGTGCATAGGATTTAGCTTAGATTAGATTAGATTAGATTAAGGCAATAAACCTTATTTGAAACTTGTATTAGTATTGATATGTTTGCCTCCCTGGGCGCCTTGAAGTGAATGCAATACTGGAATTTTAGGTTTGCAGAATGAAAGTGAATTAAAGCACTCTATCTCCCTAGCACAATGAATTGACCTAAAAAGCAAAGGCTAGTGTGAGGTGAACTAATTTATTTAGTTTGTGATCTTTGTTACAGGTTCAGATTGCCAACGGAGTGTAATGTCAAATGGAAATGTATACTGTTTCAAAAATGACTCTATTCAAGCTTTATGGAGATATTTTCATAAATATAAAGGGAAAACAATCAAGGGAAAACAGGAGTCTTGCTTGATATTTTATTGTGCGTTTTGTTACTGAAACATTTTCATTCTCAACTTAATATATAAAAGGCACATAAGAAAACCATATCAGTTTAAATATAGTATTAATTTAATTGTAATACAAACATGTATAAAATAATTATATAGTACCAACTTAGTAACAGTGTCAATAATATAACTAAAAAGAATACAATATGTAACTTTAACTATAACTTTAAATATTAAATAATGGCCACAACTTAAAAGTCTTACTGTTACTGATTTCAATAAAATATTTCTCTCTAGATGTGCTCAGCATTATTGCATCACTTAATCACAGGTTTGTTTTCCAATGTTGATCGGAAAATACTTAGAATATGCAACATTAAATATGTTAAATAGAACAGAAATAAATAAGTTCAACCCAATGTCATGAAACTGCTAAGAGGCAATAAACACTATTTCAGTGCTTTCACACACCCCTCCATCTTTATGAATGGATGGATAGATGCAGACAACCATTTTACAACACATCTGACCAAGATTTATGCTGACATTTTCTGTACAACTTGACAGAACAATCCAGACAGCAGTGACATACACACATGCACCATGTTAAATTACTGCTTGGTAAAAGGTCATCGGTTGCAGCTTTATACTAAAAACAACACAGAATAGCAAATAGCAAAGAATAAGAAATAAAATAAAATTTGATTGCCCTTAGATGCTAAGGCATGGCCATACAATGGCCACTTCTCCATTAGAACAACCCAATTTAGGGACAACTGTTTCTTCATGGTTCAGTGGCTTTTTTGGTTTTAGGAGATGTCAGAGATCTTTGCCCTTTCTACTCTCCAGCCCCCACACCCAAAATTCCAGGGAACTGTAGTTTACCCATTACAGAGCTATAATTCCCAGCCCCTAACAAACTGCAGTTCCCACGATTCTTTGGTGGAAAGCCATGTGCTTTAACTGTGCTATAAGTGAATGGTGTGGATGTGACTCCAGTCCTCAAATCTTTGCGCAAAACATCAACCTCCAAATACATATGGCGAAGCTCAAGGGGTCTCTGAGCTCACTGCTGTGCGTTAGATTGCATTATTATTGATTTATATTTCCTGGCTTAATAAATTAATTGTTGCATTTCCCTATTTGACTGCATACATTAAGAATAACAAACATGAATGAGTTGTTGGTTTCCAGAACAATGTCGGGTGCCATGGTTTCTTATTGGCGGGAAAAGAGATCCTCCTAGTTCTTATGATGTGCACTTTTTCTTGTCCACATAGCAGATATGTAAGCTTCTGACGTAGTCCAATAGAGCTGGACAGAATTCCTTCATTGGCCTGCTACCAATGTTTGGCAAAGTGCAGTTGGTCTTTAAAAGAAGATGGGGGGGAGGAGAGTTAAATTGACCATACAGTTCCAACAGTACAATGCTAATAAAATGGTAATTAGGAGGAGGAGGCCTGAGCTTATTTTGGCCCATTGAAAAGATTTATTTTTTATTGGTTTTCCCGACAGTTGATTAGAGCTGACCTCTCAGGTAAAGTAACTTAAAGCAATTTGTAAATACATTTGTAAAAATATATCCGAACCCACCGAGAATCCCTTCTGAACGTTTAAAAAAGGGGGCGCAAACTATTTCCCTACTATGTCTCACTAATGAGAAATATATACATTTACAAAAAATACTCACATGGTCTTCATACAGAGAGTCGGGTGGAAGCATATTTGATACAGTGCTGTTGCAAGCACTTTGAGAGACATTTTTCAGAGCCTCGTTGACTTGGCAAAATACTCTGCCGTAAGTTTTGCACTGTTGACAAAAAGGTTTAAAATTGAATGCAGCATGACCGCTTCAATGCAGTTTGAATGCAAGGTTCATTCTTTTTTTGTCATTTGAGGTGATACTTTATTATTGCACTATCTGTTTAGGAGGGAAATATTCTCTAGAATTTATATGTACAGTCATACCTCGCGTTGAATGTGCTTCAGGTTGAGTGCTTTCGCAGCAACCCAAAAGTAACGGAGTGTGTTATTTCCGGGTTTCGCTGCTCGCGCATGCGCAGACGCTCAAAATGACATAACACGCATATTTTAATCTGGTTTTTGAAGTGCAATAGTGCTGTTTAGAAAAAGCATGTGCCCTTCTAGCAGGTTGCCAGCCAGACACATGACATAATAACTATGCAGGTGCCCCTGCAACCCCAGAACTCTGAGCGTCCTCTGGTATGCGCAGCTCTGGAAAAGGCATTCCCCTTCTTCTCCAGTGCGCTTCAGCAAATTATATCAAATGATACATGTACAGTGGTACCTCGGGTTACATACACTTCAGGTTACATACACTTCAGGTTACAGACTCCACTAACCCAGAGATAGTGTTTTAGGTTAAGAACTTTGCTTCAGGATAAGAACAGAAATCATGCTCCGGCGGCGCGGCGGTGGCAGCAGCAGCAGGAAGCCCCATTAGCTAAAGTGGTGCTTCAGGTTAAGAACAGATTCAGGTTAAGAACAGACCTCCAGAATGAATTAAGTACTTAACCTGATGTACCACTGTACACTAATCTTCTAGCATAACACAGCAAGAAGCGTGAGACATGGTAGAGCTAATCTATGTATTTATTTACACACTATGCACAGACAAAGGAGTCATGGCGTCCTCTCTCTCCAGCTCCGAGAGAAGAAACAGGCAGAAGTAAAAGCAAAAGTACAGTGGTACCTCGGGTTAAGAACTTAATTCGTTCTGGAGGTCTGTTCTTAACCTCAAACTGTTCTTAGCCTGAGGTACCACTTAAGCTAATGGGGCCTCCCGCTGCCGCTGTGCCGCTGTTGCATGATTTCTGTTCTCATCCTGAGGTAAAGTTCTTAATGCGAGGTACTGTTTCTGGGTTAGCGGAGTCTGTAACCTGAAGCGTATGTAACCTGAAGCGTCTGTAACCCGAGGTACCACTATACAGTACAATAAGTATATACAGTGGAAGAGATAAGACTGTCTTCCATTCCCACACTCTTCTCAGAGAGGCATGTGATTTACACCAACCTCTTCTGCAGCATCGGAGGCGTGAAATACTAACAAGATGAACGCCTGGAGACTTCAAGATTGAAGACTCCTTAGAAAAAGCCCCAGTGAGTTCCATATGACTTACTCCAAGGCAAGAATGTATGACAGCAATAGGCTGCAATTTTAACAACATTAAACTCCAATGACTTAAGTAAGACTAACTTCTGAATAGACATGGTTAGCATTGTGGCGCTTGTCTCCTAACCAATGACTTCCTTGTACTCCAGACTGAGAAAGGCTTAAAGTTTTAATCAGAAGGCCTCAACACTAGCAGAAGCAAGGCTCCTTTTCCACATACCCCTGGTTGGTCATAACAAGGTATTGCATAGCTTATAGATTTCTGCCACCACATTTTTCTTAGTGGTTTAAAGTTCTATGAGCCTGAACCATATCATGTATTGTGAAGAGACCTGCCTGAATCAAATGAAGTAGCAGGCCGAGAAGCGGCACTTCCAAAAACTTTTATAACTGAGGAAAGCAGAAAACTAAGAAAAAAGTAATGTATTGATTTATGAAAAATGCTGCAATTTTCCCCAAAATGTAATCTAGCGTTGTAGGTCACCCTAACAAATCTCCTGTACTGAGAAATTGTGTGGTAATTTCCAACTATGGAGAATGTTTTCAGTGGAATTCCATTTTTGTGATATGTTTTTCATTTAGTGTCTCTTCCATTGACCTGCCATAGCAACACACACTGTGACTGCTTAGACAGTAATCTGTAGAGAAGTTCTCAAATAAAGTGTACAAGTTGTGAGACTCCTGTGAAGCTTCTCAAGGTCCAAATATAGCATTTCAAAATAATGAAGGAAGAATGCCTTGATGCCAACTGTGGACACTCCTCAATAAATTAGCCATGGCTGATGTTTGAAAATTACGGGAGATTTTCTAAGTGTCCATTATGTCAAGGACATAAACATTTTGCTTACCGTTCGCTCAGCATTAGGTTCAAAGCGAATCTTTCTTATTTCTCCATTACCACAAGATGATTTCTGTAAAACAAAAGGCAATAAATTGGTTAAGGAAGGAAACTTTGGCAAGCGAGTCCTAACTCGCTGGCTAGAGTTTGGGCAACTGTTTCCTGCTCCCGCCCTCATTTCCATTTTAGAGGAAAGAAGCAGGAGAAGTGCATGCTGGTCTTCTTGACAGCCTTTAAACATGGACTAGACTGATTCAGTGAGAAAGAGTGTCTCAGTGGCTACAATAATTCAACATGAAGCCTCTACCTGCAAAGGCAGGGTATGCTTAGTTGCCAGATGCTGGGGACAGCCAACCTGGGATGGCAATTGCCACCATCAGGGCTCATTTGTAGACTTGCCAAAGATATGAGGATGGATGTTGCTGTGAAAAGGATGTTCTGCAAAGAACTCCAGGGAAAACAATCTTTTTTAAAAACAACAACAACAACCCTAATGCTGTAAACTTTGCAAGCTGAATTGAGTGAGAGGAAACAAGAAGAAGAAACAATCTTTTGAAAATAATCTTCTACAGGCAGCCTGTTCCTGTATATTTCATGCACAGAAGTCTACCAGCATAAGGAAACATGGTTAAAGGGGTAATAGGTGGATTTGTATCATGTGTAATGTGCCAATTGCTCTAAGATACACAGGGAACACTATGGAGCCATGGACCTCAGCATCATATCTCTGGATTCTGGTCCCTGGGCAGAGCAGAATGTGTGACCTGTAATTTCAGTTCTAGATTTTACAAAGAAAGGAGATTACTCTGTGGTTTCCTTGTTGTCTCATTGTTCTGAGAGCATTCACAAAATCACCATTACCAGTTTCTGCTTATTTATGATTCTAGATTAGAGACTAGCCTGGTCTACTTATAGCAACTAGCAAATATCTTAAGCTCTTAGCAGCCTAATTTTTATCCTGAAAATGTACACAGTTATTTATTCATTACATTTTCCACCCCACCTTTATGCAAGGAGCTCAAGGTGGCATACATCACTGAATGAAAGTTCTGATGTGGCTCAGGATTATAAAGTATTGAAAATTTTGTCTAGTAGCTGCACATTAACAAGATAATAATGTATTGCCTTTTAAAAGTAGCGAACGTTTTCAATATTCATTTTGATTATTTCAGTTCTGCAACATGTACAATACCAAATTGGGTATCATTGTCAACATGCCTGCATGTTAAGTAAAGCAATACATCCTGTTGAACCATTTCTGCTGTGTAAGAAAGTGCTCCCTTCTTATTCTTAGAGAGAGTGCACATTCTGAGAGAGAAAGTAACAACATCTGGCTCCCATTAAGTTGATTCAGTAATAAATCTTTCCTCCTTGCCTTCTTTGCAATTGTTAAACAAGCAATAAATTGGCTGCAAAACATAAAAAAAAATTTTTTATGTACCTCCAGGTTCTCGCATTCCGTAACGAGCCGTTTCTGTAATATTGTTAGTTTTCTTTGAAATCTGCACTTGTCCGTTTTCTGTACCTCTCTTCTGAACTTGCCTAGTTGTTTTAACGGAGTAGTAGAGATAATTTCTACCAGCAAACAGATTGCCAGGATTGCTTTCAGAAACACAGCCATCGTCCTTTTGATTATTAGGAGCTACAGACAAGATCCTTACTGCTTGTTGCTCTTTTGCAAGCTGGATATTTATATGTGCAACAGGGGGAAGGAGATAGGTGGTGTGGAATCCCCACTATCCGCAAAAGCACAAAACCACATCTATCTGATTATGTGGAAGATCTCTCAATGCAAAATGAGTAATTGTTGCTGCTTAATGGAAATCTCAAGCAGGGCTTGCGTGAAGAAGGTTGTCTTTGCCTTGGCCCTAAAGCTCAATTAGAATGTCCAGTGGGTTTCAAGGTCCAGTTCAGAGTTCTGGTATTATCTATCAAAGCCAGGATCCCCTTAAGCAGGCTCATGCGGGGCGATGGGGAGCTGGGCACACTTGACCCAGGCCTTGGAGGGCTAAGCTGGCAGGCAGGGGAGGGGGCGCCAGGGACCAGCTGCTTTTCCGTTTGAGTTTATAAAATATCTGCATCGGAGGCCTTTTCAAAATCTGCCTGCCTATTGATCTGGGGTGGGTGGTAAGGAAAGGGTCTTCTTGGTGGCAGTGGTCTAGTTATTGAATGGCCTCCCACAAAAGGCCCACTTATGTTAGGATTTTGGTCACAACCCTTTTGTTTTCCCAGGCCTTTTAGCAACTATTATTTTTACTGCTTCAGTTTTGACTATATATATGTACAGTGGTACCTCGGGTTACAGACGCTTCAGGTTACAGACGCTTCAGGTTACAGACTCTGCTAACCCAGAAATTGCACCTCAGGTTAAGAACTTTGCTTCAGGATGAGAACAGAAATCGTGCCGTGGCGGCAGTGTGAGGCCCCATTAGCTAAAGTGGTACCTCAGGTTAAGAACAGTTTGAGGATAAGAACGGACCTCCAGAACGAATTAAGTTCTTAACCCAAGGTACCACTGTATATGTATATATATCTTTGGGATTTTCTTGTTATCTCATTGTTCTGAGAGCATTCCTGTCTTTAAATATATATTATTTGCTGCCCTTTTGCTGGGTTATTGTTTCTATATTGCACATGGGTATGTGTGTTAGGGGAGTGACAGTACCTCTGGTAGGGGACATGTTGTGCTCCTTCTGAGGTAGTTTGTCCATCTTTGGTCCCCACTCTGCATTCAGCTCTCACTTGTGGCTCTTAGAAGCTGTCAGCAAGCAACACCCTTGGAAACAGCTTTGACTTGTCAGCTAAACCAGGGGAGGGTAGCCGGTGGGTCTCAAACCCTCAGTGAATTAGGAATTTCCCCTGCATACGAAGACAGGCTCTGAGTAGCTGAGAACAATAGTGGTCCCCACCAGTTCTAGTTCAAGACTCTATCTCATACAGCACACCACATGCTAGCATGTTTGCACTCACAGATATAATAGCAAAACAAATTGCATGTCTGTCTCCCAAACTTGCATAAAGTAAATATTTGGGAGGCATTTTAAGTCCTGGACATCCTCTTGGATGTTGTCAGGGAACTGCCATCGGAACTAGAGGAGGAGGCGAGGCCCCACAACGATGCTGGAGAGGGGCCAAGCAGGGAGAGAGGCAAGTCTCCTGTTGGGGAAGAAAATCAGCGCTACACCAGGGATAGAGGGGGGCCAATGGGGGAAGCAGAGAGCAGGCTCCGGGACTCTTCACTGGACACCAGCGGGGAGAGCACAGGTCCTCCGCTACCCACGCCCTCCCTGCGCAGAAGACTTCCGCGCAGGGAGAGTAGGAGGAGACTGGGCGTCAAACAACTTTTATGTTGGAAAAGGTTTAAGAAACGCCCACTGACGGATCCTGCCAGCGACTGAACAGCCACGGAGTGGATGGCTGTCCAGCGAGAAATGGTTTAACCAGCCAACCTAGCCCAGAGCGGCGGCTATTTACGCACAAGCAACCCCTAAAGCCATTACAGATGTCAAGATAGCATCCATGATACGAGTAATGCCTGTCGGTTGGTTCATCAGCTGTATCTTCTTCTAGGAGCAGCAATGTAGCTAAATAATAATAATATTTATACCCCACCCTTCTGGTTGGGTTTCCCCAGCCACTCTGTGCAGATCGCAGCATATATCAGAACATTCTAATATATCAGACATTAAAAACGTTTTGATACAGGGCTGCCTTCAGGTGTCTTCTAAAAGTCAGGTAGTTAATTATTTCCTTGACATCTGGTGGGAAGGTGTTCCACAGGGCGGGCGCCACTACCGAGAAGACCCTATGCCTGGTTCCCTGTAACATCGCTTCTTGCAGTGAGGGAGCCGCCAGAAGGCCCTCAGAGCTGGAGTTCAGTATCTGGGCTGAACGATGGGGGTTGACGCTCCTTCAGGTATACTGAGCTGAGGCCATTTAGGGCTTTAAAGGTCAGCACCAACACTTTGAATTGTGCTCAGAAACGCACTGGGAGCCAATGGTCCTCACGGCCACTCTGTCATCAGTACAGCTTCCCCATTCTGGATTAGTTGTAGTTTCTGGGTCACCTTCAAAGGCAGCCCCACGTAGAGTGCATTGCAGTAGTCCAATCAGGAGATGCACCACTCTGGCGAGAGAGTCTGCGGGCAGATAGGGTCTCAGCCTGCGTACCGTGGAGCTGGTAGACAGCTGCCCTGGACACAAAATTGACTTGAGCCTCCATGGACATCTGTGAGTCCAAAATGACTCCCAGGCTGCACACCTGGACCATCAGGGGAAGAGTTACCCCATTCAGGACCAGGGAGTCCCCCACACCTGCCCACACCCGTCCCCCCGAAGCAGTACTTCTGTCTTGTCAGGATTCAACCACAATCTGTTAGCCGCCATGCATCCTTCAGCCGCCTCCAGAAACTCACACAGGACCTTCACTGCCTTCACTGGTTCAGATTTGAAGGAGAGGTAGAGCTGGGTATCATCCACATACAGGTGAATGCCCAGCCCAACACCCCTGATGATCTCTCCCATCAGCTTCATATAGATGTTAAAAAGCATAGGAGAGAGGACAGAGCCCTGAGGCACCCCACAAATAAGAGCCCAGGGGTCTGAACACTCATCCCCCAACACCACTTTCTGGACATGGCCCAGGAGGAAGGAGCTGAACTACTGTACAACAGAAGATTTGATCATATTGGCCGGGTCCAAATATGTTTTTTTTAAGAAGTGGTTTAATAACAGCTTCTTTAAGCAGCTCTGGGAAGCAGTGGCGTAGCGTGGGGGGTGCAGGGGGGCCCGGCCGCACCGGGCGCAACATCTGGGGTTAGGGCAAATCCATGGGTTAGGGGGTGCAAATCCACAGGTTAGGGGGCGCAAATTACTTGCCTTGCCCCGGGTGCTGACAACCCACGCTACGCCACTGCTGGGAAGACTCTCTCACAGAGGGAGGCATTCACCACCCTGCAGAGCCCATCACCCAGTCCTTCCCAGCTCGCTCTTATGAGCCAGGATGGGCAAGGATCAAGAAACAGGTGGTCGGTTTCACTTGTCCAAGCAGCCTGTCCACATCCTCGGAGGTAACAGATTGGAACTGATCCTACACAATTTGACCAGACAGGACTCCAGCACTCTCCTGTCCCGGCCCCACTACCACAGTGGAATCTACCTCTTTCCAAATCTGAGCAACTTTATCTGCAAAAAACTTTGCCAAACCATTTCAGGAGATCTTTGGGTCTTCACCAGACCCCAATGGTGAAGGTGGTTCTGTTAGATTGTGGACCACCTGAAAGAGTCTCCTGCTGCTGTTTTCTGCTGATGCAATAGAGGCGGCAATGAAAGTCCTCTTCGCCGTCACTATTGCCACTTGGTATGCTCGATGTGGAGCTCTAACCCGTGTTCGGTCAGATTCAGAATGAGTTTTCCTCCACCAGCACTCTAGCCGTCTCAGTGATTGTTTCATCACCCTCAGTTCCAAGGAAAACCATGTGGCTCTCAGGGCTCCATGCAGTCGGAGAGGGCGCTTCTATACTGTCATTCACAGTATAGTAAACCTTTCGTTGGGACTACTACAATATGCTTTATGTATGTCTGATTTTGAAGGGTATTCAGTATACTGTGACCCGGTTGTTGATTTCAGCCAATTGCCATAATACAGTCGCCACACGTTTCTCTTATGCAACATGATTGTAGCATAGCATTTTTAATGCTGCCCAAGATTAGCAAAATGAAAATGACCACACTGTGAGAAAAGAAAGTTGTTTCTTTCTTTGGCTGTTATTTGCGGGGGGGGGGGGGGAGAGAGAAAAGGAGCATGTCATTTTAAAAGATGCAACTTAATGTGGATATTGGCAGGAAACTGGAGTGTCAGTGATTAAAATAAACCACCATGGGACAAACAAGCAAGAGGTAGATAAAAGATTTTATCACAAAGTGACGCTTAAGAAAAAATGATGATACTAAACAAAAGAAATGGTTATGATAGTTCACGTAGCATGAGTGGAAGGCAGGTTCGTAGGAGCTAACGGAACCTCATTCTTAGAAGTTGCCCCAGGGATTTTACACGTATAAGCAAACTAAGAATTAGTAATTGGACTTGCTGTATCAGCCAGAATACATGGGGTGGAAAGTTGTAGCATGAATTAGTTGTCTCTTCAAGTGGTGCTAATTATTAGCAACTTGGGCTTCTGATGCTCAGTGCAATATAACTACCACTATTTTAAAAAATGGTAAAACTAATGTGTCATCCGATATCACTCGCTAACGGTAGAGAAAGATTTGTAGACACAGATCCATCTAAAGCTGAGCACCATCTGTATGGGTAAGGGATATGTGTGATCCCTTAGAAAGCAAATTTTTAAGGCTGGAATAAAGCTATAGTCAGGTCTTTGTAGATGTGAAAAATGAGTAACATAAGAGAACTGATGGGTCAGCCAAAGGCCAATCTAGCCTAACAGTCTGTTTCCCATAGTGGCCAATCAGGTGCCTATGGAAAACCCATGAGCAGGTATGAGACAATAGTTAGTTGACATCCATTTGTCTTGGGGGACAATGGAGGAGTGCGCCTTTGGGGGTGAAGTCAAACTATTGGATGGTTATAATGTGTCAGTAACTGGTATACAAAAGCATGGTGCCTCTGATTTTGAAGGTGGGGCGGGAGAGCTCAGTTGGTAGACCATGAGACTCTTAATCTCGATCTGCCTCATGTTGGGCAAAAAGATTCCTGCATTGCAAGGGGTTGGACTAGAATGGCCTTTGTGGTTTCTTCCTACTTGACAATTCTATGGTCCATGAGGCAAGGTGAGGCAACTGCCTCACGTAGCAGGGTCCACAGGGGCGGAAGAGCTGGCCTCCAATGAATGCATCACACAGCACAGCTGGCGTGGCAGGAGTGTCAGAGACTGCTGTGACACTCCTTGGGAGGAGGGATACATCACCTCAACAGCTTGCAATGCTCCCCACTAGGAGCGGGGAGAGACCATCACCAGAGCCTCCTTTTTGCGAGGCCACTGTGCAATGGTGCTGATCTCCCATCCCTAGGAGGAAACGCCAGAGGCTGTCCTCTGGAATCCTGGGCTCTGCAACCACTCGGCATGATTCAGACTGGGCCTCTTTTTCCTTCGCAAAGGCCTTTGATTCCCACTTCAGCTGCTGGGCAAGAATGATTTGATTCCCCCACCGCATGTTTCTTGTGTAGATCTTTGCTCACTGGCATTTTCTGATCCGCCTCAGGTGCCAAAATGTCTTGGGTCAGCTCTGGTAGCAAGTAGCCATAATGGTGATCATCCACATTGGAGTTTTAATGCGGATTTCAAGATGGAGAGGGGGAATTTACACAACATCCTCTTGATCCAAGTGGATACCTGCACCGTCTCCCCACTAAACTTGATTTTCCCAAGTTAACACCCACGTTGCTCGAATGTGGATGCACTGAAGTGAATTGTATAGGCACACTTTTTTCTTTTCTTTTGTTCTAAAGATGTATAGTGACATTTCGCTGGGTGCTATTATCACACACCCAACTTCAATTTTGTTTCTATCAGCCTGAAGGAAAGGAGGCAGTTTGCATTTCCTTCTGTTGCTGCTGAAGGAATGTTGAGTATTTTTAAAGCATCTGCTTTTGCACAGAACAGCTACATTAACAATAAACATAAAATTTACTCTTGCAGGTACGAGAGGCAGGAAAGGAGCGGGAGAAGGAAGTGGCAGTCTTTCATGGGAGTGATGCCACTGGACCAACACACAACTATACACATGTAAGTATATTATTTTTGAGTGTACATCTGATTTCCAACTTATGCTGGGTAGGGAAATACTGAGATCCTCAAATGTCTGGCCACTTCTCTTAACATGGAAGTTGCTGCAGCCCCCAGATATTTGGGTTGCTCTTTTTCACACCTTTCTCAGTTCTGCAATATCCTTTTCAAGTGTGATGGTCCGAACTGTAGAGTCTTCAAAGTGTGTTACACGCTTTAACTAAAACCACCCGATTCAAAGGAGGCCCCTTATTCATAATCAGCCTGGTTGGGGGGGGGGGCTTGAAGGTATGCACCCAGTCCACACCTTTTGATGCCAGAATTTCCTGGGGCCGGCAGATAGTTTAATTGCCCCCTATGATTCCACAGGGAATGGAGTTATTACTGAGGGTAGGCTGAACCAAAAGTGTATATAATATGAGGAAAATTGTACAGAGAGGCTTGGCTTTCCTAGGTCAGGCCTACACAGGGGGGAAGTACATGTAGATCCTTATCCTGGGTGGAGTTTTGGGTAGAGGAGTACCCAACATGGTGCCCTTCAGGTTTTGGGACAAGTCACACTTGGCCACCAACCAAGCAATATTACACGCCAGTGCCGTATCAAACCCTGTGAGAGGCCCCTAGGCAGTCTAAATCTCAGGGGGCCTCTCACAAATTATCTCAAAGCTTCTACTCAACTACTTGTGAATATTATTCTACTAGGATCTGGCATCTGTGGGAACTCGCCACACACTAACTCACAGAAAGCTTCATATCAGGTTTCTCTTGTGCGCACTCTAGAGGGATAACATTGAACATAAGAAATTGTAATTTTCATTCAAGATCAAATATTCTTTTGATCCATTGTTGCAGGGCCCCTAAAAGGTGTGGGGTCAATAGGCTGCTGCTTACTCTGCCTACTTCATAATCTGGCACTGTTACAAGCACCAATCAGCCAGAAAACCCCCTTACTTGTGGGCAGGCAGCAATCACACCAAGAAAGATCAACTCAGATGAAGGAAAAATATATACAATCAGGCCAGGCAGGTACTAACCAGCCTCCCTGGCCTGAGGGGTGATTAGTAGGTCTGCTCCTACAGACTTAGACCAAAGAAAACATTCCATATGGCTGGAAACTGACAGAATCCTGGTGTAATACATGGAATAACTCGCAAGTAAGGACACAAGCAAGGTCTGGAATTGTCCCTGATATGAAGCTAAAACATGCCCAACATTCAGTTGCCTGCCTTACTGTTTAGTTTGGTTAACAGTCTTGCCTGCCTAGGAAAGTAGTTTGATGGTGGGAGTATGTAATGTCAGAAGCAGGGATAGCCCACTCTAACTTTCCCCTTCCATTTTTGTTTTATAAGGATGATCTCTGAAGTATATTTTAGGAAGTACACAGTTAATACAAAGGGTTTTTTTAGAAGAGTAATTCAGAGCAATGGAACATTTTTAAAAATAGTCTGTATCAGTTCACAGGATGAAATTTTTGCATGAAAAATTGCACCCAAGTCCCTGTTGCTAAGTATCGTTTCATGTTAGCATGCACAGTATCTTGTAATCAGTGGTTAAATTTTGAAACCATGTGTTTCAATTCTTATTTTAGATATATACCACAGGAAGTTTTAAAGTATAAGCAAATGTTGTGGGCATTCAATAAGCTCACCGTGACACAATGAAACACATTAAGGAGAAATGCAAAGAAACTATACCACAAAATATCCAAATTATTATTATTAATGCCAAATGGGTCAAAGTTTGATAGAATGAAAAAGCTATTGAGAATTAGTTGACACGTATTGCATCGCATGTTATAAAATGGTATGGTATCGGTGGGAGACCTTGGCGTCTCAGATTTCAGGTGTGCCCCGTGTGACACTCACTACTGCTTCTCACTTTCCGTTGGATTTCATAGTTGCAGTGCCTGCTGCAGTACCCCAGAAGCTCTGCACCCAGTGTGACCAAACCGGTCGTGCTCCCCTAGATCCACTTTTGATAATAGGATGGAATATAGAAAGTTGTCTACATTAGATCTTTGATCTAATTAGCTGAGTGCTGACTACAATGACTGGCAGTGAGTCCCCAGGGTTTCAGGCAGGAGTCTTTCCCAGCCCCATCTGGAGATGCCAGAGACTGCAGAGAACACTGGCAGGTTCTCTACCAGTGAGCCATGGTCAATGTTTCCCTGCAACACAATACATTACTCTGTGTAGTGCATCATCATGTACAGCAAGCAGAGGGCTACACTTTTAGCTTTGCCCCAACACCCCCAGTAATTACATGTTGTACAGTTGTCTGAGCAGAAAGCACAAAGCTTGAGCTCCTTCCTGCTCATGAGTAAGGGTTCTGTGTGATTTGGGTATCCCACCTGCACAGAGTTCACACACTGGGCATTCTGCTCATGCAACTTTGCACTATAGTGGCAATTTGGAGGGCAGAGATAGAGGTGCATCCCTGCTCCTTGATCTATACCAGGCATCCCCAAACTCGGCCCTCCAGATGTTTTGGGACTACAACTCCCATCATCCCTAGCTAACAGGACCAGTGGTCAGGGATGATGTGAATTGTAGTCCCAAAACATCTGGAGGGCCGAGTTTGGGGACGTCTGGTCTACACACTTAGAGGACTCACACATGAGAAATATTGAAAGAAGGCTTAGCTTTTAGAACACCACATTTCTGTGCTCAGAATTTTAATCTCAATTTCCCCTCTTTTCAATAATACAACTGTTTAATATAAATCAACCAGCTACACATGCAGCAAAAAGTCTCCATCAGCAAGCATCTGATGCTATCCAAAAGCAGTTTTATTTTCACTCTATTATGTTTTGGATAAGTCCCGTATCACAAAAGGATTTGCAAACTCTAATGAACATATGATTCCAAAGATGTAACGCTACATTTTACAATCTCAGAACACTGGTCAATGTTCTTTTTAATTCTGTAGAATTTCTCAACATATTCAGACCGACTCAATAGCTCCACAAAGTCTTCATCATGAGTTATAACAAGAAGTTGGAAGTTGCGTTGCTGGGATCTACTTTTGATTATCCTGTGGAAAATCAACATTTAGAATGTGTTAGCTTATAGCTGTCAAAATCTGGGTGGCAACAGCACAGAAAGCTGCATATATAAGATGTTAATTATTCCACTCATTTTTAAAGTTTATGATAATTTCGTTTATACAACAGAAAGCTGTCCTTCAACAATACCCAACCCCTCTAATAACAGCTACTAGAGAAAACAAATAAGGGAAATGGAATGAATGGAGAACAGAAAAAAGTGTGAGGAAAGCATAAAAAACACACAGAACCAAACTGAGGTGACTAACGCACCTGTTGATCAGATGGCAGAGGAAAATGTCTGAATTGACCCAGTACCCTAAATTATTGTTTGATCTTTTTAAATTTCTGGATTAGGGTTTACACGTGAGGGTTTACATATTTAGGGAGGAAAACACATACATGCTTCCAGGTTCTTCCACACTTTTTCCAATAGCAGCAGTTGCTTCATCCGTAGAGCAGTCCATTCTGGGTGCTCTTTCCTTTGTAAGTGATCCCTCCATAATCTAACTTTTGGGCAATTAAAACTACACTGTGTTAAGCTTTGTATCAAGCAGGGACACAAACCTTTTCTCAGGTGAGAGGTGCAAGTGTTCATAAAAGGATAACTAGGACAATCAAAATAATTATTTTGGGAAGATATGGGGGATTTATAGAGCATTTTCAATTTGCTTTAGGACTCAATTTGGTGTGAATAAAGTGGAGTATAATAGAGGAAGACTCTGCTGACATCTCTATTGCTGCTCAAAATTCCCAGGCAAATGAAGCAGCAGAGGTGCATTATAAGGGCCTTCCTCAGGACTGGGCCAGACTGATCTATGGGCACTAATTGCTTTTCACTAATGCTTTCCCACCTAGGTTCCCACAGGCTTCTTGGTAAAATCTACAGATACTTACTCGACTAAGGCATGTGCAAGAGATTCAATATTCTCCCGATCAAGATTGGTGGTGGGCTCATCCAGTGCAAGAATGCCACAGTTGAGACAAAAGGATTCTGCTAGAGCAAGGCGGATAATGAGGGAAGCAAGAACCTACAACCAAAAGTAAAAGGCAACCATTCAGTAAGTTAACCAAAACACAAACGCTTCTAAAAGCACCATGATGGCAGCACCATATCTGGACTCTACAATGACTGTAACGTGACTGAATGCTGCCCTGAATAAAATCTTCCCTTCACAGAGAAAACTAGTATGTCAGGAAGGATTCTAGCCTAACTTTCATCCTGACATGCGCGTTTTCAATGTAGATTTCTTTTAAAATGTATGAACGTTCACTAATGTGAATTCTTTACTGCCTGAAAAGGTAAGTATAGGACAAAGGGTTGCCATCTGACAAGAACTAAGCTACAATTCTAAATAAATTCAAGTGCTTTTCTATACTTAGCTGATAAAAATGGGCAAACTTTTTTTAGAAAACATACAAAATAGAATCGTAAGGTAAAGCAACTGAAAAGTTAAGTAGCCAACAAAAAAAATCAGAAAATGCCATATAAAAGCTATTACTAACTTTAATGCAGGTGTATTCTAACATATTAATTGCTATTAGCCATGATTGTTGTGTGATACCTCCAGTATTGGAGGTAGTATGCCTTGGAAAACCAGTTGCTATGGGAACATGAGTTGGTGAGTGCTCTTGTGCTCATGTAGCAGTGGTCTGCAAGGAGGGAGCACAGGCAAGGACAAGGTTATGCACCTGGCTTCTCAACACTGAATGTCACTGCTGCGTAATGAAAGATGAAGGAATGGGTTGCTTAGCAGAGTGTTGGGCATGGAGCCAATCCAATGCTCCTGCCACCACATCAAACTTCCCATACCTTGCCCCTCCTTCTTGGTAGGGTGAAGTGATGCTTTGTGTTGTGAAGACAGCCGCACAAACCTACCCTTCCTGCACTGCTCTGCTGACTGATGCTGTCTGAACAGGATGCTGGACTGGATAGTTCTTTGGTATGATCCGGCAGTATGTGTTCTTACATACTGCCATTAGCTTTCCCTTCCTAGATTATATTTATCACCTTGAGTATAGTGCTTCAGAAGATGTAATACAGTAATACCTCCACGAACGTCTGCCTTGTCTAGCATCCATTCCGGTGAATGTCTGAGGCAAACCGGAAAGTACCGGAACGGTTTACTTCCAGGTTTGCCACTCACGCATGCACAGAAGCGCTAAATCGCGCATGCAAACCGCTCTGTGCAGACGCGGTGCTTTACCCTGCATCCTTTTCGTCTAGTGGCCAGGGCTCCAGAACAGATCCCGGTCACAAAACAAGGTACGACTGTACTAAAAAAGTTTTACCTAACACATTTTAATCCTTTGAATATCCCCCCTCCCACAGAGAACAGAGAAGGGAAGCAGCACATCCTGCCCATTTTCCCGGTGAGAACGCATGCAAGTACTGCATTTCCTGCAGGTCTTCCAATAGATTCCCTTCCATTTCAAGCACTTCATGTATTCACATTTCTTTGGCAGCTGTGGTTGTGGGTTACAACAGATAGGTCTAAAAAAGGTTTGAGTAGAACCCTTTCATCATCAGCCAAACCAGGATTCAGCCATCATGAGTCATTAGTCTGGCTGATATCTGAAGTCAAGTGTGGGTGGAAACATGAGGAAACTACAGTTTACCCTTCTGGCAGGTACTACGTAACTACAGTGAGTGTGTGTGCCTTATCTGGGAAAATGTCTCCCTGCCCAATGTGCTGCATCTCCCTCCACCCCAACCAATGATATTAACCTATCTTCTCCTCTACCAGATGCAAGTGACAAAGTGGACCAGTCTGTGGAAATTTATGCCGTAATAATTTTTTGAATAAAAATGCAAAATATATTTTGACTGTGCATGTACCAAATATGAAACCCAACATATCCTATGCACTGGCATCCAAACAGGTGTTGTTACCTACCTTTTGTCCAGCACTACATCTGCCCCTCATATCTAGAGCAGTGTCTCCCTTTATCATTACTACTCTGTAATTGTAACTCCTCCTCTTGTCAGCAGCAGAAACATTCTCATCTGCATCAGATCTAATTTCTATATATTCAATATCTGCATGGAAAAGAAAGCAGTTTCACTACAGTTAGTTGCCAAATCAATAGATTTGTTGGCCTTAAAGCAGCTAAACTTTCTTTAGTCCAATCTTCTTCACAGAGGCATGATGTACAATACCCAAACATTCTTAAGCAATTAGCTTCATAATCCAGATAAGCAGGGCTATAGGCAAGCCTGTTAAATTGATGAATTACATCTCTAGTACTAAATGGAGGAGCACTGGCAGAATGAACAGAGCCCTAGTTACATGTCACAAAAAGAAAGAAGGAATGATCAAGATGGACCACATCAATGACTCTATGAGAAAGGCATATATTTAGCAGGATAAACCAAGACGGCTCAAGCAGGATTAACCATGCTACTTTTTATAGGAAGTTTAGTTTATTAGATTGATTTATTACTTCCCAGAGCCAAAGTAATCCTAAAGCCATTTACAGAAAAGATATACTCTAAAATACAAGTCACAGTAATGCAACCATTAACAATATAACCCTTTCCAGGCCCCAATTAGAATTCCTATTTGTAACTTAAGAGAGGACGCTTTTTTGTCTATCCAGAAAAAAAGTCCACAATGATTATAAGGAATGTTAATTCTAAATATGTTTTGATTTTTGTTCTGATTTTCTACATATTTTTGGTTTTGAATAAATGTTTAACCATCCTGAATCTTTAAGAAAATGCATAATATAGTATAAATCTACACAAAAAAGATTAAGAAGAAATACTTTGGTACCTTGCCCCCTGTAGGTGCTTCGCCAAAGGTCACGAATTATCTTGTTTATTTCTTCCATCTTCATGCTGTGAAATGTCATTATTGCTCTAAAAGAAAAAGAAAAACCACAGCTCATTATGTTCCTTCCATCAGACTTCACTTTCTTTCTACCCTAGGCATACAAGTTTGTGCTACAATACTTGAAAAATAAATGATGTGTGTGTCACATGGATGAATCTAGAAATTCTCTTATGATCACTTTTTATTTATTTATTTATTAAATTTATATCCTGCTATTCCTCACAAGAGGGGACGGGACGCAGGTGGCTCTGTGGTTTAGGACTTGTTGATCATAAGTTGGCGGTCTGAATCCCCGCAACAGGGTGAGCTCCCGTTGTTCGGTCCCAGCTCCTGCCCACCTAGCAGTTCAAAAGCACATCAAGTGCAAATAGATAAACAGGTACCACTCGGGCGGGAAGGTAAACGGTGTTTCCGTGCACAGCTCTAGTTCACCAGAAACAGCTTAGTCATGCTGGCCACATGACCCGGAAGCTATCTGCGGACAAACGCCGGCTCCCTCGGCCTATAGCATGAGATGAGCGCGCAACACCCGAGTCGTCTGCGACTGGACCTAAAAGTCAGGGGTACCTCACAAGGGAACTCATTTAAATCACGTTCGCATAAATTTTGCTTCTGTTTTGGTATAAAGACTTTCTTGCTGATAGAACCCAAACTTATTAATGCCACATTTTTTATTTTGAGGTAATTAATCTACAATTAAATAGAATAAATCCCATGAGACTTTTGTCAATCATTGCTGCAAACAAAGGTAGGTGTGGAATGGGTCTACGTGTTCTTCTCTATAAGGAAGTGTGGCTGAAATATTTAGGTAGGTAAATGTCTATAAGATGGGCCAGGGTAGCATCACAGGAAGAAACAAATTAGAAGTTCATATTAAGTGCAATTTAGAATTACTGCTAAAATATGGAAACTTTGTATCTTTGAAAAATGGCAGAGACAAAGGAATTAAACCAGGAAAGCTAGAATAGTGGAGTTTTTTTTAATAATTAAAATAAAGTAAAGCACATGAACTGAAATTGCTATGAAATTTGTTGATCTAGTAGTAGTTTATTAAAAGACCCTAAATTTCTTAATAGTTATGGTGTGTTTGTCTTTTAATAACTCCCAAGGTTTTCTACTGTGTGTGAGCTTGGCTTGCATTTTAAAACTTTGTGTTCACAGTGGCTGAACTTTATATTTATGTCTTTCTGAGGCTATATATGGAATATAAAAGGCTATAAAAAGTATGGATAATGCACATGCAAACCCAAAGTTTTAAAAATGTAGTACCCCATTCCTAAGAGGAAGATGGGGATGCAAGATAATTTCTGAATTTACATCATATCTAATTAAGCCAACAAAAGACTGAGAATATTAATCATGTAAGATTTATTCAATGACAAATTCTCATTCCAATCTAGATACTAATCCACAGATCAAAGTGTATGTGCAAAGCTACACACATATAGCTCCTACACAAACAGGCCTTTTTGTTGTTGGCTTTGCTAGGTAATTCTGCATGCACTCAAGTCTGCATTGTGCGCACAGAACTTCCTCCAACACCAGTCAACAAATTCCTGATGTGTAGAAGTTTCATTGTGCTTTGTAACACCTGGATCAGGTGAACCATGCATCGTTTTTTCCTTTGAATGCTTCAAAAGGTGCCAGACCTAGAAACTCATCTAGATGCTACATCTTTTGTAACAGGAGAACTAGAGGTCAAGAGGAAAGACATATAATGGAAAGCGGTAGCTTGGCATGGAACACCTTTGGTCTTTATACCAAGAAATATTACTTTCATTATACTTATTAGTTATATTTAGTCATAACTTCCATTATAGTAAAGCTTCATATAGCAGCTCTCCATTTGATAACATCAAATTTGTTTAATGTTGAGTCATGGTTATTTTTTGCTGGTGAACTGTGTTGCACATTTGAGTGCATCAGATAAGGATGCAGAAAAAGAAGCAAATGTTACCTCTTATCATGTTTGGAGGGAGGAAACAACCCATGGCAATAAAAGATGCTTTGTTTTTCGAAAAAGGAAAAGGGGAAAAAAAGGCAGGAGGCCTAATATTACATTTCCCACCTTCATACGTTACCTCTTTCCTTTTGCGCTGTGTGAAAACATTATCACTTGCTACATCTTTAAGCAGCTTAAGAATATGGTTTGTAGCGTTTGCATGCTATAGTAGCCAGGGTTGTCCTCTTTAATTTATTGTAGCATTGCAAATGGATCAGTTCTCATAGTGCCACAGCAAACAAGGGAGGGTCTTCCCAAATCCCACAGCTCAGAAATATCCCCAGACCATTCAGAGAGGCTTTTTGGGGAGAGGGGACAGGAAAGCCTCCTTCCTTCCTTTCAGGTTCTCAGGTGAAAGCCGCATAACGGAGGTGCCAAACTAACATATGTGGGGTGGACCTAGAAGCATCCACAGAAAATGCCCTCTCCCAGGCCACTCCTCTCCACAAAAAGAGAAAAACCTTCTAAGGGTGGTGGAACTATCAAGAGGTAAAGGTAAAGGTAAAGGCCATTAGGTCCAGTCGTGGCCGACTCTGGGGTTGTGGCGCTCATCTCGCTTTATTGGCCGAGGGAGCTGGCGTACAGCTTCTGGGTCATGTGGCCAGCATAACTAAGCCACTTCTGGCAAACCTGAGCAGCGCAAGGAAACACCGTTTACCTTCCCACCAGAGCGGTACCTATTTATCTACTTGCACTTTGACGTGCTTTCGAACTGCTAGGTTGGCAGGAGCAGGGACCGAGCAACGGGAGCTCACCCCGTCGCGGGGATTCGAACCATCGACCTTCTGATCAGCAAGTCCTAGGCTCTGTGGTTTAACCCACAGCACCACCCACGTCCCTTATCAAGAGGTACTTATCTGTTAATCTTACTACCTGAGATGGTATGTAGAGAAAGAGGGGGCCTTTCAGTTATTTGAGACCTAACTCATTTAAGGGCTTTAAAAACTGGTATGAGCACCTTGAACTGGAAATGAATTGGGGGAAAGTGAAGCTGTTTTAAACAAAGGTTGTATTAGTTCCAAACAGAGCTCTGATCAGTCAAATGGCTGCTGCATTTTGGACCAGTTGAAATTTCCAAGTAATTTTCAAGGGCAACCTCCTACAGAGCGAATTGCAATGATTAAATATGGAAATTACTGGGGCATAGCCTCATCATCTCTGTCCAAAAGGGACAATAAATGGCAAACCAGCTGAGCTGGAAAATGAGCTCCTAGCCACAGAGGCCACCCAAACCTCCAGTGACAATGTTGAATCCAGCAGCACCCCCCAGACCATGAACCTGTTTATTCTAGGGGAGTGCAACCTCAACCAGGGCAGGCCATCTTCCTACCTCCAAGACTCAAAAACTTGGGACACAGAACACATCTGTCTTTTCAAGATTCAGCTCCAGTTTACTGGCCCACATCCAGCCCATCAACTACCCCAGGCACCAGTCTAACATCACAACTGCATCTCCCAATTCAGATGGAACACAGAGAGAGAATGGGACTTGGCCACATATTGGTGACACATCACTCCAAAGCGCCTGATGACAGCTCCCAGTGGCTTCATATACATGTTAAGTGTCATGGGAGACTAAATGGAATTCTGTGGGACACCACAGGACAACTCACATAGCGCTGAACAGTAGCCTCCTATAACTATCTGGAAATGGCCCTGAAGGTAGGAGCAGAACTGAATTACAGTGCCCTCCAACTGTCCCAAGACCCTCCACAAAGATACTTAGTCAACAGTATCAAAGGTCACACTCCCCCCTCATGTCTTTCCTGACAAATGTCATAAACCAGGGCAACCACAGTGGTTTCAGTGCCATGACTGGGCCTACACAGTATACACTAATAGCATTAAAGTGAACATATTTTCCTAGACACGTAAGCAGAATTCAGATTCTCGTAAATGGAAGAGATTCTTTTCCTCACTGGTTTCTGATTATATGTAAATAAGCTCTCCATTATCAAAAGGAAATCTTAAGGCTGCAAATTTGCTAGTGTATGTCTGCTTGGCAAAATGACACATAACTGCATGTCAACAATTTACATGTAACATTTTTTAAAAATGTATTCACCGTCATCCCAAATTCTGAAGGCTAGGAGTAACATTTATAGATACCGATAGGCAAGACAATAAATATACCTATTGTATTGTCTCTCAGGAAAAATTCAGCCTGCTAAATTTTAAAGCTCTCCTTGGGGAGATAATTGATTAATTGATAGTTACCAAAGCCAACATACTATTTAAACAACTCACTGATCCAGTGCTTTGTAGTAAATGTCCAGATCCTTGTTTGCCAACTCCGTTGTTCTCATGTCAATCATCATTTCTTTGTATTTTTTCTCAGCATCTTTAAACTGTGATTCTCTCAGCTCTCTCTTAAACCTAAGGATTTCTTCCTCAAATCCATGCTGTCGACCAAGCGCCAAGCTTTCTTTTCTTTTCAATTCTTCTATTTTCTCCTCTAAATGCTGTCGGTCCCTGTCAAGTAGAAGTTAATATACAGCTTTGTTATCTATTATAGTGGTAAACAGAAAGTGATTTCTTAACCATGAGTAAATTGCTTGATGTTGTTTATAATAACTTAACCAAGCCACAAAGAGGGAAAGAGAAAAGGATGGAAATAAATGGCAGTGCATTTAAAATGAGTCTCAGTTGGGCCTAAAATATTTAGACAGATTTGCTGGGTGGCATTCAAAGACGGGACGGGGGACGGGGGGACGGGACGGGACTGTCAGCAGAACAGGGAGGAAAGGAGGGCGGGAATTTTCAGCAATCTTTCCCACCTTTTGCATGCAATGCCCTGCATCCCCTCTACATTTGCTCTATAAGATTGGGGACCATCTAGTTTTACAGGGACATGGGATCTTGCTCCTCATTCCACCGGATTACACTCATGGAGTGTATCAATGGCTTTTAGCTATCAACCTTAACTGGAAATTCCAACACCAGAGGCAGCACAGCTTTTAATATCAGCTGCTGAGAAAAAGGGGGGGGGGGAAGAAGGCTGTTATAAAGAATGATAAGCATAAATGTCTCTAGTAAGCCTGCTAGGTTAAATACACAGGTTGGTCATGGTGCTTCTGCTTCATTAGGGTTCCTAACTTACGAGAGAAATGGTTAAATAATGCAAGATGCATTTTAAACATGACACATGCCCTGCTTTTGGGCCAACCATCTGGCCACTGCTAAAGAAAAGACACTGGATTAAAGCCCTATTCAGTTATTTGCATGACGGAGTAACACAATTTCAAAGGGACTGTGTCCTTAGACCTTCACCTATTGTTGCATGGTTAGTCCCTTGTTCCCATTTGGTCAGGGCAAACACCGGTAGTGAGAAGCCTTCTGTATTTGCTTAGGCTCCCCACAAGAGACAGAATCTGTGATCAGGGTTCTAAAACCAGTAAGGCTACTATTATATTCTTAGAGTACCTAAGACAGATATTTGTCCACTTTTAGCCATTTTTTTTAAAAAACCTATCTGAGGCATTAGGGCATAATCAAACTTGCAATTCACCCGTTGAGTTACACCATGAGAATAAGGAAGCCTGATACTGAGGACAGAGTACAGAGGTCAAGTGTGATCGTGCATAAATTTAGGTGCTTTGGTGAATTTGACTTAGAAAGTATCACCAGAAGCTTGCCAAAAGGTAGTTCACATGGTGCATGCTAGCCTATCCTTTCTATCTTCCCCAGGAATTTACAACAGTGGTGCTAACAGCGGTGTACATAGCACCAACTGCAAATGCATGCAGGGCCATGAGCAGTATGCATGAAAACATCAATGCTAAATTGAGCAGATACCCAGAGGCTGTGCACATTATTGCGGGGGACTTCAATCACACAGATGTGAGGACAGTACTCCCAAAATTCCATCAGCACATTGAGTGTGCAACAAGGGGAGAAAATACTCTTGACAAGGTGTATACGAACATTAGACGGGCATATGAGGTCAAGACCTTGGCGCACCTCGGTGGTTCAGATCATGTGTCCCTGCTTCTGACACCAGTATACACACCCCTCAGGAAACAAGGCCAGATACAAACACGGATGGTTACGGTGCGGCCTGAGGGAGCCTCTTAGCAACTGCAGAACTGTTTCCAGGAGACCGACTGGAATATCTTCGACCATCAAGATCTAGAAACTTATACATCAACGGTCCTGGATTATATTAGATTCTGCACAGCAAATGTCACCAGGGAAAAGTATGTTAAGTTGTATCCGAATAGGAAGCCCTGGATGACAGGAGAGGTTAGGAGATTATTGAAGGCCAGGAATTCTGCTTTTAGAACTGGGGACCGGGTGTTGTATGGCATAGAAAGAGCGAACTTGAAGAGGGGTATCAGGAAAGCAAAAGCGGAGTACAGAGGAAAAATTGAGGACCATCTGAGAAATCATGATACTAGACAAATGTGGCAGGGAGTCCAACATCTGACTGGTTATAAATCAAGGAATTCATCAATGGTAGAGAGTACTGCTTCCTTGGTGGGAGAGTTGAATACCTTCTTTGCCTGATTTGAGGTGACACCAACAGTGACTCCAACAAGGGATGCCAGAGCTATTGGCGTCACTACCTACAGAAAATGCTGCCAGGGTGGAAGAGGGAGAAATGAGGCGAATATTAAAGGAGGTAAACACGAGGAAGGCTATGGGCCCGGATGGGGTGGCTGGCAGGGTGCTAAGAGATTGTTCGGACCAACTGGCAGGAATCTTTACGAAGATTTTTAACCAGTCTCTGGCCCAAGCCACTGTTCCACCCTGTCTGAAATCCGCTACCATTATACCCCTGCTCAAAACATCAAAGATAGACAGTCTGAATGATTTTCGCCCTGTGGCGCTGACACCCATTATAATGAAATGTTTCGAAAAACTGGTGAGGAAGCGCATCTTATCTTGTCTGCCAGTGGGACTTGACCCTTACCAGTTTGCGTACAAGGCAAAGAGATCCACAGAGGATGCTGTGGCAATGGCTTTACATGCTGTCCTGACTCATTTGGAGAAGCAAGGGAACTACGCGAGACTGTTATTTGTAGACTTTAGTTCTGCATTTAATACTATTCTTCTGCATAGATTGGTGCCCAAATTATTAGACCTGGGACTTCCACCATGTTTGTGCAGGTGGATATTAGACTTTCTATCAAACCGTTCCCAAAGGTCAGGTTGGGTTCCCACATCTCTGTGGATCTCATCACGAATACGGGGACGCCGCAGGGGTGCGTGTTGAGCCCGCTTTTATACACGCTCTATACAGCTGACTGTGCCCCCAAATACCCCAGTAATAAGATCATTAAGTTCGCAGATGATACAACGATGGTTGGTTTAATTACGGCTGGAGAGGGGGAGACGGCCTATAGGAAGGAAGTTGAGCAGTTGGGGGAGTGGTGCAGGGAAAACAACTTACTGCTTAACTTAAAGAAAACAAAAGAGATCATTGTGAACTTTAGGAAATGTAAATTGAATATTCAGCCACTTATTATTGAGGGGAAGTGCGTGGAACAGGTCTCAGTGTTTCGATTTCTGGGAATGGAGTTGAGAGACGACCTAATCTGGGGAGAGAACAGCAAAGACCTGGTGAAGAGAGCACAGCAGAGGTTATATTTTCTGAGAATCCTCCGGAAAAACAATCTCTCAAAGGACCTGTTGATGGCATTCTACGATTGCACTGTGGAGAGTGTACTAACTTATGGTTTGTGCGTGTGGTTTGGGAGCTGCACGGCCAGGGAAAAAACAATGCTATCCAGGGTTGTAAAGACTGCAGAGAGAATTATTGGGTGCACTCTTCCCACCTTAGATCAAATCTATGCTGCCAGGTGCCATAAGAAAGCGGCAGAGATAGCACATGATAGTACGCACCCCGGAAATGATCTCTTTCAGCTTCTGCCTTCTGGAAGAAGGTATACGGTTATAAAGGCCAGGACTAGCCGCCTGAAAAACAGTTTCTACGCTAATGCAATTCTGGTTCTAAACGCAGCATAAGGGGTCTCTGTAGTATAGTGTTTTTTAAAATGGGGTTTTAGAGTTTTTAGGGGGTTTTGAATGTTTTATGTAGTTTTGTAGCATTTTATGTAGCTTTTCTGTAGTTTTCTGGTAGTTTTCTGTAGTTTTAATGTAGTTTTATGTAGTTTTCAATTTCATTGTTCCGCAAGGGACAATGACAATAAAGATATCGTATCATATTGTATCGTATACAGTATTTAAAACCACTCTTCTCAGTATAATCAAATTGCTTATGCTGTAGTTGCTACAAGGTTGACCACAGTATACAAAACTAGAAACTTAGATTATCTAAGCAAAGGAGAAAAACAGTTTGGTCTACAAGAAAAGTATCTATCAAGATATGGTGAATATGCAAATACTTGTGGACTACTAGCTAGGACCAAGTATGGAAAAGTGGTAAATATGCAAATAATTAAGGTCTACTGCTTTGCAATTAAGAAATTATTTTTTTTCTTTTAAAAGGAAGTTCAGAAGATACCTTTTCAGTTGTGGGACTTCCATTTCCCCCATCTCCTTCAAATATTGCTTTATACTATTTTCGACTTCTTTTAGATCTTCATTTCTTTTTCTTAAAGTAAGGTTATCTTCTAACCACCGCTCCTGAATCTAAATTCAAATAAAATATATTAGTGAGTTAATCATCATCATTTTGTGCCATGACTATTTGAGAAGAGAGTTGGAAGGGATTTCAAAGACAGTCCGGTTAACTACACTGCCAGTGCAGGAAATCCACTACTACAGCATCTCTGAATAAAGCATGAGCTGTAGTTAAAAATGGGCTATGTATTTACTATACAAAATGTAGCAGTGTTTTGTTTTCAATCACCACTGTACTTGTATTTCAATTGGTACTTTTAGCTGCAATCTTATACATTTAACTGAGAGTAATCACCAATGAAAAACAACAGATATTACTTCACAGAATTGGTATTTCAGTAATTTTAACTAAAATCAGAGTTGAACCCTAACATCTGACAAGCAAAAAGAACAAAGTCTTATAAATGATAATTAAAAACAACCATACCAATCCAGAAAGTTATGTAAAAAGATTACTGTTTTGTCACCTGCCTCAGCCTTTGGGATGGGGCATTTAAAAAAAATATACAGATATGAAAGTCTTTTAAATTCTCAAAAGGAAAATGGTAGCAGAACTTCAAAATCTAATTGAATTAATATGAAATAACCTTTTGTTTAGAAAGAACGTACTTTACAAGAAGCACTGAGTAGATAAAAAATGTAGTATGATAACTTGAGATACAGTGGTGGCTAATTCAAAGGTCAAATGTAAAAGATTCCTGGTTCAGGGTGAATGAAATGCTCCTTTATTTACTGCTACATATTCAATTTAATGCGCTGTTCATGCCCACCCCCTCTTTAAGATATAGAAATAACCAAAGAATAATGTGGGTTGATAACATATGATGCTAGTATACCTACAGATGAATACGTAGCATGACATATGTCATCGGACCCAGTAAAATAATTTGACAGAGCAGGTGGAACTGGCACAAGGGAGGATAAGTTCTTTAGCTCCTTGATTTGCAGTCCTGAATTGGGCTTCTTGGGGATATTAGTGAGTAGCAATCACATGTTCTGGAGCAGTGTGTCAGCAAGCCAGATTTCCCTATTAGGGGATTTTTTAATATAGCATTTTAAAAATACTTTGTAATGTCACAAGTTAAATTGTTATGCTAACTGGTCAATCAGAGGCACATGACCAATTCAACTTGACGATACGTGCAAAACGCGCATGCTGCCAAAACATATTGAGTGAATTCAATAAAAAATACTTTCTTTTCAAACTTATTTGCGGGACGTTTGACTCACAGGAGTGTTCTCTCAGGCCCTTAATGCTGCTGTTAAGTACGTCAGAATCATACAGAAGGCTACTTTGAAAACAAAGACTACTGTCTACTATGCATAGATATCAACAATATTTGAGAAAAATATCTGAACTAGACAAACGTACCTTCTGAGTATCGATATTTTGTCTAATAGTTCCAATTTCTTTATTTATCGTTTCTTTCTTTTTCTCACATTCTGCTAGCAGATCCTTGACTTCATCAAGTTCAGATTCCTTTTGCTAAAAAAGGAAAACACAGAGATGAAAAAAATTAACATGACTTTGGAAGGTGTGAAGAAATGCTGTTTGTGTTCCGTTTTGAAAAAACAGGTTTCTGTGACCACTGATGCTGCAGTATATGCTATTATTATGTATACTATTACTAAGTTGCAGTCTGTTTAGCAGAAGCTACTTGACAACTGGTTCTGAAAGATGAGAGGGAGGTGATCATTTTTAATATTTATGTCTGATATTTATAGATGGGAGCTGCATCAAGTAAATTCATTCTGATTTGTCTGAGAAACAACAGACTCTGATTGGCTGAAGGTTCTTGTAAGTGAATAATGGGAAGCTAGCTGATAGTTGGGAAAGGGAGCAGAGGAAGTTGATAAGGCAAAATCCAGAGGAAGTCAACAAGAAAGTGGACACTTAAGGCCTGCGTATTAAGTTTTTCATCCCCACTGTGTTAACAATACTTTGCTGGTGAAGATCAGGAGGAGAGAGCCAGTGTCTGTGTTAAGCTAAGAGGCTGCCGTGTAAATGTATTTTCAGAGGAAGGCTACACAAGCAGGTTTTTAAGATCATGTAACTGCCCAAGAAGCCAGAAGTACAACCACAGTCTGCCTTGGTCAGACCACATCTGGATTACTGTGTCCAGTTCTGGGCACGATTTAAGAAGAATACTGACAAGCTGGAACATGTGCAGAACAAGGCAACCACAATGATCAAGGGTCTGGAAACCAAACCTTATGAGGGAATTAGCCTGGTAAAGAGGAGAATGGGAGGAGATAGGATAACCATATTCAAATATCGAAAGGGTTATCACATGCAGGATGAAGCAAGCTTGTTTTCTCCTGCTCCAGAGGCTAGGACACAAACCAACTGCTTCAAGTTACAAGAAAGGAGATTCCCACTAAACATTAGGAAATTTCTGACAGTAAGAGTTGTTTGACAGTGGAACAGACTCCCACAAGAAGTGGTGGACTCTGCTTCATTGGAGGTTTTTAAGCAAAAGATGGATGGCCACCTGTCTTCTATGATTTTGTTGAGATTCCTGTGTTGCAGGCGGTTGGGCTAGATGACCCTATTTTTTTTCCTTATAAAAAGTGAAGTTGAGGATTCCGGTTTCTCTGTCAGTGCTGACAGTGGAAGGAACAGGTTACTCTTATAGAGGGTATTATCATATTTGCAATTACCTGTTTATATTCTTCTTTCCCTTCTTGAATATAGTTCTCAATCTCTTTTATATAGTTATGGATGTTTTTAATTTTCTCTTTAATCTCATTTATCTGTGAAAAAAACATATTAAAAAATGTGTTTGCTTCCAAGACATGCCTGCCTGCCTATCTATCTATCTATCTATCTATCTATCTATCTATCTATCTATCTCAAAGACAACATATTGTTCAAGTACACTTAAAAATACTAATTGTACTTTAACCTGGAAGGGTACCATATTTTTCCGTCTATAAGATGCCCCCGTCTATTTTGGGGACCTCAAAATTTAGAAAATTGGGGGGGATTGAGCTTTTGGGGAGGATTATTTGGTGGGAATGCCGAAAATCGCTCACCTGCCAGAACACAGAACACAACTCCCCCAGTCGCAGCTGCCTGATTGCCGCCATTAGCCCGCCTGCTTGCTGCTGGTTTCTGCGACGCGAGCAGTGCAGAAATTTTCGCAGCTCCTCGAGTAACATTGTGCCGCCTGCTATTCCGTAGCCTCCCCCACCCATGCAAACTCTGTAAACAAAGAGGGAAGGCCACCTGCGAAGCGGAACTGCCAATCAAGCTATTTCTCCCCTCTGTGCCTTTCCTGTGCCTTTCCCACGGAGGAAAGGCACAGAGGGGAGATATATCTTTGATCAGCAGCTCCACTTTGCAGGCGGCCTTCCACCCTTCCCCTTTCATTTTTTGCGGCATGGCAAAAATGAACAGCCTACAGCCTCCCTCCCAGCTGTAGGGCCGGCAGAGGGGGAGGAGCCAAGCGGACTACGGAGGCCCCCCGGCTCGGCACTGCCAGGAGCTGCGACTGCTAGAGCAAGTACCGTCTTTATTTATATATTTAATTGCTATATTACATAGATAAGGCACCCCACATTTTTAAACCTTAAAAAATGGGTAAAAACCTTGTCTTATAGACGGAAAAATATGGTATGTATCTTTGACTGCAGTAAGAGGCTGCATTATTTTAACAAAACAACTGAAGACAGGCTGTCTAACCTTCTCCTGTGTCACTTTGTAACTTGTGTTCTTTTTGCTTATTAACTCTTCTTTCTCATGTTGCAGTCTTTCTAAAGTTGCTTCAAGCGGAAATAGCTGCTCCTTTGCTTCCTGAAAACAAAAAACAAACCACCAATATGTATATTTTAAATTAGAAGTTTGTCACTACTTCTATATATGCACATTTTAACTTTTTAATGGCTTGGCTGATTTTTTTTGTGACGCTCAGCAAAACTGAAATGTGAGAAGAAACAACCCACACCAGCATAGGAGCTGTTCCTCTTACCTTGATCTCTCTGTTCAAGGATTGCAACTCAGTGGTCAGCTCCACTAGCTGCTCTTCCAGCTGCTGTCGACGTTGCATACGACTGGAAATTTCAAGTTTCTCTGTTTGCAGCTCATTCACTGCACTCTTCAGATTCTGGACTTGATTTTGTTGGTCTTGTTTAAGAGTCTGCTTCAATTCAATTTTACCAGTAACTGCAAATGTAATTAAAGGCACGCATGATGTCATAAAGCAGAGAATACATCTTAGATGAAAACTGATCATTACCTTTAACACTGAAGAGCACAAATTTATCCTATTCAAAAGAAAAGATACCTGAGGTTGTGTGGTAGACAAAATTATATCTGGTAAGACTTTTAGAGAGATACAAAGTTTTTAATGATCTTGCTGTAATACTGTGACAATCTTTCATAGAGGACAATAGAACTAAAGACTGCATATGTGGAAAAATGGTTACTACTTGCTATATTGAGGGTGGCAAATGTTGATTTGGTGAAAAACGGTCCTCATAGATTTCTGAACTGAATTATAACCAGGGTCACCACAGGCAAGGGCCCCAGACTCTAAGCTATCATTTTATTTTATTTTTAAGAAGTTTCTAGTCCTCCTATAAAGATGAAAAACCATATGACAACTGACTCTATACCAGGGATGTCCAACCAGTAGATTGTGATCTATTGTTCAATCCCCAGCTAATCCTGGTAGATCACAGGATCCTTATTATGTACAAAACGTTATGTGGGAAAAAGCTCAACAACTCTGGGTACTTCCCTCCTAAAAAAGGCTCAACAATTCTGCGCAATCCACCCACCCCATGCACACTCCTCCTCCCTCCAATGACAATGGATAGATCACTGTCAGTTTTTTTATACTGGGAGTAGATCACAGCCTCTTGGGAGTTGGATATGCCTGCTCTATACCATTGAAGAATACATGGAATATGAAGTGGCTTAGGTTTGTGAATAAAAGTTTGACAAGTATTTCAAACAGTTGATGGGATCACAGCAATGCCATCTGCTTGTAAGAATTAAAGATATTCCATTGGTTGCCACTCCACCCCCTTCTGGTAGTGCTAGAATATCCTAAAAGGATTATATTTCTAGGAGTGTGAAAACGGTACGATCTGGTATGTTGCCAGTGGGCTTTTTACATCCATGTGGGGAATGCAGAAATAGAATTCAGTGTCTTGTTACAAGAATAATCTAAAACTTTTTCAAAGCACCCCACCTGTATCCCACTGGTGCTTCTTCTCTTGCTTCTCCTGGCTTACTTGTAGCAGGGTCCGACCTAAATCCACTCCTTGTAGTTTAGCGGTCTGCTGAGCAATTTTTCGTTCAACATCCTTTAGATCAGTCTGAAAAATGAAGAGGCCAATATTGATATTCTTGAATACTGATATTCTTGAAGTGCTTGATATCGCTTTTCGGATGCAGTCAAGTACCTGGTATGTGCAAGTGGCTATACGTATAGTAATCCCCTTAAGACACTAACACAGCCGTCTCTTCCTTATAATGACCTGGTGCATTTAGCGCATATGCTGTGGAGGAATGTGAAGCCTACACAGGCGTCTCACATCCCCACTGCAGACTGCTTTTACATTAACTGCTAAACAGAGGAAGAAGAGCTGGATGGGGGCACATGAGATTATATTTCTTAGTATGCAATCAAACTTTTGTAGTACCCTTACCAAAGGAGGGATACAGAGTACTGATGTTCTGGGCACGAAGGTCAGGGCAGCTGCTATTGTCATTTGCCTGCTCAGGTCCCAGGCTAGCAATCCCCTCGCCACCATTGCTCCACTTACTGCAGCCTTCCCTGCACCATTTGTCCCTAAAGGCTGCCCTCCCCACACCATCGTCTTCCAATAGGCTGGCAGAGGAGGAAGAGGCAAGATACTACCTACTTGAAGCAATTAACAAAGCAGGGACTTGTAGCCCATGGCAGCAGGGCCATGGAGGTTTGTTCACCCGCCCACTGCCCAGAAGTGGTGGTGTGGCAGCTCATAATCTTGAGCACATATACACCTAGATCCTAGAGAAGCTGCTTTCTGTGAACCAGGACATGCCATGCTGAGAAGGGGTCAGATTGATTGGACTGACCTCTCCATTACCTTTGAATTTGCTTTGGTTTACAGGAGACGAGGGCTTGAGAGGGAGAAAGTATGCAAAGGTGTGAAAGAACCAAGGAGAGAGATGTTGCCTAAATAAACCTTTTTCAGATTTTGAGAGGCAAGGAGGGAGTCAAGTTTTAGTATGACCCATAGATCTACACTTTGATATTTAAGATTAAAATGGGGAAATAAAAACTGCATTTTGTGAGTACATTTATTACATGTTAGTACAATCCTATGCATGTTTACACTACATTCAGCCCATGTCAGTGTGCACAGGGAGGACACTGTGTATTTGTTTCAGTTTATTTGTTATTATTTTTAATATACGTATTTAGCTATCTGGATAGACTCTATCCATTCACATTGTATTGAACTCCAAATTTCTCTGGCAAGTTTGAATCCTCCTGTCTGTCTTCACCAGCTGGAATTTAGAGGCTATGTTATAATCTATCAAAATTTTAATCTTTCAGGCTTTTAACATTTTTTTCCCATCTCTTACAATTAAGTGTTATGTTTCCATCTCTAAAATGAGCAGATGTTTTCTGGAAAGTCTTCTATTTGCTTATATTTTGATACTATAAAGCACATTACTATGGCTTGACTAACTTTTGTGTGATTATCTGCTCTGTACATATGGCTTTTTCTTTCTAGTTGTGACAGTTGCAGTCTAGATTGGGTTGATTTGTCATTGCTCGGTATCAAGTGCTGATGGTATCAAGTGGTGGCAGTGGATTTGAAATTGCATGCACTAGCTGAGCGCTGGTGGAGAAATGAGAGAGAAAGAGATCACATTGAACTAGACTTTTTTTGGTTTTTAAAATCCACATAAACAGAAGTTCTTGCCAAAAGACAGTGGATGGAGAGGGTAGCCAAATCCATGCACTGAACCCGAAAACCTTGCAGGCACCCCTGCCTTACCTGATATCTTTCCATAAGTGTAATATCTTGCAGACATGCTTTAGCACTATCCTCCTCAGTCATTATAGTACTCAGGAGGGTTTCCTGTTCTTCTGTATCACCTTTAAGTTGTTGAATATCTCTGTTGAGTGTCTGTAATTTGTTTCTTAAGTCGGGTAGGTCTTTTTCTTGGAGTTCAGATACCATTTGCCTTAGCAAGAAATATAAAATTCATAATATTTTCCATCTTCAGCAGAAGAATCACCACAGTACAAATAGCAGCTATGCTTGGATTACATATGGATTGCTTATTTTACAGAAAACATATTTTAGTTTGTCTTTGATTTTGCTCATGACATTTTATCATATTTAAGAAACCGTGTGTACTATGGCATTACGCGATAAATTGCTGTCGTCCTGTGAAGAAAAATTACCCTAATGGCCATTACGAGAAGGCCAAACAAACAAACTTTGCATGTATTTACTCAAAGGTGATGTGGTCCACTTTAAATGCATTTGGACTTGTTTCTCAACTGTGGAGATTCTTGTATGAAATTCTTGTATGAACTGAAGTGGGCTGCTCTCAACATTTTGGAGCTACCACACATTAATTTTCTTTTTAACTTTAACTTTATCTTTGAACCTCACACAATAACTTTCAGTGAAAGCTATCCGTTTCACAGCTTTTATCATTATCTCCCTCCTGCCATTTTATTATTCTGGCTGGTCTTATGCTGTACTTTTAAACTAGTGTTTTGTTTTGTTTGCTTTTTAAACACAATTATGACTGTTTCTTTCGGGTACTACTGACTTGGATCCTAACTTCCTGTGAGTGGAGTTCCTTATGGAACACTCCTACCGATGGAATGCGGAAAGCTGTTCCCTCCCATTCCACTTTATCCCTGCCCTTTGAAAATCTGCTCAATGGTTGCGGAACCCACTTGAACAACACAGGAGCGGGTGCTGGAAGGAGATCTGCAAAAATCCCCCTTTTCCCTTTTGCCAGAAGCAGACTGTTTGGATACAGGATGCAAGCCACTGTCTTATTTTATATTGGAAGCTACTTTGGATGCTATATATCTGAATGAAAAGTGCTTCAAAATATTTACATAGATAGAGCAGTGTCTAACAATAGAATTGCCAGCACAAGGATTTCCACTTGCTTGCTGTAAATTCTCCCTGCACCCTTCATCTGCTCAAGAGGGTGGGGAAACAGCTTTAGGGGGCATATGGGAAGAGGAGACAGAGAAGCTCTGTTGCAGAAGAAAAATCTTTGCACTAATGGGTCTATTTAGTTGGATATTGCCCAAAGTGTAAAACTGCCTTCCCAAACGATATTAAAGGGCAATTCAAAAATGGCTGCATTCTCTGAAAACTTTGCTCACCTCTCCTATAGCATATAATTCCTGTAACAAAAAAAGAAAGAAAGTTTTATTGCCCTTTCTGACTCACCTGACAGGTTTAAGTGACATCATTTCATCACGTCTCTTCTCCCTTCTCTTAAGCTCAGACTCTGTTGCCTTCAGTTTGTCTGGAGCAAGACGCAACTTGGACTGAAGATCATCTAACACATCCTGCAGTTCTGCCTGTGTTTCAAAGACCCTCTGGCAAACTGGACAACACGATTCTTTTTCATCCGTTAATTGTGTAATGAACTGCGAATAAACTGCTGTAGCTCCAGCAAGCATGGCTGTTTAAAAATGAATGAATGAATGAATGAATGAATGTATATAACCAAAATGATAGCCATTAAGACAGAGCATGGGCAGCATTTTATCAAATTCACCAATTCATGCAATGGCATGATTAAACCTGTCTTGTCCTAATTAAACAATTGCCTTAAGAGCAACATTGAATTCCACCCTTTAGCTTTGCCAACATGACCTTAATAGCGCCTTTGCTATGGTCTTAAATTTGCAGGTTTTTCTTATCATTGGATTATAGGCATGAATCCAATTTTGATCCAGTTGATGCCTCCTCCACCCAGAAAATCCACCCCAGAGTGTTTGACTCTCCAGAACAACATGGAAAGTAGTGCTGAGGGGGGCGTAGGGGGTGGTTGCTGCAGGAAAAATGGGAAATTAGAATGTCTTCCTTTTCTGTCCTCCTTAGATCAGGCATGGCCAAACTTGGCCTCCAGATGTTTTGGGACTACAACTCCCATCATCCCTAGCTAACAGGACCAGTGGTCAGGGATGATGGGAATTGTAATTTGGCCATGTCTGTCTTAGATGATGCCTTGCACTAGATCAAAGATTCTTCTGCAGGCAGAAAGACTCCTGCTTGAAAAAGGGCATCAATGTATGTAAGCAATCATTACTACTATTATTCTTATTTACAGAAAATACAACAAGTGTATCAACATCAAATTGAATATACAGCCTTGCAGAAAACTATAAGGTAGTAGGGGAGGGAGTTGTATAAACTTGCCTCGTTGTTTAGATGTTTTTTCTATTTCATCTTGAAGTTTGTATAGATCACTTTCAAAATCCTGGCTTCCACAAACATCAAAAAGCTTTTCTTCATAACTGGACAACTGCTCCTCTTTTCTTTTTAGTTCGGCAGTAATATGATTTTTGTTTTGCTCCGCCGAAACAAGTTCTTTGCTGAAATTTAAGTATTGTTATAACTACAAATGAGATAAAATTGCTCTTGTAGTCTCAAATATTATTTACCTTTTAATCTGGCTAAATTTTTGGCTCTTTAGAAATGTCTTTTACCATGAGCTATTTTCAGTTGTGCCCCTCTATCTACAGAAGGCACTTTGCTCCAGCGGAGGCTTCTGTGAAGGGGGAGGGAAGTGGGGTTTTTTAGAAATCCCTATTAATTTGCCTGACCTTTGAGATCATCTATCAAGAACCTGTTCCATATTTTCCCCCTCTATCAAAAGTGCAGCAGACACAACAGACCATCTTATCTGTGGTGGCACCAAGACAATACCCCAAGTTATGGTGGCACCAAGACAATACTACCTAAGGAAGTTAGTCCAGTCCTATCATTAACACTTTCACTGTTTGCCCTTTAGCCGACAGCTATGGCATCTCTTTTTCACCAGAAACTTACAGGTATGGCCATTTAAAATAGGGGACTGTGAACTGTGGTCCTCTTTTCTTTTTAAAATAGGTATTTTAATATAAAAAATGCTTTTGTGTATTTGTTTGCAGATTTAAAAGGGAAAGATAAAATGCTGAAAATAAACAGATTTGTGAATAGAGTCATTCATACAAAATGTAAAGGAGGTTCACTAAAATGAACACAGATGCTTTAGTAGCAGTATCTAATAAATAAATAGTACATGTAAAAACAAGAAGAAAACTGAAAGAAAAAACTGAATATCACCCAACTACTGTATCAATGATGCAAATTTCAGTTTAAGAAAAACTTACGAGAGCTTGGCAAGTTTGTCTCTTGTCTGATTAATTTCTTTAGTTCTAGAGTGAAGCCAATCTTCAAGCTGCCTTTTATTAGGGAAATATCCAAGCAAGGAAATTAACTCTTCATTGTGCCTGGATTTTATTTTTCTGATTTGCTCCTCTTTATCAGCCTTTTAAGAAATAAAAATGATACCCATCAATAACTTTTGGTTTCATTTAAAAGTCCAAAAGTTAATTTCAAAATACTCAATAAGCAAACAAATAATTCTAATTCTGAAAACATTGGGATGGTTCAGACACAATTGTCAAAACAAGGTATTAAAGACCTCAGGCTTGCATGCTCCTCCCTCCCTGCTGAACACTACACTTCCCTCTCTACATTCAGATTACCATTGTATGAGATTTTGTCACATCTGGTAAACTATGACTAACCGCAATAATAAAAATATGCCTTCAGAAGTAAATCCTACAGAATTCAACAGAGCTTACTCCCAAGTAAGTGGGGTTAGAATTGTAGCCTAATTCTTACAGGGGCAAGTTATGGTATTCCATCCAACCCAACTGTTATTTTAATTTAACACTCGACATATACTTTGTGCTATACTTTTAACACATGTCAGCAACGTCAGAAAAAAGGCACTACTTTATCTTTCTTCAGCATGTCCATTTGAGTTATTATTGCAGTATTCAAATTCAGCTGTTCCATCTCTTTATCCAGTTTTCGAAGAACACTGTCCAAATTTGCTTTCTCTCTTTGCAGCCCTTGTACTTCCACTTCTAAGGCTTCAACATTGCAATTCTTCTCGGCTTCATACAGTTCATGTTTCTAAACAGAGAAATGAAAGGAGGAAGTTTTGTACCAATTAGGGACACATATGCTAACAAATGTCAAAGACAGTCAAAACTAAAATTGTTATTCACTGAACAGAAAAGCGGTACAAGTAATGGATCCAAGATTCTCTAAACAGCAGTTTACCAAACTTTTAGGTTTATTTTTCACTGTTATAGTACACAGAAGTTATTATGTTCTACTAAGTGATACTACGTTGGGCTGCAGGTGGTGGCTCACATGGTTGAATACCCCTTCCTACAAAATGGTTTCCTACACATAGAAAAAAAACACCCATTCAGGAAGAGGGCTAGGTTAGAACCATTCTCCCTGCAACTTGTGCTTTTCCATGTGAAGGGACTTTTTGTATGAGGAAACTGATGTGGGCCTTCATACACAGTCTGAAGTGAAAGAGTCCAAATAGTAGGCCTAAGTCAGGAACACGTGCAGAAGTAGATAGGGTATTTGAGGTATGCATCCTACATAAGCTTTGGGCCACCACAAATGACATATGCATCACCCTGCCTGGTAGCACTTCATTCACATCATGCCACATCAAGAAAAGGTAATAAACACGTGTAGGTCACCACTGCTATGTGACATTTGTGGATTTCAGGCAGGCACTGTGCCTCTGTGTGTGTAAGTTCTACCCAGATAGAACCACATTTGCATAGGGCTAAGGACTTCTGGTGATATAGATTAGGTATTTGGAAGGAATAGGGGAATGTTGTTGACTGATCAAAGCAGTTTTAGATGTGGTAATTATTACACACACAACTACTTGTTGTCACTTATGTTCCCATTAATTAAATGCTACAAAAATGTAAATCTTACTGCTCTGGTAAGTTCCTGATTCAGTTCTAGGAGTCTATCTGAGGATCCTTCAAGCTGCTGCAATTCATGTTTTAGGTTCTTTGCTTCAAGCTGCTTCTTATTTTGAATGTCTGACTTCAGGTCGCTGGTTCTTTCAAGTCCAGTTTTTTTATCTCTTATTTCATCTATTTGCTTCTGCTTCATTGTTTCCTTCTCACCAAATTCTCTCTGAAAGAATGACATTCATTTACAAAGGCTGTTGCTACTTAAAAACATGCTTTAATTGGAGTTTGTCCTGTGAAATCAACAGGAACCAAGTGTAAGTAAACATGCTTAATTCCCCACCTGGCACCTCACATTGTAAAGTCTTACCTAGTTGACCAACTCAATTCATAACAGAGGTAGACTGGGCTGTAATATCAATATCCATTCCACTATTAGAGAGGAACGCATCTATGTTTCAAGAAGGTCTAACTGGTGTCCGTAACATTTCCCTCCTTTTTTTATAATTTGAAGTATTACTGGGGATTTCCCACTTTCTCCTAAATATACTACACAGATACAACAACATCTTTAGGCTTCTCTTTAGGGCCAAGCCTTCTCAAGACAGCTTCTATTATATACAAACAGAAGCACAATATTTAATAAAAACAAAACCACAGCATATCAAAGGCAGCAAAACAGAATTTAATTCTAGTGATTACTACCACTCAATACCTCTCCAAAATAAGGCAAATGGTCAATCTCACTTTTAATCAGTTATAACCATTTAACACAAAAACTACACAAAGGCATACACTACATGGGAGTTCATACTACTGTACTGTGCTAATCTAAAATTTATTTGGAAATCCCACTATTCCAATGTTACTAACTTTGAAGTAAATGTGCTTAATTTTGGACCCTCATATTTCTAGAGGTTTAGAGTGTGGCTGTATTTTGCTATTTTACATTAACTTAGCTTTTAGGCAATGCAAGAACACAAATATTTACCATTAACTGATTAGCAGCTTCCATGTCTTTGTCCTGTCTCTCTTTCACAAGCCTGTGAAAACTATTATTTTGCCTTTCATTAAAAGGTGGTCTTTCAAATCCTTCCAGTTCCAACTGAGCTGCCAAAGACTGAATTAATGAGTCCCTGGTTTTAATATTCTGTTGGTGACGATCTGCTTGCAATTGAAGACGACCTTCACAAACATATAAACAATGAAGTTTAAACACAGATTTTTAAAAGCTCAAAATATAAGAATTCACAACTCTATTAATCAGATACAAGAAGCTCCAAAAAGCTCAAATGAGTCTTAAATAGAAATTTCCACTTTGTTAATTGGGGGGGGGGAGAGAGAAATATACAACCACTTAACTTTTAAATCTGTTTTAAATGCATAATTAAATGCTTTGGAAATCTATGTTCTCATGCTTTCAAACAAACTTCAAAATTATTCTGCGTGTGGTCAGCAGATGTGAATAAATTTAGGTCCTGGGCAACAAGGGCCGATTCAGAATCTCCCCTTCGTAGCTTATGTTCAGTGGGTGAATCCAATATTGCACTCATAGCAAGGGTAGTTCTCCACCCTCTCTACCACAGCCACATGCTCCTCAAATAAAGCCTCTTTTAAGAAGAAGGGGCCCCTAGGGAAGTCTTGAGATATGGGGCTCAGAGGGCTGCAGTGTGGACTTGGAGGCATGGCTCAAGAAAAGTCTAGTTCACCACTGAGTAAACTTGCTTTTAGTGCCAATTTAGGACTAAGGCAGTCATGTATGATGTCTACTGTATTATTTAATAAACAGCATGGCTGCCTTTGTATTATGTTCAGAAGCTAGTAAGACTTTTCTGCATAACCTTTATTATTTGTGCTAGTTTAGTACTGTGGGTTTATCTTCCCTCCCATTTACCTTCTCCTACATGACCAGATATAGAATCATTTGGAAGGTTGCTCAGTCATCTGATTATTCTTTATATATGGAGGGGTCCCCGCTAGTTTTTTCTACATCTAGAAAAACAGCTGGGGGAATTCAATCTGACAGCAAAAGACAGCCCAAGGGGGAAAGGTTAAATGCACCCTTCCTAAGCATGACATTAAATCTGAAGTACTTGCCTCTCCAGTGCATTTTATAACTAAAAAGCAACTGGACTCTCATTCACAGGTCTCCTGCCTCGTATGCAATTTGATTTTCAGTTTCAGAGGGAAAGGAGGGAGATTTATTTCTTTGGTCTTTTCAGGGAAATAAGAGAGAACTGCTTCTTTGATGTTACAACTACTGTAGATAGGTATACTGAATAATTCCTTGTTCCCTTTTAGTTTGTTCTTCCTTCCCATCAAATTCTATGTATGCTTACTCAGAAATCAGTCCTATTGATTTCAACGAAGCTCACATCAAGTACACGTCCATAGATGTGCATTTTAATTCCACAGCTTCTTTCAAAACGTGTTTTAAAAAGGTAAAAGACCAAAATAAAAGGGTTGGTTTTTTTAAATCCACTGTTTTGCAGGGGTGCTGGTACTTTTGTGATTTGGTAAGGCTGCTTTCAAAGACCTCAGATTAAGGTATGTTCAGTGATGAATCCCAACTATTATACTTTACTTTAGAAAAATGTTTAGTGAGTTAGACAACTGTTTCAAACAGTTTCAAAGGTATTAAAGACCTACCTTATTTCAAATTTAGGATTAAGGGCTTTGAGGAACATGATCAGCAACCTAGTTGCTGCTTATCTTCAAGAATTCTCAAATTTGAGAAATATGTGGTTTTGAAGCCAGATAGTTGTGTTGTGTTCTGATGGCAGAAGAGGGGAGGCAATTGTAAACAAGTCCCCATTTCACCTGCAGTCTCTTCCTACCCTGAAAACCCAGAGGGTTGGGAGACCCTGAGGAACAGGGGGTGGGTGGTGGTGTCCGAGTGTTGGGCTGCAAGCGGAGGAGGGAGCTGGCGAAAATCATTTCACCTTCTGTTTGTGTAAAAGCAAGTCCGGAGCCAACCCATCAATGCGACCCAGAAAATCCAATGATACAAGATTATGTGTTAACTTTTTATGGTCGCTCTCATAACTTTTCAACACGTGGAAGTGTGTGTAAATGTGTTTTGCCACGCCTTGATTAAATGTTGATGGAGTCCGATAAAATAGTGCTGGGTGCTGGACACAGTTGGCCATCCTTGTTGTAACTTTTAGGTACAGTTAGTGGCTGTTGTGATAGCATTCTGGAATGGGTATAATGGATCAAATAGTCACCAATGAAATCTAGTGCATGAACAGAATTTAATATGTTAATCAAGAAGTATACCCATTTCTTATATAGCTCACTGCAAATGCTATTAAATGCTTGAAATATTGAAACAAACAGGGTACTACTGTACCTTGTTCAACCAACAATTCTGATTTGTCTTTGTTGAGTCTTTGATATTCTTTGTTTGCTCTCTCCAATTCTCTCTGGCATTCTGTTAATCTCCTCTCCTTTTCTCTCACAGTTTTTTGGTGGTTTTGGTACATATCTCTAAGATGCTCATCAGTTCCTTGAAAAACCTAACATTACAGTACAGAAAAAGTAGTTTTTAAAAATACTTTATCATGGTTCAGTGTGTGAGTACAAGGACCAACCTAGACAGGATGCAGACCTGTAATTAGGATACTTGAAAAAGTAGTAATTTACACAGCTGCTTTTTAATGAAGATTTTTAACCCTTGCCTTAATTAAAATCCCCCTTCTCTGGAATCTGACAATGTAACACCCATGGGCCCTTGAGATCTCCTGGCACCTCAATGCCTTCTTCATCATGAAGTGGTAAGTGTAGCTACCTCCCCCTCTTGAAAAGTACACAGAGTTAAGGGAAAGCTGTAAGTGTTGCCCCTTCCGCTTCCGTCAGCCCTGTGTACATTTCAAGGCGCAGATTGACAACTGAAACACTGAAGAGAAAGTGGAGCCACCAGGCAGATAGGCTGGAAAAGGGAACAATATCAAAAACTGGGAAAGGAAAACAGAGTGACCAAGTAATGAGAAAGTGGGGTGCTAGCTGCAGGAGCCAGAAGAGCAGAAACAGCCAGATGGAATAAAGCATGCAAGACACATACACACATTTGATCCAGTAAAACCAGATCATCTCTCTGTCCACTGACTGAACCATAACAAACATGGATCAGGTTTCCAATGCTGCCATTGTACAAAAGCAGGGATTTGAGGCATAGATCCTTTTAAAGTCTACAAGAGATCCTTTCAAAACTAGTGTCAAATCACAGGTCACCTCTGTGTAGGCAGATGCATCCTGTCATTGGTTGGTATTGTTGTTATCCCATGTAAAAAATATGAAGATCCATGAGGAACTGTGCCTTGAATCAGATAGGTAGCCGTGTTGGTCTGCCATAGTCAAAACAAAATTTTTTTTTTCCTTCCAGTAGCACCTTAAAGACCAACTAAGTTAGTTTTTGGTATGAGCTTTCGTGTGCATGCACACTTCTTCAGATACACTGAAACAGAAGTTGCCAGATCCTTCTATATAGTGAGAAGGTGGGGAGGGGTATTACTCAGAAGGGTGGTGGGAATGGGTGATTGGCAGATAGCTGTGATTCTTATCTCATTATACATGACAAAGCCATTTTTCACCTTCTCACCCCTTGCTTTTTCCTGTAAGACCTATTGCAGTCGTTAAGAGTCGTCAACAGGCTCATCACAGCTATCTGCCAATCACCCATTCCCACCACCCTTCTGAGTAATACCCCTCCCCACCTTCTCACTATATAGAAGGATCTGGCAACTTCTGTTTCAGTGTATCTGAAGAAGTGTGCATGCACACAAAAGCTCATACCAAAAACTAACTTAGTTGGTCTTTAAGGTGCTACTGGAAGGAAAAAAAAAATTTTGTTTTGACTGTGCCTTGAATGTGATGCTGACAAGTACGGAATCTGTGGTTTTTACTATGCAATCTGTAAGACAATGCTGTTGTTTTTTGGGAGAAGCCGATGTAAAATCATGCAAATCCAAGAGAATCCGTTTTAATTCTGTTAGATCTGACTTTTACCCGGACCTCATGAAAAAGCAAAGGGTGTGTGTGCGTGTACACACTTCCACTGTCTGTTTGGAAGGGGAAGCAGAAGTTGTTGTGCTCACAGCACTCTCAAAAATCCAATGTTTCTACAGGCCCATAAAGCTTGGTGACCCTTAGCTTCATACTTAGATGAGGTCAGTATTTTCAGTGGCATGAAAAATGACTCTTTACTGTTAACTTTTTTTGGTGATTAGTGCAAAAGAGCTGGAAAAATTGCCCTCACTCTCAGCTGGCTCTGTTTGCCTTTCCTATCATGTAACCAAGTCCAAATGCCAATTTAATGTCATGACATCATCCCATTCACTATACGATACCCTACTGGCTGACAATTCCAGTAATTCCAGGGGTGGGGGAGACTACAATATTTTTTAAAATGTGAGTATTTGCAAAGTGTGGGGGTTTTTGTAAAATGAAATAATTCAGACATCCCCCCTGCACTACTTTTGACCTGATAATTAAAACAGGACAACAGTGGACCCAAATCTGATCACTGTGATCTACAAGGTGAATGGGAAGCATGGTAAGAAACATAAATTATTGCTAAAACAAGGTGGCTCACTGATTAAGAAGCATAAAAGCTGCTGTACAAAAATTAATGATTTGCCACTGAGGCAAATTAGATTTTATTGTACAATCCATAGTCCATTTCAAAGTAGAAAAGACCAGAATGATCAAGCAAACCTTCTCCATCTTTTGTTGCAAATCTTGGTTATCCTTTTCCATCTGTCTTTTCCGACTCTCCAGAGCTTTAACTTCATTGTCAAGTCTCATTACTTTCACAAGATTCTGCTCTATGTCTGCCAAACGATTCTAAGAAGGAAAGAATGCTTAAAATAAACAAACTATGTACCAAGTGTTAGAAATGTTACACATTTCTTATTATATTAAAAGCAGGTACTTAAAATGGAGAATTTAGGATGGTACTGATCAGGAAAGCTGGAATCTTTGAACATAATTACTATCTCATAATGCTATGAAGCGGTGCAGTACTTTCTACTCAGAAATAGTAAGGAGAGGACCTTTTTCCCTGTCCTACTAGCTCAAGAATATTTGTAAGAACAAGGGGATAGAGCAAACATTTATCACTCCAAGGTCAGGAAATAATGGTAATTGTACTTCTACTTTCCGAGTACGTTTCCGAGCACAATTCAAAGTGTTGGTGCTGACCTTTAAAGCCCTAAACTGCCTCGGTCTAGTATATCTGAAGGAGCGTCTCCTCCCCCATCGTTCTGCCCGGACACTGAGGTCCAGCTCCGAGGGCCTTCTGGCGGTTCCCTCACTGCGAGAGGCCAAGTTACAGGGAACCAGGCAGAGGGCCTTCTCAGTAGTGGCACCCGCCCTGTGGAACGCCCTCCCATCAGATGTCAAAGCGATAAACAACTACCTGACATTCAGACGACATCTGAAGGCAGCCCTGTTCAGGGAAGTTTTTAATATGTGACATTTTAGTGTATTTTTCATCTTTGTTGGAAGCCGCCCAGAGTGGCTGGGGAAACCCAGCCAGATGGGCGGGGTACAAATAATAAATTATTATTATTATTATTATACTTCTAAAAGGAACACTATTACATAAAAATCTTAGCTATACAGAGACAATTAATTACCTTCAAAGGTTCAAGTTGATTCTCAATAGATTTGACATTTTCCTTGGATGCAGCCAACTGAGTTTCCCTATCAGAAAGCTGATTCTGAATCTCATGTGCCTTTTCTTTATTCTGTTTTAAATACTTCAGTTCTACTTGACACTCTTTAACTCGCTGGCTTTGTTTCAGTCGTACCTGGCGGAGTGTTTCCAAAGCCTTAATGTACCTTTAAAAAAAGAATGAAATGTATACATTTTAAACCCCAATAGCATTACTATCTTCAAATGATGCAATTAATTAATGAGTTCTTGAAATGTTAGAATTAAAAGGAATCCAATGTTTTAATTCTATCAGAAAAGCAATCAATGAAAGTTAACCTGGTTGCTGAGAAGATCTCATCAAATTTCTGTTTCAGAGCTCTTCCTTCACTCAGGGGCCAGTTGGATTCTTCTTGATGGCAGAAAATGACATTATTAATCACAGACTTAGAAACACCCAGGGCACTAATCATCTCTCGGTCAATTTCTGCACACTTGGAGCTTAGACTGACCTTCTCCCCATACCTGTATGAACAAAGAAAGAAAACGTACAAGTCTAACTATGTACTACAATCCCAAGACTCCGCTAAAAATAAAAGATCAATCCACAAGCTCAATATTTATTTTCTGAATTCAATACAATCTCAAACCTTTATTTTGGAATATAGAAAAGTTCTGAAAGGTTCAGTACAATAACATCATGCAGCAAAATCTGCATCTAACAATTAAAATACTGTTGTATAATATTCAAAAATCCTCACTGCACGTTGCAGAAACCTGGCTACTATCTCCAGCTTATCCCCATTCTGACTGCCACTCCCTGCTAACAACCAACTGCTTAAGTTATTTTCCATATTAAAGAGTCAGTTGATGTGGAAGTTTCTCTGGATAAGGTAACCATTACATATTTAATATATGGATGGGGTGGGACATCCTATTGGTGCAACAATAAAATTGCTTGCATATTTACAAAACTAGGCAGGGAACGGTATGGTTTCAAATTGGATGGGGGACCTGGTACATGTTGAAATTCCTTCATTGCAGGTGGTTGGACCAGATGACCCTCAGGGTCTCTTCCAACTCTACAGTTGTACAGTTCTATATTCTGTTGTTGTTGTTTACTTGCCCTTTACCCTAAAGTCACAGGGCAGGTTACAATACATTTTTTCCTGTTTATTTTTCTTTTAAGTCATCATGTTTTCTTCCTTCAAAACAATTTCATAAACACAAAAACTATAAAATCAAATAGATAATCTACTTAATTACAGAAAGATAAAAAGCAACTGAATGCATTAGTTAAAAAAAAATTTCTGAAACATTTAAAATTAACTGCACTACAAACTTAATAACAGATTACAATTCCTTCACTGCTTTGTAAAAATGGAATGCAGAGCTACCAATTGTCATTGTCTCCATTTAAGTGATGTAACTGCAGAGAAATCATGAAGGATCACAACCAATATATTTAATAAATAATTGAAAGGCTCAATATTTTGTTCTGATATATTAGAAAAGATGAACAGGCAAACATACAAACATATGCAACAGAAAATATTTACGTCTACCCACTAACTTTGTTCTAGTAATGACTCCTTCAAGAGTTTTAAATTCTGTTTTCTTTCCTTTCTGTGTGCATGCCATGGATCTTTGGACAGCTACAAGCTCTCCATTAACATCGCGAAACTGAAGTCGAATTTGAGCTCTGACATCTGTTTCATTGGCGACCTTCAGCAACAAGAAAGTAAATTTAGTAAGTAAGTTCACCTAATTCCAACTCTATGACCCTTATCCCCTGTTCTTTAGTGTGCACACATAAACTGTCCCAGCTATTTCAATGCATATTATTACAATAGAGCTAAATCCCTCCTGTACATATATTCAACATTCTGGTTAAACATTTATGTAATTATTTGCTAAATGTCTATGCTGCTCCACAGCAAAGCTCTAAGCAGTTTACAGTAAAATGTTGCTGCCAGCCAGTGTAGTCAATACTGAGCAAGGTGGACCAATGGCGTGACTCACTATAGGGCAGTTTCCTATGTTAACTTCCAGTAGTAGCAACATAATCCCTGCAAACCAGAGCTACCCTTGAAAGATGGTTCAAAGGAATATTATAGTGACTGGAACTGAAAGGTCCAGAAGATTCAAGAGAGACATACACCCTCATCTGTTACCCACCATCACAGCCAATGCAAGGCCTGGGCAAATAAGAAGTTATTCCTTCACAAGGGGCTAATAGGATAATGTTTTCTCAGGGTGAAATGTAACTGTTAATGGGAATAGTTTGTAGGCCACAAGAATACCATTTCATAATAAAGGAGTTTGCAAAGAACAAAATATGTAATACATGACAGAATAATTACTCTTAGAGACATATAATCTCAAATGGCTCTATAATCCAGTGACACTTCATCTCAAGGCATGCATAATAGATATACCATTTGTCACTTTTCCACAAGTAAGAAAATGTTAGCTCAATTATTACTAACAATAAATTTTCCTTTTTTATTGTACACGTTATGCTGCTTACTGGTCATTGTGAAATAGAGCTAACAACCTCAACACTTACTTTTGGGTCATGAACAAATGAGTTTCCTTTGGTGCCAGGTGGAAAGTCCCCAGTGCAAATATACTTGAGACATTCTATGATAGTCTAATTAAAATAGAAACAAGTGTCAACAGGATACCAATACTTGCTGCTCTGTTGTTTCCAGGAATAAGAAACAGACATAAATCTAGAGGCAATTCATACTTTACTTTCTCCAGATGTCTTGTGTGTTTAACAGCTCATGCGAGTATTTTATTCATGTGAACAATGTTAATGTCAGGGGACAGGGATGTCTCATGGAACTCTGCATATCGGTTTCCATTAAAAGGGATGCAGAACACACTATATACTGCACCATTCTGCAAATTCCTTCCTCAAGGTGCCATTGTTTTGACATGAACAGACCTTTCATGCAAGCTGCATGACTAAGCTGGGTTTTATGGTGGTGCTCATATTTTAGTCGGTGGGTAGGACTTGTCATTATTATGCTACTAGATTAGCATTTTATAGTTCATTGTTTTAAAGGTTTTAATTGTTTTTAACTGTTGTATTTCATCACTTTTGAGTTACGAAGTCACTTTGAGACTTTTTGTAGATAGTGACTACAAATAGGAAATCTGTTAAACACACAAGACAGACAAGTAAAAAAATGTATCAACTTTGTTCCTTGAAAATACTCATGCCCTGCTTATCAGAACTGCCATTTTCCACAGCAATGCCATATATTGTTAAACACACTAAAGCTCATAGATTAGTACTTATATTGCTCAAATTCAGGAGTCATTATAGTTCAGCAGGGTATCTGGGTTATCTGACAGCAAAGGAGCACAGCTTTACTGAGGACTAGGCAAATGGATCTGCATTGTCACGCACAATTCACTAAACTGCATCCTCACTGGACAATCACATTTTTATAACTGAATGCATTGAAGCTGACTAATTACAAACCCCAACCCAGAAGGTACAAAAATGCAGTTTATCTAAAATGAAATTAAACCTACTTGAGTCTTACCGTTTTCCCAGCACCATTTGGTCCCACCAAGATAGTTAAAGGATTAAAGAAAGTGATCACTTGCTTGTCTTTGTCCTCTACTCCAAAGCTCCTCACACCGAGGATGCTCATTTTATCAATCCTGGACATTTTTAATGAAAATTCCTTTTCTATAAACACTACCTTGTATTGTTCATAAACCTGCAAAAAAACAAACAGTTTAACTGATAAATCAAATACATCATTTACCTTTCTTCCTAGACAAGAATAAGAAATTGTAATGAATAATTAAAGAAAGCAGAGCAAATTCCTTTTCTATATCATTATAGGGAGTTAAAATACTGACACGATGCTTTTGTTATGATATATCATCCTTCAGCTAATTTTCATTCCCAGATCAGCAGACAGACTAGATCAGATCTATTGGATCAGATCAGATAGATCAGATTTTGTGGGTAGGAAACCTCAGGCAGGCCTAGCGGGCAAATTTGGCTCTCCATGCCTCTCTATTGGGCCTTCAGATGTACATCAATAGCCTTGCCCTCCACTGTTGTTTTTGCTTGGCTAGATAGAATATGTCATTGAACTCTAAAAATATTTCTTGCTTGCCTGGAAGAGGGATTTGTGAGTGGGGTGTAGAATCTAGTCTACTATATGTAGATAACATTCACTGCCATTGAGCCATCCACTTTGACCTCTGACCTTGCCCACTTTCACTTCCGGACCTGCCAACCATTGGCATGTGGCCCCAAAAGGTTGCCCAGAAGCGAATGCAGCCTTCATTGCAACCCCCTGCAATGCAGGCATTCACTGAGGGCTTCAAACCACGAACATTCAGACACACTGCCCCATGCTGAAACACAACTTTATTATTATTATTTGTGGGTTATGGCCTGCTCTGAGTTCACAGCCCAACCCAAGCTGGGTTACACCACCATCACTACACGATTATTTCTCTGTCTTTTTAATGCTGTTCCTTCTTTAAAAGAAGCAGGGGGGCAGAAGAGAGAAGGCATGAGGAATAAATTCAGGAAGAGCGACCAGGGGGAAATCGTCAGTGAAAGCAGGTCCGATCTTTCTCACTGGAGGTGGAAGATGGCTTCTGATACTTTTCTGGCAGGATTTACGGCAAGTGAGCCCCTGATCTACCCACTATTAAGAGATAAAGAGGAGGAGGAGGCCTCCTCACCGCCCCCAGTGACTCATCCGCCGCAGCGTGGCCTCCAACCCCGCTGGGGAGGAAGCCACGGCTTCGAGGAATCTCATTCTAGGAACTCAGGAGGAGGAGGAGGAGCGCCAGGGAACTGCAGCCGCAGGCGAAACCGTAAAGCCGGGAGGGACCCCCAAAGGTCATCCAGCCCAACCCTCTGCAGCACAGGGAGGGGAGAGGGCGCTCCGAGAGTGACCGGGCTTTTAAGGGACTGGAAGGAAGGACCCCGTGGCCACGGGAGAGGGAGAAGCCGCGGCTGCTGGGATACTCCTCAGCCCCTCACAGAGGCACCTCACAGAGGCGGACGAGCCTCGGTCTCCACCCAAGAAAACGGTTCTCCGCGAAGTGAAAGCGCCGCCTCCGCTTCCCGCCCCAACAGGCCGCCCTCACCTCACGTCCCAGAAGCCACAAGGTTTTCGCGCCAACGGCAGAAAGCGCCACCCGGCCGACGTCATCGGCATCGCGGGAGGCCCCGCCCCCATCTCCAACATAGAGATAGGAAAGGCTTAGAGGCGCGCGCCGTCGCTGACTCCTACTTCCCGCTGAACTGCTGCAACCCACACCCACCTCCTCGCCCGCAACGTAGGAGGGATATTAGAGGGCGGCGGTAGGGGCGGCTTCCGCGCAGAGCTAGGAAAGTATAGAGAAGGGGGCTGCCGGGAGCTCGTGCAGCGAGAGGGGACTTACGAGGCGCCCCTGCCGCTCTCCCGCCCTGGCTCTGAGGAGAGAAAAACCGCCCACGGTAAAAGCACGTGGAGAGACCCGCTTCCCGGTGCCGCCGGCCAGAGACTTACGTTGCAGCCTGACAACGCGGCCTCAACTTCCGGTTCTTTGAGATGAGTCTCCGCCCCTCTCCTGGAGGAAGTGAGGAAATAAAATCGGGAGGTTTTGCGCAGTTGCAAAGCGGGTCAAGACAAAAATTGACGTCTGGCCCTGCCCTCTGGCTTGTATTTTTAAGCCACGCTCCTTGGAGTGCAGGAAGACCAGTGCAAGGAGCTTTATCGTCGGTCAACTCCTGTTCTGCTTCACATTCCTGTACTTGAGCCTATATTGTTTTTGTTCTTTTGCAATACTAAATGTGCATGTGATCTAGTCCTGCTGAATGCAGAACCCTTACCCTCCAACTCATATAATTCTACAGGGATAATGGACTGTAAGGGTTTTGGCAGAGAAACTTTTAAAACTTTTTTTTGCTAGTCCTGATGTCATCTTCACACCATACACTGAAGGCTCTCTTACACCACAAACAGTTATGGCTTCCCCCAAAGAATCCTTGGAACTGTAGTCTGCTAAGCGTGTTGGGAATTATAGTTCTGAGAGGGGTCTCCGAACAACTCCCAACACCCTCAGCGAAATAGAGCTCCCATGATTATTTAGAGGAAGCCATGGCAATCAAAGTGGTATAAGATGTTTTACATGAATGGGTGCAATGTTCTCATGGAGTTATTTTTCTTTTGTTACACTTTTAAGATTGTACGTTTGATTTTTCTAATCAATTTTCCAGCAAATAATGCAAGGCATAAGGTATCCATACCATAGATGTTCTAAAGCAATGGCACTGCAATCCATGGAGACTTGTGTCCCAAATACAAAAAGTTGCACATATCACTTAGGGTTTCTGTGTGAACCCTGTCATATCAAGGGTAGCAGCATAATACAGGAAGGAAATGGCTCTACCCTCAACATCTATGGAACCCTGTCCTATTGAATTGGCCATGTCTCATGTTTACCTGGGAAACAAAAGAGAGAAATTTATTGGACTGTCTTCTTTGTGCAACATATTTTGTTGGTGAATTCTTTTTGCCACCAAAAGTGCCATATCAATTTGCTGGATTATATTTAGTTAAAGCAAAGCAAGCAGGAATCCAGAATACCCTAGAGAGCAGCATTTTGGCTTTCACGCTTTCTATGTAGCAGCCCAAATGCAACATGTATTGTGTACATAGAAACATTCAGTTCACCCATTTGTCTTTTCTCTGAATGGCATGCACTAGTCAAAATTTACCAGCTCCTGGGAATAATCCAGTGACTCAAACAAAGAAGGCAATTAGTCAGTTAATTCAAACGGGAATATTTTTTTTTATGTCACAATCAGGTATTATGATCAGTCACTAGGGATTGGGCAGTTGCTGAGTGAGCAACAATATATCAGTGTGAGCAGATTCCTCATTTACTTTAATATAATTCCCCCCTGCACATTTTTGTAAATGTATAACTCAATCTACTTTCCAACCACATCCTGAAGAATCGATACTCCATTTTCGCTGAAACAGTGAATGCTCATATTCTTAGAAACAATTATTTCATACATCTATGGGGAAATTGATAATAAGTAGACCAGTTATCAAGTCATTTATGGTATACTTGTTATTTTTCAACTTTTGGGTAGTAGCATTTATATCTACAGAAATGGACATGGTAATGGGGTATGGGCAAAACTGAACTCTGTTTGAATAAAAAGGAAATTCCAGCCCACCTTCAGTATCAATTTAATGCTGGTGCTATGACCCGGGTGGCACTGTGGTCTAAACCACTGAGCCTAGGGCTTGCCGATCGGAAAACCGGTGGTTCGAATCCCACCTAGCAGTTCGAAAGCATGTCAAAGTGCAAGTAGATAAATAGGTACTGTTCCGGCGGGAAGGTAAATGGTGTTTCCATGCGCTACTCTGGTTTCGCCAGAAGCGGCTTAGTCATGCTGGCCACATGACCCAGAAAAACTGTCTGTCTGTCCCTCGGCCAGTAAAGCGAGATGAGCACCGCAATCTTTTTATGCTGCTATTACCTTTATATGCTTCCTTTACTTTTTATGCTGCTATTACTACTAAACAAAATTATTCTTCCAACATTACAGAACATAAGAGGATTGTTCTTCAAGCAAGACAAAATTGAACAAAACGCTGGTGTCCAATAACCACCAGCCAGCAAATCAGATTTTTCTGGAGCCGTCAGATCACTAAGCTGCCAGCCTTCATTTGCTGAGGCTATTTACATTTTAGCAGCTTAAACTGGTGAGGCAATTTCGCTTCCCCTCTGCTGCATTACAAGTCATCTTTGCACCTTGCTCTACACATCAGAGAAGTGGTGGGGATATCTTCACCCAACACATGGGTGTGATCCAGACTAAACACCCCTCCCCCCACAAAAAATCGTAACAGTATAATTTAAAGTAACGGACAACAGCATTCCATAAAAACACATCTTCCTGGAGATTTTTATATAAGGAATGCTTTTGTTACCATTTCTTTGATGTTATGCTGTACATCTGAATCCGGCTACTTGTCTATCAAATCTATAACTTTATAGTGAGCAAATGGCCAGATGTTGCAGAAGTCAATTACTAGTTTCCAGTTTTCTGTTCCTTGTTTCCTCAAAAGTTCAAAAACAATCAGAAAACTTTAAAAATAAGCAATTTTTACATATTCCTGGACTCCAAAGTAAGTTTTACTATACTGCATGACCAAGATATTGCCACCTTCGGAATCCGCAACACAGTCAAAAGTATTGTGTATGTCATGTGTGGTGCCCTGTGACAACATAAATTAAGCAGCTCAGGCTGTGCACTTCACAGTAAGCACTGAGCCACACCAAATTATACACCCGCATTTCCAAGAAAGTGCTGCCTAAAAGGTGGCATTGAATCATGTCCAGACCAAAGCTCTCCTGCAGCACAAACCAACATCAAACATGGCATTTCCACAAATCTTAGTCAAAAATATGTAGAACTGGATAAGGAAATGGGGAGCTGTACCCTCGCAGAAATGGTTTTTGCTGAAACAAATCATACTCATCCAGAAAGAAGTCCTCTATGATGGCTTTGAATTGTATATTGCTCAAAGCTTTCATTAGGTGCAAGACACTGTCATCTGGTTGGCCACTGTAAGAGCAGAGTGCTAAACTAGATAGGCCTTTGGTCTGATCCAGCAGGAGAACCCTTAACTGTGTTCTTAAGGTATATTGTTACATAAATAGAAATATTCAGGAGGCAATAAAAGAGTGGTATGTTTAACATAGTAAATCTTTTAGGAAATACATGGTGGTTTTGCTTTTTAAATAATTTTTATTTGTTTTGTGGCGGGGAGCAATGTATAACATCATAAGCATATAACTAACATATAGTTAAGGGACGCGGGTGGCGCTGTGGGTTAAACCACAGAGCCTAGGACTTGCTGATCAGAAGGTTGGCTGTTCGAATCCCCGCCACGGGGTGAGCTCCCATTGCTCGGTCCCTGCTCCTGCCAACCTAGCAGTTCAAAAGCACGTCAAAGTGCAAGTAGATAAATAGGTACCGCTACGGCAGGAAGGTAAACGGCGTTTCCGTGCGCTGGTCTGGTTCGCCAGAAGCGTCTTAGTCATGCTGGCCACATGACCCGGAAGCTGTCTGCGGACAAACGCCGGCTCCCTCGGCCAATAAAGCGAGATGAGTGCCGCAACCCCAGAGTCGGTCACGACTGGACCTAATGGTCAGGGGTCCCTTTCCCTTTTTAACATATAGTTAAGAGCATTGGTTGAATCTCTGTTGTACGTCAAGACATTTGTTCTTCTTTACTTATGACTAAAATTTTCCCTTTTTGTTTTCAATGTCATGTTATACATCATCCAAAGTGCAAACCTGGAACTTCCTCCCCTCCATTCTGGCATTGCTTTTTGCTAACTACCAGAGGGCAGGGCAGGCCCATGCAAAGGTGGGGGCACCCAGGTACACTTGCCTCAATCCTCTGAAGGCTAACCTGGCCAGGGGCCCTTGCCAGGGTCCTGTTGGACTTACAAGGTCATGCGCCAAGAACACCCCTGCCTTCCAGCCGAGTGGGGCCTTCCGCCTTGGGACTCAGACAAGCTCTTCACTCGCCTGGCACAGTGCAGGGCAAATAGTCTTAGTCTTGCTGATGGCTTCTCTGTGTGCGTATTTTGTTAGGTCAATGTCTCAGCCGTTCTGGTGACTAGCTCTTGATGGCTCCTCTCCCAGGTGATTTCCTGGACTGGGAAAGCAGAGTCCAGCTACTTAAAGCCTAAATTTCAGTTTAACCCTCCAATCGTTGATTACTTCTAACTTTTATTAGACCCAGGAATTTAGGGGAAACTGCCCCCCCAACTCAAAACATCATCTTCCTATTTTTTCATTTTTTCAAGTACCTGATAGATGGTGATGCCCCAGTAGAGAAGTCTCTTAACATATATAGTCCTTTAATGGCCCACTTTTGAAAGGGTTTAAGTTTGTCCATGCAATAAAAGCATGGGTGATGGGTTTCTAGGGTTTGCTCTATGTCTGTATCAGATAACTAGAGGTTATCTATGGTTTGTGTATTAGCGGTTTTCCAGGATGTAGATGTTGATACAATATCAGTCTGAAGTTTTGTATCACTGGCTCATTTCCAACCCACTCCCCATTTAGATCAATATCTCCTCCCTCAGCCCCCTGTCATACTCTAGCAGTGTCATTAGTTATAACATGTGGCATCACATGAGTAATAGCTATGAAAATTATTGTTGACCTTTTAAAGTCATTTCCAGTCTGTACCACTAATAAAACCTCTTAATTATCTGTTTGCAGGGGTGGGGAGATGTCCTACTATCATCTGTTCCATCATTCATTAGGATTTCCAGGTACACTATATGTCAGTGGAGGGGAAACACTTTTAGCCTGAGGGCCTTCTGAGCAACCTTTGAGGACCACATGTCAGTAGTGGGTGGGGCCAAAGCCAAAAGTAGAAGGAGCAACCAATGTAACTCTTACCTTTGTACAGTAGGCTATTTTCTACACAAACTCCCCTCTGTCCTCCATGCAGGCAAGAAAGAGGCATTATCTAGGACTGCCATACATCCAGAATTTCCAATGTCGGAAGTCTAGACTTTGGTGAATTTCCTTAAAAATAGCTCTAAAACTTCTCTCTTTTTTGAGATTTTGCAATAACGTTTGACAAAAAATCTTTGCCAGGAGGCCCAGTACTAAGAGACAAATGCTGTGTCTGAGGTAATGAGATTATTGGTGCACAAACCGAAATGCAGGCCTTCCAAGTGTCCCTATTTTCCAGGGACAGTCCCAGATTTAGAGAAACAATCCTAGTTTCTGATTTGATCCTGGAATGTCCCGCTTTTCCTTAGGATGTCCCTATTTTCACTGGAGAAATGTCAGAGGGTTTGGAGTTATCTGACTCCTGAGTCAAGAAAATAAGTAACTATACAATCTTTAGAACAGGGGTAGGCAACCTAAGGCCTGTGGGCCAGATGCGGCCCAATCGCCTTCTCAATCCAGCCCGTGGACGGTCCAGGAATCAGCGTGTTTTTACATGAGTAGAATGTGTCTTTTTATTTAAAATGCATCTCTGGGTTATTTGTGGGGCCTGCCTGGTGTTTTTACATGAGTAGAATGTGTGCTTTTATTTAAAATGCATCTCTGGGTTATTTGTGGGGCATAGGAATTCGTTCATTCGCCCCCCCAAAAAATATAGTCCGGTCCCCCACATGGTTTGAGGGATGGTGGACCGGCCCACGGCTGAAAAAGGTTGCTGACCCCTGCTTTAGAAAAACATCTGAAGGCAGCCCTCTATAGGGAAGTTTTTTAATGTCTAATGTTTTACTACATTTTTATATATGTTAGAAGTTGCCAGGAATGATTGGGGCAACTGGGCGGGGTATAAATAGTAAAATCAGGAATCCCCTTGCAATCTCTTCAAAAAATATAGCCCTAAGGTGCTTTCAAATGGAGGGAGGATTAATACTGTAAACAGGTCACTGAGAAATTGCAAATGGGTTGTTTGGAGCAGGTTGTTTTTAATAGATTAGATTTTCCACAGAAAGGGTAAATATGGATTAAATGGGGAGGATACATACTAGTATTTGGGTGACATCATGTGAAAAAATAAACCTTACATGCAGGAGGACCACACACCTGACAATTCTGGCAGCACTTCTAATCTTTACTTTGCACAACTTCAGAACTGTCACAATATTATAAAAGAGTAGAGGGCAGTCATTCAGGGATGCCAACTATACGTTGGAACCAACCCCTGTTTATTGTAAGGCCTTCAACACGGTAAATTGTAATGCCCTGTGGACTGTCCTTCTGAAAATTGGCTGCCCAGATAAATTTGTGAATATCCTTTGGCTCTTCCACAATAATATGACAGCAACAATTGTGGTAACAATGACTCTCAAAGTGAACTGTTCACAGTGAGATCAGGTGTTAAACAGGGATGTGTTATCACCCCAACTCTATTTATTATTTTCACTGCCATGATCCTACACATTGTCAAAGGGAAACTCCCCACTGGGGTAGAAATCATATATCGGACAGATGGACAGCTCTTTTATCTGAGTAGGCTAAAAGCAAAGAGTAAGGTTACCATAACTTCAGTCGTAGAGCTTCGATATGCTGATGACAACGCAGTGTCTAAACACTGAGAGGATGACCACCAAACCATCCTAAATATCTTTGCAGAAGCTTACAAAAAGCTTGACCTATCGCTCAACATCCAAAAAACCAAAATGCTGCACCAACTAGCAGTGGCAGAGCTTCATGCTCCAGCATCGGGGGGGGGGCGGAGAGCAGGCAGGGGCATGGCTGGCGAGCGTCCCAGGGGCGTGGCACACGTCCTGGGGGCATGGTGTGCCATCTGCGGGGGCGTGGGGGGCAGCCATGATGGCACCCCACCGGGATCACACTGCCGGGGGCAGTGCGCTCCCCCCGCCCCCCTCTTCCTCTGCCAGTGCCAATTAGCACAAAACAACCCCTCTGCAGGACCACAAATCCAATGTTGGAAAATGTCAATCACTTATCCTACTTGGACAGTTATCTTTCCACAAGGGCCGACATGGATGCCGAGATCCAGCACTGCCTGAGCTCTGTGAGTGCAGCTTTCTCCCAGTTGAAGTGCAGAGTGTTTGAGGACTGAGACATTTGCAAGGAAACCAAAATGCTTGTTTACAAAGCTATTGTACTACCAACCTTACTGTACACTTGTGAAACATAGACCACATATAAACATCATCTCCAACTCCTCAGAAGATTCCATCACCGGTGTCTCCCAAAAAATTTACACATCACTTGGGAAGACAAGCAAACTAATGCCAGTGTACTGGAAGAAGCAAAGATCACCCAGAGTCAAAGCAATGATTCTTCAACATCAAAGAAGCAAAGATCACCAGTGCCGAAGCAATGATTCTTCAACATCAACTTTGTTGGAATATTCATGTTGTTCAGATGCCTGATTATCATTTTCCAAAGCAACTACTCTATTCTGAAATTAAAAATGGAAAGCGTAATGTTGGTGGTCAACAAAAGAGGGTTAAAAGACTCTCTCAAGGCAAATCTTTAAAAATGTAGTATAAACACCAACAATTGGGAAACACTGGCCTGCGAACTCTCCAACTGGAGAACAGCCTTTACCAAAGGTGTCATGGACTTTGAAGACACTTGAACTCAGGACAAAAGAGGAATGCTAAGAGGAAGGCACATTTGGCAAACCCTCACCTTGATCAACTCCCGCCCAGAAACCTATGTCCCTGCTGTGGAAGGATTTGAGGAACCAGAATTGGCTTCCACAGTCGCTCACCGACTCACTGTTCAGACCGTGTTCATGGAAGACAATCTTACTCGGCTATGAGTAATTACGAAAGAAAGAAAGAAAGAAGGAAGGAAGAAACCAGCAGGTGGCAGTCCAGTATTGAAAACAGGATTGTCAGAAATCGAGAGACATAGGAAAACCTACTGGTTTTATTTGTTTTGGTTTTGGCAACACTGTGTCTTTTCTCAGCTCACACACTCTTTCACTCTTCTCCCCCTCCACCACCCACCATACATAAGGTCAAACTGGAGCTGCAGAACAGCAACATCTGAAAGGATTCAGGTCCCCCATTCCTATTCTGCAAGGAAACATCTCCCATACTCCCATAATACATGAGTGACTCTCGACTTTTCTTTATCAGGGTGCAGAAGTGAAGAAAAGACTACATGATCCTTGTGACCCATAATAAGCATAATAATTCAATATTAAAATAAACAAATCCACCGTTCTCAGATTTATTACCTTCAAAGGGAGGGCTTCCATACATGTCTGCCAGGTAATACTTAAATTTCCTGCTAGGAAATCCCAATGGCTATTTACAGGTTCTTAAGAAAGTTGCAATAGGCATAAAACCAATGGCCTATCATTCGAGCAGCAATAATTCTGTTTTGCTCCTGACTTGGGAGTAGGCCTGGCTTTGTTTTGCCTTGTCTATGGAAAAAGAATGATGTACATAGTACAGGGCCCCATACTGAGCCTCTTGGGCTTGCCGATCAGAAGTTGGCGGTTTGAATCCCTGAGATGGGGTGAGCTCCCATTGCTCTGCCCCAGCTTCTGCCAACCTAGCACTTCTAAAGCATACCAGTGCAAGTAGATAAATAGCTACTGCTGCAGCGGGAAGGTAAACAGCATTTCTGTGCACCTTCACGGTGTCCCATAGCGCCAGAAGCGGCTTAGTTATGCTGGCCACATGACCCAGAAAGCTGTCTGTGGACAAACGCCAGCTCCCTTGGCCTGAAAGCGAGATGAGCACCGCAACCCCATACAGTGGAACCTCAGGTTGCGAACATGATCCATGCGGGAGACACGTTTGCAACCCGCAGCGCTGTGTCTGCGCACGCGTGTGACACGATTTGGTGCTTCTGTGCATGCGCAAAGCGTGATTTAGTGTTTCTGCACATGCACAAGCGCCGAAACCCGGAAGTAACCCATTCTGGTACTTCTGGGTTTCGGCTCGTCTGTAACCTGAAAAATTGTAACCCGAAGCGTCTGTAACTCGAGGTACCACTGTAGTTAACTTTGACTGGACTTAGCCACCTAGGTGTCCTTTACCTTTTTATCTTTATTTTTAGCTGGGGTAGTGAGGAGGAGGGAAATGACCACTCAGAGAGCAGCAAATGATGGCGGCGGCAGCAGCAGGCAGTCCCTGCATCAGAACTTGGACTGGCCCATCGAAATTGCAGCTGGTCACCACAGCATCCTTTTTCTTTTTCTTTTAAAAACACACTGGCTGGGCGTGTACTTTGTTACTATTGATATAGACAGACAGACAGACAGACAGACAGACAGACAGACAGACAGATAGCGTATACAGTGGTACCTCGGTTTACAAACTTAATCTATTCCAGAAGTCCGTTCTTAAACCGAATCTGTTCTTAAACCGAGGCACCCTTTCCCTAATGAGGCCTCCCGCCGCTGCTGCCCTTCCACTGTTCGGATTCCGTTCTTAGACTGAGGTAAAGTTCACAAACTGGGACACTACTTCCAGTTTTGCGGAGTTCGTAAACCAAATTGTTCATAAACAGGACTGTTCTTAAACCGAGGTACCACTGTATTCTTAAAATATTGTATGCTTAAAATATAACATCCTTTTCTACAAGAAAATTGTGTTTGTTCTCAAGTAAAAGCTAACTCCGTTTCATTCTGGAATCATGACTGTGCTATGATTAAGTGAGTTTTAAATGTTAAACTCCACAGAGTATTTATTTTCCTCTTAGCTTTCTGAGTCATGGAAAGTAAAACAATATTATTATTACCAATACAGTGGTATTATATGTGTCTTTCATTTTTCCCTCCTTCTTCAGCCATTTATGGACTACCAGTTGGCACTGAAGGTGTGGGATATACATTTTAGAAATAAACTGATACAACAGTGGGGGGAATGGAAGCTCTATTTGCTTAGACCACAAAAGGAAACATGGCATTACTGACAGCCGTATATGGCCCATTCTGACTTCACACCTCACTGACACTTCAGATTTCTGTTATACAGGAAACAGTGTTCATGCTCAAAAGACCATCTACAAGATAGTAAAGATAGTAGAAGATACTGGGCTTAATTAAAGGCCTACTTTCCATGCCAGTACTACAACCCCCTTATCATTGGGCATACTAGCTGTGGCTGATGGGACCTGGAGTCCCAATATCTGGAAGGCCACACATTTCTACCCTCCCTCCTGATCTATGTGATGTGTTCCCAGAACTTGATGATATGAAGGTGAATGGAGGAATGGCATGGCTTCCACTGAAAAATATTGTATTTGAAGGGATTAAAAACTTTTTCTGTAGTGCATGTTGTATTAACAAAACCTGTGCATGTGCACATTCACCACCTGACTGCAACATTGTGTGGTAATGCACTGAAGGGTTTTTAATAGGGCTGCTACATTTAGGTCTTAATCACTATAAACACTTAACCTAGGAATAAGTTCCATTGAACTTGGTGTGAGTTATGTACTTCTGAGCAGACATGCAGAAGGATAGCTCTGTTAAGTCAGACAATTCAAAATACAAAATTTAAAAATGCTAGCACAGCAAATGAAAAAAAGATCCATTTGCACACAACATCTTAAATTAGTCCTTCACAAAAGCCTGAGTGGACAGGCATATTTTCAGCTGGCACTGAAACCTAAGGGGAGGGCTGTTCTACAACCAAGGTGACACCACAGAGAAGGCCCTGTCCCAAGTCACTGTGCAAGGCCATCAGCAGATTGTGAGAAAAGCCTCTCCTCTAGATCCTAGTAGATAGGCAGGTTAATATAGAAAGATTTTACAAGTACTTACAAAAACTGTGGGTAGCCACTTCCTGAATGTAGGAAAGGAAATGACAGTGTGAAATAGTGCTTATTATTATTCTATGACCAGGCCCAGGTTTAAGCCACTGAGTGAAACTGGGGCAGTCACTGCCTTTCAACTTAATCTACACCACAGGAATATTGTGATGGTGCAATGAAGCAGGGCGGGAACCATGCATACATGAGCTTTCTGAAGGAGGGGCTATCAAAGAAAACACAGCTGCCTCTTCTGACATGCTACAAAACCCACAAGTGTCATCTAAAATATATATATTGAAAGATAGTTGCCTTTTTCCTCAGTGCTGTTATTTTAGCAGCATGCAACTTTAAGGGGATTTCATTATCTAATTAAAATCCACATGATTCCCTCAAGTGCATTTAATTGGGTGGCAGCCCTAATTTTTAGCACTCAAAAATAAACATACAGTGCAATCCTAAACATACCTACTCAAATGTAACCTGGGATTTACTCCTAGGCTGGAGTCTGTGCTACTGCAGCTTACATTTCCAAGAGAAGCAGCAGGGTTTTGGTATGTAATGAAATAGCCATGGGGAGTGGGTCGGGCTTGACAAACTGCCTCGGTCCAGTATACCTGAAGGAGCGTCTCCAGCCCCATCAGTCTGCCTGGACACTGAGGTCCAGCACCAAGGGCCTTCTGGTGCTTCCCTCACTGCGAGAAATGAGGCTACAGGGAACCAGGCAGAGGGCCTTCTCGGTAGTGGCACCCACCCTGTGGAATGCCCTCCCATCAGATGTCAAGGAAATAAACAACTACCTGACTTTTAGAAGACATCTGAAGGCAACCCTGTTTAGGCAAGTTTTTAATGAATAATAGAATAGAATCATAGAATCATAGAGTTGGAAGAGACCACAAGGGCCATCGAGTCCAACCCCCTGCCAAGCAGGAAACACCATCAGAGCACTCCTGACATATGGTTGTCAAGCCTCTGCTTAAAGACCTCCAAAGAAGAAGACTCCACCACACTCCTTGGCAGCAAATTCCACTGTCAAACAGCTCTTACTGTCAGGAAGTTCTTCCTAATGTTTAGGTGGAATCTTCTTTCTTGTAGTTTGGACCCATTGCTCCGTGTCCGCTTCTCTGGAGCAGCAGAGAACAACATTTCTCCCTCCTCTATGTGACATCCTTTTATATATTTGAACATGGCTATATCACCCCTTAACCTCCTCTTCTCCAGGCTAAACATGCCCAGCTCCCTTAGCCGTTCCTCATAAGGCATCGTTTCCAGGCCTTTGACCATTTTGGTTGCCCTCCTCTGGACACGTTCCAGTTTGTCAGTGTCCTTCTTGAACTGTGGTGCCCAGAACTGGACACAGTACTCCAGGTGAGGTCTGACCAGAGCAGAATACAGTGGCACTATTACTTCCCTTGATCTAGATGCTATACTCCTATTGATGCAGCCCAGAATTACATTGGCTTTTTTAGCTGCCGCGTCACACTGTTGGTTCATGTCAAGTTTGTGGTCAACCAAGACTCCTAGATCCTTTTCACATGTACTGCTCTCAAGCCAGGTGTCACCCATCTTGTATTTGTGCCTCTCATTTTTTTTGCCCTAGTGCAATACTTTACATTTCTCCCTGTTAAAATTCATCTTGTTTGTTTTGGCCCAGTTCTCTAATCTGTCAAGGTCGTTTTGAAGTGTGATCCTGTCCTCTGGGGTGTTAGCCACCCCTCCCAGTTTGGTGTCATCTGCAAATTTGATCAGGATGCCCTTGAGTCCATCATCCAAGTCGTTGATAAAGATGTTGAATAAGACCGGGCCCAAGACAGAACCCTGTGGCACCCCACTAGTCACTCTTCTCCAGGATGAAGAGGAACCATTGATGAGCACCCTTTGGGTTCGGTCAGTCAGCCAGTTACAAATCCACTGAGTGGTAGCATAGTCAAGACCACATTTTACCAGCTTCTTTACAAGAATATCATGGGGCACCTTGTCAAATGCCTTGCTGAAATCAAGGTAGGCTACATCCACTGCGTTCCCTTCATCTACCAGGCTTGTAATTCTGTCAAAAAACGAGATCAGGTTCGTCTGACATGACTTATTTTTCAGAAATCCATGCTGACTATTGGTGATCACAGCATTCCTTTCTAGGTGCTCACAGACTGTTTGCTTAATGATCTGCTCCAGAATCTTCCCTGGTATTGATGTCAGACTGACTGGGCGGTAATTATTTGGGTCCTCTCTTTTCCCCTTTATGAAAATGTTTAATGTTTGGTGTTTTATCGCTTTATTATTATTATTATTATTATTATTATTATTCTGGGAGCCACCCAGAGTGGCTGGGGAAACCCAGCCAGATGGGTGGGGTATGTATGTATAAATAAATAAAGAAATAGAACAACAACAGAAACAATTCTAGAGCCTTTCCATTAAAGAGATCGGCTTTAAAAGGGAAACTTTTACATTGCTTACAGCAATGACAGCTGTCACTCTCCTTCCCACGTTTTGCAATCCCCGGGGCTTTCCCAAGAGATCATCATCTCCTTGAAAACTCATCCTGAGGCTGGTGAGAGATTGAAACTCACACCCTGCCTCTCCTTAGGTCCATTAACGCGCCGTTATATTATACTGCTGACTAATCAGATGTGATGCATTCTCCTGAGCTTGCGAATTACAAAACTGGAAGGAGGCGTTGCTTTTGCAGAACGAAAAGGGCGCGCTGAAGGCACAGGACTAAACGGAGCCAAGCTGTCGACTCCGCTGGCTTCCTCTGGATGGCGCGCCATCTCAGCCTGAACTGGCCGATTTCGACGCTTTCCCACGCAAAGCGCTGACCAGCATGTTTCGTTTCGCCCTGTCTTGTTTTTGTCTTGGCCTGATTCATACTTTTCTCTGTTTTGTTTGTTTGTTAATATTTCAGAGATGATCTCACTGCCAGGCTCCGTTGCCGGCTCGATTTGGAAAAGGGAGCCAAGGACTGGTCAGGAAAGGCAGGTGCTTTCGCAGGAAGGACTTTTCCAGCCCCGATGGATTTCCCCCTCGCCCTCGATCTGGAACTTCCAGCAGTTTTCCCCGCGTGGACCCGCGCCAGGGTTGACTCACCACAAGCAAACACTCGCTGCAACCGCAGGTCCCTTTCGACACAGGACCATTGCAGGGGCCGCGGGGAGGTCTCTGGAGCTTAAAGTGAGCGGCGCTGCTATTGTGGGTGTTTGTTATGGGAGACTCGCTGGGAGCGCTTCGTCGCTGGAACGCATGAAAACAACGTGCTCCTGAGCATATGCAGAGCGTCGCTTCTTTTTCTCACCGCGGACAAAGCACAGCCGCCCCTCACTTATTGAGGATGTTGCTTCCACTCTTGGAGGCCAACATTTTTCTCCCCTGGAAATGATAGAGTTCTGCACCCAATTGCCATTTGTGTCCCCCATAACTCAAAAGGAAATGTTAGCAAGCTAGGACAGTGTCCAAACACAACATATGCCAAACGTAGCCCTGTTCTAAGTTAATTGGCACCCAGAGCTGATGGGAGTTGTAGTTCGGCAGTATCTGGAGGGCCACAGGTTCCCTACTCCTTTTGCAGATGGTTAAATGGTTTGAAATATTTTAATGGGGTAAAAGGGCGCCCCTGATTAATTGGGTAGATTTCAAAATACCTGTTTATTTGAAATACAAATACGTATAAAAACAGAGGTTGTCATCTTAAAATATGTGTTCTGACTTCATTTCTTGCATAGGAGGAGAGGTTTCTTCTAAGATGATGCCTGCTAGGGTGTGTGTATAATCTAAAAACAAAGAAAGTCTTGCTTCTTACTGCAGAACTCTTCCAAATTTGAATAATTCACTGAGTACTCCACCAAGCTGCAAACCCACTTGCCTGTGGGTTCCCTCACCTTGGGGTTCCAAATTTCAGCAGGGTCTTGTGTGATGACAAAATTCTGCCCCCCCCCGGCGCCTCTTGCCTTCCATTCTACATAATAGTTGTGGAGCCTGAGTGTGGCCAAACCAGTTGCGCTCCCCTAAATCTGCCTCTGACCTGGGGCTTACTCCTAAGAAAGTGAGCATATTAGTAATTGATTGATTATTTAATTTCTATACCACTTAATATATATAAAATATATCTAAGCCTAATCCAGAAAACTGAAGCAACAACCGAAAACATAAACAAAACATTACAAAAATACACAGTTACAGGAGTCAAACAAACTCAAAGCTCACAATGAAAAGGAGTTCCTGGAAACAGCAAACATCGTCCTAGTCTCTCACTCTAAACTTGCTTTTTAGGGGCAGGTTCAATGTGAGTGGTAGTTGCTCAGGCTGCCCACAGCTGTGCCCCATTTAGCTGCACTCTCAGCACCCAGTTCCAGGTACAGAAGGACTTTTAGTCCACAGACAATATCCTCAACAGAAGGACTGCCATGTGGTAAAAAAAAAAAATCACTCCACTGTTCCCTAAACCCTCTCCTAAAAAACCAATCACTCCATCAATCCATGCCACAAGGAATTAGGAAGAGACAGTAAAAGAGAACATGGAAGTTGTGCCTGACAGTCTCTCTCACTTTTGTAAAAGGTAAAAGTAAAGGACTCCTGGATGGCTAAGTTCACTCAAAGGTGACTATGGGGTTGCGGCGCTCATCTCGCTTTCAGGCTGAGGGAGCCAGCGTTTGTCCGCAGACAGCTTTCCGGGTGATGTGGCCAGCATGACTAAACCACTTCTGGCACAACGGGGCACTGTAACAGAAACCAGAGTGCACGAAAGCACTGTTTACCTTCCTGCCACAGCTGTACCTATTTATCTACTTGCACTGGTATGCTTTCAAACTGCTAGGTTTGCAGGAGCTGGGACAGAGCAGTGTGAGCTCACCCCATTGTGGGAATTCAAACTGCCAACCTTCTGATCGGCAAGCCCAAGAGGTTTAGTGGTTTAGCAGGTTGGGTAGGAGCACTGGCAACTGGCGTCCTAGCTTCCTTCTATGTGTACTCAGGAAAAAAAAATACACAGAACACATTTGCTTTGTTTGCACAAGCTACAGACAGACCAGCATCTGAAAAAGGCCAAGACACATGCACATAATTCTCTCTCCACCCCCTTCAAAATACAAGCTTACTAACCACATGTCTTTGCAGCAGAAGGTTAAAGGCCGAGGCTGGGAGAGACTCTTTTCTGTCTCAGCCTAAGATACTAAAAGCGCTAATTAAAACACATCTAACAAGGAATAGGAAATCCATCTTAGCTGCATATTGTACAGTTGAGGGATGCAGGTGGTGCCGTGCAGTGGCGTAGCGTGGGTTGTCAGCACCCGGGGCAAGGCAAGTAATTTACGCCCCCTAACCCGTGGATTTGCGCCCCCTAACCCGTGGATTTGCGCCCCCTAACCCATTGATTTGCCCTAACCCCAGATGTTGCGCCCGGTGCGGTCCGCCCCCCCTGCACCCCCCACGCTACGCCACTGGTGCCGTGGTCTAAACCATCAGGCCTCTTGGGCTTGCCGATTGCAAGGTTGGCAGTTCGAATCCGCATGACAGGGTGAGCTCCCGTTGCTCTGTCCCAGCTCCTGCCAAGTTTTCAGGGATTAGAGCCCACTGCCAACCAGGTGCATGAAATGTGTCCCCAATGGCAGGTAAGATACTGCTCATGCATGCAAGCTCCCCCCGCCCAAGTCCACATGGTGTCATCAGCATCAAAGTTCACTGCCCACCCAAAGTGGATTAATCCTTGTTGGGGGAAATCATATATATATATATATATATATATATATATATATATATAATCCAGTTTATATGGTGACCCTAACTAATTGGGGCTGGGTGGATGGAAGACATCTCACCAGTCTTGAACTCACTGACTGTTTCTTGGGTCCCAGTCAACGCTAATGTTCAAAGTCTGAAAAGGCTTAGAGCCAGGATACCTCAAGGACTGGCTTTTCCACATTAGTCTGCACAGGTGCAAAGATCATCACCTGAGGCCCTTCTGGGAGCCCCTGCACCATCATTTTGTGAGATGCTTTGAGAGGTTTTGCACTTGAGAATGATAGGTGAATGCTTAATATTACTAAAAACACAAGAGGGGGAAATGGGAACAAGTGGGGCAAACACAAAAGTTTTCTGTGGACTCTGGCCATGTGTGCCTTGCAGCACCCACATGGCACCATCTTCATTAAAATATCATCCCCTAATCTTCCCCCACCCTTTAACCCGGATTTCCTATTTCTGCAGGGATTTAAAAAAAAATACTAACCAAATTTCCCATAGAAATGATAAATCTGGATTAAATTCTCTGCTCGCTCAGAAACTGTAGAATATGAAACAGAACTCTTTCTCTCCCTTCCCTCAAATCATCCCGTGTTCCTAATCCCTTCTTTAGCAGGAATTTCCCTCTCTTTAGCCGTCTATTGGCTTTTGCTGAGTTGTTTGGGTAGAGTTCGCCCTCCCCGCTCTAGTGCCCTCTAGTGACCCACTGCTGTTATTGACAATTCCCGGAATTATCCTCGATTTCATTCAGAGCGCTCCTTTTTCAAGAAACCGAAACCTAACGTCCGTGCTTGTGGGAGCCTTGCCAAAGCTGGGAGGAAGCCTGCGCCTCCGCCTCCGCCTCCACCCGCCCCCTCCAAGCAGCGAGATGCACATTTGGCTTCAACCCGCAGCTCGTGATCGCTCGTTTAGGAATTTCTGTAAACCACCAGACTTAGTATTAGGGAGGAAAGAGAGCTGGAGTCTGCACGTTCCCCTGCACATGTTTACTCAGAAGCAAATTCTACTGTGTTCCACTGGACTTAGTCCCAATTAAGAGTTTATAGGCTTGCAGCTGCGGAGGCGATCACAGTATATTAAGCAGAAGCCCCCCTCCCCAAATCTTAATCTCAGGGTCATGGGTTTGAACCCCACATTGGACAATAATAATAATAATAATACCTTTATTGTCATTGTACAACCTGTGTACAATGGAATTCAACGAGCCTCCCTCCCCCAACACTCAATTTCTTATCAAACAACAAAAAGTTTCCTGCATTGCAGGGGGTTGGACTATAGTGATACCTCGGGTTACAGACGCTTCAGGTTACAGACTCTGCTAACCCAGAAATAGTACCTTGGGTTAAGAGCTTTGCTTCAGGATGAGAAACAGAAATCGCACGACGGCGGTGCGGCGGCAGTGGGAGGCCCCATTAGCTAAAGTGGTGCTTCAGGTTAAGAACAGTTTCAGGTTAAGAATGGACCTCCAGAACGAATTAAGTTCTTAACCCGAGGTACCACTGTAAATGATCCTAGTGGTCCCTTCCAACTCTATGATTAGGGGCTTTTTAGCTGAGAGAAAAGGCAACACAGCAGGCAGCGGTGTATGGAATGATGCATGGCGCAGAGAAAATGGGCAGAGAAAAGTTTCTTCCACAGCGCTAGAACTCCGAGGCATCCAAAAAAGCTGAATGTTGGAAAATTCAGGACAGAGGAGAGAAAGCACTTCTTCACACAACACATAAACTATGGAACTCACTCCCACAAGAGGCAGAGATGGCTACCATCTGGGATGGCTTCAAAAAGAAATTCATGGAATATATTAAGGGCTAGTCCTCACAATGGCTATTTTCTGCCTCTGAATATCAGTTGCTGGCAATCGCAGGAGGGGAAAGGCCTCTTGTGCTCGAGTCCTACTTGCCAGCTTCGCACAGGCATCTGGTTGGCCACCAAAAGAACGGGGGTGGGGGTGTCTTTGAGCTCCTACGTTATGCAGGCAGACAGTTAGCAGTCAAAAGGGGCCAGACTACAGTTCACATTGTTTGCTTTGGCTTGGAAAGGACCTCGTGGATGTTTACAGAAGAGGGGATGCCAGGAGAAGTTTTCTGACATGTAAGAGGTGGGAAATAACAGAGGCACATGTGGTGACCTAAGGCTGTGAGAGATGTCAAAGAGCAGAGGACCCTAAGCAAGGATAGAGTCGATGCCAAAACCAGGGCCCTCCCGCCTCTCGCCTTCCCTTGGATATCATAGTTGCGGCTCCTGCTGCAGCACCCTAAAAGCTCTGCTTCTGGTGCAACCCAATGCCCTAGATCCACCTTTGTGCAGGAAGGGTTAAACACCCATCTCCAGAGCCAGTGTGGTGTAGTGGTTAAGAGCGGTAGTCTCGTAATCTGGTGAACCGGGTTCGCGTCTCCGCTCCTCCACATGCAGCTGCTGGGTGACCTTGGGCCAGTCACACTTCTTTGAAGTCTCTCAGCCTCACTCCCCTCACAGAGTGTTTGTTGTGGGGGAGGAAGGGAAAGGAGATTGTTAGCCGCTTTGAGACTCCTTCGGGTAGTGATAAAGCGGGATATCAAATCCAAACTCTTCTTCTACCCACAAATCATGTGGGTTCTCATCAATTTGCAGTTCTGTACACCTAGTTTGGCCCCAACAGAGGCTTAAGACCTTTTATATATCACATTAACCAAATTTTATGTTGGAGGAACTGGACGTGAAGGAAGGGGTTAATTTCTTTCAAGGGCACAAATCGCCCCACGTCTGAGATAAGCCAACAGGTGCAAGGTCAGTCAAGCCAGTTGCTATAGTAACCGCCCAGTGCTGTCTATAGAAAGAGAGGCTTGTGGCTTCCTACATTTCTCTGTGTCTCTGCCCCAGCTTGTCTCCAGCCAACCCTTGTGGCATCTGCATTTCATCCTCTGCCCCAATAGAGTTTTCTTCTTTGTTCCCTTCCTTCCTCCCAGAACACCTTGCCAGGTGCAACACCTCCCCTTCTGTCTGCTCGCTCCACTTCTGCAGACCTGTTTTTTTTATTTATTTTAAAAAATAGCAACATTTCCCCTGTGTGCCATCACACCCATGTTGCCCTGGCAACCTTGGATTAGGCTGCCCCGTTCCCTGTTGTGATAGTATACACATGGCGCTCAATGATAAAGGCAAAGTTCAGCAATTGCAGGCAGCATTCTGTTGCTTGCTGCTTAATTAAGTAGCACAGGTGTCTCCAGGAGTGGAAGGGAATGATGTTCTTATAGTTCAACAAGAGATCGCAAATAGTTGACTCACAGCTAAGTAGTCATTGCTCCCTCAAGATCAAACATTAGACTGCAGCTGTGCGATGTTATCCCAATAGCTCCCTTCTCCCTAACTCTGCATGCCTAGGAGGGAGTGCTTTGTTTTGCAGCAGAGGAATAAAGCATTTTCTCACAGACCATCACCCCTTTTCCCAAATTGCTCTCCTTCCTGTGAGGTTCCAGGCCTGTGAGATAAACATGACTCCAGAAGTACTCTGATGAGATGCAGTGGTACTTCAGGTTACACACACTTCAGGTTACAGACTCTGCTAACCCAGAAATAGTACCTCGGGTTAAGAACTTTGCTTCAGGATGAGAACAGAAATCGTGCAGCGGTGGCACAGCGGCAGCAGGAGGCCCCATTAGCTAAAGTGGTGCTTCAGGTTAAGAACAGTTTCAGGCTAAGAACAGACCTCCGGAATGAATTAAGTTCTTAACCTGAGGTACCACTGTAAAGGCAACCTGGTATGAAGGTGCGTTTTGAAGGGAGATCAGGCAGGGGGTGGCCTCTGTTCCTTCTGAGTTGCCTTCTCTCTAAAGCAGCTGTTCTCAACCTGTGGGTTCCCAGATGCTGTTGGACTACAACTCCCATCATCCCTGAGCTCTGGCCTTGCTGGCTAGGGGTGATGGGAGTTGTAGTTAAACAATATCTGGGGACCCACAGGTTGAGAAAGGCTGCTCTAAAGTGTTTTACAAGCTTGGACTAATGTTACACATGGCTGCAGGGTCAGAGCCTGGGCCATAAAATGCTGTCGCCAATTGACCTCAACAGGCAACTTCCCCATTATTATTTTTTTGACCTCGACAACTTCTGAGATAATTTATCCTTTTCTGAAAACGTGCTTTTAGTCTCCAGAGATAGAAGTGTTGTTAAGCGTGGTTTGTGTGAAACTGCCTTTGTTTAGGTAACCTTTGTTTGATTTAGGCAGGAAATCTTCCCGGCCCTGCCCTAAAAGCTGCAAACTGCTATTGCACAGACATAAATAAACCCTCCTGCCGGGCAGTAACCAGGGAGATAGCAGCCACCACCGTAAGTAATAGCAGTTGTAGTGGCCATGATTCTCTCTAGAGTGTAGGAGTATCTTTCTGAAGCTTTATCTGAGGAATCGGAGAACGCTGGAAATATCTAATGAGGTTTTTTCATTGTGGCCCAGGGTAGAGAGATTACTTTCTGGTAGACAATGAAAATGTGATAAAGTTCATTCTCCATGTGGGTGTTTCTTAAGGATACTAGTACCCAGGGCCTTCAACCTCTTTACTTGGCATCTGATTAGGTATTTATATCCAAGGGTGGTATGCAACATTTGCAGAGGACCACACACAAAAGCACAAAATGTGGTATCTAGCGCACAGAATTCAGATCCTTGCAAATCTCATTTTAAAAATTTTTTACAGAGTGCAGTCCTAACCCTGAAATGGGGGGGCAGTGGGTGGGAAGAATGGCATGCAGTTGCTTCCCCCTCAGCCCTCAAAATAGAAGCCCCCCCCCACAAAAAACAATAAAAGATGTGGTAATCCCCTAAATTTAGAATAAATTCTTATCTCTTATCATTGTTTTCCATTTCTGCTCATACAATCCCCAATTATTTTTCTTGAGGAAAACGTATAACTTTGTAACAAGAAGGCTGACCCACAGCTCCTTTTAATTGGTTACAGGGCCGTCTTTACCTGGGGATGCAAGGACCCGGCAGCAAATTCTGGGGGGTGCCAAATGTATACCTACTGTATACCAGTCCCTCTCAATCGGTGGCAGTGAAAAGCAATGGAGCAAAAGTCCCTGCCCCCTTCTCCGTCGCTCTGTTTCTCTGTAGAGTCAAATATTCCCGACAAGTCAGGAAACAAAAGCAGTTATTTCCGCTGTGTTGTTGCTACAGGTGAGTGATTCTCCTCCTCCAAAAAAGGTCAAACTTTGGCTAGCTCAACAACTTTGAGTTTGCCCCCCCAACAAATTTGGGGGCAGCAAAACTAAATTTAGGGGCACTGGACAGATCTTTGCACCCCAGCAGCGCATATGCTAAAGACAGCCCTGATTGGTTAGGTTAGGTGTCCTTAGATATAAATAGTAGCAAAGTGGGGTGGGGCCAAAAAGCAATATTCAAGTGGCTCAGCAAAATAAACAAACAAATCTGGACCTTTGGACAGATGTCACCAGTAGTCAACACTATCCACGTTGTTCCTTGTGGTTCATTCATTCATTCAAATTGTGGTGGGTTTTTTTACTGAATTTCACAATATTAACAAATACTAAAAAGGGTAACCATACAAAAACACATTTGTTTCACTATTAGGAACTAACGGTGCACTAATACTAGGCAAGTTATAATACACTTTGCCATTAATGTTGCAGTGTTTTGCTGATTACATTAATTACTTTCTATGTCACAGAATACGGATGGTGGGAAATTAAAATAAAAAACCTCTTTGGTTTATATAAGCCAAACCCTGCCATAAATTTTGATTCCTTTGTTTTGTTTTTGTCGGGCTGGTGTTGGTTAAATGTTTAGTTGGGGTTAGTGGTTATTTAAATTTGGGTATAACTGTAAACTGTTTATTGTTGTTGCTTTCTATTGATTTATTGATTTGTTTGTTGCTTGTATAGGATATTTTGTTTTTAAATGTTTGATGTTTTGTTGCGTTTTTATATATGTTGTAAGCTGCCCAGAGTAGCTGGGGAAACCCAGCCAGAAGGGTGGGGTATAAATTAAAATATGATGATGATGATGATGATTAGCCAGGGACTCTTCCCTGCCATGTGTTTCATTATTTGTCTGTTCAATAAAATCACACCAGATTTCATAGGAATTGTCTTTTGTTGGCTTTGTTTGCCCCCTGTCTCTCAATTTGTGCGATGTTTCCAATAAGGCTGTTTGCCAAACTATGTTACGCCATTTGTCTATATCTTGGGAATTCAAAGTTTTCCAATTTCTGACTAAGGCTGTCCATGCTGTCATTAAAATATGTATTACAAGTTACTTGCTTTCTAACTGCTCAGTTTTTTCGTTGTAGTTAACTAAGTAAATGGCAAACACAAACATATAGATTTCAGGCAGCCGTTGTACAGGTGCAGATGGCAACTTCAGTGAACTTGAGTTCAGTGCAGGGAAGCAAATTAGGGGGTATGTGATGGGTATGTGCCATGGACCCCCTGGTGGGTTTTGCGGATCCTCTGGGGTCCACAAACTACAAACTGTACCTCTAGGTGTGCAGACTGATAATACCCCAGTACAATTATCCAGATGACCTCACCCAGTGATTTCATGTACATGTTAAAAATATGGGAGACAAGATGGAACTTTGTGAGTAGCCTGCATGCTGAAGGCGTCTCATTTTGGGATTTGCCTTCCAGGAAGGAACAGGGCCATTGTAAAGAAAAAGAAAAAGAAACTCTCCCATCCCATCCAAGACAAGGATGCTACTGATGGTCCCTGAGAGAAGTCTAGAAGAATCAAGAGGGTTGGGGTCTTTTTATCCATCCCCTAGCCCAGGTCATCCACCACAGCAATTTGGGTCCCCTACCCAGTCTGCAAGCCATATTGGAATAGATCCAAATGATCCCCAACTGCATCCAAGGAATCCTGTTGCTGGCTAGAAGGTGAACATGCCTTGTGATCTCAGAAGACTAGGCCCCATGGCAAGCACCCCACCTCTTTGCCAGTTTCAGATATAATAACCTGCCTTCTGCATGGCAATTAAGCAGGTGTGTTTTGATGGAATCCATATTAAATCTCTCCCACCCCCAACACTTGCCGTTCAAAATGTCACTGGCCAAGGGACTCTTTTCTGCCACCAAATACTACTACTACTACTAATAATAATCAGCAGCAACAGCAGCAGCAAAAACCACCTCAATAAAATGACCATCTACTTTAGGGTTCAGCAGACTTTTTCAGCAGGGAGCCTGTCCACTATCCCTCAGACCTTGTGGGGGCTGGACTATATTTTGAAAAAAATAATAATGAACGAATTCCTATGCCCCACAAATAACCCAGAGAGGCATTTTAAATAAAAGAACACATTCTACTCATGTAAAAACACGCTGATTCCTGGACCATCCACGGGGCAGATTTAGTTTGCCTAGCCATGCTTTACAGTTTAGAGCATCAGCCTCAAGTTTAAGTAATTTAGATTCTGGGAAACTATAAGCAGCCTGCCTGCCCACCCTGTGACCTGGTTGCTTCAGTCAACATATTTATCTGGTGCCAGATGGGCAGAACTTCACCTTTGTTTCACATAGATTTCTTTCCCCAGGCTTGCAGCAGCCCAGTTGCTTCCTCATGGCTTCCTTGCAGCGGGGCCGTTTATAAGAAATGGAAACAGATCAAGAGCTCACTTGTCTGAGGGAGGGAGGGAGGAGGAAGTATAAATAACCCTCTCATTGCTGGAGCAGCTGGATGCATTTTGCGCTGACTCACCCACTGGCAGGGATTCAGATTCTAGTGGAAGGCACAAATGCATACCTCACATGGCCCAGCATTTGCTAAGGCAAATCGATAAGCCAGAGAAGCTGAACAGCAGCCACTGGCATCCATTCTCCTCAGCTGCTGGTGGTGGTTCAGTTCCTGCGCACCCTTTCTTTCTCCTCATGTTTCATAGGTTTATATTTTAGTACTATGACTGGAAAAAAAATATTTGACTAGTAGGGCTTGTCTTTGTGGGTGGTTTGCCAATAAGCTTTACTCACCATAGGCCCATTGAAATGAATTAACACAACTACATTAGGGCCATTGTTTTCAATATGTCTCCTCAGAGTAAAACTTAGTTGAATGCCACACCCTGTCTCTTAAGCCATGCTCTCCAACATCATAGGAGCATAGGAAGCTCTCTAATACTGAGCCAGATCGTTGGTCCATGCAGCTCAGTGTTGTCTCTACTAGAAGCGGTTGTCCAGGGTTTTAGGCAGGGACCTTTTCCCAGTTCCACCTGGAGATGACAGAGATGGCTTTCTTTCTGCATGTACATCTTGCAGGGCAGATGTGCTATCTCTGAGCTATGGTCCTGCTCCATACCCCTCCATCAAGAACAGTGGAGGTCTCTGCATGTATGGAGAGAAAAGCTAGGAAAATAGTATAACAACAACAACAGCAACAACAGAAATATTGGATTTAGAGGGTTGGGACAGATATAATAAGAGACAAGTCAAATAAGACAGTTAAGAAAGAATGGGAGTACCTAAATAAATATTTGATAAGTCAAGGTTCAGAAGTGAAGACCTGGTTGTGTCTAGAATAACTGCAAAAGTAAAAACACTCCCTAATACCAAGATGAGGGATGCACTGAAATACAGATAAGTTACCGGTAGTTTCAATTAGGAATAATGAACTGTTGTGAGACTGACGGAAGCCCAAAGAATGAAAGAACAAAAAACATGAAAAAATGAAATATTTAAGAAACGTCAGTTTATTTGGAAAATGGATTATATGGAAGGGATAATTGTTTAAAATATATGTGTTTGATCTGTAAAGTATTACCGTAGTTTAATAATGAATGACTTAATGTCATTTAATTTATGATTTTCTTTTTTCTTTATTAAGATTTACGGTAACTGTATCAGTGTATGTTATTTATTTATGTTTCTGTTTTTCTTTTTTCTTTTCATTTTCTCTTTTCTTCTTTCTTTGTAACCTTTCTTAATTTCTTTTTTCTTTTGAAAGTTTGTAAGTTTTGATTTGTACGTATTTGCAATAAAAAATTAAAAAGAAAATAATAATAATAATAATTTGTTTATTTATACCCTGCCCAGTTGGCTGGGTTTTCGCAGCCACTCTGTGTAGCTCCCAGCAGAATAGTAAAAGCACGATAAAATATCAAACATTAAAAACTTCCCTAAACAGGGCTGCCTTCAGAGGTCTTCTAAAAGTCAGGTGGTTCTTTATTTCCTTGACATCTGAAGTGAAGCTGTTCCACAGGGAGGGTACCACTACCGAGAAGGCCCTCTGCAGCATAAATTCTCAGGGCAGACTAACACTTGTGAAACTTAGGCTGTGTACACAGATGGGCGGGGTATAAATAAATTATTATTATTATTAAAGGTAAAGGGACCCCTGACCATTAGGTCCAGTCGCGACTGACTCTGGGGTTGCGGCGCTCATCTCGCTTTACTGGCCGAGGGAGCCGGCATACAGCTTCCGGGTCATGTGGCCAGCATGACTAAGCCACTTTTGGTGAACCAGAGCAGTACACGGAAACGCCGTTTACCTTCCCACCAGAGTGGAACCTATTTATCTACTTGCACTTTGACGTGCTTTCGAACTGCTAGGTTGACAGGAGCAGGGACTGAGCAACGGGAGCTCACCCCGTCACGGGATTCGAACCGCCGACCTTCCGATTGGCAAGTCCTAGGCTCTGTGGTTTAACCCACAGCGCCACCCGTGTCCCATATTATTATTATTATTATTAATTATTATTATTATTATTATTATTATTATTATTATTATAGAATCAATAGAGATGGAATACTTGCTTTCCATCCGCACACACTCTCTAGATTTGCTTTTTTTTTTTTTTTTTTTTGCTCCTGAGAAGCACTTCCTGAGAAACAGTTTCCATTCTGAAAATAAAAGCTCATTGCAGGTTGGTTCTGCATTAACCCACAGTGTGTCCGTTTGAAAACAGATGTAGGCAGTCCTGGCAAAGGGGTGGGTGTGTATCCACATCTGCCCAGTGGTGCTGTTGGTGGCATATACCAAGAGCACTACCATCATTTTCTTCTTCATTCCCTCGGGACATGTGCAGGAAGGAAGAGGTGTGGCTAACCCAGTCAAGGAGAAAGTAACCACAGTCACCCTTGTGGACTGTAGAATCTGCAATCAATCTAGATTGAAAGAAGCATGTCATGGATAAACATGAGCAATTTTGGATTGAGAAAAACAATATTTTTGTGGTACAAACATATTAGTGTGCACGCTATCCAAGTCGGGGTTCCTTCGCACGTGTATATATATTGTGTTGTTGTTTAGTCGTTTAGTCGTGTCCGACTCTTCGTGACCCCATGGACCAGAGAACGCCAGGCACTCCTGTCTTCCACTGCCTCCCGCAGTTTGGTCAAACTCATGCTGGTAGCTTCGAGAACACAATCCAGCCATCTCGTCCTCTGCTGTCCCCTTCTCCTTGTGCGCTCCATCTTTCCCAACATCAAGGTCTTTTCCAGGGAGTCTTCTCTTCTCATGATGTGGTCAAAGTATTGGAGCCTCAGCTTCAGGATCTGTCCTTCCAGTGAGCACTCAGGGCTGATTTCCTTCAGAATGGATAGGTTTGATCTTCTTGCAGTCCATGGGACTCTCAAGAGTCTCCTCCAGCACCATAATTCAAAAGCATCAATTCTTCGGTGACCAGCCTACTTTATGGTCCAGCTCTCACTTCCGTACATCACTACTGGGAAAACCATAGCTTTATAACTATACGGACCTTTGTTGGCAAGGTGATGTGTCTGCTTTGTTTTGTTTTGTTTTTGTTTTGTTTTTGTTTTTTGCTTTATGTATACAGTGGTACCTTCAGGTTACATACGCTTCAGGTTACAGACTCCGCTAACCCAGAAATAGTGCTTCAGGTTAAGAACTTTGCTTCAGGATGAGAACAGAAATCAGGCTCCGGCAGCGCAGCAGCAGGAGGCCCCATTAGCTAAAGTGGTGCTTCAGGTTAAGAATAGTTTCAGGTTAAGTACGGCCCTCTGGAACGAATTAAGTACTTAGCCTGAGGTACCACTGTATATATTAGAGTTTCATAACTCTAATGGAGGGATAGAGGGCACCTGCAAGGGAGAACTGGTAGGCCGGAACAGATCTTAATGCTGTGCCTTACATTTTGCCCATGCAAATGCCCTTTTCAATGTTTTTAAGCTACTTTTCTCCCCCAAATTAGATAGTCAAGGAGACAAAATGTGGTGGCGCCACCTGGCAAGGGATCATGACTTTGATTTTAAGGGGCTGGGCACTTTTGCACTTTAACTGCACACCAAATGCCATTTCTATCCCCGCTGAGCACACACAAGTTCCTCTATTGCTTTTCCCACCCTACTTCAGCACAAGTGCTTCCTTTCTCCATCCTTCCCTGTTCTTTCTTTGTGACTCTGTCATTTCCAGCAGCCCCAGAATAGAGGAAATTGGTTACGCTCCCCAGAGATGTACCAGTGTGGTTAGAGACATACATAATTTGAAGGGTGAGGGATGTTTTGTTCAGACATCACAATCTTCTCTAAGGGTTATATTGAGGGGAAACCCATTCTTCCAATTTGCAGCTGTAGCCGGCAGTGCGTAATGCTGATTGGCTGACAACCTGTGACATCATAAAGTCACTTGTCTCACCCTCTTTCAAAGCAGTTTAAGGAAAACTATTAAAATGTTATAAGTGTTGCGGAATTTAAAATAATAATAAGAAGAAACAAAAGGAGAGCCAACTAGGCGCAAATATTCTACACCACATATAGCAGACACAGTCACAGTGTCTATAGTTTGGATCTGCCTGGATTTTCCAGCCATCTTTATTTATCTGTCCTGACAGTCCCCCAGCACCATACCATGAAGGAATTGCTGTGTAACATCCTTAGAAGCTGGGGTCTGAATAAATGTCCTCCTTTATTTATTTTATCATTTATTTATTTGATTATTTATATAGGCTGCTTTTTGAATTATGATGCTGGAGGAGACTCTTGAGTGTCCCACGGACTGCAAGAAGATCAAACCTCTCCATTCTGAAGGAAATCAGCCCTGAGCGCTCACTGGAAGGACAGATCCTGAAGCTGAGGCTCCAATACTTTGGCCTCCTCATGAGAAGAGAAGACTCCCTGGAAAAGACCCTGATGTTGGGAAAGATGGAGGGCACAAGGAGAAGGGGATGACAGAGGACGAGATGGTTGGACAGTGTTCTCAAAGCTACCAGCATGAGTTTGACCAAACTGCGGGAGGCAGGAGTGCCTGGCGTGCTCTGGTCCATGGGGTCACGAAGAGTCGGATACGACTAAACGACTAAACGACTAAACGACTAAACAACAAATATAGGCTGCTCTTTTATTTAGAAAATTCCAGAGTGGTTCACAAATTCTTGTCGATACTGACCCAAATTCTTGTCGATAGTGTGTGCACAATCAAAAACTAAAATCCTGATGGCATATAATTTGTGCAGTAATACCCATGTTGCTGCTATTTCCATTGGTATACAAACAGTAATAACTATGACAATAACTACATTCACACAACCCAAAAACTCTGATATTGTTCAATTGGACTACTGATGTTTAAGCACATGGGACCCTTGACATTAACGGTGCACCAAATCCCTTTATCAGGTGTCCCTGCTCCAGAAAAAAACCAATTGTCTTAACAGATTGGCATCAGTCCACTGCACTCAACAGAAGATCGCTAATGCCTCTGAGAAAATAAGACAAAAAAGCAAAGCAGGAACAAAACCAACTTCCTTCCTGTTCACCCCACATGAAATGTCAGGTGATACAAGCTCCCAATTAAGCTAACTTGTTGAAATTATCAGTGTATGGCCTGTCTTTCAAAAGTCACGCCTGAAGAGGGGGTTGGGTGAGGTCGCCTGGCAGTCATGCTGTTCATTACACACCCTGTTATTGTTGTAGTTTCTTTTGTAATTTCCCTACGCTCTTTCTGTACATAAATACCATATGATTTAATTCAACAGTGTTAGTAGGGCAACAAATGCACTTTAGAATCACACTTCTCTTCTGTGCAGTCAAATTGCAATATAGATCTAAAATATAAATTAATCTGTTTTGCATACCCTCCAACATTTCTCCAATGAAAATAAGGGTGTCCCATTCCATAATGATAATTTTACTATTTATCCCCCCCACATCTTATTGGGTTGCCTCTGCCACTCTGGGCAGCTTCCAATGTATATATAAAAAAACATAATGAAACATTAAATACAGTGGTACCTCTGATTGTGAACGGGATCCGTTCCGGAGCCCCGTTTGCATCATGAGCAGAATGCAACCCGTGTCTACGTGTGCGCGGGTTGCGATTCGCCGCTCCTGTGCATGACGTCATTCTGAGCATCTGCACATGCGCGAGCGGCGAAACCCAGAAGTAACCCGTTCCGTTACTTCCAGGTCGCCACGGGATGCAACCTGAAAAGACTTAACCTGAACCAAACGTAGCAAGAGGTATGACTGTACTTTTTAAGAAGCTTCCCTATACAGGATTGCCTTCAGATGACTTGGGGGTTGGATGACTCCATACCCTCCAACATTTTGCCAATGAAAATAGGACCATCCCAACAAAAAGTGGAACATTCCAGGATCAAATCAGAGACTGAGATGGCTTCTCTAAATCAGGGACGTCCCTGGGAAATAGGGACACTTGGAGGGTCTGGTTTTAGAGAGGTGTGCACAGGGGTTTTTTCAAGAGAAAGAGAGAGAGACCCAACTGTTTACTCACAAAATCACATCATTTTAAAAAAGTGATGCATAGATTCATTTGCAATTTAAAGGTTTGTTTGCTTTCATCCACACAGTCTTTATCATGTAGGGCAGGTGACACAATGAAAACTCAACCACCTAATTAATTAATCAGCTGTAATTAATATGTAAATGTATCCCATTCTATCTTTCTGTTTGCTGTGGAGAGGCGGCTATATTCATACTACAGTACTTCTGTATGGATGAATTTTGCACTGGGACATAACAAGTCAGCAATGGAAGTGTTTACTGAAGGATACCCAAACCTCTCAAAATCAGTGTTTTCCTTCCTCCTTTGTTGACTCAGGGTTGCATAAAATATGCTCCCACCCTGGGTGAGATAATATACAGACTTGAGGCATGCATTTTCTCTCTCCCTGAACTCAAAGGAGATTGGATCAATCCTCATTCATCACCAGAGGCTTTTTCTACTCTTCACAGTTCAGCTAAATGACATAGTGGAAAAATGGTAGAGTAGAAGGCATTCAAGTACATTCTGAAGCCTTTGGGGCTGTTTCTTTTGATATTCAGAGATGGTGGGGTTTGGGGAGATGGATGGTCAGGCTGGATTTGGGCCTTGGAAGCAGACTAGAAAACCCTGGTCTTGCCATTTGTTTTCTGACAAGGTTTTCTGACTATGAGGAAGATAACCGGGTCTCAAACAAAAAGCAGATTAAATACAGTGTCTGGGGCTCTGTAAATATTAGTAGCTTAAAACACAGGTTTGCTTTTTCCTCCTGCTTTTTAAGTTGCATTTGCACATTACTGTACACACCAGCGAATGGGCAGGGGTGCCTCCACCCAATGCACATTTCCTGTTCCTTTCCTGAAGCTGCACTTGCACGGTCATCTGCACATGTACAACAGCTATCTCAAGACACCTCAGCTTAACTAACTGTGAAGTGAATGGGGCTTATGTTTTGAGATTGGAAGCAGGGGCGAACGAAGGTGTCATGACACCTGGGGCGGGGTGTCGCTACGTAGGGCGCATGTGCAGCATCACTACGTACGAAGCATGTGCTGTACATAGCGACGCCACACATGCACTGTACATAGTGGTTTGCCGCCAGCGGCGCTCCAGCGCCATACGGATAGTGCTGGGATCCTCTGCTCACAGCTGTAGCGGCGACAGAGGGATCCTGGCACCGTCTGTACGGCGCTGGAGCGGCGGCACCGGCAAACCGCTATATACAGCACATGCGCAGTGTAGCTACATATGACACATGCGTGTGATGCCGCACATGCGCTGTACATAGCGGTTTGCCACCGGTGCTGGGATCCTCTGCTCACAGCTGCAGTCAGGAATGGAGGATCCTCCACATGCGACTGTGGCGGTGCAATGGCTGCTCATGCCGCAAGCCCCCGTGGGGTGCCTTCTTGTCACCCCCCCCCCCGCAGACATGGCACCCGGGGCGAACGGTCCCCTGTTGTGACGCCACTGATTGGAAGGGAGCTGGTTTGAGTAGGAGTGCATCAAACAGCAGTATTTCTCAAGAAACTACATGATAGATACAGATTTGTGGCTAATGTCGTGTATACACAGCTTCAGGCATCAGCAGTGGGAGTGCACTGAAGACCAAAGTGAAGGGTCATAATGTGTACACAGCCAAGGGCTGGCCCAGGACATTTTGCCTCTTGAGGTAAAGCAAAAAAAATGGCACCCCTTCTGCCGTCACCCCTGCCTCTTCTGTCACCACCCCCAACTGTTTCTATCTTTTTTTTTTAATAAAAACTTTATTCATTTTCATTTTCATTCATTACATACATCTCAAATTCTTAACATTTACTATGTATTCCTCCCTCCCTCCCTTCCTAGGCTTCCCCCAACTTCCGCTTCTGGTTTCTTTGTCCTTTCACCCACTTTGCTACCTCCTAACAGAAAAAGTTATTAATAACATAACATAAAACCTAAAAACATAAAAGTGAAAGTAAATACACCATAATATTTCTCTATCTTCTAAACATTTTCTCATGTACTAATAGTGTGAATGTTTATTTAAATCCTGCCATCAAGTCTATCGACTTTCTTTGTTTCTGCAAGTATAATATAAATGGTTCCCATTCTTTTTCTAAGTCGCTGTTGCCTTTTTCTCTTAGTCTGTCTGTCATTGTTGCCAGTTACCACCCCCAACTGTTTACACTGCCCCTCACCTATTTCCTCTGCTGCTGCTTGAGGCAACTGCGGCAGCCTGGGGATACCCTGGCCCAGCATGCTAAAGGTGGAAGGGGAGGAAAATGAGGCCGGAGAGGAGCTGGCGCGTGGGGGGGGGGGTGCATGGTGGTGGTGGCAACAGAGGAAGAAGTGGCTGACAAGTGCAGGAGGTGATGAGCATTGCCCTCCTCAGGTATCTCTGGCTTGCCACCTGAAGTGACTGCCTCACCAAGCCTCATGGTTTTGAACCGCCAACCTTCTGATCGGTTGTGGTTTAACCCACGGCACCACCCACAGGCTCGCACACTTTTAAAATGATTATTCAGTGTAAGATATCCACTTGTATGGCTGCAATTCATAAAATGTGTGCCACTGCAGAACAGCTAATGTGACATTAAAATTAATAAAGCAAATACCAAAAAGGCTCATAGTAGCCCAAAGCGTATGCTCTGTATGAGTACGTTCTGCATGATTCATACGCTGGCCTTTCATCCTTGCCATCAGCCTCTGCTGGAGTTGGGCAACTCGATGCTGAGCCATCTGTGCATCGTGAACCATCCTCTGATCCAGTTAGTCCCTCTCCATGCAGAGACTGGTTATGTCAACAGGGTCAAGTTTCTGATGGCTTGTAATGCTTCCTATAACTATGGATTAACTTATTGTGAAACCCAAATTCTTCTATTTACCTCTACCCCCCCCATATTTTGCACTTAGACATTTGGGAGGGTAAGAGGAGTGGAGAAATCCAGAAAATGTTGGAGGGAGGGTGATTTGGGGACACAAACGGGGAGGTTGGCTCAGGTTGGCTGAGAAATGAATTCAGGTTGGCTCAGAAATGAATATCTGAGCTACATCTCCACATTTTTTCGGAAGTAGAATAATAGAAAAGTTGGGCCGTTCCAGTCAGAATTCTCAACAAGTGTTTTCCATGGTGTTTCCCCTTATTTTCCCTAACATAATGTCACAATGTATGGTTGCATAAGTTTTGTTTAAACTAAAGCAAAAGCTGTGGAGAACTGTGATTTAAACAAAACTTGATACATTGCCTAGTTCATCTTGATTTCTTCTTACTCTTGATAAAAAACCACAACCCTCCACTGCAATCTATCCCTTTAACTGACTAACCTTTGTTCTTTATGATATTGTCTGTTGCTGTATTGAAGCTACTGCATGGAACTGTACTAAAAGCTGGTAGTCTTTAAATTAAATAAATTTAATTTATTAAATTAAATTAATAAAAAATGTGCTCTAAAAAGGGGGGGGGGAGAAAGAAATGTTGGGCCAGATTCACCTGGCTCTGTTAGTGGAAGCCCAGCACTTTCCTTTGTGCAATGGGGTTTTTCCCAATTTCCTCCCCCCATGCCCCCCCCCATTTGGTTCAGGCTGGGGAGAATTGGGAGAGCCCTTGGCTTGCATAGTCACCTTACCACAACATTGAATTCTTCCATATGTGACAGCCCTTCACACATTTGAACATGGCTATACATCAGATCATTGTAGTCTCTTCTCTAAGCTAATGTGCCCAGTTCCTTTTACCTTTCTCACAGGACTGGGAGCTGAGAGACCAAACTTGTAAAGCAGGGAGCTGTGGGGCTTTCAAATTTCAGCAGCGCCCTGTGCAATGCTAAAATTCCATGCCCCCCCTCGTTCCGTTCTACAGCATTGTTTTGGGGGCTTTTGTAGTGCAGTGTCCAGTGCAACCACACCGGTTGCAGCACCCTAAAACCAGCTCTGGATTTTGGGTCCAAGCGTAGTCATTCTTGCAGCCCCTCGTTGGCTGCTGAGCTAACTCCCGCTCAAAATGCCTGAAGAGGGTTCTTGTTGCTCCCACAGGAGGCAGTGCCAGTCAGCTCCCTAGAGGGACCATTGACGATAAGGCTTTCAGTGGCTACTGGACATGCTGGCTATCTCCATAGCTGGAGACCAGTGACACTTCTAAAGTACCAGTTGCTTAAGACCACAGGAGGGGAGAGTGCTCTTGTGCTTGGGTCCTGCTTGTGGGTTTTCCATGGGCATCTGTTCGGCCACCATGCATAGGAGCCAACTCCCTTTGGGGTCAGTTCCCCACAAAGTTTTTTTTATTTAAAAAAAGGTGAGGCAGCGCCCACGGGCCTGAAACCGCGGGAGGCAATTGGGGGATCCAAGCAACGCATTGGTCGATGGAACTGCTGGGCTAAGCTGGCTCAAGTCCCCACGAAGTTGATGGGCATTGCTATTCAAAGGGTGTCTGTGTGCTGTGATCGATTATGCAGGGCAGGGCTTACCTGATGCCCCCCCCCCAATATTTTATTCAGGTTGATTCCTCTGTTACTGTGAGAACAGGATGCTGGACTAGGTGGGCCATTAGACTGCAAAATTATAGTATAATATAAGGTAAAGGGACCCCTGGCCATTAGGTCCAGTCGTGGCCGACTCTGGGGTTGCGGCGCTCATCTCGCTTTATTGGCTGAGGGAGCCGGCATGCAGCTTCCGAGTCATGTGGCCAGCATGACGAAGCCGCTTCTGGCAAACCAGAGCAGCGCACAGAAATGCCGTTTATCTTCCCGCTGGAGCGGTGCCTATTTATCTACTTGCACTTTGAGGTGCTTTCAAACTGCTAGGTGGGCAGGAGCAGGGACCGAGCAACGGGAGCTCACCTCGTCACGAGGATTCGAACCACGACCTTCTGATCAGCAAGTCCTAGGCTCTGTGGTTTAACCCACAGTGCCACCCGTGTCCCATAATATAATATAATATAATATAATATAATATAATATAATATAATATAATATAATATAATATAATATAATATAATATAATAATATAATATAATATAATATAATATAATATTATATAATATTATATAATATATAATATAATATAATATGTAATCCGTAAGAGTCCTGTTCCTTCCGTTGTCACCTGTTGGGCAATGTGTCAGGCTGGGGTTTGGGGCTGGCAGGGCTTTTCCAGAGTCCCAAAAGTGGTCAAAAGATTCTTAAGCAGCGTGTGTGTGTGTGTGTGATGTGTGCGCGTGTCCGTCCCAGCAAAATAGCTGGCGGCTGCCGGCCGGGGAACGGGGCGTGGGGGGAGGAATGGAAGCAGGACTTCCCCTCGCTCTAGCACTACAAGCGGCTGATTTCCCCGAAATGATGCTCCGCCGGCAGCATACTCCCTTCCGCGCTCTGATTGGGCGCGGCGCGGGCTCCCCGCCGCTGATTGGGCGAAGCGCGCGCTCCTGTCCCTTGCCCGGGGATTCCCGAGGGCTGGACGCATACATACAGGCGCTCCTGGTCCAGCGGCTGCAGAAGCCGCGGTTCTCTCGCCAAGGAAGGAGCTCGTTCGCGCAGCAGAGGAGCGCTCGGCAGATCCTCCCGGGACAAGAGCAGAAAGGTGGGTTGCAGCTCAGCTCCTATCAGAGAGACCTCAGGGGACTGGCTCGCTTAGTTAAGGGTGCACAAGACCGCCGCTCCAGGTTGCAGTCCTACGGCTGCACACTAGCTTGGGAAGCCCAGAGGCAGGACTTCTGCACCGACCGTGCTTCCCCGCTCTCCGCATGAGATCGGTCGGCTGCACGGGAAAAACTTTCTCGTCTTCTATCGGGGAGCGGGCGCGCCGCGTGGGGATCGAGGAAGCGGGCGGATGGGGCGCCTCTAGTACCGCTGAGATCGCTGCAAGCCGCTTTCTCAGACAAGCGTGTCCTCAGTTTCCTGGAGATCAAAGGCGGAAGGCTGCAGGCAGCAGCTGGGCTAAGTTTAGCAGAGCAAGCGGGGAGTTTAATGAGTAACTTTTTTTTTATTTTACCATCCTGTGTGAATGATCCTGCAAAAGTCAAGTGTCGCTGTTTTCATTCAGAGCCAGTAGTTTAGCTGCCTTTGCAGGCTGATGGGGTAAACGCGGGGTGGGGTAACAGCGGGGCGCCCGCTAGGCTTCTACCTGCAAAACCAGCAACGCATCTGGAGGCGCCTTGAGGTCAGCCAGATCTCATGGTGAAACAAGGCAATCAACGGAAGGCAGGAGAGAAAATCCGGATGCAGAGCGCGCACGGAATCTAGTCCAGTGCCCGCAAGATCCAGGCCACGTGGGCGTGGCTCCTTCCTGACTAGGATGATTCTGGCTGTAGTGAAATGTTGTTTTTAACTGCATCAATAATCGTTTCTTTAGCTAGGGTGCAAAAAGTTAATAGGCCAGCTTTTTTTTTTTTGTAGTGTTTCCCAGGGGAAATTTGCTAGCAACATGAGGGATAGTACTGGGTGGTGTTAGTTATTTTGTTGTTATACCCGGAAGTAAAGTTTGTAAAAAAGAGAGAGAGAAGGGAGGGGAAAGAACAAAACAGTATTTAGCTGCTTTGACACCCTCCCTCAATGTGAAGAGGGATCGGCAGAAAAGATAACCCGAGCCTTAGAAGGAATTTTGGTACGGGCTGCAGGTCTTCAGGACTAGGAAGCAACAGGTACAGAAAATTTTCTCCATCTCTGAAGAAAATCTGCTGAAGGAAGTGGAACTTAATTTTTCTGATTTTAACAAAAAAAAGTTTGGAATTCTCCTCTAAATATTAATTATTATCAAGTTTGGAGCAAAGGGCAACATCATATCCCAAACTTTAAAAGAAGAAACGCACTGCTCACTCCTAGGCATGTTTGCTGGTAAACTCAGGGGAGTTCCTTGTACAAGAAAGCTTATGTAAGATTTACAGCCCAAATGTGTTCCGGAAACTCTAAAACAACAACAAATGAATGGCAAAACAAACCCAATGCAGTGAGGATACATTTTTTGCTTCCTTCATAAATATATATATGTGTGTGTGTGTGTGTGTGTGTGTCCTTACTTCACTTGGTGGAATACAGGAGCCATGGAGGTTAGTTTAACACATGTATTATACTTGGCAGCGAGCAATCAGGAAGGCAGCCAGAACAAAATTCCTCTGAATAAGAACGATATCCGCTTGTAGGATATGTGGAATTGGCACTTAGCTCTGTGGAGCACAGGGCAGCTCTTCCTGGGCCTTTTGTCTTAATTTTGAAGGGCTGTAATCGCTATGTTGAATACAGAAGCTTGTTCCTCTTAAACTAGCTAGTGGAGCAGCAGGCCATCCCTAGGGAGCAGGAGACATTCTGGGACTCTTTATAGACCTTTCTGATGAAGGGCATAAACAGTGAAATCTGGAACTTCCTTAGAAACTCTACATTGTTAAAAGGTCTGTTGGTCCCTCTGGCCCCAATCCAGAGGAGTACATGTAGGAAATTGGCAAGGCTTGTGTTGACTGGTGCCAAGTGGCAACTCTCCCCAATGTATCTCCTGCTGCCTTATAAACATTCCCCTGAGTTTATAATATGTGAAACAGCCTTTCCTTCTCCTTAATAGCTGCGGTTAAGTCCCATCAATGGAACTAAAGCAGTTAATTGTGCTCATCCCAACTTCCTGAATCTTCAGTCTGAACGTAAGCTCCATTGAATTGAATGGGATTTGCTTCCAAATCTGTTTGTGTGCAAAATGCTTTACAGTTCTTCATCCCTTTCCCACAGTACGTCTATGGGGAAGGTTGCTGCAGCTTATTTTACTTTTTTATGGTGGAACGCCCATTATATGCAGTGCCTTAGCCCTTTGGTTGTTTCCAAATATTTCTTGCCCTTTCTAGTACTACCGTGTCAGGATTATGTTGAGGTAACTGGCGGCTGTCGCCTCTGGAGGTGGTTTCTGCTGATTTTCTTAAACGGCTTTTAACCAAACGACAACACTGACTCATACAATCACACAGTCTACACAATACAGACGCAGTTTGGTTAAAGTAACCCACACTGCCAATTTTCACAACTGTGGAATGGACAGGGCAGTTCACAAACTAGAGAGTGTACAGCGTGCTGTCAGTTGCACCAGTGGCAATGAACAGAGGACAGTGTTTTTAAATTGTATTGCAAGGGATACTAGATCCCCCTAGGAAACCTACCATGGGATTCTTCAAAGAAAAGATCAGTAATGGCAGAGAAGCCTCCATGTGACTCAGTTTGCCCACAACTACCAGTCTTCCTTTGCTCTTTGTAAGGTTCTTGTGTAGTCACAGCTGCATTTACGCAGAGCAGCAATGAGGCCCAAGAGGCCTGATCCGTGTATTTCATGACTGAACTGCATGTGTATGTACAAGAACATACTCCACAATTCTCTGCTGCGCATAGGAGTCTTGTAGCGGAAACGTGATGTGGAAAAGCATTCTCTGAAGTTAGAAAGCTTGAAAACTGTTGGAAGGGTATGGTGGTTAAAGCCATTTTCCGCTGTTTGTCCACAGCATCTAGGAATTGGAGGCATGTTGCCTGCGACTACAAAGGTTGCATTCCTAGCTTTTGTAGCTTATTAATATCAACAGAGCCAACCTTCACAATTTGTCTAGTCTTTGCACACACAAAAAGCCATGGCGGTGACATGTGAAAGTTGGTTGTGTAGATAGTGAAGAAGTACAAGTTTCAGTGGTTCCAGTGTTTCGGGAGGCAGGGAAAGAATGAGGGGGAAATTTCTTTCTGTACATGGAACGGGTTAGTCTTCTCCATGTACTCCACATTCCTTAGTCAGCTTTTTCTGCACAAAAAGGCTTCAGGTTCTCCAGAATTTCTTCTTTGCCCAATGTATGTAGAATCTATCGATCGGATGTGCTAATGAGCATAGCCAGTCCTTTCAGTTAACAGTGCCATGGATAAATTTTCCGTCCTTCAGAGCACAAAAGGATTTTCTTACAGTAACAAATGTTTGCTCAAAATAGAGTAATGATTCCTTGAGTGTGCAATGATTACTTGGTTTGAAAGGACCAAGAAACAGCAAGCAATATGGTCATCTTAAGTCACATTACACATTAGCTGCCAGCATTCAGTTTTAACTGCAGAAAAATAATAATCTCTTGCTAATTTGTCTGAAGCATGGCACAGTTAACAAAACCAATTTGCTTGCCCAGTTGAACAGGGAAACAATTCTTGGAAGGCTACAGTGGCTACAGTTCCGCAATTAATATTTGAGGTGGTTGTGACCACAGGATAGAACTCCCATATGATTGTAAGAAGTTGTGTTGAATAAAAGCATACTTAATTTATTAGGGCCGTGGGTCCAAGGAACCTGGGTCTTATCCAGGGTCCCACAGTGAGAAGAGCAGTAATGGCAGATTGTCCACTGCTTCCAATCTTCCTTACGGAGATGGAGGCCACCCTTTCAGTTCTAGCCGGGAAATGATAACCCCGGCAACAGGCCTGACTGGTGCCTTCTGTGAACAAAGTGTGCAGCCTAGACATGTCCTAACATCCTTGGCAGTTCATTGGGGATCTGCTGCAGACAGTGGCTTGAGAATTCTATAGCAGAGATGTTGATAGGAGAGAAGTTTGAAAACCATTCCTTCAGAGTTGCCAGACGCCAGCAGATAATATGCAGCACGTTATGACCTTCACTTAATTTGACACAGGCAGCAAAGTGGGTGGTATTCAACAGAGTTTTGCTCAGAGTGGAGCCATTGCAGATAACAAGCGAGCGGTTTCCAAGCATTTAACAACAGCATTTTGGACAAATCCAACCCTGAAGTGAAAGCTTTACTGCCTCTGAGATGGCAATACTACCTGAAGGCAGCCTCTCTACCTATTTCTAAACTACTCTGGTATGTCCTTACATACCACCTTCGGTCAATATGCAACTGGCATTCTGCATGGGTTCAGCTAGCAAAGTCAAGATGAGCATTTTAGTTAGTGTCTTACAAGATGGGGGTTGGAGGAATGATTCTGGAACACTGGGGAACTGAAAACCCATGTGGTTTTAATGACAGGGGTGTTGGGTTTAGAAAGAGAAAATTCAGGTTGAAATCCCTCCTCTCAGCCATGAAGATGTCTGGGTTGCCTTTGACCAGTCACTGAACCTATTCATTAAGGGGAATAAAATAATATAACCCCTAGTTCCTATGCTATAACTAAGAATACATTTAAAGCATTATTATTTCTGATTCCACTTTGCTTTCCCTCTGTTGTTAGCCCTGTGTTTTAAATTGTAAATTCCTAGGGCCAGGGGGTCTATCTTCTTCTTCTTCTTCTTCTTCTTCTTCTTCTTCTTCTTCTTCTTCTTCTTCTTAATTAACCGTTGTTACATCTGTACATCAAAGACTATATATAGTCTGTAGATCAAACTCATCAAAATAAAAATTCCAACAAAGAAGTATATTATCTTCATAAATTTAACTTCCCGTTCTTCTCAACATCTTTTCACTCTAATAAACCTATTACCTAAACTTATCAGCAAAATCATGATAAAATATTAATATGCATCTCTCTCTCTCTCTCTCTGTATATATATATATATATATATATATATATATATATATATATATATATATAAAACCTTTATTTGCAGAGCTTATTCAAAAGTTGCTACTGAATTCAGATTGCACCACTTATTTTTTAAGTAACTCTTTAGAGGTTCCCAGCAGCAGGGGTCTATATCATGTCTTCTTGCATTCTGTAAAAGACCGATCTGTATAAAACACAGATCTCTTATAAGTCTGTTCTGAATTCTGTGAAAACATATCAATTCTAGTAAAATTCTATGAATAGCAGGCATTTGGCCCTTCAGAATATTGAGTCTTCTTCCTCTTCTAAGCTCAAATTATTTTTCCTTCAGATCCAATATGCCACAAACAAGAATGCGCATGAGGCCTTGGATGGAATTGCAGATTAATTCCAATAAAATTCCTGGGCTCCAATGGATCAATAAGGTATGGGTTTCTTTTTCATTTTTCCTCTAACTTTAAAAATATTAGCCTCTTTTTTTTTCTTTTTTTCTTTTAAGTCCAGAAGCAAATTTCAGAAAAATAGAGATCTCAGCAGCTGATTGTCTTTGACAGTAGTAAATGTTGCTGACAATTCCATATCTAGGAAAATGAAATTATCCAATGTTCAAATGACACAAGTTATCCTAAGAGTTCTATCCCACTAAGTTATACTTAGAGTAGACTAATGTAAGTCCATAGACTTCTATAGCTCTACAGTGAGTCTAAGTCAGATACAACCCTAACAATTTAATGGTATCAAGGCTAAAAAGTTGGGAGGAACGTGGCATGCAAACCTAATTAAAAGTGATACTGTATAAACCTCACCTCAGTGAATGAGTTGCTGTAGCTGAGATTTAATGCTGCTTCTTACTTTCATACTTATTAATAAAAGAAAATAAATGCTAAACCCTCTGAGATGTGTAAGATCACCAAGCTGATAGGGTTCTCTGTGGTTAGCATCCCCAGAATACTGTATGGAACAAAATCATACGTCAGAGTCTGTTGTACAGGTTGCTGTTATGTTGTATTGTAGAGAAACTGCACAGGCAGACAGAGAAATACCAATCAAATTGCAATACTTTCAGTTCATTTGACTTCTTGGGTTGTTCTTGATACTGTTTTCCATATGTAATTCAGGCACGCCCACTAAAATCTGTACTGTTGAATTGTAGGATGAAAAGTTGTTCCAGATTCCATGGAAACATGCGGCCAAGCATGGCTGGGAGCTGGAAAAGGATGCCTGCCTTTTCAGAAACTGGGCCATTCATACTGGTATGGGCCATTGTCAGGGCAATTTGTTTTCTACAGTGTCATTCGCGTAGACACAAGTGAGGCCAGTACCATTACATTTCTGGGGAGAGTGTATTTACATCAGCAAAAGAGGTAACTACTTTAAACCCTGCCTCTTTCCCCCCGGGTCACATGAATGCTTGCAGCCCCTTGGTAGGCTAGAAGCCTCCTAAACGAGGGACAAGCGCCAGACACATTAGCCAAGTGTGGCTGACATTGTTGTTTGGTTTGTTTCTTTTTAGGATGTAGTTATGATTATCGTTACCAACCGCATTCATGTATATTTCACTGTTGCAAATGGCCTTGAGGCTTTTTTTGGTAGAAAGCAACAAACAATATTTTTATTAAAGTTTTATCAGCTGCCCGATAAACAAGAGCTCTTTGGGCAAAGGACAATGTAAAAACAAAGTAAAAATCACAGTTGTAAAGATATGGGCAGACTCTCCAGCTAGCCACAAACAAAAAGAAGTATGTACAATAACGTTTGCTTGTGTTCGAGTTACTTTGAGTCACACAGGCTGAAATGTATCCGTATTTACTTATTTTTTAGATGAGTCAGTATTGAGCACCTGCATATGATGGTTGAGTTTTTAGGCTGTGAGTGCCTGGATTGGGGCCTTAGTGGCTATATCTGGATTAGGTTACTCAATGCAGATTTATGTTGTCATTATATAGGGAGGTACAAACCAGGCGATAAAGAACCTGACCCTAAAACTTGGAAGGCAAATTTCCGTTGCGCCATGAATTCATTGCCTGATATTGAAGAGGTGAAGGACAAAAGCATCAGCAAAGGTTCCAGTGCTGTCCGGGTCTACAGGATGTTGGAACCCTCAGCAAAGTCACCAAAGAAAGGTATGTTTGCAAGTCATTGAGAGGGACCATTTCCAAAACGGAATACATATTCACTGAGAATAAGGCTATGTCTTGTCTTTAGTATCACAGACTGCTTGGCTCTGAATACCCACCATGGGAAAGGGCTTGTGGGTTTCCCCACAGGTATCTGATTGACCACTGTAGACAAAAGATGCTGAACTAGAAGAGAATTTGATCTGATTTATCAAGGCACTTCTTATGTTCTTAAAGTTGGTTTTCTGAATGCCATAAAAACTCACTCTTGGCAAAAGAAGGGAACTCAGTACAGAAGGTGTTTACCAGGCAAAGTCTTGTGGCCTCCATGACAAGGTCATCACATGTTTGCTTTTATGGTCTGTGAAATTCTACAAAAAATAATGGGGGATCTTTGTTAGGGATAGAGCCTACAGGCGATAAAGAACCTGACCCTAAAACCTGGAAGGCAAATTTCCGTTGCGCCATGAATTCCACAAATGATTACCACAAATGATTCAAGTATTTTAAGTTACTTTGTACCATAAAATTGATGACACCTGAATTTGTTGGTACTGTCCATGTTCTCTGCAGCTTCTCTTTCTTTCTCATAAATGCATTTCATTGTATTAAATCTGTACACTTTTGTTTTTCGTTGGCAGAGAAGAAATCAAAGTCCCTGAAAATCAAGAATGCAAGAAAGGTATGTATTTACCCTTTATCATCAAGCAAGTGAAACATTCACATGGAACTCAAAGCCTGTGGATGACTTGATCCTAACCTAGAATGGGACAGAGTTCATATTCAGGGAACTTCCAAAATACTTCTGACAGAGTTCACACCTTCCTTCTGCCATCACCACTCAAGCTTTGGCTTTCTAGGATTGCAACCCTGGAGCTTCCACAAAATAAAACAGATAATTCCATGAACCAAAACCTAGAAGCTTCCACAAAATGAAATGGATAATTCCATGAAACCAACCAAAACTAGTCTTAGAAGAGAAGCACTGACAGGTTGCTTGTGCCAAAGTCTTTTGCATGTGTAGTGAAGTTGGGAAATCTTGGTATGTTAAGCGCTGGTTCACACAGATGTGAGGCATTGTGGGAGAGATAAAATTGTGGCCTTCCGAGGAGTGGGTATTTGGTCTCTTTAAATGTAAAACTCCCTGTCTCTAGAAGTGTGAGTCAATTACATCTTGACTCTATGCAGGATGAGATGTTATCTGATTTACAGACTCTGGCACAGCTGGGGGCCTGAGTGTGGATTGGGTTGTAAAAAGGCACAGGAGGCTATCAAGTAATTTCCAATTTAGGAGCCTGGTAGGTGTAAGAGAAGCCTGGGAATGGAGGAAGAGCCTTTTGACCTAGAAGCTTCCACAAAATGAGATGGATAATTCCATGGAAACCAGCCAAAACTAGTCTCAGAAGTGAAGCACTGGCAGGTTGCTTGTGCCAAAGTCTTTTAAAGGGATGCTTATGGCTAAAATTAGATTTTAAAAAATTCATGGGTCATCTGTACTTGAGATATGGATACCCCAGATTGGTTTAAGTGATGCTTTCAGCACGCGCACACGCACACGCACACGCACACACACACATATATAAATACACACGCACACATCTTGATAAAAGAGGTCTTTGTTTTCTGCAGTCAGTGGACGATTTCAAGACAGAAGAGACAGTCAGTGCAACAAACAGCATTCAGCTGCCAGATGACCACAGTAGCTATGTGCTTCCCAACTGCCAACCAGAGAAAATGGAAGTGGGGAGCACATTAGGAGGTGAGCTACAACTTGAGTCATCTGTTTCTGTGGTTTGCACATGGTGTTCCTATTACCCCAAATGAAACAAGATGAAGCCTTAAAACACACACCCAACATACTCCCAAATGGTTGCTATTTGCCAGAGAAGATGGGTCATGGGTGGTCAAGTTTCCTGCTATCTATCTATCTATCTATCTATCTATTTATTTATTTATTTAGAGTGCCTATATCCTGCTTTAATATCCCCAAGAGAGGTTCTCATTGTGACTTACCAAAGTGTCTCAAAAGAAAAGGACATGGATAAAGTGGGATTATTTATTTATATATATCCTCTCTCCCTCTCCCCCCCCTCCCCCAGTTTGCTTGGAATGAAACTGTTTTCAACTATTTGGTGCAATCTTAGGAAAAAACCTCCTTCATAAGGATTCTGACATAGTTTGTATGATTTTTTTTTCAGATCTCTCCTCATGTAACTTAAACCCTACTGACTGGGGATGTTCGCTGGAGCATCAGTTGCCGGACAGCACAAACGACTTGTATACATTTCAAGTGTCGCCCATCACATCCTCCTCTGACGGTTGGTGTTTCATTGTTCATAAGTGTTGGGGCAGCAGATTGATCAGAACTGTGCTAACAAAAAGAACCCAAAATAACAGGATGGCAGGATTTATGTAACCTGGAAAGGGAATGGTTCTTGTGCTAGCTACAATAGTGTAAATCCTACAGAAGCCAGTAAAGTTGCTTGTGTAAATAAATGGTCAGTTTTATATTGTTTGGGTCATGCGACTAGAAGTTATGGTTGGCGGTAGAAGATAGGAAAACACTTGTAATAAAAAATTAGTCTGCAAAAACTATTGAGTTTCATTGAGTGCCCTTTTTTCCTCCCTCTTCTTCCTACAGGAACCGATGAGGATGAAGATAAATTTGCATCGGGTAACTTGTATCAGGTAAGACGATCTTTCCTTTTCTGAAAGGCGCACACTGGAGTAAGGTGTTTTGCAGTCAGCACCCCTTCCTGCTGAAGCCCCCAGAGGAGGTGTTGCTTGTCAGAGTAGCTGAGTTGACATAAGGCACCTTCAGAGGGTCATATGAAGGCCCTGAGGTGAAGAGCCATAGCTTTGCATGCAGAAGGTCTCAGGCTTAATCCCTAGCATCTCCAGGTAAGGCAGAACTAGATGGATCAATGGTGTGACCCAGTATAAGGCAGCTTCCTATGCTTCTAAGGGCTTTACTCTTGCTTGGGCTAAACCATCACTAAGCTGTGACCACAGAAATCTGAGCTTGGACCTACTCTCTGAGCCCTGAGTCAAGCATGCTTGTGGGGAGTTCAGCTGCCATAGGTGAGCATCCCATTGCTGCTCCTGCAGACCAGGGAGCTGAAAGTCCTTTGTGGGATGAAAGAGAGGCTGCATGAGCAGGAACATTCCCATATCCCGAGAGAGGCTCTGAAGCTGCTTCTCTGTTAGGGGGAATGAGCTGCCATTACAGATGAGTAAAAAGAGAGCATGCTTCCTGGGGTTTTTGTAATGTTACGTGTCTGAACTTGGTACAAGCGGTCAGTGCATCATTCCATTCATTGAATTAGAGATGCAGAATAAGAAATGCGTTTGCGTCCATTGCCCTTTTCCATTTGGCCTGACCAAACGGAGGTCACAAACGTTCACGCCAACAAAAATTTGCTGAATTACTAGTTACTGTATAACTTAATAGATTTGAAAAACGGACGACAGTGGCTGTTGAACTTGACCGAATACCGATATGGACAGGTGATTTAAAGTATTCCCCCCCATTTGTCTCCTAGGAGCTACTGTCATCCACTTGGCAGCCAACCAGTGTTGGTGGGAAAGGTTTCCTGATCAATGAGACTGGCATGCCAAGTTTATTCTTTGACTTCAGCTTTCAGGAACAAGATGCTGCCATTGATACAACAAATGCAGGTATGAATGCTTTCCGTTTTACATTCAGAATACAGCCAAAGGCAGGAAAAATAATCTAGTTAACAGCTCAACTCACCAAGTGTGCACCCAGTGAATGCCCTTATGCCTCAACAGTGAGGATGCTAGGTCCAAACTGTGACATTTATTCATTTACATTTCTTTCCTATCTTGTCCTAAGGACAGGTGGCACATACAGCCATGTATGCTGTTTTATGTTAGGCATGGATGGCGGCGCAGAATTGTGAAGCTGCCATCCAGACACTGGGGCATCACTGCTGCATACTAGACAGGGCTGAGGCAAGGTGGCAGCAGGGTCAGGCCATGTAGTTTCAGCAGTGGGACCACGGCTGCCAAGTCAGTGGAACCTCTGGCACAGCTGCGCAGCCCTGACTAGGTTGCTGGCTGCCCTGCCCCAACCAAGGAAGCGCAGCCATGGTGCCGGTGTCGAGAGGGTGCAACTCCACCCCACCACAAGCACCTCTATGACTTTAATCCTCCAAACAACCTTCAGGAAAGAGAGCGATTAGTCAGCAGTTTTGAGGCTAAGCAGTGAGTTCAGTCCACATGCGCAGGTCTCTAGACATTAATGGCACTATGCTTGGTTTGTGCTTTTTGAGCATTTGTGTATGCATGTCATCCAGTCGCCCAGTGATGAATATGTGTGTGTGAACCCGTACAGTACAGAATACAGTACAGAAGCCTTCAATCCGCAGGCTGTTCTCTTCTCTCAAGGGCTATCTGGGGCAGCCTTTGTATACTCAAGATATGGCATCTTGGTGCTGTTAAGTGATGCTCAGGGTAATGAAAGAATGTGGGGATACCACACCACTGATTCTGGAGGTTCCTAATTGGAACCTCTAATTTTCAAAACCACCAGAGCTCTGCAAAAATCTGCTTTTTCAGAGTACATATGGGTCATATAAATTGCCCATCTTCACATTATCATATGTTCTGGACCTAAGATGCATAAGCACATTCAATTGAGCTATTCTGTTGATTTATTTTAATGATGGCTTTGCCTAAAATCATGCTGCAGTCCTATACTGCAGTCCTTGTAGTACATCTCTTGAACTAGCATAGAGAGCTTGCGCTGCACTAGCTCCCTTGATATGTCCTCCCTTGATATGACCTCTGGGTTTATTAGTGAGCAGTGATTAATTATAGACCTATGTTAGGTTTGTGAGGGTGGGGTGGTGGAGACTATAGCTCTTGGGATAAAATTAATAAAATAATAATAATAATGCTTTGCACCCACCCTATCCCCAATTAAATTGTGTACAATTTTTCCTTGTTTCTGCAGAAATTACATTGGACATGAAAACCGGCTTGGATTTCACATTGGAGTCCATTAGACCAAGTTTGCCCACAATACCTTGTAGCATGTAAAGCTGTTTTTTGTTTTTGTTTTTCAACCACTAAGGCTGCGCGGTTTTATTTCTTTTGTCATCTGTGAAACTGAACCTAACGGGAAGCGTTGCTAATACTCTTTTCAGTGTTTAGACCTGAAAGTCATATTCAAGATTACAGCATCTGCGAATGAGCAAAAATATCTTTGTGGTAGAACTGTGTCCCACTCCGTTGCTTGACTGTATCATGAGCCAATTAAGTCATTATTGCTGCTTTCCCACCTTAATTTGTTCCTACGTTTAATATGATCAGGGCTCAAAGTATTTTAACATGCAATATACATGAAAAGGTGCTTTGCATCTTTAACAAAATGGCAGATATTTTAATCGCACCCATAGCTTATACTTGTCATCACTGCATACATCTGGAAGACTGGTGAGGCAATTACTGACCAAAGACATTTAGTACAAGTTTGTGCTTTTGCATTCAACCAAACATTTCCATGGGGATGTCCTTTTTTGTGATCTGAAGTCTCAGATCTGGGCCGCAGTTTTGTAAATATGTTTCACTCAATAATATGTGAAAATCAGATACACATGTAGTTCTGTGTACTAGGCATTTCTGAATTTTACTCATAGGACATTTTAGTGGTTTCCTGACAACATATTTCAGTTTATTGTCATCAGTTTTTCAGATGGGCACTATGTTCCACTCTGAAATATCTAATGTTCTGTTTATTTATATGGTGCCATTATCAAGAATCATCTGAATGGCTATTGTTAAGAGTCAACAGAAGTTTCAGTAAAGTGTATACTTATGGAGCTACAAGACAAAGTGTTGGTCTCCACAAATCATCAAATCACTAAGTTGCAGCCTTAGTAGCTTTGTCCCTGTACATAGTTTTTGTATATAAAAGGTTTACAATTATTTTAATTAAAAAAAATGTATATTTTGTTTCTTGTTTTATTTCATGTTGGAGGTGCCCAAATGGGGAACAGTTTTTAAAAATATATTTATTATTTTTATTGAATTCTTACAACATATTACAACACAGACAAACATATTTTTTGGTTTGCCTTGATTAGGGCTGTACACCAGATTCAACTGAATGTGAAACTAAATTGGGTAAATTTGCATGGATCTTGGCTTTGGCTTAATTGGGCCGAGACCGTTCTGGGTTGGCTTGGCCCACCCAAAAGTGACCCAAGGCTATCTAAAATACAGGGTGGTCAGGGTGCAGGGGAGGAGAGGGAGGTATGCAGTCTTGCAAGAAAGTACCGTAAGCCTCTTTTATTTCACTGTGATTTCCTTTCAGTTAAACATGTTCAAGTAAGCCTGGCAGAAGGAAAACAAGCCTCTAAAATAGCGTTGGAGTTACACCACCCCTTTTGCCAGCTTAATTCATGCCAGATTGCCAAAGGACGTGGCTGAACTGAACAGGTTTAGGATCCAGCTTAATTCCCAACCCCACACCCCAGATCTGTCCCCATTGTGTGGTTTTAATGGCAGTTTTAAACAACAGCAGAGGTTCGAGTAAAGCTTGGATGGACACTAAGTGTTTAAAAAACATCAACTAACAAGCCACCTTTAACCAGGAGAAATAGCAGAGATGCGTACAACGCAGACACCTAACACCAAAAAGCTAACACAGCCTTTCCAAATTATCTTCTTGCTGTAGTCAAACCTTGTTTTAAACTGCCACTGGCCCCCTTAGTGTAACCTCCCTGCTTACTCAAACCTCTGTCGTTGTTTATACAGTGGTACCTCGGGTTACATACACTTCAGGTTACAGACTCCGCTAACCCAGAAATAGTGCTTCAGGTTAAGAACTTTGCTTCAGGATAAGAACAGAAATCGGGCTCCGGTGGCGCAGCTTAGCTAAAGTGGTGCTTCAGGTTAAGAACAGTTTCAGGTTAAGAACGGACCTCCGGAACGAATTAAGTACTTAACCCGAGGTACCATTGTAATAACCACTTTCCCCCTTCTCAGTGTTTATCCCTCCTGGGTTTTCCCCAAGCAGCCTGAGAGTGTACCTAAGTGTCAGCCTTTGCCCCTTCCCACTTCATGCCTCTTCTGGTTCTGGGAGACATCCTGGCTTCTTCACCAGCTGGACTCATCTCTGCCACTTGGCCTCCCTCCCTTGCTTCTCTCTCTGCCATGGACTCTCCCTGATCACTAAACCCTGTGACTTCTTCAGCTTCCGACATGTCCTCTTCCCAGTCTTCTCCCTCTGACTGCTCATCATTGTCCCACCACCAATCCCTGGGCTCTGAGCCTTCTTCCCTTGGGGGTTCCCCAGCTGGTTCCTCCCCAGCATTCTTCTGCATCCAACCAGTCCATGACGCTGCCTCTCATTTGGAAATATAACCCAGTGGTTTTTGAAGTATCTGCGTGCAGGCAGCTATTGGCATGTATGATTGGCTGCCAACTCATGTGCCTGCAACCTCACATTCTCCTGTGGCTCCACATTGCAAGGGGAGATTGTGAATGCAGAAACAGCTACTTTTCAGGGAGGTTTATATGCCATGACTCAACAAATTTCAAACTGATAAATTTCCTGTGCAGCTTGTGAGGAATCCCACTGTTCCCTAGACTTTAGTTACTGCCAAAAACAATTAGTACAGAAGGGGTGTTGAAATGAAAATCTCCCACATACAGCAAACACGCTGGTGGGGAAATTTGGACTATTCTTGCTGCCCCACACGAGGTTTGCACACCTCCTTGGTCTGCCTTTGCAAATTTGTCAGTGTGGCTTTCGAAAAGGGACTCTGCACATACAGCTTAGCTGTGCTGAGCAGACCCCCTGCCTAACCGAGATCCCCGAGGAGCATTCCTGATCATGTGGGGTGAATATCTGCGTGCTATGTCCAATCCTCTCCCCATACATTGAGCATATGCCCAGAGTAGGATCATCTGGCTCCCCGATAAATTTTCTGAATGTGATGCAGTGTCTACTGATCACTGTATCTCTTCCAACCAGCTGTAACATCTACATGTTTTGTGACCTATTGCACTGATGGCAGCAAGCCAGAACGCTTAAACTGCTCTTCTTAATATTGGAATCAAGCTTCCTTTGTGAACTATTGGCGACTAAAGTCATTTCTGTTTTAGAATGTCCAGTTGTCCAATTTTAAAACCAGTGTTAAGAAAAATGAAGAGTTAGCAAGAGTGGAGTTTTTTCTCTTTAAAAAGTATGGAACAATGTTTTTCTACTTTGTCTTTCCACCCACTTTTGTTTATTCTTGTGACCTCAAAGTAACAAGCAGACATTTCTTCATGATATTTTGATAGCTACTAGACTTGGCGGGCAACAAAGGCTGCACCAGACTGAATGTTTGTCCATGTTTTACAAGAGATTTGGCATCAGAAGGCAGATTGCCCTGATGTGATGAGCCTTTTATTCAGCAACATTTCGCTATGAAGTCGTCTTGGGTAGATTGTGAGAATAAGAATTTGCTTTTCGCCAAACTTTTATATCGCTTTTTGACATTTCTGTGCTTCCAAACATGAGAGGCACTCCTAACACACACACAGTAAGGAATATAAAATTGCAAGGCAGCCTGTTAAAGCATTGAACTTGTTTTAATACCCTGCCTCCTTCTGAAGCTAGCAACCATCGTTTCCTAGTTCAGATGAGGACACTATGGGCTCGTCCATGCTTCTGCTTATCCTTGCCTAGAAAGCATGGGTCTGGGTGGCTCTAGATTCCCTAGGAAGGAGTCTGAGCGGTTTTGCCTTTGCCCTACCACTTTTCCCACAGGAAACCCTTCTCTTTAGAGCTAAATCAGAACAAATGGCAATCCACAGAAAATCTGACTGCCATTTTACTGGGGAAAAGCAATGGGGCGAATGGAAGGGTGCCCTTGGGTTACCCAGAAGCTTCCTGGTTTAACTGCAATAAGGAAGGGACAAAGGGGTTTCATGTGGAGGGAGAGGGGTGGCCTGTTCATAAGCCAAGATATGGTTCTCCAAACTGGCACAGTATATGCTGTGATGATTCACAGTATTCCTGTTTAAGTTGTGCCTAATCAAGACATGTGGAACCATCTGCAGTTAACTCACATTAACAACAACAATAACAGTCAAGTCAGGACCATTTCAATATTCAGATTTGCATGCCAGACTAATCTGCATCTGGAGAAAGTTCCAGACATTGAAAGGGTCAGAGACTATCTTGTCAAAGGGAAGGGCAATTTCCCTTAACACAGCAGGATCAGTGAAAACACTTTTGCTTTGTGCTAACGCCTTTTGCCAAGATTATTTCACACTATGATTGCCTGTTAAAACCAGATTTCAGCACAAACCTTTATGCACCTGTGTTTGTTTGCCCTTCCTTTGCCAGCACCTTACCCTTTAAGTAGGTCCCCATGCCTACCACCAAGTAGCAACTGTAGGATTCCAGAGGAGACCGTGTTTGGACGTGGCCTGGAGACTCCACTTCTGCTGGAAGTAGCAGGGTGGAGCCTCCTCATTCACCTTTCTGAAGGGAGGGAAGGAGCACAGCTACAGGGCCCCAGCCAGAATGAAGGGTAGGGAAACTGGGGAGGGCATAACATGCCCCTCAAGTTGGGGAAAGAAGGGCAGTGGAAGTCCAGAGAAAAAGCTGGAACACGGAGCCCTCCAAACCTGGTAATGACCCTGGTCAGGCACTGGCTAAAGGCCCAGAAGCTCTGGTAAGCCTCTGATTCAGTCAATAAAGGCTGAATGAATGAACCAACACTACTGTGCTACTCATTAGCTCCCCTCCTCCCCACCAGGACAACTGGTTTTCCTTGATGTTCACAGCTCCAGGTCCATCCCTTTACCACTGGGCCACCCTCAAAGGCCTTACCCATGCACTGGATTTTTGACTTTCAAGAGTTGGCAGCTGAGTGACATCAACACTTTCAGCTTCTGGCACCACCAGGTTGCAGCGGCTGTGTGTACACCATACATTTAAAGCACCCGCACACCCAACACTCCTGGGAACTATAGTTTGCTCCTCCCTGAACTATAATTTCCAGCACTCCTAACAAATGGCAGCCCCGGGATTCTTTAAATGCACAGTGCGTACAGATTTAGTGTCTTGAGTATCAGGCTTGGGGTGCTGAACACCTGCCAACCCTTGTTTTGAAAACATAAGGCCACCCCTGTCATGTCAAATAAATAAGGTCCTCCATACAATTAATGGCATATGTGACATAAGTAGAGGTCACCTGGATCTTGGTAAATGAAACACGATATAGGGGAACTCCAGGTGTATTTTCATAACTTTTATTAGAGGAATTTTCCCCCTTCTGTTGCTGAGGTTGTTGCACACTTCCTTATTCTCAGTAGCCCCATGAAATAGCTTGTGGGTCAAATGGTTAACCACCAAGTTCAGCCTTGCCATCAGCACGAAGTTTTCCCAAAATGACCAAATGCAACTGATGGTAGAGAAATAGCCATCAGCAGCCTGTTTTGTAACCCTTATTGTTTGTGTAACAGTAGTTATTCCCCCTGCTTCAGTATGTGGTAATTAATTTTGAAGTGCCAATAAGTCCAAAACATTATCTACAGGCCAACAGTTATTTTGTATCAAATTTTTAGAAATATAGCCTTAAATGAATCAAATGACTGTGTTATAATGAGTAATCAGAATTAATCAACCCTTTTAAAAGTTGATTGGTTGACTGATGTCATCTGTGCCAGGGGGGTGAGGAACCTGTGGTCCTCCAGATGTGGCTGGACTATGGCTCTCATCATCCCTGCCCAATGGCCAGGGTTGGAATATCTGGAGGACTACATGTTCCCCCACCTGATCTGTCCATGACACTTTGACAATGTAGAACTTGTTTCTTTTTTGGGGGGTTCCCCTATCCAATTCTGGATTCCTCCCCTGCAGCTCTCTATTACACAGCTCGCCACATTCAGTAGGACCCCTGACAGTCTGGAAAAAAACTCAACCTGGCTGGAGCCATCAGGTTCAAGATTAATTCATGATATTTTGGTGAGTTTTGATGTCATCTGAAAGAGATGCCAAGATAGTAAGTTGCCTCACTGGCCGTGATTCAGGGAAGGTTAGTGATTTTCCTTACACTGCTACAAGATGCCTTAAGGCAAAAATTAATGGAATTATGTGATGACAGTCGAGTGCAGAGTTTGGTGCACTGAAACAAAACCCATTGGTTTCATTTGAAAAGTGTGCCAGGCTTTCTGTTCAAATGTTTAATGTTTTTTCTATAATGATCTCTCGGGTATTGCTTCCGTTTTTTCATTGTTTAAGCCATGCCATTTTGGTAGTAGGTACTTTATTAATTAATAAACAAGATGAATAGAGACTTTGAAAATATAGACAGTGTGCTGCTGTTTGCACAGAATAGAGAGCTACCTTCCAATACAATAATGCCCACTCGCATCAGAAAGAACTCATAACCCACCTACTCTCAGCAGCCAGAAACATCATAACCAGACACTGGAGAGACCTGTCAGGAGTAAGCATGGACCAATGGTACCAAATAGCATGGGAAACAGGCCTACTAGAAAAATTAACCAATAAACTGAAACTGACATGGGGACAAATAGAAGAAGATGCCTTCACCCCGGTATGGCTCCACTTTATCACATACACAGCCCAACAAGGCAACGACAAGAATCCACCAACAACATACGAATCAATATGGCTAACCTGATTTAAAAACACCCACCCACCCCACTCACACATGCAAAAAAGTTCACCACAGCCAATCACAAACAAGCAACCACACCCTAGGCCAACCCCAACTTCTCTCACCAATAAAGGAACACAAGCGAAAAACAAAGATAACCTGCACAAGCGACGCTGACACAAAACCCCACACATACATTAAGTTAAGGTTACCAGTTGTCCCCGTTTCCCGGGTTCATCCCCGGATTTACAGCTTTCTCAGCATTCACATGTACATAGCAAACAACAAGTGTCCTCAGATTCATTGAAAAAAATCTAGTAACCTTACATTAAGTAAAATAGAAACATTGCCACCCGACTCCCCACCCACACACCATGGCCCCCTCCACCTCTCTCCCCCTCTTCTTCCTAATGTAACACTAATGTCTCAACAAATGAAACTGACCTGTAGAAAATGTAACTTGAAAAAAGAGACATTGCACATACTTTTGTAAACCAAGAAATCTTTAATAAAAAATACATTTAAAAAATTAGAGTTTTCTTGTTCTGTCTTTTTGTAAATGCACAGTGACACATACCTATCCAATCTTTATTGTGCTTTGCTATTCCTTGTGCATTTGCTGATGCATGTTGTAGCTCTGCACATCAAGCGTCCATTTTCACAACATTCAAGAAGGAAACCTCTGGAGTGAGATCCTATTTCATTGGTGTATGAAGTGGTCTATTAAGAGTTAGAAAAAGCATTTTTTGCTTCTTACGTTTATGTTTTAAGGCACCTGATTTACACTTTATTCAGAAGTCATGCTGGCTGGCACATACACTAAACACTGCAGGGTGGGGACTTTTTTCAGACTGTGTGTCATATTGGGGATGCCATATTTCAAAAAGTGAAAATCCGGACGCAAACGTCATGGAGCTTTTGCCCAAACTTGCGCCGGCAATTCTGCAAATGTGGAACTGCTAGCAAGAACATCCTGCACAATAAAGGTATGAGATGGAATAAAGGTATGAGATTCTCGGCATGCACAACACTCAGGGAAAATATGTATAAAATGATGTATAGGTGGTATGTAACGCCTGTAAAATTGGAAAAAATATATAAAACTGGTGATAAATTATGTTGGAAGTGCAAGATCAAGGAGGGCGATTTCTATCATATGTGGTGGTTGTGTGAGCCTATCAAAAAATTCTGGGAATCTATTTACAATGAATTAAAAAAAATCCTCAAATATACCTTTATAAAAAAACCCGAAGCCTTTCTGCTGGGGATAATTGGGGAGGAAATCAAAAAGGAAGACCAAACACTCTTTCAGTAAGCGACAGTGGCTGCCAGAACTCTAATAGCGCAGAATTGGAAGACATCAAAAATCCCAACTATAAACGAATGGCAAACCAAACTATTTGACTATTTAGAACTGGCAAAAATGACACAGAAAATAAGAAATCAAAAAGACATAAAGTTTAATAAAGAATGGAATAAATTTATGACATACATGGAAAAAGAGGTAAAAAATCTAAAAATCACAGTAGGTGTGACGTAACACTTGTGACGTAAAGAGTCTTTTGAGGAAAAGAAACTGCAGATAAAAAATCATATAATATATTCTGAAACCGAGATGAAGGGAAGTCAATTAATGTTGTGTGTTATTTAGTTATTTAGTTAATGTAAGTTAATTAGTTGGTGTTTTATGTTAGGAGATGTTTTTTCTTTTGTTTTTTTTATTATTATTTCTTTTATTTATGTACTCCTTTTTTGTATGTATGTGTTATGTATGTTTATTTCTTCACTTGTTTTAATGTTGGATGTAGCAAAATGAATTAAAACCAATAAATAAAAAAAAAGCAAGAACATCCTGCACAAAAAGCTACCTATTAACAGTGCACTGCTAGTAGATCAGCCTTTGCCAGCCTGGGCGGGGGTGTGTGTGTGTGTCTTCTGCTCAAAGTAGATCCACTGAAATTAATGAGCATGACCCGTGCTATTTTTCTATAAAAGGAGGTGTCAGATCTCACCATGAACTTCTCCCTTGTTCTCTTAGAATGGCAGTGGCGCACACCTGAGAGGTGCTGGAGCTGAGCTCCTGTGAAAAAAAGCCATGAGCTTGACCCATTAATTTCAAGAAGTTTTCTCTAAGTAAAGCTTAGTTGTAAAACTAAAACTAAGGGTCTTCAGACACTTTGAACTACAACTCCCATCATTCACAGCCATTGGATCTGAACTGACTGGTACTAATGGCAGTTGTGGTCCAGAGCTTCTGTAAGGTACCAGGTTGGCAAAAATGGTAGTAGACCTTTGAGCTTGTGATGAATCACATAAATTATCTTTAAGAAAATGTACAGAAAAGAAAGAAGTAAATGTGAAGTTCATGCTGATACCTATTGTTACAGCCAGGGTACCAGAGTCTGTTAGTGGATGTTAGGAATTAATAAATGGTAAGTTTTAGATAATATTTGGGACACTGAAGGGAAGATACAGGCTGGAGCAGTTCCCCTGAACTGTGCCAAACATGGAAATTCCTGGTTTAGCCTATGCAAAGTAGCCTGGCTGGGCTGCTTGAATGTAGGCTGTTATGAAACAATGGCCAGGCATCTACACATCAGAGGAGGTGTTTTGGTCTGTGCTAGGGTTGCCTGATGATCATCTTCCAAAGCAACTACTCTATTCCGAACTTAAAAATGGAAAGCGTAATGCTGGTGGTCAACAAAAGAGGTTTAAAGACTGTCTCAAGGCAAATTTTTAAAAATGTAGTATAAATACTGACAACCGGGAAACACTGGTCTGCGAGTGCTCCAGTTGGAGAACAGCCTTCACCAAAGGTGTCATGGGTTTTGAAGACACTCGAACTCAGGATGCAAGGGAGAAACGTGCTGTATTGTTTTTAATATTCAGTTGGAAGCCACCCAGAGTGGCTGGGGAAACCCAGCCAGATGGGCGGAGTATAAATAATAAATTATTATTATTATTATTATTATTATTATTATTATTATTATTATTATTATTATAGGAAGGCACGCTTGGCAAATCCACACCGTGATCAACTCCCGCTCGGAAACCAATGTCCTCACTGTGGATCCAGAATTGGCCTCCACAGTCACCTACAGACTCATTGTTAAAACCATGTTTATGGAAGACAATCTTACTTGGCTACGAGTGATCGCAGAAGAAGAAGAAGAAGAAGAAGAAGAAGAAGAAGAAGAAGAAGAAGAAGAAGAAGAAGAAGAAGAAGGATGCCATACAAGATGCCCCTTTTACTTGAAGCTTAGAGAAGGAGGGGGGCGAGCAGACTGAATGGGAGGTGTTGCGCTTGGAGAGGTGTTCTGGCAAGCAGGAAAAGAAAGGGAGAACACTAGGCAGGTGCCTTTAGAGCTTGCTGGGAAACAGCAACAAAGGGGTGGTGCTTAGGATGACTCTGTCTGCAATGCTGGGCTGCTGTGAAGAGCAAGCTGCTCTTGAGGTGACAGCGCTGCAAGATCCACACTCTCTTCATCTAAACTCCGGTGTAAATATGGGTAATTAAACTATTTCCCAAAGACACTACAGCCTCTGCCACCATGTCTTGCTTCTCAATGGGAACATGACCCTCAGCAAGTGCGTGGAACCCCTTGGAATCTTGTGCGTCACTTGGCAGACGTGTGTGTGTGTGTGTGTGTGTGTGTGTGTGTGTGTCACCTTTGTAACACTATGCTATCCAGAAGGCTTGAAACCAATCTGTTTTTGATTTCCCAAGCCCTCTTTTTTACATTTTAGGCATTTCACATTTTCATGGAGTGAGGGTGGGACAAGATGAGACCGGTGCAAATTCAGATCCTTAGTACAACATAACCAAATCTAAACCTTCTAAGGCATGTGGATTTCAGTGGGAGTGATTAACAGTGCAATCCTATATATGTCTACTCTCCCATGGACCAGGTTTACTCTTCCATTGGAATCAATGTGACTTAAAAGTGCTTGTTGGATGGGACCCAAAATGCTTGTGTCTGCTAACCAATTCATCAGAATTGAAAAGAAGAAGAAGAAGACAGAATGCTGCTGAGCACTTGACACATGCTGCAATAAATCACAGTTTGGAACAAGGTCAGGGCATGTTCTGCCTCTACTTATTCTGCAGGCTGCATAGTTTTTCCCTAAGACGCTTCCCATTCCTACTTCTTAGTAAGTGGACCTGTCAGGAGGAGGATGACTAATGGCAAGTTTCTCCGTTTCAGCTGGGCCTGTTTCAGTGAGTGAAGATTCCTCCCTCAGCTCTGAATGGCTCAAAGTGATAACCTCATTGAGAGAAGGAGGAAAGAAGGAGACCCTGAATGTAGAAGGAATCCAAGGTTTGGGGAGGAGGTCACGCCGCCTGATAACAATATCTGAGAAGATAAACCACAAGGCTCCAGAGATAGTTTTGTGGGTTTGTTTAGAAAGCAGCAACAAAGCTCAAGACGTCACTGAATATTATAGGACACACAGCTTTATTGAAAACGTTTGGCAGCCATAGACATTCCCTACTGTGATATAATAATTGGCTTTTACAGCACTGCTAAAGATTTCACCAAGATGAAGAATAATACTTTAAGAAACCCCAAAACTTATCAAGTGATTTGGGGAGGGGCCATAGGGCAGCAATGGAGCATCTGCTTTGCCTGGTTGAACCCCTGGCATCTCTTAGAAGGCCTGGAAAGGAGTCTGAAATCCTGGACTGCCACTGCCAGACGGTGGGGGCAGTACTGAGCCAGATACCCCAATGGTCTGAATTAGTATAAGGCAGTACAGTGGTACCTTGGGATGCGAATGGGATCCGTTCGGGAGCCCCGTTCACATCCTGAATGGAACGTAAGATGCGACAGCATATCTGTGCATGTCGTGTTTTGCCGCTTCTGCGCATGCGTGTGATGTCATTTTGAACGTCTGCGCATGTGCGAGCAGCGAAACCTGGAAGTAACATGCTCCGTTACTTCCGGGTTGCCGCGGAGCTCAACCTGAAGAACATTCAAGCCAAGGTATGACTGTATGTTCCTATGTTTCTGATTAACTGTAACACACACACACACACACACACACACACACACACACACACACACACCCTCTCTCTAGATAGATAGACAGATACCCCAATGGTCTGAATTAGTTTAAGGCAGTATGTTCCTATGTTTCTGATTAACTGTAACACACACACACACACACACACACACACACACACACACACCCTCTCTAGATAGATAGATAGATAGATAGATAGATGATGATAGATAGATAGATAGATAGATAGATAGATAGATAGATAGATGGATCGATCAACCAGTTTGGTAATCCTATGTATGATGCCTTAGAAAGAGGGAAGTGGGGAGGAATTCAACAGCAGCGCACACAGAGCAACACCATATAGTCCATTTTTCTCTGACTTTATTGTAATGCATGTTTGGATATGCCATAATAAACTGAACTTCTGGCCTTTATGAGCACTCTCTCTCTCTCTCTCTCTCTCTCTCTCTCTCTCTCTCTCTCTCTGTGTGTGTGTGTGTGTGTGTATCTATATAGTCTGCCCTTTAGGATTGCATATATAAATCTGAAATGGCAATATTCAAACACAAGTAGGGGGTCATTTCAACTTCCCAGGACACCCTGTCAATGACCTTGAAGTGAGCATCCTGGAGCAAAGGAACTTTAAAGGGAGTCATGAATTACAATCCATCAAGAGTACCATTGCCATTGGTTGTGAACTGAACCCAGACAAAGGATTTTGTATTAAAGCACATTGTATGTGTTAATTGTCTTAGGAATGCCTGAATATCTGTACCGTCAAAACCGTTTTATCAATGACAGCTGTTAAGTACTGCTGATAACACAACTGTCACTGTACTTTCTGCATTTCATTTCCCTCTAACCTCAGTTTACAACCCTTCCACCAAGTCGTGTGTGTGTGTGTGTGTGTGTGTGTGTGTGTGTGTGTGTGTACACACACACATGCCTCCAACTGAGGATAACATTTCATGTATTTGATGAAGTGGACACAGATGAAAGCTTATGCCATAATACATTAGTTAATCTTTAAGGTGCCACAAGTTTCTGCAATAAACTAACATGACTATACCTCTCTCTTGAAATATATACATCTGAAACCTAAAACAATATGTGTTTGTCCCAAGTATCAAAATTAAGGTGGGAAAGGAATACCCTGAATAGCTTATCCAAATTCAGTTTGTAAACCATTTCAGCCATCAGCAAGGTTCTTTATATGTTAAAAATATACAAAGTAGATCATTTATCTGCCTTTAACTGTAGAAGCTACTAAACGACACAAGGTTTTACTATCCAGAAATTCAACTGCAATGAGATTTCCTTGAGTCATGATCCTGTTTCCTATAAATTGAGCCCAGCAGTTGTATAAAATACCTCTGAAAGCTGTATCCAGTCCCTCGGGTTTCGTTTATCTTCAGAGGTTTGTTTGGGCTCCACCTTTTATATTAGTCACACTTGCAGTCAAATTATATTTGCAAAATAGTTTCACATTGAATTTGTTGTGGTCTAGCTGACTCACACATCACAAGCAGCTCTTGCCAAGGTTTATACTCCCAAGGGTAATATTACACTGGTTTATTATGATCAATGATTAATCAAATAAAGGATGATGAGCCTCATAATCATTCCTGAATTGGGCATAAGGCAGCTATTAGGCGGCCCGCATGCCTCTTACTTTCCCCTATGTTATTGGTTCTCAAATCTTAAAATGTTCTCTGTTTAGAAAAGCCTTCCTCAGCATGGTAGTTTTTACTCCAAAACATTTGATGGCCACCAGATTGGGAAAGGCTGGTGTGAAGAATATATAATTCTTGTCTCTTAAGCACAGCTCTGCTTTTGAAGATTCAACCAAAGTACAAGATGTGTCAAGGGAAATAAAGGAGGGTGAACATTAACAGCCCTTGCATCCTCTGCTGAGAAACCACAATTTCCTGAGACAAAAAAGCAAGCAGAGCCAGAGTCAGTACAAAGCCAGCTGAAATGTGCTACTGATGCTTACCTCCCATTCCTTTCTTTCACAGAAAGTGAGAGAAATAAAAAGCCAGGCTAATCTCCATCTGCCAGGTATCCACATAGCTGACCAACACAGCCTCTGTCCACTGACCCAGTGGTTAAAAAAACCACACACACACCACAAGCTGGCAAGCATTTAGGAATGATAAACAGTGCCTTCCCAAGGATGGCTCTTGTTGTACATATGCCTATGGCTTAGGCTCAGGGTTAGCTTAATTTCAATTTGTAAATTGCTTCCCACTAAAAAGTCCTGAAGTGATTTAAAAGCAAATAAAAATGCAATAATAAAACTACCAAAGTATATTTAACAATATAGTATTACATCATTGGTGCCCCATTGGGAAACAAAAGCATTTTCAACTGGTGCAGAAATGACGGTAAGGCTGGTACCAGGCGGACCTCCCTGGCAACAGTGTCCCACAAATGTGGGGCTACCACAGAGAAGGCCTGTTCTTTTGTCACTGTCCTCTGGACCTCCCTTGCAGGTGGCATGCAGAAAGCCTCTGGTGACCATTGTAGGTCCAAGCATTTCACATGGAGTAATGTGGTCCTCTGTGTATTGTGGTACCAAGCCCCATAGTGGGTGAGGGTCTCACTTGGGTTTTCTTTCTCGCACCTGATTTGTTAACATCCATATTTTCTACTCTTCCTGATTGCAGTCTTATATATACCCTCCTTCGTCCCAGTAACTAAGATTGTCAAAAGATCACAGTTCTGTGTTTTTGTGATCAGCAAGAACCTCAAGTCATTACTTTACTTATGAGTAAACTTGGACACTTTGCTGCCAGCATTTCTGACCCATAATTTTGTTGCGTTCCTTTCAGATTAATGATATGGTTTACTTGATTTCAAAACATCTGGATATATTTCAGTAGTTAATGTGAGTCATCAACCATTTCCATAATAATAAAGCATGACGGTCAACTATTTTCATGCTTACCTAAGGCATTCTGATAGATATGTTAATGCTTTATTCGTACCACAAGATTTCAAGCCACAAGATGGGAAAAAAATCCCTTCAGATTCATTATTGAAAGTTTGATTAAAGTTGCATTTGATTTTATTGCTGTTCCTCCTGTGAGGAAATGCCAGTGATCATAGCTAACATAGCACCATCAGGCTTTAATTAATAAAATTTAGTAAATTTAGGACCCCAAGGAGAATGGATTACTAGAGATATTTTTTACCACTTCTAAGTGATATTACTAATTCAAGTCAAACAGACATACATCAGTTCGCACTGACACTAGTCAATTCCCACAGAATGGTAGTGAAGAAATTGTATTGTGTTAATAGATATTAGGGAAGCCTGGAAAACCTATTTTGCCTTGTTCACATAGTTCACGTCATTTGATGACATGAATGTGTGAATGTGTGAATAGGCACATTCAGCTGAACTGAAATTTCCCAAAAAACATTTCTTTCTGAGAATATTTCTGAGATCTTTCCTTCTCAATTTGACGTGGGGGACATCATTCCTCTGAATAGTCTCCATTTCATGTGGGTGTGACAACTGTCATTTCCCTCAAAAAAGGCTTCAGAATAGTCAAAGATTGCAGGCAATGTGAGGCATGTAAATGCTGCCAATGTAATTGCTGATGAAGACCACACACCTACACCCAGTGCCGGATTTACATATAAGCCCAACAAACTATAGCTTAGGGCCCCACTCTCTTGGGGGCCACCAAAAAATTTAAAGGAAAAAAACACCTGGATGTAAATTTCCAAAATATAAGATAACAAACAAATAAAATAAAACCTACATACAGCAACAGTGTTTTGTGTTGTGTAGGCTCCTATGATGTAAGTAATGGGCCCCGCCTGCTAGCCTGCTCCCTAAAATGTCACTGGTTTGCTCATTTCTATATATAGGATGCCTACATTCTGCAGTTGCAAATGGCTTTAGATACCTATTAGGTCCATAAATTACCATATAGCATATATACAACACAAAAAACTGTGGCAATTTGTTGTTGACAAAGGACAGCTGGACCTATAAAGGGCCCCATTACCTTCAGCAGCTTAGGGCCTCATCCAACCTAAATCCAGCCCTGCCTACACCCCAAATTATTGGAAGGGAAGGAGTCATGCTACTGCCACTTACTGAGCCCACCTTCAAGAAAAAGTTGGATAATTTCTCCTCCCCCTGGATAATTTCAGTTTAATGTTCTCCCCACCATTTCTCTGCCCACAAATATGGTGGAGAATGGCAAGAGGCCACATGCACACAGCTGTACCTTACCACAGACCGAATAGTGTAGAGAGAACTTTCATACTACCTTAGCCTCTCAGTGGCTTTCAATAGAGCTTGATCTGTTCCGCTGACTCACTCAGTGACAAACAGGCATGCATGAACTTGCCCTCAGACAATTATCACTGCTAGACAGAGGTAATAGATGGAACTGTGAAAGTCCATATAGCATCAAAAAGCACACACTACCATCTTAATCCAAAGTAGGCCATTTAAAAAGAGACCTGCCGCAAAGAGGATGCTTGTAACAAGTTAAACAAATGCACAAATGAATGCTTAGAAACAGAACAGCATCAAAAAGCCAAGAAGCATCTTTTCATTTTCAACCTCAGTAATAGAAAGTAGTAGGATGAGTATCAGGACAAGGCTTGGCTTCTGGTTTACATTCATCATTTCAGCCAGTCTCAAATGGGTCTCAAAGAACATAATGTTTATGAGTTATTAAGATGCTGAGAACAAATGTCAGAGACAGTGTAACGTATTTCCTGCATTCAGGTGTCGTAATAAACTAAAGTTTATCACAATGGGGAAAAGTTGCAGAGTTTCTGGGTCGCATGTTCACCCCCACCCCCCTTCCGATGGAGCCATTATGAGACCAGGATCTTTCCATTCTCCTTTTGATTGATTGCAGTTTTGTATTATGTCTGAATCCTAAACTGTGGTTAATTTTAGTGATGGTTTCTGGAAACAAGGCGGCTTCTTAACCCATGGTTTGATGCTGGCTTGTTTCACATGAAACATAATTAAAACCAAGCACAGTTCTTCAAGTTCAGGCAAAATGATGAGCTGTGGTTAATCAAAACAGAAGTGAAACTTTCTGAACGCCACACTTCTGCGATGCCGGAATAGGAGACGGAGCATGCAAGCCTGAGGTTTGCAGCTCATTCCCATCATGGCAAACCACACTTTACTTTTCAGTATGGCCATTGGTCTGAACTAGGTGAACTCTAAGTGAGGCCCTGCAATTATTTGTTTGTTTGTTTACTAAAACTTATATACCGCTTGGTTGTAGAAGAAAACCTCAAAGCGGTTTACAAATTTAAAAAAAAATATCCTCCCCCCCAAAAAACCTGCTAGCACATTTGCAAAGCTAAGCAGAGTCCAGTGGGGCTTCAAATTAGATGAGGGAACCACATGTTGAAATTCTTGCATTTCTGGGGGTTGGACTAGATGACCCTCAGGGTTCCTTTCAACACACCGATTCTATGAAAACATCCAGAAAGTTAAAACCACAGTAGAATAAATTAAATCATTAAAACTCATACAAGCTCTTTATTAATACATTAACAAATTATTAATTGATTAAATGTATATCTCACTCTTCCTCCCAAAAGAACCAGAGGCAGCAATACTGTGGGGTTTCCTCAGTGAGAATTCTGAAAATTGCCCCCACTCACTTCTGCCACACACAACTGAACTAATTGATTGCGTAAAATAATTGGGAGGAATATGTAACCTTAAAGAGAAAATTGGACATACAAAGTTCTGCACTGATTATAACATTTACAGAAGACTTGAGATATCTTAGTATAAATATAAATAAAAAGAAACCCAGATGATTTCAAAATGCTAAGTGTTTGGGCCTTAGGAAGTCTGTTGCAACTCGGGCCTTAAGTACCTCTTTCCCACAGCTTCAGGAAGGAAGCAGCATGATCTCATGCTATGTTTGGGTATTATCAGAAGTTCAGCTAAGGTAGTAGAGAGGAATCTGTCACAACAATGTAACAAGCTGCTTTATAGCCTTAAATTTAGAATCCTGGAACCTCGATTCAGGACTGAGGTTATCTTCTGCAGGGTGCCGAGTACAGATGTAACACCACTGTGCTTTTGAAATTCAAGCTTTGCTTGATTTTTATTGTAAATCTTTCAGTAGTTTCCTAACATTTTTTTAGCATGTTTATTAAATGGAGGAGCTGGAGTCAGGCGTAGGTCAGCCATAAAACCATTAAGCAGTTGATGTCAGTGAGCTTAACTCTTTATTCAAATAAACAAAACAGCTCAGTTCTAATGGTCACAGGGCAAGCAGTCAAAGGGGGCTACAGCGGTCTCCTCCTGACACTTTGAGTGGGTGCTTTGAGGGGGCTAGAATCAGACGTGGTTTCTCTGAATACCAGATGCTTAGGGAAATGAGCGAGACAGTGCTATTGCACTCTGGTCCTGCTCATGGGCTTCCCATAGGCAACTGGCTGGGGATGCTAGACTAGATTAGGCATAGGCAAACTTGGCCCTCCAGATGTTTTGGGACTACAACTCCCATCATCTCTAGCTAAACAGGACCAGTGGTCAGGGATGATGGGAATTGTAGTCCCAAAACATCTGGAGGGCCAAGTCTGCCTATGCCTGGACTAGATGGACCTTCAATCTGATTGAGCAGGTCTCTCCTTAGGTTGATCTTGCTCTTCATGAGACCAGGAATCTCAATGATATGACTGGGAGCCCTCTAGGCAAAATCCATGTGTGAATTATGCAACTCCCAAGTCATAAGGTGGTGGACTCTTCTTCCTTGAAGGTTTTTAAGCAGAGGCTGGATGGCCATCTGTCACAGATGCCTCAGTTGAGATTCCTGCATTGCAGGGTGTTGGACTAAAGGACTCTTACCGGTCTCTTCCAACTCTATGATTCTATTAATACTTAAAGGAAATGTGGGCCCCTCCAGATATCCTTTTTATTGTGTAGTCATGATGATTTGTGCTTGGGTGCTATCAGGATGGCCATATGCAACCCCAGATTTCAATGCTATCTGGACCTGCAAACGTTTTGGGGCAATTCTCTTGCTTCACTTCCAGTCCGTGCAAATCTTGTAAACTCTTGCTGAAATCCATCACTATATTTATAAAGTGTTACCTCAGGTTAAGAACTTAATTCGTTCTGGAGGTCCGTTCTTGACCTGAAACTGTTCTTAACCTGAGGTACCACTTTAGCTAATGGGGTCTCCCGCTGCCGCCAGTGCGCGATTTCTGTTCTCATCCTGAAGCAAAGTACTTAACCGGAGGTACTATTTCTGGGTTAGCGGAGTCTGTAACCTGAAGCATCTGTAACCTGAAGCGTATGTAACCTGAGGTACCACTATTAGTGCCCTGACACCTTCCACCAATATCACCATTTCTCTCTCCCCTTCCCCATTTTTAACCATTTGTTTAGCCCTGCAAACTATGGATAAAAATGAGTGTTGCTTCAGACTGGTATCTATTCAAAATCTAGAGAGTTTTGCAGCTCAGGCTGCAATCCTAGTATATACACTTACCAAGTTAGCACCCCCCCACGTGTGTGTGTGTGTGTGTGTGTGTGTGTGTACAGGGGGCAGTTAAGTCCGGCTGAACTCAGCTAGCTGTAATATGTATGTACAGGGCTGCTCTGTCAGTCACTTGTAACAAACTATCCCTCCCAACCTTTTGCAGTAAAACTGTTTTCTTCGTGCTACTTAGTAAGGATAATTACATGAAACATAAATATCTATTTCCTCATAGTCCAATTTGTGTGGGTGTCTGTTTTTAAAGCCACGCAACCATATCAGAAACACTTCAGTGCCTCTCGCCTCTCCTGTCAAGTTCCTTCTGTTGCGGCTTTAAAACAATTAATAGCCTGATGTGATAGTTGGTGAACCAATGACACGGCAGAATGGAATGAAGGTAGGAATGCAAACTGCTACAATTTATAACATATGCCTATGGCTTTTGATCCAAGAAAGTAGGGGTGATTCTTCCACAAGACAAAGAAATGTGTGTTCTTATTGAGATCTCTCACTTTCGGCCAAAGCAACAGCAGCTGATTGTAGTCATTCCTCCACTGAAGAAACTATCCTTTCTAGAACACCCATAAAACCTTGACTTGGGGTCCTGTAGGCACTTGTTAAATCCCTAGAGGAGAAGTAGATAAAGAATCGACTTCTGCAAATGACTAGAGGAACTACATGAGAAGTGCAAAGCAAAGAGACATTAGCCAAAACCACAGCACCAGCCACTTGGTATTAAACAACTAATTTTAAATGTCTGCTGGTTTAAATAACCACTTAATCTGTCACTTAATGATGACCATCTACTTACTCATTCAAAATAAATATGTGCTAGATTAGCCAGAAGCAGAAGTAGGAGGAGCAACAGAACAGTAGGCTGCATTCCAGGCACAGAGAAACGAGAGGTTTCTACACACAAGCACACATGTTTCAAGGACACATTCTCTAGCCAGGCAAAAGGGCTCAAGAAGGGCATGGAGCAGGCAGGGCCAGTGTGGGAGAGTCCCAGGTCCAGATAGGGAGACCAGGAGGGCCTGAGGTTTCCTACCCCTGCTGTAAGCTGTCTGGAAGACAACTCTGGCTAGTCTTCTTTGTAATCTCTGATATTTCAACGTTTGCTTCCCCAGTCCAGTCATATGGTTCTCATGGGCATCTAGTTGGCCACTGTGGGGCACACAGTATGCTGGTCTAGGTAGACCTTTGGTTTGGTCCAATGGAGTTCTTCCTTATACTATTCTGAGTCTTCTGCTGGGGTCTATGCTTCCCAAGATGATTATCTCAAGGTATCCACACCAGTTATTACAAAATAAACTAAGGCTATGTACACATTACCATTTACTCCAGCTTCAGTGCGCTCCCATTGCTAGTGTTTGAAGCCAAGTATCAGGGCCGTCTTACCCATAGGCGCTAGGGGTGCGGGGCACCCAGGCAGCGGGCTCTCAGGGGCGCCAGGCTGAGAGTCCAGAGCCGAGAGTTGAGTCTGGGGAAGAGCCCACCTGTCAGATGGAGCGCCACAATGGGCTCTTCTGCTGTGGGTGGCTCTGCACCGCAAATTCGGGGGTGACTGAGCCAGCGAGATGCTCAGGCAGCTGGCTGGCTCCACCCTCCTGCGCACCTGGGACTGGGGAACCGGGGAGGGCGCCGGGTGGATCTTTGCACCCCGGTGCCACATATGCTTAAGACAGCCCTGCCAAGTATGCATGACATTAGCCACAATCCATAGATATCTTGTAGCGTCTCAAGAAACACTCCCGTCTGATGTGTTTTCCCTCAAACCAGTTTCCATCCAATTAGAAAATGCAAGCCACAATTCAGCTGAAGTGTGTACACTTCAGGCAGCTATTGCATATGTGCAGACGACAGCACACACATAGACAATAGCTTCCTTGAATAGGAGGGGTTTTTTGGGTGGTTGCAGGAACAGGGGAACCAAACAGGTAATGTGCTTCAGGTGACAATCTCCACCCCCCCATCTTTGCTGTATTCAGCAACCTTAAAACATGACTTGAAGCACAGTGAGTGGTTGGTAGGAAATGATCTCACATGCTAATGCATGCATACTCAATGTGTGTTAAACTTAGCAACCTTTGGATAACCCCAAGTTTTTCACCTGCAAGCTCTGCACTTGCTCACACAGTTGTTCCTGTGAATGAGCCAAAGGCAGCTGCTCAAAAAGTTTGCTTTTAAGCAGATGGAGCTAATGCAACAAGATGCGGCAGGGAAACATGACTTAATGTGACAGGAAAAGAGTTTCCTGTCTGAGCTAGCATTAAGCATTCTACCAGTTGCCTTTCATGGTTTCTGCAGTCATACATCACAAAACTTTACCTCACATAGTCTGAGGGTAGGGGTGCTGCTGTGTTTTTTTGAGGAGGGAGCAACCCCACCCACATGTTTATTTATTTTATCTATTTAGCACAACTACCTTCCTCCTGTACAGCTTTTCAGTCAAAAGGTGATGCCAAGTTCAGCTCAACTCCATTTTTTTTGCTGCCAATTCCTCTGAGGAGCAGTTTTAACCACCGTAATCACCGGCTAGCTCAAGAGGATGATACTAAAGCACACATGAGTTACAAAGTGGGCAAAAAGAAAAAGAAAAGCAGCCACACCCATTGGCCTTTATTCTAAGCATTAAAAGTAGCACAACACCTTTATTAGGAGTAACGACACAAATTTCAAATGTTTTTTTTCAGGATGTTTTTTTCAGGATGGATGTTAAGTATGCCACATACAAGTGTTTCTCCCTTCAACTGTGGAAGAGCTTCTAATGTTCAGGAGGCTAAATTGTGCTGGGTGAAAAACACACACACACACACACACACCAACTTGCTGCTACAAACCATGTTAGAATAAATTAGAAATGGTTGCTCTCCCTTGGAAAATATAAGAGTTATTTGAATCGATATCTAGTATTAGTTTGAACACACCAACATCAAGAAAATGCGGCCAGTCCTTATATTAGCAAATCTAGATATTAATTTTAGGTGGTAAAGTTGTGATATAAGCCAAATTGAAGCTGGAGGGCATATTGTTTTTCTCCCATAAAAAGAAAGAGCTGGATTATCCATGCAGGAAAGGAGGTAGTAATTGGAAGGCCAGCTTTCCTAACTCTTCACCTGAATGCTGTTTACTAGCTGGTAAGATGCAGCTGCTTTAATGTTGGGTTTGAGCATAGGAATTGCAGATTTTAATTCCTCCTGTCGAGCCAGAAGCCACAGTATTGTGGTGCCTTTATTAGGACCAACCAAAATGTCACAACACTTTGTGAAGTTTTGAGTTGCCTAGAACTCCTTCATCAGCCTGGATGTTAGAAGGGGGAAAAAGAGCATTGTGTCAAATGTTTCCCCAAGACCTGCAGTTTATAACACTCTTAAGGGTGAGGCAGAGAATGGAGGTAAAGAGAAGCATGGTAGCCTTTACAGATGCAAAAGCTGGAAATTAATTTCATGTGGTACGCTAGATATAAACAACTCAACCTGAAGATGCTACATAAGCTGAAAGGTCACTCAGACTGCTGGAGCCTGCTGGAACAGGCCTATCTATTCCAGCAACCTGTTCTCACACTGGCCTACCAAATGCCTGTGGGAAACCTGCAAGCAGGATTCAAGCATAAGAGCATTCGTCCCTCCTGTGGTTTCCAGCAACTGATATTCAGAAGCAGTCCTCTTTTAAAGCCATCTCCAAGTTGCTAGTTATTGCTACTTCTTGCGGGTGCAACTTCCTAAGTTTAACTATGCGCCGTATAATAAATGCTCTCTTATAAGAACACAACAATATTAATTTTGTCTTAGTTTCCTGTCCTTTTTGACAAATCCAAGTCTTTCTGAAACAAAATATATTAATAATGTGTCATATCTGAATCAAGGTCTGTTGAGCGGTATGATTTATTAGTATATTACTATTTTTTTTAAAATCACTATGCTATCAGGAAGGAGGCTCTTCCCGTCGCATGTAAAACTGTTACTATATTCAGGCAGTTTTGATTTTTCATCACTTAATTAGGCAGACTTGTAGACTCAAGGTCTGTGTGAAAGGCATCTCCATGTCAAGGCCATGGGAGTCGGAAGGTGGGGAGGGCAGCAACCAGATAATGCTTCAAGGGAACTGGGTTATGTTGATCTTTAATTGGAGACAAGGGTTACCAGGTGCAAAGGGCTTAACAAAGAAAACCTTTATACAGAACAGGCACAGAATTTAAGGCATAAATCACCCAAATAATTTGTAGGAGACAAAGCAGTGCCAATTGTTCCCAGCCCCAAAGAAGCCCCATGTTATCTGATTTCCCAAGGCAGTGCCCACGCAGTATCATCGTTACTGTGTGAAGTGCTAGAAACTAGATTTCTATAACGAAGCAAAGCAGAGAGATTTGATGATTGCGTACACATTCCTATTTACTTTGCATCCAGTGCGCTCCCACGGATGGCTTGGGAAGTGGTGTGCACACAATATTAGCCTCAATCCACACCTGACATCCATCCATCCTGCCAATTCTTATGAAATGCTGCGTTTTTATACATTTACCTCCAAGTCAGCTGCAGTCCAAATTGAGTAAAAGAACAACCTAGCTGAGATTTAAGCCAGTACAGTCATACCCTGGTTGCCGAACGCCTTGGAACTTGTATATTTCAGCTCCCAAACGATCGAAAACCGGGAGTGAGTTTTCCAGTTTTCGAACGATTTTCAGAAGCTGAACATCTGACACGGCTTCCACAGTTCCTGCAGCCAATCGGAAGCCACACCTTGGTTTTCAAACAATTCTCTTTGATAACCAAGGTACAACTGTAATGTATATACAGCCAATGTAGTTCTGTACCCACTAACAAATATTGCAATGGTGGTTTGCAGAGTCAAAGATTTGATAAGACCAGAAATGAGAAACAAGAGTTTCCCCCAAGCGCAGTCTGGCAAATGGTGCTGATGCATCCTTGGAAAGAGGCTCTTTTTACCATACAGTGGTACCTTGGAAGTCGAACGGAATCCATTCCAGAAGTCCGTTCGACTTCCAAAATGTTCAGAAACCAAAATGCGGCTTCCAATTGACTGCAGGAAACTCCTGCAGCCAATCAGAAGCCACACAAGCCACGTCAGAAATTCGGGTTCCAAAGAACGTTCGCAAACGGGAACATTTAGATATTAAAGCAAAATTCCAAATCTGATCCATCCTTTCATTAGGTAAAGGTAAAAAGGTAAAGGACCCCTGGACGGTTAAGTCCAGTCAAAGGTGACTATAGGATTGTGGTGCTCATCTCGCTTTCAGGCCGAGGGAGCCAGCGTTTGTCCACAGACAGCTTTCCGGGTCATGTGGCCAGCATGACTAAACCACTTCTGCTGCAACGGGACACCGTGACGGAAACCAGAGCACACAGAAACGCCATTTACCTTCCCGCCACAGATGCATCTATTTATCTACTTGCACTGGTGTGCTTTCGAACTGCTAGGTTGGCAGGAGCTGGGACAGAGCAATGGGAGCTCACTCCATCATGTGGATTCGAACTGGCAACCTTCTGATCGGCAAGCCCAAGAGGCTCCTTTGTTTAGACTGCAGCACCACCCGCTCCCTCCATCCTTTCATTAATACTTTTCCAATGCTATAAGTATCTGGTCTTGCTCTATGGCAAACATGGCCAAACTTGGCCCTCCAGTTGTTTTGGGACTACAATTCCCATCATCCCTGACCACTGGTCCTGTTAGCTAGGAATGACGGGAGTTGTAGTCCCAAAATAGCTGGAAGGCCAATTTTGGCCATGCCTGCTCTATGGAATAAGCCACATTTTAGGAAGATCTCTGAACTTGGCAACCATCCATGGAGGAGACCAATCTTATATTTACACTCATGTGGTAAGTATCATCTCCCTCAGTTGTCCGTTTCCTATTTGCCTTATACCATACCATGGTATAACATGGAAGCATTATACCATGAAATATACCATAATAAGCATTATACCATGAAATATACCATGGAAGCATTACTGAAATCAGAGGGACCAATGTTTTAGCAATAGGCAGTGAAAATTTGATTAACAATATACAGTATTGTTCACTTCCCAGACTATGAGTTGTCTCCAAACCACTGTGAGCTACAATAACCCTCTGGAGCAGATTTTGGATCTGTGCAGGGGGTTGCAGGGGAGAGGAAGGGGAAAGTTTTGTTGCACAGATGAAAGTCTGTTGCACAAATGAAACAGCAGTGCCCGACACAACCCATAATTTGCACCTTCCCCAGAGAAGACCTGCTGGTTTTACTGTTCTGAGAGACTACTCAGTGATGTAGCTGGCATTTTTGTTGAACCAGCTCTCCTGCTTGCAAAGAACACATGGGTGGGGTTGCATGTTTGTTCACAAGTGGTGAATGGGTAATAGACAGAAGGAAACAGCACAAAAAATGGAAAGGCAAGCAGAAGACAGAGCTGCCAGTAATTGAAACCAGAAATGAGGAAGGATTTATTAGATGTGTTTTACAGACAAATACATTTTTCATGTGGATTCCTTTTCTTAATCTTACAGTGAGCTATGATCTTCAATTTCTGCAATGAACAGGGCAGACAAACAAGTGCTTAATTGCCTGATGTCATCCTCAAGTGACTAAGCATCTTATACAGTCTTGGGGATCAGTCATTTCTTGAAATCCTGGCAAATTCAAGGGTTCCTTTTTTAAATCTTTCACTAACCATGTAAGTACTGACAAATGTATTTAATGGCACTGATCTATTTATGGAGCCTTCATTCAGATTCGTTTGTGAGAAAATTCGTAGAAGATGGCTATTTAATGAGTATTCATTCTGATCCATTTGTGTCAAGCAAGTGTTATGAAACACTTTCCAGTGCATTTTCTCAACACTTCTTATAGCAAAAAGCATGAGCTTTCCAGGAAGTGGGTTTGTTGTGCAAAACCTCCCAACCAGCTATGATAGTGCAACCAGAATTTGCTGGTATGTGATTGAATCCCACCTAAAAATAGCAACAGTCTGGAAGTGCCCTAAGACTTTTAAAACTAACCATGGTCACCAGTGGATGGCCTCCAATTCTTAAAAAAGTCTGGAGCAGTAAGTAGCATAAGGGTCCATTCCGACAGACCAAACTGGTGTAAAGTTTCTTACCAGAAGGAAGTGATAATGCAGTGGGTCCAAAGGTCAAGAAGGTGGTTTCTGCCTGTGCTGTAGAAGGAAGTGAGGGGCAGATGGGGGCTCATCAACCTAAGAAGGAAGCCCATCTCGGAGAAGGAAAACTCTGATGCTAAACCTCCAGTGCCTTGTGGGATATCTTTGGGAAAAGAAGAGACTAAGGAGTAAACCCTACACAAATCCAGAGTGTAGTCCCTAAGAGAGTTGGGTGACATCTTGTACACCTCCTTCCGGTAACTCCTGCTGCCCACCTGGGGCCAATGTATCACTCTGCTTTCCTTTGGACCACATCAGCACAGCCTAGGGGCTGGTCTTGTCATCTGGGTAGCCCAAGACCTCCATACACACTGCCCAGGCTTGTACCCTGGAGAGGTCACTTCAGTTCTCCTGATGCAGCGGTTCGGCTTTGCCTCTGGAGGCACACTCCGATGTCTCTTGAGACAGCTGGATGCCAACCACAATAATAGGCAGGATGCCAACCACAATAATAGGCAGGCAGAAATCAAAATTAAGGCACGTTTTCCTAAATGATGAGGAACACAGAGCTGAAGCAATCTGTTATGTATTGAGTTGAATAGGATCCAAATTGCAGCAGTCTGATTGGTCCTAGAACAATAGGATTCAGAATGCAGCAGTCTGATTGATCCGCAGGAGCCACCCAATCCAACTCCAGGTAGAAGTGAATCCACAACCTGATTGGCCTACAGGAAAATCCCGGAATTAGCCAATCACGTGGGGCCCATTGTGTAAATAATGTATATAAAGCAGACATTTCAGGGGAACTTCCATTCCTCCTCACTACCATGAGCTGAATAAAGAGCATGAAATCCACACTCGACTCCGAGTATATTTCACAATCGCTAGCCAATCTGCTGAGACAACCTCTCCAAATATCCTTTGGCAATGCTGCAGGAGGTTGGAACAATGTAGGATTCATTAGAACTAATAGGAGCTTCCTTCCTGTATCAAACAGCAAGCACAGGGAGGACCCAAGGTAGATCACAAGCACAGTGGGAAACCAGAGTTAAAGTCCTCCTGTCCCCTTCCAAGGGTTCCAATCTGGATCAGGCCTCTTGCACCTGCTACTTTCTCTTTTAAAAAACATTCATACAGTTGCTAATTGTGCGAATGGTGGCATGCATGCTTTGGCCCCTAGTCTCCATGACATCACGCAGGAGGCTCAGTCCAAGTTCAAATGAACCTGAGACCTCCTCCTGATACAGAGTGGCAAAAGGTCCCAAGGCACAAAAGGTATCTAAAGGCATCTTAAGATGGGGCAGTCCTGTCAGATGGGCGGCATATAAATAATAACAATAACAATAACATTATCATATCTAATGCAGTGACTTTGCTGAAGCTAAACTTCAGAGCACCTTCAGTTTCATGATGGAAGAAAGGCAGAATATAAATGTTTAGGATAAATTTGGTAATCACTTCAGGAGAAGCCTACCTAGAGGAACTATTTGCAGAAGTTACGGTAAATGTGATGCCCAATGAAAGAAGAGCCTCTTGGAAAGCTTCCCACACACCATTAGGCTTTGGCGAAAAAAACCAGCACATGCACCCTGCAACCCAAAAGCTTGAAGCATGTTATGGGAGATGTCTGTAGGGATAATCTTAACATTCCTCACACTTTGTTTCGATTTCCTAGGAATATTACCTAACAAAGCAAACAGGGCATGCCTGAACTGTTTTAATTGCCGTTAGATATAATGGGGTTGAGAAATTTAGGAAAGAGAATATGAATTATGGCTTGAAGTTTACAAAGGAAGCCACACAGTGGCTTAAAGTAAGATCTGTAGTGAATC